>NC_065445.1:221247557-223647557 GCF_917563875.1 Diabrotica virgifera virgifera
CCTCTCTCTTTCTCTCTCTCTCCTATGTCTCTACAGCCCAATTCGGGCTCTGGCCTCCCTCAGCATCCTTTCCAAGTATCTCTGTCCCTGGCTACTCTCCCCCAGTTGTACACCCTCAGTATCTCTTTAGCATAGGTTCTCACTTCGTCTATCTACCTCTTTCTTGGTATTTCTACTATTTCCTTATAAATCCTTTTAAGAAATGGTTTAAAGATCTGGGTTAAGAGATTAAACAGTTTTGGTAATTGGTTCTTCTCAGCTATGTGAAGTGCCAAGAAGCCTGACATCTGGCTTCTTGGAAATAGCAATAAATTTTTATTTAAAACAATCTATAAGAGTACGTCCACTGTCATAAATGATGCTGAAAAAATCGCCCAAAGTTGTTCTTTCCGTCTTGTGCTCCTCGCTCTGATCAGATATACACACTTGTTTTTAGCTTGTCATTTTTTCTTGCCCATGTATCAGTATCTCTTCAGATAATTGTTTTAACATTCTTCCAATCTTTCTCAATGTTTTGCTTTTGCAGATACATATATTGATTTTTTTTCTAATCATACGATTTTTCATATCAGACCATTTCCCGTGGTTTTTTATTTATTCATTTAATAATTTTTGCAGTGACATTGTCTCTCTGCAAGGACTCTCTGGTTATGGCAACTTCCAAGGACAATCAAGAGTATATTCCCCACTCAAAGAGATCTTAAAGAATAGAGTACAAGGAAGGTATGTATAAATAACATGAAAATTATCATAACAATAAAGATTTTTGTTTTGGTTTTATTTTTCAAGTTTTGCTGCTATTAACGAAACAAGCTTACTGTAATTTGTAACTTTTACAATCCCTATTCCTTTACATATTAATAACTTAATTTTTAATATTCCATTTTTGATAATAATTTTAAATAGGTATGTTACTTTTTGAAACTCTTTAATCTAGTTTAGTATGGATTCATTTGCTCTTTTGACTATTTACACCATTTAAGAATCCTATGTTATTTTGTCAAGGTTTAATTTCTTACTATTTTCGTATTTCTATTCTTTCGTTTTTATGTACTATAGTTTACAATATCCTACAAATTATACTTTTATTATTAGGTATATTTATCTGCTTATTTCACTTTTAGGAGCTTCAATCAACAATGGTTGAACAATTCCCCAGTCCAATCTTTGCAGACCATCTTGCAACAGATCCAGCAACAACGTGGACTTCAACAAGAATTATTGGGACAATACCAAAACTTGCCCCAACAATATTTGAACGCTGAATATCTCCAAAACCAAGACATTGGTACCAACCAAATCTTAAACCTCATCTACAGACAACAACAACAACTTGGACAAGGCAGACCAGTACCACTAAACCAATACCAAGACATTGATACCAACCAAATCTTAAACCTCATCTACAAACAACAACTTGGACAAGGTAGTGCTTACCCACTAAACCAATACTTGGTTAGCCAAAGACAAGTTAATGGACAACAAAGACTCACCGTTCCTGAACAATTCGTTAACCAAGAAGTGTTAAATCAAGTATACAGCGAACAATCCTTAATTAACCAGAGAGCACAACAACTTGTAGAACAGAACCAACCAATTTCTCAAGAAATATATGTCCAACAGTATGGTTTGAACAAACAAGTAGATCAGCTTATCCAATCATTGGTATATCACCAAAATGTGATCTCTCAACAAGTTGAGCAATTCATTCAACAAGGACAACGTCTTCCCCAAGACTTGCTTTCCCAACAAGTATTAGTCTACCAACAAGTTCGCCAATTGATTAAAGTTTTGAGCACCCAACAACTTAACATGATCAACTTCATCCAATACCTCGTTGAACAAGGTAATCAAGTTGATCAACAATTGTACGCTGTTCAAAGAAATTTTTACCAACAAGTCCAAAGACTTGTTCAACAGGTAGTTCTTCAACAATCTCAAATCAAAGAACAAATCCAGGTACTTATCCAACAAGAACAAACTGTTCCACAAGAACTAGTTTTATTCCAACAATTGGCCTACCAACAAGTTGAACAATTCATCCAAGTATTGATCAAGCAATTCATCTACCAACAAGCTAGCCTTAGACAATTAGTTCAAGTTTTTGTTCAACAAGGTCGTGTTGTTCCCCAACAACTTGTTTCCAGCTACTTCCTGATCTACAAACAATTGGTCCAATTGGTTCAGCAAGGAGATCTTGTTCCTCAAGAATTAATCGCTCAACAACAACTGATCCATCAGCAAGTTGTACTATTACTCCAAAGAGGAGTTTTGCCCCAACAATCAGCACTTAACCAATTGGTCTCTCAAGAACAACAGTTGAGCTTGAGACAGCCACAAATCTACCAAAGAGTACCACGTGTGTACTAAATTTTGTTTTCTTTTTATTATTGATTTTTGAGTTTTCATGTTAATTTTGATTGTTGTTTTCGAATAAATGATTATCTGTTTTACTGTTTTTAATTTCTAATTTAATACCTACCTTTTTAAATTTAAAAGTACAAAGTAATATTGAGATGAAAATGTCACTGCAATTGAAGTTGTCAGTCAAGAAGAAACAAAAAAAATTAAAAATAATATTTCAATCTTTTAAGGGGATAGGCGCAAAATATTGGTCCAATGCTATTAAAATGCATTCATTTTTTCGAATCCTGAGAAAACTAATAAATATTTTTGAAAAATTTAACTGCAGAATGAAGGATTACATACATTATTACGGAGAGCCAAAAGTTCCTTAAAATAAACAAAAAGTTTTTTTTTTAATGAAATATTTTAAATTAAAAATCACACTAAATTTTCTCTTTTTTCACCCCTGTACCTGTAGCTTATTCAAATATACATTATAGAAGTTTTCAGGACTTTCAGCCCTCAGTAATAATGTAATCTTTCATTCGGCGTTTAAATTTTTCAAAAATATTTATTAGTTTCTATTGTGCCTACCCCCTAATAGAAAATTTTTCCTGCACTATTTCTGCACTTCTTTAGTCCTTATGAAGTAACATGTTTATAGATGAAAAGCAATGTCAATTACAATTCCATTTCAAATCACTCAATTTTAGAGCAAAAAAAATTTTGGACCTCCGATTTGTCTGAAAATTGGTATATAGCTTCTGCAAGACGTAAAAATAAGATATTTAAGGTCAAAAAATCTTCTTGTTCTTTTTTTCTCAAAATGTTATTTTATGCGATTTTACAGTGATTTGGTGTTTATTTATACAAATTTGCATTTTCTATCGTAAAGTATCAATGGAAAACATAATATTTTAATAGAAGGGACTCAAAAATGTCATTATATGGCATTATAATAAGTTACTTTGATTGAAAACAAGCTTTTGATCAAATTTTAGAGTGTAGAAAACGTTAAAATACCGTTTTTTACATTTTTCTCCATTCCCAAAATACATCATAATCGATTTGGCTGAAAATTTGCCCACAGATAGACAAAACATAGGACTTTAAGTGGTAAGAAGGATTTGAATTATATTACAATACCAAAAAAGTTACATGCAATATTATAGTCAAAAATATAGGCGTCTACTGTAAGTACAATTAACTCGAAAATATCGACCTCACGACAAAAATTGTTAAAAAGAGATTGTAATAACTGTAAATAAGATTTATTTGGAACAATTTCAGTTCCTACCATTTTTGTCGAAAAGTTAAAAATGGCGGAGATATTGAGCAAAACAGGTTCTCCTTTAAAATCAAGATGGCGGCTAACGTAACGGAGGAATTCATTCGTGATTTTAAATTTAGGCTACTATTGACTCCCCTAAAGATCAGAAAAATAAAATTTTGGGCAGCTCAGCAATCAAGGTCAAATGCTATCCCGACTGGACTAATATATACTTTTGAGTCTGATATTACTGCATGTAACTTTTTTGATATTGTAATATAATTCAAATCCTTCTAACCACTTAAAGTCCTATCTTTTGGCTATTTGTGAGCAAATTTTCAGCCAAATCAATGATGATGTATTTTGGGAATAGAGGAAAATGTAAAAAATGGTTTTTTAACGTTTTTTACACTATAAAATTTGATCAAAAACTTGTTTTGATTCAAAATAACTCATTATAATGCCATATAATGACATTTTTGAGTCCTTTCTATTAAAATATTATGTTTTTCATTGACACTTTACGACAGAAAATGCAAATTTGTTTAAATAAACACCAAATCACTGTAAAATCGCATAAAATAACATTTTGAGAAAAAAAGAAGAAGATTTTTTGACCTTAAATATCTTATTTTTACGTCCCGCAGAAGCTACATACCAATTTTCAGACAAATCGGAGATCCAAAATTTTTTGCCTGAGTGATTTGACATGGAATGTACCCTATATGTTGCAAAAATCTAAAGTGGTATAATGTGAATTTTATATGAAAAACATAATTCGGAAAATGAAGCCAGGAGAAAGAATTTCATCACATAATTTTAACGAGATCGTTTATTCCACTATGTCTTGACTGATGGCCTGATGAATCCACTCAACATGTAATTCTTGAATTTCTTAAAATACCTTGGTGCCCAAGAACTAACAACTGCAGCCTAGTACACTAAAGAAGAGTTCTAGCCAGGCTACGCCTAGTACACTGAAGAGTCTAACAGACTCGAGTCTAGTAGAGACCCTAGTACACGAGTCTAACAGACTCGTCATTGATACCTTTGAAATACTCTGAAACCAAATGAAGAACAAAAAATAATAAACTGGGAGCTCCTTGACCAATATGAAATGGAGAGTAGTAACTAACACATCTTATACATGCTTTCTTTAGAGTGAGGTACATACCAAAGATATGGAAGGTGGCAGAAATCATAATGACACTGAAAACAGGAAAACCTCTACAAGAAGCTTCTTCGTTTGCCTGTCATATCGAATTTATATGAAAAATTACTCCTGCGGAAACTAAATCCAATTATAGAGGAAAAAATCGAATTCCTAATCATCAGTGTGGGTTTCGAGAAAGCCAATCAAACAATAGATCATGTGCATAGAATAACAGATATAGTAGAAACAGCTCTAAAAGATGGAAAATTCTGCTATGCATTTTTTCTCGATGTAGCGCAGGCTTTTGACAAAGTGTAGCATAACGGATTATATCATAAAATGAGATGCTACTTACCAAAACAATATTCTCAACTACTAGAATCAAGTTAATCCTACAGATACGTTAGAGTTAAAAATGAGGAAAATGAAATTTTATTGTAATCTTTTGTTATAATATATAAATACGTACAATATATAAAATAAATATATTATATTACATGCCTGTTTGTACCTATGACTAGTAATTGTCATAAACATTTACCGAACTGCAAACTTAGTGTTTGTAAATAAACTTTGCTCAAAAAGAACACCCCAGAGCAAAACCCGGCAACGTGGCAACTATCGAATTTCCAACCACAACCCGTCATATACTTTGAAATTTTTTAAATTTCCAAACATAACTATTTTGCCCTATAAAAGGTTAACGAAATGACACCGCAGAAACCTTATGGGAAATGGCTCTCTGTCAAATGCTCTGAAACTTTGGATTCTGGTAGTCCTTGATGTGTAGAACAAAAGACTCAATCGGCTCGTAGCTCCAAAAAATCATGGTTTTAAGATAAGTCTCTGAAGTTATAGGTACAGTGAGGACGTTTGAGTTGGAATAAATTCATTTTCTCGAGAATAGGCGATTCTGGAGATAAATTACGAATCAGGTCGATTTTTATTTTTAAATTATAATTTTTTGGCATATATATCATACTAGTGACGTCATCCATCTGGGCGTGATGACGCAATCGATGATTTTTTTAAATAAGAATGGGGGTGTGTGATAGCTCATTTGAAAGGTTATTCAATTATCTATTCAATAATATAAACATTAACATAATTATCTATACATGCTGCCCAAAAAATTTTTTTGAATTAAATTAATTCAGACAAAAAGAAGAATGTATATAATTTATTTAATTCTAAATACATTTTACTGTTGTCCGAAAATAGGAAAAAATGTTTATTTGATAAATAAACCAACAGCTTTCTTATTGTAATAATGTAAATAGTATTTATCAGAGTGTACCTGCTAATACGGATATTATATATGTAAATGCTCAAAGTATAATTGGTAATTATGATCAAATATGTCAAAGTTTACTTTGTTATAATCCTAAAGTATTGCTACTTAGCGAAACTAGAACAACTTCTGATGTTGAAGAGAAGGAAATTTACATTGAAAAATACAAATGCATTCGATGTGATTCAACTAGTCGCCATACTGGCGGAGTCTTAATATATATTCAAAGTAGTTATGAGTATTCTGTTGTGAAAACTTTTGTTCTGAACAAAAATTATTGGTGCAAGGTTGTTAAAATTAACTTTTTATCATCTATTTGGTGGGTGGGTTGTCTCTATCATTCGCCTTCAAGTTCTGATGCTAAGTTCTTGGATGATTTTGAAAATATGTGTGATTGTATTATTGCTAGGAATTACAATTTTGTATTAATCGGTGACTTTAATTTGAATTTTTTTGCTGATACTTTTTATGTTAGGAAGGTTAAAAACCTATTATCAAACTATGGTATAAGACAGGTAATAGACAAACCAACACGCATAACAAATACAAGTAAAACGTTAGTTGATTATGTACTTACAAATGAGGATCAAATCACATCCAACGTTCATGATTCTCCTAAAATTAGTGATCACTCAGTAATATCAGTAAATCTTAATAATACGAAATCCACATCTAATGTGATTATTAAGCAATATAGAAATTTAAATGAAAAAAATTATTTGAAAATAAAAACTAACTTAATTTCATATAACTGGAATTTGGATTCTACTGATGTGGATGTTATCTACCAACAAATACATGAAAGTTGTAAAATTGAAATTGATAATTATGCACCTATTCAGACTTGTAAACATAATCCTAAATTACCATGGTTTGATAATGAGGTTTATAAAAAAATTAAAATTCGTGATGATGCATATAAGAATTTCAAATCATGTGGTCATGAAACACAAAAACAAGTTATGTGGAATAATTTCAAAAAACATAGAAATGATGTAGTTAGTACTTTAAAGTCCAAAAAATCTGCATACTATTTTAATCAAATAGATAATTATAGATCAAATCCTAAAAAAATATGGAAGACACTAAAAAAATTGGTCAATACAACTACAAAAGATACACCTAAATGTGTTCAATTTCGATGTAATATCACTGGTGAAATAGCCGTTAAAAGAGACAGTATGGACATATCTATGGGTTTTAATGAATATTTTGTTGAGAGTATTTCTAGTATTGTAAGTCATGCAGATTTTTTTAATGATTGGATAAATGTAAATTGTAATCTTTATTTGCCATTTGACAATTTTGTACAATTAACTTTGAAAGAGTTAGGTTCATTTATGAATGTGTTGGATAATAAATATTCTAACTATGAAATTTTAAATGGTAGAACGTTGGAGGAAATTTATGAGACAATTGGTCACATCATACTAAACTTAATTAATACGTCACTGGATGCTGGTAAGGTGCCAAATCAGCTTAAAACTAGTACAATTATTCCTATCCAAAAGATCAGTAATACAAATAAGGCTGAGGAATTTAGACCTATTAATACATTACCGACAATTGAGAAACTCCTGGAGCTAGTTGTTTATGAGCAATTAATGGAATATGTAAAAAGGAATTCAATTTTAATAGAATATCAATCTGGGTTTAGAAAGAACCATTCTTGTGAAACTGCATTACAACTAACAATCTGCAAGCTAAAGAATGATATAAAAGATGGTAAATATACTATTGGAGTTTTTTTGGATCTGAAAGCTTTTTAAACCATTGATAGAAACATTTTATTAGCTAAAATTGAACAATATGGAGTTTCCGGTAAGGTTTTAAGTTGGTTTGAAGATTATCTAAGCAATCGCAGGCAAAAAGTATGTTTTAATAATACAGTATCGACTGAGAAAGACATTTTGGTAGGGGTACCTCAAGGTAGTGTCCTTGGACCACTCCTCTTCATACTGTATATAAATGATATAGATTTGTTTTTGGATTGTGAATTTATCAATCTTTTTGCTGAGATGATACTTTGATAGCATGTAGTGATGTTAAGTTAGAGAATGCTGTAGAGAAGATGAACAGAACACTTGATCGAGTTAATAAATACCTCAACATGAATAAACTAAAACTAAATATTGATAAAACCAAAGCTGTTATTTTTACTACTAAATATAAGTATAGTTTAATAAATTTAAATCTGATTAATTTACACATTAACAATGAAGAGATCAAAATTGTAAAAACGGCAAAATATTTAGGTTTTCAGCTTGATAACGTGCTGTCATTTGATGGACATTTTGAGTATATAAGTAAAAAAATTTCAAAAAAATTGTACTTTTTCACCAGAATAGCTCAAAATCTGTCGACTGAGACTAAAGTAACTGTATATACAGCCACACTTTGATTACTGTGCATCGATTGTATATTTATTCAGTCTTAATAAAATTAGTCAGTTACAAAAACTTCAAAATAGAGGGATGCGCATCATATTAAGAACTAGTAAAATAACGCCAATATAGATTATGTTAAAATCACTTGAATGGTTGTCAGTTCGTCAACGTTTGCATTACCTAACCATGGTTTTTGTGTATAAAATATTGAACTCGTTGGCTCCATCTTACTTTCAAAAATATGTTTCTTTTCAGAGAGATGTACATGGTTATAATACAAGGGGTACAAATAATCTACATATTGTTGAGTTTAAAAATAGCTTTATGATGAATTCTTTAATTTGCAAAGGGTTTAGAGAATATAATGAACTACCTCTCGATTTAAGAACTTGTAGAAACATTAATACATTCAAGTACAGTTTAAAAAAATATATTATAGAGAATAAGATGTGTTGAATGTATTTGTGTTGCCTTGTATGTATACTTATTGTGCTTACATTAATCGCATTGGTATTTTATTCAAATGTTTGTGGCTTTCGATATTGACATTTTAATTAGTTTCAGTTTTTTACTTTTTAAATTTTAAATTATCAAATGTTTGTGGCTTTAGGTATTGACATTTTAAATTAGTTTTAGTTTTTTACTTTTTAAATTATGTTATGGACATGGACTATATCAATACTTGTATTGTTTTGACTATATGTACTTTAGCATGTTTATATTAGGTTATCCTATTTCAAATAAAGTATTATTATAATATTGTTTTTCGCTTAAATTAAATGTTCAAACTGCTAAGAGGCAAGTGGGTGTCAGCTTTCATATTGAATTTAAGCGAAAAATAATATTTATTTATCAAATAAACATGTTTTCCTGTTTTCAGACAACAGTAAAATGTATTTCAAATTAAATAAATTGTATACATTCTTCCTTTTGTCTGAATTAATTTAATTCAAAAAACATTTTTTTGGGCACCATGTATAAATAATTATGTTGATTTTTATATTATTGAATAGAGCATTGAATAACCTTTCAAATGAGCTATCACACGGCCACTATTCTTATTTAAAAAAATCATTGATTGCGTCATCACGCCCAGATGGATGACGTCACTAGTATGATAAGTATGCCAAAAAACTATAATTTAAAAACAAAAATCAACCTGATTCGTAATTTATCTCCAGATTTACCCATTCTCGAGAAAATGAATTTATTCCAACTCAAACGTCCTCATTGTACCTATAACTTCACAGGCTTATATCTTAAAACCATGATTTTTTTGAGCTATGAGCCCATTGAGTCTTTTGTTCTACACATCAAGGACTACCAGAATCCAAAGTTGCAGAGCATTTGACGGAGAGCCATTTCCCATAAGGTTTCTGCGGGGTCCTTTCTCGCTGTATAATATCTAAAGAACATATAGATAAGCAGGAATAAATAAACAGCACAGTTCAGTTATTATATCATATCGTGTTTATGATCATCATCTGAATCAGAAGTTGTGTTGTTTCGTGCAATAATAAAATCGGTTCTAATAAGCATTCGTCAATTAAGAAATCTAAGTTCCATAACTTTTCTTCCTCCCTTGTTTGCATGCTGTGTTTGCACCTTCACTTTATTAGTATTTTAATGCACCTAATTTTAGAATATAATATAATTAGTTTTAACTGAATTTTCTATATTTTCCAGGTAAGAAAACTTTTCTTCACTTTGGTAAGTTTCCTTTTAAATATTTTTTACATCTCAGTTTAATAATTGAATTAGATAAATAGCCGACTGAATAAAAATTAAACACATTTATCGAGCAAGGTTAACAACCATACTAATTATAGTAGACATACTATAATTACACTTCTTTTACTACTTACTACCTGCCTTTCTTACTACATGCCTTTCTTCATTCTTCGTCCTGAATTGTCGTTGCCCGCTATTTTGCATTGCATAATATTTTGAACCAACTATATAGGGTGAGGCAGGTAAAGGGCCTATTAGAAATATCTCAAAAACTAAAGGCGGCAGAATCATGAAAATTGGAATCAAGGGCTTTTTAAGAGTGATCTATTTAATGAAAGTACTTTCATCTATTTCCAACTTCCCGTTATACCGGAAGTTGCTTATAACTTCGTTTTTTTTAATGGGACACCCTATATATTTTTACATTTTTGAATTCTCCTCGATGTCTTCTTTCTTAAAATATGAGGTTTTGTAATGCTATACTAGGGTGGTTTAAAAAATAATTACGTTTTTTTATTAATTTCGTAGCAACTTTCACACCCTGTAGAATTGCAGTAGTGTGACATCAAAAACTTTATTTATGTTCAAATGATTTTTAATATAGTCTAATATTGTCAAAAATTACTAGTGTAGGTAAATGTTGAATTTTAGTATATTTTAGAATAGTAGGGTTAGTCGAAACTCGGAATGAGTATTTTCTGAAATTTCTTAAAAGAAACACCCTGTATTTTCGTATTGTAACGAAATTACATTTTATTGTACATACTTTATTATTTCTTAAGCATTTCCTATACCTATCTGCTTTAATTTGAGCTTAATTATTAATCTCACAAACAATCTTAACTACGTATGTATTTTGATAACTCACCCATTATTGCTAATTTTAAGGATTAGTCTAGATTTAATTTGTGGTTGAATATTTTCACGGTTAACCTAATAAAATGTCACGAATTATTTGTTGCAATTAATGTTTGGCTTGAATCACCAATAACTCACAAATTAAAGCAGTTAGGTATAGGAAACGCTTAAGAAATAAAAAAAGTACTGTAAAATATCATTTCATAACGATAATAATATACAGGGTGTTCCATTTAATAAAATTCAGAAAATACTCACTCCGAGTTTCGATTAACCCTGTATACTAAAATTCAACATTTAGCTACACTAATAATTTTATTAATAGTAGACTATATTAAAAATGATTTGAACATAAATAGAGTTTTTGATGTCAAACTACTACAATTCTCCAGGGTGTAAAAATTGCTACGAAATTAATAAAAAAAACGTAATTATCTTTTAAACTACCCTATATAACATTATAAAACCTCATATCTTAAGAAAGGAGACATCGAGGAGAATCCAAAAATGTAAAAATATACAGGGTGTCCCATTAAAAAAACGAAGTTATAAGCAACTTCCGGTATACCGGAAGTAGAAAATAGATGAAAATATGTTGATTAAATAGATCACTCTTCAAATCCCCTTCTTTATAATTTTCACGATTCTGCTGCCTTTAGTTCTCGAGATACTTCTAGTAGGCCCTGTATCTGCCTCACCCTGTATATTTTGACCTCTCATTTCACATAATTTCAGTAGTCTTGCTTGAGGCGTTGTAGTATTGTGGAGATTTGGATCTTCTCTACCCAAGAAACTTCTAAAATTCTTCGATAGTACTACATTTCGAAAGCATCAAGATTTAGATTACTTCTATTTACAGTCCCAAGACTCGACCTAATGTGACGAATTTAATGTCACGGTGACTCTCTGCGTTACAATTTAACTTGCTCATGTTTGGTACTATTTACATACATATATAGACGGTTTCATATTCTGTTAAGTGATGAATTCGACTTAAACCAAAAACTGCATAAGAAAACCCTGAAATTAGTCTTTCCAGCACCAGAGGAAAAACCCAGTACTTTCTGTTCAAAGCTCTAATCTAAACAAATATATTAAGAACAAGAGCCAAAATACTTAACATATGAACAAACTGTTGACTTTTTTGAAAATTGTGCTGGCTCGACTGATCCCTTGAGTTTACTACAAACATACACAACGGATATGGGCAACTTTAATAGCATGATAACAACACTTAAGCCATATCTTACAGAAAATAAGCATGAAAACCAAATGCACTAAATTATTAAACAAAATCAACAAAATGCTAGACGATGCCGATAATTAAGAAAGTGATGGTACAACAACAAATTCAACAAGAAATAAACTAAAATCTTCCATCCGATTCTTCAATGGAACGTTAACGGTTTCTAACTCCCTTTAGGAAGATATCTCTCTCTCCTTAATATTTAATTCCCAAAATTTTTTGATAAGGCAAACACAGTTACTTCTCTCTGGACCTTTCGTCCTACAATATGTGATCTAACTCTTTCTGAATACAATAAGGTCGATACCACCCATGCAACAATTATTCAATAGTTTCTCAACATAGTTGCTTCTTTCCCAGATCATTGTCATATTTATACATATTCATCCAAAACTATTGATGGTATGGGATCAGCAGTTATAGATTCGAACACTATTTTACAATTTAAATTATCTTCCACTTGCAGTATTTACTCTGGAGAACTATATTCAATTATGCAAGCCCTCATTCATATTCGTACTCAAAAATTTCCAAAATCTGTCATAATTACCGATTCTCTCAGTGCATTACATACGATAGAACAGTTATATCCAAGTATTCCTGTAGGCATTAATAAAAGAACAATTACATTTCCTAAAGAACACGAGGCAGCAAATAGGCTTTATATGGGTTCCATCATACATACATACATCCTTCAAGTTGGCGAAAAAGCAGTCTTTCATACCAGAGAAGCAATACACAATGCGTTTTCAGTGTCAGTGAACTAAGTGTCTGTTTCCGACTATAAATCGTTCAAAAGAAAAGTGATAAACAAATAGGAAAACTCTCAATACCTAACAGTATAAAAGCAGTCTTAAGACCACACTGTAAGCTTACAAATTATTTGAAAAACATTAAGAGGAAACAGTAGCGATCAACAGGTAGCGAAAACGCGTTCCAAGATTGCGGCTGTAATTTTGAATATTTTTTCGAGATATTTGGCACACGTATTCGTAATATAATAAAGAATGGCGGTACAGAGCCCAATTTAAAAAATTACTGTGAAAATTACTCTGTAATTAAATACAATATTAAAAAAACGAACCTGTACCGCCATTAAGAAGAACAAAAAAATACACAAAATGACACAAAATCTAGGCATCGGATAAAAAAGTTTATTTGAAGAAAGTGTATTTTTGTGTTCTTGTTAATGGCGGTACAGGCTGTCATTTTGGAACTACTTTATTTCATTAGTAGTTCCAAAATGACACAAAATCTAGGCATCGGATAAAAAAGTTTATTTGAAGAAAGTGTATTTTTGTGTTCTTGTTAATGGCGGTACAGGCTCGTTTTGTTAATATTGTATTTAATTACAGAGTAATTTCCATATATTACTATATTTTTCAAATTGGGCTCTGTACCGCCATTCTTTATTATATTACGAATACGTGTGCCAAATATCTCGAAAAAATATTCAAAATTACAGCCGCAATCTTGGAACGTGTTTTGACTACCTGTTGATCGCTACTGTATCACCTTAATGATTTAAACAGACTGTAACCACTGTTAACATTTTGTAGATCCCATTTCCAATTTGTAAATTATGATATTGTTACTTAACTGTGAACATAATATATGTAATAATCAAAAATACTATATATTAGGTTTAAATAACCATGTATTAATTACAGTACAGCTAATAACCCAAAGTGGTTGATGATGTTCAATAAAAATAAAAATAAAATAAAAGAGCCAAAATAAAAAGCATTTACACAGTGGTGTATATGTTATAGTCAAAGCCCGAATTTCAGGCACTCCTAGGTCTGACTAGGCAATCCTCAGGACTGACATCTTAGTCAAAGCCCGAAATAAATTGCAGTTTCGGCCTTTGACTAGTCAAACATAGGAGAGACTAAGGTGGTCAGGCAAAGGTCGAAATTTAATTTTATGAAATCGGGGTTTGACTAGTCAAACCCCGATCAGCTCTTAAACTGTCGTAATTTGTTAGATTAGGTTTAATAAAACGTAATTTTTTAATTTTAATGTTTATTATTTTTATATTGTCGTAATTAAAATAAAAAATAGTGTTTATTCTCATATGTTGAGGCATTATGGCATTTATAGTTGCACAATACGTTAGATCTTTTACTCTTACATAAGTTTGAAGAGCATTTCTTATTGCAGTAGCATTTTATAAAGTCTTGTCCTCCAAATTTAGAATCTTTTGTACTAATTTCTCTTAGGGACAGCCTGGACATCTTCGAAATTAAGAAAATTCCCTTTGCATTCTCCTATTTGATTTCTTGAAAAAAGTGTGTTTATTGTTCCGTATTTCGTAAAAACTCTATATAAACCGTCAATTGTTTTATCTTGTATTATACCCAAAATATTTGGAACATCTCCTTTGGCTCTATCAAAGCTGGGGATAGATATTGTTACAGTTTTTCCGATCGAATTAGGAGGAATTTTTTATTTTCACTTAATTGTTTGATAGAATTAGCCTGGGCATGAAGACCTTCAATCGCCTTTCCTTTATTTTAATCTTTTTCTAGTCTGAATCTGTCAAAATGCGTCTGAGTGGAGCGAACGGAGTTTGATTATTATTTACACGTAATTTGATTTGACTAAGTATATGAATTTTATTCTAGCACAAACAAATGGAATAGGAATGTCATCGTCAACTGTGAAAAAAGATATTGCAATCGGAGAAAAATCTTCGGATCATCATAATACTAACGAAGCCCCTGGACCGTCGTCACTAGGAGAGAAAGAAAATTGTCAAAAAATTCAGATTACTTCTTCAGATGTGGTTTGTTGTATTTGCCAAAAGGGGAGCTCTGACGCACATACGTGCATAATTTGTAATCAGGTGGTACATGTTGTGTGCGCTGACAGCACACTAGGTGCATACTATGAAGGTTTTGAAAGAAAAGTTGCATGCATGCATTGTACACAGACAGAAAAAATTTAAAAAAAAATAAAGTAAAGGCGGTGGAAGGTCTTCATGCCCAGGCTAATGCTATGAAACAATTAAGTGAAAAAAATGTCCTCCAATTCCGATCGAAAAAACGGCAACAATATCTACCTCCAGCTTTGATAGAGCCAAAGGAGCTGCTCGAAAAAAATTTTGTATCATACAAGATAAAAAAATTAACGGTTTATATAGAGTTGGTATGAAATACGGAACAATAAACACACTTTTTTTCAAGAAATCAAATAAGAGAATGCAAAGAGAATTCTCTTAATTTCGAAGATGTTTCAGACGTTAAGCTGTCTATAAGAGAAATTAGTACAAAAGATTCTGAATTTGGAGGACAAGGCTCTATAAAATGCTATTGTCATAAGAAATGCTCTTCAAAATTATATAAGTGTAAAAAGTCTAACGTGTTGTGCAACACTAATTGCGATAATGCCTTAACAAGTGAAAATAAACACAAATTTTTAAATTTTAATTAGGACGAAATAAAAATAATAAACACTAAAATTAAAAAATGACGTTTTTTTAAACCTAATCTAACAAATTACGACATTTTAATGGCCGCATATGAAATGCCTCCCGAATAAGGGTTTCTTACCTGTCGCTAAAGTGGTCACATACGAATTGCCTCCCAAGCTCTAAATAAATTACATGCTTCTAATCTTTATGTGAAGGTGAGACGTTGCCACATCTTCGTCCCTTTGTAAATTTTTGGCAAAATTGGTATTTTGTTCTTTAATTTATTTTATTTTCAGTCTTTATGTATTAAACATTATTGACACTAGGCAATATTTATAAATTTCAACTAACTTATACATATACAGGGTGTCCCGAAAAGATTGGTCATAAATTATACCACACATTCTGGGGTCAAAAATAGTTCGATTGAACCTAACTTACCTTAGTACAAATGTGCTCATAAAAAAGTTACAGCCCTTTGAAGTTACAAACTGAAAATCGATTTTTTTCAATATATCGAAAACTATTACAGATTTTTCATTGAAAATGGACATGTTTCATTCTTATGACAGGAACATCGTAAAACAAAATTACAGTGAAATTTGTCCACCCCATAAAAAATTATGGGGATTTTGTCCCCTTAAACTCACCAAACTTTTGTGTACGTTCCAATTAATTCATTATTGTGGTACCATTAAACACAGCGTTTTTAAAACTTTTTGCCTCATAGTATTTTTTCGATAAGCCAGTTTTTATCGAGATGCCGCTTCTTTTCAATATATTTACGTAAAAATTTTATGGGGATTTTGTTCCTTTAAACCCCCCAAATGGTTGTGTACGTTCCTATTAAACTATTATTGTGGTACCATTAGTTAAACACAGTGTTTTTAAAACTTTTGCCTTTTAGTCTTTTTTTTCATAAGTCACCTTTTATCGAGATGTAGCTCTTCTTTTTCAAAATATACCTAAAAATGTAAATTATAAATAAATTTTCAGATTATTAAAAGTCTAAATATGTGGTGGATTCGACAAATATTCAAAATATCTCGATAAACACTGGCTTATCGAAAAAGTACTAAGAGGCAAAAAAGTTTTAAAAACATTGTGTTTAACTAATGGTACTACAATAATAATTTACTTCGAACGTACACAAAAGTTTGGGGGGGTTTAAGGGAACAAAACCCCCATAAAATTTTTATGGGGTGCAAAAATTTCACTTAATTTTTTTTTTAAGATGTTGCTGCCATAAAAATGCCACATGTCTATTTTCAATAAAAAATCTCTGAGAGTTTTCGATATATGAAAAAACTCGATTTTCATTTTGTAACTTCAAAGGGCTGTAACTTTTTTTGTGTGCACTATTGTATATAGGTAAGTGAGGTTCAATCAACCTATTTTTGACCGCAGAATCTGTGGTATAATTTATGACCAATCTTTTCGGGATAATATAAAAACATAATAAGTATTTTATAGATTTATTAAAAATAACATCACAAAAAACTTATTTGGAAAATATTACAAAATGTGTATAGAAATATAAAATTACAAAATATTATGTTTCCTAAATTTATATGATACTACTTTGACAAATTATAATCTATTTATTTTACATTCTCTTAATTCTAAAATTTTTTCATTTATAAGAAAATTTATTTTTGCTGTACTTTCCGTAACAATTTTTTTGGTGTCGAAACAGAATTCATTTTAATGTAGGTATTTATTTGAAATTCTAAAATTATATCAATAAAATTATTAATGTTAGGATGAGAGCAGTAGAGAGAAGAATTATACTTAGAATGAAAACTTTCGCATGGGTTTGTGGTTCTTTGTAAGGATGAAGAGTGCTCAGCCCAATGTCGGGTAACAACTTTCTTTTCTAAAAAGAAATATGTCGTACTGTGAAAGATTTATGTTAATATATTTCATGTACACTGCATTAGGACTTAGAAAAATCAAAATAGATAGATAGTACCTATTTAGATTATGATTTGGCAACATTGTGTCATTATACAGAGATTAAATAGACAAAATATCAGCCTAAATGATTAACGAAACGGAGGCATTTCGATTGTGCCTGGGAGGCATTTCATGTATGAAAATATTTACCTGAAAAAGTGGGAGGCATTTCGATAAAGCCGATTTTAATAGCTAATCGGGGTTTGACTAGTCAAACCCCGATTTCAAAAAATTAAATTTCGACCTTTGCCTGACCAACGTAGTCTCGCCTTGGTTTGACTAGTCAAAGGCCGAAACTCTAATTTATTTCGGCCTTTGACTAAGACCGTCAGTCAGACCTGAGGATTGCCTAGTCAAACCTAGGAGTGCCTGAAATTCGGGCTTTGACTATAACATATACAAACTTACATGTGGTGACTGTCCAAAAACTTACATCGGTCACACTGGTAGAACTTTTAATAAACGTATTCTTCTTCTTCAGGTGCCATCTCCACTACGGAGGTTGGCAATCATCATTGCTATTTTAATTTTTGAGACGGTAGCTCTAAATAGTTGTCTTGATATGCATCCAAACCATTCTCTCAGGTTCTTCAGCCATGAAATGCGTCTTCTTCCGGTGCTTCTTCTGCCATCTATTTTTCCTTACATTATGAGTCGCAGGATGCCATACTTCTCGCCCCGCATCACATGTCCGAGATACTATAGTTTTCTTTCTTTAATTGTAAGTTCAACTTCCTTCTCTTTAAATATTCTTCTCAGTACTTCGTTGTTCGTAACTCTATCTACCCAGGAAACCTTCATAATTCTTACCCTTACATTATGAGTCGCAGGATGCCATACTTCTCGCCCCGCATCACATGTCCGAGATACTGTAGTTTTCTTTCTTTAATTGTAAGTTCAATTTTCTTCTCTTTAAATATTCTTCTCAGTACTTCGTTGTTCGTAACTCTATCTACCCAGGAAACCCTCATAATTCTTCTATAGGTCCACATTTCAAAGGCGTTAAGTCGTCTCATTGTCTCTGCATTTAACGTCCATGATTCCATTCCATAGTATAGTACACTGTATACGTAACATTTTGTTAGGCGTACTTTAAGAGCTAATGTTAAATCTTTGCTACATAGGACCTTTTTCATTTTCATAAAATTAGAACGTACTTTTTCAATTCTGACTTTGATTTCTGCAGTGTAGTCGTTATTTTATGTTATAAGTGTTCCTAGGTAAGTGTACTTTTTTACTCTTTCAATCTGCTGGCTCTCTACTATCAAGATTTCGTTAGTATTATGGTTGTTTTTACTCATTTTCATAAACTTCGTCTTTTTGATATTGAGAGAAAGTCCGTACTCCCTACTACGTAATAAACGTATACGCTGTGAGCTCGTACGTAGAGGGGATATTTACAAATTCGCGAGCGCCAGTAGTGGCAAGTCTGTACACGTTTACCGGAAATTTGACATAAATGTCAAAGTGATTAATTTAAAATTAAAATTAAAAACATTAATTATAAAAAATATTAGTTGGTCAAAGCTGTGGTATATATTTTTACCTTAAATATACTTACGTTTTAAATACTGAATTTAAGTTTTTTTAATGTTCCGTAATATGTAATTATAAATTAATATAATAATATTAGCGCCATCTACACGATAATTGTGAAAGTATCCGAAGTAAGAAATTCATATTTTATCAATAGAACGTCAAAATGATTAGCAAAATTTAAAAAAAGCGATTACAATTTAATTACTTTTTTGCGTTGTAAATATTAAGCGATAACAATTAAATAATAAATTTAAAAATTATCGGTGAAAGTTGAATTAGTAATCCGCTAGGAGCGCCACCAGCGAAGCTCAGAGCGTATAGCAGAACGTAAAAGGATTTCAATAATAGAATAATAGATTCTACGTACGCACTTTACTTTCTATAAATCATAATAATTCTTTTAATGATAAATTTCAAATTATCCTTATCCTAAATAAAGGCCTTAAGCTATCATTAATAGAATATATGAAAATTAATAAATTAACAAAAATATAGATATAATTCTGAATGACCAACTTGATACAAACAACTCTCCCTCCTGAATTTATTCAGTTAAAGATTATAAAGTGTAGATTATGCATACTAAGGCGCTCGGTCGAAACAGGTCCATGTCACCATTCCCCCCTTTTCGATTTAATGGTCGAAAAAAAGGTTACTCGTTTGTATTCCGTTAGTACTGGATTGTATCACCCTTTAGTCGTTTGTACTGCCCCCACCCTTTTAAATCTGTCTGGAGGGACTGGTGACACGCTACCCCCCTTTTTAGATCTGGGGGTCCGGGATGGGTATGTTCGTTTGTACTGCGTTAGTGTCGGATTGTACCGCCCTTATTTTGTTTGTACCCCCCCCTACTGTAGATTGGCCTGGAGGGGCCAGTGACATGCTACACCTATACTCTACACTCTTGGTCATCTAAACGTCGAAAACAGGCTATTTCGTTTACTGCGTTAGTACTGGATTGTACCGCGAGTACCGCCCTTATTTTGTTTGTACTACCCCCTACCCTTCTACATTTTTCTACATTTAAAACAGGGGAGGATTAGTGCTAGGAGTAAGGACACAAAATCCGCCAAACTTTACACAGCGGATGTAAAATTTGGTAAACTCGTCAAGAATCTAATTACATTTTGAAACTGAAAAACAGGCTTGTAAGCCACTCTCAATGGGGAATGGAAAGTTACCCCCTCAGGTGGATCTCGGAGTAGTTTTACGCTGCCGATTTAAAAAATGGTACATGTATCTGTTGGAAATATTTTGAACACCATTTTCGATCAGAAATCAGGCAGAGGAACGACCTTTCCTCCTCCTACTAGGGAGAAATTGATTCCTCCCCTTAATAAATTTTACAGTTTCACACGCTATCGATATGAAACTCAAAGATCTCATGCGGCGCATCCCGAAATGCACTTTTCAACTTCGTTGTACAATTTCAACCTCTCTGTCTTCCCATTGGGGGTAAATCTGTATTAATATTTTGTTAGAAACACAATTTTCGACCAAGATATGGAGTGATAAAAAGGTGCAGATGGATAATGGGGAGGTATTGAGATGGAGACGGAGTGACATAAAGATGGAGTGATGGGAAGGTGGAGATGGATGAATGGAAATATGGATCCCTCCATCTTTATATCATCAATCTTTCCATCTTGCCTTCACTTCATCTCTATCTCTCCATCACTCCATCTCCATCCCTCCGTGTCCATATCTCCACCTCCACATCTTCATCTCACCACCTCCCCATCAGCCATCTCCACCTTTACATCTCTCCATCTCCATCACTCGATCTCTTCATCACTCCGTCGACATCTCTTCATATCTATCTCTCCATCACTCCGTCTCTATCTCTCCTCTTTCCTTCACTCCATCTCCATCTCTATCTCTCCATCACTCCATCTCAATCCCCCCATCTCACCAACTTTCCATTACTCCATATCCATCTCTCCATCTTTCCTTCATTCCCTCTCCACCTTTCCATCCCTACATCTCACCAGCTCCCCATTATCCATCTCCACCGTTCCATCACTCCATCTCCACCTCTCCATCTCTCCATCTCCACCTCACTACCTCTCCAAAAATTCAAAGAACCAACTTTTAAGAAGAAAAATGAAAAGAGGATCGAAAATCAAAGTCGCAGAGAAACAGAGTCCAAAGAGCTTTTCGCTAGCTCCCCCAAACTTGTCTTAAATGTCCAGGGTAAAGGAAGGCGGCACAAATTCTGTGACCCTGAAGCACAAATAGCACAAATTGGGCAAAAATGGCTCATACTATGCTCGACCCCCTACCCCACTTTAGTAGGGCCGTAGAAATGGACCCTGTAAATTCTCTGATTACATGGTGGTTTTTACCCACAGTAAAGGCAAAGGGGTGGAAGTTGTACAACGAAGTTGAAAAGTGCATTTCGGGATCTGATTTCTCATCGAAAATTGTGTTCAATAAATACATGTACCATTTTTTAAATTGGTAGCGTAAAACTACTCAGAAATTCATCTGTGAGGGTAAGTTTCCATCCCCCGTGGAGAGTGGCTTGCCACTCTCCACGGGGGAGAAAAATCCACAGGAAAGCCTGTTTTTCAGTTTCAAAATGTAATTCGTTACATTTTTGATGAATTTACCAAATTTTAAATCCGCTGTGTTACTATGTGCAAGGTTTGGCTGATTTTGTGTCCTTACTCCTAGCACTAATCCTCCTCTGTTTTAAATGTAGAAGGGTAGGGGTAGTACAGACAAAATAAGGGCGGTACAATCCAGTACTAACGCAGTGAAATAGCCTATTTTTGACGTTCAGATGACAAAGAGTGCAGAGTAGAGGGGTAGCATGTCACTGGCCCACCAGGCCAATCTAGACGGGTGGGGGTGGTACAAACAAAATAAGGGCGGTACAATGCGATACTAACGCAGTACAAACGAACATATTTACCCATCCCGGACTACCAGATCGAAAAATGGGGGACAGCATGTCACCACCCCTCCAGACAGATTTAAAAGGGTGGGGGCAGTACAAACGAATGAAGGGTAATACAATCCAGTACTAACGCAATACAAACGAGTGAGCATTTTTTGACCCTCAAATCGAAAACGGGGTGCTGGTGACATGGATATGGTTGAAAGGGCTGCAGTGACACATTAGTAATAAATAAGTGGAAGTATTGAAAATAAAAGTTTTCAGTAGTTTATGATTACATTCTGTTGTTTACTTATTACGATTCTTTTTCTTTTCCATGTGTTCAAATCCAGATCTGCTTTTATTATACAGTTATTCCTCCTTTTTTTTCACAAAGTGAATTTCTGAAAAAAGTTTTTCAGTTTTAATACATATTAAGAGCCTATGATTCCAAACCGTCTACTAAAATTGTTGTTTGATTCCAATACTTTCCATTACGCGAATCTCTCCAAGCCAAATCTCTCTTAGGACTTCGATCAATATAGAGTGCTTAACACGAATGCCTTTTGGAAGTCGATAAAACAACAGTACATGTTTACCACATGTCTACAGATATCTTTGAGCAAGTACGGTAATCCCAAACAATGGAATGCACGTACAGGTTTTTGCTGTTGTCTTCTAGGTAGAGCTAGAACAATGAGTTGGACCAACCATTAGGTAGTTGCCAGCTGGTATAAATGGTATGGAAAAACGTATTAGCCTACAGTATAAAGAAGTTTTTAAACTCCCTTTTTCATTTTTTAAATTATGGTATACAGCTAACCGATGGATATTGCCCCTTAGTGATTTTCTAGGTAAAACAATTATAATTTAATCCGAAATGAAATAATTAATTAATTTTCGCCCCTTCTGTAGCCAGTGGCAAGAGCACTTACCTTTGGATCGAAAGGTCGCAATAGTCGTGAGTTAAAATCTCACCAGGGTAGAGAATGTTTCGTTTATTATAAATTAATAAATGAAAATGGTTTCTGTCCTTGTGGGATCGGTACTCACCGGAGGGACCGCAGACGTTCGGATACAATTAGCGTCTCTTTTCAAAGACCATGACGTCGACTTTGCAGAGTAACAAGACACTTAACACACACTACACATTACATTAGGTACCTAACTGGAAAAATCCACTGTATCATGCCAAGTCGACGTCATTGTCTTTGCAAAGTAACAAGACATTTACTTAACATACACTACACATTACACTAGGTGCCTAACTAGAAAAATCCACTGTACCATGAAAATGACCATTAGTTGTCGAGCCATTAACTAAATAAAAAAAATTAATTTTCGTCTGTCTATAGCAGGGGTCACCAATTAGCGGACCGCGGTCCGCATCCGGACCGTGAGCTAGTTTTGTGCGGACCGTCAATAAATTTAGAATATACCTAGTGTTTAGCAATTTTGTAAATGTTTGGCCATGAATAGTGATGAGCGAGACTGGTCTTGGTCTTGCGGTCTTGGTCTTGGTCTTGCAGCAAGACCAAGACCAAGACCAAGACCAAGACCAAGACCAAGACCGCCTTTTGGTTGCAAGACCAAGACCAAGCTTGCAAGAACAAGACCAAGACCGAACCTTGCAAGACCACGCAAGACCAAGACCAACCTGCAAGACTCTTGCACTTTTTTGAGAAAAATTCGTTTTTATTATTTAACTTTATTTTTTTAGTTCAATAATATATACTGACATTGTAAGAAACCTTAAACAATATCGAATTTTTAAAATACATAATATTTTGGTTATATTTTTAAGTCGTTTTGATTAAGTCAAACGGTTTGCATTTTCTCAACCTTCAAAGTGTCCAGAAGGCAAGTTTTCAAACGGCGACAGTTCAAGGACAATTAAAATTACTTGTAAGACAAAAAAATGTAATTAAAGATAGGGTAATCCATTTAAAAAAAAATGCAATAAAAACGGTTTTTATGTACCAGTAGTTTTCGCCTTTCTGTCTAATAAAAATACTGACACTTATTTCAATTCTTTGAGCATAATCGAGGAAAAATTTAGGTCGTTAAATATAAAATGAATACAAAAAATATCATAATAGATTTTGAAAAGGGATTCACAATGCTGTGAAAGCATTGTGGCCTGAATAAAAAATAACTGGTTGTCGATTGTAAATGTGTCAAGCTTGGTATCGCAAAATCTAAAGCTTAGGTTCAGTTTCTGAATATAATGACAAAAATTCCAATACTGGGAAATTTTTAAAATTATTTTTTGGATTAATTTTTTACAATCAACGAAAGTTGGAAGTTGAATTATTTGTGAAAATCCCGGATGACAAATGTGTAAAGAATTTTACTGATTTCATAGTTGAACACTATTTGGAAGAATCTAGGTTTTCCTAAGAAAGGGCCAGTAGTACAAATAGTATGTGCTGCACTTGAAATGCATGCGCATCATTTCAGTGTGTCTTAAATTCTAGTTTTTACTACCCACATCCGAATATTTTCAACTTTTTAAATGTCATAATGGGTGAAAATAAAATATGTGAAAATAAAAAGTGCGAATAACTCATGTTACGAGAGTAATGTAGTTTAAATAAAATTAAAGAACTGCAAAATAACAAATTACAGAATTAAGCGTTTATAACTCCCCATTAGGTTTAGTTATTATGTTATAGTATTAGGTCTATAAATAGGTATGGTAAATATGTACGTATTTACTAAAAAGTATGTTTTCGTTAGTTTATAAAAAAAAGTTAATTACATTAAATAATGATTAAATAGAGTAAAAATATTTGATTTTTGTGTTCTCTTAAAAAAATTTAATTTATGTTCTTAAATTTGACCCTCGTAGGATAAATACTACAGTGTTCGAGTGAAAGGAGCAGATCATTATCTGTTAACAACTATAATCCGTTTATCCCTTTTCGTAAAATCCGTGAATTGAAGGTCCCCCACCATTTGCGGCACCTTTAAGAAGCTCTTTTTCTTTAACATTTTATTAAAATACAGGGGCAATAAACAATAATCCAGACTCAAGACGTGGTCTGAAGGCAGGCGGCAGGTATCGACAGCATGCAAAACACAACGTGACACAACCGAAGGCCGGCAATTGCAACAAGGGTTGTAAATGCAGGTTTTTCCTACTGATAAACATTACCATTATAAAAATATACTCTAATCTCTTTATATAGAGAGAAATAATTAGGTCATTAGGTGAATGTATAATGTTAAAATTGGTATCCGTTTGAAAATACATTCTACATTCTGTTAAAATTTTAAAGCAAAAAATGTAGTTTCATTGTTCACATCTTTATTTATTTCAATGTACATTTTATTCGAAATTGTTTGGTTTAAATTATTACTACCAAAAAAGCAAGACCAGCAAGACTCTTGCGGCAAGACCAAGACCAAGAACAAGACCGGCTAGTGCAAGACCAAGACCAAGACCAAGATTGCCTTTTAGCTGCAAGACCAAGACCAAGACCAAGCTTCATGATGGCCATCACTAGCCATGAAATTGTGTACTATGTTTGGCTCAACTTATGTGTGCGAAGCCGCTTTATCAAGAATGAACTTTATTAAAAATCGGTAGAGATCTCACTTAACAGATGAATATCTCAACTACCTAATGAGACTCAGTTGCACTAAACTCACTCCAAACTTCAGACAGGTTGTACATAGAAAAATGTCATTTTTTTCTCTGATAATTTAATTTTGTAAAGAGTTTTCCGCCTTATTGTTATACTTACTAATCATTAATTTTGAAATTAAGTAAGCTGTAATATAAAATTGTCAGTAGTAATTGCACAAGAGCTCTAAAATTATTGAATTTTTCCCGAGTGACACTTTGATATTTTAATTTCACGAGCCGAAGGCGATTGAAATATGTCAAAATGTCACGAGGGCAAAAATTCTATATTAATTTTAGAGATCGAGTGCAATTGGTTGCGATTATTTCATGAATAAAACTGTTCAAAACCAAAATTTTATTGTAATTTATTTATATAAGTACAAATTAGTATAATTAAATACACAGTTGTTATAAATATTAATTTGACGGTTGACAGTCATCACTTTTATAATTTTTAAAACATTAATTGTCATTAATGTCACTGAATGTATTTTTTCGTAGCAACACAGGGCATCTGACGTAATATACTTGACGACGGGAAATTATCAAAAATTATCGATTTAATATAGTTTTTTGTAGCTTTCTATTGGTCAGAATCTCCTATGAATGAAATAATCAGTAGTAATTGCACAAGAGCTCTAAAATTCTATATTAATTTTATAGATCGAGTGCAATTTGTTGCGATTATTTCATGAATAAAACTGTTCAAAGCCAAAATTTTATTGTCATTTATTTAAGTATAAATTAGTACTGTTAAACACACACTTGATATAAAATATTTTACGGTTGAAAGTCATCACTTTTATAACTTTTAAAACATTAATTGTCATTAATGTCACTGAATGTATTTTTTCGTAGCAACGAAGGGCATCTGACGTAATATACTTGACGACGGGATATTATCAAAAATTATCACCTTAATTTGCATTTCTGTAGCTTTTATTGGTCAGAATCTCCTATGAATGAAATAATCATGTGCATTTTTTTATATTCATTTCCTCTCTACTATATTTAAGTAGGAGTACTTTTCAGATGTGCATTTAAATAAAATAATTTTCAGATTTAATAAGTTTGCAACAAACACCTTGTATTGAAACTAATGTAGAAAAGATAACATGTTAATTAGCATTTTGTACCTCCTATGATTATTTATTTTAAATTTTTCAGTTTCCTTTCTACAAAATTGAAAATGTCTAAAAACTTCATTAGCATTCAAAATATAAATTCCTAATTTTTAAAATATTCTCAGTAACAATTTACAATACTGCTGTTTTCAAAATATACTGATAATAACACCAAAACAATACACACTGAATTTATATTTTATTTATTGTACCAGGAAAACTTACAGAAAAGTATACAGTAACCAAAAAAAAATAAGATATTATTAGTTTTCCTTTCCATATTAGCCCATATGTGAGGCCACTTTCGTACGAAAAATGTTTCTGCCTCGATTTCTGTTCAAAAATGTCCCCTTTAAACAAATCAGAAGGTTGCCGGGTGAAACAATTTTTTAAGCAAACTCAAAATCACTTTTTTGCATCAAAAAATGTATTTTTGGGTTTCTTGGTTAATTATAAACAATAAAGGTCTCTTGTCATGTATAAACATTCTCAATTTCTTTGCAAAACGAAAATGCAGCAGCTGCATAATACTCTGGTTAAAGCGGAGAGTGCAGGAAGAGTCTATACCGGTTTCGGAGATCTTTTTCCCCTCATCAGTAAACCCATATCCTCTTCTCTCCGCTCTAACCATTTACCACAGCTTAGGGCCTTCCCGAATTGCAAAGAAAGAAATGTCACGGATGAACTAGGGCCATCTACCGGAAAACAAACTAAGTTATCAATCGAAGCAGAGCAGAAAACGACAATAAATATCGCCTCCGTACCACCAGATTGACAACAGGTGGAATACTTTCTTTGGTTACACCTCCTGAGACTTTTACAATTTATAAGTCATACAGGTGCCGAGAAAATTAAGATGAGAGAATTTTAAATAATTCACAACTCATCTACTCAGCATGGTAAAGCTCCAACAAGAAAGATTCCTTAATACTCAAAAGAGTAAATGAATTAAAAATGTATAAACATTCTCAATTTCTTTGCAAAACGAAAATGCAGCAGCTGCATAATACTCTGGTTAAAGCGGAGAGTGCAGGAAGAGTCTATACCGGTTTCGGTCATCTTTTTCCCCTCATCAGTAAACCCATATCCTCTTCTCTCCGCTCTAACCATTTACCACAGCTTAGGGCCTTCCCGAATTGCAAAGAAAGAAATGTCACGGATGAACTAGGTTTAGTTTGTCTCTTGTCATATTTCTGAAAAGTTGATAGTTTTCGAGTTATAAGCGATTTAAAATCTGAAAAATGCGAAAATATGCATTTGCGATGCTTAAAAACTCTAAAGTTTTAATAAAATGACAGATCTTTTTTATTTAAGATGACCCAAAAATTCTAAAAACATATTTTCGCCGGCAAAAAAGGTGATGTTTTGAATTTGTTAAAAAATAGATTAAACGATTTCTGTCCAAAAATTTCGCCCGGGCGCCCTTTTGATTTATTTATAGGGGATATTTTTTAACAAAAATCCACAAAGAAACCGAATCAGAACAGTCAGACACAGGCAGCATAAATCCGGACCCCGGAAGTGTCGTAGGTTTTCGAAACGGATCCTCAGGGAAACTAAGTGGTGACCCCTGATCTATAGCAGGTGCCTAGTCTATAAAATACTAAAATAATCCAAAAATAAACAGATTGGCTTAGTTACAAAGCTTTTATTTATATACAGCAAAATACAATTTTTAAACAGTTATCAATATTATTATTCTTTTATTTTTCAATAAAATAATAATTTCATATAACCTTGAATATGTACAATAATAATAATGATATAACGCAAGACTTTAGAAACAAATCAAAAATTTTATAATTATTTTTGCAAACGAAATAATAATCACTAAATTCTAATCAGATGGGGTCCATTAACCTGGTTACAAAGTTATTTGCCATTTCTAGTTATTATAATCAAATATTTGTCACCTCGGTGACCTATGTCTTTAGAAAATATTCTTTAAATACCGTAAGTTCTTTGATAGTGAAAAAAACAACTCTTAGATTATTATAAATAAGGAAAAAATGAAAAGCGGAATTGATATTCACTAACATCACACAAAGATGAAGTGGTTGGTTCTTCTTTCCGTCGTAACGTTAAGTACAGCTTTGCCAACTCTCCGCGGCAGACACCTTTCCATTGGTGATGATGGAACTGTAACTCTTATTGGATCTAACGGTTTCGAAATTGATATATTCAAAAGTGTTACTGACCCCAGCATCGTTGATGTCATCCTAAGAAGCCCACGTGGACCTACCAGGTCTTTTCAAATTGATGAGGTCAACAATATCAGAGAAGTTAGTGACCGTAATGTCTTCGGATATTCCAGATATCATGACTTCAACCAGGCTGATATCCTTGCCCAAATCTTCCGTCAGTACCAAGGTTCTATAGCGGAAAACCAATACTACAGTCTTCTAAACAGAATCCAATTGTTGGTCGAAGGAGGAGTTCTTAACGAAGCTATCTATGATGTTTTGAGGGAATGGAACCAGTACAATTTGCAAGATGTTAGGTAAGAAAAGATTATACATTACATTCGCTAACAAATTTTCTATTTACTCACTTAACCGTAGCTTTACACAGCATAATTTTGCTTGCCATTTTCCACAGTCCAATCGCCATTTCTTCTTGTAGTATATATCTTCTTCAGTGAAGTCTCTTTTTTTGCATTGCTCCTTTTATTTGTCCCTTCCACAGTAATCTAAGACGTCCTATTTTCCTGCTTCAATTTAGCATCCATATCAAAGTTCTTAGGTATCCTTGTCTCGTCCATTCGTCGGATATGTCGATACCAGAGAAATTTTCGCTTTTCTATATATGATCGTTTAGTGTCTCCTTCACATTCGTCAGTTCCCTAGTTCGTTCAAGTCTCACTTTATCCACTAGGGTTAATCCGCAGCTTCTTCTCCAAAATATCATTCCCATTGCATTTACTCTGATTTCCATTCTTTTATTTGTCACTCACGTCTCTGAAAAAAACACTGAGCAGCTTTCCATTATTGTCTTAAAGATCTGTTGTTTAGTTTTGCTTGTAATATAGTCGCTGCATGCAATCAAGTGTAATGGTCGGGTTATTGTTTTTACTTGTAACACATATTCCACTATAATAATTATTGATATCTTTTTTGTTTCTCTTTTTATCTATTAAGCGTCAGGAGCTCATTTTACATTCCTTCCGTATTTTTCCATCGAATAAGCATATGTGTTAAATATTTGTTTTAATCATTGTATTAAGGCCAAATGAGCGAGTCTTAGCAGTTCTGTTAGTATGTCTCCAGTGGCAAATGCTCTGCTTTTATTCATCCTTTTTACTTCGCATTTCTTACTTCTAGGTCTGGATCCCGCGTATGAAAAAAAAGTTGATTAATAGCAAGCTGAAAATTTGTTAATAGCTTAAGGGTGTCTAGTCGGACAAACTTTGATATATGAGAACACTGGAACAGGGGAAGTTTTAATTGTGGAACAGGTTAAAAATTTAGAACGGTCAGACCACGAAAACGGCACATGTATTTTGTCCGACAGAACAGACTTAAACTCTCCGAACAGAGATTAAACTCTCATGCAAAAATCAGACTGCTATTTATCACCAAAGGGGAGTTTTATTGAGTGGAACACGTAGAATATGTCAAATGACAGGAATTATGACAGGTGATAAATAGCAGTCTGATTTTTGCAAGAGAGTTTAATCTCTGTTCGGAGAGTTAAGTCTGTTCTGTCGGACAAAATAAATGTGCCGTTTTCGTGGTCTGACTGTTCCAAATTTTTAACCTGTTCCACAATTAAAACTGCTTCTGTTTCAGTGTTCCCATATATCAAAGTTTATCCGACTAGACACCCTTAAGCTATTAACAAATTTTCAGCTTGCTGTTAATCAACTTTTTTTTCATACGCGGGATCCAGACCTATTCGTTTTCAGATATATCTGCAACTTCCATTTGATGGTCTTCTATTTCGTAAGTTGAGAGAGTATTTATAGATATGTCTTTTCTTGTAATAATTCTGAGTAATATTTTACCCATTCGTACCCATCCATTTGTATTGGTTCTATCCTTACCCTTTTATGGGTATTCTGTCTCTTTGGCTTTTCCACTCTTTATTTCTTTTGTATTTCATATGTCTGCCTTATGTATTCTCTTCTGCCGTCTTGATCTCTTGTGGTCTGTCACTTTTGGTAAGCTTCCTCCTTTTCTTTTATTTGGTTTTCTATCTTTGCTGTTCCCCAATATGGTTTTTTGTTTTTAAAATTCATCTAGTCACAAGTACCAGGGCATGAAGATAACTCAAGATGAAACACTAAATCCGTATAGAAAAGCCATATCCTTGATGAACGGCATTATGTGGGACCAATAGTCGGAGAGATAGAAGCGGATTTTGTGCGTGATAAGTAATATGGAAAAACTATACGGGGATATGTTGAATTAGTTGTGTACATGACTTTCACCAACGACCGAAAACCAGAGTTGGGGCCGAGGGTAGTTAGAAGGGGTCAAAGTCGCGGATTTTATTATTTTTTTTATGGCGCTCATAATCGAGATAGTGCACCAAAATTTGGAAATAAGTAGGTCATGACGTAACTAAGTAAAATATCCAGGGGTGGCACGCTGCGTGGCCGACAAAGGGGTGGGTCAGGGGTAAATACAAAAAATATAAGGGGATCTTTTGCGACGTTCGTGATTGAGAGAGTGCACAAAAATTTGGGAATAAGTAGACCATGACATAACTAGGTAAAATCCTCAGAGGCGGAAACCAGAGTTGGGCATGAGGGTAGTTATAAGGGGTCAACATCGCCGTTTTTATTATTTTTTTTGTGACGCTCATGATGAAGATAGTGCACCAAAATTTGGGAATAAGTAGGTCATGAGGTAACTAAGTACAATCTCCAGGGGTGGAACGCTGCGTGGCCGATAAAGGGCTGGGGGTAGGCGTGAATATTAAAAATATAAGGGGTTTTCTGCGACGTGCTAGATTGAGATAGTGCACCAAAATTTGGGAATAAGTAGATCATGACATTACTAAGTAAAATCCCCAGAGCCGGAAACCAGAGTTGGGGATGAGGGTAGTTATAAGGGGTCAAATTCGACGTTTTTATTATTTTTTTTTGTGACGCTCATGATCGAGAGAGTGCACCAAAATTTGTAAATAAGTAGGTCATGACGTAACTAAGTAAAATATCCAGGGGCGGTACGCTGCGTGGCCGACAAAGGGGAGGGGCAGGGGTGAATACAAAAAATATAAGGGGTTTTTTGCGACATTCGTGATTGAGAGAGTGCACCAAAATTTGGGAATAAGTAGACCATGACATAACTAGGTAAAATCTTCAGAGGCGGAAACCAGAGTTGGGCATGAGGGTAGTTATAAGGGGTCAAAATCACCGTTTTTATTATTTTTTTTTTGTGACGCTCATGATCAAGATAGTGCACCAAAATTTGGGAATAAGTAGACCATGACTTAGCTTAGTAAAATTCCCAGAGCCGGAAACCAGAGTTGGGGATGAGGGTAGTTTTAAGGGGTCAAAGTCGTAGTGTGTATTATTTTCTTTTGTGACCCGGCACAACCTTTGTCCCCCACGCAGCGTTCCGCCCCTGGAGATTTTACTTAGTAATGTCATGTCATATATTTTTATACTCACCCCTGCCTATCACCCCTTTGTACCCCAAACAGCGTTCCGCCCCTGAAGATTTTACTTAGTTACGTCATAACCTACTTACTCCCAAATTTTGGTGCACTATCTCCATCATGATCGCCAAAAAAAAAAATAATAAAAACCGCGACTTTTACCCCTTATACCTATTCTCGTCCGCCACTCTGGTTTTCGCCTCTGGGGATATTACTTAGCTATGTCATGGTCTACTTATTCCCAAATTTTGGTGCACTATCTCAATCACGAACGTCGCAAAAAACCCCTTACCTTTTTTTTATATTCACCCCTGCCCCACCCCTTTGTCGGCCACGCAGCGTTCCACTCCAGGAGATTTTACTTACTTACGTCATGACATACTTATTCCCAAATTTTGGCGCGCTATGTCGATCATGAGCGTTACAAAAAAAATAATGAATACCGGAACTTTGACCCCTTATAACTAACTACCTTCCTTCCCCACTCTGGTTTCCGGCTCTGGGGATTTTAATTATTTATGTCATGGTCTACTTATACCCAAATTTTGGTGCACTATCTCAATCAAAAACGTCGCAAAAAAACCCTTATACTTTTTATATTCACCCCTACCCTCACCCCTTTGTCGGCCACGCAGCGTTGAGCCCCTAGAGATTTTACTTATGTACGTCATGACCTACTTATTCCCAAATTTTGGTGAACTATCTCGATCATGAGCGTCATAAAAAAAAATAAAAACCGCGACTTTGACTCCTTATAACTACCCTCGGCCCCAACTCTGGTTTCCAGCCGTTGGTGAAAGTCATGTACACAACTAATTCAACATATCCCCGTATAGTTTTTCCATATTACTTATCACGCACAAAATCCGCTTCCAGCTCTTAGACTACAAGCAATATCTAAATCGAACAAACAGCTCATACAATACTATACTTAAAAGTGTAATCACATATGGCAGTGAAGTTCGGCATCTGAAACAAAGAGCGCAGAAAATATTACTAGTAACAGAAATGGACTTTTGAAGAAGAGCAGAAAGAAAATCAAGAAGAGATCGAATACCAAATAAAAGAATACGCGAAACGATGGGAGATAGATCAGATACCATAACTGATGACATAGAAGCAAAACAACTAATATGGTACGGCCATGTACAGAGAATACCAGATGGCAGGATCCCTAAACAGATTTTGGCGTGGGCACCACAAGGGAGATGGAAAAGAGAAGAAGCTGGAGGGAGGAAATTGAAAAAGAACTAGGGGGAAGAGAAATCTCTCTAGATCTATGAGGTTTGTTCCAACACAACAAGAAACCGTCTTGAAACGATAACTAAACTGCGCAGTAAACAAAATAACCCATGGAACGTATTATTTTGCTCACTGCTCGCAGTTTCGCGATCGTTTCATGGCGGTTTTCGTTGTGTTGGAACAAACCTATGGTTTAACAGAGAAGAATGTCGATTAGAAGTCAGAAGTCGTCGGAGAACGCTGTAAACCGATAGTAGTAGTATGTAGTCATTTTAACTTCCCATAGCTTCTTCTGCTGCTAGATGTATTTGGGATTTCATGTTATTTTCTAATCATTCTTCACTTGCTGTTCCTTGTATACTTCTTTTTTTGACGATAGTCTCGATTTATAAAGAAAAGAGTTCGATTCATCGTTTAGTTTATTACTAGGGTAATTTTTTGATTTTATGTTTTCACCCTCATTACATTTTCTTTGTATTAGAGCATTGTGATTGTTATTTCTTGTGTATGTTCTTGATCTCACCAATAATGTGGTGGTTTGATCCACAGGTCACTTCTATATATTCTCTAATTTCTTTGAACTTCCTCAATAAAATTCTGTCTAACAATTATTACATAGTCTATTATGGATTGTTTTTTTTTTAATTTTTGTTTAATTTTAGCGATATTGTCCCATCGCAACACAGAGAAAACATTTTACCCATTAACGAACAATGGTAAGTGCAATAGTTTCGATGATCGTGAATTATATTAAAACGAAATATCAGTAAGTAGTACATAGAATAAATAAGTACCAAAATGCTAATATGCAAAATATTTATATTGATTTAAACTCTAAAACTAATAGGTCTGGATCCCGCATATGAAAAAAAAGTTAATTAATAGCAAGCTGAAAATTTGTTAATAGCTTAAGGGTGTCTAGTCGGATAAACTTTGATATATGGGAACACTGGAACAGGGGCTGTTTTAATTGTGGAACAGTTTAAAAATTTGGAACGGTCAGACCACGAAAACGGCACATTTATTTTGTCCGACAGAATAGACTTAAACTCTCCGAACAGAGATTAAACTCTCATGCAAAAATCAGATTGCTATTTATCATCTGTCATAATTCCTGTCATTTGACATATTCTACATGTTCCACTCATTAAAACGCCCATTTGGTGATAAATAGCAGTCTGATTTTTGCATGAGAGTTTAATCTCTGTTCGAAGAGTTTAAGTCTGTTCTGTCGGACAAAATACATGTGCCGTTTTCGTGGTCTGACCGTTCCAAATTTTTAACCTGTTCCACAATTAAAACTGCTTCTGTTTCAGTGTTCCCATATATCAAAGTTTGTCCGACTAGACACCCTTAAGCTATTAACAAATTTTCAGCTTGCTATTAATCAACTTTTTTTTCATACGCGGGATCCAGACCTATAATCAAAATATAAAAAATAGTTAGAAAAAAGTTAGAAATGAAAAAAAGTTAGAAAAAATACAGATTGAAAAGCTAGAAAAACTATTAAAAAACACAGATTTACCTGAACAATATCATATCATGATATGATATGATATTGTTAATATTGTTCAGAATTGTTCAGAAATAAATCTAAGACATTCCTCTGTTGATAATGTCACAATTAAAAGAGAAAATTACAGACGCGACATAACAGAGGCGACAGTCTTTATTTTTAAGTGTTAATTTTTTCAGCAAAATATGTTTAATTTAAACATGCATATAAATACTCTGTGTTTTTTTAGGAACCTCGATAGAGAAACTCTAATCCAGCCTCTTCAATCCACTTTGGAAGAAATTAGAGAAAAACGCCAACTTCAACAAGAATTATTAAAATCTGGAAAGTATTTTGATCTAGAGGATGAAAACCTTGATCTTCTTTTAGGAGAAAAGTATAACACTGACAAAATTTTGAAACTTATTTACAAAGAACAAATTGGCCAGTTGCCAATAAATCCTTCAAATGTACTTTTGATGAGGCCAAATGGAGAAGACAAACCTTTAGATGTTAATTTCGTTGATAAATTCGTAAAAAATGAGGATTCAATTAATTTGAAAATCCAAGAGTTCATCGATAATAAAGATATCGCTTCACCATACCTGATTTTCAAACAAAGGCTTCTTAATATTGAAGTAGAAAAGTTCATTCAACAACTAGCATACCATCAAAATCTAATTAATCGACAAATTGAACAATATATCGGTCAATCCGAAGTGATTCCTAACGAATTGGTATATCAACAAAGATTAATCTTTAAACAAGCCTACCCATTGCTCCAAAAACTGACAGAAGACGTTTTGTTTATAAACCGCAAAATTATAGAACTTCGTGGAAAAGGAATATTGGCAGAAAGAGAATTTTTCGTACAGCAAAAAATAAATTCCCTGTTAAGTCAACAATTGATAAAATTATTGTTAGTTCAACAAATTCACTTGAAGCAACAAATACAATCATTAATACCAAAAGCTGATGCTGTTTCTAGAGATTTAGTTCTCTTCCAACAAGCTACCCAGGAACAATTGCAAGACACAATTCACTCTTTAATCAAGCAGCTTCTGTTGGAACAATCGTCATTCAAGGATTTAGTCGAAAAGTGCATTCAAGAAGGTACCGCAATACCCCAGGAATTTATTTCCCATTATTACATAATCCACAAAGAATTACTTCAATTAATCGCACAAGGAGATACCATTCCTAAAGCAATTTGGTACCAACAATATGTAATGCACCAACAAATTGTATTTTTTCTGAAACAAGCCAATCTTATGACCCAACCAATTTTCCCACTTCAACCTAAGAATCTGCTGCAACAACTCCCTTACTAAAGAAGTATTAAATGGTACTTCTTGTTTTATGTAAAAAAATTATAGTACTTATCAAGATATTTTAGAAGACCTTAATCTTAAACTTATTACAAGTTTTTAAGTTTTCGGTCAAGGTAGAAATTAATAAATTTTAATCTATTGTATTTTTAATAATTATTACATATCTGCTTTTTAGTATGTTTACCTCTTGAAATTTAACGATACTACTCAAATACAAATGGCTTTGTTATAGGATTAAGATAGATACGGTTTTCTAAAATATATTGATAGTTACTATAAAGTCTAGTATCTAACCTTATATTTATTAAATAAAGATTGTGTTTGACAATTATGTGTTTTTTATGTTTTTCTCCATTTGTATTAGTTAATATTTTGGGTTTTTAAAGCAAAAATGGAATAGTTAGTTATTTAAAATAAATATTAACGCGAAAGAAGAGAGATATGGGATCTTAAAAAAAATAATGAAAATAGATGCCTTCAAAGTAAGAACAAATAATGGAGAAGAACTCCGAAAAGTCTTAGTGTAGAAATATAGTGAAGCATCGTACTTCGCCAGGCACATCGCCACGCACCTTGCCAGACACCTCGCTATTTCATCGATTTTCATGAAAATTGGTGAGTAGTTAGATGTTACCACAAGGAACAAAGGTGACATGATGTCAACTTGCGCTTTAACCCTGGGGGTGGATGCCACCCCGTCTCGGAGGTGAAAATTATTTTAATAAAAATAATACCAAAAGTCGACAGAAGGACAAATTTTAAGCAAAACTTGTTGTATAAAGTTATTATTATAAAGCAATACAAAGAGTTATTAAAGATCAAAAATTTTATTTTTTCCTAAAAAAATGCATGTTTTAAAGCTCTTTTTCACGCATAACTCAAAATCTATAAGCTTTTCCAAAAAAGTTTTTATTACCAAAATTAAAGTAAATAAAATATCGAATACTGTCCTCACTTAAAGAACTAAACTAATGTTAATTCAAAGTGAGTTATGGGTACCTTTTGAATTTATATTGTTTTCGAAGAGTACTCAAATCCAAGTATTCAAGCTTAAATAACGAGAAAACGGTGCAATTTATAAAATATACCTTCTACATACTTGTCAAAGCACTTCAGAATACCTAGCGAATAAGCCCCAGAAGAAGTTAATAGCGTCAAAATTAAGCAATTTATGATGAAAATAAGAGAACCTTTTCGAATTTTTTAGGAAAAAGTGAAAAATTCAACATAATATACCATTTTCACAAAAATTAAAATTTAGAGTAATCTTTTATCCGACGCCCTGAAGGGTACTAATGATTATGAGAAAGAAGAAGAAGAAGAAGAAGAAGAAGAAGAAGAAGAAGAAGAAGAAGAAGAAGAGTAATCCTTACAAGTATTTCTTTATATTAGCATAAGTAATTATTTCGATAATTTTGACCGGTTTAGAATGTACATTTTTGAAAAAAGATGTAATTTAAAAAAATCAAAATTTTTAAAATTATCGTAATTCTCATATTCTTTTGATAACAACTCCAAAAATACTCAATATACGTAAAAAATGACACCTAATAAAATTTTATTTTTTTTCCGTATTAAATATTTCACTGTGGTTACTATTTCTGTAGGGTAAAAAATGACCGAGATAGAAACGTTTAAAGCTTAAATTTTGCTGCGAGAACCATGTAGCCGGGGCCATTTAACAATTTATTTTTAAAAAAGTAAGGGGTTTGAAAGATTATAATCAACGTGGTTTCAAAGCCCTTGGAATTAACTTTTAAATGGATTTTAAGTAAACCTGATATCATAAAAGTTAACGGAGTCATTTAAAAAAAAACAATAAAATTATTTGGAAAAAAATTTAACCGATAAATTTTGAAAAAATTTTGGAGCATAAATTTTAATGCTATCGACTCGTTCGGGTACTCATTTGATAGATATTTCTAAGTACTTTGAGAAATGTTTAATAAGTTTATGTTATAAAATGCATCATTTTCCCGTTATTTAAGCTTGAATACTTAGATTTGGGTACCCACCGAAAAAAATATATATTTAATTATCTATTACTCACTTTAAAATAACAATAAAAGATTTTGCTAGTAAGGAGTTTATTTCATTTTTTATTAGCTTCAATTTTGGTAATTACAACTTTTTTGTAAAAACTTACAGTTTTTGAGTTATTTGAGAAAAATCGGTTAAAAACATACATTTTTCTCATGAAAAATTAAAATCTTTGATCTTTAATAACTCGAAAAGTTTTGATTTATCTAAATAACTTTATATAATTAATTTTGCTTAGAATTTGTCCCTCTATCGAAATATTGGGGATATTATTAATAAAATATTTTCACCCCCGAGAAGGGGTTGCATCCACCCCCACGGTAAAAGCGCATGTTGGCACCATGTCACCTTTGTTTCTTGCGATATCCTCTAACCACTCACCAATTTTGGTGCAAATCGATGGAGATTCAACGAAATCGAAGGTATTAGTTCATATCCACGTTTAGTAACTGTACTAAATACATTATGTTCTACAAGATACTGGTCTAGTTGTACCATGCAGTGGCGACCACAATTTCACCCGTATTTGAATGGCAGAGTCCGGCACATTCCAATCTGCCGATCGGTGATGGGCAGACACCAGCAAGGCACGTATCAAGATCAAGCCACGTACCCTGCTAATAGTGCGCTCTGGATGAAATTAATTATGAAATAATGGACCAAGAGCTAGCAACGTCGGGAAAACAGTGATTTTAAGACACTTGGTTTTTTAATATATTATTCCCTATGCTTCCTTGAACACCTTACCGACCATCTGGCTACTGAGACAGGTTGCGTTCATTACTGCGCAGCGCACCTGTATAGGTAAATATATCGAATTTAAAATTATTTTAAGACGAAAAATTTTTTTGCCATTACTTTTTAAACATTATTAGAAATATGAATTATATTCGCCAGGCATTTCTGTGGTTGCTAAATATGCGCCAGACGCTATTTTTTATAAACAATAATTGAAAAATTTAAGTCATTTTAGTATGTCTGAAATTTTAATATTATATTATTTACACATAAATAAATGCAAAATTAATTTGCCAGGCATTAACTCGGTTGCATTCATCAGCCAGATGGATTTAAAATCAAAAAAATAATGTGTATTTTCAGCAAAACGATCGCTGCTTGGGTTAAGAAACTAGACAAACAAAAGATACGACAATTGCGGGGTGAATGTTGTTCGCACATGTTATTAAGATGGTCAGTCACAGTCACAATAAATTCACAGTTTGTTAACGATTCTTGTCGAGTTTCTATTTAGTGAAAAGTAATTGTGATACAATATAATGGCAAATAAAATACAATGTGTGTTTTGCAAGGAAAAAAACGAGAATATAATAACTTTTGTGGATGAAAAACTGTTAAAGTGTAAAGAAGTTTTGAGTGCGCGTATGAAATACAATTTAAAATATAATAATGTACAGTTACCGGACCAAGTGAATACCACTGATGGATACCATAAAAAATGTTACAATTCTTTTGCAGCCTTAATGGCTAAGTATCGTAACATATCTGACATTAATTCAGTTTTGTCAAATCTTCGTCATACATCAAGTTCTTCGCTGTCAAGTGTGAGTGACACTGTTTTAGATAGTGATGAATTTTCCAATTTATCGTCGACCGGTTTTTCTGATACATCTAGTTCTAAGACATTATTTAGACAAGGCGAAAACGGCGGGTTCGAAGGGAAAAATATTCCCATGAGATTTTTTTGCATAATCACATTCGTGAAATATCCCAGAATAAGGCTCAAGAAGTCGCCCACGTGAAAAGTGGGCCAATTTTTTTTAACAATTTTTTTTTAATCAAATTGCAATAATCAATATTTTTTGCCCGAAAAATTTTTTCTTTAATTTTTTGGACCATTCGGGACAAAAAAGGTCTTTTATAATTTTTCTCTAAAGTTGATCGTTTTCGACTTATAAGCAATTTAAAAATGAAAAAAAAGGAAAATGGCGATTTTCAAGGCTTTATAACTCGGTTAAAAGTTATTATTATGAAAGTCAATATATGACTAAACAAAGTTTAAAGACCCCCCTACAAGATGCTGAAGAAATTTTTGTCATTATTTTATTACTAAGCTGTTATTTTTAAGTAATAATAATAAGCGCCATGCACATGTGCGGCCGCTGTAAATTCTGAGTGCGAGAGAGAAGCCATTCCAGCAGTCCAATTGTGCATCTTACTCGCACTCACATTTACAGCGGCGTCAATATGATCTAACCGCTCTTTTTTATTAATTAAAAATAACAGCTTAGTAGTAAATTAATGACACATATTTCTTCAGGATCATGTAGCGGCGACTTTAAACTTTGATTTAGTCACTTTCTGACTATATATAATATGATCTAACCGCTCTTTTTTATTAATTAAAAATAACAGCTTAGTAGTAAATTAATGACACATATTTCTTCAGGATCATGTAGCGGCGACTTTAAACTTTGATTTAGTCACTTTCTGACTTTCATAATAATAATTTTTAACCGAGTTATTAAGTCTTAAAAATGGCCATTTTCGTGTTTTTCAAATTTTAAATTGCTTATAACTCGAAAAAGATCAACTTTAGAGAAAAATTATAAGAGAGCTTTTTTATCCAGAATAGCCCAAAAAACCTAAAAAAAATAGTCCGGGCCAAAAACATTGATTTTTGCAATTTGATTAAAAAAAAATTGTTAAAAAAAAATGGCCCACTTTTCACGTGGGCGACTTCTTGATCCTTATTCTGGGATGTCTCACGAATGTGATTATGCAAAAATATCTCATGGGAATATTTTTCCCAACAAACCCGCCGTTTCCGCCTTGTCTAATTACCAAAAACTTCAATTAGTATAAGTGAAACAGATATGACGAGGCTTCTTCAAGTTCATGTACCAGTTCAAATTTCCAAGAAACAAACTTTTGTCCTGAAATCCCGCCGATTGATGATTATCAGTCAACAGACACAGGTAATAAAAGAATATGTTTTTTTTTGTGGAAAATGATACATTCCTGTAATGATGTTAAGATATATGATAAAATAACAGAGTGGGTAACAAAATTACAAAATCAGGAGTTATTAAAAAAAATTAATGATAGTAGAGCTTTAAATAGTTTAATTTTTTATCATCATTCATGTGAATTGGAATATTTAAATAAATATATATAAATATAAACATATTTAATTCTGTCATTATTAGCTAGATTGAGATAAATAAAAATTTCTTTAAATACCGTAGGTAGATTTATTCCTGTCTCTTTCCGCCAGTCTACTCTACTCTACCGCTATCTTTCTGTAATAACTAATATATTACTGGAATACCCTACAACTTTAACTTGATCTGGCTGATGACTGCAACCGAGTTAATGTCTGGCAAATTAATTTTGCATTTATTTATGTGTTAATCATATAATATTAAAATTACAGACATACTAAAATGATTTACATTTTTCTATTATTATTTATAATAAATAGCGTCTGGCGCGCATTTAGCAACCACAGAAATGTCTAGCAATTATAATTCAAGTTTCTAATAATGTTTGAGAAGTAATGACAAAAAAAATTTTCGTCTTAAACTAATTTCAAATATATTTACCTGAATATTTTGTTTGTCTTATTTCTTAACACAGCCAGCGTACGTTTTGATGAAAATATATATCATTTTAAATGATTTTAAATCCATCTGGCTGATTACTGCAACCGAGTTAATGTCTGGCAAATTAATTTTGCATTTATTTATGTGTTAATAATATAATATTAAAATTACAGACATACTAAAATGATTTACATTTTTCTATTATTATTTATAATAAATAGCGTCTGGCGCGCATTTAGCAATCACAGAAATGTCTGGCAATTATAATTCATGTTTCTATTAATGTTTAAGAAGTAATGACAAAAAATTTTTTTGTCTTAAACTAATTTCAAATATATTTACCTGAATCTTTTGTTTGTCTTATTTCTTAACACAGCCAGCGTACGTTTTGATGAAAATATATATCATTTTAAATGATTTTAAATCCATCTGGCTGATTACTGCAACCGAGTTAATGTCTGGCAAATTAATTTTGCATTTATTTATGTGTAAATAACATAATATTAAAATTTCAGACATACTAAAATGATTTAAATTTTTCAATTATTATTTATAAAAAATAGCGTCTGGCGCATATTTAGCAACCACAGAAATGCCTGGCAATTATAATTCATATTTCTAATAATGTTTAAAAAGTAATGGCAAAAAAAATTTTCGTCTTAAAATAATTTTAAATTCGATATATTTACCTGTACAGGTGCGCTGCGCAGTAATGAACGCAACCTGTCTCAGTAGCCAGATGGCCGGGAAGGTGTTCGAGGATTCATAGGGAATAATATATTAAAGAATCAGCTGTCTTAAAATACTTTCTCGAAAACGTTGAGAGCCATTTAGACTATAGCGTCTGGCACGTATTTAGCAACCACAGAAATGTCTAGCAATTATAATTCATATTTTTAATAATGTTTAAAAAGTAATGGCAAAAAAATTTTTCGTCTTAAAATAATTTTAAATTCGATATATTTACCTGCACAGGTGCGCTGCGCAGTAATGAACGCAACCTGTCTCAGTAGCCAGATGGCCGGTAAGGTGTTCTAGGATGTATAGGGAATAATATATTAAAGAATCAACCGTCTTAAAATAGTTGCTCGAAAACGTTGCTAGCTCTTAGACCATAAGTAGCTTTCTGAATTTTAAATCTCGGTTAGTTTTCACTGTAGCAGATTTTCGTAAACAGCTTTTGGAAGTTTTTAATTTTATTTATAAAGGCGACAATTTTACAAGTGATGATATCTCTATCCATGAGGCAATCGGTTTGAAAACTTTATTAAATGATTATTCTTTTAATATTTTTTTACATATTTTTAAGAAAGTGTTTACCCAAACTGATGTGATAATTAATGTTGTTCAAAATCAGTCAACTGACATATTTATTCCAAAAATAGAATAACAAAGCTGGTAAAAAATTTCAGAGATAATAATTTTTAATATATACGCAGTGACGTTTTGGATTCGCTTGATATTTCCGAACACCCCCAAAAAAGACAAAAGTATGATATAGATCTCGAAAAACAAGTGTATTTTAAAATTTTTGATACTATTATTACTTATGCAAATAGATACTCATTTTTTCAAATTTTGAAGATATGCAAATTTTTGACCTTTTTGACCTTTTGAGAGAGAGAGAGAGAGAGAGAGAGAGAGAGAGAGAGAGAGAGAGAGAGAGAGAGAGAGAGAGGCGCATCTGCGTTTCTTGGCCGGTGGTGTAAGACGGCTGGTGGCCTGCTCAGCTCATCTTCTTGTGTTTATTCTCTGGTTAATCTGCGTACCAGTTCCTTCCATTCTCCTCTGCTTCTTGCTGTGTTTTTCACTTCTTCCAACTTAAGCCGATTCTGTTGTGTTCTCTGGTAAATGTTTTCTTCCAGGTATTATCTGGTCGTCCCCTCTTCCTTGTCCCCTCAGGTTGATATTCGAGTGCTTGTCTTGCGATGTTACTAGGATCTTTCCTTAACGTATGGCCGATCCATTTCCATTTCTTCTGTCTAATTGTTGTTATTATACTGGTTTGTTTCGTTCATTTCCAGAGTTCTTCATTCGTTATTTTATTAGGCCAGTAAATTTTTTGGATCTTTCTTAAGGACCTATTTACAAAAGTCTGTAGCCTTTTTGTTGCGCTTTCATCGTGCTTCCAAGTTTTGACTCCGTAGAGTAATATGCTGTTTACACAAGTTTTGAATACATTGATTTTTGTTGACTCTGATATTTCACTTGTTTGCCAGATTTTGTTTAACGCATTGAAGGGTTAAAAATTTTTATATGCTGATCCAAATATTTTCGGAAGATGGGATAAGTTACAAACTATGTATAATTTTATATACTGCAAATCATCGCAACAAACTGTTCCCGAAATTAATAAATTATTATCATGAATTCTCTCATTGCCACCAACTTTTGCCTTAAATGAACGGGATTTCTCTTGTCTCAAAAGAGTCAAAACGTATTGTCCAAACATCATGAAACAAAAGAGAATTCAAGCTTTTCTTTAATGTCAATAGAAAAAAACTATTAAAATCTCTCCAACACACTAATAAATTTTACGATGATGTTATATACATACATGTTTTGCTACTTCCAAACAACATAGACTAAAGTTAATTTATAAACATGTTTAGGTTCTAAATCTATGTAAGAAAACAAAAAAAATAATAAAAAAACAAAAACCAAAAATCTGCTAATCTGCTATGATGATTGAAGCCTTTTAATTAGATGGTATACCTATCTGAGGAGACAAAAACCTTGCCGACCCTGTCCCTAAAGCCACGAGCCGCCACTGACTACCATGGCGAATAATATGCAATTTGAGGCGCTGTGCCCTGCGAGTTGCGTAATTAGGTGCCTAGTGCTCTGCCTGGCGAGGTGCGTTGCTTCACTACATTTCTACACTTGCGAGTACGTTCGAATCAGATCCTCCACATAACGATTTTAACGAAAACATAAATAAAAATCTTCACGAATAAACTAACGCTTTTGTAATTTAACATGGGTTTTAACCGAAACAAAAGCTTGAGACACCTTTTAGGGAGAAAAAGTCAAAAAGGTGAGTATACCCCGATATTATGTTGTAGTCTCATATTTTTTGAATATTTTATTTTTTTAATTTCTCTGATATATTTAATAACAAAGAAACTAGACGGTATTACTCTTTAATATGTTTTTCTATGTTTCAAATGTGTGATGTGACGCATGTCGTCAGTTAAAACACATATTAAAGAGCAATATCGTCTAGTTTCTTTGTTATTAAAGATATCAGAGAAATTAAAAAAATAAAATATTCACAAAATATGAGACTACAACAAAGTATCGAGGTATACTCACCTTTTTGCCTTTTTCTCCCTACAAGGTGTCTCAAACTTTTGTTTCGGTTAAAACACATGTTAAATTACAAAACCGTCTATTTTTTTTATTTCTAGAGCTATCAGGGACATTCAAAAAACAAAATGTTCACAAAACATAAGACTACAATACGATTTCGATATATGCTCCCATTTGTACCTCGTCCTCCCTACAGGGCGTCTCAAACTTAACATAAGAAAAACATTTCTTTTCTTCCACCCGGTATAAGTACAAAAAAAAAGTTTGAGTAAACCTTTGCATAACTGTGTAAATACTGAAGAAAAGTCTAAAATAATAAAAAGAAATTAGCGGAACCCGTTAATCTGTTCACGAAAAAATGTACTATAAAAATTCAGCAGAATTTTCTATATCCCTAACTTTTGACGAGCAGTTTATTTAATGGTTTTGATGTTTCACCTAAATAAAAATGTGCATTCATAAGTATTCATATACATATTCATTTATTATAAATACTGATTGTATTTGTTCTTTTGTTCTTTATTGTTCATTGTTAGTTATAGAAAGTTTTTAAAGTTTAGATAAAGGAAAAAGAGGATACAAGTAGCAGCGATTGGAGCCATACAGAAGAAACATAAGATACAGCTTGGGAAGTTTAATAAAAATAATTACATTTTTATAAAAAAGAACTTTTTTATAGTAAACGTTTTTATTATTTATAGGAGAGAATATAAAATAATTTGACGATATAAAATGTTTAAAATTTCAAAAATTACCTTAGTAATTCGCTTAGAAAATTCTTATAACTTACTTTAATGGTCTACCAAATTTCATTAAAATCAACCTAATAGATTTTGCACAATAAATTTGCAATTTAAATGTTTTTAAAAAAGTTCAAATTTTTAAAAATCTTTCTGAACAAAAAGTAGACCATTTAGAAGGCTATTTTTTACATATAAAGAGATGCTCTACCTATCTAATACACTTTACAGAATTAAAATCGGATTATTTAAGGGGCCTCAGCTTTGTTTAATATAAAAAAAAAATTATTTTTAGCAATGCAAATAATTAAAATCGGTATAATTTGACTTAAACTTTCAAATGCTGTCAGCAGAATTGCTATTTTATTTTTTAATCAAAAGTTATTCTCGTTCAAAAATTGCAATTTTTCGATTTTTTTAATGTTCCACCGCGTTTATCTCGAAAACTATGCATCCTACGAAAAAACTTGTAAGAACTTTTTTGCTTAGAATTACCCAAGGAATACAAAAATGTTTTATTTTGCGAAAAATTGATGTTATGTAAGTCCTCAAGTTCTTTGTTATAACAATCTTATCGACAAACGGATCAACTGTTACCCAAAAAATTCGTGTTCTACGGGTCAAAATACGTAAAAAAAACTTGGGTAAGCCCATCTAAATAAAGGAGCCCGTAGCACCCCCTCGTGGACACAGCACTAATTTGTTTATAAGCCAAAAAATTGTTTATAACTTTAAAACATTGCTGAGGCTGCATAAATAATCCGATTTCAATTCTGTAAAGTGCATTAGATAGGTGGAGTGCTTCTTTATATGTAAAAAAATTGACAAATCTTTGTATGTTCTAGTTTTTGCTGTGCAAGGTTTTAAAAAAATTTAATTTTTTAAAAAAAGTTTAGATTGCAAAATTATTATGCAAAATCTAGTGAGTCAATTTTAATGAAATTTGGTGGACGGCTTTAGCACATTACAAAAATTTTCTAAGCGAATTAGGAAGGTTAAAAGTGTAACCTAAGTGATGGAAAAACATTGAATATATTGAATATAATTATTGCTATTTTGCAGCAAATGTGTTAAATTAAGACATTTTTAACCAGTCGTATCTGATAGAAATTTTAATTATCTTTGTTTTATTCCTATACGACTTTGTTCCAAAATGAATCGTTTTAAAGTTATAAGCAAAGAAAGTAGAAAAAAAAAACGAAATATTTTGAAATTTTTAAATATTTTATTTTTTTTTTTTTTATTAATGTTCCGGGCATATTTGAGAAGGAGCATAAGTCAATTATTATTAACGAAGTTATCACCTAACTTTATCGGCAAAAATCCGAATGCCACCTCTCACATCCACCTAAAAACAAATCCTTCCTGGTGAATTACTATAACGGATCTACGGAGCTTTACCCCACTAATCAATCACCCTTTATAATAGCACTTAAATATTGCATTGTTAGCTAGTTCTAAGCTATTCTGAAAATTTCAGGTAGCTAGGTAGCCTACAACTATTTTTAAAATGAATTACAAAATTTGCGGAGGCCGTGACAACAACCAAGCCAAGTATGTAAAAATGTTTTAAAAAATCGTGGAAACATACGATCATTGCCTATAGATCAAAAAGAGAGATAAGAGGACGAGGAAGGAGATGAGGACCATTTAAAAGTCTCAGAGGTAGAGAAAAACGCACCCGAAGCAGAAGAAGAAGCCGCTCTAGTAAAAGAAGTCCATCTAGAAGAAGAGGATAGTCAAATTTATACTGTAGATTGATGGTTTCATAGTAAAGTAGCAGTTTCAGTATAACAAATTACTTATTTTAAAGTAAAATCGTGGTTTAATCCCAATAAAAATAGTAAATTATATTTTTTATTAAACGCTTCGTAATGATTAACTTATGTTTTGTCATTGAAGATTGAAAGATAAAGAATAATCTTGACATCCAAAAATTAGTCATCCAGAGATATAACACACATTTATATTTTAGTTCTTATTCTGCAATAAAATCTTCCTATTGCATCATGCCTCTTTTTATGTTTGCAGCATATAAGAAAAATGTATCTCGCAAGTACTACAAAACCATAAACACTCAATATAACAACTCTAAGAACAAATTTTGATAGTTTTCTTCTTGCGCTCTTTTATGTTCTTGATTTATTAATGTCAATTTTAGTATTCTGTCGGTGAATTCCTTTTTCTGTCGGTGAATACTTCAAAAGTCCTGAAAATGGGCATGAAACGGACAAATTTGTGGTTAGGTAAATATACTGAACAAGGAAAGTATGAAGAAGAAAATAAAGAAGAGGTAAGTTAATTACAATATAAGTGAATTCAAATAATTTTTTGCTGATTTATATCTTAAAACACATATATTATAAAGGAATTACTTCCAAATGTCCATATATTATGTGAATTGTTTATGTAGAGTATACAGATTTTATTTTGTTGTAAACTATTATTTAATACTGATCTATGTATAATTTTATTCTTCGCTAATTATTATGAATTTGATGTTCTATTTATTATCATCTGCGTTTGTCACACATATCTTTTAAGTTGTAAAGTTTTATTTCATGGTAATGTTTGCAGTTCTTCCAATAATTGTTAACATTATAGTATTCTATCTTTTCTCTGTTACGCAACAGTGCGTCTTACGAATTTTATTAAAAATGAACAAAGCTCACCGGTGCACTTTCCGCATAGAAGGGTTTCTCTCTAGCTCCTTATTTGTCGTTCTCATACATATTTCTTTTGTATTGTACCGATATAGCTATTTGTATAACAAGGGAGGAAAGTGCTACTTTTCCTCCTTAGAATGAAGTTTACTGCCCGACGCGTAGCGGAGGGCAGTAATCATTCGAGGGAGGAAAAGGCACTTTACTCCCATGTTATACACATGATTTTTCCACCTTCAAATATCAAGTAATTTTTTCATTTTTAAATAATTTATATACAGCGTGTCTACTTAAGTTGGAAACATATGGGAAACTTTTTTGTTATTCATTTTATGAAAAAAAGTTATTCTTTATAAAAAGTTCTGCATGCTCTAAAACCTAAGATTCTATCATCATATATCAAATTTTGTCAATATTATACGAGGTATGTCAAAAAATATGAACTTTGTTCAAGAGTAAAGTACCTTTATTTCTCTCAATATCGAAAATTCTTATTATGAAAAGTTGTTTGGATATAAAAACTAAGATCAAATATGCAACTACATGCTTTTAATTGGAAAAAAATATTTTCCAAATTTTTCTCAATTTTATTCATACTAACTTCGTTTTTATTTATTGCACATACAATAACTCTTTTATTATTACTTTTACGAAAAAAAATGTATTCTTTATAAAAAGCTCTCTATGTCCTAAGACCGCAGATGCAACCATCAGATGTCACATTTTATTAATTTTATACGAGGTATGTCAAAAAATATGAATTTCACTCAAGAGTAAAGTACCTTTATTTTTCACAATATTTAAAACGGTTATTAAAAAAGATGTTTAGAATTAAAAACTATGTTTCAATATGCAATTACATCCTTCTAATTGAAATATTGTGAAATATAAAAGTACTATAATCTTGAGCGAATTTCATATTTTTTGACACACCTCGTATAAAATTAATAAAAGTTGATATATCATGGTTGTGTCTTAGATTTTAGACCATGCAAAGCTTTTTATGAAGAATAACTTTTTTTCGTAAAATGAATAATAAACGAGTTATCATATTTGTAATAATTAAAAACGATGTTGGGTATCCATAAATTTGAGAAATTTTTTTTTTCAATTAGAAGCATGTAATTGCATATTTGATCTTAGTTTTTAATTCCAAACAACTTTTTATCATAAGAATTTTCGATATTGAGAGAAATAAAGGTACTTTACCCTTGACCGAAATTCATATTTTTTGACATACCTCGTATAATATTGAGAAAATTTGATATCTGATGATTGAATTTTAGGTTTTGGGGCATGCAGAACTTTTTATAAAGGATAACTTTTTTTCGTAAAATCAATTATAAAAAAGTTTTCCATGTTTCCAACTTAAGTAGACACGCTGTATGTAACTATCTGACAAAATTTATTAGAGCACTAAAACTAACAAGTAGGTGCAGTATAACTGTCAACTGTCAAATATAAGTCAAATTATTAATGTAAACATTGTTAAATCAAAATAACAATTTACTGTTTTTACCATTCTGCAAAATACAGGATGCTCTATAAATAAACGTTAAAATGTATAGATACTTACGTAATAGATAACAGAATATTGTATAAGGCGTCAATAAGTTATTTCATCAATGACATACCATGACATCACTTTTGCTTTTCCTCCCTAGGGAGAAAAAGTACTTTCCCTCCCTAAGGAGAAAAAGTACGACTTTGCTCCCTACAAACAGGTCAGGAAATGTATATTTTCGGTAGAGGTATGTGAAAAATATTTTCCTCGGTAGGTTTTTCGCATATTTTTACATAAATCTTGCGTTACAGAAATTTCACTTTCTCTGGTAATTGAATAAATATTTAACTCCTTATGTAATCTCTTTTTGTCTACTCAGTGAATTTCGTCGTTGTTAACTCGTTGATGACGGGTTCTTGTTTTTTTCTCTTTCCCAAGGGTTTTATTTATCATCGTTGATGTTTATTACAGATAATCTCTGAGATATTCATGCTGCTTCCTTTACAACTCTCTCCAAAATAACAATATTTTCCATACTCCTTCATTGCCTATAATTCTTCTTTGACATGTCAATACCTCTTTTCGCCTGATTCTATGTACTAAAAATAAAACCATCGTCGTTTTATGGTGCATAATTATTGTCCTCTATGTTAGTCCAGAATGTTTTAATTCTAGTAAATTTAAAAATTATTCAAATAAATTAGTTTTAAAAATTACATCAGAAAACTAGCTAAATATTGTGCGCATCACAAACCTGAGATGATATTTCTTTAAATCAGGAGATAATTAATCATTATTAAATAAATAAAAATATATTTAATTATACCTTATCGGTGTCACGACATTATGTAGCGTTAAAAATATCTAAATTAAATTAAACACATGAACAAAGATAATCTGCTTCTTTATGCAACTCGACCCCAGAATACTCTATCAGTGTTACTAAGAGTGATAATGAACAAAAAAAATTAATATAAAAAGATGACTAATTTGTGTAGACGACATACTTCAGCAAGGTACATCAATCAATATGAAGTTCTTCATTCTCCTTTCGCTGGTTGCTCTTTGCAGCTGTTCACCAGCTCATCAAAAGCAAAACAAATATGAACAATCAAAGAACGCTGTTCAAGGAAATAATCCTTACAACACCTTTTGGAAGACATATAGCCAACAGCGTCAAGGAGAAGAACCATGGAACCAGTGGGCTCAATATGGCCAAGACAATCAAGCTGGTAATTACTGGAGACAATACGTACAAGGCAAAAACCAAGTTGGCGGTGCTACTGTACCCTGGATCTACCATTACTGGTAAGTTAAATTCTTGGTAGTAACAATTATTTTTTCTTTGCACTGCCTCATACACTTTGTCAGAAAATTTCTTTTTTAAATTGTTTTCGTTTTTTTGAACATTTTTGCAAGTGTATTAATACTAAGATGTTCAGAAGCAATATTCTGAAGCCGCCTTCTGAATCTCTAACCATATATGGTTCAATTTGAGAAAGATTCCTTGCTTCTCTATTTTGAACCCAATTTCAAGAATACATAATGTCGGAAATTCTTCATTATTTTCTTCTTTTTCAAACTTGTATTAAAAGCTTTAGTTTTCAAATTAATTATTCAAAACATGGTTGTGATTATTGTCTACGTTTCTACATATTTAGGCACTCCTCTTTAAACATATTCTATTTGTAAATTTATGTTTTAGTATACTTTTTATACTTTTTTGGTTTTACGATTGTTTTATATAAAAACAGAAAATATTTGTTTTTGTACAAAGCCTTATTGTAAATAATAAATTATAGGTATGCATAACTGCGTACATTCAGTACTTAGGGAAAAGAACTAAAAAAAATTGTTGTCTGTAATACATGCGTTTCCTAATAAGAGAAATCAGTCAAGTAGGCTCACTAGGCTTAGTAGGAAATAATAATTACTGTTTGGAAAACACCAACAAATTTTCTATCTGGACACTTTTCACAATTTTCTTTTTTCTTCCTCAGCTTTACCCTTTTTTAGAGATCGCTGTTCCAATAATTTCTGTCCATGGTGTCTTCTTTATTTACATCGCACTCCCTCAAATTCTCTGGCACATAATACTTTCATCTTCTCCTCAGTTTTCCTTTCCTTAACTTCTAATAGCGCTATCCCTCGTCCACATAGTTCTCATTTCTATGTCTAACGTTACCAAACTATTGCACACTTTGATCTTTGACCACTTCTTACTATATGTATCTCAAATGTTCTCTATAACTTAGCTTATTTTGTCGCAACATCTGCAAAATAAAAATTTCATCTTTTGAATACTAACAGACCCACTTATTACTGTATCTTTTTTAGGGATAACCAGGATTACGAAAACTTGAGCCCTGCACAACGTGTCCAACTTGTTCTTAATTATATGCAAGTTCACCAACAGTGGAACCAATTGAACTCTGATGTAAACAATGAAGATTATTTGCACCAGCTGATGTACCAACATCTTCCTGAATACGTACAATATAACCACGAAGATGTACTACCCCACTTAGTACAATACTTCGAACAAAATCCCGCAAGATATACCAATATGTTGCACCAAGCGTATCAATATTCACAGTCCCAACAACAACTTATGTACCATGTAATGTACCAATTGTACCAACATTATGGTCAAGCTCCATGGTCCCAAGAACAAATCAGAAACCAAATTGTAAAGTACCAATCAGTTTACCCTCATCAATTATCTCAGGGTCAAATCGAACAATTGGTAGAATTTGTATACCACATTCAACAAGAATTAACACCAAGGCACTACCAACAATTAGAACAAGTACAACCCCAATTAGAAAATTACCTTGAACAAAGTCCAATGTCTCACCAACAATATCCATGGTCTCAAAGACAACTTATGTACCATGTAATGTATGAATTGTACCATCATTATGGTCAAGCTCCATGGTCCCAAGAACAAATCAGAAACCACATTGTACAATACCAAAATGCTTTCCCTAACCAATTATCTCAAGAGCAAATCGAACAATTGGTAGGATTTGTATACAACATTCAACAGGAACTGATGCCAATGCACTACCAACAACTCGAACAAATGCAACCATGGGGCCAATATACCGCTCAACCATCAAACTATCAAACTTATTATTCAAGGAACAACCAGAATGGTTTGTCATGGACCTACAGACAAGCTCAACAAGGATATGGATCTGCTCAACCATGGACCTACAGACAAACTCAACAAGGATATCAATCTGCTCAACCATGGACCTACAGCCAAACTCAACAAAGATATGAAGCTGCCCAACCATGGTCCTACAGACAAACTCAACAAGGATACGAAGGTGCCCAACCATGGTCCCATTATCAAACCGTTTCACAAACATACGGAAATCCATTAGCTCAATACTATTCTAATCAACAAAACCAACAACCATGGACCCAATACTGGAACCGATATGGACAACAGTACCAACATCAACAACAGTATGTTATGTAAAATTATTTATTTTTATTAATTATTTTAAAAAATAAGTGAGTCACATTTTGTTATATATCAAATATATACAAATAATGATTTGCCAAATAAAAAAATATTTTCAAATATTCTTTTTGTTATTATTCTGTATTGCACCCTACATATTGTAAAGTTTAGCATATCTATTGGTTAATCCTATGCAAATGGAAATCTATATTATTGGTATCCTGATGCTGATCGACCACAAAACATCCAGTAGGTATTTGATCATTTTATTTCTCTAGATCTAATCATCTATACTTAATCTGCTCCTGCTCCTCGTGATCTCTTCGTGGAGAAGACCCAAGGTGACTGACGTCATTGAAACGATAGCCAGACTAAAATTAAGGGTCGCCAACTTCTTGAAAGTTTCAAGATCTTGTCTTGATCTTGTCTTGATTTCAAGACAAGAAGTAATTTTAGATTTCAAGACAAGACAAGAAATTTTACATCAATACCAAGATTTCTTGTCAACAAAACAAGAAATCTTGAAATATCTTGACTAATAATGAAAACTCTAAAACGTATTTATTTGTGAAAAAGATAACGTTATTTTAACATAAAATATTTTAATTTATTGAACACTTTTTTGCTAAAACGATTTACAAAAATGTAAATTAAAAATAATAATTAATGATACTTACCTAATCCTGTCGAAAATAAAATTGCAAACTAGATTTTATTTTAAACTACCTGACCCGGCGAACTTCGTAGCGCCTTAGATAATGTGTCATAATTAGATAATGGGTCATAATTTTGATTTTAGGTCAATTGCTCGAACGCAATTACTCGAAATCAATTTCTCAAAATCAACTGCTCTAAAATGAAAATTGATCTAAATACAAATTGTTCGAATAAAAAAGAAAATTATATGTCTACATATTGTATTCACAATAATGCAAAATATGTAGGTACATAAGAAAGATACATTTAATATGAAAAATTATGTGATATTCCACGTATGTATATAATCACATAATATATTAATTAACTACATAACATAATATATTATAACTATTGACCTAGGCGACTCCTTCGTCATTTTCTTAGGTAGAATGACAAATGAGATGCCAAATGAAAGCTTATAATCCAAGGATGATAATAAAGGTCAGAAATTTTACCTAGGCTGTCTGTCAGTCTGTCCGTCCGACCTAGGCGACTCCTTCGTCATTTTGTTAGGTAGAATGACAAATAAGATGCCAAATGAAAGCTTATAATCCAAGGATGGTACTAAAGTTGAGAAATTTGTCCTGGGCTGTCTGTCCGTTCGACCGCGAATATAACTCCTTTGTCATTTTACCAGATAGAATTACAAATGAGATGTCAAATGAAAGCTTATAATCGTCTTCAACGTCAAATAACCATATGGTTCTAGGCCTTCATTTATTTCGTTTTCATGTCGACCACTATTGTAATATTTTCGTTATTGTTTTTGTATCTTCTTGTCTCTAGACATATGCCAGCCATAACAGTCGTTCACTTCTCACAAATTTTACAATATCATACCCTCCATTGAATTCATTAATTTCGTCGATTCTCGATACTCGCGGAGGTGGCATCTGAGTTCATGACTTTAATTAAGATCATCATACGATCAAATGCATAGTTTGCGAGTATATAAGGAACATACGACATACATACATACATACTGTTATGATCTGCTTATTATTAATTTTATATTAATTATTATTTATTTGATTAATTATTTAATTGTCGCAAATCATACATAAAAATTGAATAAAAAATCTCAGGGTGCCTTTTTATAATATTAAAAAAATGGTAAAAAAATTTTTACCACTTAAATTTATTCTAGTTAAAAAAAACAATTTATCGGTTTGTTCCCGATGACTTTGGTAAAACAAACTAAACAAAACAAATTTATGTAATTGCAAAATTACCTATACTTCCTATTTACCTTTTGAAATATTGGAATTTTAATTCATATGCTTTTTACTCAAACTTTTAGTTTCCGAACATAAAAATATCTTTCACATAAATTGACTGACCCTTTTCTTCACTCACTCTGATGTTTTCTCGTGACCCAAAACAGCTCTCCCTCGTTGACTATGTTAAAGGCTACTCATCAAAGCCCTCTCCGTTCTCCAGCTTCAAAACTATCAGCATACCAGCACCAATTCTCCAACGAGCCAAAGCCTCTTTTGACCAGTACTCGATTCACACAAACTCCAAAAATTATCTGCTCTCCTTCTCTCAATAATACAGAACCAAAGAGGTATTTCGTCTCAATTTGATCTGTCTCTCGTTCCACTTTTCAGCACTATTCTCCACTATCAAACAACCACTGGTACTTGCTAACTACTTATCCACGAAAACGTCGAACTGCTCCTCAGCGATGCCAATAACATACTGCCTTCTTTTTCAAATTCACTGAACATTCAAACCACTTTTCCCCTTCCAAATTGCCAAGAATCAGAAACATTTCTCTTTTCCATTCGACAAACAAACAGTCATTTTCAAAATTATTCCGACCCTCCTAATTACTTTCGGGGAACCCTACAACATTTACTCGGGTTGAAACAAAGATATTAAAATTCCAAACTTTCTTTTAAACCATTTTTCTAGAAAATGATAATTACCGCTACCTGTAGATTCTATAGTTCCCGTAATAAACAAGCTTTTTCCATTTTAAAACTAAATACATCGTCCTTTTCACTTTAATTATTCACAAAAGTCTTTAATGGTTCATCGGAAAGCTCATTAAAAGAGAAATCTATTTACATCCAAACTAAATTCTAATAAATATTTATAGATCAATATACAGGGTGTATCAAATTTATGTGCCCGCGTTATTTAAAAAAAAATAATTTAATTTTCATTTTGCCTTTGATTGATAAATTGAAAACACAATAATACAAACATTCATTTTTATTTATATAGAAGAGGTAATATTTAGATGGCTGTTAAAAAATAACGGTTGGTGATAAAAAAGTGAAAATTTGGGGTTTAATGTACATTTTGGTTCTACATCGTATATAATTAAAAAATAGCAGTTTGTCCAAAAAAATAAAAAATAATTATGGGGGCCAAGCCCCCTTTTTAGTTAGGTTGGTCGTACCAACTCAGAAACCATCCCGGGTTCATGTACAACAACTTTAATTAAGATCATCATACTATCAAATGTATAGTTTGCGAGTCTATAAGGAACATACATACCTACATACATACATACATACATACATACATACATACATACATAGATACATACATACATACATACATACATACATACATACATACATACATACATACATACATACATACATACATACATACATACATACATACATACATACATACATACATACATACATACATACATACATACATACATACATACATACATACATACATACATACATACATACATACATACATACATACATACATACATACATACATACATACATACATACATACTGTTGTGATCTTGATTATTGATATGAGATAATATTCTTATATGTCATTTAATTTAATCAATGCATTTATAATAATCTAATTAATTTACCAGATCACATATCAATATGTTTTCAATCTCAGGGCTTTTTATAAAATTAATTACTTACTTACGTGGCTTCTAAGTATTTCTCAATGGTTCCTAATCGGGATAGGAAAGAAAAGAGTAAAATAATACACACATATGGGTTACAATTATAATCAAAATATGGTTTATTTTATTTAAATGGCAATCACTGCTTAATATTTGCTATATCTTATTATTCTTAAACATAACATTTACACATGGGAATCTTATTTCCTTTTGGTTTCCAATTGAAAGTTTTTATTAACATTTAACTATTAGGATTTATTAGCAACAATTCTATTTAAGTTTGATGAAGCTTTTCTGATATTATTGATTATGTTCTTCAATTTTAAATGTGGTATTTAATACGAAAAACCCATACATTCATGTCCAAACAAATGAGACTGACCTTTTTCTGGTGAACTGAGAATGTCTTCACACAAGACCCGTTTCCTGCTATCCTTGGCTGCGATCAAAACCTCGTCCTGGCTTCCAGTAATGTTCTCCTTTGAAAACTAGCTCGTATAGCTCCCGTTCCTGCTTCTGTCGTGATGCCGTGTTTCTACCTTTTTCGAAACTTCAATCAGCTACCGGGACACTCTTGGCTCAAGGAGGTTCTTTACTCTCGACCTGGCCTACCTCTCGTTCCACGATAGATACTCCACACTCACGGAACTATACCGGCTTTCTCACTCTCCGTACACTACCGTCTACTACTGGACTTCACTTCTCGACAGCTCAAAACATTCTGCTCTCTATTTTCAGTCATTCACCTACTTTCTAAATATCCCTTCCAGATTCACAAATCAACCTTCCACCACCAACTCTCATTCGCAGTATTCCTCAAAACCAATTTTTAATCTTTCTAAATATGCTTAATGGATTTCAAAAAAAAATAGTTAATTCCCATTCTAAAATTACTTTCTACTATTTACAAAATTTAATGACCTATTATCTACTTCAACTGAGTCTTATTTAGCATAGGCTAATGATCGAACCTTCCGCGAACAACGATAATGAACTATTATCTATTTCAACTGAGTCTTATTTAGCATAGGCTAATGATCGAACCTTCCGCGAACAACGATAATGGTACGCGCCATTCACTTTGTTTATTCTAAGCGCATTGTCCCGAGTTTCGTATGCTTCTTCTAATCACTACTTAAAATTAAATATAACAATTTGTTGTATACAGGTTGTTCTAAATTTATATGCCCGTGGTTGAGAAAATTGAAAATATTTTATATTAAATTGAATTCTGTTTATAATTATCAAAATTTAATTTTCATATCAAATAGAAATATAACAAATCCCCGCCTTGTATTCGATAAAATTTATCTGCATTTTTAAATAAATTTTCTCGAGGCAAAACCAACTCCCTGTATATTTCCTTACTTTAATCTACGTCTTATATCCTAACTTACTATCTACTTCATGTAATTCTGTCTTTTATTCGTGATATTTGTATACATCGTGAATATTATAAATTCCTCGGATCTTTTCCGAGTTCCTGTGCCTCAACTCATAACTATTTATCCCATTTTCATTATTCACGATGTACGGGCCTTCGAAAACAGGCATCAACTTTGCGCAAATGCCCCCAGGAAGATTTGATACTCGTAATGCCCTCACGAGTACTTTTTCACCCTTTTGGAAAGTCACTGGTCTTCTTTTTCTATTGTGTTCCTGTCTTTGGATATATTTTTCGTTGCTTCGCCGTAATCTTCTCTGTACGGTTTCAATCACCTGTTGATATTCTTTTGGCTCTTGGTCTTCCCATGGCCTTATCGGCAGTACACCCTTCATGATGTATTCTGGGGTCTCTTTTGTTACTGTGCTCGGAATTGTATTTAGATACCTTTCTATTTCCGCCATTTTCCTGTCCCAGTGGCGATGTTGACCACCTGTTGCAATGCGAAGAAATTTCGTCACTTCCTGTATGAATCGTTCCGACGGATTACTCTGTGGATGCCTGATGCTGACAAAATTTGTCTCTATTCCTCGTTCTCGAAGTTGTCCCTTGAAACGATCATTTCGGAAATACGTTGCATTGTCCAGTAGAATCTTTTTTGGTGTTCCTACTATGGCTATAAAATTGTCGATTTTTCTTAATATTTCTTCCCCCTTTGTGGTGCGGCAACTATATAATTTTACGTATTTTGAAAACACATCCACCATTACCAGAATATGTTTGTTCCTTTTAGTGGTCATAATTAGATCGCTTAACATATCTATTGCTACAATGTCTAGTTTGTTTCGGGCTTCAATATTTATGGCAACATTTTCGTTTTTGAAATTCCGACTCTTATATTTTTGACATACATCGCACTTCTGGGTAATTTCCTTTGCAATGCAGTAATCCTGTCGGCTGATGTAATTTTCCCTAAAAACGAGCCAAACTTTTCTGCTACCGATATGCCCATTGTCCTCATGTAATTTCTTTATTATCTTTTCGGCCAATGTCTGTGTCACTAAATATAGTTCCTTTCCGTCTATTCTCTTAAAATATATGTTATTTTCTACTTCCGCTCTTCTTTTCTCTCTTTCCTCTAGGTCTTCCTGGTTTGTCCTTATCTCATTTAACGAATATATCCCTTCTTCTTGTATTAATCTATTCAGTCCCACCTGTAGAGTAATTGTTTCCTTTTTTCCGGTGTCCTCATCCCGTGTTAGAGCGTCGGCTATTATGTTGTCTTTTCCTTTTATATATCGGAACTCAAAATCATACTCCTGTAATAATAGAATGCCTCTATGTATTCTATTATTTACTAATCTATTCTTCACGATATGTACTAAAGCTGCATGGTCTGTTTCGATTGTGAATTTTGCTCCCAATAAGTAAAACCTCAATTTGTTTACGCAATATAGTACACTGGCAAACTCCAATTCTGTAACACTATATTTTCTCTCATGTGTTTTAGTCACTCGAGATATAAAACATATCGGCACTTCTTGGTCGTTTTGTATTTGAGACAGAACTCCTGCAAATTTTTGTATGGACGCATCAGTTCGGAGTATAAAAGGTAAATTGTAAATAGGGTGGTATATTTTCGTTCCTTTTGCGAATTCTCGTTTTAATGTTTCGAAAGCTTCCTCCTGTTCTTCTTTCCAATTCCATTTTATTCCTTTTTTAAGCAATTTTATCAGAGGGATTTCCTTTTGGCTCAAATCGGGAATCAGCTTTTTAAAATAATTAATCGTGCCAAGAAAACCTCTCAATGTTTTCAAATTCGTTGGTCTTGGGTATTCATCTATGAGCTTGACTCTGTCTTCGGCTAATCTTACTGTTTTGGTGTCCAATTGAAAACCCAAATAAATGACTTCTTTTTGAAAAAATTGACATTTTTCAATGTTTAATTTCAATCCCGCTGTGTCCAATTCTTCCAGAATTATTTCTATGTGTTCCAGATGACTCTGAGTATCTTGTGAAAAAATTAATAAATCATCGATATAATGAACTATGAAATCTTCATGGCGATTCAAAATGGTATGTAGAGCTCGGACGAGTGCAGCACAAGCACTCTGCAATCCAAATGGCACTACCTCAAACCGGTAGACAATACCATCAATAGAAAAAGCGGTGTAGTTTCTACACTTTTCAGCTAACGGTATCAACCAAAAACTGTGTTTTAAGTCAATTTTCGAAAATATGTGTGACGCGGTGATTCTTCCAAAAATGGCCTCGATGTTTAGAGGTGATTCATATTGTGATCTGTGATACAGTGTGCTGGTTGATATTCCTGGCATCTAAACATAATCTCAATTCTCCATTGCTTTTCTTTACTATCACAATCGGGTTAACATACGGTGAATCACATCTTTCGATGATTTGATCTTCCAACATTTTATTTATTTCTTCTTTCACCTCTTGTCGATACTTGTATGGAATCGGGTAAGTTTTTGATCGAAAATTTCCCAAGTTTTTCACCTCAAATGAATGTTCGTACTTTTTAGCCACTCTGTTTTCCTCATTGATCAAATTTTCGTAGTTTCTTAACATCAACCGCAATTCTTTTTCTTTCCCTTCTCCACATATTAATTTTCTGTCTTCTTTCTCAGATTCTTCACACATGTTTACCGTGCATTCTGCATCCTCGTTTGCATATACCTCCTCTTCAAATACCACTGTTTCAATCATATTCTTTTCACTTTCATTTTTTAGCTTTATTTCTTCTTCTCCTGAGCTCGTCTCTTCTTTTGAGGAATCCCAGGTTTCCTTTGTTTCTGATACTCTCAAATTTTCTTCTTCTGGGCTCAACTCTTCTTTTGAGGAGCCACAGGTTTCATTTTCTTTTATATTTTTCTGACCTTTTCTCCTTTTTTTTCTTTGTCCTTGCTTCGCTGCCAAATTCATTTCCACTGTTTGTTCTTTACCTGATTCGTCCGTATTTTGTTTCTCATGTTCCTTGTCCTGTTCTTTTTCTTTTTCTTCTGTTAGTTTCATCGTATTATTTTTAAAATCTATCACTACATGTTTTTCTGCCAATTCGTCAACTCCTACTATCATGTCATGTGACATGTTTGGCATTATTACACATTGTAGTGCATACATATTCTTACCCAGTCGTACCATTACTCGTATGCCTTCATTTATAGTTGCCAATGTCCGTTTGTTTGCGCCCACTAAATTTACCCTAGGTATTTTGTAAATTAAATTTGTTAAGTTAACTTCTTCTATTAGTTTTCTGTTGACCAATGTTATTTCAGATCCAGTGTCTATCATAATTTTAATTGGTTTCTCGTTGATAAATCCATCCACAAATTTTAAATTAACTCCATTTTTCTTTTCGTTGTTTCCTGCCAATTTAATAAACTCCTTGGGGTGACAAAAGATTCCTGTTTGATTTTTGGTTTTTAGTGAGCGCCGTCGCGAAAAGACGCCGGTTGCTCATCGTTGTTTATATTTTCGTCATAATGTCTCTCTCCGTCATATTCATCTGTCTGGGTATTATTTACTTCTCTTCTATTTTCTCTTGGTCTGTCGGATCTGTTTCGGTTTTCTCGATATCCCTGTTCATTTTGTCTACCATTATTTCTGTTTTCTTGATTTGAGCGTGTGGTGTTTCTATTCTGGTATTCTCGATTTCTATCCTCATTCCATTGCCTATTTCTTTGTTCATAATTTCCTCTTCCGTTGTCTCTATTTTCGTTTTCCCTTCTGGGATTAAAATCTCGTCTTGTATAGTCCCTCCTATTTTGATTTCTATCTCTGTAATCTTGTGTTTCTCGGGGCCTGTAATCTTCTCGCGACCTTCTTGATTTTCTTTGTCTTAGACGTGATTCTCTTATTTGTAGGAATTGGCATAGACTATCTATGTCTTTGTAGTTTTGCAATGTGATATGGTCTTCCAGCGTTTCTTCGAAATGTCTTGCAATCAGCTCGACTAATTGTTCCGATGAGTAATTATATTGTAAATGTTTTGCATTATTGTAAATTTGTAAAGCATATGTCCTTTCTGATACCCCCATCCTATCATTGTATTTCCCATTTTGCAATTCCTTGTTAATTTCCAATTGTTGGACTTTTCCCCAGAAATAATTCAAAAATGTTTGTTCAAATTGTTGCCAATTGCCGAATTCTTCTTCTTTACTATCGAACCATAGGCTTGCTTCATATTTGAGATGGTTTCTGATAGTTTCTTTTGCTGTTTCGAAATTTCCGATGTGTTGTATTTTCTTTTTCAGGCTATTTATGAACGGCACTGGGTGTAATCTTCTTACATCCCCGCCAAACCTTATCTTCACGTCATCTGTGCTATGTATAACCATTTCTCTTCTTTCTCCTACATTTTGTTGCGTCCGGTTTTCGGTGACTTGTTTTTCTATTTCTGTGATTCTTTTTTCCACTTCTTCTCTATCTACTTGAATAGCATTTTCCAACTTATTTTCCAAATTTTCTATTTCCTTTTTCTGGCCATTCGTTAACTCCTTTATTTTATCTTGAATTTTCATTTCATACTTCTCTATGCGTTCCTCCATTTTCTTGTTGTTCTCTTCTATGGCTTGTTTTGTTTCCTTCTGATTTTCTTGCATTATTCTTTTTGTTTCATCCATTTTTTGATCCAATTTTTGTTGTGTTTTATCCATTTTTTGTTGTGTTTCATCCATTTTTTGTTGTGTTTCATCCATTTTTTGTTGTGTTTCATCCATTTTTTGATCCACTTTATCCATTTTCTTTGATGTTTCTTCCTGATTTTTATCCATTGCTTGTTTTGTTTCCTCCTGATTTTTATCCATTGTCCTTTTTGCTTCATACATTGCTTGTTTTGTTTCTCTTTGATTGTCATCCAGTTTTTGTTGTTTTCATCCATTTTCTGTTCCATTCTTTGTGAGTGGAGTTGCATCATTTGTAATAATTTATCTATTCCTGATAATTCTTGCTGTTCTGATGCCATGATTGTCGTGTCTAAAATATTTTCTTGGTCTGAATTATTCTCTTGATTTGAATGTTCTTTTTGTTTTTTGTTGTCTTTGCTTTGGCTTCTTGTCACAGACATTTGTTTTCAAGAAGTACTGTCCCCGCCAAATATGAAATTTTACTAGTATGTTACCAAGACGACTTTTTCTCACCCAAATATTATAAATTGTCAATAAATATATCAAATGTAAATATCGTAAAAATAAAATATTAAATCAGTTATGTAAAATTTGTATCTAAAGAGATCTAAAATTTTATGTTATCAAATGTAAGTATCTCACTTTTTACCACAGGCATATAAATTTTCAAATACCGGCTTTACTCTTTCTATCCTTCAAATTTGCCACTAGAAATACTTTTCAATGCTTTCCACGTTGGACGACAGTTGTTGTGATCTTGATTATTGATATGAGATAATATTCTTATATGTCATTTAATTTAATCAATGCATTTATAATAATCTAATTAATTTACCAGATCACATGTCAATATGTTTTCAATCTCAGGGCTTTTTATAAAATTAATTACTTACTTACGTGGCTTCTAAGTATTTCTCAATGGTTCCTAATCGGGATAGGAAAGAAAAGAGTAAAATAATACACACATATGGGTTACAATTATAATCAAAATATGGTTTATTTTATTTAAATGGCAATACTGCTTAATATTTGCTATATCTTATTATTCTTAAACATAACATTTACACATGGGAATCTTATTTCCTTTTGGTTTCCAATTGAAAGTTTTTATTAACATTTAACTATTAGGATTTATTAGCAACAATTCTATTTAAGTTTGATGAAGCGTTTCTGATATTATTGATTATGTTCTTCAATTTTAAATGTGGTATTTAATACGAAAAACCCATACATTCATGTCCAAACAAATGAGACTGACCTTTTTCTGGTGAACTGAGAATGTCTTCACACAAGACCCGTTTCCTGCTATCCTTGGCTGCGATCAAAACCTCGTCCTGGCTTCCAGTAATGTTCTCCTTTGAAAACTAGCTTGTATAGCTCCCGTTCCTGCTTCTGTCGTGATGCCGTGTTTCTACCTTTTTCGAAACTTCAATCAGCTACCGGGACACTCTTGGCTCAAGGAGGTTCTTTACTCTCGACCTGGCCTACCTCTCGTTCCACGATAGATACTCCACACTCACGGAACTATACCGGCTTTCTCACTCTCCGTACACTACCGTCTACTACTGGACTTCACTTCTCGACAGCTCAAAACATTCTGCTCTCTATTTTCAGTCATTCACCTACTTTCTAAATATCCCTTCCAGATTCACAAATCAACCTTCCACCACCAACTCTCATTCGCAGTATTCCTCAAAACCAATTTTTAATCTTTCTAAATATGCTTAATGGATTTCAAAAAAAATAGTTAATTCCCATTCTAAAATTACTTTCTACTATTTACAAAATTTAATGACCTATTATCTACTTCAACTGAGTCTTATTTAGCATAGGCTAATGATCGAACCTTCCGCGAACAACGATAATGAACTATTATCTATTTCAACTGAGTCTTATTTAGCATAGGCTAATGATCGAACCTTCCGCGAACAACGATAATGGTACGCGCCATTCACTTTGTTTATTCTAAGCGCATTGTCCCGAGTTTCGTATGCTTCTTCTAATCACTACTTAAAATTAAATATAACAATTTGTTGTATACAGGTTGTTCTAAATTTATATCCCCGTGGTTGAGAAAATTGAAAATATTTTATATTAAATTGAATTCTGTTCATAATTATCAAAATTTAATTTTCATATCAAATAGAAATATAACAATACATACATACATACATACATACAAACATTTATTTTTATTTATATAGATAACAAATTTAGCACATTTTCAAATCGGAATTGATAAGCCATGAATTAATGCAGATAACACTTCTCATGGAGTCAACGCCTAGCAGATTTTTTTTTATTAGCCTAGCTTTTGTTATTGTTAAAGCGGCTCTTGAAAATAGCATTTCCGCAGGTACAGATGTTGCTGGCGTTTCGAGAAAATCCTTGGACATTTTCGATAATGACGGGTAGATATTTTCGTGTCTTCTTCACCAATCAAGTATATTCTGACCTAGGCCCATTTATGTATTTTTCAATTTCATACTTCCAAGATTGTAAGTTATCATTGTCAGCGTTCTTAAATATGTAAGTAATATCTAAATCAAATTCGTTATCTTCTTTTTTCAGACTAAGTGCTGGCTCTGGTATTGGGTTATGTAGATCATTTTGGGATTTATTAAAATAGTAGGCTTTAAATATTTCTTTAAATTTTTGTACTGCCTTCGATCATAGAAGCTTTCTCCAAGATAAAGAGGAAAATGCCTCTACTTTATGCCGAGGATCCAAAATAAGAACTATACAGTATATCCAATTAGTTTTGTTATAGTGTTTCAGTATTTTATCTCTCGCAGCTTGAATGAAGTAAATTAATTACTCGTCGGTAGTGTCTCTATCAATTTATTTATCAAGTTAAGTTAATGAGCCCAATATTTCCAGTGTGTCTAAAAGTAAGTTTACTCCAATTACCGCCAATGGGAGTGTGCAATATTTTTCCACTTCGAGCCTTCGAGTATTGAAGAAACTGTTTTAAAGCTTCTCAGATACTGACAAAATTTACTGATCAGAACCCATTCTTTATCTAATATTCTGCATTTATATAGATTTGCGATCGGGACTCCCCCCAGTGGTCGTGTTAGCACGCAACGCAATTAATAGTTCGTCGGGGAATCACCGGACCGGGTAATCAAGAAATTTCAAGATCTTGAAATTTCTTGAGTCAAGACAAGATATAAAATGTCAAGAAAACGTCAAGACAAGATTTTTTTAAATTTCCTGATTTTTTCTCAAGACAAGACAAGAAGTTGTTGTCAAGACAAGAATTCTTGTCTTGTCGACCCCTAACTAAAATGGAGATGGGCAGAGCACCTAGCCAGAATGACAGATGGGCAATGGTCAAAGAGGTTAATGGAATGGACACCAAGGGAAGACAAGAGAAGCGTTGGTCGACCACATATAAGATGGACCGACGATTTAAGAAGGCTAAATAAAAACTGGACGAGAGCGGTGTAAGATATACATGGTTGGAAACAGAAACAAGAGGCCTATGTTTAGTAGTGGACCTTTGAGGCTGGTTCAAGATATCTAATCTTATATGGACGACTTTGATATTTTTCTGCTTACAAAAAGACTTTTTACATTCCAAGTTGCAATTACCTTTTTTCTGTGAATGCGGCGGAGGAATTTAGCATTATATGGTTATTCTCTCTGTCTTTTTTATCAATCTTTCTAAAGTTTTACTGATAAGTAATGAGATGATTATTTCTGTTTTTATGTACTTTTTATATGAAGTATATATTCGTATAATATATTATATGTATATATATACGTATATATATACGTATTAGTATAATATATGGCTTTATCTGATACAAACTTTAAGATGGAGGTATAAAATGAACCTCTGCGTCATGTGTGACTTTAATCTTTCACGCAAGGTTCCCAAATGAAAAACAAAACACGTACGACCAACTCCATCAGGTTAAGTTGTTTAAAACTTCAATAACTTAACACAACAACAACAATTGACCAGTGACACTCAAAAACCAACTATTCTCACTCAAAATACAGCTTATGTAAACATCCAAAAAACACAAATATTACAATGCAGGGCACATACATTTTCATAACCTTCTAACACACAAGCAAATGCAAGCAACCAGGAAAAACTCTACTCCCCACAAAAGCTTAGAAACATCCCATCAAGGAATACCCAAGAAAACTCGAACAAAAAAACTCTATTAAAATTAATATTAGTTAAAGCTCCTGCTAGTACAGTTTTAAATCATCAAAGTACTACTATCCTGAAGCCACCTAGCTCCGAACCAAACCCGATTTTAACATATAATATTAATATATCCAGCAAAAACTAAGATAACCGTAAGGGATACCAAAATCACATTTACACCTAAATATCGTGATGGTAGGTCTGCTTGGGCCAGGCGCCGATCTAGAAATTCATAATAGGGGCCTAGACTTCCCAAAAATATTATTATTATCCATATTTAACCATTTGGCTCACGCTCCCTCTAAGACTCTGAGCACAGTGCGGTCCCAGTATACCTTAAAGTTGTCGTTTTCAAGCATTCTGTCAAGGGTGTATTGATAACAAGGGAAATGGTCGGTTTGGAGGAGTTCCAGTTTATTTGCTGAATAATCTTTCCTACTGAGACTACCGCCAGGAAAGATGTTGGATAGTTTCTTTTTGCTTCACATGGCCAGCCTGAGTGGCTAGCAGGAAACCCTCTGTTTCAGCCAACATCCTTCCTGATGTCAAACTGTAGTCTGACGCTACATTTCCCACATATATTTTTGGTTGATCTCACTGAGATGTCGCCCATGTAGAAGTTTACTTACCCAGGTTTGCATTTTTTTCTTGCTTAGAAAAGTGGTTTATGCTCATTGCTTGTTCCATCAGTTCAAGCCGAGCTCTTTCCTCTACTGCGCAAATTGCTCAGTAGATTAAACCGCGGTAATGTTGTTCTGTCCACTACACTGAATGGATGATATTTTTGTGTGTTCTTGTGTTCTGCTGAAGACTTTCTGTATCCGATTTTTACTACTTTATAACTCTAAATAATGGCAGAAGAGGCGTTATTATTATTATTTTAGATTTAGTCATGGCTCTTACTTCCTTTAAGGGGAATATTCACTCATCCCAGATACCAACGGTATCAAAAGTATTGAACTCAGGTGGGGCTCTTTCCGTGATATGGAGACCTAAGTGACTTGGTATGCTGGAGTATCTCCCAAAAATTATGTGCCACTGTATGGTCTGAAATCCCAGTTTAACTTGTAATTTATTGTCTCTCTCAAGCATAAAGGCGTATTGATAATGTGGGAGATGGTTGGTTTGGAGAAGTCCCACTTTGATAACTATCTCTTGATGAAGGATCTTTTCTACTGAGTCATGCCGTTCCTTATATTCAGTTTAGCAAACGCCTGGCAGCCCTCGGTAAGATATTGGATCTTTTCTTTGGATTGACATCCATATCGGACTAAATACAATAGGGGGTTTAAAGCCCCGTTGACCCCACTCTGTATCCGCGATTACAGCTTCTACATCACAAATTATGATACTCATGGGCATACATGGTTGTACTGAAAGGTGGAAAATTAGGAACTCAACCCAACAACCCAACTGCTAATCACAATAAAAATCCAGGTCCGGATTAACAACAAATATAAATTCATTGTGACAAAACCCTGTAGGTATACTAAAATTTTCCAAATCCGTTTGTACATTTGAAAAGGGTTTAATGGTTCGCTTCACTTTTTTACGCAGACAATTATTTAATGACATTAGTTTTGAAATTATATTGAAATTTTTGTTAGACTTCTCAGAGTTTTTAAATATTTCGACATAATTTAAAAAATTAAAGTCATTAACTTGTCCGCACAAAAAATGGAAGCAAACCATTAAACTTGTGCAAACGGATTTTGAAAATTTCACTATTCAGGGTGTTGTTTCAAGATCACAATTACTTTATATTTTTTGTGTTAATCCGGACCTGGATTTTTGTTGTTATTGGAAGTGGGTCGTTCCAATCTGGTAAATATGTACTGATTATTTTTAAAATGAGTATTTATTCATCAACTTTAATAATTATTTATTAAAAGTTAATAATATCTGCTTTTTACTTTATCGTACTACATACATAGTATGAGTATAATAAATAAAGTTATAGGATCGTGCAAAAAATTTTTTTTCAGATTTCACTTTTTTTTGACGTTTTGAGTCCCCCTGAGTGTAAAAAGCAAATAAAAAAAACATGTCGGAAGTATGTACGTGTGTCTGTACGTATGTCTGTACATACGTATGTACGTACGTATGTACGTACGTATGTCGCCACCGCCCAGCAAAAACTACACGACCGATTTCGATGAAATTTGGTATGAGTAAGTTTAAGAGAATTTTGTCGAGAAACTAAGCTTTTGAAAAAAACCTCTCAAAGGGGGGCCGAAATAGGGGGGTTATTTGGGGCCCATTTTTGCAAATTTTGACCGAAACGAATGAAATTTAACATAAAGTTAGCTTATCGATAGTTGAAGAGAAATACGGAATTTGACATTTCCAAATCCAAAATGGCGGCCAGCATGGCCGACCTCCCACCCGATACATTTCCCTACCAATCTAAAAACTTGTTTAAGATAAATTTAATTTGAAAAAACATTTATATAGCCTAAAGATGGGCCTATAACAAGAATATTATCGTTTTTCAGAAAAAGTTATGGGTTGCCTATATTTAAGGGGTCAAAATTTGACATAATTTTGAACTAGATTTTCTCAAAAATGGCTCCAAGGAATTTGTTTATTTTTTGATATATTTTTGATATCTTATCGGTTAATTCAATAACATTAGTCAGATTTCTTATCTCCTCATAGGAGGGGAGTTATAAATTTTGTATAAAAAAATATTCGAGTGCCCGTAACTTCCTCTGTAATAGAAACTATAATTTTAAATTTGGCATACATATAGAATACTTTATTATCTATTAGTTCAATAAATTTTATTCACAATATGGCTTCCGGTTGAACCGGAAATGAAAAAAAAATCTTAATTTTTTAGATACGCCCTGTATATTTTTACATATTTTGAAAGAATGCAAAATTGCCTTTCCAATGTCATAAAACTCGTTGCTGTAGCTCAAAAATTCGAAAAGTTACAGAAAATAGAAATTTTTCTAGAATCTTGTGTGTGTCCCCTCTCACGCGATCATAGCAGAGCATTATTATAGGGCAGTCAATGAGGGTATTTGGCTCCGAATTCCATCCTACTACATCGATGTACTTGATATTTTCACAGTAAGTAGGGAATAGCTCAAGAAACAAAATCTACCCTATATAATATGGCGCTTTTATCTTGGGGCAATTCCCACCCCTTCAAGGGGGTGGAAAATTTGTTGGTCAAAATAAGCATGGAGGTGGCTAGAGAACCTATTTTTAAGCAAAAACTGATCTATACTTTTTTTTGAGAACTCAATACCTTTTGAGTTATGCGTAGTTGAAAATTGGCCATTTTCATTTAAAAATGACACGTTTTCGGACGGTTTTTTGTGAATACCTTAAAAACTATGCATCAAACTAAAAACAGTATATAAATTTTTTTAGATTATAAACAATAAAGAGATTCGTTCCTTCGTAAATTTTCTATTTATAATACAAAAAGAGATATGGTAGGTAAAAAGAGTTTGCTTTTTTGGTGCATGCCCAAAGTACTCATGCTTTTGTAGTGTTTGAAAAGGCATTTAAAACGAGCACCGTTAAAATGTCGGTTACATTCAAACTAAGCGAGATATGGTGCAAAAGAATATATGACTAATGTACTTTAAGGAAAAATGAGAAGTACATACATTTAACCCATCATCCACCAGAATTTAAATGCATTGTTTTTCTTTTGCAATACCTCTTAATATAGTGTTATTTCTATTTTCAAACAGTTGGACGGGTGAAAAAAATAAGATCAAATTATAGAGCGCATTTTTAACTTTTCTTAAAATTCTTCCTTTTGCTCCATGCAGTTCGAAAATAAAAATGTTCTATCCCCGAGAAGTAGTGGGAACCGCCCCCATGATAAAAGCGCCATAGTATATAGTATATAGGATAGACTTTGAATTAGGAGATTGGGCTTTGGGCTACTCCCAAAATTTCATTAAAATCCATGCAGTAAAATGCAAATATTGTAAACTATTAATTTCTCAGAAAAATGAACTAATGTGAAATGAAAGTATGACTAATATTCTATTGATTTAGGTATGCAATAATCTATAGTGTGTCCCCGAACATTCTCTCAAATGCAGGAATTAATGATGCGTAGAACCATAAAATATTTTCAATTATACAAGGTGTTTCTAAAATATCAAAATAACAAGTAACTTTGTTATTTTTACAGAATGCTAGTATCTAGTACGATAACGATAATAGATCGGTACGATAAAGTTCTCGGGCGGCCCTTCCGTCCAGCGTTTTAATCTTTGAGTTCTTAAAAAATTCAGTAGGTATATTTAATTTCAAAATTAACCTCACTAAATTTTCTGCGCAAAAAATTAAAACGACCTTATAAATTCAGTTTAAAGATTTTAACTGTGCAAGATGCTTGCATGGGCGCCCCAGGATTATTTTCAGGGGGTGCATCTGAACTTCAGGGAATTGCATCTGAATCGATACATACTATTAACCAGTATAAAATATTCAACTATACATGTATATTTATGTACTTGTTATGTTATGTATAGTTATGTAGTTTATGTACGCCTCAAATTGGCGGAAGTAAAAATAAAAATGCATTTTGAGGGTATGTAGGTACACTTAACCTATATGTCTATAAAAAATAGAGATGTTTTGTAATAGTCTCAACTATGCGTGTGAATTTTTTGAAATTTTAAAAATTGCATCCCACGTAAAAGAATAAAAACGAATAAATGACGTTTTTGATAGGGAATGTAAAAAAATTCAATTCTGATAGTGAGGGCACTTTGTCTATCTTAACGGGGCGGGGGGTACCCTTTAATTTATTTATCCGGTCCATAACTGGAAAGTTTGATTTTCCACTGAAAATTGACGGCACCAGTGGCGGCTCGTCAGAGGAGGCAAGGGAGGCTTAGCCTCCCCATAAATTTTTTACACACGCTACACTGTTTTGTTTTTTCTTGAATCGCGAAAAACAACAAGCACTCTCACTATTATACAACGTGTAAATTCCATATTATCACTAAATATCCATACGCACGGAGCATTAGCATTAGAACGCATGATTGCGTCTCAGTTTTTTTATTATTATTATTGTAGGCAGGACCCTGGGTTATTCCGAGATGCATGAACGGAGCCGAGAAGCCGGCCAGCCTCCGTTGCTAATGCTCTGCGCAGCGCAGCAGGCGTTTAAGGAGACCCGGTCTCCTAACAGTGACATCTACGGTGCCATCACACGCTGTCCGGAGATTTACCAACGGAGGCTAACTAGCTTCTCGGCTCCGTTGCTGTTGCGTGCATCTCGGGCACAACGAATTTTAGGGTCCTTTTAGGGTTTAGAATTTTGGTATTTGGGGTTAGAATAATATTTGGAACAACTTGTTCAAATAACTTTTTCCGATATTTGTAACGCAAAGCAAAATATCGGTAATTTATCATGTGTTTGGATTCGCAGTAGGTCGCTTTTAGAATTAAAAAAATTCATTTGAGTATCTTAAAAAATGTGAACCTTTAACCTGTATGGACTGCAAAACTTCAAATCTGTATTTATTTTGATATGCATATCTACTTACAAAGATGGAATTGTTAACAAATAAACGACACAAACTTTGGTATTAAACTTTTACAATTAGACTAATTATTTTTAAAATGATATGATATCATGAAATTATGAATTATGATGATATTATGAAATATAAATAAAAAATGGTCAAAAAATGGGGCCTTACATTACATTTTTTGGCGCATTTTTTTTGCTAGTTCAATTTTGTCTAGATATTGTAGAGTTAGGTATAGCCTCCCCTATTGTAAAAATCACGAGCCGCCACTGGAGGGCACATGTGCCATTGAAAATTGACGGCATAGAGCTCATACGTTTTCTTTTAGGTTCTGCTATTTAAGTTATGGACTCTTAAGGTGCCTAAAATGATTAGCAAATTTGTCCTATCCGGCTCTTAGTAGTGATGTTGATTATAATTACTTTCGAGAATTCGTTACAAATCGTTACTTTTGTATAAAGTAATCATTTACAGTATTGGTTACTTTGATTACTTTGATTACTTTATTTATTACTGTATTTGAGTACCAGTAATCATATCGAGAATCGCATTTCTCAGTACATATTTTTTATTAGTATTAGTAGGATACTTTGATTACTATGATTACTTTGTATTTGAGTACCGGTATTCATATCGAGAATCGCATTTCTCAGTATTTCGTATAAGATTCGATATAACAACAATAATATAACAACGACCTTCACCGATCTATTTAATGGATAGAAATTCTGGATAATGGATCTATTATGTTAAAAATTATTAAAAACAATGGGTGCCCGACATAATTTTGTCCAGACTAATTAATAATTAAAAATGATTTTTGTTTCATAAATTCTACTAATTTTTTGACCCGGGCAGATATTATTTTAGATTTATTGGATCATAACAATAAAATACACATAGACCAAATACAAAGACATTTAGGAAAAAATAAATTATTTTTAGGAAAATAGTGAAACAGGAAAAAGTTTTCAATAGAAAAATGGATGGAAATGCAAATAAGAATAGTGTGTATTTATTATTAAAATCTAATGTGTTGCATTTTTATTTTCAAAGGAACTAAGATCTGTGAAATTGTGTGAATTATTTACCTCGACAAATCGTATGTATAGACATCTGTTTCTGGGTGCATGCTTTGTTAAATGATATACCTCCCTCTGTTTCAGTTACTTCTCAACGCCCTGTAATCCTGTAAAACTCTTCATGGCCTTCGCCCTTCGCAGATAAAATTTTTGTTAACTGTACTGATACCGAACACTCATGGAATACCGGTCCGATTCCGATATCAACCTATTGTTGTAGATACAATTATCAAAATAGGTACTCGCTCTGATACGATTGGTACGAAGTAACGAAGTAATCAGAGTAATCAAAGTAACGATTTGCCTCTCTGTATACTAGTAGTAATCGTTACTTTCGGTAATGGTAAGTAACGAGTACTTTGTAACGAATAGTTACTTTTTCAACATCACTAGCTCTTAGTCTACTGTAGCCTCTAGATTCTAGATACTCTACCAGTTTTGCTTATTTATAGAATTTATTACTATAGCTTGATGTTTGGCTAAAAACGACATTGCATTCCCTTGCCTTGTAATCTGTGAGTATAAGTTGGTATCTGTGGGAGATAAATAATGTTATGAGTTGCACTGGCAATTATTATTAATTTTTAATAACTAACACACTGAACTTTTAAACTCTGTGCTTACCTCCTATCACTTAATTATTACCGATTAGAGGAAGGTTTTTCAATTTTACTTATTTGATAATGAATTTTTGAATTTATAATTTACATAATATGAAACATTGTAGTTCGTTGTTAATAATAAATAAATCAAACTTATATAACACGTATATTGCTAAAATTTGATAATAGAATTCATCATAATATACAAATTTTGAATTATAGAAAATCATTAAAAATTCATGTCTCAGGAGAATCTTGAAATATTGTGTTTGGTTTGGCAATTTATTTTTTGTTTCAAATTAAAATAATTAGTTAGTTCTAAACCTGACTAAAGATATTTTTTATTGTTATTCTGAAGCTATTTCCTTGTGGCTATTTTGTAATCAACTATCCTAAATGGGAAATAGGCCACAATTTTACTAAAAAAATAATTTTATTAACGTTTAGACGTCCACATCGGTGTCGTCAAAATACAAAATATTAATAAATTTAAAAAAATGTTGTTGCTTAGTAAAAAATTCTTCTAATAATTTAATTTAATCTGACTTATTTATATCGGCAATTCAGGCATATATTATACATTTTAAAGTAGAAGACCTTAAGATGATATTGCCAATATTTATGAGTTGCGTTCCTGGGATGACTTTACTGAAAGACAGTTCATTCGTTTACATAAAATCAATCGTTTACAAGAGTCACAAAAAAATCATAGCATGTGTTCTGGCTTTAAAAAAACAACCACATGCAACGGTGACAGTAAAATTCTCGCGTTAGATATTTCATAGCAAATCACGAGGTTTTTTCCTGGTTTTTCCTCGTGATTTACCATGGAATCTCTAACACGAGAATGTTACTGTCACCGTTGCATTCACATGTTACGATTTTTTGTGACGGATATTCTTGAGTTGAGGTTTATTTCATGTAATCGAATGAACTATCTTTCAGTAAAGTTGTGCCAGGAACGCAACTCATAAATATTGGCAATATCATTTTAAAGTCTTCGACTTTAAAATGTATAATATATGGCTGAATTGCCAATATAAATGAGTCAGATTAAATTAAATTATTAGAACAATTTTGTACTAAGCAACAACATTTTTGTTTAATTTATTAATATTTTGTATTTTGACAACGGCATTCGATGTGGACGTCGGAACGTTAATAAAATCATTTTTTTAGATAAATTGTGGCTTATTTCCCATTTAGAATAGTTGACTACAAAAACAGTCAAAGAGGCTGTTACCGACGAAAACATCAAAAAAGTCCACAAAATAATTTTTGATGACCGTAAAGTGAAGTTATTCGAGATAAGTGAGAGTCTAAAAATATCAAAGGAACGTGCTGAACAGGATTGTGCATTAATATTTGGGTATGGGAAAGATCTGTGCAAAGTAGGTGCCGCGAGAGCTCATAATCGATCAAAAACAACAACGAATTGATGATTCTGAGAAGTGCTTGAAGCTCTTCAATCGTAATAAAACCGAATTTTTGCGTTGATATATATGCCGGATTTATACTCAGCTATTGCCACTGCTGCTGCCGCTGACCGAAATATTGCCCGAAATACGATATCGACACGAGTGAGGTGTTCATATCAGTTCCTCGCCAATCTCACAGAATAAAGAGGGACAGTAGAACCACTTACTTTTAATGGGAAATAAGCCACAATATTACGAAAAACATGATTTTATTAACGTTTCGACGCCCAAGTCGGGTGTCGTTGTCAAAATACAAAATAATAGTATCAGTATTATTTTGTATTTTGACAACGACACCCGACTTGGGCGTCGAAACGTTAATAAAATCATTTTTTTGGTAAAATTGTGGCTTATTTCCCATTAAAAGTAATTGATTATAAAAATCTCCCAAGAAAATAGCTTCAGAACAACACTAGAACCACTCTCCGAAAAATTGGAAGTAAAATCTTCGCGCATGGTGACGTATCGTGTGACTCTATCACGTATTCGTGTTCAGCAACCCAAAAAACCTATAACTAATCCGTTTGCATTAATGTAGTAACAAAGACCCTCAAAACTCCAGGAGTCCCTTTTATTGACATTGGAAACCAGGTGCTCCGGGAGTCGGTTCTGGTGGCATATTCGAGGTTAGAGACCTCAAAAACCCTCTAGTAATTCATTTGCATCAATTAAATGCCGAAAACCCTCGAAACTCTAGAAGATGACGTCCGTTGAAGGTCAAGGTCAAAGTAAAGGTCGCCATTCGATAGCCAGGAAAAAATCCTAGACTCATTATCATTCTCTTTACCTTATCCCTATGCGGGGTCGGCTTCCCTAATTGCATTTATCCACACAATTCTATCTTGGGTCATATCAATGTTAATCCCCTTTACCAACATGTCCTGCCTTATCGTCTCCCCCCACTTCTTCTTTGGTCTTCCTCTCCTACTCCTTCCAGGAATCTGCACTTCAGCTATTCTTCGTATTGGGTGATTAACGTCTCGACGTTGAACATGACCAAACCATCTCAACCTATGCTCTCTCATTTTGGCATCAATTGGTGTCACACCTAGACTTCCCCTAATATACTCATTTCCAATTTTATCCTTCTTTGTCACTCCACTCATCCATCTAAGCATTCTCATTTCCGCCACGTGCATTCGTTGTTCCTCTTTCTTTTTCACTGCCGAACATTCAGTTCCGTGCATCATAGCCGGTCTCATGGCTGTTTTATAGAATTTTCCCTTCAGCTTCATTGGAATTTTTCTGTCACACAACACACCACTCGCTTCTTTCCACTTCATCCATCCAGTCCTAATTCTACTGCATGCATCTCCATCTATTTCTCCATTACTCTGTAATACCGATCCTAGGTACTTACAAGTACTAGGTACAACTATTGCTTTCCACAATCATTTCACAATCCAAAGATACCATTTTATTTGTAGTAACTCCATCTTTAAGTGAACATTCCAAATACTCTGTTTTTGTCCTACTAAGTTTTAAACCTTTTTCCTCCAGAACTTGTCTCCACTGTTCCAGTTTTTGTTCTAAGTCTCTCTCACTATTTCCTATTAACACTACATCATCAGCATACATTAGGCACCATGGAATACTACCCTGTAGTTTCGATGTTATCTGGTCCAAAACTAATGAGAATAAATAAGGACTTGGTCCAAGGAATAAGGTCTTGGTGCAATCCTACTTTCACCTGGAATTTATCAGTCTCTCCCACACCTGTCCCAACACTAGTCGTTACTCCCTCATACATATCTCTCACAATCTTTACATATTCGCCAGGGACTCCTTTCTTATTGAGTGCCCACCACAGAATCTCTCGAGGAACTCTATCATATGCTTTCTCAAGATCAATGAATACCATATGAGCGTTGGTCTCTTTATTCCTGTATTTTTTCATCAGTTGCCTTACAATGAAAATTGCCTCTGTTGTTGATCTGCCCTGCATAAAGCCAAATTGATTATCGGATATTTCGGTTTCTTCACGTATCCGTCTGTCAATTACTCTCTCCCATATTTTCATGGTGTGGCTAAGTAGTTTTATAGCCCTGTAGTTTGTGCATTGTTGTATGTCTCCCTTGTGTTTGTAGACAGGTACTAATATACTGCTTCTCCATTCGTCTGGCATTTGCCCAACTTCCATAATTCTGTTAAATAGACCTTCTAGCCAACTTATTCCTGTCTCTCCCAATGCTCTTCATACTTCCCCAGGAATATCATCTGGTCCGACTGCTTTTCCTTTCTTTATTTTTTGAAGCGCTTGAGCCACTTCCTCGTGTGTTATTCTGGTAGCCATTGCTGTTACTGTCTCCATTAACTCCACAGGCTGTGTGTCAAATTCTTCATTTAATAAACTGTCCAAATACTTTCTCCATCTCTTTTTGACATCCTTTTCATGAATTAGTATTTTATTATTTTCATCTCGGATACATATAATCTGATTAAAATCTCTTGCTTTCTTTGCTCTCTGTTTGGCTATTTTATATATCTTTGCTTCACCTTCCCTGGTATCAAGTTGATCGTATAGGTTTGAATACGCTTCTGCTTTAGCTTTTGCTACTGCTACTTTCGCTTCCTTTTTGGCGACCATATAGTTTTGAAGATCTATGTCGGATCTGGTTTCTTGCCACTTTTTATATAATTTTCCCTTCTCTCTTATTTTTCCTTGTACTTCATTTGACCACCATAAGTCTCTTTATCCTCAAACTTCTTTCCTGACGTTTTCCCAAGTATTTCAATAGCCGTCTCTCTAATAATATTGGCCATTTTTCTCCAAATTGTGTTAGGGCTTCCTTTCATGTTCCAACATATTTTTTCTACTATTCTTTTCCTGAATAGACCTTTCTTCTTATCTTTTAGCATCCACCACTTGATTTTTTGTGGTCCTCTCCGATATTTTTGTTTAGTTTCGCTTTCTACTTCGATGTTCAGAACAAGCAGCTTATGTTGTTGGCTTACTGTCTCACTAACTATTATCTTGCAGTCCTTGCATTCACGTATGTCTTCTTTCCTTATCATAAAGTAGTCTATTTGGGATTGATGTTGTCCACTTTTGTAGGTAATAAGTTTAGTTTCTCTCTTTTTAAAGAATGTGTTAACAATCGCCATATCCAATGCTGTTGCTAATTCTAGCATGTCATATCCAGCTTCATTTCTAGTTCCAAAGCCTAATCCCCATGTATTGTTTCATATCCTGTCTTGGCTTGGCCCACATGTGCATTGAAATCACCTCCTATTATAAATTTCTCCTCTGCTGGAATATCACTCAGTACGTCTCCTAATTGGTTATAAAAAGCTCTCCTTTCATTCTCACCCAGACCTGTTTGAGGAGCATACACACACACAACATTCAATACCTCTTTATCAATTACAAATTTCACTGACATCATTCTATCACTCGTTCTTACAACTTCTACTACGTTATCTTTCATTTCACTATCAGCAATTATACCAACTCCATTTCTAGTGTTACTACTCCCTACATACCACAATTTATATCCATCACCTAGTTCCTTCGCCCTTTGCCCTTTCCACCTAGTTTCTTGAATACAAGCAATTTGAACTCTTCTTCGTTTGAGCGCATCCACTAACTCCAGACTCTTACCTGTAAGACTACCAAGATTCCAAGACCCTATCCTGATTTTTCTAACCTGTAATGGTGTTCCCCCTGAGATAGTCCTCACCCGGAGATCCGAACGGAGGCTCATTTTACTTCCGGAACATTTTACCTCAGGAGATGCCATCATTTCAGTATGTATAAGTTTTTATTGCGTTTGGAGAAGGCCTTTTCATTATTATGGCCTGAAAAGATTTTTGGATATTTGATGCCTGAATGCCTTTTCTATCAGCACCATACCCTGCCCTGCACGTTTAGCCAATACACCACCAATGCAACCAAAGTGCAGTGTTACCCCACACCCGCCTGCATTTTTCTGTATAGGCCAGGATCCCTACTGAAAGGACTGCCCTATAAGCCAATTTGTTGTCCGTGACCCGCCACTAGGAGGCACGTACTTTATTCGGGATACGAAAAAAAAAATTCCAGACTACTGGTAATTTTTCTTGATCCAAACTTATACATGTTGCCAGATAACCAGTAACTCAGGAATACCCAGTAAATCGTATAATTTTCTGAGTTTGTGCCTCTATATCTTGAAAATCCTTCATACGAGTGAGTTGTGTCCATGAGAACTTTTTATCAGGATGCTTCAAAGAGTATTTTCCCAAAGTATGAACGAAATCCACTGGGACCTAATTTCCATAAGGTTTGTGCGGGGTACAATTTCATAAAGATTACATACCTAACGAAGAAAAATCAGTAACTAAAAATAATTATACAAACATTACATATACATACATCGAGAAAATCACACTTATTTATTTTAAAAATTTTAAAAACTGCATTCATAAAAATTAACTAGGTGAAATTGTTATCATTCGACCGAAAAATAACAGTTTGATATGAATTACTAAACATAATGATAATGATTTTAAATAGCAATTTTGCAATATTCTTCTCCTCACATTTTTTAAACACTGAGAATTAACAAATATCTGCAAAACACCTTATCGCATGCATTTACTATGTACCTAATTTTAATCAGAAGATATTTTTGGAAAATTTATTTTATCTAAGGGCAAGAGTGCACTCAGTACGTAAGTGTTCATTAAAATGATAAAAATTTTAAAATTTGAGTATAAAATAGCTGACCCAAAATTCAGAAATCACATTTCAGTACACTGCTCCAAGATGAAGGTACTCATTCTTCTTTCCGTTGTTGCCTTGAGCAGCTGCTTACCAGCATCCAGAAATCAACAATACGTTGATGTAGACTACAACAGCTACAACGCTCATCCCGTCTACAACTTCTGGAGGACTTGGAATCAGCAACACTATGGACAAGAACCATGGAACCAATGGGTACAATATGGTGTCCAGAACCAACCCGGTAACTACTGGAGGCAGTACGTGCAACGCAGCAACCAAGCTGAAAATGTCGATTTACCTTGGATGTATCACTCTTGGTAAGACAATATTATAATAATTATATTCTTTACTTTCTTCATTTTTTGTTATATTTTCTTCATTTTTTTTACTGAGTTCATCTTTGGTAATAGATATTCTCCATCATAATATGTTTCTATCTCATCACATTTATTTTTTAGTATGGTGTACTATTCTTTTTTTATGTTATGCTTCAATTTGTCTATTATTCTAATCCATGTTATGGATTTATTGTCCTTTCTGTTTCTATTGCCGATGCCAATACTGGTATTAGGCATTATTTCATCACTCTTTTTATTCTAGTTACAATTCCTTTGCTTCTGCTCTTCATTATAAATATATAAAGGTTAGTTACTTCAAGCATTTCTGCTTTTTCTATCTAACTGCGTCGTATGTATGCGTCTTTAATATGTTTTAGTTAATATCTTTGTTTTGTTCATATTAATAGTTGTTATTTCGATATTCTTTGATTTTCTTTTAGTTCCGTTAACAAGAGCTGTAATTTCTCTAGATTTTCTGCTAATAGTACTAAATAATTCGCATATTTTAGATAGACAGTTGTTTTTCCATATATGTTAATTTCTCTATATTCCCAGTTTACTTACTTAAAAATATCTTCCATAGGAAACGTAAATACTTGTGGCGATATAGCAACTCCTTATACCTCTTTTTATTTCTATTATGTTGGTGTCTATATAGAGTCTCTCCTGAGTTTGTAGCATGAGTATAGATATTTTCTACAAGTCGTGTATGTTATGTACTCTAAACAGTTTTAGAGTAATTCTATTATTGCTAAGATTTCTAGTGAGTCAACCACTGGGATTTTTCGAATTTACAGTAGAGCCTCGATTATCCGAACTAATTGGGGGACATGGGCGTTCGGAAAACCGATTTGTTCGGATAATCGAACTATATTGAGATTGTCATACATATTTATCGACAAGTGAATAAAAACCATATTTATATAACTGTATATTTGTTTATACCTTGATAATGACAAATAGCAATTAAACAATAAAGTGCAGTCTTTGCAACAACATATTTTTGGATACACAATTGAAGAAAATTGAAGATATTTTAAGCGTTAATTACTAACGCTTGCTCAGTACTGGATTGTGGGGCGCGGGAGTCGGGAGTTCGGATAACCGGTCGTTCGGTTGATCGACGTTCGGATAATCGATGCTCTACTGTATTTGTCAGTCTGTTAGTTATCTTAGTGATACATTTGATATAGGAGACTTAGCGGTCTGAAATTATTCAGCTAACTAAGTTGTGAATTATTCTCTGTCACCATTTTTAGAGCATTGTGTAGAATTTTTTCAAATTCACTTCAGACAACAGGAGCCTTAGACCAGTTTGAAGTGGTTAACGAGTTCAATTATCTAGGATCCTACATCAGTAATACAGGATCTTGTGAAACAGAAATACGTAGGAGAATATGCATGGCCAAAAACGCTATGAGTCGATTATCGAAAATCTGGAAAGATCGCTCCTTGTCGAAGAACACCAAAATAAGATTAGTGCGTGCCTTAATTTTTCCCATATTTAATTACGGATCCGAAACATGGACAATGAAATCGGACGACAGAAAAACGATTGACGCCTTTGAAATGTGGCGCTGGAAAAGAATGCTTCGGATCTCATGGACGGATCACAGAACAAATCACTCAATCCTCCAAGAGCTTAATATTCAGACTCGACTTTCCTCTATTTGCCTCTCCACCGTCTTAAAATTTTTCGGCCTTATTGCAAGAAGAAGTAATGGTAATATTGAAAGACTTATAATTTCGGGAAACGTTGAAGGGCGCAGAAGTAGAGGTCGCTCACCTACTCGATGGACGGATCAAGTACAGAAAGCCAGTGGAAAAACATTCTCTGAATCCATGAGGGAAGCTCAGGATAGAAGCCGATGGAAAGAGATAGTTGCTCGTATTATAAGGAATCACGACACTCAGCAATGAGGAAACGACTGAGGAGGAGGAGTAGAATTTTTCTGTTCTTGCTAGCATACCCTTTCTGTTAGTAGTTAATTCTCCTGCTATGATTATGCTACTATTATTTGGGTCTTCTTTGTGTTCTTTTCTTTCTTTTTCATTACTTCCTATTCTGTTACAAATCATCTCTGAGGTCACTTGCGCTTATTGCGTTGCTGATGTCTTAAGTCCAACCAGTTTTTAATACTCTTCGCGTCCTTTGGTCAGGAGGTTTTCATTCCAGACATTGTTTTCCAAATTAATTGTTTTCTTTCTGTACCTTTCATAATTGCTCCGTCTATTCTCATACGACTTTTAAAGTATTCATTTCTTATTCTGCCTCTTCTGGATATCCGTAGTCTTAGTTAAGAGCTACTGCAACATAGATCTTAAAAAGAATTGGTCTTAAAAAGATTCCTGTCTTAAAGATATTAAAAACATTCCTGTCCAAACCCTTTGGTTATTGCAAAATTATTAATCGAGAAATTTTCCAATTTTTGGAGCCTGTAATTTTCACTATTTCTCTTGTATACTTTCTTGTAAATAAATGAAATATACGCCAATTTCTATTCTCCTGGCACTAGGTGCTCTACAGGAATGCCTCGAAGACTTTCGTTAACATCTCAAAAAGTTTAGGTGTTCCAATTTTACTCAATTCTGTCTGCATACCTTCTGCACATCAAGCTTTATCATTCTTATATTCTATTCGCTCTTCTGTAAATAGGTTTTTGTTTTATTTCATCCCACACATTAGTTTTTCTTTATAATTTTTTTTCCTCGGCAGTTATAAATCGCCAAGACTCTGTAGATTGCCTGCCCATACGTATGTATTTATTTTCACACATTTGCGATCCCATAAATTTTTTTTAACTATGGTTCGCACCATGGTACAAAGACGCCAGGTACGATAGCCGGAATATCCGAAATTCGGATGAGTTCGCGCATGACGTCACAATGAGAGTGATTTCAAATATTCCCCATTTAAAACATTAGCGCTTGGAGCACAATTAGTCTTAAATTGGTCATAAAGAGTCATTTTAATCGATTAATATAATTTCTGTTAAACTATTTAGGATTTATTGAAATGTAGGTGTTGTATTATTTGATTTAAAGAATTAATTAACAATACAATGAACAAAAATAAATTTCTAAAATAAATTTGTGATGTATATTCAAATTTTTTTTTGTATTCGTCGCTTTTTAAATAAATTTTACGAGCTTGTTTTTGATTGGCTTGTCTTATTTGGGGCCAGTGTTAAGGAGGGGAGCGAGCCATGGGCGTACATATAAAAATTTGCAGGGGGGCTAGACTTGAAGATGTTGCACATTACATTTTGTATACTTTGGATGACAATATATAGTTTAAAGCACCCGAAAAGCCATGGGGGCCACGCCCCCACCCATATGTATGGGCGCTTATGAATCGAGTCTTCATTTAGTTGCACGTAAACAGATGAAAATAATTGATTATTAATGGTGTGAAACAAAATCACAAAACAAATAAAACACTAAGTTACAATTTTCTTTAATTTTATTTTATTTCTCATATTTTCTTTAAGTGTTAAGTTAATTTTTCTTAATCCTAGAATACATGCGCGACCGAAAAAGCAGGAGTTTGGTTTTGTAATCGCATCCAATCTTTTCAGACAAATCAAGTATTTGCAAATAATTTTTCTCTGACTTTAACTGAAGTCCAGACCCATTAAAATTATTAAATATAGTATCCAGTTGATGCATTTTTACCACCAATTCTTCTGGAGGTTTCTTTAGGCGTTTAGGCCCCCTTCGGAGACTTGGTCAATCCACGTGTACGTGGAAGATATTTAAATATTCTATTTTTACCTGTAGCGATTTAAACGAAAAAACTGCCATTTTTGACCCATATTTGTTAATAACTAAATTTCCCGTCTGAACTGTGACGGGCATTTTTGTATTTATAATATATTAGGTATATAGTACCCAAAAAACCCATTTGCAACCTGGCTGCTCAAGTGTCCCGACAAAAATCTTATTTCTCTGGACTAAAGTGGCAGTAAGTATATACATGTGGCAGTATCTAAATAGGTATTATTTACCTTTTTTATTGCCCAATGCCCAGCCGGTGTTGAGTCACTGTAAGATGATATTTATTTTTTATCTAATAACATCCAGTCGGAACTATTGATAACTGATACGTATTTATGTCAGAATTTTGTTTTGCGATAGGGCAAAATTTGATGAATAAATAATTATTACTTTGGTCTTCAATATAAAATACTTACCACAGCAATTTTTAAATTTGAACTATTTAGCATAGGAAAATATTGAGTAGGTATATACCGACATATATAGCGTAAATTGTAATTAAGAACATTGGATATAATTTATATAGTATATCAAAACATCAATATTATACATAAATTATATAGTTATCCATCTTTAAATTTCAATCATTTCTGTAAAATTCAATAATTTGTCGACCGAATCAAATTTCAAAAGTAATTTGTACATTATTTATTTATTAACGGCATCCATTTACAAAAGTTTGAAGAAAGCTGTACTTTATAAACAATAAATTTTAAACTATCAAACATCTCAGAATAATAAACTACAACAAACTTATTTTAAGATACCCTTGAGTTGTTTTTTAAATAAACTAATTTTGGAGACAATACATTAAGGGATAAATAATAATTCTTTCACACTAACAAGCGTACTAATAAACTTAAATCTCACAAAAATCTCCCCAAAAGCTAAAAAATCGATAAAACTTCCATATAAACGTATGTATTCCAACAGCGACTACTCTCATTGTGACGTCAACAGAAAGCGATCAGCTGATAGTCGCATGCGCAATATCGTACCTGGCATCTTTGTACCATGGGTTCGCACTGCCCGTTTACTCTATTGTATTTCATCAAATCTTCGTAAGTTTCAGTACTCACTCAGCCATCAGAGAGTGGGAGCGAAGAAGAGAGAGAGAGAGAGAGAGAGAGAGAGAGAGAGAGAGAGAGAGAAAGAAAGAAAGAGAAAGAGAATGTCGTCTTCAAAATGTTTTTTATTCCAACTGGTTTTGCAACTTACTTCTTAGGCCGTTTTTCATTTATTTGAGTTCAAAATTCTGTCAAATTCTTTTCCATTCTTTTTTAGAAGCATTTTTTGTAAAAATTAATATAACTTTGGGATTTATGATTCCTACAAACTTTCTTTAACCGTTTCAAAGAATCTATTAGGATCTAATATCCAATTCGGCATGTTTTATATTTGAAGTTTAGTCCATTCTTTCACGGTTTTTGCTCTAAATTTTAAAGAACCGCTTGGATTGACATGAAATTTGGCATACTTATAGCTTACATGTCAAAGAAAAAAAGTGATATTGTGCCGATGTGTGCTTTTGCCCTGGGGGTGCCTTTCACCCCCTCTTGGGGGTGAAAAAATATATGTCTAAAATAAGTCCGGAAATGGGTAAACTGACTAATTTTAAGTAACTTTTGTTCTATAGAGCTTTTTCGCTAAGTCAACACTTTTCGAGTTATTTGCAAGTGAATATGTTCATTTTTCAACAAAATAACCACATTTTTAGAAGGTTTTTCGCAAATAATTCAAAAAGTAAGTATTTTGTCGAAAAAAAGTTCTTGGAAAAAATATAGCCTATAAAAAAGTAACAAAAATGATGTACACGTTAGGTCTCTGGATCTCGTAGAACCAGAGTTATAGCCAATGAAAAATAGATTCATATTCACCAAATTTCAAATAGAATATTTCGACGTGAAATATCCAAAAAATTAAGCACTTTTTGGGAAAAACCCATTTTAACTTTTTTAAAGTATTTAAAAATAGCTTTATTTCTGTTTTAACAAAAAGTTTCTAGCATTAAATTTAAGCAAGTTACGCTCAAAATAAAGTTGGTCCATTTTGTTTTTGCAAAAAAAAATCGGGAAGACCACCCCCTAATTAGCAACTTAAATGAAATTAATCGTTACCGCTCCACAAATTATTTTACTTATGTTGTGTTTATATGATCTGTAAGTTTCATCGATTCAAAGTGCTTATTTTTGAAAAAATTTGGTTTCAAAGTAAAATTTTTAAAAATTTAAATTTTGAAAAATATGCTTTTTTTTTCAAAATAACTTCAAAATTTTTAGAGATAATAAAAATCTCGAAAAACAAAAAAGTCAGATTTGCTTTTCTGAATATCATGTATTTTTTGTTTTTCTGTTAGACAAAAATTGATTGAGATTTGGTGTTTCTAAATTTGCATACATTCGTGATCAGTGACTCGTTCAACCCCTTTTAACTACAGCCCTTTCAATAATAAGAACTCTGAACCGATGAAACTTACAGACCATATAAACAATATATACACGAGTCAAGAAACTTGTGAAGTCGTAAGGATTAAGTTCATTTAAGATACTAATTAGGGGGTGATCTTCTCAATTTTTTTACCAAAACCAAAAGGGACTAACTTTATATTGAGCGTAACTTGTTTAATTTTGATGCTAGAATTTTTTTTATAAAACAAAAATTTTTTAAACACTTTAAATAAGCTGTAATGAGTTTTCCCCGAAATGTGCTTTATTTTTGGTTATTTCACGTTAAAGTATTCCATTTGGAATTTGACGAATATGAACCTATTCTTCAATAGCTATAACTCTGCTTCTACTAGGTGTAGAGACGTGATATATACACCATTTTTTTTTTAAATTTTTTACAGGCTATATTTTTGCTAACAATGTTTTTTCGACAAAATACTTACTATTTGAGTCATTTGCGAAAAACCGTCTAAAAGCGTGGTTATTTTGTTGAAAAAATGAACATATTCACTGCCAAATAACTCGAAAGTATTGACTTAGTGAAAAAACTCTATAGAGCAAAAGTTACTTAAAATTAGCCAGTTTATCCATTTCCTGACTTTCTTTGGACGAATATTTTTTCACCCCCAAGATAGGGTGAAAACCACCCCCAGGGCAAAAGCACATATCGGCACAATATCACTTTTTTTCTTTGACTTATTAGCTATGTGTATGCCAAATTTCATGTCAATCCAAGCGGTTCTTTAAAATTTAGAGGTTTTGCAATATTTTACCGTTAAAGAACGGACTAGTTGGTATAACGCATTTTAAGTTCACAAGTAAACTGGTATTTTAAATATAAGTAAAATTGTAATAGTTTTCGTTTATCTTTTTTTCCTGACAAAATTGTGTCTCGATTCTTAGAATAAAATGTTTTAATAAAATTATATGCTTAATAGGGATGTCCAGGATGTGCAAAACTTAACTCCCGTTCAACGTGTTCAGTTGCTACTCAACTACGTCAGACTTCACCAACAATGGAACCAATGGACTCATGATGTAACTGCCAATGAACGTCTTCAGAATATGTTGTATCAACACCTTCCTGAACACTTATGGAGCTCCAACGAGCAAATTGTACCATACATGATGAACTACTTCAACCAATACCCAATGAAATACAACGACATTATGCATGAAGTTATGCAAACCCCATGGGCTCACCAACAACTTATGTTCCACGTTATGTCTGAATTATACCAGCACTTCGGTCAAGCCCCATGGTCCCACGAACAAATAATGAACCAGATCATGCAACACCAATACCTCTACGGTACAACCTTATCCCAACAACAACTCCAACAATTGGTAGAATTCGTACTCCACATTCAATACGAACTTACTCCTTTACATTACCAACAACTTGAACAAGTTCAACCCTGGAACCGTGAACAAGTACTTTCATGGAACCAAGGACAAGTACTCCCATGGGCCTACAGACAACTTCTTCCATTGAACTATGAAACCGTTTTACCATGGACCCGCCAGTATTCCGCACAAAACAACATGAACCTAGAGTCCCAATACAACTACAATCTCCACCAACAACAAATGCCATTGTCCCAATACTGGAACCAGAGATACGGACAACAATACCCACAACATTATGAAGCCATGGAACAACCCGGATGGTGGAACCAAGAATGGACCCAAAACTTGGTTGGACAAGAGAATCATTATCCTCTCTTGGGGCAAAATATGCCCTTAGTATATTAAAAAGTATTCTGTTCTAAGCATATGATTTAAAATAAAAAAAGGCATATATACTTGTTAGTTTTATTTTTAACCCGTATACAAAGAGTTTTGTTTAAATTTATTTTAAAAATTGGCAAATTGTTAAGTTATTGTCCATGTAATATTGTAAATAATAATATATACGCAGAAGAAAAGCAGTAAATTATATCTTTATAACATAATGGTTCTAATAAAAGAAAATTTTCTTCGTAACTTAAACAGTTTTTACTTAATAGTTTTCGTTAAACCTGTTGTAAATTATGCATATTTCCTGGTACAGGCCAAGTAAAACTTAGTTGTTCCTCTTCCCTCCATGTGGTGCATAAGGGCGTCAAATGTTTGCCTCCATTCTGTCCTATCCTTTGCACTGATCTTTATTTCTACCCAGGTTTTCCCAATAGCATTAATTTCTTTGTCCACACTTCTTTTCCACTTTTCTACGGGTCTACCTGGTCTTCTCTTTTCATTTGGTGTGTATTCTAGGGCTTGCCTCGCTATGTCTGTGTCAGGTCTCCTTATAGTGTGCCCCATTCATTTCCTTTTGCATATTGCCTTAGATATAGGTTTTAGGTTAGTTCTTGTCCATAACTCTTGGTTTGATATGCGGTTTGGCTAGTTAATGTTAAGAATCTTCGTTCGGCATTTATTTATGAACTCCTTCATCTGTCCGATATATCTCCTTGATACTATCTAAGTTTCTGCTCCGTATACCTAGTAGCACAGTTTTCACGTTGCTGTTGAATAATCTAATCTTAGTTTTACTTGTCAACTGATGTGAAGACCACATCCTCCTTAGCATATTGAATGCGTTTTGAGATATTCCCTCCGTCCCTCCTTTGTTGTTAAAAATACTGCTCAAGTAGTTAAATTTCTCTACCGTTTATAATTCCGTGCCTCCGAGTGAGTCCCATTTCTCTTGGTGTATTTATTTTCATTAGCTTAGTTTTCTGACGTTTCTATTAAGTCCGACCTTCTTCTCTGCATCTGCTACTTTTTCATTTTTGCGTTGCTTGTGTTAACTTCCCTTCAGCCTGGGTTTCCTCGAAAGCGGCACCGACAAACAGCGATCGTAGCACTGCGATGAATTAAGTCAGATTACGTTGAAAAATTCAAGGTTCTTCACTGCGGCAATGGAATGTGCAAGCTCAGCAAGCGGTGGCTTCCAACGCATCCTTGGAAACCAACGCTATTATTTTGCATGGTTTTTTATTATGTAATTCATCGCAGTGTTACGATCGGAGGTTGTCGGCACCGCTTTCGAGGAAACCAACGCTTTCGTGGACTATGCGTGCTCTGGACCCTTCGTAGAACAGACTTACAAAGAAGATTTACAACAAATGGCTGACAGAGTGGTAAAAGTCACCGAAGAAAACTGACAATCGTTAAACACAAAAAAGGCACAATTTATGGTAATAACAAATTAAAAAAGTTGGAAAATATAAATATCTGGGTACAATAATAATGAAATTATAATAATACACAGAAAAAATAAAAGCAAGAATACGACAGGCAAGAAAAGAAATGCTTTGAACAAACTGAAAAAATATTTTGCCAGAAAAGCCAGAAGTTTTGAACTCCGTCTGGTCCAGGAGATTTCCAGTTATGAAGCTCTTTGTTGATATTTGAGACTTCTTCAGTGGTGAAGGGTTTGTAGAGAGTAGTAGATACACAGAAGAGATAAAAGCAAGAATACGACATGCAAGAAAAGAAATGCTTTGATCAAACTAAAAAAAGTATTTTGTAGCAGGGATATTATAGTCCCTTTCTTTTTCTTGTAGTGCCTATCCGTTTCGGATGTTGGCGACCATTATGGCAATCTGCAAACTTTGCATTCTGCTGCTCTAAAAAGACTTGTGGTTGTTGTGTTGAACCTTGTGCGTAGATTCTTCAGCCAGGAAACCCTTCGCCTTCCATGTCCTCGCTTTCCCTCCACTTTTCCTTGCAATTTCTCATGCTTCTAGTATAAGAAAGAAAAGTCCTCAGAAAAATATATGGAGGAAAGCTGTGGAATGGAATGTGGATAATAAGACCAAATATAGAACTGGAGGAGATGTATGGAGTACCGATTATAGTAGGAGTAATAAAATCACAGTAAGAGATAATTGGAACATAATGCAAAGGATACCAGACACGGGACTATCCAATGTAATACTAACGGGGGAAATAGAAGGAAAGAAGGAGAAAGGTAGACTAAAAACCAGGTGGAAAGTACAAAGAGAGAACTTAAAATCACAAATTTGAAAAATAAATCAACAAACAGGAAAGAATGGAAAAGAATACTAAACCAAGCCATGGGCTTCTAGGCCTGTAGGTAGAGCTGGATTATTATAGATTGCAGATTGTAGATTTCAAAAGACTCTGTTAAGGTACGTATCCATACAAGGGTGAACCCCGATCCGTGTAGCAGCTCCACATAGTGGATACGTTGGTGAACCCTGCTCGGCGCTCACCCTCTTGGGTTCAACCGATTTGCGGTTGAGCTGCTACACGGAGCGGGGTTCACTCTTGTTGTATAAGGATACGTAGACTGCAATAAATATAAGTTTGGGACTGTGACGCAAAGTTTCGCGCAGGTGGAGTTTCTACCAGTGACAGAAGGAAATTTAAAATAATTTTTAATACGTATATTCAATTAAAGTGAAGAATTAACAAACTGGCCGTTTCCATGGTAACACTACTAAAAAAGAACCACTGCGCACCGTCGAGTTGTAAAGTTACAAACGTCACATCTTTGATATTTTATTTTTAAATAATTATTGTAATATATTTTCTTAATTATTCATTAATAATTATCTTGTTTGGCGTCTTGTTTGGCGCCCTCTTTTATTATCTTATATTTAGTATATCTCTTTTTATTTAAATCATCAAGTCATCATACTGAACGTACCCCGTATATCCTTACTCTCTAAATATCTGTCTTTCAATACGGAACATGCCTGCTACTTCATACGTACTTGGTCGTCATTTCAAATGTCGTTTTCAATGACAGTGATACTTCATCCCTACCCGCTGACAAACTGAAATATGGAAGGGAAGAATTATTCCTTAAATAGGCATGTAATTCGAATATTAGATTTATTTTCCATCAACAATTAATATTCTCTTGGGGTGAGTTTTTCATACAACTTTTTATAATAATTTCTTCTAATATTTTTTATATCTAACCTAACCTCCCATCTAAAAGCATGTGTTCTGATATTTTAGTTTTAAATACCTATATCTCTTTAATTTACATATGTATATGCACGTTTAGTAATCAAATTTTAACTAGTAATATTCAATCTTAATTCCACTTAATTATTCCTTTGCCATTAACTACTTTTTACGATTGTTTGGCAAAGGCTCGTTTTTGGTTTTTCTTCTTGATGATTGATATGTGTCTTTATCTTATAGTTTTTGGGAATAAAAATCAACTTTTCTCCCTTCGGAAGCCATTAGCTTCCATCACCATGAAGTTACAACTTTAGGGCGAAGAATGAGACTATGACATTCAGACTACAGCACCCAACATCTTCAGCTGCAGGGGCCTAGGGCCGAACATCTGCCCAGGTCTACAAGAAGTCTACAGCAGTACCATTCGACATTAAGAAGTTACCATCGAACCAGATAAAAAAAGCCATAAGTATAATCTACAAATTGTTAGTTTTTGGCAAGAATTTGAATATATTTGTTAATGCAGTCACATTTTTATTATATTTTTAGGAACAATAAACATGATTAGTTAAAAATACTGTTTTGTTTGCTTCCATTCCGAATTTTCAAGTCGGACACACACCTTGAGAGACTGAGCTAAGCTAAGGGTGTAGCGATGGCTATCTTGGATGATTGAGGTAATATTTTTCGTTTTTCCTTTTTCGTTTCAGAGTAATGAATCATATTCCCAAACTTTAGTTTGTTGTAGTCTATCTTTAAGTTCAGTAAACCTTTTTAACTGAGGTTGGAAAATTCTTACATATACCGTAAATGTTCAGTCGAACAATTCTATGTTTATAAGAAAGTCTGTTGACGATTTTAAAGATCCGTTTGCTAACTTTATTAACTGATCAGCTTCTCAATTATAAATAGACCTGATCCAAGTATACTGTACATTTGTACAAAGGTTTAGTTAAACTTCTTTTTTGTACTTCTATTTGTACTTAAATTTAAGACGCCCTCTAGGGAAGACTAGGTACAAATGTGAGTATACATCAGAATCGTATAGGGCTTTTCATAGATTGTCATCTTCTTCTTCTTCGTTTTTTTGGCTTGCATACAAGTGCATCTGCCAGCACATTTCATGTAGGTTATGCGAGTCTTGCTCGAAGCAATGCACAACCTACGTTTTTATCGTTACAAATAGTAATATATATAACTTTTCTTCAAATATCCATTATTCCATTTAACTAAGAACAAACACATTAGCAACCATGCTCGAAAATAATTCTTCTTTAATAAAGATAAATTGCCATAAATATAAATTTTACTACAATAACTATAACAGACAACACTAAGCTACTTCACTTTCACGAATTATAACTAAAAATTAACTTTTCTTTGGGGATTATTTAGATAACTTCAAATAAATTTTTCATTCTACATAAAACATCCTTCGGCGGCCATTGCCGCCAAAGGTCCCCCCCCATACAAATTGTTTTTAAATATCCTTTTTATATTACTGATTTGTGGTCCATCTGACTGACGTTTAAGGTTTAATTTCATAGATTGTCATTTGTTTCGAGCTTCTGTCAGATGTTGTATAATCTGTGTATAATATCACTATCCACGGATTATACGACATATGACAGAAGCTCGAAACAAATGAAAAGCCCTATTGTAGTCTTATGATTTGTGAACATTTTTTAATGTCCCTAATACCTTTAGGAACAAAGAAAATAGACGATTTTGTAGTTTAACGTGTGTTTTAACCGAAACAAAAGCTTGAGACATTCTGTAGCGAGAAAAAGGCACCAAAGTGGGTATATAACGAGATTATGTTGTAGTCTCATCTATTGTGAACATTTTGTTTTTTTAATGTCTCTGATATTTTTAATAAAAAAGAAACTAGACGATTTTACTCTTTAAGATGTGTTTTAACTGAAGACATGCGATAGGTGAAGAGACCATGTCTTATCATACCACTAAGATGAAATTATTTTCTATATATAGTGCGACAGGAAAAGAGTGTGTAATGAAAATGCAAGAAAATAATCAGTAGTAATTACACGAAAGATCTAAAATTATCGATTTGTATCCCGAGTGACACTTTGACAGTTTTAATTTCGCAATCCGAAGGGGAGTGAAATTATGTCAAAGTGTCACGAGCGCAAAACAAATCGATAATTTTTAAGAGCTCGAGATTAATTCGGTAAGATTATTTCATGAATAGAACTGTCTTTTTAATAAATCATTTTAACTTATATTATTTTATTGATATCTTCGCCTGAATATTTGCTAAACCTATTTCTTGTTGTTCTCTGTGACAAGTTGTAAAACGTATTTTTGCGTAGCAACGAAGGGCATCTGACGTAAAATACTTGACGACGGGAAATTATCACAAACTTATAGCTGTAATTTTTATTCTTGTAGGTTTCTATTGGTCAGAATATCTATGAATGAAATAATCTGTGTATTGTGCCTCTCACAGAAACCTTACTTAAAACAATCTATACTAAATTTAAAATCAGGATGCAGTAGAAATAAACAAACCAAGACACGTTAAATAGTACTATAGTCTAAGATACGATATAAGGTCGATTTGCACCGATCTGTTTAATGGATAAAAATTATTGGATATGTAATTTAGCATGTTAACAATTGCCAAAAACACTGCCCGATCTAATCTTGTTCTAACTATAATTAATTAATAATTAAAAAATTACATTTTTTTATAAATTAAAAAAAAATTTCGACCCGGGCAGATATCATTTCAGATTTTTTAGGTCATTCTAAACAAAAAAGGTTTTTTAGTTATAAACAATTTTAAAAAATTTAAAGTTGATCGTTATTTAAATTTAAATTTAAAGATGACGATTTTCAAGGCTCAAAAACATAAGTATACAAAATATCATTTTTGTAATCATCAAGTACGTAAATTTAAGTTCAAACCTTATTCTATCATTTCTTGATAATAGTTCAGAGAAATAAGGAAAAAAAATATCGTGTTGGTGACACATCCTCCTCCAGGCTGAAACCAAATTTTTCGAGTAATATGGTCATATATAATAATAACCTATATGTTTCCTGCAGCCGATTTTGATGATATACATAGTTATAAACAAATGAAGATCAAAAAACGGTAAAGTTTCGCTTTTTTCGTCTCTTACTAAAAAAGTGGGCATTTTAAACAAATTTGAGAGTAATAAACTCATAAACCGTATAAAAAACTTCAATATGGCGTTCACTGAATATGTCTATCCTTATTGGTTACTTAGAAAATTGCCAAATAAATCATAAATTTTGAGTTTTTATAAATATTCATAACTTATGTAAAAATTAACTAAGAACCTTCTTATTACATGAAATGCTGAGACTTATGGTGCTTAAATTACACCCTAAATTCCAAAGCAATTGGTAAAATAGTTTAAAAGTTATTTAATTTGTTTATCCAAAATTAATTTTTTTTGCAACACTGTAAGTCAGAAAATGATGAAGTTACAGTAATATTTTGGATAGTTTATGAAAGAAGAAAATTTACAGTATTAATTTAATTTAAAAAAAAATGACAAAAAATAATTATAGATATTGCAAAATAATTTTGCAAAAACATGTGAATTAAAAAAATGGGGGGGGCTAACTTTGTCCCTAAATGTCCTAGAACAATTGTTTTTCTTTCTAAATGTGTATAAAAATTCAGTCTTTCTAAATATGAAAAAATAATTTTTCTACGGGTAACGGTTAAAAAGTTATTCTAATTGTTTATAAGTAAGCAAAAAATGGACATGTTTTTGCAAAATAATTTTACACTGTTTAAAATTATTTTTTGTCATTTATTTTTAATTAAGGTAATAGTATAAATGTTCTTCTTTCATAAACTGTCCGAAGTATTATTGTAACTTCATAATTTTCTGACTTATAGTGTTGCAAAAAAAATGAATTCGGGAAAAATAAATTAAATAACTTTTAAACTATTTGACCAATTGCTTTGAAATTTAAAATATAATTTAAGTACAAGAAGTCTGGGCATTCCGCGTAATAAGAAGATTCTAAGTTAGTTTTTACCTAAGTTACGAATATTTATAAAAACTCAATATTTATGATTTATTTTGCAATTTTCTAAGCAACCAATAAGGTTGGACATATTCAGCGAATGCCATATTGAAGTTTTTTATAGGATTTATGAGTTTCTTACTCTCAAATTTGTTTAAAGTGCTTAACTTTTTGGTGATAGACGAAAAAAGCGATAATTTACCGTTTTTCGATCTTCATTTGTTTATAACTATGTATATCATCAAAATCGGCTGCAGGAAACATATAGGTTAATAATATAGATGTACATACTACTCAAAAAATTTGGTTTTGGCCTGGAGGGGGATGTGTCACGAGAAAAACCTTATTTCTCTGGACTATAAGTATTTTGGACTTACAGTGGAACCCCGATAAGTCGGCCTCGATAACCCGGAAGTCCGGCTAACCCGGACCGATTTTCATCAGATAAACATTTTGATTGTCAGTACATATTTTGTATTTTGACAATGACACCCGTTCTGGGCGTCGAAATGTTAATAAAATTATTTTTTCAATTTAATTGTGGCTTATTTCCCATCAAAATAGTTAATTATCAGATAAACATTTCAACAATAAAAATGTATGTATGTAATATAATATTTGAGAGATAATGTGTATTTGTGTAATTTGAACTATACGATAGTAAAAATGACTCATGGCACAAGCCGGCAGAAACAACAGGCACCTGTCTGTAGTATTCCTTTATTTTTTATTTCAAACTGTGTTAGCATTGTTTAAGAAAGACTATTTAAAAAATTCTTTTTTAATCAATGGTCTTCGTTTTTCTTAATACATAATAACAAAACATCGTTCCGTTTGTGACTGTATTAATACAGTATTGTATTGTTCGCTTCCGTTTGCTTAGGTTTGTGTTTGCGTGTTTTTAGTAATTTAGATGTGTAGGTACTGTGCATATTTATATATATTTCATGTTATTTCAATTCTAACGGAGTTTATCTGTAAGTATTTTATTAATTTTTACCATATTCTCCGGCTAACCCGGATTTTCGATAGCCCGGATCGGCCGCGGTCCCGATTAATCCGAGTTATCGAGGTTCCACTGTAATTCATTCTGAAACATTGTTTTTTAGGTGTTAATGCCCGACTCCTCATAAGAAACCTTCCACATTAACAATTAAAATAATATGTTTTAGAATAAAACATGGCTAAAATTCTTATCAAGACCTGATAGAAGAAGGTTTGAACTTGAATTTATGGACTTGATGATTACAAAAATGATCTTTTTTACTTATGTTTTGAAGCCTTGAAAATTGTCATCTTTTGTTCTTTTTTCAGGTTTAAATTGTTTATAACTCGAAAACGACCAACTAAGAGAACAATTACAAAATATCTTTTTTGTTTAGAATGATCCAAAGAATCTGAAATAATATCTGCTCGTGTCGATTTTTTTTAATTCATAAAAAAAATGTAATTTTTTAATTATTAATTAATTATAGTTAGAACAAGATTAGATCATGTAACCCTTGTTTTTTGTAATTGTTTTTTTTTGAAAACTGGCTTTGGCAGAGCCAATTAGCCAGACTTGTTTGTGATTGATTGGAGATTCATAGTCATAAATTTCTTATTGCATAACATAAGTACATACTACAATATTATTTTTAGATACATAGGTACATTGTGTTGCTTTTTTTTATTTTGTTTTTGTTTTAATTATTTTACTGTTTTTTTTTTAATATATATTTTAATTTGTGCTAAACATTTTTTTTAATTTCTTTTTTTATTTTTCTTTTCTTTTTTATTTTTGTTTCATTTTCTTTTTCTTTAATTTCTTTTTTATTTTTTTTTTGTTATTATTTTACTATGTGTTTTTTATATATTTTTTTTCTTTCTTTTTTTAAATTTTTTCAAACCACATTAACAAATTATGCCTAATTAGTAGGTATATATTACATTTACAACTTTTATTTACATAATTTAACATGTTTATAAATGAGATGAAGAATTTCCATATCATTTGTAAATATTAAAGTATTAAGATTTATTGGGAAAAAATATCTTAAATTTTTTAATTCGTTATAAAGGTCGTTTATATTATTTATTTGTAAATGACATTCTAATATGACATGTGTTAGATCTCCGATTTTGCCACAAGTACAATTAGGAGTATCTGACAAGCCGATTCTATGCATGTAAGATAACGTAAGAGCACGATTGGCTCTCAGCCGATTAATGGTCTTTAAAAAATGTCTATTATATTCTGTGTAAAACCATGTTCCTGAGAATATCCTAGGGTTACAATGAGCAAAATTTGAGCCAGTGTTACATTCTCTGTAATACATTTGCCAATTATTTTTAAGTTTTTGTCTGCTAAAAGTATCGATCTCTGAAGCTGGAATTAAATTTTTGTTTATTTTTTCTCCGATCATATAAGCTGATTTAGCAAAATTGTCAACTATTTCATTGCCTTTTATTCCAGAATGGCCCTTAATCCAAGTAATTGTTACATTTACTCCCAATTGTATAGTTTCAAACAGAGTTTTAAGAATATTCAATTCAATGTGGTTTATATGTTTGACTATTTGAATGTTACACAATCTGTCCACCACACTTTTACTGTCAGTAAATATAACATAATTTGTAATTGCTAACATGCTAAATAACATATCAAATAATTTTTATCTATTAAACAGATCGGTGTAGATCGACCTTATATCGGATCCTCTACTACTAGGAGCACTCCCGAATCATAATTTACAATGTATATACATTGTAAATCCCAAATCATGATTTTCAAGTTTATACATTGTAAATTATGATTCGGGAGTGCTCCTAGTACCTAGCATTTAACGTGTCTTCGTTTGTTTATTTCTACTGCATCTTGATTGTAAATTTAGTATAAGCTCTTTTATGGTGCGCTGTGCATACAGCTTACCTGGTCAACAAATAACTCTTATAGGTGTCGATAAGGACTGTTTACGTTATGTGCCTTTCTGTTTTTAAAGTTTTGATAAACAGATATTTTTTATTGTTAATTTAGTTTTGTCTCAGTTAAAACACATGTCAAAGAGTAGAACCACCTATTTTCTTTCTTTCTAAAGATATCAGGAAAATTAAAAAAAACATAATGTTCACAAGACATAAAACTACAATACGATTATGATGTATACTCACATTTGCACCTCGTCCTCCCTATAGGGCGACTCAAACTTAACATAAGAAAAATATTTCTTTTCTTCCACCCGGTAGGAGTAAAAAAGAAGTTTGCAGAAACCTTTGCCCAACTGTGTAAATACTAAAGAAAATCTAAAATAAAAAAAACTAGCTGAATCCGTTAATCTGTTCACGAAAAAATCAACTATGAAAATGATCATAATTTTCTATAGGATTGTCAAACTAACGTCAAAACGTGTATGTATCGATCTGTAAATTGGTGCCGAAATTTGTAATTATTACTGTAAATACTAGTTATTAAAATTAGTTTTCGCTCAAATAGTGACTAATAACAATTGTGTTACGTGTTAATCATCAAGAACAAGCTCTAACGTCAGTCAGTAAGAGATGTTTTACTTAATAATCTTCCAACTTAAACCCATTCAGTGTCAAACTGTCAATAGTTTTTCACTGTTGCTATCCCGTCCCAACGGACGCCAACGGTTAGGCAACCAGTATTGCAGTGATGTATCCAAGGTTATTACTTATGAGTAGTGATACTTTTGAAGTGAAGTTACTTTTGACTACATGAGTAACAATTTAAATCAATGTTCCCCCACTGTTAGCATCAACATGTCTGGACCCAATTCTTCCAGTAATCTTACTAGTTCATATGCAACGGCTACTATGACTAAACAACGTGCGAAGTATCCCAAGAAGACCGAATCATTTTTATAATTAGTTGTACGTCTCTATAGTATCCAATGATTGTATATCCAATTTGTTTTCTTCATAATTTTTACCTAATGTTATTTAAGCTTTAGAAATTAACTGTTATAATAATTAGTTTTAAGTCCTTATTGTAATTAATTATTATATAAAAAATATTGTTTGTGTCAATGGCCATTGCTGCCGAGACACATAAATTTAAATAAAAAAAAATCTATATTTTTTACTTATGCCTCGTAGTGTATTTATATCGTTGACGAACGAATATTTTCTGCCGTTTTCTCCGCATTTTAACAGAATAGATACGCATTTTATTCTGTTCACCTCGCCGATTTCACAAAAAATATATCTGAGGAAATATTTTACGTGAGTTTAGTCACATCTTTTTATCGTACCCCTATTCGATATCAGTAACAAAACTTTTCCCCCGATTGTTGATGAGCTCGGTTATCTGTCTGGCATAATTTTCCTTTTGATTGCATGTCTTATGTTTTTTTGTAGTACCTTGCTCTAGTGATAAGCATTCCTCTTTTCTTTTATCGCTGTTTGTAGTTCTCCATTCCACAATCGTAGTTTTTTGTTATTATATGTATTTTTTTTCTCATTGCTTCAATATGTTTTCCATAAAACAGCTCATAGGAAAAATAATAGCATTCAACACTGAATTGCATATTCTGAGAAAATATTTTTGAAAAATTTAAAAGCAGAATGAAAGATTACATTATTACCGAGGTCTGAAAGTCCCTGAAAACTTCTATACTTAATGTCTATTTTAATAAGTTACAGGGGTGAAAAAAGAGACAAGTTTTTAAAAATATTTAGTAATTTTCCCAGGATTCGAAAATAAAGAATGCATTTAAATAGCGTTGGACCAAGATTTTGCGTCTACCCCTATAAAATCAATAAATAACATCGACAGGGATACTGTCTACTACAAAGATTCTTTAACTTTTATATGGATGAAACACTAAAAAACTGAAACAAAAAATGTAAACAGATGGAAGTAAAAATTGACGGCAACTATATCCACCCACAGCCTTTTGTTTGCCGATGCTCAAATAATTTTAGCAAAAGAAAAAGATGACATCGTCTACAATGTCTACATGATAAAAATGCTGGAAGAAGAATTTAAAAAATGGGGTTTGGAAATTAATTATGATAAAATGCAATATTTGCTCATTGGAAACACTGCAGAAAACTTGGAGGTGAATAACAACTCACCAAAACAAACAAATGAATATAAATACTTGTGTGTAACTTTAATAAATACAGGATCAGATGAAAGGGAGATAATAACTAAAATAAAGAAATGAAACTTAATAACACGACAATTATTATACTCGATTATATGAGCAACTATCTTACAAGCAAAACTAAATAAGAAATTTTTAAAACAATAGTAGAAAGCTTCTCACTTCATAGCTCAAAGACGTAGTGACAAATATAAAAGAACTCAAAATAAAATAAATGCAATGAAAATGATGGTTTGGAGAAGAAATTGAAGAATAACGGTAAGTAATGGACAAAGTGCGAAATTAACGAATTAAAAAACTAACGGATGTGAAGGAAATACTAAATGACGAAATAGCAAAACGAAAATTACTGTGGTATGGGCATAGGCAAAGAATCTATGAGACAAGAATACCACTGATAACCTTGATAGATGAACGACTATTACGAATTGGCGGAATCCGTTAATCTGTTCACGAAAAAATCAACTGTGAAAATAAGCATATCTATTCTAAATCTCTAACTTATTTCTATATCTCTAACTTATGCCTCGCAGTATAAAGTTGGTCCCTTTTTTTTGTAAAAGAATCGGGAAAATCAGCCCGTAATTAGCATCTTAAATGAAATTAATCGTTACCGCTTCACAAATTTCTTTACTTATGTTTTATTTATATTATGATCTGTAAGTTTTATCGGTCCAAAGTTTGAAAAAAAATTGGTTTTAAAATAATTTTTTTTATTTTTAATTTTGAAAAAAAAATGATTTTTTTAAGTAACTCAAAAATTATTTGTGATTCCAAAAATCTCAAACAATAAAAAATGCAGGGATGCAATGTCTCCCCACTACTTTTCAGTTTATATTCAGAAAGTATCATCCAGGAAGCTCTTGAGGGATGCGAAAGCGGCATCAAAGTAAATGGTACCTGTGTCAATAATATACGATATGCGGATGACTCGGTCTTAATAGCAGACAATATAGAAGACCTCCAAAGCCTTCTTAATAAAATTGGAGAACGTAGCGAGAACATGGGACTTAGCGTCAACATAAAAAAGACGAAGTTCCTTATAATCTGGCGAACCTGGCTATGTGAAGACTGGATGTCGGATATGGAAATTAAACGTCGGATAGAAAGGGCCAGATAACTGCATTCATGAAATTCAGAAACGTCTTTACGAACTCTGACTTTGACCTGAACCTAAGACTAAGATTCACGAAATGCTATAATATGGTCGGTGCTCTTATACGGCATGGAAGGATAGACTTTAAAAATAAACACAATGAATAAGCTAGAGGCATTTGAGATGTGGATATATCGACGAATCCTTAAAGTTCCCTGGACTGCACGAATAACAAATGAAGCAATCCTGAGAAGAATTGGTACAAAACTACAACTGCTATGATGCACAATTAAACAGAGAAAAACGGCATACCTGGGGCACCTAATTAGAAACGAAAGATACCAGTTTCTGCAAACCTTAATTGAAGGAAACATCGAAGAAAGAAGGGGAGTGGACAGGAAGAAAATGTCATGGCTCCGTAATGTCAAACAATGGACAGGGCTAAGAATCATAGGAGACCTAATACATACTGCAAGGGATAGAGAAAAATGGTCAAACGTGATCGCGAACATCCATTAGTGGATTGCATCAGAAGAAGTAGAAGATTTTCACGACATTTTTACCCAAAAAAAAAATGGTATCAACTTTATCTTGAGAGCAACTTTTTTACTTTTGGTGCTAGAAACTTTTATAAAAAAAAATAAAGCTATTTAAACGCTTTAAAAAAGTTGTAATGAGTTTCCCCAAAAAGTGCTTAATTTGTTTTTTGGTTATTTCACCTTGTAGACAAGGCGAAAACGGCGGGTTCGTTGGAAAAATTATTCCCATGAGAATTTTTTGCATAATCTCATTTGTAATACACCTCAGAATAAGGTTCATGAAGTCGCCCACGCGGAAAGTGGTCCAAATTTTTTTTAAAAATTTTTTTAATCAAATTGCAAAAATTATTATTTTTGATCCGGACAAATTTTTTTAGATTTTTTTAGACCATTCTGGACAAAAAACGTCTCTTGTAATTTTTCTCTAAAGTTAATGGTTTTCGAGTTATAAGCAATTTAAAATTTGAAAAACGCAAAAATGTCCATTTTTAAGACTTCATTCTTAACTCGGTTAAAAATTATTATTATGAAAGTCAGAAAGTGACTAAATCAAAGTTTAAAGCCCCCTACATGATCCTGAAGAAATTTGTGTCATTAATTTATTACTAAGCTGTTATTTTTAATTATTAACAATAAGCCGTAAGATCGTATTGACGCGGCTGTAAATGTGAGTGCGAGTAAGATTCCCCATTGGACTGCGGCAATGGCATCTCTCTCGCACTCACCATAAACGGCCGCCTAATACGTGAAGCCGCTCGTTTTTATTACTTAAAAATAAGAGCTTAGTAATAAAATAATGACACAAATTTTTTCAGGATCTTGTAGGGGGGACTTCAAACTTTGATTTAGTCACTTTCTGACTTTCATAATAATAACTTTTAACCAATTTATTAAGCCTTGAAAATCGCCATTTTTCGTTTTTTTCCATTTTAAATTGTTTATAGAGGCAATCGATTATGTATGTATATATGTATGTATAACTGGAAAACGATCAACTTTAGAGAAAAATTACACGAGACATTTTTTGTCCAGAATGGTCCAAAAACCTAACAAAAATTTGTACGAGCCAAAAATATTGATTTTTGCAATTTGATTAAAAAAAAATTGTTAAAAAAAATTTGGACCACTTTTCACGTGGACGACTTCTTGAACCTTATTCTGGGATGTCTCACCACGAATGTGATTATGCCAAAAAAATCTCATGGGAATATTTTTTCTAACGAACCCGCCGTTTTCGCCTTGTCCATTGAAGTATTTGATTTGGAATTTGAGGAATATGAATCTACTTATTTTTTATTAGCTACAAATCTGCTTCTACTGTGTCTGTAGACCTCATACATACACAATTTTTTTAAATTATATTTTTAATATATAAGAATGTTTTATTCGTTAAAATACTTGTTGAGTTATTTGCGAAAAACCATCTAAAAACTTAGTTGTTTTGTAGAAAAATGAACATATTCACTCGTAAATAACTCAAAAAGTATTGACTTAGTGAAAAAACGCTATAGAGCAAAAATTGCTTAGAATTAGTCAGTTTATCCGTTTCCGGACTTACTTGAACGTATACATTTCACCCCTGAGACGGGGTGAAATTCATCCCCAGGGCAAAAGCACACATCCGCATAGTATCATTTTTTTCTTTAACGTGCTAGCTATGTTTTCATAAATTTCATTTCAATCCAAGCGGTTCTTTAAAATTTAGAGCTTTTGCAATATTTTACCGTCAGTGAATGAACTATTATAGTTTTTAATTATTTATGAAAAACCACTTTGAAGCATGCATTTTTAAAATCTTTGATCTTTAAGAACTCAAAAAATATTAATTTATTTTAATAACTTTATACAACAAATTGTGCTTAGAATTTGTCCCTATATCGAATAATTGGTTATTTTTAATAAAATAATTTTCACCCCCGAGAAGGAATGACATCCACCCCCAGGCTAAAAGAGCAACTTGGCACCATCTCACTTTTGTGTCTGAAAGTATTCCCTAACTACTCACCAATGTTCACGAAAATCGAGGTTCAACGAAATCGGAGGTGAAAATCTTCAGTGACTGTAGTACTCGTACACGGTTTATTGACGTTATATTTTAAACAAAAATAATTGTATTTAAAGATTTATTTGTAAAAGTTATTATTAAAATATATGAATTTTTTTCTTCTATAAGTAGCACCTTACGAAAAACTGACGCAAATATGATAAAAAAATTTAATAACAATTTTGCAATAGCAATGCCATTTCTAAATATTGATAATAAAAATAAATGTGAGTCAAAGTCATCAAAACACCCTATCACTTGCAGTTATTATGTACTTTTTATCAAAAGGTATTTTTAGACAAATGATATTTTACTCGATTTATCTCTACACCAAAGAATATTGCGTGTAAGTAATAGTGATAAAGATGCAAAAAATTTAATATAAAACAGGTGTATCAATGTTCAGAAATCAAATTCTACAAACTGCTTCAACATGAAGGTGTTCGTTCTTCTGTCCATGGTTGCCTTGTGCAGCTGCTTACCAGCATCCAGAAACCAAGCCCATTACGGCCAGCAGCAGAACTATGGCGACGTAGAGAACAATCAATACAGCAGCCACCCCGTCTACAACTTCTGGAAGACTTGGAACCAGCAACACAATGGACAAGAACCATGGAACCAATGGGTAGAGAATGGTGCCCAAAACCAACCTGGTAACTACTGGAGGCAGTACGCTCAAGCTCAATCTCAAGTTCAAGCTCAAGCTCAAGCTCAAGCTCAAGCTCAAGCTCAAGCTCAAGCTCAAGCTCAAGCTGGAAACGTAGCTTTGCCATGGATGTATCACATTTGGTAAGAAAATATTTTTTTTCTATGTATGCTATACAATATGCAACTTCTCTCACTACTTACATACGAACATTACCTCACGCAGTGAGAAAAGTCGGCCATTGCAGTGAGAAATATTTTTTCTCACGGGTTCTCCTACGGTCTTCCATACTATGATCGCCGTTCCGTTTCCATGGTAACATGCACAATACAAACACAATTAATGTTGTCAAATAAATGTTTTAAAGCAAAACTTACCAGGAATTGCCTTTCAAAACTGTTAAAAAATAACTGTTAATTAGAATTTTAAAAAATAAGGTATATAAATTTTAAGAATAATAAATACCTACATGTATATGTATTTTATTGCAATTTATGCATATAATATACCTAAAAGCAGCTAAATTATTTAAATTTGAAGTTTGAACTCTTGACAAAACCGCATCCATAGAAAAAGTACAGTGTACAACACATGAGAAAGTGACATATTTCTCCCTCGCTTGATTTGCGGCCCTCGCCGCGTGCCAACAAACTTCTGCGCTCGTGAGAAATATGTCTTTTTTTCTCACTTGTTGTACAATATCCTATTATTTTTTCAATTTTTTAGATGAATAATTTATTTTGTTTTATATTTCATTTATTTCTTTTACAAAAAGTCAAAGATTTTTGTGGGAAGATATTTTATTTAGAATATTAGTTCCTTCTGCTTTGGGTTTTTAGTATCTATTTTTTATATATTTAAATTATTTTTGAAAATACAGCACAATAGAGATAAATTAATTATAAATTAGGGTTCGATTTTTTCTCTGCCAAAGCCACAATACGATGTATTTCTTTTTATTTTTTCTTGTTACCTTTGTGAATTCCTTTAGGTAAATGGCATCAATACACTAGATATTCTACTTTTAGGACTGTTTTAATAATGTAGACTTTCTCACTGCTTTCGTTTTTGTTTGTCTATCTGCATATTATAAAGTAATTTTTTCAACTCTTGTCTCATTATCGACATTTCATTTGTTTTTGGCCTACCAATTTTCCAGTTTAGGTTGTGATAAATTCTTGGATAGCAGTGTCTTACTATTTATATTTTTATTTCGTTAACAAACTATATCATGGGCTTACTTGTTATTTTTTTTATATCAATATGAATATAAATGTATTATTTTGTGTTGTTTAATATTTTATGTAAGTTTTTTATCGGCATTTCTTCGTAGTGCATCCAGTAAAGTTGGGCCTTGCTTGTATTTTATTTAGATCTATTCTTACTCTTTTTATTTATATCTAGTTTTCTTCTGTCAAACTGTTTGTTCCCCATTTCTCCAGCTTTCACTCTTTAGTACTTGCAGTGTAGGTTCTGCTTATTACTTTATTGTCTGAAACTTTTATTTTAATTTTTAAATGTTTATTATTAGTATGTCATATGAGCATATTCTTCTTCTTTTGGAATCGTAACCCTGGATGGATATGTGCCTATGTGGCTATATAATATATGTTTTAGGTCGTCTTCCACATCATCCAACCATCTCGTGACGGAGATTGTCTCGATTTGTTCATTTTTATTGTCTGCGTTTAGGTTTTTTCGTAGTGTTCGTTCCATCTCCTTGTAATTTGTTGCTTCTCTGCTAGTAGTTCTCCGTCCTTGTCTTTGGATATCGTCAATTTTGGTCTAAATGACTGTGTGCTTTCTTTTAATTATTTACAGCAATTTCTGCTTTTGTGTGTGTTATTATCCAAGATTTCTTGTATTTGGTATTTCATAGCCTCTTTTGTTCTTCTGCAGATTTTAGTTGCTTGTCTTGTCTTGATGTTATAAATATCCCTGCTATTTATGGTGTTTCTTTTACGTTTATTAAGTCTAGATTGCTTCTTTCCTCGATTGCAGTCCTGCATTCATCATCAGACTCTTCTGTATTTCTTTGTCTTGGCTTTTCTGATAGTTTCCTCCGCAGATTCCGTTATTATTGATTTTAATTGTTTCCATTCTTTTTCTGTAGTACCTTAGTCTTTGGTTCTTTGCGAGGATATAAGTGGCGGAAAAAGTAGTGTCAGGTTTTTAGGATTGATGTCATTTACAGCAATAGCCGATTGCAAAAAATTTACTTAAAATTCGTTTGCTTCTTATTTTGGTATTATTAGAATGTTTTTGTTTTAAATATTTGAAATTTTATTTTAATTCGAATATTTTGTTTTATTTTTTCAAACTATTCAGCTGTGACGGCATCTACAGTGTTATCGAGCATAAAAAACGGAAACTAAAATGAGTCTTATATTATTTAAGTCATTTTTATATATTTAAATGAGTCGTTTATATTAAGTACTAAAATGTTTTCATAAACTAAATTTTGGGATTTTATTAGCAATACATGAAAACTCTTAATATAAAATTTTTTGTTTTTAGGAACGTCCAAGATCTTAACGAACTATCTCCAGTTCAACGTGTACAGTTGCTCCTCAACTATGCTAGACTTCACCAGCAATGGAACCAATATGGTTCAGATGCATCAGACAATGAATATATGCAACATGTTTTGTACCAACATCTTCCTGGACAGGCACAATCCTACTCCCATGACCAAATTGTACCATACGTCATGCAATACTTCAACCAAAACCCAATGAAATATAACGACATTATGCATGAAGTAATGCAAACCCCATGGGCACACCAACAACTTATTCACCACGTTATGTCTGAATTAAATCAACATTACGGTCAAGCCCCATGGTCTCACGAACAAATCCAAAACCAGGTTATGCAGCACCAACTTGTATACGGATCTTCCAATTCACAACAGCAACTCCAGCAGTTAGTAGAATTTATTCACCACATCCAAAACCAACTTACTCCTGTACATTACCAACAACTTGAACATGTTCAACCTTTGAACTCTGAACAAACCCTTCCATGGCATCAAGGACAAGTATACTCATGGACCCATAACCAAGTTCTTCCATTAAACTACGAAACCGTTCAACAAAGATATCAACATGCTCAACCACAGCTTTACCAACAATCTCAATCATACTACCATAGCAACGTTTTACCATGGACACAATCATACTCTCAAAGAACCAGCATGAACCCACAATCTCATTATAGCTACAATCTCCACCAACAACAAATTCCACAGTCCATGGAACAACCTGGATGGTGGAACCAACAAAATGGATGGTGGAACCAACAATACAACCAGAATATGATTCCACAAGGACATCAATATGCTGCTGTGGGTCATCATATGGCTTTAGTGCATTAAAAATTAAAACGTTATAACTCAAAATATAAATAAAATAATACATTTTCATTTGTGTTGATTTATTATAGATAGTCAAAGAAATACTGCTTAACTGTTTAGGACAAAGCTATTTTCCAAGGATCCTTGGAAATTACTTTTTACCTGTTTTAACACTAATGGAAATAGAATGGAATAGTCGTGATAGAGTATTACGCATGTTACTAGAACTGAATTATAGTATATCTTAAAAATTCTAAGCACTAAATTCCAAGAAATTCTTGGTCTTTCAATAGCGTACAGAACTTTTTTTTTGTAAGAGGTAGAGGTAACGCTACTTTGGCATATTTATTGAGTGAATGTCTCTCAGGTTTAAAGACAGATAGATAAGAAAACCGTAAATACACCAAATCGGTAGCGCCTGAGTTTACCTTTCAAATGGTGTCTAAGTGGTCAGGATCGGACATACATACGGCTCAGTATAGTCCAATGGTCGGCAAAGTGCGGCTCCGGAGCCGCATGTGGCTCTTTGGCTCCTCAAGTGCGGCTCTGGCACAAATATCCACGGAAAGCGCAATAATATTTTCCGTTAATAAAAATTGGTAGGAAAAACATTACATCTTATTCAGATAAATTAGCTTTTTTCAAGCTTACAAACTTTAGCATTTGTCAAAAATCCTCTCAATGCTTCAACAGGGTTGAAATTTTCTCCTTTTGAAATTGGCATTAATAGCTTTGAAATACAATTTCTGGATTTAAAAAACAAGGAGGTATGGTGCTCTAAACGCGAACGTCTTTATGTTGAAATGGAAATATTGGGAGAAGAAAAAATATTCACAACACAAGAAGTGGTCTGCTTTTAATGACCTGGAGGAGTAGACTAAGAGCCGCTATAGGTGAAATTTCTTAATCATTTTAGGCACGATGGGACCCTATAACTTAAATAGTAGAACCTAAAAGAAAAGGTTTGAACACTGTGCCGTCACTTTTCAGTGGCACATGCGTCGACAGTGGCGCATCAAACGTTCCACTTATGGACGGGATAAATAAATTTAAAGGTACCCTCCCTTAATAACAGAATTCAATTTTTTTTATTTTTTTAAGTTCTATGTGATTAACACATAAGATTCAGCGTAATTTTAACCCACCACCCCCTTCCCCCTGCCCCCACCATCAAAAACTTCATTTTTCGTTTTTATTTTTTTTGCTGGGATGCAATCAATTTTAAGATTTCAAAAAATTCACACGCATAGTTGAGGCTTTTATAAAACATATCTATTTTTTACAGACTCGTAGGTAGAGTGTACATAACCTCAAAAAATTTAAAAAAAAAATTTTTGAAAAAAGCGTGTAATTTTTTTTGGGGAATAGCTGCAGGTCTAATTTTTTTTAATCTTGTGTGTTTTATCAAACACTATATTTCTAAATTTTTTTTAGATTTTTCCCTAATGCTCGCCACCTTCAAGAATCCGAAAAACTGCTTTTTGGGGGGTTTTGGGGGATTTTCCCTATTTTATAGACTTCAAAATATATCAAATCAATTTCGATTTTATAGGATATATGTAACTTGAAGTAAGTGAGTCCTTTAGAATATTTAAAAATGGGAGAAACACGTTCAAACCCCCCAAAACCCCCTTAAAAAATAGTTTTTTTGGATTTTTGAAGGTGACCAGCGTTACAGAAAAATCTGAAAAAATTAAAAAATATAGTGTTTGATAAAATACACAAGACTAAGAAAAATTAGATCTGTAGCTACCCCCAAAAAAAAGTTATATATTTTTTTCCAAAAAAAAAATTTTTTAAATTTTTTGAGGTTATGTAAACATAACCTACAGGTCTATAAAAAATAGACGTGTTTTATAAAAGCCTTAACTATGCGTGTGAATTTTTTGAAATTTTAAAATTGATTGCATCCCACCAAAAAAAATAAAATCGAAAAATAAAGTTTTTGATGGTGGGGGCAGGGGGAAGGGGGTGGTGGGTTAAAATTGTGATGAATCTTATGTCTCAATCACATAGAACTTAAATAAATGAAAAAAATTGAATCCTGGTAGTGAGGGAAGGTATTTTTTAATTTATGTATCCCGTCCATAAGTGGAAAGTTTGATGCGCCACTGTCGACGCATGTGCCACTGAAAAGTGACGGCACAGTGTTCAAACGTTTTCTTTTAGGTTCTACTATTTAAGTTATAGGGCCCCGTCGTGCCTGAAATGATTAAGAAATTTCACCTATAGCTGCTCTTAGTCTAGAGGAAGACATGATCATTTTCAACGCTTGGAATAATATTCCTGATTCTTATGGTCAGCTAAAAAAGCTCACGTTTGCTGTTCTTTCCATTTTCGGTTCTACATATCAACATTTAACAAAAATTGGATTTTGCGCCAAAAATTTTGTAAAAAATACAGTGTTGTATTACGATAATACAACATAATGTAAATATTCTACGATGATTAGAAACGAAAATATCGCCAAAAAACGAAAAAACACATTATCATTTTTTGGGAGGTTGTGGATGGGGCTAGGGGTTTAAACATTTTTTTGGTCGAATACTTTTTGATGTAGTGGTTTTGGTGTAGTGAACATTTGGTTCTTTTAGTTTTGGAATATCGCTGGGAGCATTTTTCACTATCTTAACCGACTGACTAAACCCTTTAGCTTTATTTAGCATAATAAAAGTTTGCTGAACAAGCAGATTTGGCTCCCAATTTTTTTTAAATTGTTGTAATGTTCATATTTGGCTCTTTGGCTAAAAAGTTTGCCGACCACTGGATAGTCAAAAAGCCGAAAAATTAAACTTTAAAAATTTTTGTTGTTCGACACTTACTCAAAATGTCCACCTACGAATTGCGCCCAAAACTAAGCTGGGAAAATTCTAATTTTTAAGTTATAGGCCTCAAAATTATGATCAAATCCATTTCCGATGGAATCGGTTTTTTATGCTCACTAAATCCTGTAATACCTTCAGATAACATATTTGGTTGAGTGCATCAGACACTACTTGCAAATACCTGTCAAACTTCTGTTTAGTGATCAAAATCGGCTACAAAATTTAGAAGTTATCGAGCTACAAAGTATAATCCATTTAACCATTATCACCGAAATGGTTAATACGGTTATAATAGTGGTTCCGACGCCTAACCTGATCGGAAAATCCGATTTCATTTTCCAGCCATCCCAATATTTTTTTCAATCTAATCCAAAGAGAGAACAATCTAGTGTACATTTTATGGATACAAAGAATTATATTGAAAAAATAAACATTGGGATGGCTGGGATATGAACTTTGATTGCCTATCACAAGTTTAGTGTCGTAACCACTTTGGCCACTTTGACCATTTTGGCAATAATACGGCAAAGGCTTTTATAACGCTTACCGTGTAATCGAGAAACATTAAATTCAAGTTAATACATTTAATTTATAATACTTTGAAAAACTCCTGATGCAAGAATAAAAAACCGCTAAACGCTTTAAAAATGAATGGCGCACACAATATTCCAGCTAGAAAATAGCTGATATGAGATGAATATTACGTGGCGCAAAAGTATATTTTCATTTTGATGTAAAATAAAATAATAGTTTTATTTTGTTGTCATAGTATTTGCTATATTTACAGTAAAAGGCAACAAAACATGACCTTTGATAAAGTTTACAGTTTGGGGCTCTTTTGTGGCGCATTTTACTTCAAATATAGCAAATACTATGGAAAAATCTTTCAAATTAAACCTGTTATTTTATTTTCCATCAAAATGAAAATACATTTTTGCGGCACGTAATATTCATGTCAGCTCTTTTTCACGGCGTGTAGCGATTTTTATTCTTGTAAGTTTTTACAAAAAGTTATCATTATCAAAAATTGAATTTTGTTACTTGAAAAACATTTTAATATTAATTCAATGTTACCTATAAGTAATTGAATGTATATTCTTTTACTCTTTAGTACCTCTCAAATCTGTGTATTTAAACTTAAGAGCATAGGCGCAAAATGTCGCTCCAATGTGTTGTGAATGAATTCATGTTTTTCGAATCCTGAGAAACACAATTAATCCATTGAAATGTTACATTTAGTGTGCATTTCTTAGAGGAGCCAATTTTATTTTTTTTTAATGTGTAGGGGGGTTCAGGAGAAGCTTAAGTTCAAGTTTTTGGGGTCGCCACCCTTGTCCCCCGGCCGCCATATTGGAAAAAGTGCTGCAAAGGGCTTTCGCGCTGTATCTCCTAAACTAGCAACTCTACAGAAAATTTAGTTAGACATAAACTGTAGAAAATTAAATTTTCTACAATTTTACATCTATTACTTTTTATCGTCAAGTGACCAACAAAAAAGTTATAAACAAAAATAAGAGAAAATTTTGTAAGAAGTTTCCTTTTGGAGGTTATAACTTTTTTCCGTTCATTTCACAAAAAAATAACATAATAGCTATTTTGTAGAGGATTTTTCAATGAATAATTTTCAATATAAAGTTGTTTAATTTTATTTATTATCTAGGTTTTACAGCGCTCCAAACTTGACCAGATTCTCTAATTCTCATAGGAATACAATAAAAACAATACTTTAATTAAAATTACGTTATGCCGACCACGAAAATCAAATTTAAGGTGAATGACGAATTTTGATAATTTCTTATGTTTTCGAGGTCGCTGAATCCGAATATAAAGTTTATTTTTATCTAGAGTTGGTGGAACATGTTCAAAACTCAAATTTTATACAAAAATGCCAAAAATTAGTTTTTATGATTTTTCAAATTTACCTCGCTGTATCACTGGTCGCTGTAAATATTCCTTTTTGAAACTTTTACTGTGTCATCTTTGAGGTATTTAGATAACAATGAAATTTGTCCAAAATGTTTAAAAACATTATAAAAGGAGTTGTTAATTTTAAAACATTTTGTTAACATATTTCGTTTAGTTTCATGTTTAGTTAAAAAAGTTGAGTGGCAAACTTTTTAGTTTATAATTTTAACTAACACAGCAATAAAATATGGTTCATGAAGAAGTTTTTGGAAAATTTTAAGTCAAAATATACAATAGGAAAAAAGTTATGTTACTTCATAGACAAGCGGCACACCCCAAAAAACGCTTATATCTCGAGATCCTGGTCACGGTGTGGTGGATGGCTAATTTTGATCATACTTTATGATTTTGTTATTAAAAATCGTTTTTTTTTTTTGTTCTTCTTAAGTATTTTGCATTTTGCTGTTGCGTCATTCTTCTTCTGGACCGGCGAATTTGTCCTCAAACAACTTCTTGGGCCTTTTCTATATATGCTTACGGTTATAAGTTTTATAGTGGGGAGAAAGGTCACAAATACATTAACATCAGCATAGGAATGTTAAAATCATAATAAATTGTATGAATAAGAAATATATATATATATATAGATAGAAAAGTAAGCCTAACCTTTTTTTTTATTGTATCCCTGTGAGCATTCGAGCATCTGGTCAAGTTTGGAGCCCTGTAAAACCTATATAAATAAATAGAATTAAATAACCTTATAGTGGAAATTGTCCGCTGAAAAACTCTCTACGAAATTGATATACTGCTATTTTATTTTAAAATGAAGTGAAAAAAAAGTTATAACCTACAAAAGGAAGCTTGTTAAAAAATTTTTACTTATTTTTGTTTATATCTGTTTTGTTGGTCACTTGACGATAAAAAGTAATAGAAACAAAATTGTAGAAAATTTAATTTGCTACATTTTATGTTTAATTAGATTTTCCGTAGGGTTGGTAATTTACGAGATATAGCGCGAAATCCCTTTGCACCCCATTTCCACGATGGCGGCCGGGGGACAAGGGTGGCGACCCCAAAAACTTGAACTGAAGCTTCTACTTATACCACCTACACATTAAAGAAATAAAATTGACTCCTCTAACAAATGCAAGGTATGGCCTAAAAAATGTAACATTTTAATGGCCTAAATGAGTATTTTTGAAAAATTTAAAGGCAGATTGAAATATTACATTATTATCGAGGGCCGAAAGCCCCTTAGAATAACCAAAAAGTTTCTTTTGAATAAGATACTTGAAATTAAAAACCACACTAAATTTTCTCTTTTTTTTTCACCAACGGAACTTATTAAAATAAACATTATATAGAAGTTTTCAGGGACTTTCGGCCATCGGCAATAATGCAATCTTTCATGCTGCGTTTAAATTTTTCAAATATACATACCTACTTATTAGTTTTCTCAGGATAAAAATGAATGTATGTAAAACACATTTTAGCGACATTTTGCGCCTATGCCCTTAAATACCGGAAAAACTATGCATTTTGTAACATTATTAAACACTTGTCAAAGTACTCGGAAATACTTATTAAATTGGCTTCAGAAGAAGTGCATAGCATCAAAATTTATGCTCCAAAAATTCTTCACAGTTTATGCTTCCAAAAATTTTAATCTTTTAAATCCCTTAGCGCTGTTTCACATTATAAGAATTTAAACGTGCGAGGGTTAGAACGCACGACGATATTCCAACTGAGGCTCATGTAATCATATGGAGCCTTTCTTACTAGACAGTGGTTGGAACGTTCGGTGAACTCGCCGTGTTTATGCCGTCCCTTGCTTACAAAAACAGACGGCAGCCGTGTTTTAATGCATCCTTTCATATGATACTGTCGTTCAGTCGCACGAAGGTAGTTTCCTTGGTTGTTTGGTACATTATTTTCATTTAGCGAAAGGCCACACGGGCGATAATTTACGGCGCCATAAGAGCAGTAAACCCATTGGTTGACTAACTCCTCCACCAATTGTAGATGAAATAGGAGTTACTCTACTCAACCAATGCCTCGTCAAGTTTACTGCTCTTACGGCGTCGTAAACTATCGCCCGTGTGGCCTTAGCCTTATGCTTTGTGGCTGTTTGAAGTAGGTGCATATATTTTATATTATGATGTCTCAGATTGATAGTGAAATACTTATTAATAACATTAATTGAAGCGAGACCTGCTCTTTGGGACAAAACAATAGAAATATATATAAAGATAGAAACTTGACGAGAAATGCTTTGAATGGTGTATGCCGTGCACTTAACAGTGAATTTGACAAATTAGGTGATAAATAAAAAAACACATTTGGTAAGTACAGCAAAATTATTTATATGTTACTGATAACAACAATAATTAAAATTGCTAAGTATATTATAATAAACTTTATTTTACATAGTTGCAATTAACGTTGAGGATAGAGGGTGTTCCATTAATATGTGTGAATATAAAAATATATAAATCGTATATTTTTGCCTTAATAGAATGGACCCAATGAATTCGGTTCCTCTTATTTCTCTTTCTTTGACGAGTTCGATGATAAAGTAACCACAATGCTATAATTTGATTTCGCTCCCTATAATATTCTACGAAATTATATTCAGTTTTATAGGGTAAACCACTCGAGGAAGACTGGAGTAGAGCGGCGGTAACGTCTTATGTGAAATTATCTAAAAACAACATTTAAAACGAGGGCAACAACATTTAAAAACGACTAGATGGCGTTTGAGGGTTTTAAAAACGACTGAGGGTCTTTTAAATTCTGTACATGAAAAACATAGATTGTAATACGAGGAAAACGAAAAGCCCTAGATACAAAGTTTACTACTTTTTAAACAATTAGAATAATTGAAATAAAAATATAATAAACAATATTTTAAATCCAAGACTTTTCGTTAATAAACTGCTTTCTGGCTGCATCCCATATCTCCGGATTTTACAATATATAATCACATAGAGACGACGAAATAGGAGAAAGCAAATAGAGGACACTTAGGCCACGCATTTACCTTCTCTTCGTCTAGGAAAAGGACCGAAAGACAGTTTCTAAATACTCACAAATTGAGTAAAAATGAAAAAGATAAAAAAGGGTTCAAGGCAGGTTTTGTTTATATTCGATTCAGAGTTGGACTACCATCTCCATATAGTAACTATTTCAGCATCCTTATGCATCATCAGTGAAGATTATGCAGTCACAACTCTGAAGGGAATACAAACATTCTGCCTCTTTTAAAGCAAACCATCGCGATGCGATGAACCCGCCTTTTGAGACGCAATACAGCGACATCTCTCGTATTACGAGGAAAACGAAAAGCCCTAGATACAAAGTTTACTACTTTTTAAACAATTAGAATAATTGAAATAAAAATATAATAAACAATATTTTAAATCCAAGACTTTTCGTTAATAAACTGCTTTCTGGCTGCATCCCATATCTCCGGATTTTACAATATATAATCACATAGAGACGACGAAATAGGAGAAAGCAAATAGAGGACACTTAGGCCACGCATTTACCTTCTCTTCGTCTAGGAAAAGGACCGAAAGACAGTTTCTAAATACTCACAAATTGAGTAAAAATGAAAAAGATAAAAAAGGGTTCAAGGCAGGTTTTGTTTATATTCGATTCAGAGTTGGACTACCATCTCCATATAGTAACTATTTCAGCATCCTTATGCATCATCAGTGAAGATTATGCAGTCACAACTCTGAAGGGAATACAAACATTCTGCCTCTTTTAAAGCAAACCATCGCGATGCGATGAACCCGCCTTTTGAGACGCAATACAGCGACATCTCTCGTATTACGAGGAAAACGAAAAGCCCTAGATACAAAGTTTACTACTTTTTAAACAATTAGAATAATTGAAATAAAAAAATCCGAACCCTCGCATGATTTTTAAAAATAAAAGAAGAGGAAGAGAAGCGTAAGCCAGAACAAAAAGAGGAAAAGAAAAAGAGTAGATAAGATAGAGGAGAGAGAAAAAGTAGAGGTAGAAATCAAATAGCTATTTTTATAACAAGGGAGGAAAGTGCTACTTTTCCTCCCGAGAATGAAGTTTACTGCCCGACGCGTAGCGGAGGGAAGAAATCATTCAAGGGAGGAAAAGGCACTTTATTCCCATGTTATACATATGGTTTTTCCACCTTCCTCAAAAAGAGGCAGAATGTTTGTATTCCCTTCAGAGTTGTGACTGCATAATCTTCACTGATGATGCATAAGGATGCTGAAATAGTTACTATATGGAGATGGTAGTCCAACTCTGAATCGAATATAAACAAAACCTGCCTTGAACCCTTTTTTATCTTTATAGATTGTAATGTTGTTCTGAAGCTATTTCCTTGTGACATTTTTGTAATAAACTATTCTAAATGCGAAATAAGCCACAATTTAACAAAAAAAATAATTTTATTAACGTTTCGACACCCAAATCGAATGTCTAAACGTTAATTACATATTTTTCTAGTTAAATGTTGGCTTATTTCCCATCTAGAATAGTTTATTACATAAATTGTATGAGCTAATCCAAGATCCCACAAATAACTTAGTAGAACAACGATTATAAAAACAAATTAAGACTTTTTAATTAAAAACATAAGAAATAATAACTGACAAAATAAAAATTGCAAATGAATTAAATCCGCGTTACAGTACATTAGGACAAAAGTATGGACAAAAAATACCCATTTGTAATGATAATGATACATCGTAACGATACATATCCGACATCGTATCATGTACCTACCTCAGCCACAAAGTGTAAATAAAAATAATATACCAAACAACACAGCAACATATCTGAGTGCGACTCAATTCTTATTGTGTGAAAAGGATAGGTGCGTCAAAACTACCGCACGAGAAAACTCTCACACGTTCAAAATTCTTATAATGTGAAACAGCCCTTATTTTTTTAAGATAAACGGTTAATGGGCCTGGTTAATCTCAGTTAGGTTTTATCTTACACAAAAAGAAAGATCTTTATTACAAAAAAACTCGAATTTCGTTGTTTAGTATTTTTTACGTACATCGGGTATTTTTGGAGTTATAAATGAAACTTACGAAAATTTGAAAGTTTTTTTTAAATCATTTTTTTTTTCAAAAATATGCATTCTAAACCGGTCGAAGTATTTGAGGTAACTACTAACGCTAAAGTAAAGAAAGTCTTATGGAGATTACTATAAATTGTAAGTTTTTTAGAAATGGAGATGTTTTATTTTCCACTTTTCCTAAAAAATTTGAATGGGTCGTATTTTTTTCGTCATAACTTGCTTAATTTTGATGCTATCAAATTCTTCTGGTACTCATTTGATAGGTATTGCTGAGTAATTTGACAAGTGTTTAATAAGTACATTTTATAAAATGCCTATTTTTCCCGTTATTTAAGTTTGAATCTTGTTTGAATACTTAGAATTGAAAACTACTCGCCGAAAAAAAATATACATGATTTTAATTACTTACCTATAACTCACTTCTAATTATTAACAAAAGATTTTTCACGTAAGTAATTTATTCGAATTTTTATTGATTTCAATAATTTTGGTAATTATAACTTTTTTGTAATAGTTATTTTCCTAACAAGTGCAGAAAGTCATATTTTTCCGCACGCGACTGCAGTTTGCCGAACGACGCTAAGCGGGAGTTCGGCAAGCAGTCGGGTGCGGAAAAGAGACTTTCTGCAAGCGTTAGGAACAATATATTTTCTATGAGTCTTTAAAAAATGACCAAATCTTAATCAATTAATTTAAGTAATATGAAAATACATACACAAATTAATTCTTTGACAAGGTTGTCAAAACCAAAGTTTCAGCATAATTGGTTAGCATGACGACGATCTTGGTTTCCATGACGGCGACGATTCAAAACCACTGTTATTGTCTACTGATTTGACTTTCGAATATTATGTCAAAATTATTTTATTTCATCGAATTCTTGCGGTAATTTCAATAAAACATGAACACAATAAGATATATTTGAAATAAATTGGTAAATAATATCTAAATATTAGTTTATTGCATGTATTATAATTACTTTAAGGCCATATTAACATATCTAAATTAATACGTGTGCGGAAAAGTAAAACGCGTGCGGAATAGTAAAACTTTCTAAACTAAAATGCGTGCGCGAAAGTAGACATTTTTGCACGCTCGTAGAAAAAACTAGTTTTTTAATTATTTATGAGAAGCCGCTTTAAAACATGCATTTTTCACAAAAAATTAAATTGTTAATCTTTAATAATCCAAAATATATTGACCTATTTTAGTTGATAAAAAATTTTGCATCGAATTTGTGCCCCTATTGATTTATGAGGTTATTTTTAATAAAATAATTTTCACCCCCGAGAAGGGGTGTTATTCAGCCCCGGGATAAAAGCACAATTTGGTACCATGTCACTTTTGTTTTTTGAGGTATCGTCTAACGACTCACCAATTTTTATGAAAATCGATGTAGGTTCAACGAAATCGGAGGTGAAAACCTTCAGTGACTGTACTTAATATCTGTCACCACCACGTTAATCAGTTATTAAAATATCACTTTCCAATATCTATATAACAAGTTTTTTACAGCGACTACTCCGATAAGCTAATATATTAAGCATATTATATAGTAAATAAAACGAATAACAATTTTTTATACCGGTTCCCACAAATGAAATGCTAATGGATTAAAATTCACATGACATACATTATCATTACGTGTATAGTGTAGGCTGTCTCTGGCAATTTAAAACAGCGACTGTTCGATGATTTTGACCTCTTAACAGCAATAAATAACGGCCAATTAGATTTTGCACTTAAACATAGATAAATCAATTAAAACTTATAGTTGTTGAATGCAACAATTGGAAAATTTTCTTAAAGTCTTAGAAAACTATAGATTATAATCAAAATGTTTTAGAACTGTTTTACCATATCACTAGCCGAGAATACCTAATTTTGTATACTACTAGTATTATTAATCTGAACGAAACACTAAAATTTACAAACTTTATACGATGTTTATTTTATTGTCTTGAAACAAATCACTACATTTACTGGGAATAAACCACATTTTTAGTTCGAAATTGTTACGACAATTCCGTAAGAACTATTCTATATAGAAAAAGTCAATTGACGAAAAAGAAGAAGTAATAAAAATCTAGAATGTCCAACACGTCATCGAAAAATCCTGAAAAATCTCGAATAGTCTGGAACGCCAGAAAACGTATATAAACACTGGTGACAGCGGTAGGTTTAAAGAGATATAAGTACATAACTGTTAATGGTTAATACAAGATAAAGAAATGAATGCATCCGAACCCTCGCATGATTTTTAAAAATAAAAGAAGAGGAAGAGAAGCGTAAGCCAGAACAAAAAGAGGAAAAGAAAAAGAGTAGATAAGATAGAGGAGAGAGAAAAAGTAGAGGTAGAAATCAAATAGCTATTTTTATAACAAGGGAGGAAAGTGCTACTTTTCCTCCCGAGAATGAAGTTTACTGCCCGACGCGTAGCGGAGGGAAGAAATCATTCAAGGGAGGAAAAGGCACTTTATTCCCATGTTATACATATGGTTTTTCCACCTTCCTCAAATTAATAACAGGTTATTTTTCATTTTTACTTAATTTATTTATGTAACTAACCAACAAAATTTATTAAAACTAAAACTAACAACTAGTTACAACATATCTGCCAACTGTCAAATATAAGTCAAATTATTAGTGTAAACATTGTTAAATCAAAATAACAATTTACTCTTTTTATCATTCTGCAAAATACAGGGTGTTTTATAAATAAACGTGAAAATATATAGATACTTACGTAATAGAAAATAGATATTGTACTTTTACTTTTCCTCCCTAGAGAGAAAAAATATTTTTCTCCCTAGGGAGGAAAAGTACAACTTTGCTCCCTACAATCAGGTCCGGAAAAGTATACTTTCGGTGTGGAAAAATAGTTTTCCACCTACCTCTACTGAAAGTATACTTTTCCGGACCTGATTGTAGGGAGGAAAGTTGTACTTTTCCTCCCTAGGGAGGAAAATATTTTTCCTCCCTAGGGAGGAAAAGTAGAAGTGACGTCATGGTATTTCATTTATGAAATATAATTTATTGACGCCCTGTACAATATCTATTTTCTATTACGTAAGTATTTATACATTTTAACGTTTATTTATAAAGCACCCTGTAATTTGCAGAATGGTAAAAAACAGTAAATTGTTATTTTGATTTAACAATGTTTACATTAATAATTTGACTTACATTTGACAGTTGACAGTTATATTGTACCTACTTGTTAGTTTTAGTTCTAATAAATTTTGTTGGTTAGTTACATAAATAAATTAAGTAAAAATGAAAAAATTACTTGTTATTTGAGGAAGATGGAAAAACCATATGTATAACATGGGAGTAAAGTGCCTTTTCCTCCCTCGAATGATTACTGCCCTCCGCTACGCGTCGGGCAGTAAACTTCATTCTCGGGAGGAAAAATAGCACTTTCCTCCCTTGTTATACAAATAGCTATTATCTCAAAGGACCCCGCAACACTCCTTATGGCAAAGTGATCCCGGTCAAATTTAACGAAACTTCGGTCAATGATAGTTATCAGTGAGTAGATTAAAAAAATCCATGGCACCTATGTCTGAAAAACTATTATTCTCGAGCTACAGCCTTCTGAAGTTCTTAAATTCAATGCATACTTTTATTTAACTTTTATTCTTTATATTCTATACTTTTATTCTTAAAAATGCATACTTTTATTTAATAGTCTCCAAAGAAAACTAGATTTCCGTAAATAATTAAATACCGCCTACTAACTGGGATATTATTTAATAGGCTATTTCGAAAATAAGACTCTTACATTGACGAAAAAGAGCTGTTTTCAACAAGACCAAGTATGCAAAATTCGATTTAGCAGAACCGGACTTGCAGCCATTTTTTCATAAGAAGGTTCCCACTCACCCCCACCTCTTAGTTGCAAAGGTAGACTTAAACTTGTGAAATCAAATATGCGCAGAATATTTTGAAGAATACCAGTGCCCTTTCATTAGGTAAATTTTGTAAAATTTTGATTTTTAATTTTTGATATTCAATTACGCCCTCTAGCGATGGACCTACAATTATGAAAATAATATCATGGCTTTTCCCGAGGCAACTTTTGTTAAAAATATTTTTTTCTCAAAGCTGTACTATAAACGATTTCTGAGATATGGCCGAGAGCCATTCACTCTTGGGACACCCTTCACTATTGGGACACCCGGTACAGATCAGCTGCCATTCACCCAATCACCTTCACAATTTCGGTATGTCCGTTCCAAGAAATACCATTCCACAACACTATGCCGTTAAGTTAAGAATTGCCGTTATTAAAAAAAATTTTTTTTTCGTATAAAAATAGCAAAATTGACAAAATGTTTTTTTCTTTCCAGGTAATGCTGCAACAACATCTTGATTATCAATATCGGGATAAAGTAAGTTTAACCCTTTCTTTACCAGCGCCGTATATATACGGCAACAACTAGATGGGCTCTCAGTCCCACCGCCGTATTTATACGTTCGCCGGTGAAATTGTTTTAAATTCTAGGACAATATACAGGCGACACTTTTTATTTTTTGGTCACATTTTAAACCCACCGTCACATTTATACGGCAGTCTAAACAAGTCTGTACGCTCAGTGCCGTAATAATTCGTTCATATAAACGTGCTATCAGAACCACCGCCGCAAATATATGGCATCAGCAAAGAATATCGATGGAGCCCGATTCAACACGAGTTATTGGATACCGGCACTGTCGGTCGGTTATATTGAACAGTGCAACGTGCCAAGCCAAGCGGTAAGGAAAGTAAATAAAATGGCGTGTAGTTCGAATACGTCGCGGAAGAGAAAACGTGAGAAAACTAAAGTTAGTATGTGTGGCCTTGCGGAGGCCGATATCGATAGAATACTAGATTGTCTAGATTCGGATGAAGATCCCTACATTGACAGTGGAAGTGAATTTCAACCTACTGACAGTGAAGCTAGTAGCGAAGAAGAGATTGATCACATGTTGTGCACCGAAAACCACAGCGACAGTGAGGATGAGATAAATGAAATGGCGGCCAATGATGAACAGAAAGAAGCACAAGCGGTAAGGAATGCTTTACCTGAAAACTTTAGCGTGAACTGGACAAAAGGCAAGTTTATTCCTCAAATACATAATTTTGACGATAAAACTGCTGGTGCTTGTTTAGAAAACACGGAAGTTCCATTCAGTGAATTGGATTATTTTCTATTATTTATGAATGATGAGGTAGTGAACATGATTATAACGCAGACTAATAAATATGCTTTAGAACAGACACATTTCAATACAATATGTTACATTTTGCAGATAATGCCCAACAAATTAAAGGCGACTCTTTCCATAAGTTACGAGGAATTTTCGAAAAGATCAAAAATACATTTGCTCAGAGATTTTCTCCATTCCAGAACTTAGTAATTGATGAGAGTTTAATGCTTTTTAAAGGACGCCTGCTTTTCAAGCAGTTTATAAGGACAAAACGTCATCGTTTTGGCATTAAACTATTTCTTTTGTGCGACTGTGAGACTCAGAGAGTGAGTCTCAGATGGTAGCACAAAAAGGTGAGTGTAGAGAAGTTAACAAAATTAAATATCGAGCTAAGGAGAATGAATATGCCAGTACGATTTGCCATTGTTGTGGGAAAAAGGGACACATAAAGCCAAACTGCAGGTTCAAGGATGACGAGTGTCATAATTGTAGGAAAAAGGGACACCTAGCTTTGGTTTGTAATAGTAAAAGTGGCACAGAGTATAAGAAGAAGCCCTTGGCAAGGCAAAGTCAAGGACAAAGTTTTAATAATCACCGCAAAGTGAAGGAAGTCAGTGCAGAAGAGCAGGCACAGAATTCAGAAGAGGAAGAAGGCTATTCAGTGCTACAAGTGTACTCTGAAGAAGTAGATGAAAACTTTCAAGAAAGTGAAAACATCTTTGATGGTTTATTTGACGGTTTGAGTGAGCATAGTGAAGTGCAGTTTGATGCGGAGAAGCCTGAAGCAGAGAATGGAGTTATTATGCAGATTACGAAGCTGAGAGATAAAAAGCCAGAACCATGGGAAGTAAATTTAAATATTAATGGTACTGATGTATTATTTGAGATTGATTGTGGAGCTGATGTTACTTTGATGTGTGAAAGGTATGTTAAAATGTATTTACCTAAATTAAAATGGGAAAAATCTAAATTAATACTCAAGGCATATGGAGGAAAACCTATTGAAGTTTTAGGCAAAACAGAGGTTAATGTTAAGTCTTTAGGTAAAAGTTATTTAGCACCTTTAGTTATTGTAGAAAAGGGGGGTAGGAAACCACTTTTAGGAAGGGATTGGCTTAATGTTATTGAAATTGACTGGCCTTTGATAAAAAAACAGGCAAGTGAGAGAAATATTAAGGTTTTAGAGGTTAAAAATAAATTTGAAAATGATTTACAGTTATTGCTAAATAAGTATAAAAAGTTATTCTCCAATACACCTGGTGAAATAAAAGGTCCTCCTGGTAAATTAAAAATAAAGCCAGATGCCGTTCCTAAAATGTGTAAACCAAGGAGGATTCCATATGCCATTGAGAGTTTAGTAAAACAGGAATTAGATAAGTTAGTAACAGAGGGTAAAATGTTAAAAGTTATAAATGAGGAGGTTAATTGGGCTACTCCTATAGTACCCATTGTTAAAAATAAAAATGTAAGAATTTGTGGGGACTATAAAATTACCATAAACCCATATCTAGAGATGCTGAGCCATCCAATTCCTGTAATTGAGGATATATTTGCCAAAATAAATAGTGAGGGTAAGCCCATGTCTGTATTTTCTAAAATTGACATTAGAAAGGCATATATGAATCAAAGAATGGATGAGGAGGCTCAGAAAATTATGATGTTAACCACACCTTGGGGTTTTTACCGTCCAACATTTATGATGTTTGGTACTTCCCCAGCACCTTTAGATTGGCAAAGGTTTATGGATATTCATTTTCAAGATATATCAAATGTCTATTGTTATCTTGACGACATACTGATCGCAAATGAGGATAAAAACAGTCATCTAAAAACGTTAGAAGTTGTTTTAAATAAGTTAAGCGAACTTAACATTAAAATAAATAAAGAAAAATCCATATTTATGTCCAGTAAGCTAGAATATTGTGGGTATATCATAGATAAGGTGGGGGTAAGTAAAACACCTGAACATATTAGGGCAGTTTTGGAAGCACCCCCGCCAAAAGACTTAAAACAACTTAGAAGTTTTCTTGGTACAATTAACTTCTATAACAAATTTATGCCTAATGCAGCAGATAAATTACATGTATTGTACCAGTTGTTAAAAAAGAATGTTTCTTGGGTATGGAATGATTCACATACCAAAGCTTTTGAATGGGCTAAAAAGTGTATAGCTTCAGATGATGTATTAGTACATTATAACCCTAAATTGTCATTGGTTTTAAGTTGCGATGCTTCTAAAATTGGTCTAGGGGCGTGTTTAGCTCATAAATTTCCTAGCAACAGTAATAAAAATAAATTTGTGGAGAAACCAATAGCTTTTGCTAGTAGAACTTTGACAGAGACCGAACAGAAATACTCTCAGATAGATAAAGAGGCATTATCTATTATCTGGGCAGTCAAGAAATTTGATTCTGATGAAACTGAGCAGAGATTGTTATCGTGGTTGTTAAGTTATAGAACAGCCCCACACATATCAACAGGCAAGGCTCCTTGTGAACTTATGTTTGGAAGAGTATTGAGAACTCGTTTATCTGTAATTAAAGATTCTGTTTTAATTCCAAAACAGAATATTAATTCAAAGACTGTTAAGCAGTTTTTGCCTGATGATCATGTGCAAGTTTCAATGTTTGACGGTAAGCAAAATTGGTTGGAAGGGAAGGTGGTAGAGCCGATTGGTAATGTAATGTATAAAGTAAAAACACAGAAAGGCGACCTTGTAAGAAATGTTACTCAGATGTTACCGATTCGAAAAACGGATGCATTAGATAACAAGGAAATGGCAACAGAAAATGCTGATACTCAGTTTATTAACAATAATCCTAATTCAGAAAATGACAATTTCGAACCGGCAACGGAGAGTGATAGTTCGATAAAACCACTTGTCATAAGACGTAGTTCTAGGGTACCAAAACCTAGACAAATGTTAGATTTGTAAAGATAGGTAAGCTGTAAGATTAGTGGGGAGGAGTGTGGTGTAGTGTACACGTCTAGGGCGGACAGTAGACACTCCTCTCCCGGTTGACCGTCGCTAGTATTAGTAGTCAGTTGTCAGTTGTAATATAAAGTAATAAAGGAATATTAAGTATTACTAATTAATTATTAATTTAACATTACACATTACATAGAAGATGTAATAGATACGTTTTAAATTTTATCGTATATACAGGCTCCAAAACGGAAATAGAGCTATACAAGGATCTGGGGATATCAGGGTCAGTTGTAACAACACTTATGAAGTCTTATTTAGATAAAGGCCACTCTCTATTCACGGATAACTGGTATACCTCTCCAACGCTTTCTACCTATTTATTTGAACACAAAACAAATACATGTGGTACCGTTAGAACTAACAGAAAACAAATGCCTGATTTATCGGGTAAATTAGAAAAAGGCGAAACAAAATCGATGGTTAGCGATAATATGTTAGCCGTTAGATGGAAAGATCGTAGAGACGTTAATATGTTGACAACTTTTCATAAAGATCAAATGATAAATGTAAATAAAACAAACATGAAGACAGGGGAATCTGTGAAGAAACCGGAATGTGTCGTCCACTACAACCAAAATATGGGAGCAGTAGACAGAACGGATATGATGCTAAGTTCCACAGAATGCGTTAGAAAAACATTAAAGTGGTACAAGAAACTATTCTTTCACATTCTTGATCTATGTGTCCTGAACAGTCATGCATTATTCCTTATGCAAAATCCAGGGCAGTTGCCCTTGGCAGATTTCCAATTGAGGCTAACTCGACAGCTGCTTGAAAAGTAATTTTGTGAGAGACTATAAATTTATTTTATTTACGAAAATCTTTTGTTACAGTTATAATGTACCAAAAACCATACCCAGGACGTTGAATACATCAAAACATCAGCGTCTGACGGGGCGACATTTTCCGGCTATGGTACCAAATAAAAAAGTTCGAAGATGTATTGTTTGTTCACAGTCTAAAATTCGTGACCAAAAAAAGAGGCGAGATTCAAGATATATGTGCAATGAATGCGACGTGGGTCTATGTGTTTTTCCTTGCTTCGAAGAATATCACACAAAAGAAATGTATTAAAATGTATATTCTTATAATAAAATATACAAGCTGAATCAATTATTTCATATCAATAGTATTTATTATCTCCTCATAAAACAACTCTTGATCTATTTTCTATAATGCCGTATATATATGGCACTGGGGCTCATGACATTTTAAAAACTCTGGTTCTGGCAGTACTACATAGGTATTGACGACCGGTAAAGAAAGGGTTAATCATCTAATATTAGATACCTTTTCCCAATCCATGTACAGTAAGACCCTAATTAGAAAAAATATTCCCTAAAGCTTTCCCAATAATTCCAAAGCCCCTTTATCCTTCTGCCTTAGGGTCCACGTTTCTACTTCATATTATGTGAATGTGTTTTGTATATAATAATTTTAGTTCTTTGTTGGATGTTTAATAAGTGGAAATGCTTTTTGACTCAATAGTATGTCCTATTTGTAAGGTTTATTAGTATTAGTCTTTAATTTCTTCGCTTATTTTTTTGGTAGTGATAACCAGCGAAGCAATGTGTGTGAATTTGTTTAACGCGTTCAAAGATAGGTATGTCTTCCAAAGACTGTTCCTCGTTTCTCATTTACTGTAGGATCCTTTGTAACCAAAATGTTCTTAGTTTTGCATTCATTAATTACTAGATCAACCTGTTTCGCCTCAGTTCCCAATGTTAAAAATATTGCTTAATGTCTCACTTGCTTCATCCTATTATGTTAATATTATCATCAGCGTATGCTAAGATTTGTATTTGTATCGATTTATTGTAAATACAGTAGAACCCCGATTATCCGTGTGCGGATTACCCGGGCTGCGGATTATCCGTGCTATGATTTTCTATTACTAAAATTGAATTTTTGAGGTTTTTTCAAAACAGCGCCACCGTAAATCACTGGACAGACACTTTATATGCCTAGAGAGAGGCTCATAATAAAAGATTTATTTTTTCTGTTATCTTTTTATGGTAGGTACATATGTATATAGAGTGAGGCAGATAAAGGGCCTATTAGAAATATCTCGAGAACTAAAGGCAACTGAATTATGAAAATTGGAATAAGGGGGTTTTGAAGAGTGATCTATTTTATGAAAATATTTTCATCTATTTGGTAGTTCCGGTTATACTGGAAGTTGATTATAACTTCGTTTTTTTAAATGGGACACCCTGCATATTTTTACATTTTTGAATTCTCCTCAATTTCTTCTTTCTTAAAATATAAGGTTTTGTAACATTATACAGGGTAGGTTAAAAAATAATTACGTTTTTTTATTATTTTCGTAGCAATATTCACACCCTGTAGGATTGTAGTAGTTTGACGTAATAAACTCTATTTATGTTTAAATGATTTTTAATATAGTCTACTATTGTTAACAATTATTAGTATAGCTAAACTTTTAATTTTAGTATACAGGGTGGGTCGAAACTCGGAATGAATATTTTCTGAGTTTTCTTAAATGAAACACCCTATATTTCATGGTACTTTTTTACTTCTTAAGCATTCCCTATACCTAACTGCTTTAATTTGTGCTTAATTGTTAATCGTACCAACAGTCTTCACTTCGTTGGTATTTTGCTATCTCAACCATTATTGGCAATTTTAAGTATCAGTTTAGATTAATAAATATGTATTTATTTCCAAAAAATTATTTCTGATTGAATATTTTCACGGCCAACCTAATACAATTTCATATATTTTGTGTTGCAATTAATGTTTGGCTTGAATCACCAATAACACAAATTAAAGCAGTTAGGTATAGGGAATGCTTAAGAAATTAAAAAGTATCATAAAATGACATTTCATTACAATACTAAAATACAGGGTGTTCCAATTAAGAAAACTCAGAAAATACTCATTCCGAGTTTCGACCAACCCTGTATACTAAAATGAAAAATTTAACTATACCAATAATTCCTAACAATAGTAGACTATATTAAAAATCATTTGAACATAAATAGAGTTTATTATGACAAACTACTACAATCTTACAAGGTGCGAATGTTGCTACGAGATTAATAAGAAAACGTAATTATTTTTTAACCTACCTTGTATAATATTACAAAACCTTATATTTTAAGAAAGAAGAAATCGAGGAGAATCTAAAAATGTAAAAATATACAGGGTGTCCCATTTAAAAAAAACGAAGTTAAAATCAACTTCCGGTATAACCGGAAGTAGAAAAGAGACCAAAATATTTTCATTAAATAGTTCACACCTCAAAACCCCTCTATTCTAATTTTCATGATTTTCTTACCTTTAGTTCTCGAGATATTTCTAATAGGCCCTTTATCTGCCTCACCCTGTATATAAACGTACATATGTATTATGTATAAGAAATAAATGTTCGGATTATCCGTGCTTTTCAATTATCCGTGCCACGTCCGGTCCCGAGGAGCACGGATAATCGGGGTTCTACTGTATCTGAAATTAAATAAGATAGACTACAATGATCTCAGGATCATATCTAATTTACACTATAAGCAGCGAGCAAATGTACGTGTTAACGAACAGCTGTCAGAGGAAATTGAAATTAGACGTGGGGTGAGGCAGGGATGCGTATTGTCGCCAGTTCTCTGTAATGCCTCCTCGAAAGAGATCCTAAAAACCTCTTGAGGGTGAAACAGCTGGAATAAAGGTGAGCGAAGTTTCCATTAACAACATTAGATATGCGGATGACACTGTCATCTTAGCCAAAAATATTGAAGATCTTCAGAGACTGGTGAACAGAATAGCGATATAGGTATAGCCAAAATTACGGTCTAATAATGAACATCAAGAAGACAGAATTTATGGGAATATCTAAAACTCAAGGACATACCGAGAATCTCCTCATAAACGGAACCAATATCAAAACGAGTAGACCAATGTGCATATCTTGGAACAATGATCAACTCCACAAATGATTAGTTCCTTCTTCTTCTTAAAGTTCCCTCTCCTATCGGAGGTTGGATATCATAATGGCTATGGTCACTTTGTTGGCTGCTTCTCTGAATAATTGTAATGAACTACAGTTAAACCATTCTCTAAGGTTCCTCAGCCAGGAGATGCGTCTTCTTCCTATGCCTCTTCTTCCTTGGATCCTTCCTTGCATAATAATTCTCAGCAACTCATATTTTTCTCCTCTGGTAATGTGACCCAAATATTCCAGTTTTCTAGTTTTTATACTTTTCATAATTTCTAACTCCTTATTTAAACGTCGTAGCACTTCAACATTGGTAATCCTTTGAACCCACTGAATTTTCAATATTCTTCTGTAACACCACATTTCGAACGCTTCTATTCTTCTTATGTGTTGTCACTTCAATGTCCAAGCTTCCATGATTAGTTCCAGGAGATTAAAATTAGAATAGAAAGGGCTAAAACGAATTTTATCAAAATGAGCTAAATGCTCTGCACAAGAGATCTAAAGTTAGAGCTACGAGTAAGGATGGCTAGGTGCTACGTTTTCTCGAAGCTTAGACCTTGAATGCGGCATCAATGAAAAAACTGGAATCATTATTGAGCTGTGGGTGTATCGAAAAATTCTGAAAATATCATGGACAGACCACGTCACAAAGAGATTCTGAGAAAGATGAATAAAGAAATGGAAGTCTTAAATACAATCAAAACCAGAAAATTGGAATATCTCGAACATATTACACGTGGAGACATATACAACTTGCTCCAACTCATGCAGGGAAAGATTCAAGGAAAAAGAAGCATAGGGAGACGCAGAATCTCGTGGCTGCGCAACCTGAGAGAATGGTACGGATGTACATCAAATGAACTTTTCAGAGCAGCGGTCTCCAAATTCAGAATAGCTATGATGATTGCCGACATCCGTCGTGGAGATGGCACTTGAAGAGGAATATTGTAAATATGGTTAAATAATCGAAGACATGCATTTAAGAGTTTATTATTAAAGCATTTAAATTATAATATTAATAATTTATGAATTTTATTATATCATAATCCGTTTGTAATCTTACCTCACGCACCATCGGCAGATTTTTTAAATCCTTTCCTTTGATCACTTTTGTTATGAAGACGGTTTGCATAATATGATGATCCTTTGTTTTGGTCACTTTTGCTTTGAAGCTGTTTTGCATAATATGATGATCCCTTGCTTTGACCATTTTTGCTTTGAAGATAGTTTGCATAATATGATGATTCTTTGCTTTGACCACTTTTGCTTTGAGGATAGTGTGCATATGATGATGAAATGGTTTCTTGACTATTCCAGAAGGTGCTAGTTCAAAAAAAAATATTTTGCTTAAGTAAAAAATGTTTTATATTGTACTCTCATCAAAAATTTTATTAAAATATGTTTATCAATAACGAAATTACAACTTTCATTTCACAGTCAAACATGTAGGTTGACAAACATAATGTATTTATATGATAACTATTTTCAATGGGAAATAAGCCACAATTTTACCAAAAAAATTATTTTATTAACGTTTCGAAGCCCAAATCGGGTTTCGTTGTCAAAATACAAAATACTACTAAAATAAACAATAATGTTGTTGCTAAGTAAAAAAAATTCTTCTAATAATTTATTTAATCTGACTTATTTATATTGGCAATTTAGACGTATATTAGGTATATAATTTAGACGGATATTATATATTTTTCCTAGATGTTTTATTCTCAAAGAAGGATACTGGATATGAGACTCAAGTGTATAGAAAACCAACACACACCAACAGATATCTCAATTACAAATCAAATCACAACATCAACGTTAAAAAGGGAATCATTAAATCCTTATATGATAGAGCCAAAATTACTTGTTCTAACGAAAATTCATTGTCAGAAGAAAAACAATTGTTAACATCTGTTTTATTAAAAAAATGATTATCCATTATCGTTTATAAATAAGGAATTGTCAAGATTGGATCGAATGGAACAGAACAACTTAGTACGGGATCCTACAACATTCACAAGAAATAATACGAGGAAAATATCAATATCATATAAAAAAGGACTATCCGAGAAACTTAAAACAATAGGAAATAAATTCAACAATTTAACAACATTAAAAACAACAAACACATTGAGATCTATTCTATCTAAAACTAAACCTAACAATGAACAAGAAAGAACAAAGAATTGCATTTATAAAATACCTTGTGAATGCGAACAATTATATTTAGGTGAAACATCAAGACCATTAAACGTTAGAATAAGTGAACATCAGTCTTATATTAAAAATAGAGAATTTAATAGATCTCAAATATGTCAACACGCATGGGATAATGAACATAGAGTTCAGTGGAGAGATTCAAGTATAGTCCTGAAAGAATCAGATAATAAAAAAAATCAAAGAAGCGGCTCTAATTATGCTAAATGAAACCAATTGCGTCGCAAATTCCTCGGTAGAATGCAGTAGGATGTGGTTACCCATACTGAAAGAGGAAGTCAATAGAAAGAAAATACCACGATTAGTAAGTCAATAACATATCGAGTTAGTACAAATTTTATATTTTAGTATTACTTATTGTATATCTATGTATTATTAATATTATTTATAATTTACACATAATAAAGTCAGAATTTGGTATTCGTTTTTTTAAAGTAAATTAAATGTAAGACCAAATACTTATGATGTCGGGATAGTATCACGAGGTTTTTTCCTGGTTTTCCCTCGTGATTTACTTTGGAGTCTCTAACGCGAGAATTTTACTGTCATTGTTGCATTTGGTTGTCTTTTTAAAGACAGATCACATGCTATGATTTTTTTTTGTGACGGATATTCTTGAGTTGGGATTAATTTCATGTAATCGAATGAACTATCTTTTAGTAAAGCCGTCCCAGGAACGCAACTTATAAATATTGGTGATATCATTTTAAAGTCTTCTACTTTAAAATGTATAATATACGTCTAAATTGCCAATATAAATGAAAGAATTTTTATACTTATCAACAACATTTTTGTTTATTTTAGTAGTATTTTGTATTTTGACAACGAAACTCGATTTGGGCTTCGAAACGTTAATAAAATCATTTTTTTGGTAAAATTGTGGATTATTTCCCATTGAAAATAGTTGATTATAAAAATGCCACGAGGAAATAGCTTCAGAATAACATTTTAATGATTATTATGATATAAAATAATAAACAAAAACAAAAAGTGGTCAACTAAAACACCATGCTTTGCACTAGAGTTTAAACAAAAATGTCACCAAAAAAAGAAAGCTTTCCTTAAATGTAAGTAAAAAAACGAATGAATCATATGAAAAATATAAAAGAATAAGAACTGAAACTGATCAATTGGTAAGGAAAATAAAAACAGATTACTGGGAAAGATTCACAAAAGGACTAGAGATGAATTCTACGGACAACAGTCATAAGACAACAAAGAAGCAAAATGAAAGAATTAGTTTATATAGAACACCCAAAAGAGAAAACATGGGTGGCCTTCCTGACAGAAATGTTTAAAAAATAAAACGAAGAATCTGTACCAGAAACGCCAAATATAATAACTGATGAAAAGACCGAAATCTCCCAAAAAGATGTGAAACAAGAAATAAACAAATTAAAAAATAAAAAGTCACCAGGAGAAGATCTAATACTAAATGAACTCTTAAAATATGGAGGTGATTACCTTGTACAACAACTGCAACTTCTTATTCATAAAATAATCACCACCAAAACAGAATACCAGATGAATGGAGGAGAGCGATCATGCTGATGTTCTTCAAGAAAGGAGATAAAAAAGATCCCAATACTTATCGAGCAATAAATATTAAAAAAAAAACACTGAAACTGACAACAGGAATAATAGCGACAAAAATAAAAGAACGAATAACTCCACAAGAGGAACAGCAATGATTTCGGACAAAATAAAAGAAAAGTCGATGGAATACAACAACCACCATATAATAATATGTGCCTGATAGATTTGAAGAAAGCGTTTGATAGAGTGAGAATTCACTCTAATTTTTTATGGTTTTGGTAATGGTAATGGTTTTGTTTTTTCGGGATAGGTTACTAGCCTGTCGTCCAACCCTCCTCCTTTATCTGGACTTAGGACCGACACTTTGGATCCGCCCAGCACTTGCCAGAGGCAGAGTTACAATTTTAATTATTTTGTGATAAATAAAATTTGCAATGTATGTACAAGTTATAAAAATAATATGTTTAAAATCTTACCTCCACTTATTATTTCCATCTTTCTTAGGTCCTTTATTGAACAGTTGCAATCCTTTGTTCTGAAGATATTTTCCATATGATGGTGAAATTATTTCACTAGGGTTCCAGAATGGGTCACTAATTAAAAAAAATGTATATACACATATGGTGTTATATATTTGTTGATGGTAATGTGTTTTGTTTGTTGGTTTCATGGATAGGAGACAATATTTTTGTATATTTCCGGGTTTTTATGCATTGAGTATTTAAAATCTTACCTCCACTTATTCTTTCCATCTTTCTTAGGTCCTTTATTGAACAGTTGCAACCCTTTGCTCTGAAGATATTTTCCATATGATGGTGAAATTATTTCACTGGGGTTCCAGAATGGTTCACTAATTAAAAAAATATATATATGGTGTTATATAATAATTTGTTGATGGTATGTGTTTTAAGTGTTGGTTTCACAGATAGAAGCAGTGGCGGATTTAGGAGAGGGCGATGGAGGCGATCGGCAACCAGTTCGCAACCAGTGGTGGTAAGACTAAGTAGCCTCGCATCAGAGAAAAGTAATTAAATCACCCTCAAGATCCATGACCCCCTCCCCAAAATTCTGGATCCGCCACTGTTTTCAACCCATTGTTGATTTAAATGTGTTCTACGATTCGTTATGCGATTTATTATTTTTCTTTTGTTTCCGATGTGTTTTCCATGTATGTTTCTTGTAGTTATATTCAAACTCAATTATGTCTTCTTATGTTATGTGTAATGAATAATATTATCAATGTAAAATATTATAAAAACTATATATTTTCAATCTTACCTCCACGGATTATCCACTTCTTCCTCAGATTCTGTTTCAATCGGTAGCAATCCTTTCATTTGAAGATATTTTGCAAATGATGGCGAAATGATTTGATCCGGTTTCCAGAATGTACTATTTAAAAAAAGTATAACATATAGATATTTACATTCTGGTACAAAATTAACCACCCACCTTAAAAATTGGTCATTTTAGTGATTTTTTAATATGTTATAGCCTCATTCTTTAACAATATCGCTGTAATAATATTGTTACTAAACAAGTAAATATTAAATACTTAACCGGTTTTAAAGCATTAATCGTCAGTTTGTAAGAAAAATTTCAACACCCCCTATCTCGGAAACGAAGCATTTGCAGACATACGTTTATAAAGCAAACTGTCGTTATTTTTTCATACAGAATTACCCCTTAGACTTTGTGATACTTATTTAAAGATTGATGAAAAATACGGCTAGTTGTTAAAGTACCTAACTTGTTTATGGTACAACATAAGCGAATGAAGGAAAAAACAGAATGTTGAGAAAACATGTGGCTATAGTTGGGTTTTATTTTCAGTATTTTACAAATGCTATAATATTCCACAGAATGATGCGAATTATGAGAAAAACACACAGTTTGATTCGTACATCCGGTATACAATGACAGTTCACCTGTCTAGCAACAATATTGTTACAGCGATATTGTTAAAGAATAAGGCTATAACATATTAAAAAAATCACTTACATGGGACAACAGGTTAAGGAAATTCGAGATATCAAAAATGACCCATTTTTAAGGTTGGCGATTAATTTTGCCCCAGAGTGTATCCAGGGGGTGATCAAATTATTAGAGCCACCTCAGAAAATTTTACCATTGTTCAATAATGGTATGTAAGTTTTTTCTTTATACGGTCCACAGTTGCCTTTGAAATCTTGCAAATGGATGTTATGTTGCTGTTGGAGTCATTAGTGTTAAATAATAAAGTTTTTATTCCTGCCATTTTCCTTTATGAGATGTCTTTGGCTTTTTCCATGATGTTCTGGTATGTACCACTAGTGTAACGAACGTGCAATGTTTACTAAATTCACAAATAATAGAATAGGACTGTCAGAATATCACTAGAGAGCAATGGAAACTCTCAAAGTTTATTATTTCTCTAAACACCAAGAATACAAAATAATGTGCACACGAGTTGCAAGCTAGGTTGGGCAGCACTGACAAACAATGGCATCTGAGTCATGCATTACCAGGCACGCGTGTTGCCACTAGCCACTATTGCCAGACTATTTATTGTACTTTCATAAAGTGTAACAAGATAGTCTGATAGTCAAATGGAAACAAACGCATTAATAATAATATACAACTCAATTACCCTTTCTGTAAAGCATTGAATTTTACTAGGTGGCTCTAATAATTTGATCGCCCACTGTAATAATATCAGTATCACCACTATCAATAGAGTTGTTACAATAGATGCAATTAAAACCATTTTAAAAAGGTGAAAATTAGTATACCTGGGTGGTTTGAAGTTCTTTGATGGATTGTTGATAGCTTCCTGTATTATTGGCCTAAGCTTTTTAAGCTCCTCTAATATTTCGTAATCATAAGGTGAGATACGTCCAATCCTAGTAGAAAAGAATAAAATTATTAATAATAAATATTAGGATGTTATGACAAATTACTCAAAGAACACAAAAACTAAAACTAACAAAAATTAGCCAACAAAGAGACAAAAAACTAAAGAAAAGAGAAATGTCTCAGATACAAAATTTATTATAATAATAATAAAGAATTATTTAAATCTGAAACTTTTCTTATTGGAACCCCTTACTGGCAACATCCTTAACCTCTGACTTTTACAATTTGTAAGACAAGAGACGACGAATAAAGAAAGCGAAAAGAACTCTACAATATGCAGTCACATTCCGCTTTCATTCGTCTAGGAAAAAAGGTCCGAAAGAGAGTTCCTAATACTCAAAATCTGAGTAAAGATAAAAGTGAAAACGAAAGACAGTTTATGTTTTCTTTCGATTCAGAGGCAATACACAATCTCCAGAGAGCTGTTTCTATCTTACGACGTCCTCAGTGGAGCTGCGTGCACACCTCTGAAGCAAAACGAAACCAAACTGACTAGTTAAGTGGAATTTCAAGAATAGTTTACAATCCCCTCTTAGGACGCTGTAGCGACATCTCTTAAAGGAAAGAGAAAAGTCCCAGATACAAAATTTATTATTAAAATATGTATTAATAAATAATTATTTAAATCTGAAACTTTTCTTATTGGAACCCCTTTCTGGAACATCCTTAATATCTGACTTTTACAATTTATAGGACAAGAGACGACGAATAAAGAAAGCGAAAAGGACTCTATAGAGATACAATATGCAGTCACATTCCGCTTTCATTCGTCTAGGAAAAAAGGTCCAAAAGAAAGTTCCTAGAACAGAAAAGTAAAAAAAGGGCCGAAAAAGGAATTTTCGTCTTCCGAAAAAAGGTCCGAAAGGAATTCGTATGATCCAGAAATAGAAAAATATAATATTGACAGCTTACAACATGAAAGTACACTATACCTGTACCGTAACAGACTTGAACAGAAACTAAATCAAGAACAAAGAACAACCGAAGAAGAATATAATCACATAAAAACATGCATAAAACAAGCAGCACAAGAAGCACTAGGAAACTTAGAAAACGGAAAGAATCCAGAATGGTGGGATAAAGATATCGAGAAGAAAATAGAGAAGAAAAAACAACTTCGCCTACAACGTCTACAAAATCAGGAAAACATTGAGATTCAACAACAATACAGGGACCTAAATAGAAAAGTAAAAAGAGAAGTGATTAAAAAAAAACGCAACCTGGATTAAAAAATGTGAATACATAGATCAACAAATAGGAGGATCTAGGAGTTCAGAAGCATGGAAGATGAAAAAGAATGTCAGAACATCACAAAAAGGTGGGCACACAATGAAGAGTATATCCGATGCAGAGTGGGAACAACATTTTAAGGAATAATAATTAGTAGGAAAACGACCACAATACATAACAAGAATACAAGAAAAAGGGAATGATATACAGAGAGAACACGAAATAAACTAGATAAAAGCAAAGTGGAAGAAGCTATTAAAACTATGAAATCCCGGAAAGCACCCGGGGCTGGAGGAATTATTAATCCTGAATTAATAAAATATGGACCACCCAAACTGTGGGATATGCTTAAAAAACTTTTCGAAAGATGTCTAAATGGAGAAAAAGTACCAGATGAATGGCTAACATCACATATTACTCCCATACATAAGAAGGGCCCTAAAACTAACCCCAAAAACTATAGGGGAATCGCAGTCATCAGCACCATTGGAAGATTATACTCCAGAATATTAAGAAATGAAATGGAACAAGAAATTCAAGGAAAGCAAGCTGAAGAACAAGCTGGTTTTCGTGCGGGACGTTCAACGGTAGACAATCTCTTCACTTTAAAGATAGCACTAGAAAAAAGAATACAGAGAAATCAGGAAACCCACATCGCTCTTATCGACCTAGAAAAAGCCTATGATAGTGTCCCCATAATATAACTAGCGACATAATTTCTGAAATAAATATAATCTCCTATATCTGCATACAGGATAATAAAATGATATAACTAAAATCGAAAATAAATTATAGGGGAGTGCAATTAGAACGAAAACATGCATTGTTTCGGAAAAATTCAAACAAGCTTATATTTTTCTAAAACTTTTTTTGTTAGTTTATATACATGTTAAAGTAAAAAGTTCTACTCGCGGATTTGGCCGCTAATTGTTTATTAATTGTTTAAACAATAACAATTGTTTTGTATTAATAATTTTAAAAATATCGTTAAATTCATCATTTTACTTTGATCAAATATGTTTCTATTTTGTTTTTGATTATACTGAATCCGAATATGGCATTGCAATTTGAAAATGAAAATTCTTATACAGAAGCTCTTATACAGTATGTCTGCGTAGCTAGGAACTACATGGAAAAGTTTTTATTATCAATTTTACGAAAAAATGTTATTCTTCATAAAATGCTCTCCTGGTCTAAAATCTAAAATACAACCATCAGATATTAAACTTTTTTAATTTTATAAGAGGTATGTAAAAAATATGAATTTTTTTTTAAGAGTTAAGTGCCTTTATTATTCACAATATTTTAATTAGAAGGATGTAATTTAACACTAAAACAAATTTTTTAATTCCAAACAACTTTTCTTAATAACAATTTTCGATATTGTGAAATTTAACGATACCTACTTTACTCTTGAGTGAAATTCATATTTTTTGACATAACTCGTATAAAATTCATTAAATTTGATATTTGATCATTGCATCTTAGATTATATACGATGCAGAGTATTTTATAAAGAATAACTTTTTTCGTAAAACTGATAATAAAAAAGTTATCAATAGGTTCCAAGTTACGCAGACATACTGTAAAAGAGCTAAAAAAAAAATTTTTTTGCTCAACATTTATTATTGTTGAAGTTTATTATTAAATGTATTTTAGGTAAGTTTTACAGAAAGAAGTTTTGATCACTTTGTATAAACATTTTTTTAGCTGGTAATTTTCGGTTTTTGTATTACATTTTTGTTATCTTTCTTAATTTTCTCAAAAAGAAATAGTCTATTTCATTTCTAAAGTAAAATAATTCAGTGCATTTTAAAGGTTACATCCTAAGCTTTAAAAAAGCACTTATAAAACTGTAATAGATCTGTTCAAACTTGAGTAATACTAAGATTTCAAAAATTACATTTTTTAAGACGTCATATCTATTGAATTAAATTTTTGAGATTTTTTTGAATAAACCATCATTTAGTGCGATGCTTGAAAGGTAAGTTGTGCAAAATTGAGGGTTTAATAAGAAAATTATATTAGTTACACATTTTTAAATAATTTTTAAAGAAAATCATGTAGGGCTCACTTTCCACCCCCACCGTACTTATGCCCATACATTTTATTTCTTTTTATTATAACCGTAAGATAGCTTAATTATTCTTCTTTTAGATTCAATTTGTAAAATTTCATTTGATCCATTAGTTAAAGAATTACATTAAAATAACTCAACCGTGCACTTCGCCGTACGCTAGTTTACAGTGCGCCAATGTTTGTGAAAACTTTATTTAGCGTTATAAATAAAAAATTATAGAAGATACAGATTTAATTTTAGAAAATTCGTTATATAAGGTTTTTTTTTGTAATATTTTCTGAATTTTTCAATGGTCAAGTCAGTTTTGTTTTAAAATTTATATTTTCGGAGTTATTTAAAAAAGCATCAAACTTCGTAGTTCATTTGTTTAATAAAAAATTAAGCACCCAGTTCTCGAGTAGAACTTTTTGATATGTTGTTTATTAAACATTTCTTAATGAAATTACAAAAAGTTCTATCTTGTTTGATTTCTTCCGAAGTGAAAATCTATATGCACTCCCCTATTATAACTCTTTTATCGTCTTTTATCGTGGGACTGCAGTATAAATTCTTCTCCATTCTCTTGTTTGTCAAAGTTTTTGCTTGCCTGAAGTCGATATTTCTTTTCGTTAAAGCCCTCTCTATGGTGTTGTTCCATGTTAGCTGAGGTCTTCCTCTTTTTCTTTTGCCTTGCGCCTTACACTCCCAGACATTATTATAAGAATAATAAATAATTATTTAAATCTGAAACTTTTCTTATTGGAACCCCTTTCTGGTAACATCCTTAATCTCTGACTTTTACAGTTTATAAGAAAAGAGACGACGAATAAAGAAAGCGAAAAGGACTCTACAATATGCGGTCACATTCCACTTTCATTCGTCTAGGCAAAAAGATCCGATCCTAATACTTAAAATCTAAATAAAGATAAAAGTGAAAATGAAAGACAGTTTGTTTCCTTTCGATTCAAAGGTGGTACACAATCTGCAGATACAGCTGTCTGGTATCTCGTTTATTGAGGTTCATCATACTGTTCGAGAGTTTTTTATTAATATTCTTGATTATTTTTTTAGTCTGGATTTGCCCATGAGGGCTCTTCTTTACTTTTGATGATTCCTTATCAGCCATTTCTGAACCCTCGTCTTTCGTAGCACCTTTGGTGATGCCACAAAAAGTTTCTGGGACATCCAAAGTTTCTCTCGAGCCTTGTTTTACCAACATATCTGCTCGTTCATTTCCATGCACCCCTTCATAACCCGGCACCCAAATTAAAGACACTTTATTGTCTTTTGCCAGGTTGATGAGGAGATCTTTGAAGTTTCTCACCAGATTTGATTTTGTGAGTGGGTTTTTACTGTATGTGTTTTTACTGAGTGGGAAGAAAGGAAAGAAAGAAGAAATCTTGGCTGAGGAATATCAGAGATTGGACTAATCTTAGTGTTGAACAGATATTTCACGTTGAAAAAGATAGAGAAGCGTTTAAAGAAGTGATCGCCAATCTTCGTTATAAGACGGCACAAAAAGAAGAAGAATAGCCGCTTGGCTATTGGCTGTGTAAATGTTGATTCTCTTAGCTTTAGGGCCTTCATCAATGGTATAATTGTGTTAATCTTCTCAGTGAAGATTGTTCTGGTGTCATCATATCTGAGTTTTCATCATAAAGAGGGGTTCCTCAAGTATCGGTGGCGCCCAAAATCCCGACAGCCAAAATCCTGACGGCCATAACACCGACACGCCAGAATCCCGACATGCAACAATCCTCGCATAAGTAAAAATTCCGACCACTATATTTTGAATATTTATTGTTTCCTTTTCAAATGCAATACCAAATTATATTATAGAGTATTGAAATTGAAAAATTATTACTTACTAATAAGTACTGGTACTAATTTTTATGTATTTTAAAAGCAAAAATTATTTAAACACTTCATTTTATAATATAAAACTATACTTACTGAAATGGAAGGTTGTAAGTGAAATGATAATATCTATTATATGAAAGTAAACTTGAATGCAGGATTTGATTATACATATATTATTGGACTAATATATTGGCAAAAAAAATAATTTAATTCATATACCCATGTTACAAAATTAGTTCATATTAAATGGTAAATACTAAAAACTTTTGTTTAGTAACAAAAAATAAAAAACAAATGGCCATAAAAGAAAAACAAGAAATAAATGTAATTATATGTTAAAAAGAAACTTATCAAATCTGTCGGGATTCTGGCCTGTCGGGATTTTGGACTGTCGGGATTTTGGACTGTCAGGATTCTGGCGTATCCGGATTTTGGCCGTCGGGATTGTGGCTGTCGGGATTTGGGCTGTCGGAATTTTGGGGTAGACCCCTCAAGTATAATCCCAGTAGTGTTTGTGTGGCTGTTGTGGCTCCAAATATTGTTTGATTTAAGTCTCAGGATGGTCATAACGGCTACCTCCGACATATGTAATTCCAGCGGAGTGATAGCCTCTAATGAAGCCGTTTCTGTACTATTCAAGGATCAATTATACAAAAACAATCATACAGAAGTAAAAACTTCGTTTGTACAATGGTATAAAAAAAAGTTTATTAAAAGCCATTAAAAGTCATCCAAAAGGATTCGCAAAACGTTTTTGATCTAGATCAGATTATCTTCAGTGCCTAGAACGAAGTATTTTAACGTTAGAATGAATGCAAAAGGTTAAAATTGTGACTAGTTGAAGAAAAAATGTGGTAATACAATTAAATGATGTTAAAATAACATCTTTTAGGTCAATATCATTAAATACATACTATTCTTTCAGTAATTTAATTAAAATTATATTTTTCCAACCTATCATATCAGGCAACCACAATTACTTGTTTTCAACTTGCTTCTGCTAAACACTCTTCTCTTGTTAAAAACTTTTACAGTAATATATATTTCTTCCATTTCAGTCTGTTTTACTCCATTACCTTCTATTGATTTCAAATTATTAGTTCACTAATTCAGACAATAAATTAAATTAAAATATTTTTTCAATTTGTTAATAACCACAATAATAAGCAACACTACTGCCACAATAATAGGCAACCAACATTACTCTTTTTATTTTTATAACATTACTTTGTATCTTATCTTTGTACGTCTATAAGTTGTTCACATTTAATTATTTCTCTTTCTCTTTCTATTTCAAACTAAATTAAACTTTCGTCTTCTATTAAAATCTAATTTATTAAAATTTTAATTTCACTTTAATACAGTTATTAATTTACATTCAGCTTAACTAATAATCTAAATTCTAAACAACACTATTTTTAAATTCATAACCAAAAATTGACTACCTGTCTTGTCATGTCGCTTCTGTCTGATAATTAAATTGTCATCTCCTTCACTTTTGTTGGTCTGTGTCCATTGAACTGGCAAGAACCACAAGTTCTTATCGAGCAGGGAACCATGTTGCCCTTTGAGCACTCCTAAATAACACATTCAATCTTTTAACATCGACTTGGAGTCGCTATAAATATCATATAAGTATCAAGTAAACCATATTTCTCGATGTTGCCAATTTCATAAGGTTGCTAGTTTCATGTACTAAGCAGAACGTAACTATTACCACATTTTTTCTTCAACTAGTCACAATTTTAACCTTTTGCATTCATTCTAACGTGGAAATACTTCGTTCTAGGCACTGAAGATGATCCGATCTAGATCGAAAACGTTTTGCGAATCCTTTTGGATGACTTTTAATGGTTTTCAATAAACTTTTTTTATACCATTGTACAAACGAAGTTTTTACTTCTGTATAATTTTTTTTATTATGGTATACAGTCAGCTACTGGGATTTTCCTATTGATTTTGATAAATTATACATTAATCACAATAAAAAGGAGAAACTCGTTTAAAAAATAAATGGCCTACCTGTCTGGTCGTATTTTTGCCACGTCCAAAACAAATTCATAGGGAAATGGCCAATTCTTTGTAACCGAAACAACCAGTGAAGCATGTCCAGAAATTGGACCAAATCTCTGGTAACCTTGGTAATCGAAAGTAGGAGGAGAAAAAATTGGTTTATCATCTTTGTGGACAAAATGGTACCTAACGATACCAGTATTCCTATCTATATCCAGCCACTGCTCAAATGTATTTTGAAAACTCGCATCAAAATCTTCATTTCTGGGCGGAAGAAAAAATTGTGCCTTACAAACTGTTACCGCAAAAGAAAGAATAACCGTTATTCTGATCATTATTTTTAACAAAATTTCCCCTTATCCTGAAATAGATAAAAAAAATATAAAAGATTTATAAAATATTTATAAATATAAAAAGTCACAGGGGTGAAAATAAAAGAGAAAATTTAGTGTGATTTTTAATTGCAAATATTTCATTCAAAAGAAACTGTTTATTTATTCTAAGGGACTTTCGGCATTTGGGCCTCGGTAATAAAGTAGTCTTTCTTTCTGCGTTTAAATTTTTCAAAAATACTTATTAGTTTTCTCAGGATTCGAAAAAAAATGAATACATTTAAAATACATTGAAAATTTTGACATACATCAAAACTTTGCATTTTGCTCCGTTTCCCAATATAATAGTGAGAATTAAAAATAACTTACTTTTTTAAAACAACTTCTCTTCAATAGGATGAATATTTAAGACAACAAAAAAATGTTATGTATTAAAAATTATTTATGATTATTTTTTATCTTTTTTAATACATTTTATAATTGATTTTGGTATTACATACATGATTGTAACACCTTCAGTACAGTGACTATCAGTACACCTTCATACAGAGATAAATTTTTTATTGATACGATTATGTCTACTAAAAAAAGGTGATAACTTCAACTCATCAAACTGTGTGATATTTAGGCCCGGCGCAAATTGAACCTAAGCGAGACACAATCTGCACCGGCGAATTGCTTAGGGCTTAGACAGTTTTGCGCATCCTACTATCAGTGCATTACAGGGTTGTTAACTCTACGGATTTTTCCGTAGATCTACGGATTTTCGAAATTATTTCGGATTTTCAGATATCGACCACATTTCTACGGATTTTTCAGCTGCAGCCATCAAGAAGCTAAAATGAGGATTTTTTTACTCTTAAGGTGTCATTCTTCTTCTTTTTTGGTCTATCAAGTACCATTCTTCTTCTTTTTTGGTCTGTCAAGTGCCATTCTTCTTCTTTTTTGGCCTATCAAGTGTCATTCTTCTTATTTTTGGTCTGTCAAGTGTCATTCTTCTTCTTTTTTTGGTGTGTCAAGTGCCATTCTTCTTCTTTTTTGGCCTATCAAGTGTCATTCTTCTTCTTTTTGGTCTGTCAAGTGTCATTCTTCTTCTTTTTTTGGTCTGTCAAGTGTTATTCTTCTTCTTTTTTGTTTGTCAAGTGTCATTCTTCTTCTTTTTTTGGTCTGCCAAATGCCATTTTCTGTCAGATTTCTGCACTACGGATTTCTACGGATTTTTGAAGCGCCCTCTACGGAAATATTCAGTTGCGTTGTTAACCCTGGTGCATTCGTTCGTAGGTCACGCTTGGTAACGTTTGTCATCGGCGTACAGTTTTCTTGGGCCGTGGGACGCGTAACTCACCGCCAGATGTTTATTTTTACTTGTTGAAGTTATACTTCTTTAGGCGCGATTGAGATTGAGGGTGAATTTATATTGATCTGCGCGCATGCGCACACCGACAGTTTGGTATTAGTCTTTATACGGGCTCTGATTGGGTGTTGAAATGATCTGTCAATAATAATTCAATATGGAGGTTATCGGTAAACAAAAATGTTGTATAATATATTAGTTTTTATTGTTGTGAGGACAGAAATAAAATCAAATTTATAATTATAGTGACTTTTTAAATAGTTGTGAAAAGCCACAGGTACGTAATTCTAAATGTTTCAGTTGTATTCCAATAAAAAATTATCTTCATACCTATTTGGAAAATGTAAAAAAAATAATGTACTTACCTAGTACTTGCTATGCTATCTATACCCCTAGTAGGCAATGCTTTAATTTACATAATCTGATTACGAACAAACTTTCTACAAATTTTCATCTAATGTATCGTTTTCTTACTCTATATATTGTTGTATTTTCCTACTGACAAAACTCCTTAGCGACGTGATTTCTCAGCGACAAAATTATGACAGATCCGTCATGAAAGTGTCTGGTAATAACAAATAAATAAAGATTATATTTCTTTGATATGGTGCATTAATTATCTCGTGAAATAGTCTTGTCGAAAATCATTCGAGAGAAAATTATTTAACGGCAAAATTTTCTCCTGGTTTCATTTCCTGGACAAAATCACTCGACTAACGTCTCGTGATTTAAGTCAAAATTTAATTCGCGAAAATTGCCAGGCAACAAACTTTCATACCAGTCGAAAATATTGCCGGCAAAATTTACTCTCTTGTGATATTATATACGACAAAAATCAAACTAATAAAAATTCATATAAACAAAATGTAAAAAAGTTGTCCAGTTTGTGTATATTCCCACATGACGTATACGCGAAGGTGGTGCAGTTTGAAATCCCTTCGACTCTTGTTCGGCGGGATACACGGGAAGTAGGTTCAAGCCCAATGCAAGTTATATCATTTTTTTTATTTTTTTTTATAGATTTTATGATTGTAAGTATATTATTATATAATTTTTTTCAGAAAATAAAATTCAAAATTTTATAAAATTTTTTTAATTAAAATTTTTTGGCAACAATTATTGTTCAGAAATCATTTGTGGCATTTTTCAATGTGTTTGTGTGTGTTTTATTCTTTTATTTTTTTAATTTTTGGTATTGTTTTAATAAAAATTTTTGGAAAGTAGTAGAGAAACTGTTTAAAGTATAATGATTTCGTTGAAATCATATAATAGAAGTATAACTTCTTACGTGCATACAAAGTACACACATTCATTTTTTTTTGTTTGCGAGATGGACTTATCTGAAATAAATACGGATGGTACCTAAGTACAGGGTGTCCCAAATTGGTATGTTTTGCAGTGTATACCGAAAACTAGAGGAGATAGAAAAAAAAGTAGTTAAGATGTCATGACTTCTTTTTTCGTTAAAGTAACGATTGTCCAATCAAATCATCACTAGCTCTTCACATTATCGAGATACTGGGCGATTATTGAAAAATGTCGAAAACGACAGGGTTACAGATCTTCTTTATTAAGAAAAATTTTAAAAATCTTTATAGGAACTTTTGATAGATATATTATGGACGGATTCAGTGGCGTACAAAAAACTTTTTTAGGGGGTCTCGCTAAGGAAATATAAACCATACTTATGTTTTTTTTAATGGGACACCCTGTATATTTTGACATTTTTCGTTTACCTTTTTAATTCTCTTTCATCCGATATGACATATCATATATCTATTTTCAGTTGTTGGAGCTACCGTGCAAATAAATTGTTTATAGTTAACGTCAGGTTAAAGACATTTAAAAATAAAACACTCGGTAACGTATTTTAACATTTTAATACTAGGGTACCAATCCTTGACATTTTTATTTAGAAAAAATAAAATCAATCAACTTAAAAAAATAGGAATAACGAATTTACCAACAACAAAAAACTACTTAACTACAAGAAATAATTTTACAAAAATAATAACATTAACATAAACCAACAAACAACAATAATAAACAACGTAACAACTATAATTAATTTTACAAAAATATGAAAATTATAATAAATGTTCAAAATACTCCCCGTTTGGTTGTAATAATAACTGACACCTTTTTCTTACAGATCTTACACAATTGAGTACATGCAGTGCATATTATGCACTGGTTTTATTTTTCTAAATGCTTGATGAATGCTTTGCAATAATTCTTCCTTTGTGTTAAATTCAGTTTCATAAATATTGTTTTTTAAAAATCCTCAAATAAAAAAATCAGGACGATTTAGTTCTGGTGAACGAGGGGGCCACCTAACAGGACCATAAGTTCCAATCCACCGATTATGAAATTTTTCATTTAAATAATTTCCAACGAATTCTGAATTATGGGCAGGTGCTCCATCTTGTCGGAACCAAAATGTCGGAGCCAAATATTACTCATCAGAAATGTTATTTAAATTGGTTTCTAAGATGTTAGTTTATCGTCAAATACGTGATAAACTAATTTATTATGCTTGACAAAACAACTAACATTAAAACCCAATCTGCCTTGACTCCTGATCCCTTGAACTAAGTGGGAATTTGAGTCATTCCAATATAGTTCATTGTGTCGGTTAAATATTCCTGCACTGGATATGCGAGCTTCATCGCTAAATATTACCTTTGAATAAAAATTTGGATTTTCATTACATATAATCGTTAGGATATCAATATCGTGTCAATTATTATTACAACAAAACGGGGAGTATTTTGAACATTTATTATAATTTTCATATTTTTGTAAAATTAATTATAGTTGTTACGTTGTTTATTATTGTTGTTTGTTGGTTTATGTTAATGTTATTATTCTTGTAAAATTAATTCTTGTAGTTAAGTAGTTTTTTGTTGTTGGTAAATTCGTTATTCCTATTTTTTAAGTTGATTGATTTTATTTTTGCTAAATAAAAATGTCAAGGATTGGTACCCTAATAGTAAAATGTTAAAATACGTTACCGAGTTTTTTATTTTTAGGTGCCTTTAACCTGACGTCAACTATAAACAATTTATTTGCACGGTAGTTCCAACAACTGAAAATAGATATATGATATGTCATATCAGATGAAAGAGAATTAAAAAGGTAAACGAAAAATGTCAAAATATACAGGGTGTCCCATTTAAAAAAACATAAGTATGGTTTATATTTCCTTAGCGAGACCCCCTAAAAAAGTTTTTTGTACGCCACTGAATCCGTCCATAATATATCTATCAAAAGTTCCTATAAAGTTTTTTAAAATTTTTCTTAATAAAGAAGATCTGTAACCCTGTCGTTTTCGACATTTTTCAATAATCGCCCAGTATCTCGATAATGTGAGGAGCTATTGATGATTTGATTGGGCAATCGTTACTTTAACGAAAAAAGAAGTCATGACATCTTAACTACTTTTTTTCTATCTCCTCTAGTTTTCGGTATACACTGCAAAACATACCAATTTGGGACACCCTGTACAATTTATTATGATAAATAAAAATATTAGCATAGTCAACACCCAGAGTGAAAACTGCATTGTCTTTGTCATTAAATTCTGATAACTTTTGGTAGACTAAATAAGCGGCGATACTAAATTAATAATCAAAAAGGCGGCACACATAGTAGAAGCGGTTTCCGCTTACGGGCAAACCGCGCGAATCTGAGCGGTTCTCGCGCGCGGGAATGGTAACACAGTGAAGACGGGTAAAAGCGAGAAAAATCGTTCAAATTTGTCAGTTGCGTCTATAACTTATCGCAAAATTTCGTCTTTTGATGACGATATGATTGCTTTTGATTCTGTTTTGACTAAACTGAAAAGAAAAAAAGTTGGTATACATTTTCTTAATCGCGAAAAAATAATTTATGGAGAATATCATCATTTATTTCAAAACTTAAAATAAGATAATGAAAGAAAGTGAAATATCGTTCTCCCTCGTATCCCAAATAGGGGATCTTTCAAAAACGGCAGCAATTAATGCCTCCTTATTAATTGTACAAACATTAAAACCGCGCGGAAAAACTAAATTCTCATTCGAGTAAAAGCGGTCAGGCGGGTTAAAGCGGTTGGCACGCGCGAACCTGCTTTGACTATGTTCGTGTACATTTAAAGACGTGCATTCATTTTCAAAACTTTTAAAAGCGGGTCCGCGCGGTTTGACCGTAAGCGGAAACCGCTTCCACTATGTTCGCCGACTGATGCCTTTACAAAAACACATTATTAGAAAAATAAGGTGAAAAATTATTCATGTTACTTAAATCATGATCGATAAAAATATCGTATTACCCTCAAATTCAGCTTGTCGGCATATTCCATTTTTGTTTATTACATATTACATTTTTTATGCTTAAAAATTAAAAACGAAATATGCAGATAGTGTTATTTTTTATAACCGATCAGTAGCGGACCCTGTAGTAATTGTAAATGATTGCGATCCTGCAGTAATTGTAAATGATTGTGATCCGAGCAGTGCCGGATTTACCACTAGGCCGACTAGGCCGCGGCCTAGGGCCGCAAGCAAAAGGGGGCCGCAGCGTTTTGTAAAAAAATTTTGGTAAAAAAATTGAATTTTTATTTTCGAAAGTTTAATTAAAATAACCAACGTTTATATCAAAAATAAATATTAACTCTTGTCAGGGTATAGGAGGCTACAGATTGCAGGTGGATTGTGGAAAGTTCTAGATAGGAATGTGATGAATTGATGTAGCCCGCACTGGCATACGGCAGGGACCCCGTGTGATGAGTCACTTCCTTTCTTATCAAGGCGCCGGGATGACGGATGCGCCCCCCCCCCCCCCTCTATCGTCTCCTCTATTACCTATATACAATATGCAGCACATACAAATCTCTAAAGGAGTACGTATTGAGTCTGAGAGACAACCTTGATTCCTATGAACAAAGAGGAAAAGAGTTGTGTAAAAATGAAACCTATAATCTTGAAATAAAAAGACGCCCGAAAAGAAAAGCTCTCCCTGGCGAAGACAAAGAAGATGAATTAACTGAACCCAACTTTAACGGTAAATAATACTTAAAGATTAATACATTCAATGTTATAATAATTGACAGGCTTTATTCAGAATTGAATGAAAGGTCCAAAGTTTATTTCAGTCTTAATGAAGAATTTGGATTTTTAAAAAACTTATCGTCAATTTCTAATGAACAAATGAAGGGAAAAACTGCTATTTTGGCTAAAAAGTATCGACATAGATGGTGACTTTGAAGAAGAGTGTGTACAGTTCGAAGGCTTTGTTGAAGGTATATTTTATGAAGAAACAGAACCTCATGATAACAACATTACCAAGCCTCTGAGGCATACACTTTTAGAGTATCTGAAACTCATTCGTGAAAAACAGTTAACTTATTTTCGACGGCTTTGCGCATTCTACTATAAAAGGCGACATCTACATCTAATGCATCTGGAGAAATATCATTCAGCGTGTTGAAAATAATCAAAAACTACTTGAGGAACTCGACTTCTGACGAAGATTCTAGATTGTCTAGTTTGGCTAGTTCTATTTCAAATTCTGAGCTTTTTCAAGCCTTAGACTTTAACGATTTGATTAAAGATTTTGCAGTCAAAAAAACTATAAAAGTGAGTGTTTAGAGTTTAGATATGAGATTTATTATGAGTACGGAGTGGTGTGAGTGTCAATGTTAATCACTAATCCAACTTTATCCAAATTAAGAACATTACATTGACGTTTTTCAGTATAAGAGAATAATGTGAGAATTGAACGATCTAGAAGTTTATTTTTTGTATTTATATCTTTATTTTTTAGTGCCCTATTACTATTACAGTTCATATTATTTTGCTTGTTCTTTTACTTGTAATGTCTTTTTAACTTTTCAACCTTTCGTTGTCACCTGTACTTTTATCCCCGAATGAAACAAATTTCTGTCAATATAAACATTGTTGTTAGAGCTATTTTGGGGTTTTAGCCACATTTTTAAACCAAGATTATTTAATTAGTGAATACAACATTTCCACCTATTTATGTACCGGCCGTAATCAAATAGAACGTTAGTGGTATTTCTGTTCATTTATGTTATGCTTTGTATGTTATACTATTTTAAAAAGTAAAATTAAAATAAACGTTATGTATTAATATGAAATGTGCTTTATGCTTTAATTACATAATCGTGAAGTTATAGGGGCCACTCGAGGTAATTTGACCTTGGGCCGCAAGTGCCCTAAATCCGGCACTGGATCCGAGCAGTAAATTGAGGAATATGAGTTATGACCGAGCAGTAGGGGAGAGATTATTTTAAATATGTAGGTATTATGTGCAGAAATAAAATACTCAGTGTAAGATTTATTTTTATTATATGCACCCGCTTATGATCAAATTCGATGTTTTCGAAAGTCATACCGCTACAACTACTAGGGACGTGTAAGATATTTTTAAAACGTTACTAGTTACAAGTACGGAAATACCGATTTTAAGTTGCCTACTCAATTCAGTACAATGATCAGAAACATCACTATTTTGTAATCAGTATTTGTACTCAGTACCACTGAGAACAGGTATCAAAAGTAACTGTTACATGTCCGCACTGATTTTGCCCGTCTCTATTCGCCACGTCGACAGCCAACGGTAGGGTTGGGTTGTGTTCAATATGCGGCACGCTAGAAAAATAAATGCACGGGTCACCCGTCCCGCCGACGCAGGTTGTGTCTGGCTTAGGTTCAATTTGCGCCGGGTCTTACGAGTGAAATTTACATTTCAATATTTAGTAAGAGGCTACATCAGCGCGATATCAATATTTTTTTTTCGAAAGTTCTTTCAACAGTGCGGCAACCGTGCGTCGGCAGTACGGCACTATACATACTATCAAAAACGAAGACACAATATTGTCAAGTTCGATTCAACGAAGTCAGTCAAGTTCGATTTCTTGTTATAGATATAGATAATCTATTTTAGTAATTCCAATGTGACACAAAATCTAGGCATGGGATGAAAAAGTTTATTTGAAGAAAGTGTATTTTTTGTTCTTCTTAATGTCGGTACAGACTCGTTTTTGTAATATTTTATTTAATTATAGAGTAATTTCCACATACTAACCTATTTCGAGTTTTTTACTATATTCCGAATAGGTGTATCAAATATATCTCAATATATCACAAAGTAGTATTTACCAGAGCCTATTTTACTTCAGTGAGCGGCCGTGGGTAACGGCATTAAACGCTGGCCTCATACGCCAGTAGACGTGGGTTCGATCCCTGCCAAAGACAAACCATTTTCATTTCCAATAATGACACGAGCCGTCTCACCGTGCCTCGGAGAGTACGTTAAGCCGTCGGTCCCCCTGGGCTAGTGTACATCGACACTAGTTACTTGAAACAGGGTTAAAGATGTAATTGGCGCTGGAACTATCCGAAAGGATCTCCCCGGCAAAAATGCCATACGATATTATTTATTTTATTACGTCAAATCAGGCCCGATGCACTACATAATTTTCGGGCCCCTAACAAAAATTTAATATAGTAATAATAATAATACATAATAACTTTTTTAAATGTCTTAATTATTTAATAGAAATATGGTTGCACCAGAGATTTAAACTTTTACTAACAATAAATAAAAATTATATTTAAATAATTAAACATTGTTTAATTGTTTAAAGTGCAAAAACTACCGTGGAATTTCTCCACTATGTACAGCATATACAGTCCTCACATAAAAGTACTAGCACTAGCAGAATATATTATTTGAGACTTCAGACGGGGAAGATCGACAATTGATCAAATATTTAGAGACACTTTTTCAAAATCTCGCAGGGATTGAAGCAGGGAGATGGGCTGGCCCCAACATTGTTTAACCTGGCACTGGAATATGCGGTTAGGTAAATGCAAACGAGGAAACCTACTGACCAACAGAACCGTTCAACTGGCCGCCTATGACGATGATATTATTATTATGAGTAAAACATCAACAGGAGCACAGGGACCATAAGCAGAATTAAAAACGAAAACGAAAAGGCTAGGTCTGGACACAGAAAAAACTAAAATATTATATAGTCCCACAAAACATTATACATGAAGATGACATTGAAACGGTTGGAAAGTTTACATACCTGGGAGTAGAAATACATGTAGACGCATTAGAAGATGGAGAAATACGGAACCTATTTTGCCCTCTCCCATAATATGTTATAATAAATATGATATTCCGGTCTCAAAGTGTCCACCGAAATACAAAGATGAGAATCTGTAAAACTTTAGTTTGACCAATGTATGACCACTGCTATGGCAGTGAAGCATGGGTCCTGAAAGAAGCATCCAAAAACAAACTCGACACATTCAAAAGAAAAGTACTGAGGAGAATACTAGGACCTGTGTAGCGATAACGGAATCTTCAGCATTCGATACAACAACGAGCTTTATCAACTTTATAAGGAAACACCCCTGTCAGATTTTATTAGAATAAAAAGATTGCAATGGGCCAGACACGTGATAAGAATGGGAGAAGATAGGCTACCAAAAAGAGCAATGAACACTAGGATGCAGGGAAAGAGACCTGTTGGAAAACCAAGAAAGCGCTGGGAAGACACTCAGTAAGCAGCGGTGCACAAGCATTTTTAGGAGTCCGTGTATGAAGAATAGCAGCGACAGATAAACAAGGGTGGAGGCAAAAAATAAAGGAGGTCAAGTCAAGCTGTAGTGCCGTAGAAGAAGAAGAAGAATAGGATGGGAGGACGAACTTCCTTTTTGCGCACTGTTGTGGGCTGTAAAATATGATAATATTGCATCTTTTTGTGCCTGCCGTTCCTGTTCTCTTTTTTGCTTTTTTCTTTTTTCACTGCCACTTAAATGTTTGTAATAGGGATGGTCACAAGATCGAACTTAACTCGGATCGAGCTCAAGCCGGTTCGTTTTTTAGGACCCGAGCTTCAAGCCGAGCCAAATTTTTTGTGGGCCGAGCCGAGCGGAATTCGAAACGAGCCAAGCTTAATTCGAAACGAGCCGAGCTTTCAATAACGAGCCTGTCAATATTTTAGCTAATACTCTAATACTTTTTCTAATTCATTTATTTCTTTTACGACTGATACTTTTGTTTTAGAATAAGTAATTCAGACTACAAATACGTATTTTCAATGTACAGTGTGTCTGTAAAATATGGAATAAATTGGATATCTCCTAAACTAAAAGCCTTCTGAAAAAAGTCTAAAACAAGTCGATTTTTCATTTTAATGACATGTTTTTATTTTATGTTTTTTTGTTTTTCATTTTAATATTTAAATAACAATATCTCATAATAAACACAAAATTTTTCAAACAACACAGTAATAATTATAAAAAATTGTTCAATACAACTGAAGATATTGAAATATGACCGATTCACGCCCCAGCCATTTTCGGGTGGTTGTCTAAATTTAGATATAACGGGTTTCACTGTTGGTAAGGTTCTTTGCTTATTGCCAGATGTTGGGCTTGCAATGCAGTGCACTATAAAGTAATCTTAAAAATAACAATAAAGCCATTTTTCTACAACCGTGTTAAAAATGCGCAATTTTTAGCACTCCATACGAGCGTTAAAAATGCTACTTCAAGGCACTAGTTCTTTAAAATTTTTATGGCACTGCAGTTCGTATTGACCGTATAGGCAATTTTGATGTAATGTCAAAAAAATATAAAAATGGAATGTCAGTCAAGTTCAAGTAAAATTTTTGTAGATATTGTCCTGTAATTACGTTTGTAAAAAAATATATTGTATGATATGCGTGTTAACTCGCTTCGCTCATTCTGCAAACTTTCACATGCGTGCCTTAAACGTGTACTTTTAACACTTATATCATAAATAACTATTAAAGCTATTGTAGGTAATACTGGTGTACCTTTTAGGTAATCACATACCTATATAAAAATAGTCAGTAACAAAGGTTAAAAAGGATCGTACTCTACAAGTAGGCTTAAAATGCTTAAGTTTTTAAAATAGTGTGCATAATATCAATGACCACCATTTATTGATTTTTTTTACATTGATTCATCAGTTATTATTTCCTGTGCGTAAAATGAAATCATTTTGAAAATGTGTTTTGTTTTTTCAATAAAAATATTATTTTCGGGCCCCATTAAAATGCGGGCCCGAGGCAGGGGCCTCATGGCACTAGTGGTAAAATAAGCCCTGGTATTTACACAGGTATTTATAATTATACAGACTTTTTCTTATCGTGCAGTTTCTTATCGAGCGTTTGCAATCATCATTTCTATAGATAGACCGGGCCGTATCGTCGCCCCCGTTAGTGAAATTATTAAGATTCGATTTTTTTGCACAAACTTACTCAAAAAGAAGTCCTTATAACATATCCACAGGGTGCCGGGCGGTGCCGTGGTCGAAAAATTGTTTAAACAATTTGTTTTAAGCAAATTCACAAAAATAATTTTATTCATTTTGAACAATTTTTTTTAGATAATTTGGGTCATTCCAAGCAAAAAAGGGCTCTTGTCATTTTTCTCTAAAATTGATTGTTGTCGAGTTATATGCGATTAAAAATTTGACAAATGCGAAAATAGCCATTTTCATGGCTTAATAACTCGATTAAAAATTTTTTTTTTTTGTTTTTATATGGTTTTTTAGTATAAACATCTTCGAGAGCATATTATAAAAGGCTTTAAAATCTCTTATTACATAGTTTGATATACCTACTCATTTATTGTTAATATAATTGCGAAAAAAGGTCGAAATTGCAAAAAAAATTAATTTCGCAATAACTTTTGGAAAAATTAGTGTACAACTTTGAAATTTTTGTCAAATCAGGATTTTCTGGTGCTTAATATGTGAGAAAAATTTCAAAGCGATTCATTTAATTGTTTAAATTTTACTCAAATTGTTTATACCAGAGATCATTTTTTTCTCAATAACATAAGTCAGAAAAAGTTATGTTAGAACCATTCCACAGGTGTTAAATGAAAGAGCATGAGCTATAGTTTTAAGTTGGTTTAAAAAAAATAAATAAAAAATACATTTATTAGTAATAAATAATTATGCAAAAGTATCGTCAATCTTTCCTTATAAACTTTTTAAATAAATTTTTTCAAAAAAATATATTTTTTACCCTTTTTTTGGGTGCACAACTAATACCAAGTAATGTTATTTATATAATAATTGACAAAAAATTGTAATAAATATATATAATTTATTACATAAAAAATAAAAAGTTTATAAGGAAAGATTGACAATACTTTTGTATAATTATTTATTACTAATAAATGCATTTTTTATTTACTTTTTTAAAACCAGTTTAAAAATATAGCTCATGCTCTTTCATTTAATACCTGTGGAATGGTTCTAACAGTCTCTTTTTCTGACTTATGTTATTGCAAAAAAATGCTCTCTGGGATAAACAATTTGAATAAAATTTAAACAATTGAATGAATCGCTTTGAAATTTTTGTCACCAAAGAAACCTCATTTGACAAACATTTCAAAGCTGTACACTAATCTTTACAATAGTTATTGGGAAATTAATTTTTTTGCAATTTCGACCTTTTTTCGCAGTTATATTAACAATAAATGAGTATATCAAACTTTGTAATACGCCATTTTAAAGCTTTTTTCTCTCGATGATATCTGTACTAAAAAACAATAAGTTTCACTGTTTTCCATCGATTTGAGAAAAAAAGGAAAAAACGCCGTTTTTTGACACTAAATTGTTTATAAATAAAAATGGCCGCCAGATCCTACGCAGGAAATAGTTACAATTTGCTCTTATTATTACCTGTCGAAAAAACGCTTCATTGCCCTGGCTGTTGAGGTGTCATGGAAAAAACCTTATTACCCTGGACTACTAATTCACCACCTCCTTCTAAAGACGCGTTCCAACTGTGAATCTTCTACCACCATCAATGCGCGCTTGAGATAGAGCACCGGCAACGATATAAAATGACGTCCGCCGCAAGAGAGAACTGAGTTCTACCAGAGTACTGATCTAACAAGAACTTGTCCCTTGGATATTGACCAAAGGATAACCGCCAATTGCTCCGAGAGTTTAGATTAAGATAATCTAGTAAGAGCTTCCGAACCGATCATTCTTCTTCTTCAAGTGCCGTCTCCTAATCGGAGGTTGGATATCATCATCACTATCTTTACTCTATCCACCGCTGCTCTAAAGAGTTCTATAGAACTGCATCTAAACCAGTCCCTTAAATTCTTTAACCATGACACTCTCCTTCTTCCTATACTCCTTCCGCCTCTTATCTTTCCCTGTATTATCAGTCTTAGCATTTCATATCGCGGTCCCCTCATTACGTGTTCCAGATATTGTAACTTTCTTATTTTTATTGTGTTTATTATTTCGCATTCTTTACCCATTTCTCGCAGTACTTCCGTGTTCGTTTTCCTCTGTGTCCATGCTATTCTAAGCATTCTTCTGTAACACCACATTTCAAATGACTGTAGCTTATTTATGTGTTCTTGCTTTAATGTCCAGCTTTCAAGTCCATATTGTAGTATCGAGAACACGTAGCATCTCAAAGCTCTTGCTCTCAGTTCTAAGCTAAGGTCTTTGTTGCAGAGAACTGTTTTCATTTTTACAAACGCATTTCTTGCTATTTCTATCCTGGTCCTTATTTCTGTTGTTTGATCATTTTTCTCTGAAATCCAGGTTCCTAGGTATTTGTATTTATCAACCCTTTCTATCGGTACATTTCCCAAATGTATGCTTGTTTGTATGTTTGTTTTCTTAGTTATTATCATGTATTTGGTCTTTTTTATATTCATTTTTAGTCCATATTCTTTACAGAAATTGTTTGTTTTGTACAGTAGTAGTTGGAGTTGTTCAGCAGAGCTTGCTATAATCACGGTGTCATCTGCATATCTTATGTTGTTAATAGATCTTCCGTTAATTATTATTCCTTCACTTTGAGATAGCAATGCTTCTTCAAAAATGGCTTCACTATATGCATTAAAGAGTAATGGAGACATAATACATCCCTGCCGAACTCCTCTCCTGATTTCAATTTCTGGACTGGGTTCGTTATCTATTACAATTTGTACTCTTTGATTCCAGTAAAGGTTTGTTATTATTCGTAAGTCCCTTTTGTCTATGTTTTTTGTCTTTAGAATTTGGACTAATTTTTCATGTCTTACTTTGTCAAAAGCCTTCTCAAAATCAACGTAACAAACATGCACATCCACATTCATGTCCATGCATCTTTGAGCTAACACATTAAAAGCAAATAACGCCTCTCTGGTTCCTAGTCCGTTTCTGAACCCAAACTGACTATCATCTATTCCTTCTTCTAGTTTTTTGTTTATACTACCATGTATTATTTTCAAGAATAATTTGAGAATGTGACTTATTAATGATATTGTTCTGTATTCACTGCAATCTTTAGCGTTTGTATTTTTAGGGATAGCACAAAAGGTTGAGAGTAACCATTGTTTTGGTATGTTTCCTGTTTTGTACACTGTGTTAAACAAGTCTACGATAATGTCTAAGGTTTCATCATTTATACATTTTAAGCTTTCTACTGGGATTTGGTCTGGACCTACTGCTTTACCATTTTTGCTGTTTTTTTAATGCCGATTTAATTTCTTCTTTTAATATCTTCAAAACCGTATCATCTTCTACTTCGACTTCCATCTGCTCTGTTCTATTGTCTTTGAACAATTCATTTATGTATTCTGTCCATCTCTTTAATTTTTCGTTAGTACTCAACACAAGTTTCCCATCTTTTAGTATTCCCATATATTTAGTATTTTTTATGTGTGTTAAAATTATCATGTCTTTTCTGGTGTTCTTCTATTTCTGCGCATTGTTCTTTTAACCACTGTTCTTTAGCCTGTTTAATTTTGGATTTTATTTGTTTATCCACATTTTTGTACATCTGATTATCTTTGTTTTTATGCTGACGTCTTTCTTCCATTAAATCTAAGATTTCCTCCGTCATCCATTGTTTCTTTTTGTATCTGGTTGGTGTAAGAATTTCTTTTTGACATTTATCTATTTCTGTCTTTATTAATAACCATTTTGTCTCTGTTTCAGTATTTTGCTGGATTTGTTCTTTAACATTCATTAAACGGTTATTAATTTCATCTGTCAGGCGTTGTTTTATGAGTGGGTTTCTTAGTTTACTTGTATCGATTTTTACATCTGTTGTTCTGCGTTTTATTATTTTCATTTTGAGCCTAATTTTGGTCACTACTGGGTTGTGATCTGATCCTATGTCGGCACCTGGATAGGTTTTTGAAGATATAATTGCGTTCTTGTATCTTTGTCTAATCAATACATAATCTATTTGGTTTCTTACAATTCTCCCTTCTTGATCTGCTGGTGACTTCCAGGTATATAGTCTTCTCTTTGGCATTTTAAACAATGTATTAGTTATGACAAAATTATTGTTTTGGCAAAATTCGATAAGCCTGTCACCTCTTTCGTTTCTGTTGCCCAGACCATATCCTCCTGTACATTCTTCTACTTTTTCGTCTCCAACCTTTGCGTTAAAATCTCCCATTATAATTGTAACATCCTGCGTTTTAATGGATTTTAAAATATTGTCTAGGTCTTCGTAGAAAGTTTCAATCTCGCTCTCTGGTTTGTCCGCAGTCGGAGCATAAACTTGTATTATGTTTAATTTGGGTTTATTCTGATTTAATTGTAAGAGGATAATTCTGTTGGAGTATGGAATGAAATTTACTACAGCTTTATCCATGTGTTTGTTTAGTATTATCCCGACACCATATCTGTGTGAACCGTCTTGACTTCCTGAATAGTATATTGTTTTATTGTTGATTTTCATCTTTCCTGAGTCGGGCCATTGGACATCGCTGATTCCTAAAATGTCTACATTCAGCCTTTCCATTTCATTAACGGCATTATGTACCGATCATTAAGTATTGATTTAAGGCGAAACCGTCCCGCGGGCGACCGAGTATTGATTGGTTGCTCTCTGTTCCTCGTCCGGATCGACTAGTGATCGATTCGGCTATCTCTACACCAGAATAGGTAGTGATTATTCGTTCGCCTTGGTGTTTTGGGTACTGACCAATACATCATCCTATTGTTTAAATTTTACTAGCATTGCACATTTTTCGCAGATATCGAAGAATTTTCACGACCAACAAATGATATTTTGAGCTCAATCTCCTTCTGGTATCGTCAATTATATCGAGAAATACAAAGGTGAAACTCCTAATAACTCCTGATATATGTTATCATCTTTATAGGGGGGGTCTGGAATCTTCAAAGGACATCTCAGACCAGGAGGCTACCTTGCTGACTTAAGTGCCGGATTTTCCCGAGGTACCTTAAAATGCTCTCTCGTCGCCGAGGCTACGCGGAACACGCCTACCTGCTAAACCAGATCCTCCTCTGTCAGCCAGCGCCCCCAAAATCGGAATGGCCGCTGTAAGGCCGACATTACTTTCGAAGCACTACCTTCATTTATCCACAGATATTCCGTCAGCAAGAGGGCCTTTTCCTTTTCCTTATTTTCCCTTTTTTTGAACGCAGAATTTTTTGGAGCTACCCCGTTCCATGGGATGTATGAAAGGCACACACAGAGTTCCCACGAAGGCTTACCCACAGTCTGGCTCACATAGTTCCAGAGACCTGGACTCTAACAAAAAGTGATGAAAACATGTTTTGAAAGAAAAGTACTACATACTATGAAAATGGAGTGTGGAGAAGAGGATATACCCTATTCCACGAACATACGCCTGTTTTGGATTACTTCGACAACGAATATTTTACTGTGCACAATAAGAAGAACGAAATTAAATTGCAAATTACATTGTTGTTTATTGGAATAATTATTAGCGCCATTATTTTTCGTACTTCTTATTTTGCACAGTAAAATATTCGATGTCGAAGTAATCCAAAACAGGCGTATGTTCGTGGAATGGCCCATACAACTTCTAACTTTATGGAATATACTAGAAACCAGATGTCGTAATCGTAAAATACGTTAATATGGGACGACCTAGGATGGGAGGCGTGTAATGAGGATGGAACAAACTGATCCAGATAGAAAAATGCTTCTTGATAGACCCATTGGTCAGAGAAGAAGAAGACTCAAAACAAGGTACCTTGATGAAGACATGAGAAATATGGGAATACGTTCTTGACAGAGGAAGGTAATGAATAGGGACGACTAGAGAGAATTCTTGAAGGATCAATACAGTAGAGTAGGGTGACCAAATTATAAACTTGAAAAAACGGGACACATCCAAGCAGCAGTAGCGCACCTAGAATTTTTTCTCTGGGGGGAGGAAGGGGTTGGCTTGGGCGTCCAATTTTTTTTTTATTTTTTGTCAAAGGCAAATTACATTTTCCTACTATTCTTTATGTTTTTCATATGCCCTGGGGGAAATGAGGTTTAACTCCCAACCCACCGGTGCGCCACTGCCAAAGAGGGTTCGGGAGCGATACCCACACAGGTAGGGGAGATTGAAATATGGTGTTTAAGCTAATTTGGGACCAAGACTGCGAAATCCAGGTGGAAATACACTCCAGAGAGGTATGGGAAGATCCTGGCAGACATCTGAAGTATGAGGTCCACACCTGGTATACAGATGGGTCCAAGACAGAAGATGGTTCGGGATCAGGAGTATATAGTGAGGATAGGAACTATAACGATTCCATCCCACTAGGAGAATATACCTCTGTATTTAAGGCGGAGGTATATGCGATCCTGCACTGTGCACGGATAAACAGATTGAGGACTTATACTAATAAGAGAATCAATATCTGTTCAGACAGCCAAACCGCCTTGAGGGCTTTAAAGAACCCAAGGATAACCTCAAGGCTTGTGTGGGAATGCCGCGAAGAACTTGACACCCTGGCGGAACATAATGAGGTAAAACTCATTTGGGTGCTTGGACATCAAGGGATCGCTGGTAATGAAAAAGCTGACGAACTTGCTAGACGAGGATCAGCAACAAGATACTTCGGTCCAGAACCAGCACTGGGAGTGCCCAAAAGCACAATCCGAGACCGATTAAGAGGCTAAATACGAAGACAGCACAAAGAATACTGAGAAGAAATTCCCACGCAAAATCATGCGAAGAGATTTATACCTCAGACATGCGCAAAAAGATCTGAAGAACTATTCAAAATGAACAGGAATCAGCTCAAAATCACTACAGGTTTCTTAACTGGACAATTTCCAGTAAAAGGACACCTACACATGATAGGACTATACATATAACGGAGATCTCAGCTGCAGACTATACAATAGAGAGACCGAGACAGTCAGACATTTATTGTGCGATTGCGATGCGTTGGATCGTAAGAGACAATCAATATATGGAGACTGTAAACCAAGTCTGACAGTGTATGGCACTAACCCAATGGACCTTTACAGGCTAGTGAAGGGCACTGCTATATTGGATTGGGTGTCATGAGAACAAATGGAAGAAAACACAATAAGCTGAAAAGCTGCAGTGCCACCGGAGTGCATGCACGGACGGCTTCCAAGAGAAAAAAAAAGACTGCGAAACAGACAGAAAACTATAAAACTCCGCCAGACTGACATGCATCAACAACCCGTCAGAACAAAACAGGGAAGAATACAAAATAGCGAGAAACAAAGCCAACTCAACAAATAAAAAGAAGAAAAATGACTGATTTCGCTGGACGATATTGAAGAAGACAGAGAAAACCATCAAATTACAACAATTTTACAAAAAAGTCAGAGCACAAAAAATACGCCCAGCATTAAAATAAGAGGACAAAAAACCAAAAAAGAGAAACCGTGTTTAAAGACAAACAGATCAGAAGAATATTACGAAAAAATGCTATTGACTATAAAGAAAACACACTGCAATGAAGAAGTAAGGCCGTACAAGATAACGACGAAGTAGAAATTTTCACAGAAGAAGACGTACAAAAACAAATATTAAAAACGAATAAAACGGAAAAGGAGCAGCAGAAGATGAAACAGCAGTGGAATAAAATACGGAGGAAGAGAATTTGAACAAAACAGACTACCAGCCGATTGGAACGCAGGTATTATAGTACCTATATATCGACCCATGCAACGAAGACTATAGTAACTCAAAAAACGTTACATTTGACTTATTATGGTATTATTATCCTTTTTAAGCTTTATGTGGTAGAAAAGTATGGTAACTCAGGTATGAATTTTAAGGCAACCAGTAAAGCATTTGCTATAGCAGTGCTTCCCAAACTGTGCGCCGCGGCGCCCTGGGGCGCCGTGGCTCGACTACAGGGGCGCCGCGAAAGTTTTCTTCCAATATTAGACATAATCACATAATTACCTTCAAGTATTAAACATTAAACTAAAGTTGTTATGACAACTTTTTAACTTTTAAAATATACCTATATAAAAATGTTTCCCATGATAAACGAGTTCAGTTATTAGTAATTTTATTTGATGCCGACAATACATCCTCGATATTTTAAATTCTAGGAAACAATTCTCTTACTACTGTAAATTGACTTCGGACCGACAGGCCATAAATCACTGCCGGTCGGCAAATACAATCGTCTCTTTGCACGTGCACATTTTAAAACTATGAATTTTTACTTATCTAAATTTTAGTTAGTTGAATTTGTAGTTTCATACTGTTCGCATCGTTTCATTTATCAGTGTGAATATAAACAGGGTTGTTTCACCTACTTGTGTACAAAAGTTGCTGTAAAAATGGAAAAGTTTTTGAATTTAAATAAACAAGGTGGTTCTAAAAATAAAGTGGATGCACCACAAACTAGTGGTAGAGTCGTGAAGAAACGAAAATACCGTAAATATGATGACAGCTATTTGGATTTTGGCTTTACATCAACAAACGTCAATGATCAAGAGAGACCACAATGTTTATTGTGCCTGAAACTTTTGGCTCCAGAATGCATGCTTCCAAGTAAGTTAAAACGCCAGTTGGAAGCCAATCATCCAAACTTTACTGACAAACCTCGTAGCTTTTTTACCAGGAAGTTAAATGATTTGAAGCATCATACAAGGTTGCGTATAAAGTTGCAAAGTGTAAAAAACCCCACACAATCGCAGAACAATTAATTCTACCGGCTGCTGTAGATTTGGTAAACATTATGATCGGAGAATCTGCGGGAAAACTTCTTTCAGCGGTGCCTTTATCTAACAACACCATCAGTCGCAGAATTCAGCGTATGGCGGAGGATCTTAATGATCAAATAATTGAAAAAATAAAAGAAAGTGAATTTGCGTTACAGTTGGATGAGGCAACAGATTCTAGTAAAGATGCACACTTGATTTGTTACATAAGGTTCTTGGATGATAATACCATTGTGGAGGATCTTCTGTTTTGTAAAAAAATCACTGCAAGTACAAAGGCGCAAGACTTGTTCGAGATCCTGAATACATTTGTGGTTGAAAACAATTTGGAGTGGACAAAGTGCGTTGGTGTTTGCACTGATGGTGGTCGTTCAATGTCTGGCCGTTATGGAGGATTACAGGTGCTTGTTCGAAACAAAGCTCCGGATTCAGTATGGACCCATTGCATCATTGCATCAAAGAATCTGAGTCCTTCACTAAATTTGGTCTTAAAACGTGTGGTAACTGTGGTAAATTATATAAAAACTAGGCCGGTGAAAGCAAGGTTTTTCAAAAAAATGTGTGAGGATATGGGTGCAGAACACACGTATCTGTTATACTACTGCCACTCACGATGGCTCTCTCGTGGTAATGTTTTGTCTCGTACGTTCCAATTACGGCAAGAAATGTACATTTTTCTTGAAGAAGAAAAACACCAGTATGCCAAGTACTTTGTAGAAACGTATTTTTTGATTCAACTAGCACACTTATGTGATATCTTTGAAAAGTTAAATGCGTTGAATCTCTCCCTGCAAGGCCGCAACACGCACATTTTAAAATTGGCGGAGAAGATTTCAGCTTTCAGAAAAAAATTAGAAGTACGGAAGAGAAAAATTAATGATAATAATATCAATGATTGTTGTCCCTTGTTGCAGGAGTTTATTATCTCCAATGAAGTTAATATCTCTTGCAATATTAAATCTATTTTTGCGGATCACTTATCAGAGCTTATCAAATGGTTCGAAAAATACTTTCAAGCTGATAATATCGACCAGTTTGCATGGATTCAAGATCCATTTAGAGTGGAAGCTCCTTCTGAATTTACTTCTTTAGAAGAAGAAAATCTCATTGATTTGGCTTGCGACAATACGTTGAAGACAAAGTTTGGCTGCACGGAACTAACTGATTTTTGGATATCGGTAAAAGATGAATATCCGCTGCTGAGTGGTAAAGTTCTGCGCATCTAAATTCCATTTGCAACATCCTATTTGTGCGAAGCTGGGTTTTCGGCGGTCGCTGTAATAAAAAGTAAATACCGTGCGAAAATTAACGTGGAACAAGAAATGAGGGTAGCTGTGTCCAGTTTGATTCCGAGATTTGAAAAGTTGTGTAATGAACAAGAACAAGCTCATTTATCCCATTAATTACTGTAATTATTTTTTCAATAAATTGTTTGTGAATTTAAAGTATGTTTCATTATTATTAAATTAACCTAACCATATCAACTGCAACAGAAACCGTATTAACTACAGTTAAAGTTAGACGTTAAATCAATATTTTGACTCAGGGCGCCGCGGAAAAATTCTAGTTTATTAAGTGCGCCGCGAACTAAAAAACTTTGGGAACCACTGTGCTATAGTAAGTTTACTGACACACACTCCTGCAGGCGAAAACCATAGTAAGTTGAGTTACTGTAGTCTTCGTTGCAAGAAACAGCGGAAGGTATTGCAAGTTTGAGTCAAACTGTTTGACTTACTATAGTTTTCTCTAGTAAGATTCTAATTTTAGTTATTCCGATTAACTATAGAAATGTGTTTTATTATAATTTTTTAAATATTACTGCTTTGCTTCAATAAATCTGTTACTAGTAAACTAGTAAGTCTAGTCTCGAATAAGTATTTTTTTGTTAACAGTTTCGACGAAAACTATAGTAAGTCTACAAAATTTAGCAAAAAACTTATTTTTGTTATGTTTGATCTGTGAAATCCCTTAAAACCCTTTATATATACAATATAACATAAATTTAAATTTGTAAGACGTATTTCTTCCAAAGATAACGTCATTTACTGTTACTAAGTATAGAGTAAGTATGTTTTTTCCTTAATTGCTTCGACGAAAACTATAGTAAGTCTTCAAAATTTAGCAAAAAAATGTGTTTTTGTTATGTTTAAACTGTGAAACCTTTTAAAATCCTTTACATATAATATACCAGAAATTTCAGGTTGTAAGGCGTATTTCTTCCAAAGATATCGCCATTTCTTAGAGCGATCTCTTTGCGAAAAATTTTCAAACGCAATTATCTCAGTTCAACCAAAAGTGAGTTACAATAGTCTTGGTTGCATGGGTCGATATAAAAAAGGAGATCGGGAAGAGTGCGAGAATTACAGAGCAATAACTTAAATAAGACTTAAATCATGCGCTGAACGAATATTAGGAGAATACCAGAACGGGTTCAGACCGGGGAGGTCGACGAATCGAAAGAATACAACAGATAAATGCATCTAATATTCATGGATTTCAAAAGCGCTTTTGATACAATCAATAGGAGGAAAATGATGGAGCAGCTTGAGAATATTGGAATCTCAGAAAAATTAAGACATATGCTAACAGGCTGTTAGTAACAGTGAGCCTAAAGAACACCAGAGCAAGAATCAGTTTTAACGGAACAACTTCTAAGGAGATTAATGTAAACAAAGGCGTGAAACAAGGTGACTCTATCTCTCCGACATTATTTAATCTGATATTGAAAGTAATCATGAAGAGGACAAATTTTGCAAACAAAAACATTATTACAGATCAACTTCAACTAGTAGCATATGCAGATGATCTAGTCATCATAGCGAAGGCGAAGATGACACTTAAAGCAGTTGGAAAATTACATAAGGAAGCAAAAAAATAGAACTTAGAGATAAACGAGCCCAAAACAAAATACATGACGATAGGGAAGGATGACACAACAACTCAGAAATATATAATAACACAGAACCATAAATTTGAAACTGTATCCACCTTTAGCTACTTGGAAGTAACAATAGGGAAAACCGGAAAAGAGAGAACAGTGGAAAGAATTCTGAAAGGCAGAACAACATGGAATGAATAGAAATCTGCTGAGAAGCAAGACTCTAAGTATAATATATGAACCTATATACCTAAGACCTTAATAAGACCTGTTGTTACATATGGGATGGAAACAACGACGATCAACAAGAAAAATGAAGATAGCCTTCTGAAATTTGAAAGAAAAATTATGAGAACAATACTGGGCCACAATGTAACAAAAGAGGGAAAAATAAGAATGAAAACAAATGCCGAAATTGAAGAAAAATTAAAGAGAGAAAATATAGTCATACAAAAAATGAACCCAACGCAAATACGGGACATTTAGGCGTCCCGGACATAAACAATTAAACATTGGAAAAAAGTTGCCGATAGAATCGCTAAAAGACACTCGTCCTTGTTTATCCAAGAATCCTTCTAGGAAACTAGTTGACTTCCCAAGAAATATTCTGTGATTTATAACATATAGGAGTACAAAGAGTTCATTTTCAACATTTCACATCGATTACGTCACTCTTGTTTGTATTTAAATTTTGGGTCACCCGTGTATAATCGACATTATACTTTATGTGAACGTTAAAAATAGTTTGTTGTAAACGATCCACCCATAATATACTACTGGTATATCTACAGGTCGTTCTTATTCTTATTCATCGACTGATTTCGGTATAATCACTTTATGACTCATTCTGGTCAACGTATACAATCTCGGACAATCACAAAAAATACAAAACTTCGTTGGTAAATGCAGGAGCGGCTTTGAATTCTTGATTCTATTTTATATTTCTGGCACTGACACATTTAGGGGTAACAATGTATTTATCAATTTTACGATTTAACATTAGCTCTTCTGTTCCATTTTTCGCGGAGATCACTCCGCCTTTTCTTTGTTTTTTTTTTGTTCTCTGCCGTTTTCCTGCACAGGTTTTTCTGTAATTACGCCTTATTGGTGATTAAGCTCCATTTTCTATTGACTATTTTTGTTCTCCAGTTATATATCTTCATTCTGTTAATATTTCTCTTACCTGATCTTCTCATCTGGACTTTAGTCTCCCTGTAGGTCTTGTAGATGTCGTAGTTTTTTACAGTGGCGCACCCAGAATTTTCCTCTAGGGGGGTTGGCTTGGGCGGGGTTCGGACAAATAAAAGCTGAGAGAAAATCAACACAAATTATCCCTGGACAAAAATCCCCAGACAAAAAATCCCCGGGCAAATAATCCCCGGGCAAATAATCCTCGGGCAAAAAATCCCCACCAAAAATCCCGGACAAATAACCCCACAAATTTTTTCGACAAAATATCCACATGAAATATTTGCTACCAAATAGTTCCCTAAAAGTTTTCCCGTGAACGCAATCGACTCGAATGTTTTTCAGCCTCAGTTCATAAGAGTTATAGCAATGGCCATGAAACCGCTTTTCGGACGACAATAGTGAGTAGTAATTAAGATTAAGCATGAATTATTGTAATATCGATTACCAAATTTCGAATTTCAATTACATGCTGAAAACTTCAAATTTTACATGACAAATGAGTGTGTTTTTTTTAAATCGTGGAAGATATGGGGATTGAGCTAAGGCTGTGGGAATCATGTAATTATTCTCTTAAATCTATTGCTCATTCTGCCTTGAATAACTAAGCTTCAAATATTGCCTATTATCTGTGTGCATCCATGAAAATTTTTTGCGCTATTAAGATTGTTTAGCTTTGTTATAAAAACGTAGAAAACAGGTTTTCGACATAGCTTTTGAAGCAGGTTTCTGAAATGTTGCTTGAAGTGAATTGAAACTGATGACTAAATATTTTTCGTTATGTATTAATAAAAAAATTACTACCATACGCCGAAGAAATAGTTGGTGAGTACCAGTGTGATTTCAGACCGGGAAGATCGATTGTTGATCAAATATTAACTATTAGACAAATGCTTGAAAGGATTGGGAGTATAATCAAGACGTGCATCAGATCTTTATAGATTTCAAACAGGCTTATGAATCAATTAATCATTCTACACTATGGAAGACCATGGTCCAACTGGGCGTACCCAAAAAACTAACAGCACTCTTATCGATGATTTCACCTCTTGTTAAAGGCTCTTCAGAGAATGCATATGTTGCTTTTCTCTGAGAGAGAAGCAACCTATGCATTCTCTGAAGAGCCTTTAACAAGAGGTGAAATCGTCGATAAGAGTGCTGGTTGCGCTCTCTAATCTAAGTAAAAATTAAGACATTTTTGGCCTCGCATTGCAACTGAATAAAAATGGTATACATTTTTATTTTATAGTAGTATTACTCCGTGGAGTAACTAGGTGCATTTTCCGTTGGAACTTTACCAAGCTGCAGACGGGGGTTGTGAATTGCATAGTGCAGAATTCCTTCCCTTTTGTCTTCACTGCAGCATCCATTTGGTTTGCAAATTGTAGAAGCCTTGGAGGTGTCACCAGGGAAATGTACCAATAAGTTTTCAATTTAAAAATCTTTTAGTAATATTTTTCAATATTATTAATGTTGCTATTAGGATTGAAAAACTTTATCTTTCTATTTTTTTTTCTAAATTTGAATTTTATTATCCTAAAAAAATAATCTATAAATATATCCTATCTTTAAGTCTATATTATCTATGTATTTTGTAACATTAATTTGTCAGAATAATAAAATTCAAATTTAGAAAAAATATTAGTTTGTCGTTACACCTAAGAGACGTCCAATTTCAGTTTTTTAGACACATGTTTTTCAAGACTTGTATAATACTGATCCGGTTTAAGCTTTATAGAGAAGAGGCGGGGCAATTATATGACGCTGGTCTAAGTGACTGAAGATTTTAGCTTTATAAACTAAAACGTTCGAAAATTGTCTATATAGCTGGTTTTTCAACTTTATAGAAAAGAGGACGAAGATATTGAATTTCATTAGTCTAAGAAGCCCTTCTTAGTTAAGTGGCTGGTTTCTTTGATAAACAGCTGATTCTCTAAGAAACTACGACATATACATAGGTTTCCACTTTAATTATGTTCCTTAATAATTTGTCTTCTTCTCATCTTAGTACATGCATGAGCCATTTCAACCTTTGAGCCTTTATATGTCTGACTTTTTTCCATTTATCTGTTTATTTATCTCGTTGTTAAATAATCGTCTAAACTTGGCGTTTAGGACTTTTTTGGTCCAAGAATCCTTCCGACCATATGTGTTTGTAATATTCTTAGAGAATAGAAAACAAAAAAAGTGACGCTGTACCAATTGAATAAAACAAGTAGATCCAAAGAGTAATAATTAAAGTACACCAATTTCTTCGAACTTTTGCTTAAACCTCCATATTTTTCGAGATAAAGCCATAATGACTATAGGTATTTCTCTCTCCAATGGCACTTCAGCCCAAATCGAGCCTTAGCCTCCACAAAACTATGTCTCCAACCTTTCTGGTTCAGCATCGACCTTCTCCGGGTTCTCGCCTCTAGCAAATTTTGCGCGACCTCTACCATTTTATCTCCCACCTTTTCTGTGGTATTCTTTTTGGTCTTACAGCATGCATTTTACTATCTAGCTAGGGCTCTTTCCGATAATATTTCGGCCTCCACTCTCACTACACAACCATCCTATGGAAGTTTTACAAAGTTTATCAATTTCTGAGATCGGTTCTGAAAAGAATTAATGGTTCTACTTGCATATTTTTAGACAGTTTTCGTTGGTGGGTCCAAATATCTTCCCTAGAACTTCTCTTTCAAAGACTTCCAACTTTAAAAAGACGTAAGTTTTCACTCTAATGGCATACAGAATATCCCACCAGAATGAAAACAATGGGAACCTTCTCTGGTTACACCTCCGAGGCTTCTACAATTTGCAAGCCATACGGATGCTGAGACTAAGGAAGATGAGGGAATTCTACAATTTACAATTCACGTCCCATCTGCTCAGCGCGGTAAAGTTCCAACGAGAATGGTTCCCTTCATACTCCACACAGAGTAAATGTAAATCAAAAATGAATAACCATTTTCAATTTCGTTGCAAAACGAAAATACAGCCGAACCATATTCTAGTCCAATCAGAGAGTGCTGCAAGCACCTCTACCGGTTTCGAAACTTATTAGTCTCTCATCAGGAGGCACATATGCTGCTCTCCCTGATCCAACCAAAACAAACCCCAGCGTGCAGTCCCGAATTGCAACGAACGAAATGGCATAGATGCCCTAGCGGCAACTGCTAGCAAAAAGACGTAAGTTTTCACTCTAATGGCATACAGAATATCCCACCAGAATGAAAACAATGGGAACCTTCTCTGGTTACACCTCCGAGGCTTCTACAATTTGCAAGCCATACGGATGCTGAGACTAAGGAAGATGAGGGAATTCTACAATTTACAATTCACGTCCCATCTGCTCAGCGCGGTAAAGTTCCAACGAGAATGGTTCCCTTCATACTCCACACAGAGTAAATGTAAATCAAAAATGAATAACCATTTTCAATTTCGTTGCAAAACGAAAATACAGCCGAACCATATTCTAGTCCAATCAGAGAGTGCTGCAAGCACCTCTACCGGTTTCGAAACTTATTAGTCTCTCATCAGGAGGCACATATGCTGCTCTCCCTGATCCAACCAAAACAAACCCCAGCGTGCAGTCCCGAATTGCAACGAACGAAATGGCATAGATGCCCTAGCGGCAACTGCTAGCAAAAAGACGTAAGTTTTCACTCTAATGGCATACAGAATATCCCACCAGAATGAAAACAATGGGAACCTTCTCTGGTTACACCTCCGAGGCTTCTACAATTTGCAAGCCATACGGATGCTGAGACTAAGGAAGATGAGGGAATTCTACAATTTACAATTCACGTCCCATCTGCTCAGCGCGGTAAAGTTCCAACGAGAATGGTTCCCTTCATACTCCACACAGAGTAAATGTAAATCAAAAATGAATAACCATTTTCAATTTCGTTGCAAAACGAAAATACAGCCGAACCATATTCTAGTCCAATCAGAGAGTGCTGCAAGCACCTCTACCGGTTTCGAAACTTATTAGTCTCTCATCAGGAGGCACATATGCTGCTCTCCCTGATCCAACCAAAACAAACCCCAGCGTGCAGTCCCGAATTGCAACGAACGAAATGGCATAGATGCCCTAGCGGCAACTGCTAGCAAAAAGACGTAAGTTTTCACTCTAATGGCATACAGAATATCCCACCAGAATGAAAACAATGGGAACCTTCTCTGGTTACACCTCCGAGGCTTCTACAATTTGCAAGCCATACGGATGCTGAGACTAAGGAAGATGAGGGAATTCTACAATTTACAATTCACGTCCCATCTGCTCAGCGCGGTAAAGTTCCAACGAGAATGGTTCCCTTCATACTCCACACAGAGTAAATGTAAATCAAAAATGAATAACCATTTTCAATTTCGTTGCAAAACGAAAATACAGCCGAACCATATTCTAGTCCAATCAGAGAGTGCTGCAAGCACCTCTACCGGTTTCGAAACTTATTAGTCTCTCATCAGGAGGCACATATGCTGCTCTCCCTGATCCAACCAAAACAAACCCCAGCGTGCAGTCCCGAATTGCAACGAACGAAATGGCATAGATGCCCTAGCGGCAACTGCTAGCAAAAAGACGTAAGTTTTCACTCTAATGGCATACAGAATATCCCACCAGAATGAAAACAATGGGAACCTTCTCTGGTTACACCTCCGAGGCTTCTACAATTTTCAAGCCATACGGATGCTGAGACTAAGGAAGATGAGGGAATTCTACAATTTACAATTCACGTCCCATCTGCTCAGCGCGGTAAAGTTCCAACGAGAATGGTTCCCTTCATACTCCACACAGAGTAAATGTAAATCAAAAATGAATAACCATTTTCAATTTCGTTGCAAAACGAAAATACAGCCGAACCATATTCTAGTCCAATCAGAGAGTGCTGCAAGCACCTCTACCGGTTTCGAAACTTATTAGTCTCTCATCAGGAGGCACATATGCTGCTCTCCCTGATCCAACCAAAACAAACCCCAGCGTGCAGTCCCGAATTGCAACGAACGAAATGGCATAGATGCCCTAGCGGCAACTGCTAGCAAAAAGACGTAAGTTTTCACTCTAATGGCATACAGAATATCCCACCAGAATGAAAACAATGGGAACCTTCTCTTTGGAACTTTACCGCGCTGAGCAGATGGGACGTGAATTGTAAATTGTAGAATTCCCTCATCTTCCTTAGTCTCAGCATCCGTATGGCTTGCAAATTGTAGAAGCCTCGGAGGTGTAACCAGAGAAGGTTCCCATTGTTTTCATTCTGGTGGGATATTCTGTATGCCATTAGAGTGAAAACTTACGTCTTTTTGCTAGCAGTTGCCGCTAGGGCATCTATGCCATTTCTTTCGTTGCAATTCGGGACTGCACGCTGGGGTTTGTTTTGGTTGGATCAGGGAGAGCAGCATATGTGCCTCCTGATGAGAGACTAATAAGTTTCGAAACCGGTAGAGGTGCTTGCAGCACTCTCTGATTGGACTAGAATATGGTTCGGCTGTATTTTCGTTTTGCAACGAAATTGAAAATGGTTATTCATTTTTGATTTACATTTACTCTGTGTGGAGTATGAAGGGAACCATTCTCGTTGGAACTTTACCGCGCTGAGCAGATGGGACGTGAATTGTAAATTGTAGAATTCCCTCATCTTCCTTAGTCTCAGCATCCGTATGGCTTGCAAATTGTAGAAGCCTCGGAGGTGTAACCAGAGAAGGTTCCCATTGTTTTCATTCTGGTGGGATATTCTGTATGCCATTAGAGTGAAAACTTACGTCTTTTTGCTAGCAGTTGCCGCTAGGGCATCTATGCCATTTCGTTCGTTGCAATTCGGGACTGCACGCTGGGGTTTGTTTTGGTTGGATCAGGGAGAGCAGCATATGTGCCTCCTGATGAGAGACTAATAAGTTTCGAAACCGGTAGAGGTGCTTGCAGCACTCTCTGATTGGACTAGAATATGGTTCGGCTGTATTTTCGTTTTGCAACGAAATTGAAAATGGTTATTCATTTTTGATTTACATTTACTCTGTGTGGAGTATGAAGGGAACCATTCTCGTTGGAACTTTACCGCGCTGAGCAGATGGGACGTGAATTGTAAATTGTAGAATTCCCTCATCTTCCTTAGTCTCAGCATCCGTATGGCTTGCAAATTGTAGAAGCCTCGGAGGTGTAACCAGAGAAGGTTCCCATTGTTTTCATTCTGGTGGGATATTCTGTATGCCATTAGAGTGAAAACTTACGTCTTTTTGCTAGCAGTTGCCGCTAGGGCATCTATGCCATTTCGTTCGTTGCAATTCGGGACTGCACGCTGGGGTTTGTTTTGGTTGGATCAGGGAGAGCAGCATATGTGCCTCCTGATGAGAGACTAATAAGTTTCGAAACCGGTAGAGGTGCTTGCAGCACTCTCTGATTGGACTAGAATATGGTTCGGCTGTATTTTCGTTTTGCAACGAAATTGAAAATGGTTATTCATTTTTGATTTACATTTACTCTGTGTGGAGTATGAAGCGAACCATTCTCGTTGGAACTTTACCGCGCTGAGCAGATGGGACGTGAATTGTAAATTGTAGAATTCCCTCATCTTCCTTAGTCTCAGCATCCGTATGGCTTGCAAATTGTAGAAGCCTCGGAGGTGTAACCAGAGAAGGTTCCCATTGTTTTCATTCTGGTGGGATATTCTGTATGCCATTAGAGTGAAAACTTACGTCTTTTTGCTAGCAGTTGCCGCTAGGGCATCTATGCCATTTCGTTCGTTGCAATTCGGGACTGCACGCTGGGGTTTGTTTTGGTTGGATCAGGGAGAGCAGCATATGTGCCTCCTGATGAGAGACTAATAAGTTTCGAAACCGGTAGAGGTGCTTGCAGCACTCTCTGATTGGACTAGAATATGGTTCGGCTGTATTTTCGTTTTGCAACGAAATTGAAAATGGTTATTCATTTTTGATTTACATTTACTCTGTGTGGAGTATGAAGGGAACCATTCTCGTTGGAACTTTACCGCGCTGAGCAGATGGGACGTGAATTGTAAATTGTAGAATTCCCTCATCTTCCTTAGTCTCAGCATCCGTATGGCTTGCAAATTGTAGAAGCCTCGGAGGTGTAACCAGAGAAGGTACCCATTGTTTTCATTCTGGTGGGATATTCTGTATGCCATTAGAGTGAAAACTTACGTCTTTTTGCTAGCAGTTGCCGCTAGGGCATCTATGCCATTTCGTTCGTTGCAATTCGGGACTGCACGCTGGGGTTTGTTTTGGTTGGATCAGGGAGAGCAGCATATGTGCCTCCTGATGAGAGACTAATAAGTTTCGAAACCGGTAGAGGTGCTTGCAGCACTCTCTGATTGGACTAGAATATGGTTCGGCTGTATTTTCGTTTTGCAACGAAATTGAAAATGGTTATTCATTTTTGACTTCCAACTTTATTGGTGTTTTCTGTCATCGCCCATCTCTATTTTCTAACATCACTATATTCATTGGTCTGACAATAGTTTTGTAGACCCCTTGTGTGTTTTTGGAGGTTTTGTTTCCTTTTATTCTTATTTTTCATTTCTTATCTCTTCCTTTACTCTTACTTCTTTGAATATTGTAATATTTTATATTTACAAAATAATGAAAGCCACCGGAAGTCGGTGGGAGGGCAAAAAAAAAGTAAGGTCAGAACTAGTTGGATGACGTGGAAGACGACCTGAAAACCATGAATATAAGAAGGGTACAAAAGAGATCAGAATGGAAAGACATAGCCAGACAGACAAAGGATCATCATTATCCAGGGTTATGATGCCAAAAAAAAAGAAGAAAGAAGACTTTTAATTCAGTTGGATTTTTCATTAGTGGCTTCATCTCTTTTGTTCTAAAATTCTTTTTGTATGTTTAATATATCCCAATAGTTCTATGTAATTAAAATTACATATTTTTGATTTTTCCAGTATAAACTTTTGTAAAAAAAATAATATAAAATATATCGTATCTATGTTATATTGTTTTTATTTAAAATTTTTATAAATAAGAAAAGGGGTCTGCTCTTAATCCGCTTCTGGATGACCACCTCTAGTGTAATTTGCGCGCTAAATCCAACAAAACAAGTTTTCAGTAACATCAAAATAAAAATAGCCGCGAAAAAGAAAGAACCCTCAATAAAGATAGTTCCATCGGTCATTCCAAACAAAAGAAAAGAAGGGCGTAGGTTGTAAATAATACTTCAAGGGAGGAAAGAGATGTTGAACAGCTGACTTTTGGCGGCATTCGTAAACAAACAATAAGAAAGTATATAGTTGAGATTGTTTGACATAGAAAAAACGATGGAAATCCGATGAGTGATTTACAACGTCGGTTAAACTGATTTTTACAATTGGTAACAACTAAAAAATAAACAGATGTTATATATTTTTGTAGGAAGGAACCTCGAACCTATAATCCTATATTTTCTTGCACAGCCAAATTACAGTTTTTTTTATAATTACCTATTATATTTTTAAATAAATATTGTATATATTTTACCTACACATTGTTATGGTGTTAGGAGAAAATGAAGAAGAAAAATAAACATAATAAGGTGCCAGTGCCAATATAGTATGCAGGGCCGCCGAGAGGGCGGTACAGCCGGTCCCGGCGATGTAAGGGGCCCGGCGTCGACCAGACCAAAGACGTAATAATTCCCGTTTTTTGCTCTTCACTTTATGTCCATATTGCGTTTAATTAGATAATACTCGGCTATATTTAATATTATGACCTTTAATCGATTTTGTTTAAAATTTTAACAGCAATAAATCACAGGAGTCAAATACCTACTACAGTGCAGTCAGATAAAACTAGGGTATGGATGTGGATATTAAAAATATATCAGTATCAGTGCTAGTGCTTCTAGAATATTTACAATAAATCAGAAGAATCCATGTTGAAGAATCTAATTTAGTTACCTGCAATTATGGAATAAATCCAGAATTTACATCAAATAAAGAAAAACGGCGCAAAAAGCCTGTGATATTTTTTGATGATTTGCCTAGTAGTGATGCGACTGATGAATTACAGTAAAACAAAAACCATGACCAATCAACAAGAAGAACTAGTAATTACAGTGGCACAAACAAGAATAGAACAAGTAAAAGAATATATATATCTAGGACAAATCACTAGATTAAATAGAGAAAATCAGACCGAAGAAATAAAGAGAAGAATAAGGTTGGCCTGGGCATCATTCGGAAAACTGTCTTATATTCTAAAGAACAAAAAATACCCGCAATACCTAAAAACAAAAGTCTTCAATCAATGTATACTCCCTGTTTTAATATATGGCTCTCAGACATGGACGTTTACAAAAGAGAATATGGAAAAAATAGCAAAGACAGAAAGAGCCATGGAAAGACAAATGCTGAACATTAAATTATCAGACAGGAAAAGAAACGAATGGATCCGTAACAAAACAAAAGTGAAAGACGTCTCTACCCAAGTAGCAAAGCTTAAATGGAAGTTCGCCGGACACACCCTACGGCAGAAGGATGAAAGATGGACTAAGATGGTAATACATTGGAGACCATGGAACCACAAACGAAAAAGGGGAAGGCCACAGATGCGATCGTCAGATGACCTGAAGAAACACACTGGGTCAAAATGGATGCAAATTGCCCAAGATAGAGAGGCATGGAAGAAGGAAGAGGAGGCCTATATCCAAGGATGGATGTTTAGGGCTGATTAGATAGATAGATAGATGCGACTGAAAATTTTGAGCCCGGCGCAGTATTTCGCTGGGAAATATTTTTTAATATTGTCATATAATAAGCAATTTAACCAGAAGATTTAATGAGGAAAATAAAATTCATTGGCTATTTAATATTTTATGGATATTCCGAGATAAAGATGACGACAATATTAAGAAAAAAAATTGATATTATGTATTGCACGAGTTTTATAAAGAATACATCAGTGAAGAATTGATAGATGAAATTTTTCATTTGAGAGCGATAAACAAGGATAATACTGGTGAATCTCAATTTTCTCCAACAGATTTGCTGAATAAAATTAAACATCTCAAATTTGAATCGTTCTTGCGTTAAGAATATTTTGCACATTACCGGTGACAGTCGCAGAAGAAGAAAAATCCTTTAGTTTTCTTTTTCGCATAAAAAATGCTATGAGGTAATGATAGCTACAATGAAACAGGATCGGTTAGCTACCAATCAAGTTTGTGAATTGAGAATGATTTGGCAACATCATGCGATTTTTCGAAAATTAGAGACATTTTTGCCAATAAGAAAATTCGAAAAGCACCTGTAATATAAATATTTTCACTGTTATAAATAGACTAAGCATCAAAATTAACGCACTACCTTAAAAATGGAACATTTTTGATGTCTCGTATTTCCTAAACCTGTTGTCCGATTTGAGTGATTTTTTTAGTATATTATAGCTTTATTCTTCAAGAATATCGATGTAGTAATATTACTGCTAAACAGGTAAGTTTCATTGTATACCGGGTGTAACAATGATAGTGTGTTTTTTCCTCAAAGTTTGGATCACCCTGTGGAATATTCTAGCGTATATAAAATATTTAAATTAAAACTTAACTATAGCCGAAGGCTTTCTTAACATTTTGCTTTTCGATTCATTCACTTATGTGGGATAATAAAAAAGTTAGGTGCTTTAACAACTAGCCATGTTATTCATCAATACAGGGTGTTTCTAATTAAGTGCTACAAACTTTAAGGGGTAATTCTGCATGAAGAAATAATGACCATTTGCTTTATAAACATATGTCCGCAAATGCTTCGTTTCCGAGATACGGGATGTTGAATTTTTCCTTATAAACTGACGATTTATTTATTGCTCTAAAACCGGTTGAGATATGTAAATAAAATTTAGTAAGGTTTTAAGAGGTAGTTATTGCGCATTTTTTGACATACAATTAAGAATTTTATATTCACCATTGGCGTGCATACGGGTCTTTTTACCCAGTCATATTACCCCTATGCACGCCAATGATGAATATAAAATTCTTAATTGTATGCAAAAAAATTCGAAATAACTACCTCTTAAAACCTACCAAATTTCATTTGCATATCTCAACCGGTCTTAGAGAAATAAATATATTGTCAGTTTGTAAGAAATAATTCAATATCCCGTATCTCGGACATATATGTTTATGAAGCAAATGGTCATTATTTTTTCATGCAGAATTACTCCTTAAAGTTTGTCGCACTTATTTAGAAACACCCTGTATTGATGAAGAACGTTGCCAGTTGTTAAAGTACCTAACCTTTAATTAAGAAGTATAATGTTAAGAAAGCCTAAGGCTGTAGTTGAGTTTTAATTTCAATATTTTATATAGGCCAGAACAGGGTGTACCAAACTTTGAGGAAAAAACACACCATCATTGTAACACCAGGTATACAATGACACTTATTTGTTTAACAACAATATTATTACATCGATATTCTTGAAGAATAGAGCTATAACATATTAAAAAAATCACTAAAATCGGACAACAGGTTTAGGAAATACAAGACATCAAGAATGTCCCATTTTTAAGGTGGTGCGTTAATTTTGATGCTTAGTGTATAATCAAAATTTGATAAAATTTATATATTTGAAATGTTTATTATTATTAATAATTTTATTTCTATAAAAATTAAACAATTTTTTTCGCTCTTCACTTTTGGCCGGGGGCCCGCCCTTCACATTTTACCGGGGCCCGCTCATCCCTCTCGGCGGCCCTGATAGTATGAGGTCTACCGAGTCTACAGTCGCGTTTCTGCTATATGCGTTCTACCTGTGCGGCTAAATAACACCTTTACTCCAGGGAAATAAGGCAAAAATATACCATGTTCGGGACACTTGAGCAGCCAGGTTACAAATGGGTTTTTTGGGTACTATATACCTAATACATTATACATACAAAAATGCCCGTCACAGTTCGGACGAGAAATTTAGTTATTAACAGATAAGTGTCAAAAATGGCAGTTTTTTCGTTTAAATCGCTACGGGTAAAAATAGGGTAATTAAATATCTTATTTATACTGTTATTCTTTTAGTAGATGAGCCAAGGTTTAAAATGGCAGTTTTTGGTGTTCGGTTCGATCATTTGTTGCTTCAGAAATTGCAAAATAAGACTAAAATTTCTAAAACAAAAAAATTGCTATAACTTTTGTGAAAATGACCTTAAGACTTTCATATTGCACGAAAAGTTGAGACAAACAGTCCATATAATGCACAAAAAATTTTAAGACGATTCGTCAATTAGTTTAAATTTTATTCAATTTGTTTATCCCAATGAGCTTTTTTTTCGCCATATTATTGTCCAGAAAATAGTAATGTAATAGCAATTCTGTGAAAACCACATGAAAGAAGAAAAGTCATGATTTCAAAGTATTTTAAGAAAATCATTAAAAAGTCATTTTTATCATTCCGAAAACATTTTACTAAAGTAGGGTCATTTTTAGTTCATAAACAATTTGAATAACTTTGTTAATATTGACTGTAGATTAAAACTACTTTGGGATTTAAAAAGCTGGTATTTTTATAAGAATTTTCAAAAAAAAAAACACTTTTTGTCTAGGTTAATTACAGTCAAAGTTAGCCACTTTTTTTATTTAATTGAGAGCTACTTTGTTTATAACAATTAAGCAACCCAAATATCGCCATTTCGAAGCTGAAGGTATATAGTTTATGTGTAAAAGTTTGAGTAAACTTTAAACTTCAACAGAGTTGTTAATAAAGCTTTAAAAATAACGTTCTAACGAAATCGATTTGTGGTCGGTGGAAATGAATTATTAAAATCCGTGCACTCAAAAAATGAAACTGATTCTTCAAACATATGCTGCGATTAATATCTCCAGAGCTTGTTGATGGATTTTGATCATAATTTTTTTAAATTGTATGTACTCGTAGTCTTGTAGAGTACGTTATGTACGTAAATCCCCACCTAACATTTCAAAATATTAGGGGGAGTTCCCCTTATCACTCAGGGATATGAAAAATAGATTACGACCGATTCTAAGACCTACCGAATATACATATATAATTTCATAAAAATCGGTCAAGCGGTCTCGGAGGAGTATGACAACTAACACTGTGACAGGAGAATTTTATAGATGTAAATATATAGATGGGTATTAACAAATAGGGATTGCTGATGGAAAAGTGTAAATTAAGGGTTGTATGTATTTTTAATCCTAAATCATATAAAATTAAGATAGACAATTTTGTGCAAAAAAAATTAAAAAAAATGTCAGGGGGGCAACCCCCCTTATAACGTATGGGTATGAAAAATAGATTAAAACCTATTCTCAGTCCCATAGGATACACTTGTAAAATTTCATAAAAATCGGCCAAGCCGTTTCGGAGTAGTATGGTAACTAACACTGTTACAGGAGAATTTTATGTATATTGAAGTAACTGTGAATTAAATAATAAAAGTGGCTAACTTTAACCGTAATTAACATAGGCGAAAAGTTTTTTTTTGAAAATTTGTGTAAAAATACCAGCTTTTGAAATGTCAAGGTAAGTTTACTCTACAGTCAATATTAACAAAGCTATTCAAATTGTTTTCAGGCCAAAAATGACTCTATTTTAGTAAAATGTTTTCGTAGTGACAAAAATTACTTTTTAATGATTTTCTTCAATATTTTGAAAGCAAGACTATTGTTCTTTAATGTGGTTTTCACAGAATTTCTACATAATTATTATTTTCTAAACAATAACATTACAAAAAAAAGCTCTTTGGGATAAACAAATTGAATAAAATTTAAACTAATTGATGAATCGTCTTATAACTTTTTGTGCAGTATATGGACTCTTTGACTCAACTTTTTGTGAAATATAAAAGTCGTAAGGTCACTTTCGCAAAAGTTATAGCAAATTTTTTATTTTCGAAATTTTAGTTTTATTTTGCAATTTTCGAAGCAACAAATGATCGGACCAAAATTAAAAAACTGCCGTTTTAAACATTGGTTCATCTACTAAAAGAAGAATACTATACATAAGATATTTAATTATCCTACTTTTACCTGTAGCGATTTAAACGAAAAACTGCCTATTTTGACCCTTATTTGTTAATAACTAAAATTCTGTGGTCCGAACTGTGACGGGCATTTTTGTATGTATAATGTATTAGGTATATAGGGTGAGGCAGATAACTGGCCTATTAGAAATATCTCGAGAACTAAAGGCAACAGAATCATGAAAATTGGAATAAAGGGGTTTTGAAGGATGATCTATTAAATGAAAATATTTTCATCTCTTTGCAACTTCCGGTTATACCGGAAATTGCTTATAACTTCGTTTTTTTAAATGGGACACCCTGTATATTTTTACATTTTTGGATTCTCTTCGGTGTCTTCTTTCTTAAAATATAAGGTTTTGTAATATTATACAGGGTATTTTAAAAGATAATTACGTTTCTTTATTAATTTCGTAGCAACATTCACACCCTGTAGAATTGTAGTAGTTTGACATCTAAAACTTTACTTACGTTCAAATGATTTTTAATATACTCTACTATTGTTAAGAATTATTAGTATAGCTAAATTTTTAATTTTAGTATACAGGGTTGGTCGAAACTCGGAATGAGTATTTTCTGAGTTTTCTTAAATGGAATATCCTGTATTTTTGTATTGTAGTGAAATGATATTTTATAGTACTTTTTTATTTCTTAAGCATTCCCTATACCTAACTGCTTTAATTTGTGAGTTATTGGTGATTCAAGCTAAACATTAATTGCAACAAAAAATACGTAAAATTTTATTAGGTTGGCCGTGAAAATACTCAATCCCAAATAATTTTTCCGAAATAAATACCTACATATTAATCCAGACTGGTCCTTAAAATTACCAATAATGGTTTAGCTATCGAAATACCTTCTTAGTTAAGATTGTTGGCGCGATTAACAATTAAGCACAAATTAAAGCAGTTAGGTATAGGGAATGCTTAAGAAATAAAAAAGTGCCATAAAATATCATTTCATTACAATCCTAAAATACAGGGTGTTCCATTTAAGAAAACTCAGAAAATACTCATTCCGAGTTTCGACCAACCCTGTATACTAAAATTTAAAATTTAGCTATACTAATGATTCTTAACAATAGTAGAGTATATTAAAAATCATTTGAACGTAAGTAGAGTTTTAGATGTCAAACTACTACAATTCTACAGGGTGTGAATGTTGCTAGGAAATTAATAAAAAAACGTAATTATCTTTTAAAATACCCTGTATAATATTACAAAACCTTATATTTTAAGAAAGAAGACATCGAAGAGAATCCAAAAATGTAAAAATATACAGGGTGTCCCATTTAAAAAAACGAAGTTATAAGCAACTTCCGGTATAACCGGAAGTTACAAAGAGATGAAAATATTTTCATTTAATAGATCATCCTTCAAAACCCCCTTATTCCAATTTTCATGATTCTGTTGCCTTTAGTTCTCGAGATATTTCTAATAGGCCAGTTATCTGCCTCACCCTGTATAGTACCCAAAAAACTCATTTGCAACCTGGCTGCTCAAGTGTCCCGACAAAAACCTTATTTCCCTGGAGTACATAATCTTGTGTCAGAAATGTTTGCACACAATAATGGTAGACAACAAAACTTTTGTAGGCAAAATGTTTATTGCTATTGCTAATACTAATAAATATTTTCAGCAATACAATCAACCTATTTTCATTGACTGCCTTCCTCTCAATAAGGTGCATATTTTTTTTGTTTAATAATAATAAAATTATTGAGCGGTATTGTTTTGTAAATAATTAGGTTATACCGGATTTATACTCAGCCCTGTTCGACAGGGAATTGGACAGGGAAGTGGGCAGCGTGAATGTGTAAATAGCTCACTCGCGCTGCTCCTCGTCATGCTACTGCCATTGCACCTACTTATTATACCGGATTTATACTCAGCCCTGTTCGGCAGGGAATTGGACAGGGAAGTGGGCAGCGTGAATGTGTAAATAGCTCACTCGCGCTGCTGCTCGTCATGCTATTGCTATTGCACCTACATACCCCAAGAGTCGGTTTTCTGTGGCGGAAGTCAAAGGGAGGCAGCGCGAGGACGAGTGGGTATTCACATTCAACTGCTCTCTCTCTCACTTGCCGCCGGCAAAGCGTCAAGTGAGTAAGGGAGCAAGACGATGCTGTCATCACATTCCTTTCTTGTGAGTCATTCGGTAATGAGTTGTGAGGACATTGACGAGGAACGGCGAGGAACTGATGTAAACACCTCACTCGCATCGATATCGTATTTCGGGCAATATTTCCGTCAACGACAGCAGCAGTGGCAATAGCTGAGTATATGATCTCGACACGAGTGAGGTGTTTACATCAGTCTCATTACCGAACGAGTGACAAGAAAGGAATGTGACAACAACATCGTCTTGCTCCCTTACTCACTTGCCGCTCTGCCGGCGGCGAAGCCGCCTTTGACTTCTCTCCTTTGACTTCCGTCACTAGAACCGACTTTTTGGGTAATGCCGGTTAATCCGGCATTACCCAAAAAGTCGGTTCTAGTGACGGAAGTCAAAGGAGAGAAGTCAAAGGCGGCTTCGCCGCCGGCAGAGCGGCAAGTGAGTAAGGGAGCAAGACGATGTTGTTGTCACATTCCTTTCTTGTCACTCGTTCGGTAATGAGACTGATGTAAACACCTCACTCGTGTCGAGATCATATTTCGGGCAATATTTCCGTCAACGGCAGCGGCAGTAGCAATAGCTGAGTATAAATCCGGCATTACATATTTTTTTTGTAAATAGTTGGGCTCCATTTTTTTGTAAATCATTAATACTCTTCCATTTTACATTTATTTTTATCAAAATGTTTATTACTTTTAAATAAATATTTTTTTCTACAAGAGTTTTGTTGAATTTCAGTATTTTACGCAAATTTTTCAGGAATTTTAGATCATCTCGGTACAACGCACAATATAATACAGCTATATGGACACAGGTAGACCGCATCCTTGGGATAGACCGTATATTATAGTAGCACCAATAAAATTGAAGTAAATATAGAACATGAGAATTATTAACAACCGGTTGACCTACAAAATGGACAACTATTACCAACCAGTGGAACAGGCTGGCTTTCGCAAAGGATATTATAGTACATCAGACCATCTGCTGACAATGAGAACATTGATAGAGAAGGCAAATGAATACCAACTACCCGTATTTCTTGCCTTCGTAGACTATGAAAAGGCGTTTGATAGTATCGAGATGTGGGCCATAGAACAAGCTATTAATAATTGTAGAATAGATTCGAAATATAGACAACTAATACATAATATACATGAAAATGCAACTATGATAGTACAATACAACTAGACGAAAATACAAATCCCATCCCCCATTAAAAACAAGGAGACGTAATACCGCCAAAGCTTTTCAACCTAGCCCTAGAAGACGTCTTCAAAACGACAAATTGGTCAACTATGGCATTAACGTTAATGGCAAGAAGCTAAACCACCTCAGATGGTGGCCACCTCAGGGCTTGTCCATATGTGGGCGGTTTGCCAATGAACGTCGACTGCGTGGTTTACCTGTTTTCCCCCTGTTTTTCTTGGTATTTGGGTGAAACTTCAAAGGCGGCATTAGGGTGAGATCCAGTAAAACAGGTAAATTGCGCAGTCGACGTTGGCAAACCTCTCACATATGGACAAGCCCTAGTGCAAATCGCCCTATATGAACAAGATAGTGCCATCGGTCATTCCAAACAAATGAAAGAAGGGCGTAGGTTGTAAATAATACTTCAAGATGCTTCAAGGGAGGAAAGAGATGTTGAACAGCTGACTTTTGGCGGCATTCGTAAACAAATAAGAAAGTAGTTGAGATTGTTTGATATAGAAAAAAACTATTAAAATCCGATGAGTGATTTACAAAGACGGTTTTACAACAACTGATTTTTACAATTGATAACAACTAAATAAACAAATGTTATTTTTAATGTTGTTCTGAAGCTATTTTCTTGTGGCATTTTTATAATCAATTACGTTTAATGGGAAATAAACCACAATTTTACCAAAAAAATGATTCTATTAACGTTTCAAAGCCCAAATCGGGTTTCGTTGTCAAAATACAAAATACTACCTACTAAAATAAACAAAAATGTTGTTGCTAAGTAAAAAAATTCTTCTAATAATTTATATAATCTGACTCATTTATATTGGCAATTCAGACGTATATTATACATTTTACAGTAGAAGACTTTAAAATGATATCGCCAATATTTATGGGTCGCGTTCCTGGGACTACTTTACTAAAAGATAGTTCATTCGATTACATGAAATCAATCCCAACTCAAGAATATCCGTCACAAAAAAATCATAGCATGTGATCTGTCTTTAAAAAGACAACCAAATGCAACGATGACAGTAAAATTCTTGCATTAAAGATTCCATAGTAAATCATGAGGGAAAACCAGGAAAAAACCTCGTGATACTATCCCGACATCGTAAGTATTTGGTCTTACATTTAATTTACTTTCAAAAAAAAACTAATACCAAATTCTGACTTTAATATGTTTAAATTATAAATAATATTAATAATACATACAGTAGGAAAAATGAAAGAATACCCATGAACGAACACATAAAACACGCTGTATTTTCCTGTCACCGTGTCACAAAGAAAATTGCCCAGCGCAAGTACATGTAATAATAATTATTACATGTACTTGCGCTGGGCAATTTTCTTTGTGACACGGTGACAGGAAAATACAGCGTGTTTTATATGTTCGTTCATGGGTATTCTTTCATTTTTCCGACTGTAGATATACAATGAGTAATACTAAAATATAAAATTTGTATGAACTCGATATGTTATTTACTTACTAACCGTGGTATTTTCTTTCTATTGACTTCCTCTTTCAGTATGGGTAACCACATCTTACTGCATTCTACCGATGAATTTGCGACACAATTGGTTTCATTTAGCATAATTAGAGCCGCTTCTTTGATTTTTCTCTTTTTACTATCTGATTCTTTCAGGACTATACTTGAATCTCTCCACTGAACTCTATGTTCATTATCCCATGCATGTTGACATATTTGAGATCTATCAAATTCTCTATTTTTAATATAAGACTGATGTTCACTTATTCTAACGTTTAATGGTCTTGATCATCATTATCTTTGCCTTATCCCTATGCGGGCTCGGCTTCCCTAATTGCATTTCTCCACACAATTCTATCTGGGGTCATATCAATGTTAATCCCCTTTACCAACATGTCCTGCCTTATCGTCTCCCCCAGGTCTTCTTTGGTCTTCCTCTCCTACTCCTTCCAGGAATCCGCACTTCAGCTATTCTTCGTATTGGGTGATTAGCGTCTCGACGTTGAACATGACCAAACCATCTCAACCTATGCTCTCTCATTTTGGCAACAATTGGTGCCACACCTAGACTTCCCCTAATATACTCATTTCTAATTTTATCCTTCTTTGTCACTCCACTCATCCATCTAAGCATTCTCATTTCCGCCACATGCATTCGTTGTTCCTCTTTCTTTTTCACTGCCCAACATTCAGTTCCGTACATCATAGCCGGTCTTATGGCTGTTTTATAGAATTTTCCCTTCAGCTTCATTGGAATTTTTCTGTCACACAACACACCACTCGCTTCTTTCCACTTCATCCATCCAGCCCTAATTCTACTGCATGCATCTCCATTTATTTCTCCATTACTCTGTAATACCGATCCCAAGTACTTAAAACTGTTGCTTTTTACAATCAGTTCACCATCCAAAGATACCATTTTATTTGTAGTAACTCCATCTTTAAATGAACATTCCAAATACTCTGTTTTTGTCCTACTAAGTTTTAAACCTTTTTCCTCCAGAGCTTGCCTCCACTGTTCCAGTTTTTGTTCTAAGTCTCTTTCACTATTTCCTACTAACACGACATCATCAGCATACATTAAGCACCATGGAATGTTACCCTGTAGTTTCGCTGTTATCTGGTCCAAAACTAATGAGAATAAATACGGACTAAGCACAGAGCCTTGGTGCAATCCTACTTTCACATGAAATTTATCAGTCTCTCCCACACCTGTCCTAACACTAGTAGTTACTCCCTCATACATATCCCTCACAATCTTTACATATTCACCAGGGACTCCTTTCTTATTGAGTGCCCACCACAGAATCTTTCGAGGAACTCTATCATATGCTTTCTCAAGATCAATAAATACCATATGAGCGTTTGTTTCTTTACTCTTGTATTTTTCCATCAACTGCCTTATAATGAAAATTGCATCTGTTGTTGATCTGTCTTGCATAAAGCCAAATTGATTCTCGGATATTTCGGTCTCTTCACGTATCCGTCTATCAATTACTCTTTCCCATATTTTCATGGTGTGGCTAAGCAGTTTTATAGCCCTGTAGTTTGTACATTGTTGTATATCTCCCTTGTTTTTGTAAACAGGTACCAGTATACTGCTTCTCCATTCGTCTGGCATTTGTCCAACTTCCATAATTCTATTAAATAGGCCTGCTAACCACCTTGTTCCTGTCTCTCCCAATGCTCTCCATACTTCCCCAGGAATATCATCTGGTCCTACCGCTTTTCCTTTCTTTATTTTGTGAAGCGCTTGAGCCACTTCCTCGTTTGTTATTTTGGTGACCATTGCTGCTACTGTCTCCGTTGACTCTACAGGCTGTCTGTCAAATTCTTCATTTAATAAGCTGTCAAAGTAATTTCTCCATCTCTTTTTGACATCCCTTTCGTGAACTAGTATTTTATTATTTTCATCTCGGATACATCTAATCTGATTAAAATCTTTTGCTTTCTTTGCTCTCTGTTTGGCTATTTTATATATCTTCGTTTCGCCTTCCCTGGTATCAAGTTGATCGTATAGGTTTGAATACGCTTCTGCTTTGGCTTTTGCTACTGCTATTTTCGCTTCCTTTTTCGCCACCATATAGTTTTTAAGGTCTGTGTCGGATCTGGTTTCTTGCCACTTTTTATATAATTTTCTCTTCTCTTTTATTTTTCCTTGTACTTCATTTGACCACCACCAAGTCTCTTTATCCTCAAACTTTTTTCCTGACGTTTTCCCAAGTATTTCAATAGCAGTCTCTCTAATACTACTGGCCATTTTTCTCCAAATTGTATTAGGGCTTCCTTTCATGTTCCAACATATTTTTTCTACTATTCTTCTCCTGAATAGACCTTCTTTCTCATCTTTTAGCATCCACCACTTGATTTTTTGTGGTCCTCTCCGATATTTTTGTTTAGTTTCGCTTTTTACTTCGATGTCCAGAACAAGCAGCTTATGTTGTTGGCTTACTGTCTCACTAACTATTACCTTGCAGTCCTTGCATTCACGTATGTCTTCCTTCCTTATCATGAAGTAGTCTATTTGGGATTGATGTTGTCCACTTTTGTAGGTAATAAGTTGAGTTTCTCTCTTTTTAAAGAATGTGTTAACAATCGCCATATCCAATGCTGTTGTTAATTCAAGCATGTCATCTCCAGCTTCATTTCTAGTTCCAAAGCCTAATCCCCCATGTATTGCTTCGTATCCTGTCTTGGCTTGGCCCACGTGTGCATTGAAATCACCTCCTATTATAACTTTCTCCTCTGCTGGAATATCACTCAGTACGTCTCCTACTTGGTCATAAAAAGCTCTTCTTTCATTCTCACCCAGACCTGTTTGAGGAGCATATACACACACAACATTCAATACCTCTTTATCAATTACAAATTTCACTGACATCATTCTATCACTCGTTCTTACAACTTCCACTACGTTATCTTTCATTTCACTATCAGCAATTATACCAACTCAATTCCTAGTGTTACTACTCCCTGCATACCACAATTTGTAGCCTTCACCTAGTTCTTTCGCCCTTTGATCTTTCCACTTAGTTTCTTGAATGCAAGCAATCTGAACTCTCCTTCGTTTGAGCGCATCCACTAACTCCAGACTCTTACCTGTAAGACTACCAAGATTCCACGACCCTATCCTGATTTTTCTAACCTGCAATGGTGTTCCCCCTGAGATAGTCCTCACCCGGAGATCCGAACGGAGGCTCATTTTACCTCCGGTACATTTTACCTCAGGAGATGCCATCATTTCAGTGTAAGTTTTTATATCTTTGGAGAAGGTCTTTTCATTTTTATGGCCTGAAAAGATTTTGTTTGGATATTTGATGCCTGAATGCCTTTTCTATCAGCACCATACCCTGCCCTGCACGTTTAGCCAATACACCGCCAATGCAACCAAAGTGCAGTATTACCCCACACCCGCCTGCATTTTTCTGTATAGGCCAGGATCCCTACTGTAAGGACTGCCCTATAAGCCAATGTATTGTTGCCCGTATCCCGCCACTAGGAGGCACGTACTTAATTCGGGATACAAGGTATCCCGTTAATCCTTAATTCGTTTAATGGTCTTGATGTTTCACCTAAATAAAATTGTTCGCATTCACAAGGTATTTTATAAATATAATTCTTTGTTCTTTCTTGTTCACTGTTAGGTTTAGTTTTAGATAGAATAGATCTCAATGTGTTTGTTGTTTTGAATGTTGTTGAAATGTTGAATTTATTTCCTATTGTTTTAAGTTTCTCGGATAGTCCTTTTATATAATATTGTATTGATATTTTTCTCGTATTATTTCTGGTGGATGTTATAGGATCCCGTTCTACGTTGTTCTGTTCTATTCGATCCAGGCTTGACAATTCCTTACTTATAAACGATAATGGATAATCATTTTTCAATAAGACAGATGTTAACAATTGTTTTTCTTCTAACAATGAATTTTCGTTAGAACAAGTAATTTTGGCTCTATCATATAAGGATTTAATGATTCCCTTCTTAACGTTGATGTTGCGATTTGATTTGTAATTGAGATATCTGTTGATGTGTGTTGGTTTTCTATACACTTGAGTCTCATATCCAGTATCCTTCTTTGATACTAAAACATCGAGGAAAGGTAGAGTGTTATTATATTCCTCTTCTATTGTAAATTTTATTGTCTCTTCTTGATCGTTTATAATATTTAGGAATGTATCCAACAATTCTGATCTATGAGGCCATATTGAAAACACATCATCTACATATCTCCACCATTAATACTGTGGGTTTTAAATTTAGTTTAGAAATGATAGTACTGTGGAACCTCGATAAGTCGGATTAATCGGGACCGCGGCCGATCCGGGTTATTGAAAATCCGGGTTAGCCGGAGAATATGGTAAAAATTAATAAAATACGGTGTTCGAAACTCTCACAAAATATTCATAAAATTCAAAGAAGTACGTTCCTTATTTATGTTATCGTTCATATGCGGCATCTCCCATCTCTGGTAACGTCAAAGTGACAATTATAGAACAGAAATATATCTCCCGTAAAAGAAGGTCAAAAATTATCTCGTTGAAGAAAAAATTAGAACAGTAGCTCCAGAAGAGACAAGTATGTGTCTCACTCCTCGTATAATATAGTGATAGTGGATACATAGTTATATCAGAAGACTCAAATACTCTCTCTCTCGTTAAGTATCACTACGAAAAACGACGTTAAAATTTTAGTCAACTTGGTTCCTCGTACAATTGGAGTGAAAGATTGCTGCATATCGAGGCAGAGGCAAGAGATATCCAGCTGGTGAGGTAAGGACATATTTATGAGCTCATAAAATAAAGGCCTAACGGACTATTTTCGTGCGCGGAACCATTTAAGAAACAATATCGTAGTTTTCTTTCATTCGTTCATTTTCATTAGTTTTAGTTTTTAATATATATGTATTACCGTTTTTTACTGTTCATAATTATTTATATTTAGGTACACATTATTTTATTTGCGTATATATCTTCTTCTTCTTCTTCATCTTTTTTATATAGAGGGAGAATTAGTTATATATGTATATATTTTTCACTTTACTTTAATTTCATTGTTTAATTTAGAATAAATGTGTTAAATTCTCGTCTCGTCAAATTCATTTCTCTAAATTTATCACTTTAAGAAGCAGTCTCGCTGGTACTTTTAGTGGTATCAGCTAATTACCTTTCTCAGCGAACCAGCACCTATAGAACCTGAGATTGGAACAATTTCATTAAAGTGGGGTCTATTTACCAGCCTCATAACATGGTCCTTCGAGCCGGATCTGAGTAGATATTGGTGATTTGCTTATTTTGCTATTAATTTAACTCATTAAAGATCATATTAATTTTTCTCTCTCATTTTATTAAGTTTCTTTGTTTCTCTTATTATAAATTAACACATTTATTCTAAAGAAGGTACTTCTCTGAACTTTAAGAATGGATATTAAAACGGCTAAGGAAAATTGCAAATCCGCGAAAGCGTCTATGACCAGAATTCAGAAATGGGTTAATAGTAAATTAAACTCGGAAACTAATTTATTCATTGTAGAAAATAAAATGTCACTGTTAAAAGATGCCTTTGATAAATTTTCGGTAAATCAAGATATAATAGATTTAGCTACACCTGACACACAAGAACCTGTGGACAGGTCCCTTCAGGAGGATTTGTTTTCTGAGTTATCAGCTCGTCTAGCTGAGAAGATGAATCCTCAGAAGCACAGAGCCGTAATAGATTCAACTCAAGTACTAGTCAATAATAAGACAAGTACGGCACCTAGTGTAAAGTTACCCAATATTTCTATTCAATATTTCTCTGGTGACCCTAGTCAATGGTCAAATTTTTTCGATTTATTTTCTGCCCTTATTATAAATAATAATGAAATTACCGATGTACAACGTTTTATTTATTTAAAGTCATATCTTAAAGGTGAAGCTCTCAAAATGATTAATAATATAACAGTTTCGAATGATAACTTTCGTATAGCTTTAAAAACTTTGAAAGATAGATATTCAAATAAATATAATATTATAAAAGCATTATTAAACGAATTACTCGATATTAAGTCTCTTAATAGTAATGCAAGCCATATTCAAGTACGCGAATTTTATATTCAGATAAAAAATACGTTGCAAGCTATAAATAATTTAACTCTCTCTGACTCTGAATTATTGCAATTGATTTTGATTAATTTTATTGATAGACATTTAGACTTTGGTACACGTAGGTTTATAGAATTTGAAAGAAAAGGCGAAAAAATAGACTCTCTTGATGAATACCTTAACTTTATAGATGAAAGATGTTCTCACCTAGAGAATCTAAACGTTAAAGAAAGGAATAAATCTCATTATAGAAAGGAGGAAACACAGGCCTCGTTTCATACAACGGTGGTAAATCGTAAAGCTAGTCCATCTTCGGGATATGTCAATAAATGCTCATTTTGCAATAATACGGGTCACAAAATTTACGCTTGTCACGCATATCAAGCACTCTCAATTCAAGATAGGTTGTCTTTTGTGAAACGATCGAAGCTTTGTATAAATTGTCTAGGACATTCTCATCTAATTGCTAATTGTACTTCGTCTCAGTTATGTGCTTTATGTCATAAAAAACATCATTCGTCCCTGCACCATTCGTCCAACAGTGAAGGCAACAGGAATATGGGAAGTAGAAGAGGCTTCGCTGATGCATCCAGAGGACAATCTCCTACAATTTCAGCTGACAGTCAGGCACAACGGAGTGCTACTATTTTAAATGACAATAGAGAAAATGATATTTCTCGAGCAGCGCTAGCTGTTAGCAGACCTCTAGTACAAAAGGGCTCTATTCTATTGGCCACATGTAAAGTAAAAATAGCAGATGCATTTGGCAATTATATCTCGTGTAAAATGCTGATCGATACGGCTAGTCAGCTATCCTTGATAAAGAGTAGCTTAGTAGAAAGACTAGGTTTTCAAACGTACGCAAACACAACTAGTGTTCTAGGAGTAGGGTCTCGGGTAGCTAAATCAACAGAAATGGTTGATCTCGTAGTTTATTCAAGTAATACAAAGAATAGTTTAAATATTAATTGTGCAGTATTAGAAAATATCACTTGTGAGTTACCTCAGGTAGAGATTGATATATCCAAGCTCAATATTCCTCTCGAGTATAGATTAGCTGATGACGAGTTTCACGTTAGGTCAGAAATTTCTATTCTCCTCGGCGCAGATTTCTGTTATAAACTTTTCTCGGATGGCATATTTCACCTAGGTAAAGGACTCCCGACTCTTCAAAATACCTTGTTCGGTTGGATTGTTGGTGGTTCTGTTGATAGAAAATATCATCGCCACAAGGATTCTACTAATCCTTCTCGAAATTTGGGTCTAGTGAGTTATGCATCTTGTGAAGAACAGGACCGACATGTATCGTTGCTGGTGTCGGAGGAAAATGATGAAAGCCTTAACACTCTCGTGGAAAGATTTTGGAAGGTTGAAGAGATACCGATAATCCATACACCCGGGTCTGAAGCTGAAATGGCTGAGCGTATATTTAAAGAAACAACCAAGATATTGCCGGATGGCAGGTATCAAATCTCTATACCCTTTAGTTCTCAAAATGCGACGTCTAAACTAGGCGACTCTTATAGAATTGCGCAGAAAAGGTTTTTAAATGTTGAAAAAAGGCTGATTGCTAATCCCGAAGTATTTGCCCAATACCATTCTATTATAAATGATCATTTGAAGGTAGGAATTTCACAGATAGTCAAAGATCCTCATCCCGTGGTAGGTAAAGATCAACACTTCATTCCTCATTTTAATGTTTCGAAACAGAAAGCGGACGGTAGTATAGGTATTCGTGTGGTTTACGATGGTTCTTGTCCTACTTCTAACGGCATTGCTTTAAATGAAGTAATGTTAAATGGTGGCAATTTGCAGCCGTCATTGTTTTCAATTATATGTCGTTTCAGGATGTTTAAGTACGTTCTTACTGCCGATTTAAGTAACATGTATATGAACATTGCCATTGATCCCACACAACATGCATTATTGCGCATAATATGGCGCAATGATACCTCGGACCCATTGCAGATAATTGAGTATAAAAGGTTGTTATATGGGTTAAAATGCAGTTCATACATTAGTCAAAGAGTTTTAAAAGATATAGCGGACAATGCCCATGAAATGCCCTTGGCCACCAATGCGATTCAAAATCAGACATACATAGACGATATTTTAGCCGGTACCCAAACGTTAAATGACATGCAAGTGTTGTATGAACAATTGTCTACTGTTCTGAATGCAGCTTGTTTTTCTCTTCATAAGTTTAACTCAAATTCATCACAGTTCTTGATGTCTAACAATCTGGTAGCTCGCGATAATGTAGAAATTCACACTAACGAATCTCAAAATAGTAAAGTGTTAGGACTGCATTGGAATCCGCAAGAAGATAGTTTTTATTTTTCTAGTCCTCGTCATCTAATTGAAGGTAAGCTTACTAAACGTCGCATATTGTCAATAGTAAGTCAGTGTTTTGATCCAATAGGCATCATTAACCCATTTGTTTTAAAGGGAAAGCTGTTAATGCAAAAATTGTGGAAACTGAAAATTGGATGGGATGACGTCATCACGGACGATTCCATCATTAAGGAGTGGTTAAGGTTGGTCAATGGCTTTGAATCATTGAATATGTGTAAAATTGCGAGATGGTATTTTCATAACAAGTTAATACGAGAACAGGAGCTTCATATTTTCTCAGACGCCAGCAAGGATGCTTACAGTACATGTGCTTATATAAGGTCCCTTTATCTAGATGGATCAGTCTCGTCAAGTTTGGTCGCAGCAAAATCTCGGGTAGCTCCTTTAAAGGAAATTACAATTCCTCGATTGGAATTAGCAGGACTAGTGTTAGCTGCTAGGTTATTTGCAACTCTAAAACAGGTTTTTGAGAATGGTTTATCCTTTAGCTCATATCACATATATTCAGACAGCATGATAGTATTAAGTTGGTTAGCCAGTGATTCGTCTAAATGGAAACAGTATGTTGCGAATAGGGTAGCATTAATTAAGGAATTGACTCCAGAGGTACATTTTCATCATGTACCAGGCTCAGGCAATCCTGCGGATATAAATTCTCGAGGTTCCTTTCCTCAGGAACTCTCAAATAATTCTCTGTGGTTTTATGGTCCTTCTTTCTTACAAGAAAGAATTATTGACTATTCAAATTTAAAGTTAATCCTACTAGACTCGTTACCGGAAGAAAAAACGGAACATTCTCGTTCACATCACGTCGCAATAGACGATGTGCTAGACTGGGTTGAATTTTTCTCGCGATTTTCTGAATATGAAAGACTAGTTAAGGCCGTTAGCTATGTATTTCGGTTCGTTCATAATGCTCGTTTCAAGGGAAGTAATAGTCGCTTGCAGTCAGGCAAGGTAGTAACCGCGGATGAACGACTAAATGCAGAAAATTTTATCGTTAAAAGTCTCCAAAGAAAATATTTCAAAGCTGAATACAAGGTTCTTTTAGACAATAGCACAAGAAGCTCGTCACGTATTTGGTCTCTATCTCCCTTCATCGATAATTCACGTGGACTTATATTGGTAGGTGGTCGGTTAAGCTCGTCTGAGCTGTCCTTTAACCATAAACATCCAGTTTTGTTGCCAAAGGACGACCACACAGTCTCGCTTTTAATAAAGTCTGTGCATATATCACTCGGACACGCTGGAGTTCAAGCTACTCTAGCTAATATTCGGCAACGGTTTTGGGTAATAAACGGTTTAAATGAGGTCAAGAAGGTTATTCACCGATGTATTCTTTGTCATAGATTTCGAGCAAAATTTGCTACTCAAATGATGGCCGGTATGCACAAGGACCGAGTTCAAATTTGTAGACCATTTTCTAAAGTTAGTGTCGACTATGCCGGTTACTTTTTGTTAAAAACCTCTAAGTTACGAAAGGCCGCTACTGAAAAGTGCTATATCGCCGTATTTGTTTGTATGGTGACAAAGGCTACACATCTCGAGGTTGTTACCAGCTTGTCAACCGATGCCTATCTAATGGCATTGAAAAGGTTTATAGCACGTAGGGGCAATCCTGCCCTTATATGGAGTGATAATGGTACAAATTTTTCTGGTGCAAGTAACAGATTCGTTGAATTGCACCACTTTTTTGCAAATAATGCAAACTCTAATTGCATCTTGGATTTCTGTGCAACAAATAGAATAGAATTTAAATTTATAGTACCTAAGGCACCACATTGGGCAGGTCTTCAAGAAGCCGCCGTAAAAAGCACGAAACGGCATTTATACCGAATAATGAAAAATCTCACAGTTACATATGAAGTTTTCTCTACAATCGTGACCCAAATAGAAGGAATTTTAAATTCGCGTCCTCTCTCCCCACTTTCTGAGGACCCAAATGATTATGGCTGCCTTACCCCTGGGCATTTTCTTATCGGAACTGCATTAACTGCTCATCCGGAAAAAGATCTCTCGCAACATAATTCGAATAGGCTGAATATATATCAGAAAATTTGTCAAGCTCGACAACTCTTTTGGAAAAGGTGGAAGTTAGAGTATCTTCATCAACTGCAATATCGACCTAAATGGTGTAAACCTGTTAAAAATATACAGATTAATGATCTAGTTATCTTACGCGACGACGATTCGCCTCCCCTTTGTTGGCCACTTGGACGTGTGATTGAGACATATCCCGGTAAGGATGGATTAGTCCGATCTATTAAAGTTAAAACTTCATCCGGGGAGTATGTTAGGCCCATTACACGTGTTTCACTTCTCCCGATTGATGATTCCAAACTCATGGAAGTTGGAATGTCATAGCCCAGGACATGATAGTCCAGTCATATTTGTAGTAGAGGTATTATGATTCAATTTTAGTTTTTAGCATTGTTACACAGTAGTATAAGATTTAGTTTACGGTTACATTCTGATCCATCTGGGATCTGGTCCTTCGAGATTTTTTTTTAGTTTATTAATTTATTTAGACATTTTGACAAGACATCGCCTTGTCAAGGCCGGCCAATATGTTCGAAACTCTCACAAAATATTCATAAAATTCAAAGAAGTACGTTCCTTATTTATGTTATCGTTCATATGCGGCATCTCCCATCTCTGGTAACGTCAAAGTGACAATTATAGAACAGAAATATATCTCCCGTAAAAGAAGGTCAAAAATTATCTCGTTGAAGAAAAAATTAGAACAGTAGCTCCAGAAGAGACAAGTATGTGTCTCACTCCTCGTATAATATAGTGATAGTGGATACATAGTTATATCAGAAGACTCAAATACTCTCTCTCTCGTTAAGTATCACTACGAAAAACGACGTTAAAATTTTAGTCAACTTGGTTCCTCGTACAATTGGAGTGAAAGATTGCTGCATATCGAGGCAGAGGCAAGAGATATCCAGCTGGTGAGGTAAGGACATATTTATGAGCTCATAAAATAAAGGCCTAACGGACTATTTTCGTGCGCGGAACCATTTAAGAAACAATATCGTAGTTTTCTTTCATTCGTTCATTTTCATTAGTTTTAGTTTTTAATATATATGTATTACCGTTTTTTACTGTTCATAATTATTTATATTTAGGTACACATTATTTTATTTGCGTATATATCTTCTTCTTCTTCTTCATCTTTTTTATATAGAGGGAGAATTAGTTATATATGTATATATTTTTCACTTTACTTTAATTTCATTGTTTAATTTAGAATAAATGTGTTAAATTCTCGTCTCGTCAAATTCATTTCTCTAAATTTATCACTTTAAGAAGCAGTCTCGCTGGTACTTTTAGTGGTATCAGCTAATTACCTTTCTCAGCGAACCAGCACCTATAGAACCTGAGATTGGAACAATTTCATTAAAGTGGGGTCTATTTACCAGCCTCATAACATACGGTACTCCTACAGATAAACTTAATTATAATTGCCAAAAAAATGAAATACTTATGTCCAGTACATCTAAATTACGTACAGTTGTATACATTATTGTTTATTTCTTGGTAAAAAAACTCAGTCAAAGTGAAAACATTTTTATTTTATCTGATGAAAGTCGATCCAGGTTAGCCGGACTTCCGGGTTATAGGAGGCCGACTTATCGGGGTTCCACTGTAGTTTCGAAATCCTCCATAAATATATTAGCCAATAATGGAGATAAAGAAGAGCTCATTGCTAGACCAAAATTTTGTTTATAGAATTCATTATTTAGTAGAAAATAGGTATTATTAGTACATAATGTCAATAACTCCATTATGGCTGATACATTTAGTTTTGTCCTAGTTGTCAATGTATTATCATTTTCTAATTTCGTTTTTTGTGGCTTATTTCCCATTAAAAGTAATTGATTATAAATGTTATTTTTGTATTAAAATAGCAGCATAAGGAATTAAAAATGGCGACACGCTTGTATAAAGTAAAGAAAATTAAAACAATATAAGCAATATAGCATGAATTAACGTAGTGAATGAAGGAATGTTGTGAAGAAGACCAGGATGAAAGCAATTTGTCTTCAGAAATGGACTGGGAACCCGGGACGCACTCTTTGCACCAAATGTATTATTGCAGAAATGCCGAGATCAAAGGAAAGACGCCTTTGCTGTATTTATTGACTATGAAAAGGCCTTTGATGGAGTGCAGCATCACAAATTAATTAAAATATTAAAGGATAAACGAGTTGATAGTCAAATGCACGAATCATAGAAAAACTATACTGGCGTCAAACAACGAGAGCTTGCAAAAATGGAAAATGAACAGAAATATGTAAAATGCAAAGAGGTGTCAGACAGGGTTGTGTAACCAATTTTATTCAATTTATTTTCATATAGAATATTTATAGAAGCGCTGCATAATTTGGAATGGGATGTGAAAGTTAATGGAATTCTAATAAATACAATCAGATATGCAGACGACAAAGTTGTTTTAAGTGATGATATGAATGGATTACAATGCCTTTTAAATGCCATTGGCACAGTGGGAAGGTAGTTTCGCCTAAACATAAATTGTTCAAAAACAAAATAAATGGTATTTAGCCCTTTGGCCCATTAAGATTCACGGTTATACATATTTTGATGGTCATGTAATTCAAAGAGTGTCCAGTTTTAAATATCTTGGTTGCCATATTACTGAATAACTAGATGCAGATAAAGAGACCTTCTTCTTCTTATTCTTTTTGTATAGACATGACTCTGTTTTTTCAATGTGCCTCTAGTATAGTAAGTTGTTCCACCGTTTTCGTGGTCTTCCCACTGATCGTATTCACTATTGGGGAACCGTCTCTCGCTGTCCTGACTACCCTATTTGTTGTCATTCGGCTTATGTGGTCGTTCCATTCTATTCCTCTGTCTCTTACCCAATTATTAATGTTATCCACCTTGCATCTCCGTCGTATATCTGTACTTCTAGCTCTGTCCCATAGAGTCTTACCATCAATTTTTCGAAGGGTTTTCATCTCTGCTGTTTCGAGCAATCTTTTTGTCCCCCTTGTGTCGGGTCGTGTTTCTGCCGCATACGTCATTATTGGTCTGATGACTGTTTTGTAAATTCTACCTTTCATTTCTTTTCCGATATTTTTATTTCTCCATATTGTGTCATTCAGGTAACCTGCGGCTCTGTTTGCGCTATTCATTTGATCTTCCACTTCTGTTTCGAGCCTTCCGTAGCTAGATAGTGTGATACCTAGGTATTTAAACTCCATCACTTGTTCTATTATCTGACCTTCCAGCTCCTATTTACATCTTATTGGATCTGCTGTTATGACCATGCATTTTGTCTTTTTTGGGAAAATTAACATGTTAAATTTTCTGGCGCTTATGTTAAATTGGTGCAGCATACGTTTTAAATCATCTTCACTTTTAGAGATTAGTATTGCATCGTCTGCATAGCAGATTATTTTAAGTTGTTTTTCTCCCATTTGGTATCCTTTTTTAGTTCTTACTTTTTTTATTATTTCGTCCATGATCAGGTTGAACAATAAAGGACTCAAGGAATCCCCCTGTCTTATCCAATTGCCGGCTTCAATTGGGTCAGTTAGTTCATCTTCCACTTTTACTTTTATTGTGTTGTTCTGGTAGATGTTTTCGATCGTTTTAATTATTCCTAGAGGTACCACTCTCGAGTATAACAAATGGACAACGTCCTTTAATGTGACCTTGTCAAATGCTTTCTTAAGGTCCACGAAACATAAATATGCCGGCTTGTTGTATTCCAACGATTTCTCTTGAACTTGCCTCATTATAAATATAGCGTCAGTGCATGACCTTTCCGACCTAAAACAATGTTGTTCTTCTACTAATGGCATATAATTTCATTCAATTTGTTTGTTATCACTTTGGTTGTTAATTCTAACGTTGTGTTTAATAAGTTAATTCCTCTGTAATTCTCCGGGTCCGATTTGTCTCCTTTTTTGAAGAGAGGTATTAGGATGCTTGATCTCCATTCTTGTGGTATTCTGTTTTGTTCTATTATTTTTTTGCATTGGTTTTAATAGTTGTTTAGTTAGATCTTGTCCTCCGTACTTTAGGAGTCCGTCCTCTCCTGGAGATTTTCTATTTTTTAATTTTCTTAATCCTTCCTTTACCTCTCCCTCCTCGATATTTATTTCTTCGTTTGTCGTAACTTCAGGTGTTGGTGGTTCATTATCGCCGCCTTTAGCAAATAGAGATCGGAAGTAGTCTGCCCATGTTTCCTTCTGAATGTGTTTCGCTTTTATTAATTCGTTCATCTCCTTTCTTTGCCCTCTGATCATTCTGCATACTTCTTTTTGTGTTCCGTAGACGTCGTGTTCCATCTGTTTTAAGAAACTCTGCCAGTGCTCCTTTTTTATTTGTCTCACTAAAGTATTCTAGTGCGGCCGATATGTGAAACAATTACACATTTAATGATACAAGCATATAATTTGCACCACATACACTACACATATAAAGGTTCAAATTTAGATATGAGGCCATCTCAGATTTTGTCTTTTACAAAAATGGCGGGCGTTCAAAATGGCGGCTATACTTATGTGTTTAATAGTACCATAACTTTTGAACGAAAAGTCCTATTTCAACCAAATTTGGTATATAGGTTTTATTTTTGATTTACAAGAGGGATATGGTGAACCGGAAGAATCGGTTTACCAGAAGTTGTGTTTTTACTGGTTGTTTATGTAAAAATATGTTTTTCTTTCAATTTTTTCCCTCTGTATATATTAATTTTTCAAAAAGTAATACCGCAATTGAAAAGAGCGTAAAAATATTTTGTAGAGAATATTTTGAACTTTTTAGTTATGTTAATTATCATTTAATAAATGCATAACGTATCATCACAAGTACCTATGTGTGGCAAATTCGTGCAAACATTATAAGAATTATTGTGCATTTAATGGTAAAAGCATATAATTTGGACCACATATACTACACACATCAAGGTTCAAATTTAGATATAAGGCCATCTCAGATTTTACCTTTTACAAAAATGGCAGGCATGCAAAATGGCGACTATACATATGTGACTTATAGCACGATAACTTTTGAACGAAAAGTCCGATTTCAACCAAATTTGTTATATAGATTCTTATATTGATGTGTTAGACCAAGGTATTGAACCGGAAGAATCGATTTACCAGAAGTTGTGTTTTTCCTGATTTTTATGTAAAAACATGTTGTTTTTTTACCAATTCTTTCACCCTGTATATATTAATTTTTCAAAAAGTTAATACCGACGTTGAAAAGAGCGTAAAAATATTTTCTAGGAAATATTTTGAACTCTTTAGTTATATTAATTACTAATTAATAAATGCATACCGTATCTTAACATGTACCTATGAACCTATGTGCGGCGCATTCGTGCAAATAATATAAGAATTATTGTACATTTAATGGTAAAAGCATATAATTTAGACCACACACACTACACATACAAAGATTCAAATTTAGATATGAGGCCATCTCAGATTTCGTCTTTTACAAAAATGGCAGGCATTCAAAATGAATCTACCGCACATAGGTACATGTGAAGATACGTTATGCATTTATTAAATGGTAATTAACATAACTAAAAAGTTCAAAATCTTTCCTAAAAAATATTTTTACACTATTTTCAATGGCGGTATTACCTTTTTGAAAAATTAATATATACAGGGTGAAAGAATTGAAAAAAACAACAACATATTTTTACATAAAAAACAGTAAAAACACAACTTCTGGTAAACCGATTCTTCCGGTTCAAGACCTCGATCTTATTCATCAAAAAAAGAAACTTGATACCAAATTTGGCTAAAATCGGACTTTTCGTTCAAAAGTTATCGTGCTATTAGTCACATATGTATAGCCGCAATTTTGAATGCTCGCCATTTTTGTAAAAGGCACAATCTGAGATGGCCTCATATCTAAATTTGAACTTTTGTATGTGTAGTATATGTTGTACAAATTATATGACTCTACCATTAAATGTACAATAATTCTTATAATATTTGCACGAATCTGCCACATATAGGTACATGTGAAGATACGTTGTGCATTTATTAAATGGTAATTATAATTAACATAACTACAAAGTTCAAAATATTTCCTAAAACATATTCTTACGCTCTTTTCAATAGTGGTATTACCATTTTGAAAAATTAATATATACAGGGTGAAAAAATTGAAAATAAATTATTTACATAATATAAAATAGTTTTACATAAAAAAACAGGAAAAACAAAACTTCTGGTAAAACGATTCTTCCAGTTTATGGCATCGATCTTGTAAATCACAAAACGAACCTACGTACCAAATTTGGTTGAAATCGGACTTTTGAATGACCGCCATTTTTGTAAAAGGCAAAATCTGAGATGGCCTCACATCTAAATTTGAACCTTTATTTGTGCAGTATATGTGGACCAAATTATACGCTTGTATCATTAAATGCAGGGGCCCCGTAAGGGCTACTGACGCCTGTGTGCAGAAAAGGATTTTGGCGCCCCTTAAGCTATTTTGGTTCATGTTTATTTATTTATTTCTTTGAAGGTAGGTAGGTATTTTGGTAGCTGCTTGAAATAAGGAAAAAACTGAACTTTAGAAGTCATACTTAACAAATGGTTTTCCCCGAAAAGTACTTAATTTTTAGAATATTTCACGTAGAATTATTCGATTTGGAATTTGACGAATAAGAATGTACTTTTCATGAACTTCAATTTTGGATTTACTAGGTATGTAGACTTCATGAACATACAATTTTTTTCGTTTTTTTATAAGCTACATTTTTGATAACAATACTTTTCGATAAAATACTTAATTTTTGAGTTATTTGCAAAAAACCGCCTAAAAACGTGTTTTTTTTTGTTGAAAAATAAACATTTCCATTCGCAAATAACTCGGAAAAGTATTGATTTAGTTACAAAACTCTATAGAACAAAATTTGCTTAGAATTAGTCAGTTTATCCATTTCCGGATTTTAAACCTATATTTTTTCGTCCCCGAGAAGGGGTAACTTTCACCTCTCAAGCAAATGTAACCAACGCCATAACTACAACTTTGAAGTGAAGGGAAGTAGAACCTAAATCCAGATTTTCATACAATTCGGTGGTGACCCTAAAAATTACACGCTTTCGCCGTATTTCACTGGGCATAGGTACAATAAAAAAATAAAAAATAGCTATTAATAATTGTACTAGTAGCGATATTTTCCGAGAATTTGCTGTTGCAAATGCATTAATTACATCGGTGATATAAAATTTATACCATCAAAAAGTTCTTGTTCACTTATTGCTAATACATATTGCTAGCCCAGGCAATCTTTCTTGAAGAATTGTCCTTAAATGATTTTTAATCATTTTTAACTTTGAAAAAAATCGCTTGCCAAAACCTACAGATTAGACAATGTCAAAAGAATTTTTAGTGAAATACATACGTCTGAAAGAGTGGAGATTATTGTTTTCAAATATACTGGGTGTCTGGTAAAGAATGGGCTACAGCTTCTTAACCTAGATTCCTGAGGTTAAAATAGGTCGATTTAAACTAACTTACCTTAGTACGAAAGTTGATAAATAACCGAAATACAGGGTGTCAAACTTAAACTGTTATTTTATTTATTCTTGGCATGGAATAACAACACGAAATTTGGTAGGCGGGGGTTTTTGGGACGAGAAATCGAAATTCGCCATCAATATTCAAAAATATAATAATAATTCGCCGAAATTCTTTCAGCGCTCATTTAATACTTTCAATTTTTTTTATCCCCCATTCTACATACTTTTTGAATCAAAACTTTTATTCGCTTAATATTTTCACTTTAAAAAGATATAGGTACTACATTCATCTCGCTAAACTCAACCGTTTTCGAGAAAACGCAGTTTAAACTGCGATGCAACACAATTTTTTTGCATAATACCATTGTAGTTACATCCGAAAAATAAACATTAAATCATAATAATTTCCAAAAATGTATCGCAATTTTTTTTAAATTTCGGGTGTAACTACAATGATACCTATTATGCAAAAAATTATCTTACACCGCAAAATTAAAAGGCGTTTATCTCGAAAACAGTTGCGTTTGTCAAATTTTAACTTTGACACCCTGTATTTCGGTTATTATCAACTTTCGTACTAAGGTTAGTTAGCTTTAATCGACCTAATTTAAGCTCAGGAATCCAAGATTAAGCTATGACCCATTCTTTACCAAACACCCTGTATATTGTAAAATATTTAAGTGGTCAGTATCAAGCAATGAAAATAACTTTGACGCTTTAATTTGAAAACAAATGATTGGAGTCAATATCCTTATTATCCTGATCTGTCAGTCGTTCTTCAGGAACAAAACAACGTTTTAAAAGATCGCTGTCACTTAATTTAAATATGTCTTGTGTGTACATATTTATACCTAATCCTATTTAATTTCTTAACTTTTGTTTTGAAATGAATTTTTTTTTTCAATTTTTGTCCCTGGATTTTGGCGCCCGTGTGCATTGCACACTTTGCACATATGGTAGCGGGGGCCCTGATTAAATGTGCAATTCTTATAATATATTGCACGAATCTGCCGCACTATTCGTTTCGTTTCTGATTCGTTTGTAATGGTTGTATGCCTGTTGTGCTTGTTTTGTTCTGTATTGTAAAAAGATAAAGAGACAAAATGTAGAATCGAGTTAGCCCGCACAACATTTTAAAAATTAGATCATTCTTCTGTAATGATAACTTGCAACTTCAACTTCGAAAGCGCATGATTAAATGTTACGTTTGTCAGTCCTCTTGTATGGTGTTGAAGCATGGGCATTAAAAATGTCCACCATTAATCGTTTGGAGGCCTTTGAAATGTGGCTGCACAGACGTATACTGAAAATACCATGGAAGGCTAAGCTGACAAATGAGGCAGTCCTTAAGGGAGCAAATGCTGCCCGCGAGCTGCTTGATAACATCAAATATGGAAAGATTGCCTATTTTGGACACGTAGTAAAGGGTAAAATCGAAGGCTTCAAATTATTATGACGGTAAAATCGAAGGACGCAAAGGAATTGGTAAGAAGCAGGCCTGTTGGCTGAAGAATATCAGGGCGTAGACAGGAATAAATAAAGCGGAACAAACTATTTAGAATAGCTCGAGACAGAGACAGTTTCGCCATGTTAATCGCCAACGTCAAGGGGACTTAATAGGGCACGTTAAGAAGAAGCATGAATTATTAAGACGTCAGAAAATCGTATTTCTGTAACCCCTGAGAGGAAGTATACAATATTAATTAATCTTTCTGCATAAGTTGTTATGTACTATTCCTCAGTGGCGGCCCGTGAGGTAGTGCCATAGAGCCATGGCACTACCTTGCTAACTATGCAGAAACATATTTTTTATCTTAAAAACATCTTAATGCCTGTTAATTTCTTTTTGTGATTATTTCTGTGTAGCGCAATGCACATCTAACCACCGACTCTGGCCACCCACACCTGACCGGATAAGGGATGAAGATCATGAAAATCCCGGTACCGAAAGGTATAGTGGCACGCCAGAAAAGAGAAAGATTGTATGAGCATCCTATGTAAGTGACAGAGATAGAGCGGTATTGCACTTTTAATATACGTTTAAATTGGACTCTCCGTGCCAGGCTCGAAATCTCGAAAAGTAGATCTTAAGATACAATGTTTTAGATCTATTTCTAGTTTCTTTACGCGTTCGCTTGACGCTATTGTGTTTATTATCTACTACTGTATTGTACATTTGTGTTTATACTCTACTATATTTTTTAATTTGTAATTATTAGTACGTCGTGGTCGTGGGTGTCGTAGGTATATAAATAATATTTTGAATATTTTCTACGTTTAATTTATTTATTGACAATGAATCAAATTAGTATATTAAAAAACTCTTTTGGTGGTTTTTCGTTAGAAAAAAAACTTCAAAATAAAGAACTCGGTCGGCCTTTACCCGATTTAAAAATTGAAAAACAAAGTGGAAATGGACAAAAACTTCGCTGTCGTAAGTTTAATAAAACTATTTATGATAAAAATAGCTGGTTGTGTGGTTGCGAACAAACTAATAAACTGTTCTGTTTTGTATGCGTTTTGTTTGGAGGTGACGAGATATGCGATGCAGTTTTGTTGCGAAGAAAAACAAGGTTTACCTTCTCCGGACATTTAGTTGCTTCTCATTTATTTATCTCAGAGAAGTTTTCTGCTTATAAGGATAAGTTCCCCGAATCATTTTTTATTAATGAAACATGCACACAATTTTTATTTTTAAACAAAACTAGGCTTGAAACTTAATTACAAGTATTGTATCAGCGAGACGAATTGAGTACTACCTCTGGGGCTGTTCCGTTATCAGTTTTATTAAATGATGAAGGTTTAAAATGTAAATTTGAAGAAACTGTTAAACTTTTAAGTATATTAATAACCATTCTCATGTCAACATCTGAAGCATAACATTGTTTTTCAATGCTAAAACGAATTAAGACATTCCTCAGAAATACCATGAAGGAAGAACGACTAAGTGCTTTAGGTATGCTGTCTGCAGAAAGACATTTTGTAAATGGCATTGACAATTTTAATAATAAAGTCATTGAAAACTTTGCCACCAAAAAAGAAAGAAGGATGGACTTCACATATCGTAAACTTTAACAGTGATATTAAATAACTTTGTGCGTGTGTGTAAATAATAGAATAGTGTTATTTTTATAATTTTCTAAATAGGCTCTAGAGACCAAATCGTAACAACAAACTTCAAGTACATCAGCAGTGGTAGGAAGAATGAAAGATTGACAGCATAGGATTAAAGGACGTGGTGGTCGGATGAGTGGGAGAGACGGAAGCTGATGTGTGATGACGAGCGACTGAGAATCGGGCAGAAGAAGGATATCGGGGAGAAATCATGCCCTAACGGGCGATTCCACCCTGATGCCCTAGTATGAGAGGGGTGGGGTTTAGCTGGTCCCGGCCACATCGGAGTTAAGGAGGGCAGGGAGGTCCGATTTACGGCCAAACTGGTCGACGTGACACTGATGAGGTTTCAGCTCAGGAACTCAGCACTGTTGGAAATGTTTACTTCCGACGTCTGTTTGCAGATTCCCCACCTAGTGATGAAGTTGAGTTTTTTTATTGTTAATTACTTAATTTACGGAACTGTTTTGATAAATTTTGGTCAATTTCTTGGCATCCCAAAAATAGTAATATAAGATAAAAATATCTGCACCTATTTTTTTTTAATTTCTATTTTATATCCTTTTTGACAATATCGTGAAACCGTCACTAAAAATTTAGGCAGCTGCCCGGATTCTGGCACTACCTTCCTAAAGTTATACGAGCCGCCACTGCTATTCCTACAACAATAGGAACGGAGTGTTAAATTTCTCGTTATAGACTTTACTGGTTTACGTATTTCGATCACGATAACAAGTCGTTATTCAATCCACTTAATTTATCAAATAGTTCCCGTTTATTGTATACTCTCATATAATTTTCATTGTTAATATATTTCTTTTCCACAAAACAATAGAATTTACATGACTACGACACTATAAAGAAACAATTTCGTGGTAAAGTTTGAATATCTATTGTTTATAAATGATTGAATATTCCAAAGCTGAACGCTTTGTTGATTAGAATGCCATCAAAGTTTTTTAAACACGTGCCACGAACATATTTAATTATAATAAAAAAATATGAAAAAAAAATTTTTAAGAAACGCTTTTCTTTAGGTACTAAAGAAAATTGTCTAAAATGCCTAAGTGCTCTAGAGTGCGTAAAATTAAAAATATTATAAAAAATCAACTAAAAAGCAGAAAATAAAAAAAAATTGAAAAAATCTAACACATTCGTTAAAGAAAAGCGTGGCGCGTTTTCATCGAATAAGCGGTTTTCGCCCCACGCTTTTCTTTGACGAATGTGTTAGATTTTTTCAATTTTTTTTTTATTTTCTGCTTTTTAGTTGATTTTTTATAATATTTTTAATTTTAGGCACAACTAAAGAAAAGCGTTTCTTAAAAAAATTTTATCATATTTTTTTATTTTTTACTTTTTAGTCTTACACTTTTCAAACATTAAAATATATCGTCATGTTTATTAAAATATGTATAAAACATATGATGTAGGTACAAACATGAAAAGTAGTCGGAATCGGCAAAAAATTTGAAACTTTATTGCACAACGTAAACAATTAACGTAAAACGTGAAATTATGTATAGTTCATATAACTAACTACAATCTTTAAAAGTTTCAAGTTTCTTCATTGTAAAAAACAAGAGATTTTAATCATTTTCCGTTAAAATCGTTTTTTTATTTAGACAATTAATAAATATAAACAATTTTTTATTGATTACTCGTGTATTGTTTCCGCGAATGCATATGTCTGCAAATTTTTAGTCATTTGCATTGAGCAAAAAGTAGTCAGATTAACGTCCAAAGCTTTGACCCAAACGATTGAACTAAAGAAAAGCGTTTAATTAATACGCCAAAATGAATGCGTTAATGTTAATTGTAGTACAAAACCTCTCTACCGGTGGTTTTTCTAAGACTACGATAAAAACAGGAATTTTTTTAATTCGAGGTTTGGTTGAACGATGGCTTAGAGTGAAAACCTCGTATCTCATTGTACAGAAAATTTTACATGAGTGACTTTAAACTGAATTTCTGCATACTCTAACCCAAAATATATATGAAAAATGTATGTGTAATGATCTAAACATACTCAGAATCAAAAATATGTAGACATAGTTTTTTTGTTTTAAGTTATAGTATGCAGAAATTAAGTTTAAAGTCTCTCCTGTAAAATTATCTGTGAAATGAGATACGAGGTTTTCACACAAAGGTATCGTTTTGTTTCGTATCATATTGAAATTTGTCACGATAATAGGGGAGCAAAGTATGCTAAATTTGCAGTCACTCGAGCGTTATGGGGACCTATTGGGTTGTGATTATTAGGTCCTAAAACCAAAAAAAGTTAAGTAACATTTTCCATTTTAGTGGGAACTTTCCACTTTTTAATTTAATTTTCCATTTCCAACAATCGTTTTTTCCGATTATAGCGCCATCTATCCATAGCTTGAAAAAAGTCTCGAATAAAAGTTGCCTAATTTTACGTAATGAATCCAAATCTGCAATAAAAATTTGGGGCTTCCTTTTAAGATTTTAAAGTAACATCCAACCCCACCTCCGTGGGAGGTCATGTTTGATACCATTCGATAGATTTTTCAAAAACATAATGAAATTGTATTTTGCAGTTTTTTGGTACCATTCAATCGATTTTTGAAAAATATTGAAGACGTATTTTTTAGTTTTTCGATCTGACGTTCATTTCGCGAAATATTCGCTTTTTTTTGTGAAACTTTTTGATTCACGCATTCCCTTACGCCCCGCTCAAATCGTCAGATTTTTGGAATATACATTCTTTTGCATGTACTTAACTTACCTTATCTTAATCTGACAATTTCGAGTATTTTTAAGGATATATTTTTGTTTTCGGGCCCCCCATAACGAACTTCCCTGTGTTATGAGCCAATATATGGCAGAGGTACATCTGCAGGGTACCAGGTTTCTCCCCATATGATAATCTAACGCGCTCAAGTAACTGCAAAAATCCCCGCTTGGGCTCCCCTACCATAAGCGCCGATTTTTATATAAACAAATATGAGCGTTCAAAATTTGAAACTTTTCATTGTTTATTTATGAAGCATAACGTAAACAATTAACGTAAAAAGTGGAAATTATCTATAGTTCATATCATTAGCAACAAAAGGTAAAAGTTTCAAGTTTCTACATTGTAAAAAACACGAGAATTTAAGCATTTTCCAATAAAATCCTTTTTTTTATTTAAACAATTAATAAACATAAAAAAAATTTTATTGACTATTCGTGTATTGTTCCCGCGAATACATATGTCTGCAAATTTTCATTCATTTGCATTGAAGAAAAGGCAGTCAAATTAACGTCTAAAGATTTGATGCAAACTATTAAATTAAATAAAAGAGTTTAATATAAATATTTAATTTTATATCTAATATCTACAGTCCGTACAATATAGATACCGTTGCACGTCATTATCTACGTCAAAGATCTAAGTTGACATTGATGACTAGAGAGCGGAATATATGCAAAGTGCATATAGATGCATATATTGCATATTTTCAGACAACAAACACAACATTGCATATTTAAGCTAAACACGATTTATTTTGCATATTTTAAAAATAAATTATATAAAAGTTTAAAATTTTCCTCTCTTAGTTGGAATTTTATAACTTCGATATAAAAGAGCTCGTTATTTATCTATCTATCGCTCATTATTATCTATCTGGACTTTCCCATTACTACCTGAATTTAACAATTATGGGTGTTCCCAGAAAAATATTATTTTATTAGCGTAGCAATTCGTAGGTACCTACCTGCTTTTAAGGGTCTAATATTTATTTTGTCAGTTTCCGGCCAACATTTGTTTAAAGTAAACGTTGTATCATATTTAGTGTTTTTGAAGTGATTGGTATATATTAAATTTAAATATGTCTACCATTCAAAAAAGTGCTTGGATAAAGTGTTTTCCCGAGTTAAAGCTAAGTGGAGACAAAGTATTTTGCAAGGCCTGTTCCAAAATCGTAAGTTACATTCATTTTCACATTTCATTTTTTAAATGAGGAACTGACAAACAAAAGCATCATGTCCCACAAAAGAAATTTTTCTGGAAAGAGTGTTTTTATTCGACAAATGAATTTACAATTAAGTGATTCGGTTAATCTTGTTAACACTTTTTCTGCTAATTGTCAAAACCCAATTCCCGGAAATACAGGGATTACAATTAGAAATAAATTAAAAAATGTTTTAGAAAAAAATGAGGGCTTCGATTGTTTGAGGAAAGTTGTACGTATTTTTGAAGGTAACTTTTCTGAAGATCTTACGACTTGGCAAATTAGTTTACTGCCTAAATTAAAATATTGTCCTATAACATCAGTAGATGTAGAACGAACTTTTTCTGTGTCCAAACACGTTTTTAGTGATAGAAGGCAAAAGTTGCTAGTTGAAAATTTTGAAAAATATTTGATTATAAATTCATACTATAATTTAGATTCTTAATTTAATTATAATATCAGTTTTTGTGTATCATTTCATTTGTTTTTATGTGAAAAATAAAGATGTATTAAACATAAATGTAGGTTGAATTTTTTAAACATAAATGTTTATATTTAATATATTGTTTTATTTTTGAGTATTTTTAATATGCATTTGCATATTTAGACAAATTTAGAAAAAATACCTGCATATTTGTAGTAAAAGTAATGCATATGTATATATGCGCATATTTTGGTAATGTTGTGTTGCATATATTCCGCTCTCTATTGATGACCAATTATAAAAAATTGTTGAATTCATTTTGTATCAAATATATCACATTTCATAATTATTGCGAAGTGGATTATACAACAAAACATATTAGTATCAATGTAAATAAATAAAAACATTACAAATAGAAAACAAGAATTAAGATCTTACGTTAAAGTAGGTAAATAATAAAAACAATAAATTTAATAACACAAATACTTATAGCAAAGAATAAAAAAAAAACCTGAAGTGTCAACACCGCATCTGTCAAATAAATGTTACCAATGTATGTCAAAATGTCACGTTTGTTCGATCGCAGTTAGAGTTTAATCCGAACAAGTGTGCTTTATAAAAACGGTTTATATTCCACTTATGCAAATTAAATGTTAGGGTATGTTTCTTTAAATTTACATTAATAGAAATCTCCTAATATTATTTCTAAGCGTATAATATGTCTAGTGGCTGTAATTCCAGTGTACTCAGCTAAACGATTCTAAAAATGAACACACCTACGACTTAAATATTTCGAGTTCGTATCATGTGACGTCACGTGCTATGACGCGGATGACGTGCAACGGTATCTATATTGTACGGACTGTACAAATATAGGTATGGAAATGATCAAAATATTAATCAATTTAATTTATTTACTAGTAATTTTGATGGATTCGACCGTTACTTGATGGAAGTTCATTTTATCTCACAATAAAACACTGAAAACTTTTGTTTTCTATACTTCCACAAAATTTATTATTTACAACTATGTGACTACAGCTGTTTCGGCAGAGTGCCTTTCTCAAGTGATATAATTTACAATGTGTTTGCCTTTTTAAGTCTCTAACTGAAGAGGTTGAGGAGTGGGGAGCTGTTTGTCTCGAGTTGGTCATTCAGAATTATATCTGTATTTTTCAGTTTATTACAGACACTTCTACATACGCACTTCACCTTCTAGATCATAATCATTCTTTCAATGAAGAGTTTCAAATTCTGCATATCCAAAATAAAGCCCTTAAGCTATCTTTTTTTAGAATCTATGGAAATTAATAAACTGAAAAATACAGATATAATTCTGAATGACCAACTCGAGACAAACAGCTCCCCACTCCTCAACCTCTTCAGTTAGAGACTTAAAAAGGCAAACACAATGTAAATTATATCACTTGAGAAAGGCACTCTGCCGAAACAGCTGTAGTCACATAGTTGTAAATAATAAATTTTGTGGAAGTATAGAAAACAAAAGTTTTCAGTGTTTTATTGTGAGACTAGTAATTTTATTAATAATTTCCATTATAACTTCATCTTATTTTAGTTAGTATCCAATCAATGAAATTTTATTGACTTGGCGCAAGCTTTTGATATGACAGATAGAGTTTTTAAGGTTAAGCAAGAAGAAGCCAACTCAGAATTAAAATAAATCAATGCAAGTGCACCACAAGCTAGTATAATAGGACCAGTCCTGTACTTATTATACACTAGTGATGTCCCTGAATTATATCATAATAATAGACCAGGACTAATCTGTAAAAAAACGTGTATTTTTGGATGTGAGAGGTGGCATTCGAATTTTCGCAAATAAAGTTAGGTGACACCTTCAGTAATAATAATTGACTTATGCTCCTTCTCAAATATGCCCGGAACATTAATAAAAAAATTAAAATATTTAAAAATTTTCAAAAATATCGATTTTTTTCTGCTTTCTTTACTTATAAATTTAAAACGGTTTCTTTTGGAACAAAGTCGTACATAAATAAAATAAAGATAATTGAATTTTTTATGATATACGACTGGTCAAAAATGTCTTAAGGTATTACCTTTTCTGCAATATAGCAATAAATACAAAATAAGGGGGCAAAATACGCCTGTTGTTTTTCAATGTTTCTTAACCACTTTGGTGGCACTTAGAACCATAATAATTCACTTAGAAAATTCTTATAACTTACTTAAATGGTCTACCAAATTTTCATTAAAATCGACCTAATAGATTTTCCATAATAAATTTGTAATATAAATGTTTTTAAAAAAGTTCAAATTTTGTTAAATCTTTCTGACCGTTCAAAAAGTAGACCATTTAGAAGTTGGCTAATTTTTTTACATATAAAGAGGTGCTCTACCTATCTAGTACACTTTACAGAATTAAAATCAGATTATTTAAGAGGCCTCAGCAATGTTTTAAAATTATAAACAATTTTTTGGCTTATAAACAAATAGCTTTGTTTAATAATAAAAAAAATTAATGTTTAGCAATGCAAATAATTAAAACCGGTATAATTTGACTTAAACTTTCAAATGCTGTCAGCAGAATTGCTACTTTATTTTTTAATCAAAAGTAATTCTCTCAAAAATTGCAATTTTTCGATTTTTTGAATGTTTCACCGCGTTTATCTCGAAAACTATGCATCCTACGAAAAAACTTGTAAGAACATTTTTTGCTTAGAATTACCCAAGAAATACAAAAAATGGTTTATTTTGCGAAAAATCGATGTTATGTAATTCTTCAAGTTCTTTGTATATTATAACAATCTTATCGACATCCGGATCAACTGTTACCCAAAAAATTCATCTTCTACGGGTCAAAATACATAAAAAAACTTGGGTAAGTCAATCTAAATAAAGGAGTCCGTAGCATCCCCTCCTGGACACAGCACTAATTTGTTTATAAGCCAAAAAATTGTTTATAATTTTAAAACATTGCTGAGGCTGCTTAAATAATGCGATTTCAATTCCGTAAAGTGCATTAGATAGGTGGAGTGTTTCTTTATACGTAAAAAAATTGACAAATCTTTGTATGTTCTAGTTTTTGTTGTGCAAGATTTTAAAAAATTTTAATTTTTAAAAAAAAGTTTAGATTGTAAAATATTATACAAAATCTAGTAAGTCAATTTTAATGAAATTTGGTGGACGGTTTTAGCACATTACAAAAATTTTCTAAGCAAATTAGGAAGGTTCCAAGTGTAACCTAAGTGATGGAAAAACATTGAATAAGGACAGGCTTGTTTTGCCCCTTATTTTATATTTATAAATTAAGACATTTTTAACCAATCGTATCTGATAGAAAATTTAATTTTCGTTGTTTTATTCCTATACGACTTTGTTCCAAAATGAATAGTTTTAAAGTTCTAAGCAAAGAAAGTAAAAAAAAACGAAATTTTTTGAAATTTTTAAGTATTTTATTTTTTTTTTATTAATGTTCCGGGCATATTTGAGAAGGAGCATAAGTCAATTATTATTAACGAAGTTATCACCTAACTTTATCCGCAAAAATCCGAATGCCACCTCTCACATCCACCTAAAAACAGATCCTTCCTGGTCTATAAATGCAATAGCTATCTTTGCTGATGATACTGCCGTGTTGGCGGGGTTTAAGATCATGAAGTAGCAACCAGAAACTAGTACAAGCCTTTAGACTTAATAACTGGACTAAATTCTGGCGAATTAAATTAAAAGAAATAAAGTCAATGCTCATTCATTTTACAAACAAGAAAAAACAACACATTAATATGGTGGAACTACGTATAACACATAATACAAAGATTAGGACTGGAGGAGAGTTTGTGGACTCTATAAGGTATGGAAGTGAAGTGTGAAAATAAAATTATTGAATAAAATATTGAAGCAAAGAGAAACTTAGATGTAAAACTATCTTCAACACAGGGCCAGAATATTAAGCCGCGACAGAAGTACCAAAGGGACCATTAGAAATAGATTAAATGCCACAAACACGTTAATTGATAAATTAGAAAGGAAGAGTCTTAAATGGTTTGGACATCTTCTACAGATGGAAGAAAGTAGATGGCCCAGTAAAGTATTTAGATGGAGTCTGCCAGGACGAGGACGACGTAAACAACGAAGAATAAGATTTTCCTGGAAGTCAAATATCAAGAAGGCATTGGAGCGCAGGAATTTGGAGGAAGAAGACGCTCAAGGCAGGCAGAGATGGCGAGTAGCATGGCTTCTAGAGTGGTAGCCCTCTTAAAACCAGGGAAGGATCCGGCGGATACAAAGAGTTTTAGACCTGTCTCTCTTTTGTGCCACCTTTTCAAGGCATTTGAAAGAATGATACTGAACCGTATCGCTGAATATGTGGAGACTAAAATTATTCCAGAACAAGCAGGATTCAGACCCGGAAAGTGCTGCTACATTCAAATTCTTAATCTCACCCAACATATTGAAGAAGGTTTTGAACGGAAAGAAATAACAGGAGTAGTGATCATAGACCTAACTGCCGCCTATGTCACAGTTAACCATCAACGGCTACTCGCAAAACTCTACGAAACTACAAAGGATTTCCGACTAACAAGGTTAGTGAAATGTCTCCTCCAGAATAGACGCTTCTACGTAACGCTCCAGTCCAAGAACAGTCGGTGGAGGGACCAAAAAATGGGCTAGGGAAGAACCTTCAATGAAGTCGAAGTGAAACTGACAGATGCCCTGGGAGACTTAGCTCTATACTACGATAAAAACCATCTGAAACCCAATCCCACAAAAACCCAGGTATGTGCTTTACACCTTAGAAACAAGCATGCCCGAAGGCCGCTGGAGGTGTAATGGCTTGGTCAGATGCTGGAACACAACGAGACGCCAAGATACCTTGGCGTCCGTCTGGATAGAACTCTGTCTTACCGATACTACTGTCAAGATGTCAAGAAGAAAGTAAGTGCCAGAAATAATATCATCTGCAAGCTAACTAATACAAAATGGGGAGCACAACCACACACTCTCCGCACTTCTGCTTTAGCATTATGTTTTTCGGCCGCGGAGTTTGGAGCACCAGTATGGGCAAACTCTGCTCACGCAAAGAACTTCGACGTGGCTCTAAATTAAACGCTTCATGTACAGAGATAAGAGACACCTGCACAGAAGAAGACTTAATTATAGCAAATGACAGGGACATCTATGTGGCCAATCATTGGAAATACAGAATTTAAAGTTGTTGGTGTTCCGGACACGGAAAGTAAGTATGTATTTATCTCGTTTTTGAATAGCACGGGAGTCCCATTAAGCAGGGGAGTGCTTATTTTGCTAAAAACTAAAATCATTTTACATGGGTCTGTTAATAATCATCCTCTGAGATGTTAATGAATTATTTGCTGACAATAATCGTATTTCTCATTTGATCTCATAAGTACACAATATGAAATCAAGAAATTCCAATACAATATAAATTGTTTTCATTTTTATTTAGCACAATGTTGTTTTTAGTTCTTTACTCGATTAGTAATAATTAAGTGTTAATTATTACTTTTTATTGTAGCTCATCTTAATTCTGAAACACGCAATTAAAGAAATTGTACGAATCAGAGCAAAAACCATAATTTTTTATGAATATACATTGCACAAAAGCGGCTGTTGCTCAACGGTTTCGTGTCGATGATTTTTAGAAATATGGTTTTGTAGGTATTCATTCTTTTTACAATTTAGATTATTCGTATTGATAACAGGTATTGTGCAGTGTAGAGATACGGCTTTATTGCTTCTAATTATTGTTTATGGTTTTTAAATTAATATTAATCTTTCCTTTTTAAACTTGGACTGCTAAAAGCATGAACAATTCTTAACCTTCTGTCGGGCGTAATCTGCTGCAGATACAGCAGTATTTTTTCGTTTTTTGTGTTGTGGACAATTCGATGTAAATATCAGGATCGAATTGTTTTCTAATGCCCCTTTGTCCGATTGTGATATTATAATACTCTTATAATATTATATTTTATTATTTTATGCTATTTATTATATATGCTATTATTGAATTTTTATTGAATTTTGAATTTTTATTGAATTTATTTGAACAATCTCTATCCGATTTCGATTTTTAGTACGGTTATGTTTGAATATTTTATGAAATATCGAATTTTTTCAAAAATTTCTATTGAATTTTGAGATATAAACTGATTTTTATCTAACTTTTGCATATGCTATTTTTGAATTTTTATTGAATTTTTGTCGAATATGTATACTATTATTGAATTTTTATTAGCCAGTTGTTTTATTATTGATATTTATTGAGTAAATTTAGTACATTTGCATCGATTTTGTGTTAAATTTTTTATGATATGAACCTGAATTAATAATTTTTGTGCTATAAATGATATATAAATTTTTTTTTTTTTAATGAATAATGATTAGTGATGACATACGTTGATATAAGAGCTTAAGATAAACATTGCTGTAAGCAAGAAATATACTTTTAACGAACCGACCTAATGAGTCGAGATAAGGAATTTGAAGAAGAACTATATAGATAAGAAGAAGAACTAACAATATTATAAGTTAAATATTAGGAGGCAACTAGAGACAATAAGAAACCCACTGCTTTTGTCAAATTAGGAAGGTACTAAGTGATTTATAGAAGCTTGAAAGCTCATTAGAGACCCACTCTGTGTTTTGAAGAGTACCTATTTTATTCATGATTATTCGTGAATAAACAACGGCCTCAAAGCAAGGGATTGAGGTTGTGAAATTTGTAAAAGAATTTGATCTAGCCAACGATGTTATACCCGCTTGTATCAAGGTAGATTGTAGAGGTTTCGTGGTTAGTATTAGTATTGAGTATTATGATTGAGGTTATGAAATATGTAGAAGAATTGGAACTTTTCTCTCGAGTAAAGCCACTTGGATTAGTCGAACGTAGGCATTGAGGGATAAGTAAAGGAAGTGATTATTATGATGTTATATTATGAAATGATATATTGATGATTAAATGAAAAATAATTGTTATATTAAGATGAACTATGTACACTGTAGAAGTGCTATTATATGAAAAAAAATTAAGAAATATATAGTTGTAGTACCAGACAAGAAGAAGAAGAGAAAAAAAAGAGAATTTTTATTAAAATATGTGGGAAAAATTAAAGAAGACACAAAAAAAATTGCAAGAAAACAAGCAAAATTAAGAAGATACTAATCAAATAAGTAGCTAATCATTGAATTATATTTAAGAATTCAGCTTGAATTGTTTTTTTGAAATCTCTAAAGTAACGTAAATTATAAATGACTTAAATTTTAAATGTAGATAATGAATTCCGGTTAAATTTTCGCGAAAAATAATGGAAGTGTTTGAATTAAGGATAGACAATATCTTACAGTGTTAGTTACCTTAGTGTTAGTATTAGAAAAAAAAAGAACCCTAAAAGAAATTTTCTTTAAACTTAATATGATGAGAGACATTTATTAATATTTATTCTAGCACGAGACATTAATTTTTTTATTATTAAGAAGGGACGAATAGTAATTAATCAAAAGACTGAAATAGGAATTAATAAAGTAACTTTAAATTTTTACTAAGAAGGTTAGGTAATATTAAGTTCAGTTAAATTTGGAAATATTATTAGGTAGATTTAAAATATTATATAATTATTCACTGCTTATATGACGTAAATTAGTGTAGTACACTAAAAAGACTAAAGACTAGGTTAAAAATTAGGATAAGTTTTATTCATTGTTTTACGAAAGTGAATTAGTAAACGAAATAATACTGAAAGACACGAAGGAATAGTACGTGATTTAGTGACAATTACTTATAAACAATTATTTGTAGTTTTTATAAAATATCAGTTTAGTATAGGGACAATATGAACTTTTGTTTATAATAGGATTTTTGTTAAGTGTCTTATCTTCTTCTTAGGGTGCCTGTCCGTTCCGAACGTTGGCGATCATTCTGGCTATGATGACTTTGTTAGTTGCTATACGGAATAGTTGAGTTGAGGTCTTTCTATACCATGCTCTCAGGTTAGCAAGCCAGGATATTCTTCTTCGTCCTGGGGTCCTTTTTCCTTCAATTTTACCTTGTAAAATACACTGGAGTAGCTGGTATTTGCCTTGATTTCTCATTATATGCCCTAAGTACTGCAGCTTACGGCCCTTCACGATGTTGACTAAATCTGCGGTTGTGTTCATCCTCCGTAGTACTTCTTCATTGGTGACTTTGTCTGTCCATGGTATTTTCAGGATCCTTCTGTACAGCCATAGCTCAAAAGCTTGAAGTTTCGATAGAGTTTCCGCCTTCAAGGTCCACGTTTCTACTCCGTATAAAAGCACTGAGTACACGTAACATTTAAGGAGCCTTATCTTTGTTTTTAGAGTGATGTCATGGCTCTTGAACACAGAGCTCATAGTCAAGAATGCACTTTTTGCCTTTCCGATGCGACATTTAATCTCTTGAGTATTGTCCCACGACTCATTGATTATAGTGCCCAAATAGTTGTATTGTGAGACACGTTCAATTCTCATTTGGTTCACATACAGATTTACTCCCGTTATGTTTTGCTTGCTGATGATCATTAGCTTGGTTTTGCTGGTGTTTATATCTAGTCCATATGTTCTACTGGTTTCAGTTATTTTATTCACTAAGTTTTGCAGCCCTTCTATGGTATTGGAAAACACTATTGTATCATCTGCATATCGCAGGTTACTGAGCTTGACTCCATTTATTGAGATGCCTTCATCAATATCTTTTAGAGCCTCTTCAAAAATGTGCTCTGAGTACAGATTGAATATCAGCGGTGAAATTAAGCATCCCTGTCTCACTCCCCTTAAGATTTTGATCTGATCTGTATATTCTCCATCTATTCGGAGCACTGCTGATTGATTCCAATACAGGTTAGCTATTATTTTCAGGTCTCTTCCGTCAATCCCTGTCCTCTTCAGCACTTCCATCATTTGTTCATGTCGGACTCTATCAAAAGCCTTTTTGTAGTCAATCAGGCATGCAAAAACATCACAACTGACATCTCTACATTTCTGAAACAACACCTGCACACTAAATAAAGCCTCCCTCGTACCAACGGCGTTCACAAATCCAAACTGATTGGGCGCAATTTGTTCTTCGCATTTTCGGTAAATTCTATTATGGATGACTTTTAAAAACAGCTTGAGAAGATGGCTCATTAGGCTTATGGTCCTATAGTCTTCACAAACTTTTGCTCCTGGTTTTTTGGGCAACAGTACAAACTCAGATTTGAGCCACTCTGCTGGTATTTTTCCTGCCTTATATATGTCATTAAATATTTCAGTTATTATTTTTATTTGTGCTCCATCTAATAGCTTTAGCAGTTCTGCAGGTATTTCATCAAGTCCCGGTGCCTTTCCATCCTTCATTGGTCTGATGGCTGTGGTTACTTCTTCTGGTAGGATTTCGGGACCTGAATTATCTTCAATGGTGGGTTCTTTTCCTGCTCTAAGGTCGTGGAAAAGTTTCCCCGAGTATTCTTCCCATACTTTCTTTTTATCTTCTTTGGTTATGGCAAGATTGCCTTCATCATCTGTTATTTTTCCGCTGCTGCGTTTTCGGAACTTCCCAGCTATTTCCTTCACCTTTCGATGGACATTGAAATTGTCATATCGACTCTGATACTCCTCTATTTCTTGACATTGTTCTGTTTTTTGTTTCTCTTATAGCGGCCGATATAGGACATTAACTATTAAGTAATATAAGGTCTATCTCCTAAAAGGCGATGATGGACAATCAATCTCATTTTAAAAATATGTATTTTAACAAAACGGGGAGGTGTGGTATTATAATATCACCCTGTACAAAAGATGTTTTATTGAAAGTAAATTGTCCGCCCTTGACCAAGGCCGACGCGTGAGGTTGCAAAGTTCATTCTAATATATAAGTAAACGCCCGATGATATGATACCATTATTATTGTTATGATTATTGTAATAGTTAGCAGTAACCACGTTTAAGATAGGTCGTGATTATAAACAAGTTATTATGATTTAGTCATCGATATGGTAAACCAAAAATATATGTATTTGAATAGAGATAAGAGTTTTAATTAATTGGGACCAGAAGGCAGTAACAACACACGCATATTTGCGACACGATTCTTCTCGATCGACGATGGTAAATAAATGTTTGAAATGTGGACGTGGAGTAAAAATATGGTTTTATTGACAGCTACTGACGATTACACTATAGTTGTTGGTCAGGTAACTTTCTATAATAGACTGCCCTTAATGACAGCTACTGATAATAATTACACTCGGCGTAACTTCAAACAACGACTTACGCACTTGTTAAATTAACGAGGTAACTATTCTAAATAGACTGCGACTCAAAATAGTCCCTTTGGCTAATTTATAATCTCATCAAAATATAGAAATCATCAATAACTTGCATGGTAACAAGAACGATGAACTTGCAAACTACAGTTTAATCAAGCTATTGCAAAACTTAGGGAGTTCAAATGGAAATACCACGATTTGGCAATTTATTTAGGTTGCAAAAGGTTCACTGGACTCTAATAATTAAAATATTACTCGATATGTTTTTCCAATGTTTCAGTTATACACGGTGAAACTATAAAAGTTTAGGAAGTTAAGAATAATGTGAGATTGCAAATTAAGAGGAAACAGTAGCGATCAACAGGTAGCGAAAACGCGTTCCAAGATTGCGGTTGTAATTTTGAATATTTTTTCGAGATATTTGGCACACGTATTCGTAATATAATAAAGAATGGCGGTACAGAGCCCAATTTGAAAAATATATTAATATGTGGAAATTACTCTGTAATTAAATACAATATTAAAAAAACGAGCCTGTACCGCCATTAAGAAGAACAATAAAATACACTTTCTTCAAATAAACTTTTGTATCCGATGCCTAGATTTTGTGTCACTTTGGAACTACTGATGAAATAAAAAATTTTAGTAGTTCCAAAATGACACAAAATCTAAGCATCGGATAAAAAAGTTTATTTGAAGAAAGTGTATTTTTTTGTTCTTAATGGCGATACAGGCTCGTTTTTTTAATATTGTATTTAGTTACAGAGTAATTTCCACATATTAAATTAATTTTCAAATATCTCGAAAAAATATTTAAAATTACAGCCGCAATCTTGGAACGCGTTTTTGCTACCTGTTGATCGCTACTGTATCACCTTAAGGGATTAATTTGGGACTGAACAGGTGTGTCCCGGTGTGCGGCAACCCGGTGTATGGCAGAAACGCATTAGAGAGTCGCGGACGAGACAATGGAAGACTTGAGATTCTTATTAAAAATTGAATCAAGTCCTCGTCGCGTCCGCGACTTCCAAATGCGTCCATGAAGATTAAAAACAACGGAAAGAATCTGAGCTAGACTAGTCCGCAACATAGGCGTAACCAGGATGATCCTAAGGGGGGGTTTTACAACTACTGTAAAGGGGGGGTTACAACTACTGGAAGGTCTCTGAGGGGTATGGTGTTAAGCGTATAGAGCTCAAAATCCATCCAAATGGGGGGGTTATAACCCCCAAAACCCCCCTGGTTACGCCTATGGTCCGCAACGAGTCGAGTCACATCCGCGACTCTCTAATGCGTTTCTGCCTTTATAGTTACCATTTTCTATCTCTAGCTGACCTCCGGTTTTTATACTTTTAGTAATTGATACGTCCGTGACAGTTTGTGTCAAATGGTCAGATAACCAGGTGACAGATATTTTGATCTCTTAGATACACTACGCCCGAGTGCGTAATATTCTAGCAATTGCAAATACACTAAGCGTCAAAATTAACGCACCACCTTAAAAATGGGACATTTTTAATGTCTCATATTTCCTAAACCTGTTGTCCGATTTTAGTGATTTTTTTAATACTTATGTTATAGCTCTATTCTTCAAGAATATTGATTTAAAAAATAATGTTGCTAAACAGATAAGTGTCACTGTTTACCGGGTGTAACAATGATAGTGTGTTTTTTCCTCAAAGTTTGGAACACCCTGTGGAATATTCTAGCGTATATAAAATATTGAAATTAAAACTCAACTGTAGCCTTAGGCTCTATTAACATTTCACTTTTTGATTTATTTGATTATGTTGGATAATAAAAAAGTTAGATACTTTAACAACTAGCAACGTTCCTCATCAATACAGGGTGTTTCTAAATAAGTGCGACAAACTTTAAGGGGTAATTCTGTGTGAAAAGTAATGACCGTTTACCTTGTAAACATGTGTCCGCAAACAGTGGCGGCTCGTGATTACTAAAAGAGGCGGTGCACAAATAGATAAATTTACTATAGGTAAATTTACCCTTAATACAACTTAATACGTAAATTTACCGGGTACTGGATGAAAAAGAATTTTTTTTTTTTTTCGTTTTTTGACACAGTATCTTGAAAATTGATATTTATGTATAATTAGATGATCGCATGGATAAAGAATTATGAAAATAAGGCAAGGCATAATATTTATTTTATCGTAAATATGCACTAAATCAATGATACCATGTCTTGCCCATGTAGAATAATAATAATAATAATAATAATGACTTTATTGCTTTTTTTTCAAAAAAAAATACAAACTAGACAAACAGTAATAATTATAATAAAGCAAAAGGCGACGTTCGCTCTTAGATGATGTTCCTAGAAACACCAGCTAAGAAGCGCTCTTCCACGTAACCGCAAGAATCGCTCCCAAACAAAACACACACGAAACAGAAAAATGCATTTTTTTTATCACATCCACAAATCCGTCAATTTTTTGAATATATATTTATTTAAAATCTTTGCACAGCCTTCAAAATTTGAAGAGCTAGAAGAAATTTCAAATCAACGCTAAAAAGTTATAATAGATAAGCAAAAACCATTCTAACACACATTCTAACACTAGAAAAGTCACATTCTAAAACACACTCGAGCCAAAGTTTGTCTGGCTCGGAATCTCATAAGCCCCGGCGTCCGTTGTAAGCTGACCGCGTGTACCTTTTCCTATGCTTTTGCTTTTGAAGTCAAATCTCGAGCCATACGGAATGGTGCTCGGGCAGAGTAACTCACAGGAATTATTTGTTTTTTCGTGGATATTAAATTACATAATGATAAATAATGTATGTAGATAATGCATTGATATTAAAAAAAGCATAGTAAAAATAATATTATTTTTATTGTTCAATCTGTTTTCCTGTAAGTATATTTTTCAGAGCCAGTGCCATGGCTCGGTGGCCCCTTAGGACCAGCCGCCACTGTCCGCAAATGCTTTGTTTCCGAGATCCGAGATGTTGAATTTTTTCTTACAAACTGACGATTTATTTATTGCTCTAAAACCGGTTGAGATATGCAAATGAAATTTAGTAGGTTTTAAGAGGTAGCTATTGCGCATTTTTTGACGTACAAATAAGAATTTTATATTCACCATTGGCGTGCATACGGGTCATATTACCCGGTCATATTACCCGTATGCACGCCAATGGTGAATATAAAATTCTTAATTGTATGCCAAAAAATACCCAATAACTACCTCTTAAAACCTACCAAACTTTATTTGCATATCTTAACCGGTTTTAGAGCAATAAATAAATAAAAAAGTCAGTTTGTAAGAAAAAATTCAACATCCCGTATCTCGGAAACGAAGCATTTGCGGACATATGTTTATAAAACAAAAGGTCATTATTTTTTCATGCAAAATTACCCTTTAAAGTTTGTCGCACTTATTTAGAAACACCCTGTATTGATGAAAAACATTGCTAGTTGTTAAAGTACCTAACTTATTTATTATCCAACATAAGCGAATGAATCAAAAAGCAAAATCTTAAGATAGGTTAAGGTTACAGTTGAGTTTTAATTTCAATATTTTATACAGGGTGTTTCATTGGGAAACGGAAATACTTTAATGGTGAATAGAGGTCACCGAGGCCGTTCTAGGTATACTAAATTTTTTGCCCTACCGACTTTTATATCCGACTTACAGGGTGTTTTATCGCTTTTGCTAATTTCTTTCCTAAGCCATAACTTTAGAACCACCCTGTATATTTTTTTAATATTTGGTACACATATGTCTCATTCAAAACCCAAACGATTGACATACTAATCACAAGAAAAATCCAGGTCCGGATTAACAAAAAATTATAAAGTAATTGTGACCTTAAAACAACACCCTGTATATTGAAATTCTGAAAATCTGTTTGCATATTTGAAAAGAGCACAAAAAACTAAGTCGAATGGTTCGCTTCGATTTTTCGGCCAGACAATTTTTTAACTTTAATTTTGAAATTATATTGAATTTTTTAAGAACTCAACATTAAAAAGCAGGTATTATTAACTTTTAATTATAAATTATTAAAGTTATTGAATAACTACTCATTTTAAAATGAATCAATACTTATTTACCACTTTGGAAAGAACCAATTATTAATCACAAGAAAAATCCAGGTCCGGATTAACAAAAAACATAAAGTAATTGTGACCTTGAAACAACACCCTGTATATTGACATTTTCAAAATTTGTTTGCACATTCGAAAAGACCACAAAAATCCGAGTTTATCGGTTCACTTTAATTTTTTGTGCAAAAATTTATAAACTGTAGTTTTGAAATTAAAATATAATATGTATTCAAATTTTTAAGAACCCTGCAATTAATAAGCAGGTTTTTAAAGCACTTTTAATAATAAATCATTCAAGTTAATGAATAAATACTAATTTTAAAAATAATCAGTTATTATTTACTGCATTAGAAGGACTCACTTACTAATCACAAGAAAAAGCCAGGTCCGTATTAACAACAAAATACAAAGTAATTGTGACCTTGAAAAAACACCCTGTATATTGAAATTTTTAAAATATGTTTGCACACCTGAAGAGAGCACGAAAAATTAAGTTTAATGTCTTGCTTTAATTTTTTGTGCAGACAATTTAATGACATTACTTTTGAAATTATATCGAAATTTTTATTATGAGTTCCCAGAGTTCTTAAAAATTTCGACATAATTTCAACATTAAATTCATTAAATTGTCTGGCCAAAAAATTGAAGCGAACGATTAACTTAGTTTTACGGATACACATACCTATGTGCAAACGGATTTTGAAAATTTCAATATACAGGGTGTTATTTCAAATTTCAAGGATACAATTACTAAATTGTTTTGTTAATCCGGACCTGGATTTTTGTTGTGATTTGTAAGTGGGTCGTTCTAATGTCGTAAATAAGTATTGATTATTTTTAAAATGGGTATTTATTTAATAACTTTAATAATTTATTGTTAAAAGTGCTTTAAAAATCTTCTTTTTAATTTCAGTATTCCTAAAAGTATCAATATATTTAATTTCAAAATTAAAGTCATTAACTGTCCTTCACAAAAAATTAAAGCAAACCGATAAACTCAGATTTTTGTCTTTTCAAATGTGCAAACAAATTTTGAAAATTTCAATATACAGGGTGTTGTTTCAAGATCACAATTACTTTATGTTTTTTTGTTAATCCGGACCTAGATTTTTCTTGTGATTAATAATTGGGTCGTTCCAATGTGGTAAATAAGTATTGATTTATTTTAAAATGAGTATTTATTCAATAGCTTTAATAATTTATAATTAAAAATTAATAATACCTGCTTTTTAATGTCAGAATTCTTAAAAAATTCAATATAATTTCAAAATTAAAGTCATAAAATTGTCTGGCCGAAAAATTGAAGCGAACGATTTGACTTAGTTTTTTGTGCTCTTTTCAAATATGCAAACAGATTTTCATAATTTCAATATACAGGGTGTTGTTTTAAGGTCACAATTACTTTATAATTTTTTGTTAATCCGGACCTGGATTTTTCTTGTGATTAGTAGGTCGGTCGTTTGGGTTTTGGATGAGACACATGTGTACCAAATATCAAAAAAATATACAGGGTGGTTCTAAAGTTATGGCTTAGGAAAGAAATTGGCAAAATCGATAAAACACCCTGTAACTCGGTTATAAAAGAAGGTAGGGCAAAAAATGTAGTATACCTAGAACCGCCTCGGTGACCTCTATTCACAATTAAAATATTTCCGTTTCCAAATGAAACACCCTGTATAAGCTAGAATATTCCACAGGGTGTTCCAAACTTTGAGAAAAAAACACACTATCATTGTTACACCCGGTATACAGTGACACTTATCTGTTTAGCAACATTATTATTAAATCGATATTCTTGAAGAATAGAGCTATAACATATTAAAAAATCACTAAAATCTAACAACAGGTTTAGGAAATACGAGACATTAAAAATGTCCCATTTTTAAGGTGGTGCGTTAATTTTGACGCTTAGTGTATTATGTTTTGTATAAATTGTAAGTGTTGTAATATCGTTATCATTATGCGTGTTTACATAATATAAATTTAAAAATAAAGTATCTTTGGCTATATTTTTGTATTAGAAAATTTGACTAGAAGAGGTCAAATTAGTGGTGGGATTCAATTTGATCTACAGGAAAGGCTAAAGAGAGTCAGACCTAATGTGCCGGCAGAAATCCAACAAGAAGCTTGGAACCACCACAGAAAAAAGTATGTGTTCTCTGCACCACGGAAACTGGTATCAGACGATTATCTAGACATGAGAGTGTAAAATAGTCAAAAATAGAATTTGACTGCCACACGCAAATTTTGTATGTGTGATTTGTTTGGTTAATGCTCTTCAACCTAAAGTTGTGCTCACTACTGAGATCAATGGATTGTATCCTAGCTCCGACCCTTGCTCCCTGGTATTTATATTCGCTATATTCGTGAATTCTCGCATTTAAAATTATGTATTTATTTTACATAGCGATCGATAATATAGTTGCTATGTAAAATAAATACATTATTTTAGATACGAGAATTCACGAATATAAATACCAGGGATAGTGATGTTGATTATAGTTACTTTCGAGTATTCGTTACAAATCGTTACTTTTGTATAAAGTAAGCATTTACAGTATTCGTTACTTTGATTACTATGGTTACTTTTGTTACTTTTGTATTTGAGTACCGGTAATCATATCGAAAATCGTATTTCTCAGTAGGTAGGTATTTTGTATAAAGTAATCATTTACAATTTACAGTATTCGTTACTTTGATTACTATGATTACTTTTGTATTTGAGTACCGGTAATCATATCGAGAATCGTATTTCTCAGTAGATAGGTATTCCGATATAACAATGACCTTCACCGATCTGTTTAAGGGATAAAAAGATTTGATTACTATGATTACTTTTGTATGTGAGTACCGGTAATCATGTCAAGAATCGTATTTCTCAGTAGGTAGGTATTTTGTATAGGTATTCCGATATAATAACGACCTTCACGAAGTACGAAGTAATCGGAGTAATCAAAGTAGATACAATAGCACAGCCTCCTACAGTTACTGTAGGAGACTCTGACAATAGTCATAGTCATTAATCGCTCTGATACGATTGGTACGAAGTAATCAGAGTAATCAAAGTAGATATAATAGTCGTTACTCGCTCTGATACGATTGGTACGAAGTAACGAAGTAATCAAAGTAGATACAATAGTCGTTACTAGCTCTAATACGATTGGTATGAAGTAACGAAGTAATCAGAGTAATCAAAGTAGATACAATAGTCGTTACTCGCTCTGATACGATTGGTACGAATTAATCAGAGTAATCAAAGTAACGATTTGCCTCTCTTTATAGTAATCGTTACTTTCGGTATTCGTAAGTAACGAGTACTTTGTAACGAATAGTTACTTTTCCAACATCACTAACCAGGGAGCAAGGGTCGGAGGGAGGATACAATCCATTGCTCTCCGTAGTGAGCAAACCCTAAAGAACAACAGGAATAATCTTAATTATAAAGTAATTAGTTTTTTGCTTTTTCACTATTTTAAATGTATCGTACGTGCTAATTTCGTGTTATGAAATAAAAAATATGTTTAAGAGCGTAGGCGCAAAATATCGGACCAATAGTTTTTAATTGCATTTGTTTCGAATGCTGAGAAAACTAATAAATACTTTTGAAAAAATTACGGAGAATGAAATATTACATCATTACCGGGGGCCTATAGTCTCTTAGAATAAACAAAAAGGTTCTTTTGAATAAGATATTTAAAATTAAAAATCATACTAAATTTTCTCTTTTTTTTTTCACGCCTGTAACTTATTAAAATAAACATTATAGAAGTTTTCAGAGACCCTAGGCAATTTCGGCCCTAGGCAATAGTGTAGTCTTTCATTATCCGTTTAAATTTTTCAAAAATGCTTATTAGTTTTCTCAGGATTAGAAAAAATTAATGCATTTAAAAACATTGGCCCAAAATTTTGCGCCTACGCTCTTACATTAATATTTAAAAATGTCTAAAAATTAGTAAACATTTTTATTTATAATTACTGCTAATGTTTAAATACTTAATTATCAATATTTTTCAAAAAATCCAGCAGCATTTTATACTGATCCCTCTCAGATACACTACGCCCAAACAAGTCATAAAGTTACTACGCCCGACGGAAGATTTTTTATCCTTCAATTAAGTTGGAAGAAACCTAATGCAACAATTTAAAATAAGCCAAAAAACCTAAAATAGAAAAAATGTTTTAATAAACCAGTGGCATACAACAGTAAGTTTTATTACAATAGATTACAATTTTAGGGCAGGCGACGATTGCACCGAGGAGGATACCTGCTATAATCCGGTCTCACAGCACGAAGCACGATAGTAATTATTGTGTCTAAGTACTTACGTATTTATTACCCCAGAAAACGATGGAAAAGTTTATCAGCCGCTATTTTTGAACTGGATTATCTAGGGGGGGGGGTCAATAGAAAAGGCGTACCATTTCGTGGGTGTCGAAATCTTTATTGCGCTGCGGTTTTTTATTAACATTTAAGCAAAAAAATGATGACTTTATTCATTCATTCTAATATTATGAGAAAACTGCGCATTGTAGAGGGAGATGTTCAACAGACGACTTTTTTAAAAATACTTGGTTTTTTAAATTAAAAAGTGTTTATAATGGTAGGGGAGCAAAGTATGCTAAACAGTCACTCGAGCGTTATGGGGACCTATTGGGTTGTGATTATTAGGTCTTAAAATCAAAAAAAGTTAAGTAAAATTTTCCATTTTAGTGTACGCTTGCCATTTTTTTTTAATTTTCCATTTCCACGCCTTGAGTAATTAGTGATGTCTTTCTTGATCATATTTTCCACAATTTATTTAAAGGTGTTCGACTGTTAATCTTTTTATTAATCTAGTTTCTTTAACATGTATTTACTACCTGTTTAAACTTACTATTGTAACTTCTCCTGCTTAATTAAAACTTGGTTATAATCGTAGTAGGTACTAGTACTTGTACTTAGGTAAGTGTTTAGTACCATAAAGCTGATGATATAATTTAAAAGATACAGTTTAGATACAATTTTTAGACAAAATTTTTATTTGATCACTCTTTAGAACTTCTATACAAAGAATATAAATCTAACAAGTGAAAATATTTTGGGTCACTTCCTCGTTCACTTCACTTCTAAATCTGTAAACAGATAGGTATTTTCCAGTTTCCTTCTTTAAAATCAAGAAATAACTCTTCTACTACCATATGACCATTCTTGTATAAAATCAATGGCAGGATTTTGCAAGTATTATCAAGAAAGTACAAGCGAATCCATTTCAAACCGCCGAAGGGTTTAAAAGATACGTTAGAGGATATTCAATTCAGTACCTCCTACTTCCACTTGTCGGAGACTAACACAACGTTGCCACGTTTAGGGCAACAAATAAAGAAGTAAAACTGTTAGCCAAACAAAAGTTTAGAATTTGTTTATTTACATAATTTTTCTACACAGAAGCAAGAGGCCTACATGAAGTATAAAACATCAAACACTCCAGAATCCAGAGACGCTTATTATAGAAGAATACGAAATGAAACAAAGCAATTGGTAAGAAGAACAAAAAATGAACACTGGGAACAGTTTACAAAAAGGATGGAAAGCGACTTCTACGGAACACAATATGGAGATTCATAAGAAACCAACGGAAATAAATGGCAGAATTGAAGGAATACAATAACATATCAGCAAACGAATGGAAAAGATACTTGACGGAACTGTTTAAAGGAAAGGAAAATAATAATCAAAACAATAACCTACCTGAATTAAGACACGAAATAGAAATCAGTTTTCAGGAAGTAGAGATAGCCATAAATTCACTCAAAAATGTAAAGTCACCAGAACCAGTCATGCGGAGGAGAAAGTATAAACCTAGAGATGACAAAACTTAATACAAAAATTAAGATTGCACTGCAAGATACCAAACGCATGGAGAAACAGCACAATGATACAGTTCACCAAATATAGCTGAAAGTGTGAAAACTCGTGACGATCATGATGCGCATTCGTCAAAACGACGGACCTCGCACTCGCACTGACGGTTCAGACCGTTTGTATGTGCGTTCTCACTTCATTGTTAGCGCAGGCAATGGGAATTTCACACTTTCAGCTATATTTGGTGAACTGTACCAATGTTCAAGAAAGGAGACAAAGAAGACCCCAACAATTATAGAGGTATACATCTACTGAACACCGCACTTAAGCTAACCACAAAAGTCCTAACAAACAAAATCGATAAACTAACAACTTTATCAGATGAACAACAAGGATTCAGATCCGGAAGATCCTGCGTAGACGCCGTATTTGTACTGAGACAAATCACAGAAAAGGCCATTGAGTACAATAAACTAGCATATCTATGTTTTATAGAACTGACAAAGGCTTTCGATCGCATCCAAGTCGAAGACGTCTTACATTTACTGTATAGAAGAAACATACCAATCAATATTATACAAACCATCGAAAACATCTACTTTCATAACGGCGCACACACGGCGCGCATATCTATACGTACCTTAATATTCCCTAAAGTTGATAATTGAATTGGTGAGCTGTTCACGTTCTTCTGCTGTTCTGCACTACCAGTTTCTGTCTAGTCACGAATGTTCTTGAGCCATCACATATGCTTCTTTCCAATTCCTCTGTTGCCCTTAATTTTTTTTCATTTTCTTGCTCTCAATTTTACCTTTCATGATAAGCTAGATCAGCCTCCTCTAAGAACATGTCCTAGGTATGAAAATTTTCTTATGACAATCTTCTTGTCAAGAAGGAGACATCTCCCCTTTGTTGTCCTCCTCACTGTTCGATTAAAACACTCATAATGTCCCCGAGGCTGGGGTTGTACGAGTATGTGTGTGTGTGCGGGAGGGGGGCGCTGTGCTAGTTTTGCAGGCAGGGACCTTATACCCTAGCTAGCACCGGTACTGCTTCTTGATGTGCTTATCCGTGACGAATGTTGGCGATCATCATGGCAATCTCTTTATCTTATCTGCAACAGTGCGGAAAAGCTGAAAAGCTACACAGATGTTGTGTTGAATCAGGTTCTAAAGTTTTTCAACCAGAATGTTCTTCTTCTTCCTTGACCTCGTTTTCCAAATATTTTTTCTTGTAGTATATCTTGTAGGAGGACATATCTGGATTTATTTCGCATTATGTGTCTGAAGTACATATTTTAAAAATGAATAACCATTTTCAATTTCGTTGCAAAACGAAAACACAGCCGAACCATATTCTAGTCCAATCAGAGAGTGCTGCAAGCACCCCTATCGGTTTCGAAACTTATTAGTCTCTCATCAGGAGGCACATATGCTGCTCTCCCTGATCCAACCAAAACAAACCCCAGCGTGCAGTCCCGGATTGCAACGAACGAAATGGTATAGATGCCCTAGCGGCAACTGCTAGCAAAAAGACTAAGTTTTCACTCTAATGGCATATAAAACAACATAATGCTATTCTACACCCCACCAGAATGAAAACAATGGGAACCTTCTCTGGTTACACCTCCGAGGCTTCTACAATTTGCAAGCCATACGGATGCTGAGACTAAGGAAGATGAGGGAATTCTACAATTTACAATTCACGTCCCATCTGCTCAGCGCGGTAAAGTTCCAACGAGAATGCATATTTTAACTTTCTAGATTTGATGGTGGTCAGGACCTCTCGGTTCTTCTTAAATTTTCTGAGTACATCTTTATTTGTTACCCGGTCAGCCCCAGTTACATATTATGATAATAATTATCAATAATTCACGAACGGCATATGCCCTATTTAGCACAGCTTCGAGGGTTAGTATCGCTGTCTAAGGTGCATCTACATTGAAGGTGTAGAAAGTGTAGATGCATTAACACATTGCGTGCGGATGTCTGATTCTAAATACTCTGAACGGACAAAACAAACACATATTAAAAATGTGTATAATCAATGGCATACATGCGCGCCGTCCGCACATTGGTGCAGGCATCATGTGGCTCACATGTATGTCACCCGCACGGAACGTGTTAAAATGATTTTCGAAGGTGCATCTACATTAAAGTTTAAACCTTCCAATGTTTCACGCCATTTATCTATGTTCTGGCATTGTTTAAAGTCTCTAATCTCGTTTATATTCTGTATATAATATATAATAAGATATAATAATATCGGATGAACCACTTCTCGAGGTATGTGTTTTTAGTGCCACTAGATTTCAGTGCCACAAAATGACAGTGTTGCTAGTATAGGTAGTGTTCATCTTTTATTTTTAAGCGTACCTACATGAGTGCGGTAATCTGGACAGTATGTAGGCTTTCTTTTCTTCTTAACGTTATAAAGAGTTATATCAGCTACTATTCTCTTCAGCTACTACATATTATATCTGATTTATAAATACTGTTGAACAAATCCATCAAGAATTGAATCTGTTTTTCAGTAAGTTTAATAGGAAGTTTGACAACTGATTTCCTAGGCCTGGCGCTTTTACGTATTCGAATTCATTCAGTGCATAATAAATTTATTCCTCTATTATTTTAGGACCTTCAAATTTGTCTATATCCTCAAGGTAATTTTGTTGATTATAATCTTCAATACTATTCATAGCTCTTATTTGAAAGGAACGACATCCATTCTTCTGTATGGCCAAATAACTCCATTTTTTTTCTCAAGGCGCCGTCTCACCATCAAATAATTGACAGTTATTTGATCAAACTTGACAGTCAAACTTGACTAGTGACACAAACTATACATACTAACTGTCACTTTGTGTCACTAACTGTCAAGTTTGATCAAATAACTGTCAATTATTTGATGGTGAGACGGGGCCTTCAGAGAGAAAAGAGCCTTTTTTTCTAGAGAAAAATTTTTGGACTTCACCATGACATCACCATAAACCAGTATAAGATCAAAACCAATATCTAATTAAAAGAACTCTACAATGACGCCTATATTGTCCAAGAAATTAAATCACAGCGACTAGAATGGGCAAGCCACGTGCACAGACTTCATAAAACTAGAGACTTGTAAGACTGGTATGGGAGGAGATTCCTACAGGCAAAAGACCACTCGGACGTCCCAGAATGCGATGAAGAGATAACATTCAAGCAGATCTCCGGAAGATGAATATTCCACTTGACCCTAGGTTGATGGAAGACCGAACAAATTGGAAAAAAAGTTGTACAGTCAAAGATAACCAAAGTAATGTCAATCCAAAAAAAACCAAAATGTACCTCAACTTTGAACAATAAACGGGCACATTTTAGAACAGGTCAATATATTTAAGTACTTGTGATGTTAGATCGATAGCAGCCTAAATCCTGATCTATAGGAAGTCCCTTAACACTAATAATAATAATGTTTCAACACCGCGTCAATGTTTATTTGCGTTCCGGCGCAAGCGCATCGTCAAGGGCACCTGTCTGGTCACGCAGACAGACAAGAATAGTTACGATTGAAACATGATGGCGGCCACAAGTGAGTATACAACTGAAGCATGTCAATTACTGCTTCAACGCTTTCCGAGAGCATGTGACAAACAAACCTTCTGTTCACCGATAAGTGTGCGATTTCTTGAAATTTAAATGTTTATTTCTGGACAAAGGACAACCCTCATTTCTTTAAGGAAGTGAAAAAACCCGCCTCATGTTATGATATGGACTGCAACTACTTCAACTTATCTGTTTTTTTGCCATATTTATTTTAAAGTCTTCATAACTTAACACTCTTATCTGCAGATAATCAACGAGTGGTTACTACCGCAATTGACAGCACAGAGCACTACTAATATTGATTATTTTCAAAAAGATGGCATCTCGGGCCATTTTACTCTCGTTGTTCGCAAACGCCTGAATGTAATCTTCCCGAACCGATGGATTGGGCGAGGTTCTCCAATTCCTTGGCCTCCAAGAAGTCCAGATTTGACAACGGCGGACAATGCACTGTGGGATTTCATTAAAGAGGAGGTTATAAAATGCAGATATGTTTCGAATGGGGACTTGCGAAACGGAGTTCGCCAAGCTTTTACGTCAGCAACTCCAGACATGATGAGACGAATGACCATACGAACAAGGCGTCGTACCAAGGTACCAAGTTCTCTTGTGACAATGGAGGTATGCACACCGATGTTTTAGATACTAGAACCAAATAATTAATATATAATTCACAAACAAAATTGTGTTATTATTTTTCCCTCTGTAGTATAACAAAAACAATTCATTAGTTTAAAGGGACTTTTCGGCCACCCTATAGAAATAAGATCGAGAATATAGGTAACAGGCCAGACAATCTTTCGAAAACATCAAAAGACTTCTATGCGATTCTTGAATAAAACTCGAAAAGACTACGTCTATCAAAATGCTACGTCAGGTCGATTCTTCTCTACGCAGTTGAGATGAGTACCCTTAAATCATCAAATGTAAATAAATTGGAGGCCTTTAAAATATGGATCTATCACATTTTCCATTCCTTAAACTTTTATGGACATCGCATATCGCATACCTCTAACGAAAAAGGTGCTTAGAATAAGAAAGGATGTAGATTTGCCAAGGTAACACTAAGGAGCCTTGGGAAGTCAACATAAGAAAAGTATTTGAGAACGACCAGGAAAACCCTACGACTGACAGTTAGTTTTTTAACTGGCTATTGTCAACTAAGCAAGCATATCCACACACTTGGACTAGTAGACACACCTCTGTGCAGGAAGTGCAAACGACACGACGAACCTGAGCATGTCCCATGTGAATAAGGGGTCGACAAGACAAGAATTCTTGTCTTGACAACAACTTCTTGTCTTGTCTTGAAAAAAAATCAAGACATTTTAAAAAATCTTGTCTTGACGTTTTCTTGCAGTACAAAAATAAGAAATAGTTAAAGCTAATTACTGTAATAAATCTATGAATGATTTACAGAATCCAATACTAGAGCCAGCACTTAGTCTAAAAAAAGAAGATAACGAACTTCGAACTTGATTTAGATATTATTTAGAAAGCTGATAATGATAACTTACAATCTTTGAAGTATGAAATTGAAAAATACATAAATGGGCCTATTAGGTCAGAAGATTCTGAGAATATACTTGATTGGTGGAGAAGACACGAAAATATCTATCCGTCATTACCGAAAATGGCCAAGGATTTTCTGGAAATGCCAGCAACATCTGTACCTGCGGATAGACTATTTTCAAGCGCAGCTTTAACAAGAACAAAGCCAAGAAATCGGCTGGGCGTTGACTCCATGAGAAGTGTTATCTGCCTTAAGTCATGGCTTATCAATTCCGATTTCAAAAAGGTGCTAAATTTGTTATTTAAGATAAAATCTAGTTTGCGATTTTATTTTCAACAGGATTAGGTAAGTATTATTAATTATTATTTTTAATTTACATTTTTGTAAATCGATTTAGCAAAAAAGTGTTCAATAAATTAAAATACGTTATGGGACACGCGCCAACTCGTAACTTTTAATGACAAACATTTTCAAATCAAAATGTACACCGGCCAATTCGTAACTTTTCTTACCTGACCTGCCAACTTGAAACTTTCTTCAGGTGAATTCGAAACCATTGATTAAATCTAATACCTTAAATCTAAACCGAATGTTTCTTGGTTTGCTTAAAAACATTATATTTGTATTTTATGTACCTATAAAAATTGGCAAAAATTGAAATATCTTAATAAAATAATTGAAACAATAATATAGTGATTGATGGATTCGACCGTTACTTGATGGAAGTTCATTTTATCTCACAATAAAACACTGAAAAACGTTTGTTTTCTATACTTCCACTGGCAGAACTTTTGACAAACGGATAGCAGAACACAAAAGGGCTTTCAACAATAGGAAAACAGACACTTCTACATACGCACTTCACCTTCTAGATCATAATCATTCTTTCAATGAAGAGTTTCAAATTCTACATATTCAAAATAAAGGCCTTAAGCTATCACTTTTAGAATTAATGGAAATTAATAAATTGAAAAATACAGATATAATTCTGAATGACCAACTTGAGACAAACAGCTCCCCACTCCTCAACCTCTTCAGTTAAAGACTTAAAAAGGCAAACACATTGTAAAATATATCACTTGAGAAAGGCACTTTGCCGAAACAGCTGTAGTAATAACATAGTTGTAATAAATTTTGTGGAAGTATAGAAAACAAACGTTTTTCAGTGTTTTATTGTGAGAATAATATAGTGTTCTATTAACACGTGTTATAAATATTATTTCCATCAAGTATAGCTCTACACGAGCTTGGTTTTTATCAAGTAATTGTAAATTTAATATTTAGATGTTTAGCAATGATAAATTATTTAAATCCATCTGATAATTTAAAAGCAAAGACATTTTCCATATGTTTATTTCAAGTCTAAAAGATTATACTTACCTTTATTTAGTTACGAATTCACCAGTAGTTTATCGGTTACCGAAAAATTACCTGAGGGTCAAAGTTACCAATTAGCCTGTAATTAGGATGGGGGATTAAAATAGTTACGAATTCACCGGGACCCACGTTATGTTATGTCAAAATAATGTTATCTTTTTCACAAATAAATACGTTTTAGAGTTTTCATTATTAGTCAAGATATTTCAAGATTTCTTGTTTTCTTGACAAGAAATCTTGGCATTGACATAAAATTTCTTGTCTTGTCTTGAAATCTAAAATTACTTCTTGTCTTGAAATCAAGACAAGATCAAGACAAGATCTTGAACTTTTCAAAAAGTTGGCGACCCCTAATGTGAATGTCCGGACTTATTGTCAACACGAGAGTATGCGTTAGGCGGGCTTTGGCTCTTCTAGGACAAAGGGGAGATGTCCCCTGGCGATTTGTCCACCTTCCTGGAAATGGCAGGATGGACAATGAGCTAAGAACGACAGCCCCCTGGAAGTATGCACAATTGCACAATGAGTCAATTGTATCCTGCCTAAGTGCTGTAGGACTCACGTTCCTACTCTACAGATACACATTATGCACTTCATCAATAATATTTATTTGTGTTTGGGACAGTGGCGGTTCTATGGAGGGGCGAAATAGGTGAAACTCCCCTCTCATGAAACTCAAACCATAGATAAACAAATTCAATCCACTAAACCCGCTAGTTAGAAAAATTAAGAAAATGTATTGCGTATAAGTTATACGGTGCGGTGGAATAAGTGTTGCCCCCCTGTTAACTTGTTTATTTTAAGAATAAAAGCAAACCGCTGGGACAGGTCGATTTTTAAACTAACCATAGTATATTATAGCATCCACGTTTCGAACTTTACGCGATCCCTTTTCAGATGACAGGCATAAGTTTGATTTTTTTTAAATGGGAAAGTACATCATGTGTCACCTCATTTAAAAGCTCTTAAAATACTGATTTCAAAAATGTATAATACTTTAATCCTGTTTGAGAGCATAGGCGCAAAATTTTGGTCGAATTCTTTCTAAATGCAATAATTTTTTCCGAATCCTGAAAAAACTAATAAATATTTTTGAAAAATTTAAACGCAGAATAAAATGTTACAGTATTCTCGATGGTCCAAAGTGCCTGAGAACTCCTATAATGTTTATTTTAATAAGTCACAGTGGTGAAAAAAAGAGAAAATTTAGTGTGATTTTTAATTTCAAATATATCATTCAAAAGAAGCTTTTTGTTTATTCTAAGGGACCGTCAGCCCTCGGTAATAATCTAATCTTTCATTCTGATTTTAAATTTTTCAAAAATGCTTATTAGTTTTCTCAGAATTCGAAAAACATAAATGCGTTTAAAAAGAGTTCGACCGAAATTTTGCGCCTACGATCTCAAAAAGGATTAAAGTATTATACATTTTTGAAATCAGTATTTCAAAAGCTGTTAAATGAGGTGTCACATGATGTACTTTACCTTTAAAAAAATCAAAGTTATGCCTGTCACCTGAAGAGGGATCGCGTAAAGTTCAAAACGTTGATGCTATAATATACTATGGTTAGTTTAAAAATCGACCTGACTGAGCGTTTTGCTTATATTCCTAAAAAAAAACAAGTTAACAGGGGGGCAACACTTATTCCACCGCACTGTATATTATTTATGTCTTTTATGTAGTTTGGGTATCTTTTTTTATGTCTTTTCTTTGGTGTTTCATTGGAAGTTTCCTCCTCAAGGCAAGTTTCCTCCAAGCATAGGCGTAGCGTGACCTAATAATTTTTTTGAAAACTACCACTTAAGAACTAAAGTAAAGTATATGTGTATTTTTGTTAAACATTGGTTTTAATCAATTTTTACTATATTGATGGATTGTAAAAAGACTCAATTTCAAAATATACAAGTTTATTCTATTCTAGACATAACTGCATGGACATTTATAACACAAAAACAAATTTGTGTACAAGACAAAGTTTTAAGGTGAACAGAACTACAGTAATGGTTTTCAACGAACCAATTTTCGTTAGTTCTAATGAAGCATTAGCCTCCTATCGGCTAGATTTGAAAATCTGTCAACTAACAGATCTAGTTTTTTATCTTTCATGTATTCAGACGTCAATTCTTGCTCAATAGACATCAGGGCAAGCCCACTTAAGCGGTCTTCTGTCATGGTGCTTCGAAGAAATGTCTTTAGCCTTCGTAGTGTAGAAAACGATCTTTCTGCGCTTGCTGTTGTGATAGGCCACGAAAGTGATATTTCTAGTAGCTGCCAAACATCTGGTGCACTGGCTTGAAGATCATTCTCAATAAAAAAATCAGCCAACTCTTGGAACGTTACTCTTGTGGTTGCTTTGTCTGTTTTGACAAAATTGTTCTTTGCATAACAGTGAAAAAACTTAAGATGTGCAGAGAAACTTAAAGACAAGTTATAAAACTTTTGGATTGCCATAACAGCGTTGTTGTCAATTTCGGTCCAATTAAATAGTAACTGGGCAATGCAGTTGATTTTATCATAATCGTTCTTGGAAAAACGAGATTGCAAGTTTACAATTACTGTGTCTAAAGCAGCAAAGTAAATGTCAGTCTTGAACATCTGTTCAGGTGATTGATGAAATGCAGCATCTGAAGAGCTACTACTAGCTTCAAGTTTTTTCGGAATCTTCCGTTTGCGTGGTAGTGAAGGCCTTTCAACTGACAAACCTTTCATACCATATTTGTTACACTGTTCTTCTGACTCATTCCACATCTGAATAAAGCCATCATCATTTCTGTCCAGTTTTAAACAGTCAATGACTGATTCAACTTTTGCAAAAACCTTATAAATGTCAAGAGATTCACTCTGCAGTTCTTTGGAGAGTATATCAGTCTGACTCAAAACGCTGTGCAATAGTTTTAAACTGAATACAAATTCAAATGTGCTGATTTGTTTGGTTAGACCATCAGCTTCGGCTGCAATTTTACGATTTGATACATCGTTTGCAATAACTTCCAAAGTTTCGTACACTTCAGGGAGCTGCTCTAGAATTACATGGATTGCTTTGTGTCGAACTGTCCATCTAGTTCGAGACAAGCTCACCAGTCTTTTCATTTTTGTTTCTCCGCTTTGCTTACATATTGATTCAAATATTGAAAACCTGTTAGCTGATGCATTAATTAAGTTATACAGGTTATTTACTACGGATAAGCAATTCCGAAGCTGTCTTATTTCTTCACAAAATCTATGAACAGCCAGATCAAGCAAGTGGGCATGGCAGTGTGTGTACAAAGCTTTAGGCTCTTCTTCTTGGAACCTTGAGGCAACACCTTTGAATTTGCCGCTCATGTTACTAGCTCCATCATATGCCTGGCCGTGCATTTTATTTAAGCTTATACCCAACTGCTGCAGATACTGTTTAATAGTGTGATGTAAATTTTCACCAGTAGTGTCTGACACATCAACGAAGCCCAAAAACCTTTCATTGATTTTAATGTGTCCATCTATTTTAGTAATGTATCGAATGCAAATGCTAAGCTGTTCACGGGTTGAAATATCCGTAGTTTCATCACAAATAATTGAGTAGGCCAAAGCCTCACTCACCTCTTGGACAATTTGTTGAAGCATTTCACTTTTTATGCAATCTATTATCTCATTTTGTACCTGGGCACTTTTGTATGAATGGACTGGGGATTTCATTAATGTTTGGATTCCTTCCTCCATTTCAGTAGATCTCAGTTCTAGCAGTTCTATAAAGTTCCCCCTGTTAAATGAAGCAGTACTCTCATCATGTCCTCTTAAGGCAAGATTCTGTTTTCCAAGGAATAGGATGTTTTCAATTATGAATTTTAAATACCTCCTATTCATCTCAACCATTTTAGTATGTGCCGAGGACAACGAATCTGCTACCGTGCTTCCTGCTTTTCTATACTCATTGAGAAACTGTTTAGATTTTTGATGCATTTCACTCTTCTCATGTTTCCTGAATTTTTCCAAAGCTTTCTTCCAATTGTTCATGCCCAGTTTAGTGAATGACTCCTCCCCGCGACCAGACTTATGTTGACAAAATAGTCGGCATGGGTAACAAAATGCAGCGTCTGTAATGGGGCTATATTCGACCCAATTAAATTCACTGTACCAGGATTCTTTGAACTGCCTCGATTTGGATTGAATCTTGCTTACCTTAAAACAATCAACAGGCTGAAATGCTCCTTTTGCAATATCTGCACTTTGTACTCCCAATGAAGGATCTCTACTTTCGCCCTGGAATGTAGCATCACGATCTGGGCGTAAACAAGATGGCGATTTATCACCAACGCTACCTCCAGTGCTACTTCCCGCTAAATGTCTATCTTCATTTACACTTTCACTTGAATTTCCAAGTTTTTTAAAGAATGTTAGTACAGAGGACTGTTTCTTAGACATAATAACAAACGAACATCCGCAAAAATTACACAAACAATAGCAGCTCAGCTAGTAACAATAAGCTTATTGAACGAATAAAACGTGGCGACCACCTACACAACACAACACACGCGCACTGAGCTGGTATGATATCCCTCCGCCAGGCGTCGGCTGGGCTCGGGTGCATTCGATCGGCTGCTCCAGCTCGGGCGCAACCGGCCAGAGTCGGCTCACCGGCACTTGTAAATTTAGTTGTAACACGCGCATACTTTACACACACAGAATCAAATTAGATGCATACAGAAAAATAGACTAACGGGGGATCTATATTAGTTATTCATTCGTAACTTTTAGTGTATACATATACGTAATTTAAAGATAATTTATATTATTTTTTTCTTTTTTTGCATAATGTTGGGGGGGCACGTGCCCCCCCGTGCCCCCCGTGCCCCCCCGGCCCGACGCCACTGCCTCCAAGGCAAATGTCTAGACCCGCCACTGGTATAGCTTCATTTTTACCTTGATTATTTTACCTTATTTTAATTTATTATTACCTTATTTAATGAATTACCTTCATTACCTTATCTACCTTAGATTCATTACCTTATTTAATGAATGAATTCATAAATTAATACTAAAACTACCTCAATATACATAGTTTGTCTCTAGATTTTTAAGCAACATTTACATCCGACAACCTTGCACCGTTAAAACATTCACATGGAACAGCTGTTCGTGAATGAAGTAGTGGGAGAAAGGCCACAGAAAGGCCGATTGAGCACAAATCGTCAAGTCAACAAAAACAGTTCAGTTTCAGCTCGCTACAGAGGAGTTCATACGTATGAAAGAGCGCTCGGTCAGTGACAAGTCAGAACGTGTTTGTGGACTTTGTGGTGCAAAATGGTCCGTAGTTTGACTCAGTGGACGAAAACTCTGAGTTTCCCCGCCAGAATTTCGCCGAATAAGAGTTCGAAAGAAAGTATTAATATCCATCAAATTAGTGTCACTCCTTCCTTGAGCAACAATTCCTTAACGAAAAATAACGACATCAACAGTATGATGAACACTCATGCATCTTTGACAGAAGTTAATCAAGTAAGTAGTTATCATTATTTTGTGAAAATTCAGTACATAGGTATCCAAAAATACTCATGAAAATTAAATAATAATAATTTTTTTTAAACTAGTAAGTACAAAAAAATTGATACAAAAACTAATAAAGTGGGAATGAGGACTATGAAGAAGTATCTGCAAAACAGCAACTCTTTGTACCATATCATCCAATATTTGTCAAAGGAATACAATACCTAAGTCTGAATAAAAACTCGTCTTGAAGTTTTGGCTAGTTTTCTTAATTTACGACATTCATTATTTCAGTTTGATAACCAAGACATTTATTATTCCGTTCTTTTTATAATATATTAACAAAATTAAATAATGATTGGTGGTAGGCGCAAAATCGTGGTCCAATGCTATTTAAATTCATTCATTTTTTTCTAATCCTGAGAAAACTGAAAACTAATAAGTATTTTTGAAGAATTTAAACGCAGATTGAAAGATTATTACCGAGGGCCGAAAGTCCCTTAAAACTTCTATGTTTATTTTAATAAATTACAGAACAGGGGCGAAAAAAAAAGAAAATTAAGTGTGGTTTTTAATTTCAAATATTTCATTCAAAAGAAACGTTTTGTTTATTGTAAGGGACTTTCGGCCCTCTGCAATAGTAATCTTTCATTCTGCGCCTTTGTTTAAATTTTTCAAATATATTTATTAGTTTTCTCTGGATTCGAAAAAAAAAAGGAATGCATTATAGCATTGAACCAAGATTTTGCGGCTATACCCTTAACAAAAAAAAGACATTCAAAAGTCGGTAGAAATTTTTAACTTTGAAAGTTGCTTTTTTTTAACTGACTAATCGACTGAAAATTCTAATTTTCTAAATTCTAATTCTTTTTTTAACTGAAAATTCTACCGGGCTTTTCTTTGAATTTGTTTAGTTTTACTCATATTGTTATTGTTACACTCTCTAAGCTAAGTTATTGCCTATATTTAATATCAAAGACTATACTCATTATTCACTATACAATACGTAGATTTAATCGTCATCATTCTCTTTGCCTTATCCCTATGCGGGGTCGGCTTCCCTAATTGCATTTTTCCACATAATTCTATCTTGGGTCATATCAATGTTAATCCCATTTACCAACATGTCCTGCCTTATCGTCTCCCCCCAGGTCTTCTTTGGTCTTCCTCTCCTACTCCTTCCAGCAGAACTTATTTTACTTCAAATCAGGCCCGAGGCACTACATAATTTTCGGGCCCCTAAATATAATTTAATAATAATATTAGACCTTCTTCTTCTTAACGTGCCCTATCAAGTCCTCTTGACATTGGCGATTAACATGGCGAAACTGTCTCTGTCTCGAGCTATTCAAAATAGTTGTTCTGGTTTCTTTATTCCTGTCCACTCCCGGATATTCTTCAACCAAGATGCCTGCTTTCTACCAATTCCTCTGCGTCCTTCGATTTTACCCATCATAATATGTTGAAGAATATACGGATCTCCCCTGACTACGTGTCCAAAATAGGCCATCTTTCTCTATTTGATGTTATCAAGCAGCTCGCGGGCAGCATTTGCTCCCTTAAGGACTGCCACACTGGTCAGAGTAGCCGTCCATGGTATTTTCAGTGTACGTCTGTGCAGCCACATTCCAAAGGCCTCCAAACGATTAATGGCCGATATTTTTAATGTTCATGCTTCGGCAACATACAAAAGGACTGACCAAATGTAACATTTAATCATGCGCTTTCGAAGTTTAATTTGCAAGTTATCATTACAGAAGAATGACCTCATTTTTAAAAATGTGCGGGCTATCTCGATTCTACATTTTATCTCTTTATCTGGATCTAGTTATTCAGTAATATGGCAACCAAGATATTTAAAAGTGGGTACTCTTTGAATTATATGACCATCAACATAAAACTGTGAATTTTGATGGGCCAAACGGCTAAATACCATGTATTTTGTTTTTGAACAGTTTATGTTTAGGCCAAACTCTCTTCCCACTGTGTCAATGGAATTTAAAAGGTGTTGTAATCTATTCATATTATCACTTAAAATAACTGTATCGTCTGCATATCTGATTGTATTTATCAGAATTCCATTAACTTTCACACCCCATTCCAAAAATATTCTATCTGAATATAAATTGAATAACAGTGGGGACAGTATACAACCCTGTCTGACACCTCTTTGTATTTTGCATATTTCTGTTGATTTTCTTTTTATGCAAGCTGTCGCTGTTTGACGCCAGTATAATTTTTCTATGATTCGTACATCTTGACTATCAACTCCTTAATTCTTTAATATTTTAATTTGTGATGTTGTACTCCATCAAAGGCCTTCTCATAGTCAATAAATACAGCAAATACGTCTTTCCTTTGATCTCGGAATTTCTGCAATAATACATTTAGTGCAAAGAGTGCGACCCGGATTCCCAGTCCATTTCTGAAGCCAAATTGTGTTTCAAGCTGGTCTTCTTCACATTTATCTCTGATTCTACTGTGGATGATACATAGAGAGATTTTCAAAGTGTGGCTCATGTGGTTCTAAGACCACAGTTGACAAATTTGAAAATTTATCTTGTTTTATTGCAATAAAATTTTTTTGATGATCTTTCCGGGCCCCATTAAAATGCGGGTCCGAGGCAGGTGCCTCACTGGCCTAGTGGTAAAATAGGCCCTGCCTTCCAGGAATCTGCACTTCAGCTATTCTTCGTATTTGGTGATTAACGTCTCGACGTTGAACATGACCAAACCATCTTAACCTATGCTCTCTCATTTTGGCATCAATTGGTGCCACACCTAGACTTCCCCTAATATACTCATTTCTAATTTTATCCTTCGTTGTCACTCCACTCATCCATCTAACCATTCTCATTTCCGCCACATGCATTCGTTGTTCCTCTTTCTTTTTCACTGCCCATCATTCAGTTCCGTACATCATAGCCGGTCTTATGGCTGTTTTATAGAATTTTCCCTTCAGCTTCATTGGAATTTTTCTGTCACACAACACACTACTCGCTTCTTTCCACTTCATCCATCCAGCCCTAATTCTACTGCATGCATCTCCATCTATTTCTCCATTACTCTGTAATACCGATCCTAGGTACTTAAAACTATTGCTTTTCACAATCATTTCACCATCAAATACGTAGATTTAGGGCCGGTTGTTCGAACGCTAATCAACAATGATCATTATCAAATAATTAATTACTGTCAATGTCAACTTTGTTTGGGTTGTCAAAACATAATTACAATTCTGAGACTATAATCAATTAATATAACAATATTTATTAACATAATTAATAATAAATCTCATAATTGTAATTAATTATGTTTTCAGCAACCCAAACAAAGTTGACATTGACAGTTTTGGTGACAGTAATTAAATATTTAATAATGATCATTGTTGATTAGCGTTCGAACAACCGGCCCTTAGGCCGGTTGTTCGAACGCTAATCAACATTGATCACTATCAAATACTTAATTACTGTCACAACTGTCAATGTCAACTTTGGTTGGGTTGCCGAAAACATAATTATTGATGACAATTATGAAATTAGTTAATCAATTATGTTAATAATTGTTATGTTAATTGACTAACTAATCTCATAATTATAATTAACTATGTTTTCAGCAACCCAACCAAAGTTGACATTGACAGTTGTGACAGTAATTAAATATTTGGTAGTGATCAATGTTGATTAGCGATTTTTTTTTGGTCCAGAAGGCATCAAAACATAATGTGAAATTCTGACTTATTAAGCCCTTTACCCCAAACATCAGAGGTATTCAATTTTATTCAGGAGAATAAGCCACAATTTTAGTTTGAAATTGAAGGTTATTTGACGTTTCGAATTCCTCTGCGGAAATCGTTATCAAAAACCAAAACATTAATAAATTCAACTTTGATCTTGTATAATTCATGCATGTTTTGTATTTTGGTAACGAAAATCGAAACGTTAACTAAACTTAAAAAATGTGGCTTATCCCAAAGATAATAGCAAATTGCATAAAATGGCATAAGAAAATAGTTTCAGAACAATATCAATTATTCCAGTCATTTCAGCCCCTCCCAATTTTTCAATATTTTGCTCTACCCTACATTAACTTCTTTTGATAGAGATTTGACCTATATCAAAAGGTTTTTGTACTAAAAATGATACAGACTAAGAATCTTCTCGTCATTAGCTTTAAGTAAGCTTATGATGTAGTTCTAAGAACAAGTCTGTATCAACTCAGAATAATTGGAATTGAAGCAAAAGATAAGTTGATTAAATAAAAATGATAACTGACTAACTAAGACCTAAGACGACAAACTAACTCTGGGATACTTTGCTGAGACGTTTTTTTCTTTAATGATCTATCATAAAATTTGGACTCTGCTTATTTACATATTTATATTTGCCATATTTTATGCCTGATATCTTTGCCTATTCTAAAGTTTATTTCCAATTCTGTTCTGGCACTCTTTTGGTAATGTATTTTTTAATATACTTAACCTGTTAATAATAATTAAAAATAGAAATTTAGTTAAAAACATTGATTGATATCAACTATTTCAAATAACTGTTTATCTTATTTTAGTTTTACTACTTTACAAATATCGTAAAACAATGTTGAATCTGTATTATCAATTTTGATAATTTTGACTGAGTTGTAACAATATGTATTTACTTGGAACTAGAATAACAAAGTTATCTAAAAAATGTTAAAAATGTTTGATAAGAGTATGTCAGGTGCTAGTTATTGTGCTTTTCTTTCTCTTTATTGGGTGTCCCTGTATGATACCTCATTCCATAGTGTTATTCTTGAAATATATTCCTAACGATCTTTCTTTTCCACAATTAAACCCAGACTTCTGTTTCTTCTTTTTGTGAAGATATTACTCTGTTTTTCAATGTGCCTCCAGTAAGTTGTCATTCCATCGTTTTCGTAGTCTTTCCACTGATCGTCTTCTTATTGGGGAACAGTCTCTCGCAGTCCTTACTTGCTACTCTATTTGTTGTCATTCGGCTTATGTAGTTTTTTTTATTCCGTTCTGCTCTTCTGTTTCTTACCCCGTCCTTAATGTTCTCCACCTTGCATCTCCGACGTATATTTGTACTTCTAGTTCTGTCCCATAGTGTCTTACCATCGATTTTACTAAAAGAGTTTTCACCTTTGATATTTTGAGCATTCTTTTTGTAAGCGTCTATGGCAGGTTAGTGTTTCTGCTTCGTAAGTACATTATATATGCCATTATTAGTCTGATGACTGCTTTGTAAATTCTGCCTTTGATTTATTTTCCGATATTTTTATTTCCCATATTGTTTCATTCAGGCAACCTGCATCTTGGTTTGCTCCATTCACTTGATTTTCCGTGTCTGTTTAGAGCTTTCTGTAGCTAGATAGTGTGCTGCATAGATATTTAAACTCCATAGCTTGTTCTATTATCTGACCCTTCAGCTCGAATTTGTTATAACTGTGTAAATTAACATTAAGTAATGGTTAAATTTTCTGGCGGTTTTATTAAATGGGTAGCATGTTGTAAACATGAAAACACAGTATTGTAAATATGAAAATATATATACCTTCTCTACATCTTTTTTTCTTTCACTTTACTTATATTTTTTGGTTCGTCTTTCTTTTTTGCGGTATATTTTTCTATTTCCATCGTATTCTGGTCAATATTTTTACTATAAGTATTTTTAAGCCTTAGACCAGGACTAATCTGTAAAAAAACGTCTATTTTTGGATGTGAGAGGTGGCATTCGGATTTTTGCAGATAAAGTTAGGTGACACCTTCAGTAATAATAATTGACTTATGCACCTTCTCAAATATGCCCGGAACATTATTAAAAAAATTAAACAATTTAAAAATTTCGAAAAACATCGATTTTTTTCTGCTTTCTTTGCTTATAACTTTAAAACGGTTCGTTTTGGAACAAAGTCGTACAGAAATAAAATAAAGATAATTGAATTTTGTATGATATACGACTGGTCAAAAATGTCTTAAGGTATTACCTTTTCTGCAATATAGCAATAAATACAAAAAAGGGGGCAAAGTACGCCTGTTGTTATTCAATGTCTCTTAACCCCTTTGGTGGACTTAGAACCTTAGTAATTCGCTTAGAAAATTCTTATAACTTACTTAAACGGTCTACCAAATTTGATTAAAATAAATTTTGCATAATAAATTTGCAATCTAAATGTATTTAAAAAAATTCAAATTTTTTAAAATCTTTCTGAACAAAAAGTAGACCATTTAGAAGTTGGCTATTTTTTTTACATATAAAGAGGTGCTCTACCTATCTAATACACTTTACAGAATTAAAATCGGATTATTTAAGGGGCCTCAGCAATGTTTTAAAATTATAAACAATTTTTTGGCTTATAAACAAATAGCTTTATTTAATAATAAAAAAATTAATTTTTAGCAATGCAAATAATTAAAACCGGTATAATTTGACTTTAAATGCTGTCAGCAGAATTGCTAATTTTTATTTTTAATCAAAAGTTATTCGCGTTCAAAAATTGCAATTTTTCGATTTTTTGAAAGTTCCACCGCGTTTATCTCGAAAACTATGCATCCTACGAAAAAACTTGTAAGAACATTTTTTGCTTAGAATTACCCAAGAAATATAAAAAATGTTTTATTTTGCGAAAAATCGATGTTATGTAATTCCTCAAGTTCTTTGTTTATAACAATCTTATCGGCATCCGGATCAACTTTTACCCAAAAAATTCGTGTTCTACGGGTCAAAATACATAAAAAAAACTTGGGTAAGTCCATCTAAATAAAGGAGCCAGTAGCACCCCCTCCTGGCCACAGCATTTGTTTATAACTTTAAAACATTGCCGAGGCTGCTTAAATAATCCGATTTCAATTCTGTAAAGTGCATTAGATATAGGTGGAGTGCTTCTTTATGTGTAAAAAAAATTGATAAGTCTTTGTATGTTCTAGTTTTTGTTGTGCAAGATTTTAAAAAATTTTAATTTTTTAAAAAAAGTTTAGATTGCAAAATTATTATCCAAAATCTAGTAAGTCAATTTTAATGAAATTTGGTGGAAGGTTTTAGCACATTACAAAAATTTTCTAAGCGAATTAGGAAGGTTTCAAGTGTAGCCTAAGTGATGGAAAAACATTGAATAAGGACAAGCTTGTTTTGCCCCCTTATTTTATATTCATTGCTATTTTGCAGCAAGGGTGATAAATTCAGACATTTTTAACCAATCGTATCTGATAGAAAATTTAATTATCTTTGTTTTATTCCTATACGACTTTGTTCCAAAATGAATCGTTTTAAAGTTATAAGCAAAGAAAGTAGAAAAAAAAACATTTTTTAAATTTTTAAATATTTTAGTTTTTTGATTAATGTTCCGGGCATATTTAAGAAGGAGCATAAGTCAATTATTATTAAAGATATTATCACCTAACTTTATCCGCAAAAATCCGAATGCCACCTCTCACATGCACATAAAAACAGATCCTTCCTGGTGTAAGTGGGAATATAGATCACAGTAAGCTAAATTGGTCTATAGATAAAAGTTATGTTATTTTTCTTTGTAATTATTATTCGTATACATATATGTATATACTTATTCTTATTTAACTATTCATGAGGATTTTAAGTGCTATTTTAGGCATTTCATTGCAAGGTTCCTTGTTTCTTAAAAAGGAAGCGCCATAACATTATTGTTGTTATGACCTTCACCAGTAATTTAGTTTGCCATGTCAACTGGCAATTAAATAAACGATAAGGATTAAGATTTACATTTTATTATAGTGTCAAGTTTGTAATCATAGTATTTCATTGGACTAAATTCGTTTTCCAAAACTTATGCAGTAAAATGTATGGTTTTTCTATTTCTTATCATATCTAAGACCATATCCAGCAAAAATAGAACAACTGATCAAATACATAGGTACTAATCTATTAAGTTTAACACGTCTGATTTGCGCCTACGTTTTCTTGGTGTTATTAAGGTGTTTTTTAAGATGATTGTTTTTATTGGTATTAATTTATTGAGATGAAAGATCAGTCATCAGTGATACTATGATATCAAGGATCCAATAAATAATAAATCTACTTACCTTTATTACATGTATACGTTTCAAAACGTTGGTTATAGTTACAAAATCAGACAGAAACACTAAAACAACTAAACTTTTTGGGAGACTGGGTGACTGTCCGACCCATTCGCCAAATTTTTGTAAAACATAAAATTGAATTAAAAACCAATAATTATGAACAAAACAACACATATTATCTATTTTCAAACTTTGCTATGTCTTGTCTTGTCTAGAATATGAATAAATGTACAGCCTTTTTCTTTTACCCACACATTCCTTGATATCGATCTCAGAAGCTACTATACTTATATGTACATATATACATTTTCATACCAACAAAAGTTTCATTTTTATGAAAATATGTCCAGAATTTTCAATGTCTATGATGACAGACAACATTTAGTAGTCAACATTTTTGCTCATGTCGCCGGTCCGGAAGAACATTGACGTACCTAACTGCAAAAAGCAAAACTGTTCTGGGGAGCAAAAAAAATTTTTAAATATATAAAATAGTGATTACCTAAATGAAAATAAAAGCCAGCGTTGTATAAAGGATAAACGCCATACCGATGCCCCTGGATGGTTACTCTTCATTTATACTAAATAACGTTATTATCGTTTTTTTTTGCTTATGTGTTCTCCAAACCATTCTTTTGTTCCAACTGTTTAGAATTTGTAGTCGCTCATTTTACATTTTGGGTACAATTTGCTTTTCTTCTACAATCAATAACTTGTAAAGTTGTAAATAATATTGTAGAATAGAAAAGAAATACTTCAGTGTATATTGTAAAAGCAGATTTATAACAGTGGGACAGCAGGTAGCAATAGCATTTATAACAGTGGGACAGCAGGTGTTTTTTATAATTCCATAATTTATGACTTCACCACCTATTGGGTAAATACTACTTATCTGACTATTGAATATTAAATAAGTAAGTTTTTAAGTTACGATAATATTTATAAATACACAAATGACACATCCAGTGTATTTTACAATATTTAACATTCACTACATGTGCTTTTGTAAAAATCAATTTTTAAACATAAAAAAAATAATAGCTATAATTATTTTAATCGAAAATATAACTAAACCTTACTTATTTTAGTCATAAAAATCATGCTCTAGTTCTTTTGAGAAGTACTGCAAGCATTATTCTCTTATAATCTTGTTCACACTGGTTTTGTCTTGTTTAAAAAACACCGCAAGTAAGTACTTACTTTTATTGCATTTTTATTTTGCTTAGTTACGTCATGATCTACTTACTCCCAAATTTTGTTGCACTATCTCAATCACGAACGTCGCAAAAAACTCATTATATTTTTTGCAAAAATCTCATTATATTTTTTATATTGACCCCTACCCCCACTCCTTTGTCGGCCACACAGCGTTCCGCCCCTAGAGATTTTACTTAGTTATGTCATGACCTACTTATTCCCAAATTTTGGGGCACTATCTCGATCATGAGCGTCACAAAAAAAAATAATAAAAACCGCGACTTTGACCCCTCATAACTACCCTCGTCCCCCACTCTGGTTTCCGGCCCTTGGGGAAAGTCATGTACACAACTAATTAAACATATCCCGGTATAGTTTTTCCATATTACTTATCACGCACAAAATCCGCTTCTATCTCTCTTATGGCTTTGTCATGTTCCATCGTTCAAGATATTAATACTTAATACCAATACCTAGCCTAGATATTTGTAGTTGTTTGTAGTCGTAGCAGTGCTTTATCGTGATCATGTTGTTTAATATTAGGTCTTTTTGTTCTCCTCCAGTTCACAAGTACATATTCGGTTTTCTTTGTATTCACTAATAGACCCCATATATCATACTCATCAATTAATTTCCGGGCCATATAATTTAAATCGTCATAACCTTGAGCCATTATTACTTATCCTCGTTGTTCTACATTTTTGTTTCCATCTTTTTAAAGCACTTTCTAGGTATATTTTAAATAAAGTGGGGGACAGGCAACACCCTGTCTTTAATCCTTTTGATGTTACAAACCCTGTTGTTATTTGTGTCCCTGTTTTTATTTATAAGCCCTATACTATGCAATCTAATAATTATGGATGATGTAAGTCATAGAGAGCGTCAATAAAAGAGGATACATGACGAGGAGCGTCAATAAAAAGGAAGACGTCTAATATTTGTTTGCTATGTATGCTCTTGATAATATAGGTAATCTATTCGATAATAAATATAATCTATCAATCTTTGTGCCCTTTTATTCTTGTATGTACTAGGGTGTGCACTAACCTTGCATTTTATGATTAAAACAGTGTTTATTCTCAATTATTTCAAGGAGAATGTCTATTTCTTACATTTTCGTTAAATCTTTATTTCACGCCTTATATTACCAATAAAACAAAATGCACTTATTTAGAAATAATTCATTCTTTTAATGTTTCATAAAATTTTATAGTTGTTATTTAATTTTCCTGTATAGTCCAGAGAAATAAGAGTTTTCTCGTGACACATCCCCCTCCAGGCCGAAACCAAATTTTTTGAGTAGTATGGACATCTATATTATTAACCTATATGTTTCCTGCAGCCGATTTTGATGATATACATAGTTATAAACAAATGAAGATCGAAAAACGGTAAATTATCGCTTTGTTCGTCTATTACCAAAAAGTTAAGCACTTTAAACAAATTTGAGAGTAAGAAACTCATAAATCGTATAAAAAACTTCAATATGGCATTCGCTGAATATGTCCATCCTTATTGGTTGCTTAGAAAATTGCAAAATAAATCATAAATTTTGAGTTTTTATAAATATTCATAACTTAGGTAAAAATTAACTTAGAATCTTCTTATTACACGGAATGCCGAGACTCCTTGTACTTAAATTATATTTTAAATTTCAGAGCAATTGGTCAAATAGTTTAAAAGTTATTTAATTTGTTTATCCCAAATTTATTTTTTTTGCAACACTATAAGTCAGAAAATTACAAGGTTACAATAATACTTCAAACAGTTTATGAAAGAAGAACATTTATACTATTACCTTAATTAAAATAAATGACAAAAAATAATTTTAAACAGTGTAAAATTATTTTGCAAAAACATGTCGATTTTTTGCTTACTTATAAATAATTAGAATAACTTTTTAACCGTTACCCGTAGAAAAATTATTTTTTCACACTTAGAAAGACTGAATTTTTATACACATTTAGAAAGAAAGACAACTGTTCTAGGACATTTAGGGACAAAGTTAGCCCCCCCATTTTTTTAATTCACATGTTTTTGCAAAATTATTTTGCAATATTTATAAGTATTTTTTGTCATTTTTTTTAAATTAATTAAATATTGTAAATTTTCTTCTTTCATAAACTAGACAAAATATTAATGTAACTTCATCATTTTCTGACTTACAGTGTTGCAAAAAAAATTAATTTTGGATAAACAAATTAAATAACTTTTAAACTATTTGACCAATTGTTTTTAAATTTAGGTTATGATTTAAGCACCATAAGTCTCAGCATTCCGTCTAATAAGAAGGTTCTAAGTTAATTTTTACATAAGTTTTGAATATTTATAAAAAATCAAAATTTATGATTTATTTGGCAATTTTCTAAGCAACCAATAAGGATAGACATATTCAGCGAACGCCATATTGAAGTTTTTTATACAGTTTATGAGTATATTACTCTCAAATTTGTTTAAAATGCCCAATTTTTTAGTAATAGACGAAAAAAGCGAAAATTTACCGTTTTTTGATCTTCATTTGTTTATAACTATGTATATCATCAAAATCGGCTGCAGGAAACATATAGGTTATTATTGTAGATGACCATATTACTCGAAAAATTTGGTTTCGTCCTGGAGGGGGTTGTGTCACCAACACGATATTTTTTTCCCTTATTTCTCTGAACTAGTAGTAAATACATTGGTGGTAAGGACGTACGTAAATGTACAGATGAATAAAATTTCTGTTTAGTGACAAATCTTGGATGGCTAAAACTGTCTGCATCAAAACTATTAAAATTCCCATAAACATATCTTAATACTTTCTTTTTTCTTCCAAAGTTAATATATAAATTTAGCGAAACGGAACCCATCGAATTTTTCTCCCACACTCATATGGACAAGTAGTAATAAAGTGCAACTTTGCAAACGATGGTGACACTATTATCTTTAATTATATTCAAGGCTGATCTAACTATACAAATATTCAGACTTGTTCACTCTTGTCGGTCGATATCCTGTTTTGTGCAGAAAGAACTGAAAGAAGGACAAACACCTGGTCAAAGTCGAGTGTTCTGTTCACTGCTGAATGTCGATTATATAGTCCGACTGCTTCTCACAAATAAAATAATAAGCTGGGAGGTTTTATTAACTGTTTCAAAGTCTGTTTGCAAGAAAAATAGATATACATACAGTGTACAGTGCAGTGTTGCCAATCGGCGTATAATTATCCGATTTGCGTATCTTTTTGAGAGTTGTCGTATCTTCTTCGTATCGTTAAATAAATCGGATATTTGCGTATATTTTTCAGTGTATCTACCAATCTATTATAACAGACTAATAACAAAAATAAACTTAAAAAAATCCGCTTCTCATTCATATATTCCCAACAACACATTAATTTTCTTTGCTTCCACTCAAATTTCTATAAATGGCCTATATATTATTGGATGAATGTTAGTGACATCCGATACTTTTCATGAAAATTATCTAAGATAAGAAGGGATAAAAGGGACCTGTGCGAATTGTTTTGTTTAGAATTTGAATGCACAAATATTTCCACTTAAGGCATACTGATCCAATTTAAATTTCAAAAACAGGGATTCTGCCGTCCGATTTTATTTATGGGTTTTTAGTCTTTGGTAGCTACTGCACGATTTAGTTTTATTTTTATTTTATGTAGTGCAATGCTTAAGTAAACGTCTGTTGAAATAAGTTTTGGTTTGTGAGTTTCCTAATTTTCATTGCTATTCGTTCTATTATTTTCAAACGCTAAAAAGATAAAAGAAACCAGGAAAAGATAAAAGAAACCCCAAAATCGCTACTGTCATTAACACGCCTAACTTTACGTGCAACTTTAATACGAGAAGTATAAAAATAAATATGCATTGAAATCCAGTTCCTGTAATTTTTTGAGCATTATAAAGTGAGTACAAATACATACAAATTTTTTTTTGTAATTTCATCTTCAATTTACCCTGCACTTCTCGTAGAGTATTATGGATAAGGTACAGTTGTCACTATTTTGGGTCGCGCCCGTCTGAGAGGTATGGAATATTAATGGTGTTAAGCGCAGAGAGCTCAAAGTACATCCAAATGGGGAGGGGGGGTAATAAACCCCAACCCGCCCTGGTTACGCCTATGAGCGTATCTTTTCGTGACAAATCGGATCTTTTTGAGCGATCATCGGATAATCTAGAAACATGCGGTTGGCAACACTAGTACAGTGTCCTGTTTTAGTCTTAACAAGCTTTATGGGTTAATTATTGTATGGTTTGTTCAACAGTAATTGGTTTGAGTTCAATTAGTGCGGTTATAAATATTATTAAATTTACCTGACCTGGCCCATTGTTAAGATCCACCCGGAGCGATAAGCCACCGAGGTAGACAAAGTTGGTCTTTTGCAATTAACACTGACTAGACGGTACTCCCATAATAAAGCCTAAAATAAATTTTACCTGAAACCGGGCCTTTTATACTATTATCGGTTAATCCGGGCTGTTTATAGTGGTAACTAATTGAACTTAACCATTTACTGTTTAACATACCATACCTATAAATAAAATTAATTACGTAGGTATAAACAAAAAATGTAGAGAAATGTATTAACATTGGTTACCTAGCGAAAAAAATGTGAAATCGTTTTCAATTAAATAATTTCAGAATCTGTCAAGAACGAATTTTTAAACTGATTTTGGTCATAAACAGAGGTATGAGTGAATATTACGTCGGTAAATAAGTAAGTCCCGTATCTGACTAGTAAAACAACATTTTTTGCAAAACGTTTTCTTTATTCATCATTCCAGCTCTTCTAATTTTTCGATGCCGAGCTTCTAAAACGATTGATCTTTGCCTTCAAAATAGGCTAGTTTCATCGATTACTAGAGGTCCCTTCATTTGGGAAGGCACTAATTTGCATATTATTGCACTGTATCTCTCTCTTGGACCATCACTCCTAGTGGAGTATTGGGCGCATCTGCGTTTCTTGGCCGATAGTGTAAGACGGCTGGTGGCCAGTTCAGCGCGTCTTCTTGTGTTTTATTCTCTGATTAATCTGCGCACCAGTTCCTTCCATTCTCCTCTGTTTCTTGCTTTGTTTTTCACTTCCCCCAACTTAAGCCGATTCTGTTGTGTTCTCTGGTTATTGTTTTCTTCCAAGTATTATCTGGTCGTCCCCTCTTCCTTGTCCCCTCAGGTGGATATTCGAGTGCTTGTCTTGTGATGTTACTAGGATCTTTTCTTAACGTATGGCCGATACATTTCCATTTCTTCTGTCTGATTGTTGCTATTATACTGGTTTGTTTCGTTCGTTTCCACAGTTCTTCATTCGTTATTTTATTTGGTCAGTAAATTTTTAGGAACTTTCTTAAGGACCTATTTACAAAAGTCTGTAGCCTCTTTGTTGTGCTTTCGTCGTGCTTCCAAGTTTCTGCTCCATAGAGTAATATGCTTTTTACACAAGTATTGAATATATTGATTTTTGTTGACTCTGTTATTTCACTTGTTTGCCAGATTTTATTTAACGCATTGAAGGCGAATTGTGCCTTCGTTATTCTTACTTGTATGTCTTTCATGCATCCTCCTTTTCTTTCCATGATTGATCCCAAATAAGTGACTTTTCTACTTCTTCAATTTCTTTGTCTTTTATTTTTATTTTATTAATTTGCGGGTTATCATTTTTTAAGATTTTTGTCTTCTCTGTATTTATCCGGAGACCAATCATGGCAGAGTACTGTGTTAGCTTATCGACTTTTGTTTGCATGTGAGTTCTGTGTTCTGTCAACAGGCAGACGTCGTCAGCAAATTCAAGATCTTCAAGCAGATTAAAAAGGTTCCATCTAATGCCTGTCCGATAATCCGTTACTTTCCTCATAATCCAGTCTACCAAGATAAGGAACACAGTAGGAGATAAGATACAACCTTGTTTAACACCGCTTTCAATAGCTATTTCTTCTGTGATCGCTCCCTCGTGTTCTAGTCTAGCTTTATACCCATCATAAAACAGTTTGATCATGTTAATAATATTTGTTGGTAGACCATACTGCCTTAAAATTTTCCACATTTGTTCCCTATTGACTCGGTCGAAAGCCTTTTCAAAGTCGATAAAACTTAAATTTATGTCTTTCTGCCATTCATTAGCTTGTTCTAGGATGATTCTTAAGGTGCATATGTGATCTATAGTGGAGCGTTTAGCACGAAAGCCTGCTTGGTTACTTCTCAGTTTCTTGTCCAATTCTTCTTTTCTTTCGAGCAGAATTTCTGTTAGCACCTTGGATGAGGCGCTTAATAGAGTTATTGCACGCCAATTTTTACAGTTACTCAGATCTCCCTTCTTTGGTATTTTTATTATCAGTCCCTCTTTCCATTCTTGTGGCAGTTCTTCGTTGGTCCATATATTATTTAGAAGTTTATGTAGCATATCTACGGCTTGTTCGGTGTCTGCTTTTATCAGGTCGATAGGTAAATGATCTATTCCTGCGGATTTGCCATTCTTTAATAATTTAAGTGCGTTGGCAATTTCTTCTCTTGTAATTGCCCCAGTGTTAACCTCTAATTCTTGTATTTCAATTTGATCATCCAATTCTTGGGTTCGGTCATGTTTGGCGTATATTTCTTCAAAGTATTTTCTCCATCTTTGAGTTATTTCTTTCTCAGATTTAATTAATTTTCCTTGTTTATCTTTTATTTCTCTTACATTTCTTACTCTATTGCCTGTTAGGTTTCGTATAATCGTGTATTGTGTTCGTAGATCATTATCTTGTAAATACTGCTTTCTCTGCTGATTTTAGCATTTAGCATTTAAAAACATTACAGATCAACTTCAACTAGTAACATATGCAGACGATCTAGTCATAATAGCGAAGACGAAGATGACACTTATAAAAGCCGTTGAAAAATTAGATAAGGAACCGAAGAGAATAGGTCTACAGATAAACCGGCACAAAACAAAATACATGACGCTAGGGAAGAACGACACAACAAATCAGAAATATCTAATAACACAGAACCATAAATTTGAAACTGTATCCACCTTTAGCTACCTGGGAGCAACAATATAGGGAAAACTGGAAAAGAGAAAACAGATGACAGAATTCTGAAAGGCAAAAAAGCACATGGAATGAATAGAAATCTGCTGAGAAGCAAGACTCTGGGCAAGAGAACCAAGATGAACCTATATAAGACCGTTAATAAGACCTGTTGTTACATATGGGATGGAAACAACAACGATTAACAAGAAAGAAGAAGATAGTCTTCTGAAATTTGAAAGAAAAATAACGAGAACAATACTGGGCCACAATGTAACAAGAGAGGGAGAAATACGAATGAAAACAAATGCAGAAATTGAAGAAGAATTAAAGAGAGAAAACATAGTCAGATACATAAAATCGATTCGCTTAGAATGGATAGGTCATACACAGAGACGCCCACAGTCAGATATGTTGAGAAGGATAACTAACTGGATACCACTATAGCCCATGTGTAGAGGAAGACCCAGAAGAAGAGGCTGGATGATGTAGAAGAAGACATAAGAGCAATGAATGTGAAAGACTGGAAAGTTCAGTACAAGGACAGGAAGAAATGGAAACAAGTCACGAGAACAGCAAAGACACACGGCAAGCTATAAAGCCGCATTTAAATCAAAGTGAACACGAACGAACGAACGAATTCGTTCGTCAACTTTATTGTATTTGTACAGCGAATCGAGCACGACCGAACGAATTCGTTCGCATTCGCACATGTTGCAACCGATGTCGGTAAGTGAGCGAATCATCAAAGGAAATCGTTGTGCAATGTGGACAGTGGATAGACGGTAGCGAACGAATTCGTTTAGAAGTACTGATTTGATTTATTTACAAACATTAGTTTGAGAGGGTTGTTTATTGTGTAGTTGTGAAAACATAATTTTGCAATATGGAATATGCCTATGAAACCCAAAATCGAAGCTATATAAAATAATAAACAGAAAAACTGATGCTTGTTTTAACATTTCTATAGGAATGGGTTGTGATGTCTCTGAACTAAAAAAACGAATTAGCTTCTGGCATCATTTAGACGAGAAAGACAAAAAGAGGGTTCGAAGTGGTTTGCTTTTAAAAGCCTAATGTTTTTAATGGATAAATTTCAACCTAGAACACTAATGAGGTAACCAAATCAAATTAATTGCTAAAATTAATTAAAAGCAAATTTATTTTGATACACCAATTTTACAATTTATTATTTAAACATAATATAGTCATAATATCAAGAGCAAGTAACTTTTTCGAGGAAGAATTTTAAGAAAGCTGTTTCTTTATTATGTTATTTTCTAAGCTCCCTCAAACAGCGTATAATACCTGCTACCTGCTATTTTTGTAAGCTATTATTGTATTAAAATTTACCCAGCAAGAAACACGAAAATAAACTTAAACACAATGTGTGACTGGCACTGGCCCATCTTAAAAACATCTGCGGGCAATATGCACTCCCGATCATCAACGAATGCGAACGTTCGCTTCAATGTAAATGACCCTACTTTGTAGCGAACGAATGACCAAGCGAACACCTACGAATTCGTTCCTTCGTTCGTTCGTTCGTGTTCCCTTTGATTTAAATGCGCCTTAAAATGACAGAGGACTAATCCACCTCACCCAAGAATAGGATTTTAAACGCCATGGCGTTAGTTATAATCCCTAGGGATTGTGATGCTTAATGAATGAATGAATGATATGCATTTAAATTGCTTTTACATATTGTATTATTTTCTTCTTCTTGCAGTGCCGTCTATCGGAAGTTGGCTACCATCACAGCAATTAACTTTGTTGGCTGCAGCTCTGAACAATGGTATTGCACTGCACCCGTACTACTCCCTTAAATTTCGCAACGAGGAAATCCTACGTCCCACATTTCTCTTTCCCGAGATTTTTCCTTGGATTATGAGCCTTAGCAGGGAGTACTTTTCCCCTATCATTATGTGGCCTAGATCAGTGGTTCCCAACCTTTTATGTCTGGCGACCCACCTTCTGATGTTTTTTCCTATTCGCGACTCATCCATAATGATATATATGTGCGTTATTCAGCTACTGTAAGAGCCACTCCGCGACCCACTTGAAATCCGCCAGCGACCCACTAGTGGGTCGCGACCCACCGGTTGGGAAACGCTGGCCTAGATATTCCAGTTTTCTCGTTTGTATTGTTTTTATGACTTCGCATTCCTTCTCCATATTCAGCAAAACATCTTGGTTTGTTACTCTATCTGTCCATGGTAGTTTCCACATTCTCGAATGCCTCAATGTTTTTGACGTTTATCTTTTTCAGCGTCCAAGCTTCAGCTTGACATGCCGCACAACAGTACAGAGAAAACATAGCACCTTAACAATCTCGTTCTTAATTTCAAATTTATGTCCCGGCAGCGCCAGTATAGGAACTTTTTCATTTTGATAAATGATTGTCTCGCTATTTCTATTCGCCTCTTAATTTCTCTGGTCTGGTGATTAGTATCAGTGAACCAAACCCCTAAATTATATTATTGTTCAATATCAAAATATATTTTTCTTCACTAAGTAGCCGGTACAATGATGTTTTATTAGTTTCAAAACTGGCAATATCCTTATCAGGGGTGGCCAAACTGTGGCTCGCGAGCCACATGTGGCTCTTTGAAGGATTATTTGTGGCTCTCAATAAATATCTGAATTACTTTTAACTTTTTTCTTTCAAAATGTCTTAAATAAGTAATTATTACTGACAACAAAAAATATAAAAGACTAAGTGTAACGTGTAACATCAGGACTTTGACAAGGAGACCCCTTCTCACCGTTGCTATTCAATTTGGCGTTAGAATATGTAATAAATAAAATATCATCTGAGATAACAGAGGGATTTGCGAATCGATGATCAAAACTATTGTTGGTCTTTGCTGGTGATCTATTTGCAGTTGCTTATTCTACAAGAGACTTAAGAGAGGGGTTTTCACAACTCGAGGAAGAAACAGGTAGTCTGGGGCTTCGAATAAATGAAGAGAAGACGAAATATGTACATGCTAGTAACCAAATATCCAAGACCAAGAGTTAGGCAGAACATAACTATTAACGACTACAAACTACAACTTCGAAGTAGTAAAAGAGTTTAAATATCTGAGAGCGGTAATTATAACCACATATAAAAAGAGGTCTCGGTACGGATAGCTGCAGTGAATAGAGCAGATTACTCCCTATCATCATTGTTAAGATCCAAGAAACATGGACTCTACATCAGCGGAAAATAAATATGCTGCTGGTTTTAAAAGGAAAGTTCTCAGAATGATATTTGGCCCTCATGGTAAGACATATTTGTAAAAGCTAAGATAAAATGGGCAGGTCATGTGGTAAGATCAGAGGAAGACAGAGTGTTACAGACAGTGTTTTTTTGAGAGACGGTAGAAGATCATTAGGCCGTACCAGAAAAAGATGGAAGGATGATGAAGAATCTAAATATACTGAAATAGTAAAGGCTGCTTGTAGAATTATTTCCACATTTGCAACAACGATGTGAACAATTTTAATTCAATTTAAAATTCGTGAAATCCAAACATTGAATACCTTTTTTACACTTTCTAAATTTAAAGAATTGTTTAATTGCGGCTCGCGAAAAATTTCAAATTTTGCAAAATGGCTCGGATTATCAAGGACCTTCCGTCAATCTACAAGCATTGCACACAAAAACGGCAATCTCCAAACTAAAATATTAAAAAAAAGGAAAAGAAATAATTTCTTAAGCCCCTCTTTCTGGACATCCGATCACAAACCAAATTTTATATGTTTATTTATCAGTTTTATTGTTTTAATTTCATTTTGTTAGTTTCTACAGTTTTTCGTGATTTCCCAAAATTATGGAAATGGGAGATTGCGAACTTTGATTTTACACTCCTCAAATATCTACGGTGTGTGTAGGTACTATACAGCCTTATTTTTCCATTATATTGGTTTTCTGTTAATATATTCTCATAAACGTTACCTTTTGCCCGCCTATAGCAAAATTGCGGAAATGTGTAGAATGTGAGAGCACCTGCGTTATATTGGAGACAAAATAGCGACGAGGTCATGAACCCGCCATCCAGCGCCATGCAGAAAATTTTGATATTTCATGAGTCATCGTTTCATTTCGTTTTACAATAATTGTCGAAGTTTACAATATTGTTGTTGTGGTCTACTAATTTTTGTGGTAAAAGCAACAAACTAGCAAAAAATACGCTGTAGGTCAGTAAAAGTTCTTTATGAATCTGGTCACCATTTGGAATTCGTTCAAATCTCGACATTTATTAGTACTTAATAATATTACTAGATAATAAAATATAATAAACATACTTAGTTTCTACTTTTTTTAAGGCTAATTTTTTTAGCAAAAGGTTATGAAAATAAATTGGAATTATTGAATAGCAATGAAGGGCTAAATGTAGGTATTGACATAGCAATAAGTGAAGGTGGCTGATATGACTAGATTTTTTATTTCTTATGTTCGTTCTTCGTACGGTGCCTATTTGTTCCGGATGTTGGCTATCCTAACTTTACTTGCAGCTATCGGAATAGTCAGATTCTATACGTATTGAACCACTTTTCCAGGTTTGGAAGCCAAGATTACGCGTTCTATCGACGTTTCCATGTACAGCTGCAGAATTCACACAAAAAAATTAAATAAATAAACGTTGTACGAAAAAGAGAATCGTATCTGCGTCTTCCTATTTGGCGCTTAAAGTATGTAACCAAGAAAAAAACAGCAAGATGTAAGAATCTCACTACCATAATACAATAACTGAAGATATGACATGAAGTCGGTGGGTGGGGCCTAGCTACGTAACTACGTCACTCTGTGAGTAGAACAGCATTAAATTCACTGTGGTCGTATAGTAAACGGTGTTTATTTTTTTGTTTAAGGTGAATTTTACTTATAATTTGTTAAACTTTTATTAAAATTGAGGTGTGCTGTGTTTGGTTGTAATGTGGACAATCAATCACAAGGTTTCGGTTTCGATACGAGTATCAAGTTTTTTAGTTTCCCAAAAGACAAAAAAGTGCGATGTGTGTGAAAACAATTATGTAAACGTAAACGTGCAGACAATTTTAACGTTAACAACGCTCGTATCTGTTCAACACATTGTAACAGCGACGATTATGAACGCAATCTGAAACACGAGCTGCTTGGATATTCTCCTAAAAATTTTCAATGCCTTAAATCCCAAATTGCCTATTCCATCCCAAAATTTAGCCAAAGCGGTAAAAGGCAAAGTGGATTCTGGTAGAGAGCAACTAACTATTTTAATGGGAAATAAGCCACAATTTTACTAAAAAATGATTTTATTAACGTTTCGACGTCCAAATCGGATGCCGTTGTCATAATACAAAAAATATTAATGAATTAAACAAAAATGTTGTTGCTTAGTAAAAAATTCTTCTAATAATTTATTTAATCTGACTCATTTATATCGGCAATTCAGACATATATTATACATTTTAAAGTAGAAGACTTAAAAATGATATTGCCAATTGTTCATTCGATTACATGAAATCAACCCCAACTCAAGAATATCCGTCACAAAAAAAAATCATAGCATGTGATCTGTCTTTAAAAATACAACCACATGCAACGGTGACAGTAAAATTCTCGCGTTAGAGATTCCATACCATCCCTCGTGATACCATCCCGACATCGTCAGTATTAGGTCTTACTTTAGTTTACTCTCAAAACTAATACCAGATTCTAATATAATACTTACGATAATAATAGTAAGACCTAATACTTACGATGTCATGATAGTATTACTAGGTTTTTTCCTGGTTTTCACTCGTGATTTACTATGGAATCTCTAATGCGAGAATTCTACTGTCACCGTTGCATGTGGTCATGTGGTTGTATTTTTAAAGACAGATCACATGCTATGATTTTTTTTGTGAAGGATATTCTTGAGTTGGCGTTGATTTCATGTAATCGAATGAACAATTGGCAATATCATTTTAAAGTCTTATACTTTAAAATGTATAATATATTATGTCTGAATTGCCGATATAAATGAGTCAGATTAAATAAATTATTAGAATTATAAGAATTTTTTACTAAGCAACAACATTTTTGTTTAATTCATTAATATTTTTTGTATTTTACGAACGGCATCCGATTTGGGCGTCGAAACGTTAATAAAATCATTTTTTTGGTAAAATTGTGGCTTATTTCCCATTAAAAATAGTTAATTACAAAAATGCCACAAGAAAATAGCTTCAGAACAACAGTAGAGAGCAACGCTGTGTATTATACAGTATAATATATACCTAATAAGACGTATCTTGCCTAATAATAAAAAATCATGTTTGTAATTGATTTCTATTATTAGATTATGTTCTCAATAAATATATTTAATCATACTAAACAAAACAGCACTTCTCGAAAATTTCAGAACGGATATTAAAGGCTAAAATCCAAAAATCATAATGGCAATGCATTCAAAATGTAAATGATCTACTCACAACGTGACGTCATGCGCGACCTGAACGAAATTAGGAACGCTGCGTGTCGTATCTTGGATTATTGTATCATGTCTCACTACTATTAAATTATAGCATAACGGTATTCAAACGTGACGTCTTGTTGTGGGGATCTTATTGAAATCGGAGTAGTTTTTGCTACAAGAAAACTCCTTCCATGACTAAGTCCATTTACAATGTTGCTGAGTTTTTAATCTTGTTTAGAAATAACTACCACAAAGGTTATAATTATCAACAGCTACTCCGATTTTTGTACTTGATTTTTAATTGTTTTAATTTTAAATAAAAAATTATTCCTGCTCAAAGTGTGCATAGACCTGCAGGACTTTTAACGCAGAAAAAAAATCAGAGATCATTCTGCTTCATTACAGCTTGTATATTATGTTTCAACTTCTGAGGTTGATGGACTGAAGGTTTTAAGATATTGTGAGCTCATACTCATAACAAGTAACAACATATGGTCCTCATATTTTGAACACTGAAATCTATACAACTCCAGTCTAATATCGTAAACAAGAATAACTACTATTCCTTGCCTGTGATAATACGACGGTACATTAAAATATTTTGTGAAATATTGACAAATCATTTGGTGTTTATCAGACCAAATTATTTATTTGAGTATTTTTGTAGGATATATTAGTGACACTAGTCACTAGAGCCATACCAGAGAACAACGACCACAGCCATTCGAGCAATAGCAATCTTTAAAGTTGCTCAACCATTATTTTAATCTTAAAACCACTTCACAACAATACCTATATTAAATCACGTTCTATAAAGACATAGACAATTATTATTACATCCTGTAAAATTGCATTATTAACTTATCTTCTGCGGTCTGTAGCACTAGGCATAGTAAACGTTTATCAACTATTTTATCTCCAACGTAAATATTTGGTATTAACACCATAAACCGCGTTTTGGGCGACAAACCGCACGTTGTTGCGATAAGCAAAGAAGACAATATGCTCAGCTTTTCTTAGAAGGTGTGTACAAATATCGATATTTTAACCTCAGCGATTCGTAATATGAGGTCATTAGCCACAGATTGTCGTGTTCCTCCCCGGAAATCGTACACATTTGGATATTTTTAAAATTTAATTTCATTTTAAACAGAAATAAAAAAATATGAAAAAAATATTTTGAAGAAACGCTTTTCTTTAGTTACGAGTGACTAAAATTAAACATAGTATAAAAAAATCAACCAAAAAGCAAAAAATAAAAAAAAAATTGAAAAAATTTAACACATTCATCAGAAAAGCGTGGCGCGTCTTCATCGAATAAACGGTTTTCGCACCACGCTTTTTTTAACGAGTGTGTTAGATTTTTTCAATTTTTTTTTTATTTTTTGCTTTTTAGTTGATTTATAATATGTTTAATTTTAGTCACTCGTAACTAAAGAAAAGCGTTTCTTCAAAATATTTTTTTCATATTTTTTTATTTTTCACTTTTTAGTCTTACACTTTTCAAACATTAAAATATATCGTCATGTTTATAAAAATATGTATAAAACATAATATGATGTACAAACATGAAAAGTAGTCGGAATCGGCAAAAAATTTGAAACTTTATTGTTTATTTATGAAGCATAACGTAAACAATTAACGTAAAAAGTGAAATTATGTATAGTTCATATAATTAGCTACAATCTGTAAAAGTTTGAAGTTTCTTCATTGTAAAAAACAAGAGAATTTAAGCATTTTCCGTTAAAAATCGTTTTTTTTATTTAACCAATTAATAAACAAAAATTTTTTTTATTGACTATTCGTGTATTGTTCCCGCGAATGCATATGTCTGCAAATTTTTAGTCATTTGCACTGAAGAAAGGGCAGTCAAATTAACGTCCAAAGATTTGACCCAAACGATTGAACTAATGAAAAGCGTTTAATTAATTAATATGACCAAAGGAATTCTAATGTTAATTGTAACACAAAACGTCTCTAGCGGTGGTTTTTCTAAGACTACGATAAAAACACGAATTTTTTGAATTCGAATTTTGGTTGAAGTTTTGTTTCGTATCGTATTGAAATTTGGCACGAATAAACGCCGATTTTTATATATATAAACAAATATATGAGCGTTCAAAATTTGAAACTTTATTGTTTATTTATGAAGCATAACGTAAACAATTAACGTAAAAACTGAAATTATGTATAGTTCATATCATTAGCTACAATATGTAAAAGTTTCAAGTTTCTACATTGTAAACAAGAGAATTTAAGCATTTTCCAATAAAATCGTTTTTTTTTATTTAAATAATTAATATATATAAAAATTTTTTTTATTGACTATTCGTGTTTTGTTCCCTGTTCCCGCGAATGCATATGTCTGCAAATTTTAATTCATTTGCATTGAAGAAAAGTTGGTCAAAGTAACGTGTAAAGATTTGATCCAAACTATTAAAGTAAAGCAAAGCGTTTAATAAAAAGAAACGAGTTCGAGTGAAACTGACATGTCTTTTGCTTAAACCACCCAAGTAGACATGGTACAGTCACAGTATAAAGAGGGACAGTAGAACCACTCTCCGAAAAATTGGAAGTAAAATCTGTAGTCGCGCATGGCGACCGCGCAATGTTCTTAGTCGCTTTTGCCCCACTCTCGCATTACTCGCATTGCTAGTCGCATAGAAACGTACGGATTTTAACAGGGAAAACCCGCATCCACCACTGGTGAATTACCAATTGCGTACTGCCGGTATTACTTCTTGAGATCAAAGCGCCGACAGAGGAGTGGTTTTACTGTGGAACCTCTATATACTGTGGTACAGTTGAAACATGTCTTCCCGTAAAAGTCGTGCTGTTCTGTTTATTTGCTTTTAAGCGATTCATCATTATCATCATCAACAGCTATTCCATCCATCGTCGGATGTAACCTCCCTTAGGTGTGTCCATTCATATCTGTTTGCTGTTTTTTTATCCATTCGTGGCCAGCGATTCGCTAGATGTCATCAGTCCATCTTGTTTGAGGTCTGCCTCTACTTCTTTTGCTTGCCCTTGGTCGCCACTCGAGAATTTGATTTGTCCAGCGGTTGTCTTCCATTCTTCCTATGTGTCCTACCCAGTTCCATTTTAACAAGGCAATCTTCTGGATCACATATGTTACTTTTGATCGTCTTTTTATCTCTTCATTGGATTTACGATCACTAAGCTTAATATGGAGCATTCTCCGCTCCATAGTTCTCTGAGTCACTTCAAGTTTGTGGACTACGCTGTTGTTAAAAGCCCAAATTTCAGTTTCATATGTTAGAACTGGCAATACGTACTGATCGAAGGTTTTGCCTTTAGAGTATTTGGTAAGTTTGATTTAAATACTGTTTGTAATCAACCAGATGCTGCCCATGCTAAGGAACATCTATTTAAATCATCCTTTAAGTTAAGCTTTGACAATTCGATTTTTTGTCCTAAATATATATGCCACTCAACCTTTTCTTTTTATATTATTATTGTCCAGAGTTATATTCTCAGTTACATCTGACGCCAGTGGCGGCTGGTCAGGGTCGGCAGTGCCGACCCACACATTTATGGACACATTATAGATTTTCTTAAATATTTAATTTAATCTGAGTTGATGATATTCGTTTCTGTGAAATAAAAAAACATCTGAGATAATACAGACCAAATTGTATTCATTGTTTTTAAAAGAATTCGATCGATCCGATACGTTAACTGATTCCTGTGCGCTGTGCGTAAGAGACTTTTCAAATTAATGATCCTATAGCCGTGCCGATTTGTTTGTAATAAAAAGCTATGGAATATTAGCCAGTAGGCAACCAATTATACATTCCCCGTATTCATTTGAATGGCAAGTCCGGCAGATACCAATCTGCCGATCGGTGATCTGCAAACGGCAGCAAAGCACGTATGTACCTAGCCACGTACCTTGCTAGCGCGCCCGGGATGAAACTATAAAATAAGTAGTTTTCCGTCGTTTAATTATTGAGTTTTTTTAAGTTGCCAGGAATTACCATTTAGGGGACAGGATGAATCGGAGAATTCGTTAAATCAAGTTTAATCAGTTAATCAATCTGGAATTTTCTAATTTACTTTCTGTATCGAAGAGGTTTAGCGGCGTACACAAAACAGGACAGAATGAAAGAATTAATTAGTAAAACAAAATCAATGGGAAAGTCCCCGTAGGTGGCTGCATACCATAGTTAAAAACCATACAGAAGTAAAAACTTCTTTTGTATATTGGTATAAAAAGTTTTATTAAAAAACAAAAGTCCAAAAATGTTTTTTAATAAAACTTTTTATACCAATATACAAAAGAAGTTTTTACTTCTGTATGGTTAATTAATTAGTAGTTACATTTTAATGCTTTTCGGTAGAAGTAGACGAAACTACTGATAGAGGTAACATGTCATTCAGAATTATCAATTGTTCTTCGATACGCGTTACGTCTAATATGTATGAGAGGTTTTTAGGTTTTCAGACGTGAGTAGAAGCCAAAAGACAATTAGTATAGTATAGTTGATCCAAAAGATGGCATAACCCAGACATCCAAAGTGAAAGTTATCCTTTAACACCAAATTGTTCTATAGGGTCCACACAATGTCCAGAAAAGTCACACCATTTTGAGCGTCGGGTTTGGGGGGAGAGGGGGGAGAAATCGGTAAATTCGTAGTTTTTTAAGTTTTTCGCCAATATTTCTAAAACTATGCGGTTTAGCATGAACAACTATCTATACAAAATTGTTCTACATTAAATTTGAAATAAAAAAGGCCCTATGCATAATCTTTCTAAAATGAATGGTTCCAAAGTTACGGAGGTAGTATAGTATAACTGGTCCAAAAAAAGGCCTAACCCAAACATCCAAAGTAAAAGTTTTCCTCCCAACACCTAAATGTTCTATATGGTCCACATATTGTTCAGTAAAAAGTTACACCATTTTAAGCGTCCGGTTTGGGAGGGAGATGGGAGAGAAGCCGGTAAATTAGTAGTTTTTTACGTTTTTCGTCAATATTTCTAAAACTATGCTTTAGCGTAGACAATGTTATATACAAAAATATTCTACGTGAAATTTAAAACAAAAAATGTTCTATACATAATTGTTATAAAATCAACGGTTCCAGAGTTACGGAGGGTGAAAAGTCGAGGTTTTCGATACTTTTTATATTTTTTGGGCAATATTTATGATATAACTATACCAAAAACCCAGACATCCAAAGTGAAAGTTATCATCCAACACCAAATTGTTCTATATGGTCCACCTAATGTTCAGAAAAAAGTCACACCATTTTGAGCGTCGGGCTTGGGGGGGGGGGGAGAGGGGGGAGAAATCGGTAAATATAAAAAGTATCGAAAACGTCCACTTTTCACCCTCCGTGACTCTGGAACCGTTGATTTTATAACAATTATGTATAAAACCTTTTTTGTTTTAAATTTTATGTAGAACATTTTTCTATAGAACATTCCTTACGCTAAAGCATAGTTTTAGAAATATTGACGAGAAACATAAAAAAACTACTAATTTACCGACTTCTCCCCCATCTCCCCCCCCCCCCAAACCGGAAGCTCAAAATGGTGTAACTTTTTACTGAACAATATGTGGACCATATAGAAAAATTTGGTGCTGAAGGAAAACTTTTACTTTGGATGTCTGGGTTAGGCCTTTTTTTGGACCAATTATACTACACTACCTCCGTAACTTTGGAACCGTTCATTTTAGAAGGGTTATGCATAGGGCCTTTTTTATTTCAAATTTAATGTAGAACATTTTTGTATGGAAGGTTGTTTATGCTAAATCGTATAGTTTTAGAAATATTTACGAAGAACTTAAAAAACTACGAATTTACCGATTTCTCCCCCCTCTCCCCTTCAAACCCGACGCTCAAAATGGTGTGACTTTTTTCTGAACATTATGTAGACCATATAGAACAATTTGGTGTTGGAGGATAACTTTCACTTTGGATGTCTGGGTTTGGGTCTAACTATACCATACTAAATATATTTTTGGTGTTTTAAAGGACAGATTAAAATTTTTTGATATCAAAAATAAATTGGTAAAGCAAACTTATGACGGCGCTGCCTTGATGTCCGGTGAATTGTATGGTCTCCAGGCAAAAGTTAAAACTATTACACCCCCGCTTTATTTACTCACTGTCATAAGTCATTTACCACTTTGATGATTCAAAATTTAAAAGTTACGCCAAAGAATTTTCAAAATATCTATTAGACCACCAGTTCATTAAAAATTATCCATCATTCTTGTAAACAAATAAAATAAGAAAATGAAATTTTATATACTGATTCAAATATTTTCGGAAGGTGGGATAAGTTACAAAATATGTATAATTTTATATAGGTACTGCAATTCATTAGGTACAACAAACTGTTCCCGAAATTAATAAATTATTGTTCTCAAATGTGGGCAAATTCTGCCTCAAATGAACGGGATTTCTCTTGTCTCAAAAGAGTCAAAATCTATTGTCGAAACACCATGAAACAAGAGTGCTTGTCTCAAATGTCAATGGAAAAAAACTTTTAAAATCTCTCCAAACATAACATCTCTCCAATCATCTCATTTTGCTACTTCGAACCAACGTAGACTAGAGTTAATTTATAAACAAGTTTAGGTTCTAAATTTATAGGAAAAAACAAAAAAAAAGCAAATAAGAAAATAAAAAAAAATAAAAATAAACAAAAACCAAAAATCTTCTATGAAATTGAAGCCTTTTAATTAGATGACATACCTATCTGAGGAGACAAAACCTTACCGACCCTGTCCCTAAAGCCACGAGCCGCCACTGTCTGACGCTATGAGATGCAAAATGGCCCAACCCGTAACCCACAATTTTACCAAAACGCTTTTATTACATTAAAGTTATCCCTTATTTAAGTAATTTCAGATGCAGAGAGTGGCTCAAGCAACCAATGCCACTCTGCATCTAGATATGTAGTTTCTGCTTTTATTCTTAATCCTATTTCTTTTGATTTGGTTCTTAGGTATAATAGCATTTCCTGCAATTCTTCTCTGTCTTTTGCTATTAGCGTAACATCATCGGCAAATCTCGGATGGTTTAGTTAGCTTTTCGCCGTCTATCGTCACTCCTTTATTTGCCCATTCCAAAGTTTAAGCAATAACTACAGTAGAATTTCATTCTCTTTTTTCAAATCCAAACTTGCAAATTGTTAGTTATATTCCGTGTTAGCAGAATTAATCTTTTCTCGAAGATATTGTTAGGTTTGAGTGGTGGGTATACCGCACCCTCTATTTTTAAAAACAAGTCAAAATTTCTGTATTCAGTATTTAGTACCTAGCCACAGATATGGTCGCCAGTGTATGCTGATCTACTCGGTTAAATGCCTTTTCGAAATCTACAAAGCAAAGGAAAACATTCTTTTGTTGATTCTCACAATTTTGCAATACTACATAGAGAGAAAAGCAAGCCTCTTTGGTCCTCATTAGGCCTCTAATGGCCTCTAAAATAAAAATATTTTGGTCATTCTTCTGCTATCGAAAATGTAGTTAAATTAAAACAACTTTTATTTAAATAAATGTATTTCATGAATAACGCCTCAGATTCTGGGATTTTGTCTTTTTTTGTTTAATGTCACGTTCTACTTTGATTTTCAAAATTAGTGACCTTTTCCAACAATATCCATTCTTTCGGATGGACCAATTTAAAAAATGTTCCCATTGTTATGATCATCTTTGTTACACAATAATTGTCCGTTTTTATTTAGCAGATGGCAATACTGTTTTTTGCTAATTATATGATTTTGTTCCTTTTTTTAGATATTTAAACAAGTATGTCTCTCTTCCAGCCTCCTATTAGGCTACTTTTTTAACTCTATTTTTCTATTTGGATGTTTGTTTTCTATTGTTTTTTATTTTTATCTGTTAACCATCAAATCTAACTTGTTGTTAGTTCATCCTTACTTATATTAAACAAAAATCGGACAACAGTTTTTCTCAACGCACCTTTTTATCTTAATATGTAAATAATCATGGGTTACTTAATATCTTACGCTGATCAAATTATATTGTTAATGTCTTTTTTCTCTGACTACTGACGTTTACAGCATATCAACACCTACATACACGGTTCTTCAGCTGTTAGCCTCAATTGAAGTTGACGTTAGCAGCGTGGGCCATAAAAAATTAGTAGTGCCAAATAAATTATCGTAGTTAATTTAGATTCCTTTCACTTTAACCAGAAACGGTATGTTCGTATAAAGTGATGGATTTTTATTGGGTTTCATTGATTACCAAGTTTTAGATGACGAGCTTGATGACGAAACTTATTTAGGCAAAAACAAACAGCAAGGTTTTATTAAAAATACTGGTGACTCGGGTCAGTGAGTCGGGATAAAAAGAGGTGATGAGTATAAATATGTATACTATTGGTAAAATAGTCCATGGAAGCCTATACAATCATAATCATATTATCTTTATTTATTATCTTTCTTTTAGAGACAGATTTTGCGATATTAATTCTTTAAAAGCTAAATCATTAAAAACTGTAAAAAATCACAAATATCCTTAAAAAATGGTACAGTGGGAAATCATTTTATTTTAAATGCAATACTGTGTTTAAGTCATAACTACAGTATGTCCCTGTAAGTTGTATCCATATGGAAAACTTTTTTATTATTAATTTTACGAAAAAAAGGTATTCTTTATAAAAAGCTCTGCATGGTCCAAAACCTAAGATTTAACCATCAAATACCAAATTTTTTGAATATTATATACGGTATGTCAAAAAGTTTGAATTTCACTCAAGAGTAAAGTAGCTTTATTTATCACAATATTGAAAATTGCTATTATGAAAAGTTGTTTGGAATTAAAAACTGTATTCTAGTATGTAATTACATCCTTCCAATTGAATTGAATTCCAATTCAAATTGAATTTTTTTTTTGAAAAATTTATAGATAACCAGAATTATTCTGTTATTTTAATTCAGATAACTCTTTTGTTATTAATTTTTCGAAAAAAGTGATTTTTAATAAAAAGTTTTGCATGGTCTAAAATCTAAAATACAACCATCTTATGTCAAATTTTATCAATTTTATACGAAGTATGTCAAAAAAGATAAATTTAGATCAAAAGTAGAGTACTTTTATATTTCATAATAACAATTTTCGATATTTTGAAAAATAAACGTATTTTACTCTTGAGCGAAATTCATATTTTTTGACATACCTCGTATAAAATTGATAAAATTTGACATAAGAAGGTTGTATTTTAGATTTTAGACCATGCAGAACTTTTTATTAAGAATCACTTTTTTTCGTAAAATTAATAATAAAAGAGTTATCCGAATTAAAATAACTGAAAGTAATGTTAGTTATCCATAGTTTTTCAAAAAAAAAATTTTCAATTATGATGGTGTAATTGCATACTAGAATACAGTTTTTAATTCCAAACAACTTTTCATAATAGCAATTTTCAATATTGTGAAAAATAAAGCTACTTTACTCTTGAGTGAAATTCAAACTTTTTGACATACCTCGCATAATATTCAAAATTTTTTATATTTGATGGTTAAATCTTAGGTTTTGGACCATGCAGAGCTCTTTATAAAGAATAACTTTTTTTCGTAAAATTAATAATAAAAAAAGTTTTCCATATGGACACAACTTACAGGGACATACTGTATATCAAATAACATTATTGCAGTAAAAATATATATTGTATTCCTCAAAATCTCAAAAAATTTAAAACATGTGTGATGTTTATCAGAACAAAAATTTTTATGTAGATTCTTTTTACTTTTTATATTAGTGAAACCGCGTGTTCCTTTGGCATATGTACATCTACCTTGTGGTGTACTTCTAAGTGATATGATTTATTCTATCAAATCTGTACTGATAAGTAAAAATGTCAAAAATATTGATTTTGACGAAGTTTTTTAATACGTTAAGAAATCAATAAAAAGCGATGAAAAGCGATTGAATTTCAATGCTTGGTTGAATTTAATAGTTAATTTCAAAACAAACGTGAAAATCAATCGATTTCTATTACTATTTATCGATTTTTTTAATGTATAAGAACAAGCAAGTGACATAAATTTGGACCTTATCTTATGTGGTTTTTAGATACATAAATGCCATAATAGTAGGGCAGGAAAGTATGTTAAATTTGCAGTTACTCGAGCGTTATAGGGACCTATTGGGTTGTGAAGGTTAGGTCCTAAAATAAAAAAAAAGTTAAGTAAAGTTTTCCATTAAAGTGGGAACTTTCTATTTTTTAATTTAATTTTCCATTTCCAACAATCGTTTTTTCCGATTATAGCGCCATCAATCCATACATAATTCGAAAAAATGTCTTGAATAAAAGTTACTTATTTTTACGTAAGGAATCCAAATCTACAATAAACATTGGGGCTCCTATTTAAGATTTTAAAGTAACCTCCCACCCCACTTCCGTGTGGGGTCGTGTTTGATGTCATTCGATGGATTTTTCAACAGTATTGAATACGTGTATTTTGCAGTTTTTCGATCTGATGTTCATTTCGCGAAATATCGCAGGGTTCCTATTCAGAAACTTTAATTTACCCCCCACCCCTCCCCGTGGGGGGTTGTGTTTGATATCATTTGATAGATTTTTGAAACATATTGAACACGTATTTTTTAGTTTTTCGATCTGACGTTCATTTCTCGAAATATTCGTTTTCTTCTTGTGAAACTTTGTGACTCGCCCATTTCCTTACGCCACGTTCAAACCGTCAGATTTTTGAAATATACACTGTTCTGCTTCTGCATGTACTTACTTAACTTACCTTATCTTAATCTGACGATTTCCAGTTTTTCTAAGGATAGATTTTTTTCGGGCCTCCCTTAAAGAACTCCCCTGTATTAAGATATTAAGATCCAATATATGGTAGGGGTACATATACAGGGTACAAGGTTTCTCCCTATGTGATAATCTGACGCGCTCGAGTAACTGCCAAAATCCCCTCTTGCACTCCCCTACCATAAGTAAAAAAATCTCTTAGCAAAAAACATGAAAGGAAGAATGGGACATACAGAAAGCATATCTATTAAAATATTTGAAAATATGTTTATTTCAATATTTTTTTAATTCAAGGTATTTTTCATTGTGTTCTCAAAATGAGAACGTTGGCGTTTCAAAGAATAAAGTGAAATTATAATAGAAATTATTTTTATGAACAATCGCCATTGCAATTTAGGTAATTTTATTAAATTTTTTAAAAATATTTAACTTCTATATTTATTCTGGTCTTAAATCCGGATGTTTACTTAAGATTTCCTTAATTACCAATAATATTAAGCCACTGTCAATAAGAGCTATTAATAACCCATTATATCTTAATTTCTATGAGTACACAGATAAAGAATGACTAAGCAATTTTTCGAATTGTTTGATAAATAGAGTGGTAGGTCAGTAGCTGTATTTCATTATACAATATTTTTCTCTATGTATTAGTCGTTGGCTTAAACAAAGGCCGATCATTCCAAACTCCTTTATTTGGATTCCGTTCTGTCATAATTTTTGTATATTTATTTTTCACGCCGGGGTTTGTCCTAGTTGGGTCAGAGAGAGCAGCATATTATGTGCCTCCTGATGAGAGACTAATAAGTTTCGAAACCGGTAGAGGTGCTTGCTGCGCTCTCTGATTGAACTGGAATAGTGATGCGGCTGTAGTTTCGTGTTGCAACGAAATTGAAAATGGTTATTTATTTTTGATTTACATGTTTACTCTGATTGGGGTACGAAGGAAACATTCTCGTTGGAACTTTACCGCTCTGAGCAGATGGGACGTGAATTATAAATTGTAAAATTCCTTCATCTTCCTTAGTCTCAGCATCCGTTATGGCTTGCAAATTGTAAAAGCCTCTAAGGTGTTACCAGAGCAGGTTCCCATTCTTTTCAGTCTGTTAGGATGTAGAATAACATTTTTGGATGTTGTTTTATGTGTTATTAGATCGAAAACTTAGTTTTTTGCTAGCAGTTGCCGCTAGGGCATCCCTGCCATTTCGTTCGTTGCAGTCCGTGACTGCACGCCGGGGTCTGTCCTAGTTGGGTCAGAGAGAGCAGCATATGTGCCTCCTGATGAGAGACTAATAAGTTTCGAAACCGGTAGAGGTGCTTGCTGCGCTCTCTGATTGAACTGGAATAGTGATGCGGCTGTAGTTTCGTGTTGCAACGAAATTGAAAATGGTTATTCATTTTTGATTTATTTTTCACTTTCTTGTACTCTTGTCGTATTCGATCTGGTGGGGATCATGTTTGAATTTTCTTCTGACGCTTTCTCATTATTGTGTACTGATGGTTTCTACAGTACTGTGAAACAGCCTTTCCTTTGTAGCTTTTCTTACTTTTTTATTTCATAATACCCACTCTACTCCCTGTCAGGCTCTACTTTTTCAGATCTTATTGCATTTTATTCACTTTGTGCTATCATTTAAAAAAATTTAAAAGCAGGCCAATTCAACTGTTCATCTCAAATTTCAAAGTTGACATTCTCAACAAAAATCAGCTTTTTCGTCTGATTTTTAGAGGTGCTGTGGCATTTATTTTCCTCTCTGACGAGTGAACTAAATCTATTTAAGTTTGAGGCTGCTACCTTTTATTGTCAACGCTTTAACTCCACGGCACTATTTAGGATAAATATTATGATACGATTGGATTTGAACCAAAATATCTACGGATGTCCTCATAGACCTTCAAAAATCGTAGTATTTACCAAAAATACAAAAAAAATGTGCAGAAAAACTTTAAAAGCTTAGAACAATAAAACTATACAAAATATTCAGAATATTAATATCCTTTTCATTGAAAAAGAAGAGTTAAAAATATGATTGTCATTATTATTGGACAATAAAAAGATTCATCCTGATCACATCATTCTCATTCTTATAAATATACTCACGGACAAAAATATTGCATATTTTATCTTCAATCGTTATTATTTGTTTATATTTCATCTTTGAAATGTTAAGTATTTTTTAAATTTATTTATTTTATTTATTTTATTTATTTTATTTATTTTATTTATTTTATTTATTTTATTTATTTTATTTATTTTATTTATTTTATTTTATTTATTTTATTTATTTTATTTTATTTATTTTATTTATTTTATTTAGGGAGCGTTCAAGTATTACGTAACGCGATTTTTGAAGATTTTTGACCCCCCTCCCCCCTACGTAACGCACTCTAATGGGCGTTAACTATTGCGTAACGCAATTTTTGAAGATTTTTTACCCCCCCCCCCCCCCCAAATCTGCGTTACGTAATACTTGGACGGCCCCTTATTTTATTTATTTTATTTATTTTATTTATTTTATTTATTTTATTTATTTTATTTATTTTATTTATTTTATTTATTTTATTTATTTTATTTATTTTATTTCTTTTATTTCTTTTATTTATTTATTTGATGTATTTTAATTTATTAGAGATAAACATAGCCTTTATAACCGAATATGCAATAATGTCACAAATTAACAAACATTGCATAGTATGGAAAGTGTGCTTTGGCGACTTGACAATTTTTGTTTTGTTGAAATGTCAGAATATGTCAGTTGGAGAGTTTTATTTTTCGATTCTGTAGTTTTCTTGCTGGTATGCCACATTTAAGCGAGTTACTGTGTTTTACTGAATTGTTACAGACAAGAAAATATTGAGTGGATAGCGGATATCCATCAGAAGACTTAAAGAGGTTGATTTGAATCCAAAACGGCCTGCCAGAGTTTTACTTCTTCTACCACGGCATAAAACTCGAAGGTTGCACTTTGCAAGAGCCCACGTTAACTGGAACGAACATCAATGGGGAAGAGTTCTTTTCACAGATGAAACGAGGATACAATTATGGAAGCTAGATGGACGTGATCGAGTATACAGAAGGTCTGGGGAACGTTTCGCAGAATGTAATCTTGTACAAATTGTTAGCTTTGGTGGCGGTTCCATAATGCTATGGGGTCGCATTAGTTGGGAGAGTCGTACGGAGCTTATTGAGGTGAATATTCGAATGAATGCTGACTCGTACATACGGAACATCCTTGCAGACCATGTTTTTCCTTATGTCGGCTTCATTGGGTATGATAACTTTGTGCTAATGCATGATAATGCCCGTGCACATACCTCAGGAACAGTCATACAATATCTTGAGGATGTTGGGATTGAGGCACTAGACTGACCACCAATGAGCCCTGATGCAAATCTTATAGAATATATATGGGACATCCTAAAAAGACATATACGAGCAAGAAATCCAGCTCCAAACTCAATTGCAGAATTAAGAATTGCTACACAGGAAGAATGGAATCTACTTCCGCAAGAAATCATCCAAGATATTCTGCGGAGCATGCCTAGAAGGATGCGGGCAATCATTAGGGCTAGAGGAAGAAATACTAGGTACTAAATTGTTACAATGTGGCCGTAAAAAATAGTTCTATTGCCATTGTTTCTCTTTCTAATTACATGTTATAGGCAAAATCAGACTATTTCATTAATTTCTCTACAAATTAGTTGTGACTCTGCAATATGCAGGTTAATTGACAATAAATATACTGATGTGATCTTGATTATTGATATGAGATAATATTCTTATATGTCATTTAATTTAATCAATGCATTTATAATAATCTAATTAATTTACCAGATCACATATCAATATGTTTTCAATCTCAGAGCTTTTTATAAAATTAATTACTTACTTACGTGGCTTCTAAGTATTTCTCAATGGTTCCTAATCGGGATAGGAAAGAAAAGAGTAAAATAATACACACATATGGGTTACAATATCAAAATATGGTTTATTTTATTTAAATGGCAATCACTGCTTAATATTTGCTATATCTTATTATTCTTAAACATAACATTTACACATGGGAATCTTATTTCCTTTTGGTTTCCAATTGAAAGTTTTTATTAACATTTAACTATTAGGATTTATTAGCAACAATTCTATTTAAGTTTGATGAAGCTTTTCTGATATTATTGATTATGTTCTTCAATTTTAAATGTGGTATTTAATACGAAAAACCCATACATTCATGTCCAAACAAATGAGACTGACCTTTTTCTGGTGAACTGAGAATGTCTTCACACAAGACCCGTTTCCTGCTATCCTTGGCTGCGATCAAAACCTCGTCCTGGCTTCCAGTAATGTTCTCATTTGAAAACTAGCTCGTATAGCTCCCGTTCCTGCTTCTGTCGTGATGCCGTGTTTCTACCTTTTTCGAAACTTCAATCAGCTACCGGGACACTCTTGGCTCAAGGAGGTTCTTTACTCTCGACCTGGCCTACCTCTCGTTCCACGATAGATACCCCACACTCACGGAACTATACCGGCTTTCTCACTCTCCGTACACTACCGTCTACTACTGGACTTCACTTCTCGACAGCTCAAAACATTCTGATCTATATTTGTCATTCATTCCCCTACTTTCTAAATATCCCTTCCAGATTCACAAATCAACCTTCCACCACCAACTCTCATTCGCAGTCTTCCTCAAAACCAATTTTTAATCTTTCTAAATATGCTTAATGGATTTCAAAAAAGAAATAGTTAATTCCCATTCTAAAATTACTTTCTACTATTTACAAATTTTAATGACCTATTCTCTATTTCAACTGAGTCTTATTTAGCATAGGCTAATGATCGAACCTTCCGCGAACAACGATAATGACCTATTATCTTTTTCAACTGAGTCTTATTTAGCATAGGCTAATGATCGAACCTTCCGCGAACAACGATAATGGTACGCGCTATTCACTTTGTTTATTCTAAGCGCATTGTCCCGAGTTTCGTAATCTTCGTCTAATCACTTCTTAAAATTAAACATAACAATTTGTTGTATACAGGTTGTTCTAAATTTATATGCCCGTGGTTGAGAAAATTGAAAATATTTTATATTAAATTGAATTCTGTTTATAATTATCAAAATTTAATTTTCATATCAAATAGAAATATAACAATACATAGGATAGCCCAGCTCAACTTATTTAGCAATAAAAATACAAAACTTTTTAAAAGGAAAAAGATATACTTCAAAAACAAAATATGCAATATTTTTGTCTGTAGTTTGTTACAATGCATCTCTGACGATTGAGGAAATAGTAATAAGTGAGTTAGTTCATTTCTCACCTATTTATCAGTTTAAACACCAATTTACAGTAATAAATTAAACATTTATTATTTTTATAGCGTATGCCCAACTTTCTCTTTAAAAAATTATATTCCTAGAAACTCTTTTAATGCACTAACTGCATATTTACTACCAACAATTTTCTATTGTAAATAGTAAACATTTTTGAGTAGGAGAGAACAATTCTCACTAATTATTAATATTACCAAGATTATCGGATTATGAAACACACAATGTTTAACTGTATTTTTTGTTTATACTTACTAATATGGGCACAAGGTAAACGATGCTTTGTTTATGTTACATGTCTTTAATGGGCAGTCATTATTTTTATTTTAGCTCCAGGGCGTAACACTTAAATTTAAAAAAAATATGTGGTTTTAAAATTATTTAAGACATAGTTCGTATATTCCAAGAAGAACAAAAAATATGAAGGAGAGTAGTCAAAAACTGTAGAGTAAGGGTTAAACCATTGATTATAAATATTCCTCACTTATTAATCAATGGTTAAACGTAAAAGTAAAATACAGGGTGACTCCATGGAAATGGGAATACATGGGTAGATAGGGAATACTTAAGTGGTTCTAAATGGCATATTCTTATATTATTATTAAAGTATTTCTGACTGCTTGTAGCCAAGCTTCTTAACCACTGTATCGTTAACAGATTTATATTATTTTCTTGTTTAAAGATTTGTTAGTTACTGAACGACCTGAGCTTTCTCTTATAATGTCTTTGATGATTACGTTTATTACTGTGTTGAAATGGATGAGGGTTAAACAAACCTTAAACAACCACCCTGAAATATTCGACATTATACATTTATTTTTCTTTTAACAGTGTTAACTCTATTATATGCGTGGATGACCAAATTTCTTAAGTCATCTTAAATTACGTGTATGTTTTAATTAACTACGTGTTACTTTTAATTACTTCTTCTTCTTCAGGTGAAATCTCCGCTACGGAGGTTGGCAATCATCATAGCTATTTTAATTTTTGAGGCAGTAGCTCTAAATAGTTGTTTTGAACTGCATACAAACCATTCTCTCAGGTTCTTCAGCCATAAAATTCGTCTTCTGCCGATGCTGCTTCTGCCATCTATCTTTCCTTGCATTATGAGTCGCAGGATGCCATACTTCTCGCCCCGCATCACATGTCCGAGATACTGTAGTTTTAATTACAGTCGGAAAAATGAAAGAATACCCATGAACGAACATATAAAACACGCTGTATTTTCCTGTCACCGTGTCACAAAGAAAATTGCCCAGTGCAAATTACATGTACTTGCGCTGGCCAATTTTTTGTGTGACACGGTGACAGGCAAAACAGCGTGTTTTATATGTTCGTTCATGGGTATTCTTTCATTTTTCCTACTGTACATGTATGTTTTACTTCTCGCCCCGCATCACATGTCCGAGATAATGTACTTTTAATTACGTGTATGTTTTAGTACTTGATTATGTTTTATCACACTTTAAGAAAATAGACGTGGAAATCAGTGTCAACTGTTTGACGGTCTAATATCAGCGAAATAAGCCATAAAACTTGACAAAAGTAGTCATTAAAATTCCTTCTACCAAAAGCCGTAAATCTGTATCACCGTAGAAATCTTTTTGACCTAAACACACCGCCTTGTTCGGACTGACACAAGAATATAAAACAGTCAGGCGTTGTGTTGTTATTCACCTTCGGTATCAAAAACTAAAAATTCGATGCGGTAGGTCCTCAACACATACCCAAAATAAGGCCTTCGGTTTTCATAATGCACCAATACAAGCTGCCAACACCGATAATTGAAAAGTTACCGTAAAAATTATCCACGCTGCCCAATAAATCCTCGACAAAAACGGGCAGGGATAATTGAACGCCCCTAAGTTGCTACCCCGTATCTAATCAAAAAAGAGAATGATAATATTTTACTGATGCTCGATAGGTAACGTAGGTACTGAATGTTTTGTGTTTGTCAAAAGAAGAATTGAATATAGGTAAACTCTTTTAATATTTCTATCTAAAAGGCTATTGTTGATTCAACACTTTTTGGCAGACCTTCTTATAGAAACGATTTAGGTAAATACATTGGAAAAAAATGTAATGAATAACCACCTGCAATTTGATATACAATAGATTACTATACAGTGGAAAATTACTTCAGGAAAAAGGTTAGTCAACCAAGGATCGGAATTGATGCCTGATATATCAACAGACGAAATCAGGAACGCATTGAGAAAAATAAAAAGAAATAGAGCTCCGAGAGAAGACAATATCGTTATAGAAGCCGTAAAGATTGTAGGAGACAGACTTTTAAACAACATAAAGGAATTGTTCCACCTATGTCTGCACCAAAGTGAAACACCTACAAGATGACACAGTGCACTGACCATCTTATTACACGAAAAGGGCGATCCAACAGACCTCGAGAATTACCGGCCCATAAGTCTATTAGACCACCTCTACAAGTTATTCACAAGAATAATAACAAAATAGACTGGAAACAAAATTGGATTTTTACCAACCTAGATGAGAAGAGACGGGTTTTAGGAAAAACTTTCGCACTAACGACCACCTACACTGCATAAAAGGAATTATAGAAAAATCTATCGAATACAACCGATCATTGGTCCTGGCTTTTGTAAACTTTCGCAAAGCATTTGATACGATAGAAATTAACAGCATAATGAGAGCATTGGAGGAAAGTCGTATAGATTTATCGGTACTCCAAACTGATAGCGAGCATATTATACAATAATGCAACCATGACTGTCATGGGGAATGAGGAATTAGACAGGAAGACACGTTATCTCTTAAACTCTTTACGGTAGTACTTGAACATACTTTCAAACAATTGGGGTGAGACGCCAAAGGAATAAATGTCGACGGTGAAAGGCTCTCCCACCTACGATTCGCAGACGACATAGTTCTTATAACAGACAACTTAAAAGATATTAGAACTATGCCTACTGAGTTAGATACCGCCTGTAAAAAAGTTGGTTTAAACATAAATTTTGGAAAGACACAATACATGACAAACCTGGTACCAAACGAAAATCCAAAAGTCGACGTCAACGAAATAGCATTGGTCCATAAATATAAATACTTAGGGCATGAAATCCAAATTGCCAGAGACAATCAAACTGCCGAATTACAGAGAAGGATCACCTTAGCATGAGCCGCATATGGAGCTCTATCAGACTCTTCAAGACCAACTTGCCAAATTATTTGAAAAGGAAGACGTTGTCATGACTTACGGCGCCGAAACATTATCGTTAACCCAGGCCACAGCAACGAAACTTATAGTGACCCAAAGAAGAATGGAACGGTCACTACTTGGACTGACTCTCAGAGACAGGGTCAGAAACGAAGAAACCAGAAGCAGGACAGGCGTCACAGATGTCATAGAGCGAGTAGCATGGCTGAAGTGGAATTGGGCGGGCCATGTAGCCAGAATGAAGGACGGGAGGTGGACCCAAAAAATTACAGTGTGGAGACCAAGAGAAGACAGAAGAAGTAGAAATAGACCACCTACACGACGGACAGACGACGTCAAAAAAATTGCTGGGAATTGGTTGCAGAAAGCCCAAGATCGACAAAACTGGAAGAAATTAGGGGAGGCCTGTGTTCAACTTTGGATGCAGAAGGCTGGATGATGATGATGACTATACAGTGACGTCACACGAATAGGTGAAGCTAATAAACAGTTCTAGACCTAGACTTTCGAAAAACGTTGAAGCCCATAAATCAATTAGTTTTATTTTAATTACAGTTTTCAGAAGATAATTGGAGGAAAAGTAGGAAGACTCACTAATTATCAGTCTCAAAATACGAACAGTCTTGGTGATCTACAAGCTTCAAAACAAAGGCGACATTTAAAAAAAATTATGTAAATAATATCAAGCATGTAAAATTTTAGAATATATAGGTATTAAAGACTAGCTGACCCGGCAGACTTCGTACTGCCTCAATAGATAAAAACAAACTTTTGTATCCACTAAACTTAAAATAAACAAAGGGAATTCGTAATTAATAAACAAAAAATGCTCGATGTGAGTGAGGTTTTATTATTATTTTTAATTAATTACACATGATGTTTGAAGTAATAAAGTTTAGTTAGAAGTAACAAAATAAAGTTTGTAGTGCAACAGTTACAATCTTAAATTTGTTTACCTTATAATGAATATAACAGATTTATTTTATCTACATTCAAAACAACCCTGTATTTAAGATTGGGTTCGGGATGGTTCCAACTCTATAGGTGTCGATTAAATAAAATAAAATAAAATATCATTAAATAAAATGAAAAAAAATAATAAAGGATAAAATAAAATAAAGGAAAATAAATAGAATACTTAAATTAAATAAAATTAAACAAAATTAATTAAAATTAAATAAAATTTTATAATTTGCTGCTTGTTCTTAACGTGTGCTCAGAATTTTTCTGCTGCTTACGGTTCGTCAGAAAAGTTCCGTTGAGATCATTCAACATCAAAAATAGCCAAATCGGTCCAGCCATTCTCGAGTTTTAGCGAGACACACGAACAGCAATTGATTTTTATACAGGGTGTTTCATTAATAATTGTCCATATAGTAACTGGAGAAACCTTAGCACAAAATATGAAGATTTAACCTAAAACACTTAAATAAAATATGGTTCCTTACTGAGTTACAGGGTGTTTTATCTAAAAATTTAAAAGCTATTTTTGCTCAGCATTTTAAAACTATTCGACGTATCCTTTTCCTACTTGGCAGGAAGTATAGGTACTGTACAAACTACTAAATTATATTAACCAAACGTTTCTGACTATTACCAGAGGCGTACAACAGGGGAAAGTGAATGGTTGACCCTTTCCAAATTCTACGCCACTGGCGAAATTGCTATTTTAGTTCAATTTTTAGATTCTCCAATACTTTCTATGAAAATAATATACTCTTCATTCGTAACGATAAAGTCATTAGTTTTCGAGATCTTTGAAGTTAAAAATGAAACGACACGGTTATTTTGATCAGTGTATTGTGTCGCTTCATTTTTAATTTCAAATATCTCGAAAACTAATCAATTTATCGTTACTAATGAAGAGTATATTATCTACATAAAAAGTATTCCAAAATAAAAAAATACACTAAAATAGCAATTTCGTCAGTGGCGTAGAATTTGGGAAGGGTCAACCAGCAACTATCCCCTGTCGTACGCCTCTGGTAGTAGCTAGAAACGTTCTATTATCTTAATTTAGTAGGGTGTACGTGTACAGTACCTACACTTTCTGCCAAGTATGATAAGGATACGCCAAATAGTTTTAAAGTACTGGGTACAAATAATATTTAAATTTTAATCATATGAATCATATCATAAATTTAATCAAAATAACTGTGCCGTTTCATATTTAACTTCAAATATCTCGAAATCTAATGACTTTATCGTTACCAATGAAGAGTATATTATGTACGTAGAAGGTATTGGGAAATCTTAAAATGATACTAAAACAGTAATTCCTCCAGTGGCGTAGAATTTGAGAAGGGTCAACCATTCACCATCCCCTGTCGTACGCCTCTGATAGTAGCTAGAAACGTTTGTTTACCATAATTTAGTAGAGTGTCTTGTAGTCGCATTTTCTGCCAAGTATGAAAAGGATACGTTGAATAGTTTTAAAATGCTGAGCAAAAATAGTTTTTAAATTTTTAGATAAAACACCCTGTAACTCAGTAAGGAACCACATTTTATTTAAGTGTTTTAGGTGAAATCTTCGTATTTTGTGCTAAGGTTTCTCCAGTTACTATATGAACATTTATTGATGAAACACCCTGTATACATATAAGATAATTTACAACAACCAGACCACAAAGGATGACACAGAAGACGCTTACAGTATTTCCAGAGAAGAACTATTCTTCTTCTTAACGTGCCCTATCAAGTCCCCTTGACGTTGGCGATTAACATGGCGAAACTGTCTCTGTCTCGAGCTATTCTAAATAGTTGCTCTTCTTTCTTTATACCTGTCCACTCCCTAATATTCTTCAACCAAGAGGTCTGCTTTCTACCAATTCCTCTGCGTCCTTCGATTTTACCCGTCATAATAAGTACAAGTTGAAGAATATTATATCTGCAATAAAAAATATAAGAACTATATGTGCAATAAAAATTTTGACTAAAAAATAGTAGATTTCAGTACGTTTAATAATATGTAGATATCAATGCATCGCATCTCATTGAAATATTCAGAACACAATCAAACAATCAAGTTTTCGAGAAACCTGATACTTATCTGAAAATAATAAATATATAATATATCACCTAATAGAAAAATCAGATTGTGGTATATCAAATTTACATAAGCACTTGTTTAAAGAAAAACTATAGTCAAACAATAATGATGACATATCTCGTCCCCAATGTGCTAATAACAATCGAGAAATCGCTCATAAATAGAAGTTGTGGAATGTGGAAAGATAAAGATACATGTATTTGGGCCCCGAAATAAGATTAACGAGAGGCAACCAAATATGTAAGCTACTCAGAAGAATAAGTTTCGGTTGGGCTGCATTCGGAAAAATAAGAGATGTGTTTAAAACCAATTTCCCAATCCATCTTAAAGGGAATGCTTTCAACCAGTGCCCTCCGCCCTCTACCGGTCCTCAGATCCGGAACAGAAACCTTAAGCGCCGACTCCACTTGCGATTTTGTAGTCGCGCGATTGTTTCGGAGCCCGCTTTATGTGAGCACTACACTCTCGGCGAAGTTACTTCGCCAAAGTTGACCGAAGTCCGAAGTACCTCTCTACACACTCGTTCTACTTCGCGAGGAAGTGCGATACCGACAAAGATCCCTTTTGACTCGGACGCGCCAGACCGACAGAGAATGGAAGTAGAACGAAGTGAGGCAAAGTTGCACAAGGTGGCCGTCTACACTCTCGTACTTGTTGAACCTCGATCGACTCCGGCGAGAGTGTGGACGAAACAAATGAAATATACTAAGGAACGAGGAAGTTCGAATGTTGCAAGAGTGAAAGACGAACAACGCTACACACGTCCTGACACGATACATTTTTCAGGGTGCTGGAATAGCAAGACCACCCGACAAAATCAGTCACCCTGACTGTCAGGATTACAACATTTTCTTTGAAATAATAATTAAGATAATATGTTTTTCTGTTGTATTTGAAGTGTGGAATGCGAAGTAATCGTGATAAAGTTCAGTTTTATCGGTTACCATCAGTGCTACATTTTAAGCATAAATCAACTAAATAAGTTATCATCTGAGAGACAAAAACAATGGTTAAATGCTATAAAACGTCCTATAAAAAGTCCATGTTACTTACACTTGGAAAACTGTCTCCACCGTAGGTTAACTCAGGCCCATTTGAGGGAAAACGGACCTATATTATTTATTTTGAAAATCTTTTGCTTGTATGTACCTACTACCAACATCTGTATTGTCTACCAACAACTTTCGAAAATATTCACTCATGTTTATTTGCTTCACTGCTTAAAACTAAATAGTCGTTCAAGTACCTACTTCTACAACTATAAACTACACAAAACCTACAACAAAATGTTCGGAAAATACAACTGAAAAACTGTTAACGGTGAAAAACTTTGGAAACGATGTGGTAAATACAAATATAAACAAATACAATGTTTTACTCCCAGCGGTGTCATAAACGTCAAAGTCTTTTAATGCCCTATTTGCTTGTTGCTTTAAATTGGCACAAACATGTTATACACCTGGATCCCGCGTACCAAAAAAAAGTTGATTAATAACAAGCTGAAAATTTGTTAATAGCTTAACAGTGTCTAGTCGGACAAACTTTGATGTACGGGAACACTGGAACAGGGGAAGTTTTAGTTGTGGAACAGTTTAAGAATTTGGAACGTCAGATTACGAAAACGTTCCATGTATTTTGTCGGACAGAACATCCAATTGATTTGTTACCCTTTCATTAAACTCTCATGCAAAAATCAGACTGATATTACTAACCAACATGATTCCTGTCATTTGACATGTTTTTCCTGTTCCACTCATTAAAATGCCCAGTTGGTGATAAACACCAGTCGGATTTTTGCATGAGAGTTTAATGAAATGGTAACAAACCAATTGGAAGTTCTGTCCGACAAAATACATGGAACGTTTTCGTACTCTGACGTTCCAAATTTTTAACCTGTTCCACAATTAAAACTTCCCCTGTTTCAGTGTTCCCATACATCAAAGTTTGTCCGACTAGACACCGTTAAGCTATTAACAATTTTTCAGCTTGCTATTAATTAACTTTTCTTTGGTACGCGGGATTCAGGTCTATTAAACTTGGAAATTGTCATATCGACTTTTTCTGAAACTCTGCTTTGTAATCAAACAGTATTTCCTAAATCAAATTTGGACCGCGTTATGTAATAGCGGATTAAGCGCCAAAATGTAGTTTTGAGATAAATCGGTTTAAAGATTTTAAATTTGTTTTTGGTACTATTTCTAAAATATAGTACTGACATGTTTCATATTTAATATATTAATGCAAATGTAAATAGACTTTTACATGTGTTTAAAATTTTTTAAAAATAATTTATATTTTAAAAGTTATTCGATCAAATGTCGCTTAATTCGTTAATGATTTTTTAAGATATGCATGAGTTAAGATCCGAATACCGGATTAAGAGACATATTTGGCGCTTAATCTGATGTTACCTTACAAAGGATGTCTTTTAATTCGATATCTTTAACGTTAGTAAATATGTTATGTTTTGTAATAAAGAATTAACCGACTATTCGTGGCGCTTGATTCGTTATTACACTTACAAAGATGCGGATTTTTGTTTATGACAATGGATTATGTACCATTATTGGCGTTTAGTTCGATATTACAAATCCTAGTGTGGGATTTTTTTTAAGAAAATAAAAAATGTCGCTTAATACAGGCATTTAAAAACAGCTTTTTTTTAAATTTTTTTACAAAAAACATATTTTTATACATAGATTTGCACCCTAGCTGCAAGATAGCACTATTATCTCGATTTTGGACTTTTGGCGGTTAATCCGTTATTACATAATGCGGTCCATTTTGTAGTAGTCCACGTATTTGGTTATTTATAGATTTGTAGGAAGTCGATAATAACGGCTGGCTTTAATTTGGATTTGATTATCAAACGGTTTTATAAATATAACAAACGTGATGCCATCAGAGAGTTCATTCCAATTTGTTACTGCTATCAGCTTTGATTAAACAAGCGTACTACTATTATATCTATATTTGTTTATTTGTTGTAACGGAAAATGTAGGTTATCAATAACGTAGTATTTTTGATACTCGATCAGTTACGGAACCTTGTAGTTTTCTAATATTAATAAAGTCGTGTCATATGATTGATGTCTTTGAGAATGTACTGGAGACGAAGGAATTAGTGGTCATTTATTTTTACTGTATTTTACTAACTGCGGACTTAGGCCTTGTTGGTTTGCACCTGCCCATAGCATAGTTGGTTGTCACGGTATATTATACGGGAAATAATACAACACATTTTTAAAACGGCTTTAAATCTATGTATATTACCATTTATGTTTTTACATATTTATTAAAAGAAGTCTGGAAATCAAAGAAGATAGACAACAATGACCTCAGCATTATATCCAATTTATACTATAAGCTACAAGCAAAAGTACGTGTTAACGATCAGCTGTCAGAGGAAATTGAAATCAGGCGTGGAGTCCGACAGGGATACGTGTTGTCGCCAATTCTTTTTAATGCCTACTCGGAAGAGATCTTGAAAATAGCTCTTGGGGGTGAAACACCTGGAATAAAGGTAAATGGAGTTAACATTAACAATATTAGATAGGCGGATGACACTGTCATCTTAGCTGAAAATATTGGGAATCTTCAGAGGCTGGTGACCAGAATAACGGAGTTTGGACAACAATGAACGTGAACAAGACAAAGTTTATGAGAATATCGAAAACTCAAAGAAATGACGAGAATCTGTTTATAAATGGATCCAATATCAAACGAGTCGACCAATATGCTTACCTTGGAACAATGATCAACTTCACAAATGATTACTTCCAGATGATTAAAATCAGAATAGAAAAGGCAAGAGCAAATTTTAACATGTTTTAACAAATTTGTCCTTGGACGGACAGTCGGGTGGGCGGCAATCTATAAATCGCGATTAAGTGTCAATGTAATTTTTCATTAATATCGTTTTAAAGCATATTTTATGTTGAAACAAAGTAAAGGACCTCTTTGGCGCTCGGCGCCCCCAACATCCCAGCGCCCGTGTGCACCGCACACCCTGCACAATAGGTAAAGCCGCCTCTGATAGTAACTATGTATTACCAAATCCTACTATAGCTATAAACTATTGACCACTAGAACTGAAAAAATGTATCACTTGAAAAATTCATAATAATATAGCCTCGCAACCTGTTTTTCTTATGTGTATTAATTTATTCAACTGAAATGAACCCAATAAAAATATTTACACTCCATCAGTTTAAAAAATCTGACAGTTCATTACCAATCTCACATAATCAACGAGAATAAATTAACAATCTACAGAACTGTCCTATCTGGAATTTGAGTATATCAACTGAATTAATGGCATTACAGAAAACAACATATATTCCCATATATTAATTAGAAGAAGACACTTACTGTTAGGGTCAAACGGAATCCAGTTTGTAATTATGAGAAAGAAGACGACACTTTCGTAGTTTATTAGTGTGACCTCGTGAACGCGATTCATATTTGATCAAATATCGCAATCGACGTATATAAATAAATTAAAGAAAAAACATAGCAGGAACTTGAACAAGGCACTCCCTATCATGAGAAACGTTAGGTGAAGGATGCACTGTTTTATTTAAAATAGATAAGAATTTTATTAGTTAAAAATTGACAGAGGTTATAAATATAACGTAAATCATTTAAACTGGATTCAATAACCGCATAAAAATTAACAATATCGAAAAAGAGGTAAAAGACCAAATAATTAAAGCCATTAGAACTGCCGGATGCCTAAACAACACAATTTGGAAAAACAAATACCTGAGAGTGGAAACAAAGGTCCGAATATGTATATAAGTCAGTAATTAGGCCCGTTATGACTTACACGGCCGAAACAAGACCAGATAAAATGAAGATCTTAAGAAGGATTGCTGGAAAAGGACAGGGTAAGAAGTGAGGAAATCAGAAGCATATGTGGGGTAGACTTTATAAATACCTGGGTAAAGAACAGAAAAGAAGAGCAATCAACACATAAGCAGGATGTCTGAATCAAGGCTAGTAAGAATAGCCAGGGACAAGTCACCGTTAGGCAAAAGAAGTATAGGACGCCCAAGGAAAAGATAGAAAGATAAATTAGAGGCAGAATAAAAGGCACCGTTGAAGAAAAACAGGCAGTACTGCCTAAATAAAAGATGAAGAAGAATCGAAATTAATGATGAAAATATTTTAATTAATTAGTTTTTTGTACGGTCAGTTTGACCCTCCTAGAATTAGTGCCGCTAAAAACTGGCAACATATTCGGATTTAGCAATAAAAGTTACGTGGAAAAATATAATTGTTAATGTTGATATATTCTTATTGCTGACTTTCAGTGTTGCTAACTAGGGGTCCCATTTTCGAATTCATTCGAGCATATTTCGCATACGATATTAGAAGAATTTCGCTCGAAATCCAGTTTCTTGTATTTTCGAATATATCGTATACGATTTTTTTCGTATACGATGACTCGAATGGGTATGAACCATTCGAATTTGGATGCTCGTATATATACGAATTGTTTTGTTGTTGTCATTACAAGGTCTTTTCAGTTGTCATTGATAGTTTTAATCGTTGTTGTATACAATATTTTTACATTGAACTTTCTTTTCAATGGCTGGTTTAAAATAATTTTTTAATAGAAAGAAAAGACATACTGTACGATAATACATTGAATATATTATAACCTAACCTAACTTTATGTACGTATTCTAGCCAGAGACATGTAAAGAGAATAAGATCTTTGTGTATAAGATCTTTGATTCTAGCATTGGATCTAAGCTCTAAGCTTGACATATGATACCGTTGCCATAACCTCAATTTTTTCATACTATCCAATTATATAAAGTTATTTAAAAAATAGTTTTGAAACACCCAAAAAAGTAAAGTTTTGAAAGATGAATAGTAAAATATCAGTGTAAATTCTCAATTTTTTCATACTATCACATTTCATAAACGTGCATTTAAAAAATCGTTTTGAAACACCAAAAAACTAGTAAAATATCAGTGTAAATACTGGATACAAAAATAATAATAAACAGAATAGTGGACTTTGCAAACCGATATTACTAATATTATGCAAGCTTAACGACGTTCTACACCTTCGTTGCGGGGTATGCCTCTCAGAGGAAAGGGGGGAAACTTATATGCAAGCGAAAGTTGGTAACAATACACAGAACAATAGCAGAATACTCAAATCATATGTTTCAGTATTGAATACTTTATAAAAATAAATTATAATAAATTACGGAAATTACGGAATAAATTACGGAATTAATTATAATAAATAAATTAAAAATAAATGGTACGGTAAACAATCCTCATTTTTTAATATGTTATTCCTTACAAAAAAACCTTTAATTTAATAGTGTGACCAACTAGCCCGAAAAATCCGGGACATGGCCCGAATTACGAAGTCGTGTCCCGGCGTCCCGGACAAGGCTTTCAGGCCATCCGAATTTTCAACGTTTCGGTGAAATTCCATTTTGAAATTTTTAATACATCATTCTTTTAAGAATTCACATCAAATTGAATTGGTGGTACGAAAAAAAGTCGACAATTTCTGGACCGTTATAATACTAATACCACATCCAAAACGCATGCATTTTATATCGTCGTATTATTATAGTTCTACGAAAACTCAAACTCTTTACTTTTTCCGGTTTCTGTATTTTAATTATGGTCTTCTGAAAAGACGATTTAAAAACATGAATATCAAATAATGATAATTATATTTTAACCCAAGGTTGAATTTACATGGAAATCCAACATTAATTGATTTTCCAATTTTTCGTTTTTTGAGAACGATTTCCGGATTGGAAGTCGAAACGTCAGAAACTAACAAAAATGTAATTATCATTACAACCCATTCCATCATGATATTATAGTTTTATATTAAAAAAAATGGCCCGATTTTCATTGAAAAGTCCCGGATTTTAGGTAGTTTTTTCAGTCTTGTCCCGAATTCGACTAAATTGGAGTTGGTCACACTATAATTTAAGCACAAATATTAAAAATCGTAAATTTGGGTCAAAAGTTATTAACTTTTTAAGAATTCCCATAAGAGCCCATGTTAAAACTTAACTTTGACTCTTAATAGTAATTAAACGGCACGGTAAAACAATTTTTAAAAATCAAGTCTTAGTTTTTTTTAAGTAAACTCTAACATACTAAAATTTCATGCAAATCCTGAATTCTTTGCCGAAGGTGTAGAACGTCGTTAAGATTCGATTCCAGCTAATATTTTAGCTATTTTTTTAATAATGTGATTATACCATTGATTGAAATTATACAAGAAATAAACAAAAAAGTATGGCAACACTGTGACTCTTCAGATGAAGGTCAAGCCCAATGTTGTTAGAATTTGCAGTGTTGCCAATGCAAATTCTTCTCGTATACGTATAACATTTCGAAGGACGTTCAAAAATACAGATTCAGATTCGTATACGATATTTTTCATTCGAGTTAACTCGTAAGCGAACAAAATCGATTGAATTCGAAAATACGACCCCAAAGCCTGTTACATTCTGTAAATGAGTTTGCGATACATTTTGCTTCATTTAGAAAGATGAGGGCTGCTTCTTTGATTTTAGTGCTCTTTTTTGTGTCTCTTTTCTTCATGACTATTGATGCATGTTTCCATTGTACTCTGTGTATATCTTAGATCTGTTGAATTCTATGTTTTTGATATGATTTATGCTCATTTATTCTAACACTTAATGGTTTTGAGGTTTCTCCCACATAAACGTTCTGAAGGTATTTTATATATTACGCAAATCTTTGTTCTCTATTGTGTGTTGTTTAGTTTGGTTTTGAATAGAATATAAATATTATCGTGGTGTATCGGGTGTTTGTTTTGAATTCTGCTGTAATGTAAATATTCCCTATCCTTTTTAATTTTTCTGATACTTAAACCCTTTATATTAGATACTGTTATCTTCAAATTTCTTCTTGTGGCAGTTCTGGATTTTTTTGGTGTTTTGTTTGTTGTCTCTTTTTTTCGATCTTGTTAAATATTTTGTTTTTAAATGGTAATGGTTAATTATTTTGTGTTTTAACTCCTTTGTTATAGCAAATGTTTGCCTTCCTGAAATGCGTATTTGTTGGAACAAGTGTTTTGAGATCTACTAATATAATGAATTTTTGGTTGCTTTCTTAACGTTTATCCTGTGGTTATTTACATAATATACAGGGTGTAACAAAAATTCAGGTCATAAATTTAATCACATATTCTGGGACCAAAAATAGTTCGATTGAACCTAATTTACCTTAGTACAAATGTGCACATAAAAAAAGTTACAGCCCTTTGAAGTTACAAAATGAAAACCGATTTTTTCCAATATATCGAAAACTATTAGAGATTTTTTATTGAAAATGGACATGTGGCATTCTTATGGCAGTAGCAGCTTAAGAAAAAAATATAGTGAAATTTGGACACCCCATAAAAATTTTATGGGGTTTTTGTTCCTTTAAACCCCCAAACTTTTGTGTACGTTCCAATTAAATTATTATTGTAGTACCATTAGTTAAACACAATGTTTTTAAGACTTTTTTGCCTATTAGTACTTTTTCGAAGTCAGTTTTTATCGAGACATTTTGAATATTTGTCAAATCCACCACATATTTGTATATGGTTAAGTACGATTATGGAGACTTGGTCATAATATGAAAATTTATTTATGATTTGCATTTTTAGGTATATTTTGAACCATATTAAAAAAGAAGCCAAATCTCGATAAAAGGTGCCTTCTCGAAAAAAAAAAAAAAATAGAAAGAGGCAAAAAAGTTTTAAAAACACTGTGTATAACTAATGGTACCGCAGTAATATTTTAATTGGAACGTATACAAACATTTGGAGGGTTTAAAAGAACAAAACCCCCATAAGATTTTTATGTAAACATATTAAAAAATAAGCCTCAACTCGATAAAAACTGCCTTATGGAAAAATACTAAGAGGCAAAAAAGTTTTAAGAATATTGAATTTAACTAATGGTACATACCACAATAATAATTTAATTGAGACGTACACAAAAGTTTGAGGGGTTTAAGGGAACAAAACCGCCATAAAATTTTTATGGGGTGCACAAATTTCACTATAATTTTTCTGTAAGATGTTCCTGCCATAAGAATGCCACATGTCCATTTTCAATAAAAAATCTCCAATAATTTTCGATATTACACTTACAATTATTTCTCACTATATTTAGATTAATCTGGCATTTCTCATCTGAGAATGAGAACTGGAAGCACTATAAAAATTATTTTCACAAAAAAAAAATAAATAAAATTTAAAATAAAAAAAATAAATTAAAAATTTTATTTTGTTTAATAAAATTGTTTAGAATTGTTTATTAAAATTGTTTATTAGAATTATTTATTAGAATTATTTATAATTTATAATTTTCAGAATAGGTAATAGATTAGGGCCATTATTAATTAGTTAAATTAAATTAAAAAATTGTTCAAATAACAATTATATGTATCAACTACTGTAATCCCATCAGGAAATGACCTGGATTAGTCTCAAGAGGCCAGGTCATTTGTATTTACTATAAATAAATAAATAAAGTTTTCGATATATTCGAAAAAATCGATTTTCATTTTGTAACTTCAAAGGGCTGTAACTTTTTTTATGTGCATATTTGTACTAAGGTAAGTTATGTTCATTCGAACTATTTTTGGTCCCAGAATATGTGATTTAATTTATGACCTGTATTTTTGTTACACCCTGTATATTACTTAAAATGTGTCAATTCAAAAATCCGCAGTAATTTTGAAATTAAATTTTTTTAATAATACGATTGTGAAAATTGCGTCAAGTGGGATTAAAATTCATTCCGAGCATGTTATTTCTTCCAGAAGAACTTTTGAATCAAAGAAAAAGTATGATAAAAGGTATGCTATTAGGCACTAATAATATGTGATTTAATTTATGACCTGTATTTTTGTTCCACCCTGTATATTACTTAAAATGTGTCAATTCAAAAATCCGCAGTAATTTTGAAATTAAATTTTTTTAATAATACGATTGTGAAAATTGCGTCAAGTGGGATTAAAATTCATTCCGAGCATGTTATTTCTTCCAGAAGAACTTTTGAATCAAAGAAAAAGTATGATAAAAGGTATGTTATTAAAACAGTACCGACACCATATGGAAAGTGTATTGATATTATACTGCACAAATCCCATTAACATAAACTTTGCAAAGTAGTTTTAGTCCTTACTTACTTAGAAATCATTAATTACCCTATTTCAATGTTTTTAGACCGTTTTCTTTACAGACTGGCACCATACCGCATTCTACATAAATGCACAAATTAACAGAACTGTGGTAAATGTTGGTTACAAGCTGGCGCTTCGATAATTGGATATTTAATAGCCGGCAGATAAAATTAAAACCATGACATGACATCGATTGGACAGTTTTATAGTTGGCGATTATCGGTCTTCAATAAGTACTGAAATAGTTGTACTAATAATGTACTAACTTTAATGTACTATATTTGTTGGGAATAAATCACAATTTTAATTAAAAATACGATATATTTTCTGTGTTAACATTAGAATATATTAATTTGATATTAACATTTGTTTAGTCATTATAATTTGTCCAGGCGCAAAAAATTCGGCCCATATTTTTATCCGATCAAGAATTCAAAATTAATTTTTTAACTTTAGATCGAAGATAAACGTAAGAGGGAATAATACCTAAATGTAAATAAGAACTGTATTCGATATAAAAAATCTCAAGTATTTATGAACTTATCTAGTAATACTGTCCTTAGTGATAGCGCTGTTGAAATGTGATGTGTCATTCTTTTGTCTATTAGCACTCACTAAGTATTTTGTCTGGTTGGACCATTCTAGCTGTGTGCTGGACATCCTCACTTTCGAATATTTTTTGGAACAAATATCGTTGTCTGTGACTTTTCTGGATTTACTGCAATTTTCCATTGAATTCACCAATCTTCGAACTGCTTTAGCGCATGCTGAAGGCATGTTCTCGCTAGGTTTGGATCCAGACTTCTCACTGCTATCGGTGGGTCATCACTATATAGACTGAGCATGATTAGAGGTGTAGTAGATTCGACTAACAGTCGAACACTACTCGTTCCTGCGGCACTGCAGCCACAATTATTCTTTACAGGATGTGTCCTATCTAAACCCTGAACTATCTATTGGCTAGGTATGACGAGGGAATGCATGCCATTGCCTGTCTGTATGCAAGCTTGCTCATTTTGTGAATACACTGTTGTCAAATGCGTTACTGACGTTTCGGAATGCAGTAGCAGTGTATTCCTTCTGGTTGAATCGCTTTGAGTACTTCTGGTATCGTACATACTGTTTCAAACCCTTCTCTTCACTTACCTAGTATTACTCTCCCTGCAACCTTGGTTATTCATGATACTAGGGCCTAGAGGTAGAGGGTGACTGGTCTGTAGTTTTAAGAAAATCTTCTATTGTTTTCTGCTTTTCGATGTATCATCACTTGTGCTTTTTTCGATTTGTTCCGGATTGATATTCAGCCATTGCCACTGCTGCTGCCGCTGCCGGAAATATTGCCCGAAATACGATTTCGACGCGAGTGAGGTGTTCACCAGTGGCGACGCGTGACTTTTTCTAAAGTGTTACCAAAACCAGATGCAAAAAATCTTATTTAAAAAAATGAAGATATGGCTAAATGTATAGCTTCAATAATATCATTTTGTATATCACTTGAAACTCTCGAAAAAACAGTTGATGTTTCTAGATGTTGGCAAAATTTTTGATCTTTTTTGGCAATTAATGTTAACAATTCCCTGTAATTGCCTCGAATGTCAGAGCCGTCGCCCTCAAAATGGCCACGAAACGCTAATTCTTGTTCGGCCAAAAAACATACGGTACATATCTATTCTAAGTGAGCTAAGGATATACGAGTACCTATCTATCTTTTTAACAAACTCATTATGTTTAGCAATATTTGCTTTAAATGCTTGGTTAAGAGAACTTTTGATTTTTGTTTTGCCAAACTGAATCAAATTGGGTATACATCTTACATGTTGGTAACGGAGAAATTTCATGTCTCTTTTTTAAAACTCTAAAACTATTTAAATCGTGAACCTGGTCCACCCATTTTTCTGTAAAAACCAGAAGACATGGCCAACAATACAGTCTATTTTTCTTGCAACCACATAACCAAGGATTTTCACTGTACCAACTAAATTTAAAATATCGAGCTAATTTTTTAAATTCCTTTTTTAAATTGTTTAAAATAGGTCTTTCATTTTCAATAATCTCATTTTATTTTTCAATCAGAATTACTTTTCAAGTAGTTGATCGATTCCGCAGCGACACTCATCCATGGTGAACTGCACGCACACTTTTTATTATAGGTACTGTTAGCAAATTTAAATCTGTTAACAGCCCTATTGATATACACAGCGCTCTTACGCCCATCGCTTCTTCAAAATTTTCACACTAGCCGGTCCCGAGCCGCCCGAGCGACAGCGAGATAACCATTCATTGTCACCACAAATGAGACTGGTAACAGAATATAATAAAGTGCAACTGAGTCACATAAACTCGCCAATATTTTCGTGTGTCTGGCTATTTACTGAATTAGGTACTATTAACACATAATATAATAATATATTTCTATTGGTAAAAATAAAATAATAAATGGAATTATTCATCGTCATAAAATACATATTTATTTGCAAGATTTTTAACTGTTACCAATGGTAACAGTGGTTACATGGACGCTTCGCCAGTGGTGTTCACATTAGTTCCTCGCCAATGTCCTCACAACTCATTTACCGAACGACTCTCAAGAATGGAATGTAACGACAGCATCGTCTTGCTCCCTTACTCACTTGCCGCTTTGCCGGCGGCAAGTGAGAGAGAGAGTAGTTGAATGTGAATACTTACTCGCGCTCGCGCTGCCAGTCCTTTGACTTCCATCTCGAAAACTGACTTTTGAGGGAGCGCCGTGCAATGGCAGTAGCATGAGCAGCTGCAGCGCGAGTGAGCTATTTACACATTCACGCTGCCCACTTCCCTGCCCAATTCCCTGTCCAACAGGACTGAGTGTAAATGCGGTATTAGGAAATCTTCTTAGTCATTTGGGTGACGTATACGATCGCTTTCCTGGGCAGATTTTTTACGTTCGGGCTCACGAACAGGTGCCCTGTTCGTGACCCCATCTGGTCATCATAGGCGTAGCCACGGGGGGATTTTGGGCGTTATAGCCCCCCCCCCCCATTTGGATGTACTTTGAGCTCTATACGCATTACTACCATTACTATTCCATACCCCTCAGAGACCATCAAGTAGTTGTAACCCCCCCCTCCAGGATCATCCTGGTTATACCTCTGCTGGTCAGTTTTTTTGCTTTTAGGTATTTCATTATTGTTTTGACTTCTTCTGAAGGAGGTGTGAGTTATTCCTATTTCTATGGGTTTGTTTATATTCTTCTGTGGCAACTTTCAAACCAACCAAACCAGTAGTTTATAGTTACTTCTGTGATATTTCTTAATATTTTCATGCTGTTCATTCTTATTATTCTTTTTCTTATTGACGTTGTTTTATATTTTCATGCAATTTATGTTTATTAAAAGTATGTAATAGTTATTTATGATATGTGTTAAAAGTACAATTTTAAGGCACCCATGTCTTTTTGCAGAATGAGCGAAGAATGAGCGAAGGCGAAGCGAATTCTGCAATTCACACGAGTGCCTTAAAAATGTAAAAAATGTAAAAAGAACTCGACACTTTCTCATTTCAAATGCAACGGACAGTCTATTATTGTGTTTTTAACGGTACTAGAGAAAACACATCATACCAAATCTGTATCATTAGCATCTATTATACAGTTGCCAATCTAAATCAGTAGTCTATAAAGCTCTATAAATATTAATTAAACCAATTTTGCTATTCATAACTTGCACACCATGACTACAACAACAATAATAAGCATCGGCGCGGTAAGTTACTGTTTTTCGTCTTACTTTAACCATAAATGAGTTGTAATACTTCCTATAATTTCAGTAGGTTGTTAACCTTCCGTAACTCCTGTATTTCTTCGTTGCTCGAGCAAACGCATCAAACCATGGCAAAATATATTAAGGTAAAAATGGACTTGTTGAAAGAAGATTACGGCATTTATTGGTCGAACGATTCAAGAATGCGTAATGGAAATATTTCAATGCATAAACGTTTCGATACAGAAAAATGTGGTATGGTATGAAGAACTGTGGTAAACCTGCTAATTTTTTTATAATAGGTTCTATTTTAAACTTCCTAACTTATAAATATACCCATTTATATATTATTATCAATCCATACTGTTCAATGAGTTTTGATAATTTTTTATAATTTACGATATTGAACAGTCCTGACAAGCTACCAAATGTCGTGAAAAACTCTTGACTCTTTCTTAGACCTTGTCATTACTTTTATTTTTTGTTACATTTTTGTTAAAGTTCTGAAAGTTCTGAAACTACTGTCTGTCCTTTTTTCAAAATTATTCCAACTGTAGAATCCCGTGCCCCCTTCGTACCTCATTTATTTTCAATTTTAAGTTTTTTCATCCCATACTTTAGAAAGAAATATACAGGGCACTACGTGAAATAGAATGAAGAATAATAAAAGTGACACTCGGAAAAACAGAATAGGATTAAGATAATAAATGGAAAAGAAACAGATGAAGCCAGTGAGGGGGTGCGACATTTGTAACCCTCCGTTATGCTATTCTCTATTCCTCCTTATGTTACCAGTGCTTCTCTGCCAGAGAAATCAATAGAATTCGACAAGCCCATGTTCACATGCTTTGTAGATCTGAAACAAGCATTCGACAGAGTACGATTAAAGGACGTGCTCACTATCCTTGAAAAGAAAAACATAGATCAGAGGTATAGAAACATAATCAAAGAGCTCAATAGATCCAACAAAACACGAATTAAAACCACACACGGGCTCACGGAAGAAATCAAAATCAATGCAGGCATTAGACAAGGGGACAGCCTCAGTCCATGCCTATTTAATTTAATAATGAATGAAGTTATAGGTAGTGTTAACATAATGAATCAGGGATACAAAATGGGTAACCGAACCATGAGAATACTTTGCTACGCAGATGATGCAATCTTAATAGCCGAAAACGAAGATGACTTACAACGCCTACTACAAAAATTCAAAATAACCGCCGAAAAGTATAACCTGACACTATCCAAAGAGAAAACCCAATCGATGGTAATATCCAGGAACCCAATTAGATGTAAATTAGTAGTGGACGACCATATAATCGAACAGGTAATGGATTGCAGATACTTAGGTGTGGAAATATCTAGCGACAGGCATCTGTGGCAAGAATCAAAACAGCAGGCAACGAAAGCAGCGAGAATATCTGGTTTCCTGAGGGATATAATCTGGCGGAATAAATATATGAGCACCGAAAGCAAAGTCCGCATTTATAAGACGTGTTAGACCCGTACTGACATACGCAGCTGAGACAAGGGCCGAGACAACAAAGACCAAACAAATAATGAGAACAACAGAGATGAAAACCCTAAGATCCATAAGAGGTATCACCCTCACTCAGAGATAGAATACGAAACGAAGACACATTGAGAGAGCTAGGCGTTCAAGACGTAGTGAGATGGACAAGAGCGCAACGACGCATGTGGAGAGACCACGTAGATCGGATGGACCCTGAACGTATGGCGCATTGGGCGAAAACACAGAAGCCCAACACCAAGCGACCCATAGGAAGACCCAAAAAACGATGGTACGAGAGTTGGAGCTCCGGATCGCAGCAAAGACTGTAACAGAAGAAACAGGACATAGTCCTATTACAAGAAGAAGAAGAAGAAGAAGTTATGCTATTCTCTATTCCTCCTTATGTTACCAGTGCTTCTCTGCCATTTAGATCCCTAGCTCTGGTTTCCCTGGCTTCATGTGTACAAGATAATAAGTTCTAACGTCTTGTTCCCATTTTTACATTGTTGAAATTTACGTGATATGGTTCCGTCTTTCGTTCTAATTTCAGCGTACTTACCTTTTAATTTTTTTTCGTCTTATATTATTTTTATACGTTATTAAAAGTTTTGAATTTATAATCCAGGAACCGAAGTTTTTCACCCCGCAATTTTTACAGAATGGATTGATTTGCTTGAAAATTTGAGAATAAGTAGTGGATTGTCCAAGGATCAAAATCTATATGATGCCGAAAGGCGCCTTTACCATGGGGGTGGTTGCCACCCCATCTCGGGGGGTGGAAATTTTTCATTATATTTTGACCGCAAAAGTTGATAAAAACCTTCATTGTTCTGCAAAAAAGCTACAATTTTATATTTAAAAATTTTCTCGTATCTCTGATGCTAATCTTTCTACTCCGAAGAAAAGGGCATTTTATTCGCTTGTAACTCCATTTTTTTTAAAACTAATCATTCTAAGCCGGCCACACTTCTAGAACCTATTAATAATACATAAAGAAGACCAAATAAGGTCAATGACTAATTTTAATTAGGGTGGTGATTAGGGACTTGTTTTCAATCACTTTTTCGATGAAAAAAATAGGGACTGACATTCTTTTCATTATAAGTCACTGAATTTTTGAGCCAGTCTTTTTTTATTTCTGGAGATAGATATTTTTAATTACTTTGAATTACTCTAGAAATTAGTTTGAATAAGTTATCCTCGGAAAATGCATAATTTTCCCGTCTTTTGACTTTGAAACTACAATATTTAACATTTGACGCAGAGGAGTTAACACAATAAAGTATAGCTCGATTACTAGTGGTCTTAAAGAAAATAAAAAAAAAACGGTTTTGTTTATATTTTTTCGAAAGGTACATTTTTGTTAAGCAAAGTTGTTTTGATAAACGAAAACTTTTTGAGTTATTAGCAGAAAACTGATTAAAAACATTGATTTTTTCGATATAAAACTAACACTTTCGATAGCGAATAAATGGAAAACTGTTAATTTTATCAATAAAAAAGTATAAAACGTTTTTTGTTTAGAACGAATGTTTTTACCATCTTTTGCGGTCAAAATATAATAAAAAATTTCCACCCCCGAGATGGGGTGGCAACCACCCCCATGGCAATAGCGCCTTTCGGCATAACATAGATTTTGATCCTTGGACTATCTAGTACTTGTACTTATTGTCAAATTTTCAAGCAAATTGATCCATTCTGTAAAAATTGCGAGGTTTTGTCCTACTTTAAGCTTCATTACTTGGATTATTATTTTACTATGCATGTAGTTCTAATTTTTATTTAAAAAGTTTTTCCATATTTTCCTTTTTATGTGGATACCATTCATTTAATAGTGTTATTTACTTCTCGTATTCTTCTAGTTATTTTCTAACAGATATGTATAAAAATATAAATTTTTGTCCGTTTTTTATGGACGGTTTGTAAAAGTTTGACGATAACAGTCTCATAGGAATGTCCGTGCTTAAAATAATTTTATCTACATTATGTCATATTATGTATCAGTTTTTAGTTTGTGAAAACTGTCATTATAGATAGCAGTGCGTGAAGAGTTTAAAGTGTGCGTGAAGTAACAATGTATTTTAAATGGGATTTACTTTTTCGCACTGTTTTTTGGCACACTTTCATATAATCAAATGTCCTTAACTTTCGCGTTGTCATGGTGAGGACATGAGAGCAACAAATTACAACTAAAGTTGTGACAGTTTTGTGGTTTGAAAGAAGTTAGAATTTTTAAATGTCAATATTCCGTCGCCAGGCTGAAAGATTCAAGATGGGCACGAAGGCTGATGGAGTGGAGACCAAGAGAAGATAAACGAAGTAGAGGAAGGCCGCCTACACGATGGACAGATGATATCAGGCGGATTAGTAAAAACTGGCAAAAATCAGCACAAAACCGTGAAGTGTGGAAACAATTGGGGGAGACCTATGTCCAGCAGTGGACGTAAATTGGTTGGATGATGATGATGATGATGATTCCAAAAATTGTAGAATAGAAATGAATTCCAGTGACGAAGAGTTACAGTTTTTTTATTTGTTTATTGAAGATAAAATATTGTATGAAACTGTGCGTGAAGTACTTTTTGCGAACTTACGCGATGTGTAGCACCTGCTCCGCTGTCGCTCGTGCTCTAAACATCGCGTGCATTCGCAAAAAGCATACTTCACGAACTGTTTCATAAATAATTTTATTGTTTGTTAGTTATTTTTTTTATATTCAAATGTGGTATAATTTGGTTATAAACAACTCTTTTAGTGTTGTATGTATCTTAGGATTACTTAGGATTGTTGTATGTATCTCTATGTATAGTTCGACTCATTAGAATCTATTTGCCATTTTTTCTAAACGGAAACTACTTTGGACATGTTTCATATATGGAAACTTTCCGTTACACACTAATTATTAATAATTTATTAATTCAATTCCGTTTTAGCAAGAGAAAGTCTGCAAAACTATTACTATTACCTATTTCTCCTTGCCTCTGAATTTCTGTAACTTTTTTGAATAATATGAAGTATTTACGTTTTATTTTATAGAAAAGAAAATCAATTAGAATACAATAAAAAAATTGAATGTTTTGGAATTTTTTAAAAATGTTTAAACAAATTAAGTTGTTTATTTATTTGTATGATTGCATATTTGTCATGTGCGCAATAAGTACATACAAATTTAAAAAAATCACAACCGGAGATACAGAAATATCAGTATTTTGAAGTAATTTTTCATTTTTTAAACGTTTGATTTGTTAGTTTCCGCCTCCACACGGTAAGTACATCTTTGTTTCAACCACATTTTTTAACACTCACAGACAATGCTGCTAAGTTTATTCTGTTTTAACATTTGTATATTAAAACTTTAGTCTTTATGTTTAAAATGAGACTACGCTTCTCAATTATTATGAACAAATTAGTTACGGGTTGAAATAGAAAATCCCACCTTTTTTACCTAATCGTCCCAGAATATTTTTTTTTTAAATTCTTGTAAAAATTGTCAGCTTTTCAAATATAAAAAATATTTCGTCTACAAGAGATAGTTATCCTAAAGTTATTGTATTTTTTTTTTCGCCTAAAAATAACGGTAACTCTGCAAATTTGGTTATAGAAATGATTTTTTTTAACTTTTTTGATGCATATTAAAAGTAAAAGTCTTCACTTTTCATAGGGTACCCGTAGAATGATAGTATTTTTCATTATTTTTGTGTAGGTTATTACAAAAAAATGACGTCGCGCGTCGGTTTAACAATTTGAATAACTTTTAAACTAACTGATGGATAGAGCTGAACATTTAAGGGTTTGTAAGCTAAGAGCCCACCTTTAAGTGCAATCACAAATCATAATTCTAAAAACTTTTGGTATTCAAAATATCTAATTCTTTACTAAATTATCCTTACATCCTGGATAAAATTTTTACTTATATAAAAGCTTAAACAATACATCAAGATCGAATCTGACTGCAAAAAAATTGAAGCATTGACAAGCGTGCGTTACTTAACATGTTTTTTGACGAAAAAACTCCCTAACCACAATTTGTAATTAAAATATCTGAATGCGTGCGTCTTGAATAATGGCGTATCGAAAGAGAATACAAAAAATAACCTCGAAGTTTAAAATACCCGGTATCATTGTTATGTTTATAGCTTAACGATATAAAATAACGTGTTTTTGATATAAAGTGTTTTTGTATTTTATAATCATGTGGTTTAGGATATTGAAACAATTATGGTGACAAGTGTGGGTATTTAAGACAGATGGTATTGTAGTACCGACTGAAAAAAAAAGCTTAGAAATATTTTTCAATACAAAAATAAATGTGTCTTCTTCTTCTTCTTCGTTTATTGTTTCATATTTATAGACCAGGGCGCATCTGTAAAAATATTAGTACATTTGGATGTTGAGAGGTGACTCATATTTTTTTGCAGAAATTGCTTGAAAATAACTCATATAATAATATTTGATATCCTCCCACTCAAAATGGTCCGGAACATTGTTTAAATAATCAAAGTGTCAAAAAATGAAGGAAAAATTCGATTTTTATCTTCGTTTTTTGATTATAACTTCATATTAAGTACTCATTTCCGAGAAAAGTTGTACTGACACAAAAGTTGCATAATTAAATTTCCTCCAATATACGATTAGTTAAAAATTTTAAAAATTGTCTCCCTTGTTGCAAAATAGCAATAATTGCTGCGAAAAAAAAAAACAAAAAAAAAACAAGTATTCGCATTTTACGTTTTTTATTTTACATTTATGCTACACTTAGGCCTTCATATTTCACCCAGAAAAACTTTATGATACAATAAAACAATACTGTAAATTTCATTAAAGATCGGTTTAATAGATTTTGCAAAATCAATTTTGCAATCCAGTATTCGCAAAAAAATTCATTTTTTCAAAATGTTGCAGGACTGAAAATAAAGAAGAGAGCCAGTTTAATTTTTTTACATATACATAAACGAATACTGTACCTTTCATTTGCAATTCGCAAAATTAAAATCGGTTAACTACCACGGCGCCACGAATTTTTTTAAATTAACATTAATTTTTATTGCTACGCGCAGTACAGCGGATATGTTTGCTCTGATTGGGCATTCCAATGACCTTTGATAATGATTGATTTGGGCAATTACTACTGATAATCCATCCTCCTGTTTTTTGAACTAATTTGTGTTTTTTCATTTGAAAATTTCAAATTAAGAAATAGTATATTGTGTAGGTACATACCTAGTAGGAAAAGCTTAACATTCCCGGACGATGTAAAGATTGCCGTCGAGGCGCAAGCCGAGACAAGGCAATACAGTGTCCGGGAATGTGGCTTTTCCTACTAGGTATACATATGTACTATTTTTTTCCGAAAATCGAATACTTAAATTATATTAAAATAAACATGTTAAAATTTTCAAGTAGACATATTATTATTTTGACTCAAATATTCGTAATGCCACCAAATACAAGTTTTGTAGTTATAGAAACAAAAATATTGAATTGTCAAATTTGACGCATTTGCTTATTTTTTGCAGTACATATTCTAAATTTGCTGTAAGGACAAAATATTTTCCACCTACCTCTACCGAAAGTATACTTTTCCGGACCTGATTGTAGGGAGCAAAGTTGTACTTTTCCTCCCTAGGGAGGAAAAGTAAAAGTGACGTCATGGTATTTCATTCATGATAGTGTAACCAACTAGCCCGAAAAATCCGGGACATGGCCCGAATTACGAAGTAGTGTCCCGGCGTCCCGGACAAGGCTTCCGGGCCATCCGAATTTTCAACGTTTTGGTAAAATAATTTTATTTTGAAATTTTTAGTACATTATGTATTCTTCTAAGAATTAGAGGTTTTCTTCTCATTGTTAAGCAAATTAAGTTGTGCGACAAATATGATAGTAAGAAGTAATCAACACAAAAATGTTCTGAAGTTGTTTTCTTGTGGAATTTTTGACAATTACATTTTTATGGGATTAATCCACAATCAAAAACTTGAAGCCTTTGAGATGTGGCTATACAGGCAAATCCTAAGGATATCATAGACGGACAAGATAACCAACGAGACCATACTAAGAAGAATGGGGAAAGAAAGAGAAGTGATGTTTACATTTAAAAAGAGATAGTTAGAATATCTCAGACACATAATGAGAAACGGAAATAAATACAGATTACTGAAAATAATCCTTCAAGGCAAAGTATTCGGAAAGAGAGGTATAGCGAGAAGAAGAATATCATGGTTAAAGAACCAGAAGAAATGGTTCTCCACCACAACAACTAATCTATTTTAAGCATCTGTTAATAAAATAATTATAGGCAGAATGATCGCCAATATTCGATACGGATAGGCACCAAAAGAAGAAGCCACAATTGTATGACACTTACATTTTTATATTAACCTAAGGTTATAATACCTATTTACATGAAAATTCAACATCAGTTGATTTTTCCTTTTTTGAGAACGATTTCCGGATTTAAAAAAAAAACTAAGAAAAATGTAATTATTACAGCCAATTGTGGCTTAATCCTACCAAAAATATCATTGACAACATAAAAATGTTAAATAATCAATAAAATGATGATATTGAAGTGCTGACAAAAAATAATGGCTCGATTTTTATTGAAAAGTCCCGGATTTCTGGTATTTTTTTTCAGCCTTGTCCCGAATTGGACTGAATTGGAGTTGGTCACACTCATGAAATATAACTTATTGACGCCCTGTACAATATCTATTTTCTATTACGTAAGTATCTATACATTTTAACGTTTATTTATATAACGCCCTGTATTTTGCAGAATGGTAAAAACCAGTAAATTGTTATTTTGATTTAACAATGTTTACATTAATAATTTGACTTATATTTGACATTTGACCGTTATATTTTACCTACTTGTTAGTTTTAGTTCTAATAAATTTTGTTGGTTAGTTACATAAATAAATTAAGTAAAAATGAAAAAATTACTTGTTATTTGAGGAAGGTGGAAAAACCATATATATAACATGGGAGTAAAATGCCTTTTCCTCCCTTGAATAATTACTGCCCTCCGCTACGCTTCAGGCAGTAAACTTCATTCTCGGGAGGAAAAGTAGCATTTTCCTCCCTTGTTATACAAATAGCTATTTTTCGATTCCAGGCAACGGCTAAGTATAAGGAAATATCGAACGTTTCTTTCAAAAATGTTGTCAAAAATAACTAAATTCCTGACCGATTTTCGGAAAAATACATTGGGTGGAATGCATAAAACGTAGTACCTGCTAATGCTTCAAGTATGTACTACATTTTTGAAGATTTTACTACACTTACAAAGCATTACTACACTTACAAATACTTTGTAAGTGTTTTATTACAAGTTAAAAATCATTCCATGCTTTGTAAGTGTAGTATGTACTGTAAATTTATCGGCGACTGAGTTCAATAATAATAATAGGTTAAGATATTTATTTTTCCACCTACCTCTACCGAAAGTATACTTTTCCGGACCTGATTGTAGGGAGCAAAGTTGTACTTTTCCTCCCTAGGAAGGAAAATATTTTTCCTCCCTAGGGAGGTAAAGTAAAAGTGACGTCATGGTATTTCATTCATGAAGTATAACTTATTGACGCCTTGTACAATATATATTTTCTATTACGTAAGTATCTATCCATTTTAACGTTTATTTATAAAACAACCTGTATTTTGCAGAATGGTAAAGAGCAGTAAATTGTTATTTTGTTTTAACAATGTTTACATTAATAATGTGACTTATATTTGACAGTTGACAGTTATATTGTACCTACTTGTTAGTTTTAGTTTTAATACATTTTGTTGGTTAGTTACATAAATAAATTAGGTAAAAATGAAAAAATGACTTGTTATTAATTTGAGGAAGGTGAAAAAACCATATGTATAACATGGGAGTAAAGTGCCTTTTTCTCCCTTGAATGATTACTGCCCTACATGTTGTTGGTTAGTTACATAAATAAATTAAGTAAAAATGAAAAAATGACTTGTTATATTTGAGGAAGGTGGAAAAATCATATGTATAACATGGGAGTAAAGTGTCTTTTCCTCCCTTGAATGATTACTGCCCTCCGCTACGTTTCAGGCAGTAAACTTCATTCTCGGGAGGAAAAGTACCACTTTCCTCCCTTGTTATACAAATAGCTATTGCCAAATACGAGTTTTACATGCAAATATTAAAGAACTGACTTGTTATAAATCACATTACTATTTCGTTCATTAAACAATAATTGACACATGACACCAATTATGTAACATTTTAATTACTGTAACACTAAAAAACTAAGATCTATTACAAGATAAAAACTAGGTAGAACAACAACGTGTATTAGTATTCGTAGGTATCAGTCTTCCACAAACTTACTAAAGTATTACATTAAGTTTCGCGCAATTTCTTCTTTGATTGTTTTGATTGCGTAAGCCGCCGAGCGTATTTATAAATCTTTGGGTTGTACAAGTGGACAGGTTTGCTTTTGATATAGCGAACATGGTATCATTAAGTGGTATTATTGATACCTACACTTGTTATTCTTGTGTAACGATTGTGTAATACTTGAAGGTCCGGAAATATTTGAAATACCACTATCAGAACAAGAGGCTTCATTGGGTTAAAATTGAGGTTATTTTATCAATTTTAATTATTTTTGACTTATGTGTAAATCGATATTTTTCAAGATGCGATATAAAATGATGAAATAATGGCCCACACAATATTATCCATCTATCTTTTTGGGCAATAGCCCGATCAAATAACATACAACTTTACGAAAACCTAAAAAAAAAAGGAATTATGAAAATTTGCGGATACGTAGTTGAAAGTATCTGTTATTATATAAGAAAAAGTTTACACTTCTACATCCCATCCATTTTACAAAAACTGGGAAATACCCCTTTCTCGGGTGTAAAAAATATATATTCATAATAAGTCCGGAATTGGATAAAATCACTAATTCTAAGCAACTTTTGTTCTAGTTCTAGAGTTTTTTCACTAAGTCGATACTTTTCGAGTTACTTGCGAGTGAATGTATGTTCATTTAAAAAAAAAAACATGTTTCTGGACGGTTTTTCGCAAATATCTCAAGAAGTAAGTATTTTATCGAAAAAATATTCGTAGAAAAAATGTAGCTTATAAAAAAATGAAAAAATGGTGTATGTATGAAATCTGTAGGCCCAGTTGAAGCAGAGTTGTAGTTAATGAAAATTAGGTTCTTATTCGTCAAATTCCAAATCGAATATTTCAACGTGAAATAACCAAAAAAAACGGAGCACTTTTCAGGCAAAATTAATTACAACTTTTTTAAAGTGTTTAAAACAAGGTTTATTTTTGTTTTTTAAAAAACTTCTAACATTTATGTTTATTGTAATATGTTATCATACTTATTTTGAATGTATATTTTTTCACCCCCGAGAAGGGGGTATTTCCCAATTATTGTAAAATGGAGGGGGTGTAGAATTGTATACTATTTGTTGTTCTGAAGCTATTTCTTTGTGGCATTTTTGTAATCAACTATTCTAAATGGGAAATAAGCCACAATTTAACTAAATTGTGGTTATATAAATAATAGTTAAATTGTGGCTTATTTCCCATTTAGAATAGTAGTTGATTGTATACCTACTTTTTCTTATATAATACATAATAGACAATTTCAACTACCTATTCCCAAATTTTGACCATTGCTTTATCTTTTTTTGGTGTTAGATTGTTCAGAGGTGTAACCAGGATGTAAGGGGGGGTTACATCTACTTGTAGGTGTCTGGGGGGTATGGAATAATAATGGTGTTAAGCGTATAGAGCTCAAAGTACATCCAAAAGTGGGGGGGTTATAACCCCCAAAACCACCCCCTGGTTACGCCTATGAGATTGTCCTTTGATCGGGCTATAAGGTGATTTTTGTATTAGGATATTTTTTTAGCCGCCTATAGTCTATATGATTTCCGTAATAATTGCCATTTCGTTATTAACGAATTACGAGTTTACAATTACATAATATAGGAGGACACCTAAAACACTATTGTGAAATATTGTAATGCTGACAAACAAATATACCGAGTGTGCCAAAAGAAGCAGGCAGTCAAATATTTTGCGAAATTTACTGAAATGATCGAAGAACTAAAAATCACATCTTTAATACTTTTTAAATATCTATCAAATGATGCCAAACACGACCCCCCCACCCACCCTCACACCAGGTAGTGTAGAAAGTGGGACAACTTTAAAATCTTAAATGAGAACCCCCGGTTTTATTGCAGATTTGGATTCCCCCTGAAACTTTCATTCGAGATATTTTTTGATTTGTTGGTAGATGGCGCGATAATCGAAAAAAAAATCGATTTGTCCTGATATGTACCAACTCCTAGAAAAATTATGAAAACGGTTTAATATCTCGAGAAATATACTTCCAAATGAAAAACCAAAAAATGCGTGTTTAAAATTTTTCAAAAATCTATCGAATGACACCAAACACGGGAGAGGAGAACCTTTGAAACCCTTAATGGAAAACTCCAGGCGGGATCCAGGCCTGTATGTAGTGCGAGTGCGGAAATGTCAAGCATTTAAGGCAGTTTTTAGAAGCTAGGACAAATAATCCCCGGACAAATAATCCCCGGACAAATAATCCCGGACAAAAAATCCCCACAAATTATCCCTGGACAAAAAATCCCTGGACAAAAAATCCCCGGACAAATAATGCCCGGACAAAAAATCCCCACAAAAAATCCCGGACAAATAATCCCCACAAATTTTTTGGGCAAAATTTCCCCCAAATTTTTTTGGGCAAAATATCCCCACAATAAATCCCGGACTAAAAATCCCCAAGAAATATTTGCTGTCGAATAGTTCTCTAAAAATTATACATGACAAAAAAGTGTGAGTTTTTTCAAAAATCGTGGAAAATATGGGGAATGAGCTAAGGCCCCGTTTTCATGACAGGCGCTTAACTCGCATTTTGATAACGCGCTATTACAACTACATACATTTTACTTGAGACCGTTCACATACCAACGCGCGTCTTAATGACTTAAAGTTTTCAGCATGGAATTGAAATTCGAAATTTGTTATTTTATGGAAAACTTTTAGACAACTATTCGGCAGCAAATATTTCTTGGGGATTTTTTGTCCGGGATTTTTTGTGGGGATAGTTGCCCAAAAAAATTTGGGGATTATTTGTCCGGGATTTTTTGTCCGGGGATTTTTTGTCCAGGGATAATTTAATAGGATTTTTTGTCCGGGATTATTTGTCCGGACCCTAGTTTTTAAGCCCAACTTTTTTGCAGGGTTTTGGTTGTGTTGATTTATTCGATAAAGAAAAACTATTGGAAAATAAGTATGAACAACTTAATCGAGGTCATCTTACATCTTACCGAGATCTGCTTGCTTATCATATTTTATTCCAATAAAACACTTAGTATAACAGTTATTTCCATAAAACTAATTTCATCATATTATTGAAAACCAGATTTTAAGCTGCAAAACTTTCGACCATTTCACCTGTTTTCCGTTAATAAAATCATTTGTACCGAGACTCGTATAACTTTAGATAACCTACTTTCTTCTAACAGTCGGAGATTTCAAAACATCGTTTCTGTTCGTTATGTTTGTCTTTTAATTGAGAACAAGTGGATTTATGATTTTTCAAAGGCGCTTCTAGATTAATTACCTTCTTAACAGCAGGATCTAAAAGTCTAATGATGAACTCTAACTGCTACTGCATATTAATAAGCAGGTTCTTTATTAGATTATTTTTTGTTATATATTTACGTAGAGTAGGTTGAAACGTGAGGTCGACATAATGGTGCAGATATGTTTCGGTACAGTTTCGGTAGATTCTTTTTGGGATTTATTGGGTCGCATAATTTAGTACCCATAATCAGAAAATGTTATCAGTTTTATCCATCAACATTTGGAGCAGATTTTCAATAGTTATTGTAATTTATTATATTACTTTTAAAATTACTAATTTTGTCAAAACATAATATATACAGATATGGAGAACTGTTTGAGCATAGTAAGTAGTTCTACCTATCCTTCACAGAATGCACAGGCCGTCAGAGACCGTTAATATTTAATTTTTCCTGAACGAGTGATTAGTACATAATAAGATACAATAAAATGACCCCCTTACTCACCTGACTTAACTCCCCTAGATATTTATTTTTGGAGGCAGCTAGAGACCAATTTATACAAGCATGAATTCGAGTGAGCCACCAAATTGGAGCAACTGACACAAAAGATGGTCGAACTAGCCAAAACATATCGGCAAATCAACTTAGCATATTAAAAGGTGGTCAGTGGAATTTATTATCACTATTAAACCACATCCTTAAGTTAAGGGCAGATCAGTAACAACTTACCAAAATCTCGCTTTATTTGTCAGTTTGTTTGCTAAATATTTGAATGTCGTTCTCTCTTGAGCTTCCAGTCTTAGTGGTTTGTTTGATATTATGCATTTTGTTTTAGAAGCAAATATCACCATTCTAAGAGATTTTACTGTTCTTCTTTCAAATTGGTATAAAAGTAGTTGAAAATTGTTGTCGTTGTCATCGTTTTCATTTTACGCAATTTTCTTATTGTTTCGTGTATGATACCATTGAGTAGAAGGATCCCAGTGTCTTCTTTCCAAGCCAGTATTGGTTAAGTAAGTTGTTCCTTTATTTTCTTGGACTGTATGGATTTGGTCTGTATATACAACGAGAAATTATGTATGGGAAATTCTGTATTGAAATTTCTTTCAGTCCTGTTGTCACCTAAAAATTTTAGTCACAATAAATACCTTGTCGCTCCATAACCTCGAATAATAATTAAAACATTACAAAAAGATTGTAATCAGTATAAATAAATGATGAACTAAAATATTCTTCAGGTCTTATTGTTGAATCAAAATTTTTATTTGCATATTGTCGGTGTTGATGTTCACAATACCACAAACTCGGTAAGGCGTTTTCCGGTATTTCGTTCATATGGGAAACATTACCATGAATATAAACATTATCATGCATACGTGTGTACGTACTGACTAACTAGAAAGAATGCGTGTCGTTAGCAACTTCTTCGAAGTCTGTGGTAAATACTCCCATATAATTCAAACCTAGACTTCGAATGTTAACATTCACTGTAGAACAACTATCTATGTAAATTAGATATTTCTTTCCTTTATTTGCAATTTATTACGGGGGTATTTTAAGTCGATTAAAATTTTTTGAGCTTGAACTCCTGGTCACCTCTCTTAGAAATAAACGGAAGCGTTATCAAAAGTTATACATAATTGCAAATAAATAAAATAAAAATAAAAACGTTTATTGTCCTAGTTCATTTAAGAAATGCCATATTTTTCTGTAGGCACTATATTCGGCACCGTGTGCCTACTTCACTTCAGCTAATCGTCAGCTAATCAGGGTAGGCACCGTGCCTAGAAAGCTGACCAGCTGACCAGGCAACCGCCTGGCTAGACCCTGAGTAGATGGTCAATCAGTCTATGTTTTTCTTTATGCATCCTCTGGATTCGATTTATCTTAAGGATGTTTCTAGTCATTAGGAATCTTCTCGTGGCTTGGTGGAAGAAAAAAATATCGCATCCTGTTCTCAGCTATCTCCCTCAGTGGTGTGTACTGGAGTCTTTCTGGGATGGTTGCATTTGATATTCTGTTCTGATCTCATATCAATCCCTCAGTTAATATATAATACGCCTTTGACTTCTTTCCAAATTTTTTCTATTAGGTTCTGCCATGGAACTCTAAACTGGGACTACAATACAATTAGGTCTGATATACGAGTATAATTGGATCTTCTTGGCCTTAGTTAGAGGGCTCGACCTGAAAGTATAGTCTCTTTGCTAAACTCGCATTTTTCTTGATTTGTTGTCTGTTCTTCGTAAAGTTTAGTCGTCTAACGGGATGAACTAGGTACTTGACAGAATCTTCTGATTGAATTATGTTTCCTATCGTGATGAGTTCCACTACTGGTGGATTTTGTTGCTGCTTAAATATATGTATGATAAATGGAGTACCTATTTTCTGCGTTGATTTTTATCTTTCTTTTAACTGTGAATTCCGAAATTATTCTTAAATTATTTTTTAATGTTTAGACAATTCTTCAGACCTCTTTTCCTGCTATATATTACCGTATATTCCGCGTAAAGGGATGTATGTATGTAAGGGCGATAAAAGACTGCCTTGAGGTATCCTTTCCTAAACTTCTTGCATCCTGAACATCTTTTGATCAGCTAAAACTTGAAATATTCTATTGGTTATATTCTATTCAATCTAGCTCTTTCCCTTTTGTAGAAAAGGGCTTTTTCCAGACCTTTTCGACCATTCTTGTTTTTTTTTTGTTTCTATTGAAACGGATTTTCGTCTCACTGACCTTTCTTGCTAATTGCAGTTCGCAATTTTTTCTTCTTCTGATTCCGAATTGGTCTTCTTGTATAATTCTTTTGTAAATTTTTTCTAATATTTTTCTAGGGATTCCAGTATTGATACTGGCCTATTACAGCTTTCTGGTCATTTTTGTCCTTCCTTGGATATAGTAGCGGAATGGTTTTCGCATGTTTCCAGAAATACGATAATTTCTTCTGTGTACATTTGGTAGATGCCTGTGAAGCACATAATGCAAAATCCATTTATTTTACGAGTTTTTTTTATTTGAAATATGTACTCCCATATTTTCTTCTAGGTGCATTAAAGATTCTTTTGTTGTGAATCATTTGTCTCTAAAATTTATTCATAGGTTATCCTTTGCAGAATTTTTTAACCAATAAAATACATGTTATTTGGGATTCTATGTCTAATTCTTTACTCAATAGTCCTCCCACTAATTGTTTGCCATTTTCACTATTTACGTTAGTAAGAAAAAAAAATGATTCATTTTTATTAAAAATATGCTAACACGCGATGCAGCAAAATAGGTTAGAGAAGAGTTCCATGATTCATTTTAACTTAATCAACTGGAAGATGTGGGAGTTAACGCCTCCAATGCGTTGCATCTAAAACTGCTTATTACTTATAACAATCAGTATTGTCTCGTAGTTTTGTACGATTTTGATGATTCTGAAGAGTCTTAGATAATAATAGATGCTGTGTGAAATATGTCAGTTCTACGGCCTTTGGATAAAGAGGTATGTTTGTTTTTAATCATATAGTTGTAGCTTCTTTTAAAAATAGTCAATACTATCGGAGTCACATATTCGTAATGTTGGTGTTGCAATAACTATGTAGAAACGACAGTGATTATTAATTCTGTATTATTAATATTAGTATTAATTCTTTAGTGAAGCTCATAACATTTTCAATTTCTTATACATTTCTAGTCGTGTTATTATTCTAATTTTCATATTCGTTCTATTCGAACATTAAGTGATTAAATTTTCCAATTTTCAACAATAAGTTGGATCTTAAAAAATCTCTTAGCAGTTCACGGCCATAGTATGGACACTGAAAAAAGGTAGTAGCTCAAGTAGCACCGAACGGGTTTATTAAGTCTTTTAAGGATGCTTTAAAACTGTAGAATAAAACTAAAATTAAAACCATTTGGTTTTTAAGTTTTATTATACCTTTCCAAGAGCTTATATCCTGCATAAAAGTAAGGTTGCCTTGGAATTAAAACCATTTAGTTTTAATGCTGCTGTCAATAATGCCACTCGGTTTTAAAGCGAATATAACCTAAAATATTGCTACTTATTTATTCCATACTAACTGTACTTCCACTTTTACAACACACTACACCACTGTTTCGCTCTAAAACAAATGGCCGACCATTTTGGACATGAGAGAAGAGGGGATGAGTTAAGTTTGATTGTTTCTAACAAGAAGAATAGTTTAGTCTTTACGATAACCAAATTGATTTAGTTCAGAGCGTTTATTTCTAATACAGCCTACTAATTGCTTTTAAGAAAGCAACTTTACAGAAAACTAAAACTTCAACTAAAAAAATAGTTTTAAGCATATATTTTACTGACATAATAGTCTTGAGATCAAGTAGTTTTAATAATAGGTTTTATTAGTCATATTAGGAGAATCTTTAAAACTGCAATAAAAATAAAGGGTAACAAACTAGAATCTAATAAAACCAAACAGTCCGGAAGTTCTTCATAAAACTGATTAGTTTTAAAGTGAACTGAGAATAAATTATTTTAAAACTACAATAAGACAAATTATATATTAAGATTAATTTTAGTGTTATTTGATACCCTTATTAGATACTTAAAAACTAGTGACAAATGCTTAACAGTTTCTGGCAGTATATCTACAAGGTAATTTTAAATCCATTATCTTCCTATTTACCAAAATAAAATCTTTATAAACCTTAAATAAAACTAAAATGTTATTATTGTGCTACTTGGGACTATACCGAATTTTTGCAAAATTTAATACATAAAGACATCGAACGTATTATGGGTAATTCTAGCATCAATAACATAAACATAAAATCTTTACCTGTATAACTGTGCAAAACTTCAAATCTGTATTTATTTCGAGAGCGGAAATATTTCTTCATCTTAAATGCGACACACTGTATAATTGAATTTCCCTTTTTTATTTGAACTGATAGTATGTAACTTGAAAGATTTAGCACCTAATTTCAGACTGTCATTTTTATCTTGTCGGTGTGCGCGTTTACTTCAGCTTGTCGTTTACCCTTAACACGTTGAAGGACAGAACGTCTATAGACATCTAATTTCCATTGATGTAATGTGATACAACGTCTATAGACGTTGCATTTGTCCCTATTCTACTTTGGAAAATACATAGGGTCACAACACTTGCTTATACATTTTTGACTAGATATTTATAAGCTATTTCTTCACTTTTATAGGGGCAACAGACACCATAAACCCATGACTGTATTTGTTTTTAAGTCTAAGTTACATTTTTTATAAAAATGATTTTTGATAAAATAGACAAGTTTTTAATTAGCAAAATCAGTTTAAAAAAGTGTTTTTTGTTTCTTGAAAATTTTCACTTACGAATAAGTCGAAAAGTATTGACTTTCAGAAAAAAATATATGCGACCAACGTGGCTTACAATTAATATATATTCATTCTTGGTGTTACTTTTAATAAAAAATGACCCCCGAGAGGTTGCATCTCGCGCAGGGTAAAATCACGCTATGGCACAGGGTCAACTTTGAAGTTGAGGGTAAGTAGAACATATAGCTCATGAAATAAATAAACAGGTTCAGAAAATTGTGGTGGAAAGCGGTTATTGACTGGACTATAAGAAGTTAGAAAATAGCTGATCATAAAGACTAAAAAAGAAAAAAAACATTACATACTACCAAAAAATATTAATTTTAATACAAAAGGTAAGTAAGTAAGTACAAAAGGTAGGACATACGGAAGACAGCGAAGAAGACTCTAGTAATATCCTTGTGAAAGTGAAAATAAAAAAAATTAATCCTTGTAGCGAAGAAGACGGCATTGACAATAGCGTATTATTCCCAGTGTGTTATTAAATTTTCATATACCTATTTTTATACTGTTATAGCACTATTCGTGCTAGTAGACACAGCCTACAACCTCTAGCAGTAGCCTTGATTATTATAGACGTATTATTTTTTGAAATAATGCAAATCAATAATTAACTAACTTCAAATTAATGACAGGAATTTTGATCTGTTAAAATGCATATTATCATAAGTATCGTATCATTATAGGTAGGTACTAGTAACAATCAATTTGTTTGTTTGTCAATAGAGGTATACGGAACCTGGAGACTTTATTTCTATAACTTAAGTAGACCAGTAAGGATCTGCGAAAAAACGTCTATTTTTGGATGTGAGAGGTGGCATTCGGATTTTTGCAGATAAAGCTAGGTGACACCTTCAGTAATAATAATTGACTTATGCTCCTTCTCAAATATGCCCGGAACATTAATAAAAAAATTAAAATATTTAAAAATTTCGAAAAACATCGATTTTTTTCTGTTTTCTTTGCGTCGGGAGATGCAAAAAATAAACAACAGACGACCAAATTACCCCATCTACACATCTGCGGATGCATATGGGGATGTCATCCGCGGACGCGTCTGCTGATATGTAGAGGAGGCATCAGATACATCGGCAGATGCGTCCGCAGATGCATCCGCAGACTCGTCTGCTGATATGTAGAGGAGGCATCAGATACATCGGCAGATGCATCCGCAGATGCGTCCGCAGACGCGTCTGCTGATATGTAGAGGAGGCATTTAGACGTATGGGAACACTGGAACAGAGGAAGTTTTAATTGTGGATCGTGATTTTAATTGTGGAACGTGTCATCCTAGCAAATTTATGATTGTTAAAACTAGCAGGTTATTTTTAAGTTTATTCAATAGCAAAACTTTATATAATCTATGAAAAAATGTTTGCCGACAAATATATTGGGCATTTTAATAAGTCTGACACGTAGAACATGTCAAATGACATGAATTATATTGGTGGTAAATAGCAGTCTGATTTTGCATGAGAGTTTAATGAAGGGGTAACAAATCAATTGGAAGTTCTGTCCGACAAAATAAATGGGACATTTTCGTAGTCTGACGTTCGAAAGCTGTAACCTGTTCCAGAATTAAAACTTCCGCTGTTCAAGTGTTCCCGTACATCAAAGTTTGTCCGGCTAGACACCGTTAAGCTATTAACAAATTTTCAGCTTGCTTTTAATAAACAATTTTTGGTACGCGGGATCCAGCCCTAATTATTTGTAATACTGTGGAAATATTGCTGTTAAAGACACCTTTCTCATGTGAGAGTACACTCTCGACTCGCACTCAGGTGTTTGAGAGAAATATTACATATTCTCTTGGAAACAAAAATGCATCATCCGGAAGTTATTCATCATCGACTGACTAGAAGCTATGCGTATACGACCCTCAGATTGACCTCTACAAATAATATAAAATCTAGCGTTTATTGATAAATACATACATGTCGGTTTCTGTGGGAACTGAATCAAATTAGCATTCAAAGAAATCAAGTGATTCAGAAATAGGAATTAGCAATTATTGTAAGCACTTAACCATTGCTTTCTGGCTTTCATACGTAACTTTTTATTGCTAAAGATGGATAGGTACAAGCCCGAAGTTTAATGACATAGTGCTGCTATAAAATAACTTTACGATTTTTTGTTATTCGACTGACTGTTATCTAATTTTACTACTTTCAACACCAATTCGAACGTTACAAAATTTACAGGATATTGCACTCACAAAGAAGATATATCGATGTAACCAGAATGTAGGAAAACAAAGTAGGTTTCTCATTTGCTGATTTGACTTACTTTTTTAGTTTTAGATTGCTTGCATTTTAAATGGTTCATGAGTTCAAATGGTTATGTCTAGTGTCATCTAGAGCAATATTTGTAACATTACTACTGTTTGAGCACCAAATATGACGGACACAATCTGGTTGTCTATACATGTTGAAGGAATCATTTCCTGGGATCGAAGTAGTACATATTGTGTCATACGTCAAGAAGCAATGTGTAAATTTGCTCTAGACATGCAACATGTGTTTGATGTGGTTATTAAGCTTGTTAATAGCATTCGTTCACAAGCTCTCAATAATAGAGAATTTCAAGAGATTCTTGATTAATTTCAGTCTGAATATTCTGATGTATTTTACTACACTAAAGTAAGATGGCTTTTGTTTTTGATGGATCTTAAAGACGAAATAATCTGATGGAAGAAAAAGAAGGAATGAATGAGACACATTTGAAAAATATTTTATGACTTTCAGACTTGCAGTTTTACAGATTTTCTGATAGGAACGTATGCTAAATTTGCAGTGACTCTAGCGTTATAAGGACCTATTGGGTTGTGAAGACCTAAAACCAAAAAAATTTAAGTTAAGTTTTCCACAAATTGGGGCACTATCCATTTTTTAATTTAATTTTCCATTTACAACAATCGTTTTTTCCGATTATATCGCCATCTATCCATAAAATTCCAAATCTGGAATAAAAATTGGGGCTCATAAGATTTTAAAGTAATCCCCCACCCCACCTCCGTGGGGGGTCGTGTTTGGTGCCATTTGATAGATCTTTCAAAAATATTGAATACGTGCATTTTGTAGTTTTTCGATCTGATGTTCATTTCGCGAAATATCGCGGGTTCGTATTTAAAATTTTAAATTTACCTCCTACCCCTCTTCGTGGGGGGTCGTGTTTGGTATCATTCGATAGATTTTTGAAAAATATTAAACATTTAGTTTCACGATCTGACGTTCATTTCGCGAAATATTTTTTTTGTGAAACTTTGTGAGTCGTCCATTTTCTCACTCCACGCTCAAATCGTCAGATTTTTAAAATATAACTACACTCTTTTGCATGTACTTAACTTACCTTATCTTAATCTGACGATTTCGAGTTTTTATAAGGATATATTTTTTTTCGGACCCCCTTAACGAACTCTGCTGTATTAAGCCAATATATGGCAGAGGTACATTTACAGGGTACAAGGTTACTCTCCGTGTGATAATCTGACGCGCTCGAGTAACTGCAAAAATTCCCGCTTGGGCTGCCCTACCAAGAGTGATATCAATAAATTAAACTTTAAACTCCAGTGACAGAATAAATTATTCCATGATAATATATTTGGGGCCATGTCAGGGCTTTCCAAAAACAATTGAATCTATTTTCTAAACAACTAGGCAAGAAAAAGTTTACCTACTAATTTTCCAAAGCTAAAAACTATTACAGTTAGGGAAGACAATCTAAAGAACTATGAGAAAAGCCTAAAATGTCTATATGACGAGTTTGAGCGATGATTCCAAGACTTAAAGTTATCGAACAGTAGGTATCTGGACAGTCGAACTGATTGAGTTGCAATGTAACACTGAATTTAAGCAACTATTTCTCAATGTTTCTAAAACTGAGTTCTACAAGGCAAGGGACAAAATCAAGTTTTCCAATCCTGAAATCTCATGATCAGAAGATAATTGCAATGTTTTAGCTCCCTACATCTGTGAAAAGGTGTTTTCTACTATGAAGCTTCCCAAAACCAGCATTAGAAGCCGATTGACTGACCAAATAAGTTCATCCCAGTTTCTGACAGATTATGAACAACTTTTAGAAGATCAGTCTCAGTTTCATATGTCACATACATCTTCATACTCTGCTAAAGAATAATCTATGTATGTAACTGTTTCAATGTTTTTTAACATTTATGCACATAAGATACCTACGTGTGATGTATAATTAAAATATAAAGTTTATCACTAGTAATACCTTGTTTTACTATTTTTTTTTTCGACCCGCCGCGCCGAGAGAATATTTGTATTTTATGTGGCCTTCCGCTTATAGTTTGCCCATGTCTGGTCTAGACATTCAACGAAAATAACGATATAAAATCGTTACGTTTTCGCCCATCTCTAGCTACTTGCCTCGTTCACATGTATCGCAAGGTCTGGCCATGGTCGCGGCCTGTAAAGTGCGGAAAAGTACCGTTGTGTGAGAGTTACGATGTGGAATTTCAATTTTTTCTCTTTTGTTGCAGATTTACTCGGATCCTGAATCAGAGAAGGCTATTATGAGCTCTATTGTCTACTGCATTCATCATAAGGAAGGTTGCAAATGGTCGGATGAACTTAGAAAACTTAAGGTAGGTAAATTGTATATTGGATTTAGATAATAACGAAATTCGCACTGATGATTGTACATATATGAATTTTTCCTACATTAAAAGTTTGCAATTTGTTTGACAGTTTTATTAGATATTCTCAAGAATATGGATGCATATAAAAATAATTTTAGAGCTACCTACATCAATTATAAATATATATTTCCAGTACACATACCACATTTATATTAGATTATGTAAATATTTGCACATATAGATGTAGATAATATACGTGGGTGGCCCGATAAGTACTTAGCCTCACCGCCTCATGGTGGAGAGAGAAATGTCACTGTCGCAACAGAAATCTACCATCGTGTACTACATTCTTGTAGACGGCCTATGTCAAAATATCAGCCAAATCGGACTCGTAGTTTTGTTTTGACCGCGTATGTAAGCGGACGTGTTTGGGGATTTTAGAAAAATAAAAAAAGAGCAATATTAGTCGGTTATTCTACTCTTTCTAAGGAAGTAAAACTTCACTTGTAGGTAGATGGTATATAAATTTATTAAAATTTTTTTTCTAAGAAGATCCAAGTTGGATTAAAGTGGGTACATCACTAGTACAAAAACACACAAACGTTTTCGGATTAATCAGTCCATCATCAGGTTGAAACTTCAGATCCAAAGTAGTTGGAACTAGCTACATAGTTAGGTCGAATGACCTTAGCATTACAAAAATTAAGCCATTTCAGCTACAACAGTGTCGACAATAGGTCGATGTTAAAAGAATATTTATTCTTTTCCTTCTTTTCCTGAAGGTCATGAAAGCGAGGTCATGAAGAAGAAGAACATCTTGGTTAAATGACCTCGGAACCTGATTCACCACAACATCTGTGCAGCTTTTCCGCCCTGCTGAAGACAAGATAAAGATTGACACGATGATCGCCAACATTCGTCACGGATAGGCACATTAAGAAGAAATATGTGACGTCACATCAACCATCACATCAACCATAACCATGAAGTTTAAAGCAAAAATGAAGAGACCATTTTAATATAAAAATAATTTATTCTTTAAACATCGACTTATTGTCGCTTTTAATTTAGCTTAGATGGCTCAAATGTTGTATTTGAAAGGTCGATTGGTCTAACTCTGTAGCTAGTTTCAACTGCTGTGGATCTGGAATCTAACCTGATAGACGAAGAGGCAGCGCTGACAAATCTCTTTGAATTTACTAAAGCTAAATTTTTCACAGTTGATTACTGTGATTGTGTAGAAAAACATACTGCGGTCGGTCAAGCGAAACGTAGAACAAGTGTTACTGAGAAGAGGGTATCAAAGGGAACGTTCAAGTATTACGTAACGCGATTTTTGAAGATTTTTGAAGATTTTTGACCCCCTCCCCTCCCTACGTAACGCACTGTAATGGGCGTTTAATTATTACGTAACTCAATTTTTGAAGATTTTTGACCCCCCCCCCCCCCAACAAAGTTGCTTTCCTACGAAGGTAATTAAATCCATTTAATAAGGCTGAAAATCAGTACACACATTTTAAATTGAATATAAATAAAAGTTATTAGTCGGTCAGCTGTATGACGGGACAGAGCCTGTCGGTCGGCCCCAATGAATGTACAGGGTTATTCACTATATTTTGACCCCCTTGTAAACTGCTTTATTTACAGAATTAGAAAAAAAGGTAAAATACAAAAGTGATTCGATTTTTTAATTATGATTTTTTGACATATATATTGTACTAGTGACGTCATCCATCTGCCGTGATGACGTAATCGACTATGTTTTTCAATGAGAATAGGGGTCGTGTGCTAGCTCATTTGAAAGGTTATTCAATTCTCTATACAGTACTGTAAACATTAAGATCATTATTTATACAGGCTGTCCAAAATTTTTTTTTGAATTATTAATTAAACAATTAATTTAATTAAATTTTTTTTAATTAAACCCCTGTATAATTAATCATGTTAATGTTTATATTACTGAATAGGGAATTGAATAACCTTTCAAATGAGCTAGCACTCGACCCTATTCCCATTTAAAAAAATAGTCGATTACGTCATCACGCCCAAATGGATGACGTCACTAGTACGATATATATGTCAAAAAATCATAATTTGTAGAGTAGCGGGGCAAAGTGATCTAAGTGCCAAAAAACATTTTATTGGGAAAACACAAAAAACCGTTTTTGAATCAAATTTATTGTCGTAAATCGTTTATTTAAAAATAAAAACTGTTAAATTAAGTCATTTTAAATATTAAACATGCTTCAAATATAACACATATTACAAAAAATGAAAATGATAAAGTGCTTAAACTGTCAAAATGTTTAAAAATATTGTTTATTGTCATCATCGAGAAATTGCAACATTGCAGTAATGTCTTTCTTTTTAGATTCTTTTAAAGGTAAGGAATTTGGAAGAGAAGACAGTGTAGCATTTTTGATGGTAGTGGCATTAATGCCAGGTTTTAGGACTATACAACTTTCCCACGGTGCTAAATCACTGTAACTTTTCTTGTACATGACGGTCCCAGGGTTGTTCTTTGAAACTCGAATCCAAACAGCTGTAGAAATTCCAAGTTTGGCTGTATTCAGAAACGCGGAAGAGGCTGCATCAAAATCAAAAAACGTTTTCTCGTCACCCATGTTCAGAACTTTGTAAGGACGTGAAGGTCTCGCTGTGACTATCGCCTTCATAACATCCTGCATATTAATTAGCTTGCATTGTCTTGCTCTTTTTTCGATTAAAGCAAAATCCCGATCTGAAGCTGAGAACGAATGACCTGATACAAGAAACTTATGATCAATCGTTTCAAAAACTTCATGGCAGACAAGAAAAATGTACAAGAACAAAAGCATTCTGTTTTTCAACTGACCTGCACAGTTATCACTCCAAACGCACAGATTTTTTTTGTATGTATTGAGTAGTCCACAGTTTAGTGTTTGTAAAAGGCAAAATGCCATTTGGTTGCCTCCTCTTCCTGATTGCCCCTCATGCCAAATACACATCAATCCATCATCTGTATCAGCCACGTGAATACCAAAGTTGTAACCAGATATTTGGCGGGAATAGTACATACTACTGTGAGTTAGTTTGGGTAACGAAAAAACTTTCTGCAAATCCATTGTTATGGTGCACGTGTCACTTACTGGCAAAGTGCTTCGTATAAAGTCGCTTTTTATAGATGCGAAAACAGCTTCTACTTGGCGGTGATGTAACTCAAGTTTTGATGTCCCTGTTTTCTTGGTTGCTGGGTCAGAACTTTTGGTTGATATGCTCAGTTGATCGCATGTTTTGCAAGTATCCACTCGTGGTCGACGGAAGGATAGGTTCGGAAAATCCTTCAAAAAAACACTTCGGTAAAACTTGTGTGAAATATGAGTACAAGGATTCTTTTCTTGAAATGCCCTGAAAAGCCTATGCACATTCAGATCAGAGCTCAAATACTCTTTGTCCGACTTAAGTCGGTTGTAATGACTGACATCTCTAGGGAAGCTATTAATATGTTGTTTCACTAAACGACGATCATGGACAGTGAATTTAAACATTTTTGCACCACCTCGCTTGTCTGTGTAAGTGTAATCCCAAATTTTTTTCTTCTTGACAATGGTTGTAATCCTTTGGGGATTAACAGCAAAAATCTTCATGAATGTCTGTTTACAAACTTTTTGTAAACCTCCCTTACCATCAGGAACAGTGTAACTCATAGTGCATTGGCGTCGGCTCTCTGAATCATCATCGTAAGTACCATGACGACGTCGTGTCACCGGAAGTATCTGAATCAGTCCCATAAGATAACTACCCTGTTCATTTAAATCCAGTGAATAGTAGGACTCATGGAGTTGCATCTTCTCTATACCAGTCAGTTCCTTACAATAGCTGTTCTTACATTTGCATTCAACCTGAAAACAAAAAAAGCAAAATATAAGGTTACATTGCAAATATTGGTTTTTGTTGCTAACGTCATTATTGCACACATACTCGAAAATAAAAATTAATACTAACCTCGTTTTTAGGTTTACGTCTTGCCGGAACTAGTTTTTTAAATTTATCGGTAGTGTACGAATTTCCACTAACTCGTGCCTCACTCTGTATTTTTCTCTTACGTTTTTTGTTTTTAACTGTTTCATCACGACGAAATGCTTGTTCATTCATTATTTCATGCAAAATAGGAATTTTAACCTTAAAACGACACGTTCCCGAACGTTTATAAGCAACTACTGACATGGAACTGGAACAATACTAATAAAGAAGCATGGCACTTAGAACAGTTTGGCCGGACACGTCCGAAGGACATACCGCTAGCTTGATCATGCAGTCAATTTTTAAATTAGGTAACAGTAGAATAGGGACTTAAATCACAGTGGGGCTATTGGCGATGGCACATAGAACACTTTGAGTGGAAAAAGTGATTTTTTGATTTTTTGGCACTTAGATCACTTTGCCCCGTCACTCTACATTTAAAAATCGAATAACTTTTGTATTTTACATTTTTTTCTAATTCTGTAAATAAAGCAGTTTACAAGGGGGTCAAAATATAGTGAATAACCCTGTACATTCACTGGGGCCGACCGACCGGCTTTGTCCCGTCATACAGCTGACCGACTATAATAACTTTTATTTATATTTAATTTAGAATGTGTGTACTGATTTTCAGCCTTAGTAAATGGATTTAATTACCTTCGTAGGAAGCAACTTTGATACCCTCTCAGTAACCCCTGTTCTACGTTTCGCTTGACCGACCGCAGTATGTTTCTCTACACAATCACAGTAATCAACTGTGAAAAATCTAGCTTTAGTAAATTCAAAGATATTTTTCAGCGCTGCCTCTTGGACTATGATTATTGACTGATTAGTCCGAAAACGTTTGTGATGTACTTTGTGATGTATGTACCTACTTTATTCCAATTTGGATCTTTTTAGAAACAATTTTTTAATAAAATTATATACCATTTACAGAGGAAGATTTTTTAGGTCTTAAGTAAGAAATAAATATTTAAATTCTTGGCCATATCCTAGTCAGCCCAAGGCTTCATGTAGGGATTTTCCCACCAGTGACTTCATTTGTTCTACCCATCATAGTGAAGGAAGATCTTCCTCTTTGGCCTTTTACCTTTCCTTCGTCTACCAATAGTTCCATGGTCTCCGTTCTTCTCGGCATGTGGCGGAAGTATGCTAGTGATGTTCGGTTTACTTTTTTAATAGTCTTTTAATAGGTCTTTTATATTAAGCTCTTCTAGAATTGACAGGTTGATTATGTGTTCTGTCCAGGACCCGCGTAGGATTCTTCTGTAGATCCACATTTCGAAGGCTTCTATCTTACTTCTGTCGATTTTTTTGGGAGTCCATGTTTCAGCTACCTATGGCAAATCGGAAAAGTAAGAGCATTGACCAACCAAAACCTAAACTTTGGTTTAGTCCAGTATGTATGTAAAGTTTTTGTACCATTACTCTTTATTTCGTTTTTGTTCCAACTTGTAGACAGATTTTGGAAAAATTTAAAATGCTCACAAACTAGTTTTCATCAGTATTTGTTCAGTTTCTACTGCAAGTCTTGTGTGTTCTGAGAGCGAGTGCCTGAGATTCCTTTCTTTAGCTCATAAACCTTAGCTCAAGTAACGCGGAATTAAAATAAATTTGGTACTCCTGATAATATGTTTAATATTTAAAAATTCTTGATATTAATTCCTCAAAACTTTTAAAACCTCAGTAAAGTAACAGATTCAACAATACGGCAAAAAATTGACCAGCAAACTTTAAAGATTCACAAAATAACAAACCACCCCCTAGGAGTTTATAGGTCAGTCTTGCCGTGTACTGTAGACTGTAAAGACTCACACTGTAGGTTGTTTGTTTTATGTAGTAAGTTATAATGTTTATCCTTCTGCTGTTGGCAGTAAGCAGTGAGACACACACCAGAAAAAAAATTAAAGTGTTATTTTTTATTACTAATTATATTTTTTGTAAAAGGATATAATAACCAGTCTCAAAGATAATAATTGCACCAGCAGCTCCGTCGATTATTATGTACAAAACAAATTGCTTCTACACATTTCTAAAGATAACAACATTTATTTTAGTCTATAATCATACTTTCCAAGGTAAATTAAACACGAAAGACAATTTACGGAGTACTCTAGCCAGCGTTAGTTAAAAAGCGAACATAACGACGTCCGTACCATGTTCTGTAAAAAAATTTGTTGGTTTTTTCAGGGTCACCTCAACACTTGCAAGCATGATGCTATTCCTTGCACAAGTAAGTGCGGAGCGCAGATTCCTAGGGTGTTGATGGAAGATCATTTGAAGTACACGTGTCCACAGAGGAGGACAAGGTGCGAGTTTTGTAACAAGGAGTTCACAGGACATGCTTTAGAGGTAGGTAATTCATAAATATATTAGTTTTCGGCCTTCAGGTGAAAATAGTTAATAAATATCTTGGTCATCAATTTTGAAGCTTTTTACGTTATGTCAATTATATAAAAATAGTAGATCTATTTTGTAGAATCTTTAAGGAACTTTAATCAGAATGTTTGTGTTCTCCTCTACCTTTTCTCCTTCTTAAATATGTAGTGGCGTCATGTAATTTGTTTGACTATTAATTTCTGTCCAATTTCTCTCTCCTGTGCGTGTTGTTGTGCTTCGGAGAATGAGTAACCAGTAATATCCTTTATTTGGTCCGACCATTGCACTAGAGATCTTCCTCTGGATCTTTTGCCTGCTACGTTGCCTTCAGCTATCATTCGTTCCATGCCTTTTCTTCTTCTAGTTATGTCCAAAATATCTCAGTATATTTTGGTTAATTACTAGTTGTGGTGAATCTAGTTTTTATGTTGTTATATTGAATTATAATTTGTACAATGTGCGCTCCATGGTATGCGCAATATTCTACGGTGGACCCAATGTTTGTGTAAATAGACTCGATTTGTCTTTAAATTTAGGTTAGATATAAATCTTGTCGAGGCAGGTGCTTCTAGTCTTTGATGAATTTTCTCCATTCTTTCCTGTTCTTCGCCATTTGTGTTGCTTCTTGCCAAGCTTTGCCCTTATTTTATAATATCTCTGCTATGTCGCTGTTCAACTCTTGTATTGGTATGCTTCTTCTATTGTTCTCTATTGGTTTAGATTCCCACACTCTCTTCACTTGCCTGTTACTGTCCATTCGTGTTATATGACCTAACCGTTCTAATTTTTTCTCATTTATTGTGTCAAGTAACAGTTTCATTTTATGTCTGCTGCTTCTTCTTCTTCTTTTAACCTTCCGTTACTCGCGCCAATTTTTTGTGATCGAATACTCGCGCACGGTGCAGAAGACCGGGTCCAAAAATATGGGTCAGCATATTTCAAAAAAAAAAAAATTATTGCAAAATTGTATCCAGGTATATTATTTAATGAATATATGATCATATAATTTTGTAGATATGCGTTTGTGTCAACATTATATTACTTTAATAAAAAATAACTTTGTTCATCATCATCTTCATATAGTAGAGTAAATGGACTGGCAAAAGGCTTCTAGAAAAGATTTTCGTGGGCACTTTGTTGCTAAAATGTAAAACCCATATTTTTTGGTTTCTAATATATTTGTAATGCAAAATCACTTGGTCGTCCAAAAATCGTTGCGGAGGGGACCGGTGGGGGGCCTTACAAAAAAAAAACTGCAATTTTTTTTTCGTCGTTTTTCGGATGTGTAATATCCGAAAATTCATTCCTCAAAGTTGCATACCCATCCGGACATTAGAAATATTTGTTTTTAATTTATAAAAATACGTCAAACCATTGTGGTATACGGAGCGCCTTCATATAAAATCACTTGCCCTGACAACCCATATTTTTAAAATCGTTTACATCGCTCTATCTCGAAAAATATTGGGTCTAGCAAAAAATTACTTTCTATAAACGTTATAGACCAAACATCAGAGAACATGTGAGTGTTTTTGGAATTTTGATTGGATAATTAGTTTAAGAAAAAATTAAATAAATCGAACGGCATGTCACGACGGACAGTGGTGAACGCAGAGATGCGAGGAAGGGCGAGATTCTATGCGGGAGTCAACCCCTAATCGACTCTACTGACCGGGATGTTGTTAGGGTCGTTTTTGCCTTGAGATGCTGTTCTTTCTTTAAATTCTTTACTATTATAAGCTTTAGTTTTAGCGCGAAATCCACTGAGATTTTAAGTGAGACATAATAAAGTTCTTCTGTGTTAATTATATTATTAAAAGTGATTAATTAAACCTATTGGTAAGTTAACAATATTGTACAGTTCACCAAGAATAGCTGAAAGTCTGAAATTCTAACTGCCTGCGCGAACAATGAAGTGAGAACGCACTCGGAAGGAAAAAGATAGCCTGTACGCGCGGGTGAACTTTAAAATGTAGGTACAATCGGAGACACAAATATAGAAACGTAAAGTTTGAATAGTTTCTAATAGGTCCCGTACACAATTATTATTACTGTCATTACTTTTCTTCAGTATATTTGTAGTATTTTTTTACAAAGTGAGATGTAATAAAATAGATCCAACAAAAACCGCTTGTGTTGCTATAAATTATGGCATTATAAACCAAAAATTATATTTTTATATTGACTATTTATACTTTATATTACCATTATATTGACCAAAAGGTTTCGGAGAAAAAGGGCGTAAGCAGTAGGATAATAAATAGAAATTAGATGTTCGGTCCCGGTGAAGCATAAATATGGTGTCTTTGTAAAAGTACCTTTTGTTAAAAGAGATATTTATAACCTTTCTCGTATCCATTTCCATAGCATTTGTCGTCATCGTTTTATTCAGTCCACACAAACTTTTCACTAATTTAAAATCAAAACTGACATTTTTTTCAGCGACATATTGCTTCATAGAAGCCCATACTAACTCTATAGGATTCAAATCCGGATAATATCTTGGGTAACCGTAAAACTGAATGTCCTTTATCCTCGAGTATTTTGTCAATTTCATAGGTTTTAAACAGAGGTTTGTGTAATTTTATAATGTCGTATAATTCAAATTTCAACATGTCATCTGTAAAGGAAATATTTCGCGTTGTCAGCCACTGCTGCATTTCTGCTTTCCTGGAAGACATAGTTGGACATTTCTCAGTTTGTACGTTGTGATACGGTGCATTATCAATCACTAAAACGCTGTGAGGGGGCAAATTTGGTATCAGTTTATCCTGAAGCCACTTTTTGTAATTGTCGTAGTTCATTGCAACATGATAATCTCCTGTTTTTATAGTAGGTTTGTAGCGCAGATAAGCGTTTTTAACAAAACCACTTTCACCTCCAGCATGCACTATCACAAGCATCTGTCCTTTAGATACTGGTTTTTGTATGCCCTTGTTTGAACTATCAGACCAGCTCTTTTGGTGGGTATGAGATGAATGGACGTATGTTTCATCCATGTATATAATTGGGCGATTTGCGTTCCTGTAACGTTTCATACTACGTAAGAAATTCAGTCTAAGATGTTGAATATTGGGCTTTTCTATTAATATTTTTCTATTAGTTCTGGTTTTTCGCCAACGAAATCCCATCTTTCTAATTACTGTTCGTAGGCTTTCTATGGAACCTGAGTAGTTGTACTCCTCTGCAAATGTTCTGTGTATGCGTTTCATAGTTGGGACTTGTTTTTGTGTTATACAAAAATCCATTATATAACGTCGAAGACGCCCTATATCAAAATCGTCCAAGCACGTTTTTGAAGCGCTTTTTTTTCTCTTTTTGTTTGGAGTTACAAATGAGAAATATTCGCCATCTTCAATTAATTGCATTTCCCGAGCAATTTTTTGAACGCTGCTTAAACTAACACCTGTTGCCAATACCACACGTTCCTGCACTTTTTTCAAATCTCTACACGGTTCATTGTTTTTCGCTTCATTTATCATAAAATGAATCACGTTTGCTATAACTTCCCGTGTCTGATTATTTAAAACTTTTCCCTTCAAATTCGATTTAAACAAAATTTGAAAATTTTAAATTGATTCTCCTTTGCGGTTCGTACTTACAAAAAATGTTTCGCAGACTGTACCGACTTGTTCACGTTACAAACGGTAGATATTAAGTGAACGCTGAGTGCGAGATCCGTCGGATGACGAATGCGCATCACGGGCGTGGTTATTTTCAGACTTTCAGCTATTCTTGGTGAACTGTACCTACTTATTAGTATTACAGTTAAAAATTTTTTGTATCCATCTAGAAATGGATTTAACAAACAGCAGCAGCTCTGACAGCTAACTTGAGTAAAAAATCAGATTAAGGCATGTTTCTTTCCGAAAATCTGATGTCGGACAAGACGTTTTTATTCAAAATGTGTGTCTTATTTGTTTGGAACGAGGAAGGCTGGTTAATTCTCAAGAAAGATCTAAAAAAACTTTTATTCAATGCACCAGTGAACGTATGAAAAATTGTCATGATGATAAATATATGCGGCATATACCTATTCTCAAAATTTGATGATCTACAAAATCAAGATTTTTTTAAATGGCACAAAAATTGTTACAAATCCTATATGAGCTCAAAGAACATTGCCTCGTACAAGTCAAAAAATACTAAACTGACGTTTCGTAGAGAAGATATTTTTCAAAAACGGCCCTTGCGATCACCTTTTAATTCACAAAAGTGCATCTTTTATCAGAAGCGCTCACCGAAACAAAAACTGTGCCAAGTTATGACTAATAATATACAAAAAAAATTAAGAGCTATATCACGATATCACGAAGCAACCCTGTGTTCTTTGCGAGAACTGGAGACGACTTAATTGTCTCGGAAACAAAATATCATGCCGCTTGCGTTTCAACTGAATTACACAATCTAAATAAAAAATCTGTTGGAAATACTGATATTAACAAAACAGAAAATGAAGCATTTGGGAAACTCTTGGAGGAAATGGAGAAAGGGTTTTGAGAAAGGTAAAGGATACAATACAAAATCGATTGGCAAAAAAGGTATCGTGAAATTAGTGGCATTGACGACATGAGCGAGAAACAAATAATTAAAAAAATGAAAAACCATTTTGGGGATGCTGTTGAATCAGTAAGGTCTCCTAGACAAAACGAGCCCACAATATTTTTAAGGAAGTTCTCGAAAGAACAGGCAATTGAGACAATCGTGCACAACCACGACGAATCTGACACTCTCAGTTTCAGTTTCGGTGCATCGGAGCAACACATTCTAGTCAAAATCTGCCAAATTATCCGAAGTGAGATAAACAAGATGTCAACTGAGCCCGACTTAAAAAAAAATGAATGTTAGAGACTACAAAAAGTCTATTCCTGAAAGCTTGTATTCTCTTGTTAACCTTATAGTCCGAAATTAAAGCGATAATGAAAAGGAGACTGAAACCCTAAGCATTTGACAAGACATTATTTTTGTCTGCTCAAAGGGAAAAATAAAAACTCCAAAGCATATTGGGCTAGGACTTTTAGTTCATCACGAAACAAGATCAAAAAAACTCATTGAAGCAATGCACGCCTGCGGTCATTCAATTTCATACATCAATACTCTTAGAGTGCGTAACAGCATCGCCTAAGAAGAAATTCAACTTTACTTGGAGAATGATCATGTGACCATACCGAGACAATTGGTACCCGACAGATTTGTCCAATTTGCCGCTGACAACATTGACATTTTGGAAGAGACCTTGGACAAATCACCTACTTTTCCAGAGAGGACCATTGAATGAAGATATACCTGGACAATTTAAATTTTTGCCATAGAATCAGAAGCTGACAATACCTAATGGTTTTCATTCCCTTCATAAAAGTTATTTTGAGAAATCAAAAAGAAAAGTACAATCAGAAGAAAATAAACTGAGAATCATAGAAAAGAGCCAGAATCTTAATAATAACATACGATGTCGTAACATGGCATGGTGCATTTGCAGAATGAGGGACTGTTAGGAATGAAACCGTTATCCCACAGTGGTCAGGATTTCATAAACTGACTTTGGAGGATAAATCACATGTAACGACCTATGGCTACTTACCTCTTCTACCCCATGTCTCGTCAGAATATGATACCTTTTGGACTGTTATCAGAAAATGCAGTGAAATTGCTAAGAAGCTAAATAACAGATACACAGTACTGACATTTGACCATCTATTATAAAGCTAAAGAGCTCCAATGGTCCCAGCCAGAAGACACAAGGAATGTAGTTACTCGTCTAGGTGGATTCTACATTGTTATGAACTTCCTGAAAATAATTGGTCAGTTTATGACAGATTCTAGATTTGCTGACGTATGGTTGGACAGTGGTCTATATGCTCAGTCCACAATTGATGGTATTTTATCTGGTAAAAAGTATAATAAAGCTATACGAGCCCGTAAGTTGACATACGAAGCTGTGTCAAGATTATTAATAACTAATAACTCTGTATAAGAAGTGGCTTTTAGGCTGTGCTAGTCCTTCTGTATATCTAGTAATTAAGTAATAGGTACGTAGATGTAATTGTTTGTATTACTATCCTTTGTTCTTGATTCCGAAATTAATTCCAGGGAAAACCGATGCCATTTTAGAATATGTACATACCAAGCTTTTGAACTTTAACCATTTTACGACGTCCTTAATAACCCGTTGTCCTAGGTGAACGACAAACGCGACAACGCGACACGACGCGACGCGACGCGAAAATATCAAGTAATGGTTGTATTTGTGTATGGCCTACGTTTTCGGGTTAATCACTCTACGACAAGACGCGACGAAGTACGAACTTGATTTGTTCGCGACGAGACACGACACAGTGTGACACCCCATTGCTTTTTTCAATTCAAATTATGCTACGCAATAGTTTATTAAATAAATAAAAACTAATAATAACTATATAGTACCACTGTTTTTTCATTAACATACCTTAAAGTCAGTAACAGCCTCTTCTCAATAGAATTTGGTTTTTGAAAATTACTTATTGATAGTTATTGATAGCTCAGTTATTAATACTGAGTTTAACAGCTGCAATGATAAAATCGAAAGTGAATAAGCCACAATACTCTTTAAACCAACGTGGATTATTTCATTAATTTCGGATATAAATGATTAAACTCTCCAAATTTACTCGTTCTAAATATATGACATTTGTTGTCTTTCTTTTTCGTTTATGGAATTTTTTAGCTAAGTATTTAAAATATGAATTTTCTAGTAACACTGCCGTATACTTCCCCACACTTAAGAATAGGACTGAATAATTGACATCGTCACGTTTTTCCTGGTTTGAGTGATGGAAAGCGACGCGATGCGACGCTACATAAGCCACACGTCGCGTGAATTACTGGTCGCATCGCATCGCAACGCATCGCATCGCGTCGCGTCGTTTTCCGTCGCTCACCTAGGACAACGGGTAAGCTTTATAATGATAAAACAATTGAATCTGTAAGAACATTTTTGGGGATACCTCGACGTACTAAGTCATCTAGGGCTCGTTAACACGGAATGAGTCCCACCAGAGCTTAATCCTTTTGATATCGTAAGTATCTGGGATAAGTGAATTTTCCCCTTTGAGGGAGTGTGAGCCGTATGACTAAATCTGGAATAAGTATACAACAGTACCTTAAATATATACAACAATTCCTATTATTAATATTATGATAATATAACTACATACTACTATCACTTAACACATACAATATTCCAAAAGTGTTAATAATCTGACAACAAAATGAGCCAAAAAAATCTATTTAGTACGCTAGCAGTATTCATCATCCCTAAAAGTGGCATCACAATGAAAAAACGACCCTAACAACATCCCGGTCAGTAGAGTCGATTAGGGATTGACTCTCGCATAGAATCTCGCCCTTCCTCGCATCTCTGCGGTCACCACTGTCCGTCGTGACATGCCGTTCGATTTATTTATTTTTTTTTAACTAATTATCCAATCAAAATTCCAAAAACACTCACATGTTCTCTGATGTTTGGTCTATAACGTTTATAGAAAGCCATTTTTTGCCAGACCCAATATTTTTCGAGATAGAGCGATGTAAACGATTTTAAAAATATGGGTTTTCAGGGCAAGTGATTTTATATGAAGGCGCTCCATATACAACAATGGTTTGACGTATTTTTATAAATTAAAAACAAATATTTCTAATGTCCGGATGGGTATGCAAATTTGAGGAATGAATTTTCGGATATTGCACATCCGAAAAACGACGAAAAAAAAAATGGCAGTTTTTTTTTGTAAGGCTCCCCACCGGTTCCCTCCCGCAACGATTTTTGGACGACCAAGTGATTTTGCATTACAAATATATTAGAAACCAAAAAATATGGGTTTTACATTTTAGCAACAAAGTGCCCACGGGATAGCACAATAGGATCCCTTTTAAACTATACTAATACGTTTCCTCGTCAGTCGATACTTCCTCAAATAATTTTAATAATCTTTCCTTCTCTTTCTAGTAATCCATATCTAAATATAAATAAACAAATATATAAACATTGAAAATAAGAGAAAGATCTTAAATTACCTTACTAATTAAAACTATTGATGTCTGATTTAAACACAAAAATTTGTGCACAAAAATACTCACACATGGTGTACCGCACCGTGTTGCCTAATAATAAAAGTACAATACTCTTTTTTACACTGCACGTGGACTTCACCCACAGTTTACTGATGACTGAAGAGGTATATGCAGCAGCAATTCAAAATCTCCACTATAATCAGAGTTATAGGAAGTTATTTAGAGGGCCGGTCTCATACACCGTTTGCGAGTAACGGAGGGTTTAGGACTATGTCCTGTTTCTTCTGTTACAGTCTCTGCTGAGATCTGGAGCTCCAGCTCTCGTACCATCGTTTTTTGGGTCTTCCTATGGGTCGCTTGGTGTTGGGCTTCTGTGTCTTAGCCCATTTCGTCATACGTTTAGGGTCCATCCGATCTACGTGGTCTCTAAAATTCGTCGTCGTACTCTTGCACATCTCACTACGTCTTGAACGCCTAGCTTTCACATTGTGTCTTCGTTTCATATTCTATCTCTGAGTGTGATACCTCTTATGGATCTTAGGGTTTTCATCTCTGTTGTTCTCATTATTTGTTTGGCCTTTGTTGTCTCATGTCTCGGCCCTTGTCTAAGCTGCGTATGTCAGGACGGGTCTAACACATGTCTTATAAATGCGGACTTTGCTTTCGGTGTTCATATATTTATTTCGCCAGATTATATCCCTCAGGAAACCAGATATTCTCGCTGCTTTCGTTGCCTGCTGTTTTGTTTCTTGTCACAGATGCCTGTCGCTAGATATTTCCACACCCAAGTATCTACAATCCATTAGGTACCTGTTCGATTATATGGTCGTCCACTATTAATTTACATCTAATTGGATTCTTGGATATTACCATCGATTGGGTTTTCTCTGTGGATAGTGTCAGGTTATACTTTTCGCCGGTTATTTTAAAATTTTGTAGAGGCGTTGTAAGTCATCTTCGTTTTCGGCTATTAAGATTGCATCATCTGCGTAGCAAAGTATTATCATGGTTTGATTACCCATTTTGTTTCCCTTATTCATTTTGTTAACACTACCTACAACATCATCCATTATTAAATTAAATAGGCATGGACTGAGGCTGTCCCTTGTCTAATACCGACATTGATTTTGATTTCTTCCGTGAGCCCTTTGTGTGGTTTTTATTCGTGTTTTGTTGGATCGATTGAGGTCTTTGATTATATTTCTATATTTCTGACCTATGTTTTTCTTTCCAATAATAGTGAGCACGTCCTTCAATCGTACTCTGTCGAATGCCTGTTTCAGATCTACAAAGCATGTGAACATGGGCTTGTCGAATTCTATTGATTTCTCAATTATTTGTCACATGATATAGATAGCGTCTATTCTAGATCTGTTTGGGCGGAAACCCTGTTGTTCTTCCGATACACCGACTTTCTTGTATATTTTTTGGGATATAATTTAACTGATTTTATGTCTGTTTCTTATTTCTTCATTGAGTCTGTCTGCCATTCTTTTGTTCGTCTGAGGTATTTCATCTCTGCTGGTTGTATCCTACTCTGGTATCTTCTGTTTAAAATCCAGTTAGGTCATCCGTGTCTTATTGTTTTCATTAACTGTGTATTTTTATTTGCATTTAATACAACCTGTTCTAGACAATATGCAAGGATGTTTTAAAGATTGTTATATTTGAATGGGACTATTCCCCCAAACAGGTGTCAGCACAATACAATATAAATGTTCGTTTCAATTTATGTTTTGACTTAATTTGATTGAAAATTAATCGTACCGCATGGGAAAAGTTATAGCGGACGGACTATAAATATCTTTATAAGCACGCACTTGTATACATTGTCTAAAATAATTTGATATAGATATACATACAGTAATCTAGTAGAGATCACACGTATCTTAAGGTCCATACACATATCGAGCCAAACTGTTTGCGAACTGCTCGCGTACAGTTCGTTGACAATATATTTGCAGTGAACTCAATGCAAACTCATCACCATCCATGAAAAGCGACGAACCAACACTTGTGCGAAGTTTATATAAATGATTCATTTAATTTATTATTTAGGTATTGATTGTATTGCGTTTCTCACGTTTCTTATCTCTTTCAAGTCAAGAAGCAACTGCCATTCATACAATCTCGATGCAGTGACACGTACAAACAATATCACTGCGTACGCCGTTCAAGTTGAACTGCGAATGTCCTTTGTGTTCGTCCCAAAAACCGACAGGCCGTGGTTCGTAATGAGCGACGACCGAACAGTTCGCAAGCGGTTTGTCCCGCGGTACAAATTATACGAATATAGCGTTCGCAAACAGTTCGGCTCGCATGTGTGTATCGACCTTTACAGTAAACTGTGTAGGTATTATATCTTTCCCTAGTTTTGAACCCTAATCAAAATTAAGTTTGTTTTGTTAGGTTGCAATGATTCAGAAATTCTTTCACTCATTTTCAAAACACCAGATTAACATTTGTACTGTCTAACGAAACTCATCCACTAGATAGAGCATTAGCCGGGAAAGATACGCCGAAAAATCTTTGTTCGTCTTAATAACCACAGGTTTCCACGCCACCTGTGAAGTAGTAGGTATACCTACTTGGCGTGTTTTTTTAACGCAAAAATCCATATTTACGACCGTTAATCTTGAATAGCTTTTTTATAGATGTGGAATTGATAAGGACTTTTTAAGCGAATTTTTAAAACCCTCTTTTTTGGACTAATCTCTCCAGCCCTTTAGGTTCAAACTACTTCGGGCAGTTTGGCACAAAGTTCGGGTAGTTTGGTGGGTAGAAGTTTGGGGAACAAATTCGCGTATCGAAAAACGATGTCTTTGTGCAAGTGACGATACGTACATATGATACGTATAGTATTTTTACTACAAAAACGTTATTACGTAGGTCAACATTTTTGACGTAAGGGAACTGTCAGAACATTAGAATGTGACTTTTCATTATTGCTATGTTTATTATAAACACGGCAATAATGAAAAGTCACAATCTAATGTTTTGACAGTTCTCTTACGTCAAAAATTTTGACCTACGTAATAACGTTTTTGTAGTAAAAATACTATACATGACACGCATTTTTCTTTAAACAAAAAATGAAAAGTTTTCAAAAAATGGAATTTAAGCCACTTTACAAACGAATTATTTAAGAAGTGAATTTATGTGGTAACTGTTTTAAAGGTTATCAAATTGTTATTAGTAAAAGCCCTATATCGATGTTCAAAATGAACAAAGGCAGTCATATTAATTTCTATTCAAAATATTTTCTAAAGACATCGTTGTTTATTGGATTATGTTTGTTTGTAATGTAAATAAAACACACACAAACAAAAAGTCTAATATAAGAAGGGTTAAGATACGGCAAGTGTTTGTTTTTGATATCAATGATCAATGTGGTGTTAAAACACTCATCCGAATTTTTTGTTCCTGTTTATAGATAGAGCGGCATTTGGTGCTTTCATTAACTACTTTAACAAGCCTCTGGTATTCACTATTCATGCTTCCCATGCCTGTGTTTATACTTTCGATGTATTTTGTTTTGCATATGGCATCCTGCTTATGTGAAACTGAAAGATATAGATGTTAATGAACTTATAAAATTTATCTTTGTATCTACATCAAAGATGGGTCCGAGGAATGGATTGACTGTTATATTTTTGTTTTTTAATGTTGTTCTGAAGCTATTTTCTTGTGGCATTTTTATAATCAAGTATATTCAAATGGGAAATAAGCCACAATTTTACCTAAAAATGATTTTATTAACGTTTCGACGCCCAAGTCGGGTGTCGTTGTCAAAATACAAAATAATACTAAATAAACAAAAATGTTGTTGCTTAGTAAAAGATTCTTCTAATAATTTATTTAATCTGACTCATTTATATCGGCAATTCATCAATATCAACCAGGAACGCAACTCATCAATATTGGCAATATCATTTTAAAGTCGTCTACTTTAAAATGTATAATATGTGTCTGAATTGCCGATATAAATAAGTCAGATTAAATAAATTATTAGAAGAATTTTTTACTAAGCAACAACATTTTTGTTTATTTAGTATTATTTTGTATTTTGACAACGACACCCGACTTGGGCGTCGAAACGTTAATAAAATCATTTTTAGGTAAAATTGTGGCTTATTTCCCATTTGAATATACTTGATTTTTGTTTTTGTATGAATGCATCTTTGAGAGAATGACTATTTAGTAGGAGCACAAAGATTTGCGTGATAGAGGCTAAAAAGAGTCTTATTTCGAAGCTATTTTCGTGTGACATGTTTTACAGTAAATATTTTATATTTTGAGAATTTTTATATTTTTGTAAACCATAATGATCGTAATTAAATAGGTTTTGTTTTTGACATTTAGATTTTAATCCAGAAACCATTTTCAAAAATTCATGAAATAAAAGATTCTAAAAGATCGATTCTTTTCTATCTTCCTGTGCCATGCTAGATTATCGTGCGTTGGCTATCAAATTGGCTATACTGCTTTGGTTGACGGCAGCTCGGAAAAGGAATGCAGAGGATATATTAAACTATTTCCTACTGTTTCTAAGTCATGAAGTTTTTCTTCGACCTGGCCCGCTTCTTCCGTCTATCTTGCGTTGTATTATTAAATGGAGAATATTATAACATGGCCAAAATATTCCAGTTTGCGATTTTTAACCCGCCGTTACACGCGTCTTCAATTGTGACGTGGTTGCACGCGTATGAGCGTCGCCCTCACCTACATCAATTCGACATATTTCGAGGAAGAATGAATGTCAACATGTATAACTGTAAAATGGGTTGTACTCACATATTATAGAAGGACTCGTAAACCTTTTTTTTTATTAATTTAACAAAACAAAAGTAAAAATAATATAGATCAAAAGCAAGTTTTCCTTATTTTCAATTTCAGGAAGCCACTGAAGTAATTGACGTTCTTTACGCGAATTCATTTTACTAAAAGTACAAATTAAAATTAACAACTGTTCTAAAGCTATTTCTTTGTGGCATTTATGTGATTAACTATTAATATTTTGTATTTTGGTAACGACGTCCGAGGTGGATTTCGAAACGTCAATAAAATCAATTTTCAAAGTTAAATTGTGGCTTATTTCTCAATTAGAATAGGTAAATTTAAAAATGGGTTCTTAACCAGTGGCGCCCCTAGAATTATCCTCTGGGGGGGGGTTGGCTTGGGTACCGAAAGTTTTTTTGTATTATTTGTGAAAGACAAGTTACATTTTCCTACTTTCTTTTATATATATTTCTATATGCTCTGGGAGGGATTTTACCCCCCCAAACCCACCCCCTCGGTGAGGCACTGTTCCTAACCTAACCTAAACAATAATATTTTAATTAAACCTACCCAAATATTAAACAAAAACCTAAAAGTTTCTTTGAGATAACAGAAACGTGATTTCACCGTGATTGCACGCGCAGTGAGGAATTCCCTCACTTGAAGAGGGATGTCACTTCTTTCAAGTATCACAGAGCACACTCACCGCCTGAAATATTCTATAACTTTTTCATACCCTCTCATGAACGATGCTAAAGGCATTCCTGGGTGCTCAAGGGTATAGTATTAGTTAAGACGATTTTATTGGTTATAAACAAATATGGTGAGGTATTCCCTCATAGCGCGTGTAATGGCGGGTTAACTGTTCTGACCACTTCCGTAACTTTTCCCATACGTTGCAAAAGAACCTCATTAGGATTCTTCTATGGCACTTTTCTTTTATAACATCTTATTAATCTAATTTACAACCATCACCTTTACAACCAACAGTTCAGCACATTTTTGTATTTTTTTTAAACTATGGTACAATAATTATTTTACTTTTACATTAAATACATATATTCAGCACAATTCAAAGAAAAATAAGCCAACGGTGGTAAATTTTTACAGGCACCTAAAAAATGGTCAAGTAGTTTTTGAGTGACAATGTCCGCCTCCTTTGAAAAAGCACTTTTGAGAAAAACGTGTTTAAAGTTTTGACTTTTTGACAACTTCGTCTTCTTTTCTGATTGTCAAATCGTAAAGTGATGCACACCGGAATATGTTTTTGAATCGCGAAGTAATCTACAAAAGAGAAGGGGAACAATTGTTGAATGTTTCACACTACGCTCAAGCTGCTAACGCGAACCCGCGGCAAAGCGAGTCGCTAGCAATATCTACTTTTGAGAATACGACTTTTAATTTTAATATTTTGTGGACAATATACAGTTATTTGTTGTTCAAATGGTAGCAATGATTGTAGCAACGTTTTTATACTAATAATCATTTATTTTTAGAATCATGTGGGTCACTGCGGCTATGAGCCTCTTTATTGCGAAAACAAATGTGGAGTGAAAGTTCATAGAAGACATCTCAGCCAGCACAAAGTTGGAGACTGTTCAAAGAGACTAGTTCCTTGTAGATATTGTACTAAAGAATTCGTTGCAGACACTCTTCCTGCTCATCATGTCAAGTGTGGGCGAGTTCCAGTCCAGTGCCCTAATAGGTAAGTGTATGAAACATTTTTTGGTTTTTTTCTTGTATGATGTAGAGTTCATTTATGTATAATCCCGATATGAAATTTTGTTTTTCTCTATCTTATTTTTTCCCTCAATAGTTAGCTATTTCTTGCTGCTCGTCCGATGTTTTTCTTTTACTTGTTATCTTCTGGAACTGATTCATTAGGTAGTATTTCATTCATCATCCAGCTTCCCAGGCAACTAAAGTGTTCCACCCTTTATACAGAGTTTTGTTATCTATTTTAGATCTGACCAATATTAGTTTGTCCGACCACCATTGATACTATTTTCTTAGGGTTAATGGTGAAGCCCTTTTCATTGGATTTATTGTTTACTGGGATCAACAAAGTTTGCTGATCTTCTAGACTCTCTCCATTATGGCGGTACCATCTTTATATCTGAAGTTATTAATAATTTCACTTACGATTTTAAGATCTTCGCTACGATTGCGTAACACTATTTCAAACACATATTTAAAGTATGCATTAAATATACATAATATAAGTAACATATCCCTGTCTGACGCCAGGCTTAATAGGAACTTAGCTGAAACTTAGCTGATACCTCCTAATCCTCCTTAATGCAAGCGGCATGATTGTATGTAGTAAAGATTTTGGACATCTTGGATATTAAAGCACCCTATGTAACGCACAGCTGAATGTGGCTGAATTTTATGTTTGTGCGTCACAGTGTTGCCATGCTGTTTTCTATATATTTCTTTCATAATTTCAATCAATGTTAAATGTACCTACAAGAATAATAGAATAATAACGTTTACTTCTCCGTCATTATACTAGGTATAATGACAAATGAGGTGTCAAATTAAAGCTTATAATCCAAGGATAGTACTAAAGGTGAGAAGTTAGACCTAGGTTGTCTGTCCGTCTGTCTGTCTAACCTAAACAGAACTAAACCTAAACAGAACATACCTAAAATACACAAAAATGATACATTTCACACACAAATATAATATCACAAAAAATTGTAACGTGATAGTATGAAAAAATAGAGGATACGGCAACGGTGTTACATGTGACGGTCAGATTCAATGCCAATATCTACACAGACATATTAGGGTGCGCTAATAGCCAAGATGTCCAAGATTTTTGAGTAATCTGCATGTTGAGACCAACTAAGTTTAGGCCTCGATCCTGCGTACCAAAAAAAGTTTATTAATAGCAAGCTGAAAATTTGTTAATAGCTTAACGGTGTCTAGCCGGACAAATTTTGATGTATGGGAATACCGGAACAGGGGAAGTTTTAACTGTGGAACGTGTCATCCTGACAAGTTTATGATTGTGAAAACTAGCAGGTTGTTTTTAAGTTTATTCAATAGCAAACTTTATATCACATATTATATAAAAAATGTTTGTCCGACAAATATGTTGGGCATTTTAATAAGTCCGACACGTAGAACTTGTCAAATGATAGGAATTATGTTGGTGGTAAATAGGTGTGATTTTTCCTTGAGAGTTTAATGAAAGGTTAAAAATTCAATTGGAAGTTCTGTCCGACAAAATACATGGGACGTTTTCGTAGTCTGACGTTCGGAACATGTAACCTGTTCCAGAATTAAAACTTCCCCTGTTTCAGTATTCCTGTACATCAAAGTTTGTCCGACTAGACACTGTTAAGCTATTAACAAATTTTGAGCTTGCTATTAACCTTCGAATGACCAAGCGGGGGAAATTTGGACACCAGCGTATGTTTTTCTTTAATAAATTCAAAAGTATTTTCAATTTTTAATTCATTATTTTTTTATTTGACTTTAATATCATTCTAGATATCCTCATTTTTTGAAATAAAAAAAAATTCCCTATATTTTATGAATAAAAAATATATTCTGAAGTTGATGTTTAGTAAAATACCGTCTATTATGTGTAATTCCAAGTAGTTTTACGCTAATGACGTCGACTTTGCAAAGTAACAAGACACTTACTTAACATACACACTACACATGACACTAATACTCATGTTGTGACTGGCTGAAGAATGACATAAAGTCCATGCTATAAAAAAAACTTTGTTAATTGTCATTTTTAACATTTTTGACCTGGGGTCGTTTTCCCCCCCTTGGTCATCCGTGTAACAAAAAAAGGTTGGTCATTGGAAGGTTAATACAGTTTTTTTGGTTAGCAGGATCCAGGCCTAAAACGCTTTCTCGAAATCTATAACAGACGTAAATATTTTTTCGAAACTCAATGCTTTCAGAGTCATGCGACAATGCAAAATTTTCATAAAAATTTTGAGTTTTTACTCATTAAACTCGACAGTCGTTGCACTCTTTAGCGTTAATGTTTTGGAAATAGTTATAAATATAAATGATTCCTACCAGTTATCTGGTTCTTTACCGGTGTATATTTTGTTAAAGAAAGAGGTGATATCGCAACACTCTCATTATCAAATGATTGTAATACTTCTGTAGTTATCTCATCAGGGTCAGGCGCCTTCTTTCGTTTCGTTTGGTCAGTGGTCTTTAGCATTTCTGAGATCAGAATTGGTGCGTATGTGTCACTGTTAGATGTTATTTCCCGTTTAGTGTTGTCTTACCTATAGTATAATTTACTATTGTCGATTTTTTTGTCATTTCTATATCCATTTTTTCGCCATTTGTCACCACTTTATTCACGAGTAGTTTGAAATTTGACGTAGCAATAATTTTTTTTAAATAATTTGGAATTTATTTCTTCACTTTTTATCTGGTGTTCGTTTTGGACATCTACTACCTTTTAGAACTCTTACTACATCCTGACAAGTAAGATTTAGATATAAATAGAAAATAGACGGGTTCATTTTGATTTAAATCTGTCTCCTGCCATACCCCGATAGCTGTTTCTAGGTCTACCCGTTGTCAAGGAGGCTATGCAAGAAGACAAATTTACATCAAAACTTCCGTAGTTCTCGGTACAAAATAAAACTATTTGTACTGTAGCACAGCATAAAGAGGGACAGTAAAACCTCTTCCATGTCGGCACTTTGATCTCAAGAAGTAATACCGGCAGTAAGCAATTGGTAATTCACCAGTGGTGGATGCGGGTTTTCCCTGTTAAAACCCGGACGTTTCTATGCGACTAGCAATGAGAGAGTGGGGCAAAAGCGACCGAGAATTCAATAAGACTTAGATATGTTAAGCTAAGATTTAGATATTATCGTGTTAGACTTTTTACATATTTTTTATGATAGATTTATTATAATATAATAATCTCCCGTTTTATACCGCTCACGCGGCTTGGGGATAATAGCAAGGTAGTCTGCTATCTCAAGGGCCTACGGTATACAAAGAAGGTAACAGGGCCAGTGCTACGCTTCAACCGCCTACTATTACCCCTAGTTTTACCCAAGGGGCCGTTCAAGTATTACGTAACGCAGGTTGGGAGGGGGGGGGGGGTCAAAAATCTTGTATCAGGATTATCAGCATCGAAAATAAGAGCAAGACATATTCTTTTAATTTTTAAATGTCCTAGAAAAGCAAACACCACGTTTGTTTTCAATTAAGTAGGTGACACAGATTTCTCAACACAAGTACACTAATCGGCAATAACGCTTTGTCAGCTAGTCAATATTATTGTAATTCACGGCCACGCTGTATCAGCATTCAAAACAACAACACCTTACACTTAACTTATACATCCAGCAAAAGAAGCGTGTTTCATTCTAATTCGATCTGTTATCAATTATCATTCGTAAAGCAAATACATCATCAGATGGTTATACCGTAAGCACACCAACTCGTTACTAATATATTTAGTAGTGTTCAGTAAATAAGTATTAACAAGTAGTGTTTTATCAAATCAACCCTCTCCTCAGGGTAACAACCCCGTAACATATCCAGTTCTTTTATAATCTTCAAAAATTGCGTTACGTAATACGTGAACGCCCCATTACGGTGCGTTACATAGGGGGAGGGGGTCAAAAATCTTCAAAAATCCCGTTACGTAATACTTGAACGCCCCCCAAGGTACTCATTGATGTTTAGATGGTTTCGCCGGCGCTGGGATTCGATCCCCGGCCTACCTTCGTGGAAGTCAGACATCCTACCGCCTGAGCTATCCGGCCCTAATTGTCTATCCTTTTTTATTGTTTTATTTTTTTATAATTGGCTATATCTAATATTTATTATTAAACTTTTTAGGTGTGACGTTAATGTATTGGCCCGTGAAGAACTAGAATCTCACCTCAAAGAAGAATGCACAGTTTCTGTTCATAGTTGTAATTTCAAAGAAGCAGGATGCAGATTCAAAGGACCTAGATATGTAATAGAAAAACACATAGAAGAAAATTGCCAGCAACACCTGACCCTTATGTGCAATATTGTATCTAAACAACAACACCAAATCACCTCTTTAAAAAGTGCGCTGTCCAGATTGTCATTAAACTATTCTGGAACTCTCATTTGGAAGATTAGTGATTTTTCAACAAAAATGGCTGAAGCAAAGACCAAGGAAGGAATGGAATTGGTGTCCCCACCTTTTTATACTAGTCAATATGGATATAAATTACAGGTAATTATTTTTCAGCTTTAATAATTATTGCTATCATCTTCCCGCCTATAATGTAAACTCCTTCTTTGTCGCCTATTAGGTGTCCCTCTTTACTCCTGTAAAATTTTTGTCCTCTTGACTACTGTTCTTGTTTGATTTCAATTGAATTTAAAATAATTCCGATCCACAACTTTTCTTGCAAAGTAAAAATTTACACAGAAAAATTGTTACATTATAACCCATTTTGATTAAATTTAGTTTATTATAATATCTCCATAGATTTATTTTAAGTCAGGGTTATTTGCTTATATTATGGGTTATGGTTAATGGTTTATTTATAATAAGAGCATATAGTTTATTTAGTTAAAATAATTATTTTATTTTTTGCAGGCATCTCTCTTTCCAAACGGCAACGGAGCTGGAGAAGACACGCACATCTCGGTGTACATCAAAATACTCCCAGGAGAGTACGACGCACTATTAAGATGGCCATTCTCCCACTCGGTTTCCTTCACCCTCTTTGATCAGTCAACCTGCCCGGAAAAAGCTTGCAACATCGTCGAGAGCTTCATTCCCGACCCAACCTGGAAGAACTTTCAAAGACCCAGCCGGGAACCAGATTCCTTAGGGTTTGGTTTCCCCAAGTTCGTTTCACATGAAATGTTGAAGAAGAGACATTTTATGAAAGATGACACCATGTTTATTAGGGTGAAGGTCGATCCTAGCAAGATCGTAGCCGTTTAAACGTTATGGGAATAGTTTGAAAAGAAGGCTGTAGTAGACAATGATTGTACTTCAAAATAGACTAAACTAATAACTGATGTATATAAGATGTCGTCTAGAGAATATTTTTTATGATCTCATTTTTCTTGATGTATATATTTGTATAAATGTAAAAATTTCGTACAGAAAACTGTCCTATGGAAGACTGTTGATCGAAAAGCTATGTATATAAAAAAACTTTTGAATATTAGTATGTATGTGTTTTTGCACAACTATTAAAGATATGCTGTAAAATATCTTGATTAATGAAAACTAAAGCAAATACGAATATTTGTATATTTTGTCGTATTTTTCGTAATAAAAGTAATATTCAAAATGTATATTTAACACGAGGTATTCATAAACTTTCAGAAAATTATTATTATTCTATAAAACGATTACTAAAGTTACTCTAAAGTTTAAAAATTTATTTTTGTATAAAAATCTCATTAATGATTTATGAACTACACCTTCATTAAGTTAGTTTGTCAATAGTAAGTTTCATTTCATAAACAAGTTTAACGTTGTAACAGGAAAGAAGTATATGGAAAAGTGTTTTTACCAGTAAAATGATTTGTAGACTTATCAATGTCATCAGATTTGTTTATCTAACCTAACCTAACAACAGCTGATAATTACGCAAGTAGTGTGTTTTTACGTTTTTATAGCGTTTCAATGACTTCTGATCATTAAGGATCAATGGAGTGAGTAATAATGCGTGGAGACTCATAATGCAAGGAAAGATAGATGATAGAAGAAGCATCGGAAGAAGACGACTTTCATGGCTGAAGAACCTGAGAGAATGGTTTGGATGCAGCTCAAAACAACTATTTAGAGCTACTGTCTCAAAAATTAAAATAGCTATGATGATTGCCAACCTCCGTAGTGGAGATGGCACCTGAAGAAGAAGAAGAAGAAGAAGTGAGTAACACCAAATCATGAATGCTGATCTGTTATCATACTGCTAATCCATCGGCCCCGTCCATTCTAATTTAATTCGCAGATCCATCTCGGATTTTAAACTACATACTATGTTTTTTGTCTTTCTGGCCCCACTCGAGATTAAAACCATATAAACACATTAAAGTGGCTCTACCGACCTACTTAACTATATAGTAAGATATTTTCAAGTTTTTGTAGATCATCAGCCCTGTGATGGATGACCGAAGTTATCTTTAACGTAAAGTTATCCGGTAGTTAAGTTATAATCCTCGAATTGGTGTGATGTATCATATTTAACTTAACTACTTGCGTTATTTCTTGACAGTTCTTGAGTTATCTGATATATCAACTGTCACTTTATAACGCGATGTTAAACCTCAAAGTATCAGATAACTCTGTAGTTATGTAAGGATGTGTAAAGTTAGGTTCATCTTTTGACTTATTTTTAGATATAAATCAAGTAAATATTCAACAAAGAACACTGCTTCAGGTTTTGCTAGGATTTTGTGCGGCATGTTATTCATTTAATATCAAATATAAAGCAGTACAAAATTAAAAATATCCAAAAAATAGAACTCAAATAACAATTAAAAGTACGTAGGTAATAATAAGATTAAAACAATAATTAACGATAAAAAGCAAAGCTAATAATTTAAGAATAAAAGGGTAATACAATTTTAAAAATCATACAAAAATCAAATTGATATTAATTGTTGAATATAACTTGAAATTTATAAACATATGCAGTGTTGCCAGAGAAATTTTTTTAAATGCACTGGAATGACTGAAAGAGTGACACAAAATGTACTAAACCAACACATTTTGTACAAAAACTTTAAAAAATCGTTGTTTAATATTATTTGAAGCAAATTTCTTATATCACAAAATTTGGGGTTTTTATTTAAGTTACTTTCGTATCAAAAGTTTGGTTGTTAATTTTATCAAATTGGTACAATTGTACCAACTCTGGCAACGCTGCTTTTATGGTTATCGTCCCATCCTGTCAAGTCTGTGCCATGTTACGATCAATCTCTCGCACTCACTCCAACTTATACTATTTCTACATAAGGTTCTCTTTGTTACTTCAAACTTGGTTACTTAAATGTTATTTCTCTTTTTAACGTTTAAGAAATAACTATCTCATAACGCTGACGGATACATCACACCGAATTTAGTTAAATAGTTATGGGCATCGTTATCCCTGAGACATCTTAACTTTAACTTAAACGTTCAAGATAACTTCGGCAATCCATCACAGGGTTGAATACCTATACTTTATATTATAAAGTTGTTGCAAACCATGCAACCGTTATGCCAGTCTATTACCTGTACTAACTGAGAGACTAATATTATGCGGAAAATCTACCATGATGATAGAGAAGCCTTGGGATGAATGGGATTATACTTTCCTTTCGCCCATTCAAAATAAAACAAAATAAGTACTATATTTCCTTCTTTTTCGTTAATCTTTTTATTTTCTGTCTCCCAATGGGGAGATTGGATATCATCATCACTGCCTTTACTTTATCTACTGCGGCTTTGAAGAGTTCTAGTGAACTTTTAAAAAGTCCTTAAATTATTTAACCATGACACTCTGATTGTTCCCACACTACTTTCTCATCTTATCTTTCCCTGTATTATCAATCTTAACATTTCATATCGCTGTCCGCTTATTACGTGTCCCATATATTGTAACTTTCTTATTTTTATTCTGTTTATTATGTCAAATTCTTGTCCATTTCTCGCAGTACTTCCATGTTCATTTTTTTCCGTATCCATGCTATTCTAAGCAACTATTATTTGCTCATTTATGCAGATATTTCGACCATTGTGTTAAATGTGGAAAATATTTATTTTAGTTGCATTCATTTGAAAATAACCATCATTCTGATAATAACTGTCTAAAATTATCTATTGGAATCCAATGCCATTGTAAATCTATTACATCAGCCATGGTCTGCTATTGGCGATTAATGTAATTTTAGTAAATAATTGTATTGTTATTGTTTTGTTTTCGTAACTTTTCATAAGCTTTGTCGATAAAATTGTACAATTTTTCATGACAATTCTAATTCTAATTATTAGAGAATAGTCCACTTTCTTCATTTTGTAACTTTTTTTCTTTTTGGATTGCAACTACTTCTCCTGAGAAACTTCATTGGTTTTTGTTGATTCGATTATACCGTTTGTATAGTCAATATTTTCTCTTGAATTCTCATTTTTGTTCTTTTGTTCTCTTTATTGTCTTCTAAATTCTCATTCACATAATATGCTTTGTACCATTTTTATTCTTTTCATTCGTTGCATTATTTCATTAGTGTGACTTTCAGCTTCACTGTTTTCAAAGCCGCTACAATGCGGTTCGTATTCATTTTTAATGCCTTCGAATGGATCATAAACATCAATGTCACTGCTATGTAGTTGAGACTCCATTTCTTCATAAATTAACAAAGAATACCAGAATCACACATGCTGTTAGGCGGACTGTCTCTGAGGAGGCACTCCCGAGGAGAAATTAACAAAAAAGAGCAGTCTTCTAAAGAGTTCAGCGGCAACTGTGAAGCTGTTCTTACTGTGATAAAGACGCCAGTCATTCCCAAAGAATAATCAAAACTATGTGTGTCTGAGAATGACGTTGGGGCAATAAGGGATGCCCTAACTAAACTTATGTATATCGACGATACTCCTTGCGCACCTCTTTATGAAGGTAACCGACACATGGATAGATACTAAGGGTTGATAATGAGCTGACGAGGCGTTCTTTGAAACTACAGAGGACTTTTTGAATGAAAAGACGGAATGAAAGATCGTTCAGGTCCTCATAAATTAACAGATATTTCAGGCTAAAAAAAATAAGATTCAATGTATAAATGATACGTAGGTATTCATGGTCAGAAAAATAACAGCAATAATTAAATAAGATAACAAGTCTTAATTTAGATCTTAAGAATACATGCTATGATTCAAATCATCCTTAAGATCCATTTTACTTAACATCCATTTTGACGAACCTTCCGCGATCCAGAGGAAACTTACGAACATTTAGTAATTGTAGATAATTAGTATTAAATGTGGGTGCCTACATTGGATCCGTTTTTCTCCGATCAGATCAGATCCGATATCGGCCGACGTCGGGAGTAGCTTCTCCTATTCTCATCGAGAAGTGTTTGGTTTCATTCCGATTGGTTGCAAGTTGAGTTGCAAGTTGGTTGCAAGTTGGTTGCAAGTTGGTTGCAAGTTGGTTGCAAGTTGGTTGCAAGTTGGTTGTAAGATGGTTGCAAGTTGGTTGCAAGTTGGGGGTTGCAAGCTAACATGTTTAAATATATTCAATGTCATCATCTCATTTTCATTTTCCCTGTAAACATCAATAAGTGTGATATTTCCTTCCGACCACTCCATTACTAACAAATATTCCAACTCAGGCGCCCCAAAACCAACAAACCACTCGCAAACCCGTCCAAATACGTATTGCGAACCATCAAAGCATTTGTTGAAAAGCCGACAGAAGTTAGATCGTGGTGTGCCGTGTGCGAGCCGTTTGTGTGCCACTTGAAAACACGTACTAATCTAACAAATATGCTGCGCGCGAGCGGCTCGCACACCGAGCAGAGCGCATATGTATACCCGCCTTTAGACTTGCCTAGAACATATTACTTACTGCAATCTACTATTTTAGTTGAGATAAGCCACAATTTAAATATGAAACCTAAATTGTGGCTTATTCCCAACTAAAATAGTAAATTTCATAAGATGCCACTTACCGAATTCAGGCATAATTTGAATAAACCACTTTTCTGTACTATATGTCTGTTAGTTTCATCCACAATGCTTATCGATATCAACATACAAGTGATTTTCTTTTTCAAGTGCCTATCGATATGGGCATACAATGCTGTAAGTAGCTATAAGATGGTTATAATTGACTAATGGCCGGTTTCACCAACGACAAATAGTAGTTTATTCTACGAATAAAGTTATTCGACCAATAAACTGGCATTTGGCCATTTAACTAACGTCAAATAAGACTTATTTTATTTATTAATCAAATAAATCTTAGAATAAATTGGCAAGTTAATCTCGCTGTAAATATTTATAAGAAAGTAAACTCGTCAGTTTAACTTTAAATTATCAAAATTATATTGAAATAAAATAAAAATATAAACGTCTAATAAATTTTATTCGACGACTCAATGAATAGTTATTCGTCGAATAATATTTATTAGTCGATTATAGTCATATTTGACGTTGGTGAAACGTAGATGCGTCAGTTTATTGGTCGAATAACTTTATTCATCGAATAAACTACTATTTGTCATTGGTGAAACCGGCCATAAAAGCTGTAAATACTAATGCATTTTGTAAATGTAACAGCCTTAAACATTTTACAAACTCAGGAAATTGTTATAAGTATGATAAATTTACTTAAAGATATGGTAAAAGCAGTTTTCTTCTTACAACTAACAGCAAGTAGGTATTAAAACAATATCTATACTTTGTTAATTTTTAGAAATTCCTTTTGTTTTTAATAAATTTAGCAAATGCTTGCTGGTCGAGAATTATTTTTTCAGTTTATGGTGTGATATTGATAGGATTTTTAATTTTGAAGCAAACTTCAGGGCATTTAAAACATTTTTTGTTCTTAAAGAAAATAGTATTCTAAAAATTCTCATTTATGTTAATATTAGTCATTATTTATTTTGGAATTAATTTTTTTTTAAAGACACAAGAATTTAATTTTTTTTAGTCGTTTTAAAAATATTTGGTTTTGGTATATATTTACGAGAATCAAACCTCTTTGTTGTACATTTTATACAATATGTTAATTATCTGGAAAGTGAGGAGCTCAGGAAATTTTGTAAAAAGGTTTTCAAAATTTTGTACTCATGTTTTTATTTTATTTTGTGATAGCTGGAGAACACCAAAGTTTTGTTTATACAATTTTTCCTTTCTGTACATATAGGGTTAATCTGAAAACGTGTACTTGGTACATGAGTATCTTAGTCATTTTTTAGAGTTAGTTTTGTATTTTATGACTGGACACCATTATCCCAGTTTGAAATAAATTATATGTTTAACTTGTACACACAGTTTTATTTTCCAAATACTAAGATCACAACAAAGGTAAGAATGGAGAAGAATAGGTAAATACTATAACCTGTAAACTGTAAATACTATAACCTGAAAATGCTAAGCCTCGACCAACAAAACAAGCATTTTATGGCGAATTGCAACAAGTAGTAGATCAAGTCAAAGGGAAGATGATAACACTGGCGGATAGTGCAAGAATAGGCAACCAAGTAATACCCGGAATTAAGTAAAAACATAACGAAATTGTTAAAACCAAAAATGGAGAACTTCTGCACGAATAACGAACTTGGAATAAACGACCCCTTTTTTGACAACAAATGTATATTTGAACACAAATATACATTTAATTATACCAGTGGAAAAAGATCTATGATAGATTATGTTATAACCAATAGATATCTAATAATAGATACATCCATCAAAAAATAATCAACATAAGATGCTTTAACCCAGCAGATGTAGGTAGCGACCATAGTCTAGTACATATAAAATAGGAATCATCATGGAATACTTCACACCCAAGAGAGCAGCACCAATACAAAGAAATCAGAGAAGATCACTGAGAATGATGTATTAGAAAACGGTAACATCGAGGAAATTGGGGAAAAAGTCAAAAATAATATAATTATTGCAGCAACAGAATCACTTGGAGAGAGGAAAGTAACGAACATATTAAAAATGAAAAACCCATAGTTTTGAAGACAAAATGGAAAGACGAGAGGAAGTGAAGACAAAATTGAAGGAAAGAAGAAAGCCATTTTATAATACAGAACACAACAGGCATACAACCACTATAAACGAATCTGAAATGAAACGAATTCTTTTGGTGCTTTAGTCAGACAAATAAAATGGGCACAGCTTTGCAGAGCTTCTCAAAACAGATGAAACACGACTTCTACGGAACACCAAAAGAAATACGGAAAATGGTTAGACAAAGAAAAGAGATGAACGAACTAATAAAAACAAAACATTCTGAAGAAAACAAGGGCAGACTAATTTCGATCCCTGTTTGCTAAATGTGACTATAATGAATCACCAACACCAGAAGTGGCGACAAACGAAGTGATAAACATTGAGAAGGGAGAGATAAAGGAACGACTAAGGAAATTAAAAAATAGAAAATCATCAGAAAAGGACAGTATACCGAATGAACTCCTAAAATACGGAGAACCAGATCTGATCAAACAAGTATTAAACCTGATCAAAAAAATAATAGACCAAAATAGAATACCACAAGAATAGAATAGAATAGAATAGAATAGAAATATGCTTTATTGCCACTGAAAATTTTTACAATTTTATGGACAAAGCTTACATACAGTCAAAAGAAAAACATAATATAAATAACAAATAACAACTACAATTTAATAAAAAATTAGATAAATCGTCAATAATGTACAGTATAAGATATAAAAGCCAAGACAAAAACAATTTATTGCAAAATATATATAAATTGCAAATTGAACATACAACAAATAAAATAAAATAGGTACAACATAAGGAACTGACAAGTTTATGCTACTGCGCATGGAACCCAATTTTCTTAGTTATTCATTAAGAAATTCTTCTATTGAATAATATGGTCTTTTGGATAGATAGGCTTTTGTCATTTTTCGGAACTTAGGGAAAGATGTTGCAGATTTAAGTTGTAACGGAAGATGATTGTACAGTTTCTTTGCGGAATATAATATAGATTTCTTTACTAACTCAGTGGATGGAATCGGTAAATAAATATCAAAGATTGAATTTCTGGTGGAGTAAAGATGATTGGGCCTCGATGGAAAGACATGAAGGTGTTTACGAATTAAACAAACCGTTTCTAGAATATATAAAGATGGAAGTGTTAAAATTTCGTGATCTCTGAAGTAACTTCTGCAATGTGTAGATCTTCTGAGGCCAAACAAATATCTTATTGCTCTTTTTTGCAATCTAAAAATGACATCAAATTGAGCAGCTGTACTAGAACCCCAAAAAGGAAGACCATATCGAAGATGAGACTCGAACAACGAAAAATATGTTATTTTAGAAGATGCTAAATTGAGTTCCCTTGAGACAGATCGTATTGCATAGCAAGCTGAGGCGAGTTTCTTACTTAACGAATCGATATGAAGTGACCATTTGAGGTTGCTGTCTAAAAAAATACCAAGAAATTTTACAGAATCAACGGTACTGATCTGGCTGTTATGAAGTGGCAAAGGTTGAAGAGCTCCTTTATAGGATAATGCTACTGTTTTATTTACGTTAAAAGAGAGTAAATTAGAGTCAGACCAGGTCTTTATCGTCAGTAGATCCGAAGTTATAGTTTCATGAAGAGATGCAATAGTTGAGTTGCTCCAAGTGATACTGGTATCATCAGCAAAAAGAAAAATTTTCCCATTGATTTTTAAATTAGTGATGTCATTTATAAAGATAAGGAACAGTATAGGACCCAATACTGAACCTTGTGGTACTCCACATACGATGTTTTTGAGACTAGAGTCAGTATCATTTGCTCTAACTAGTTGTTTTCGATTATTCAAGTAGGATTGGAACCAATTCAAAGAAATACCTCGAATTCCATAGAAATTTAGTTTTGTAATCAAGATGTCGTGATTTACACAATCAAAAGCTTTGGCATAGTCGCAGAAAACAGTGGCAGTATAAAGATTATTGTTTAGTGCTTGGTAAACCTCATGTAGTACAGAAAACATGGCATCAGTGGTACATTTATTTGTTAAAAAGCCGAACTGATTTTGTGATAAAATGTTGTTATCAACGATAAAGGACATAAGTCGAGTTTTAATGAGTCTCTCAATAATTTTGGAGAGTACCGGTAGTAAGGCAATAGGTCTATAGTTGCAGGCATCAGATTTTTCGCCACCCTTATGAAGAGGAATAATAATGGCTGTCTTTAGGCACTCTGGAAATTTACCTTTTTCGAAGGAATCATTAATTAGTGAGAGGAGGATTTCCAACACATTTTCTGTGAGATTAGAGAAAATTTTTATAGATAGTCCATCAGTACTACAGGATGATTTGCTTTTGATACAATTGATTGTTTGGATAAGTTCAGAGTTATCGACTGGTCGTAAAAAGAATGAATTCGAGACCTGTCTTGAATTAGGAAGATAGGAAATGGGATCTTGTTGCGGCAAAATTGTTGATGTTATATTTTTACTCACATTAACGAAGTAGTCGTTTAGACTTTCAGGATGTGGAAGGGAAAATGATTGAGCTGTGTGAGTTTTATTTCGAAGATCGTTTATTATAGACCAAGTCTCTTTTGCAACACTTTTAGAGCTTCCCAGACGATTTTGATAATAGGCTTTTTTAGCTGACCTGACAAGTTTTAGATATGTTGTCCTGTACTTCATGATATATTCAGTGACAGCAACATTGGTAGTAAATTTCTTGACGTATAGTAGTGAACGCATATTCTTAGCTGATATGCGAATACCTTTCGTAACCCAAGGTTTCCGATGTTTTGGCTTAATGGGAATTAAAGGAAATGCCTTATTGAAGATGTGGAGAAGCTTATCTAGAAAAACACTGAAATTATAGTCCACGTCTATAGAAGGAAATTGCCACTCAGAAGTTAAGCATAAATTTTGGAATTTACGAAAATTCTGGGCGGAGAAAATCCTACCCAAACGTCGGGTTTTTGAGGAGGGTTTGCTGAAGATGTTAAACTTCGTATACACTGCTTCATGATCAGATAGTCCCGCATTAATAACTGTAGAGCAGACATCAAGGGGTGAGAAATCTGAGACAATATAATCGATTATGGTAGATGTAGTTTTTGTAATCCTTGTAGGAGAATCAACGTGCATTGAGAGACCATACGATTCAAATATGTTTGCCAGGGACACTTGGGTAGCACTAGCAGCAGCATAATTAATGTTAAAATCACCGCATAGAATTTTTCTGCTTTTATGAGGCAGGTCATCTAACAAATTTAGCAGGTTCTGAAAAAATAGTTCCACGGTAGAATCAGGTGATCTATAAATGCAAATAATGTAAAGATTAAGATTTTTATTATAAACTAAGGAAAATTCAAAGAAGGATTCAATTAACAAAAAGTCATATTTTGAATGAAGATCAAGCACCCTGATACCTCTCTTCAATAAGGGAGACAAATCGGGCGCTGAAAATTACAGAGGAATTAACTTATTAAACAACACTAAAATTAACAACCACAGTGATATAGTCGATTCGCTAAACTGAGACACAACTGTCTACACTACAATCACAATAAAGATGCACTAGAAATAAACAATTTTTTTGAAGAAGCATTGCGATCTCAAAGTGAAGGAATAATAATTAACGGCAGATCTATTAACAACATAAGATATGCAGATGACACCGTGATTATGGCAAGCTCTGCTGAACAACTCCAACTACTACTGAAAAAAACAAACAATTTCTGTGAAGAATATGGACTAAAAATGAATACAAAAAAGACCAAATACCTGATAATAACTAAGAAAACAAATATACAAACAAGCATACATTTGGGAAATCTACCGATAGAAAGGGTTGATAAATACAAATACCTAGGATAATTGATGGATTCGACCGTTACTTGATGGAAGTTCATTTTATCTCACAATAAAACACTGAAAAACGTTTGTTTTTCTATACTTCCACAAAATTTATTACAACTATGTTATTACTACAGCTGTTTCGACAAAGTGCCTTTCTCAAGTGATATATTTAACAATGTGTTTGCCTTTTTAAGTCTTTAACTGAAGAGGTTGAGGAGTGGGGAGCTGTTTGTCTCGAGTTGGTCATTCAGAATTATATCTGTATTTTTCAATTTATTAATTTCCATTGATTCTAAAAGTGATAGCTTAAGGCCTTTATTTTGAATATGTAGAATTTGAAACTCTTCATTGAAAGAATGATTATGATCTAGAAGGTGAAGTGCGTATGTAGAAGTGTCTGTTTTTCTATTGTTGAAAGCCCTTTTGTGTTCTGCTATCCGTTTGTCAAAAGTTCTGCCAGTTTGACCGATGTAAGTTTTCGGACAGTCACCACAAGTTAGTTTGTACACACCACTCTGTAGTTGCTTTCTCTTTCGGCTTTTATTGTTTTTAATATGTTTGCTTAAGTTGTTGTTAGTTCTGAAAGCTGGTATTATTCCTTTCTTTTTTATGTATCTGGCTATTTTTGTTGTTATTTTGCCAGTATATGTGAGAGAGCAGAAGGTACTGGGTTCTTTCTGTGGTGGTGGATACACTAATTTCAAGGCTTTCTTATGGAGTTTTTGGTTTAAAATGTTGTTAACTGTTTGTTCGTTATAGCCATTGTTTACTGCTATTTGTCTAATGATATTTAGTTCTGTCTCGAAGTTATTTTTTGTAATAGGAATTTCTGTCAGTCTATGTATCATGCTATGGTAGGCTGCTAATTTGTGTTGTGTAGGATGGGATGATGAATTGTGTATAGTTGTGTCAGTATGGGTAGGTTTATGATATACGGAGAACTCATGTTTGTTGTGTAGTCTGGTAATCGTTACATCTAGAAAGTTTATGGAATTATTCTGTTCTGTTTCTATTGTGAACTCAATATTACTATGAAGTGAATTAATGTATGATAGAAATTGGTCAAGTTGTCTGTTAGTTCCTGTAAAGCAGACTAGTATGTCATCCACGTATCTCCACCAATATAAGAACTGTTTAAATAAGGGGTGTTTAGAAATTGTTGTTTCAAGTTGGTTCATAAATATATCTGATAGTAATGGGCTAGAGGATTACCCATAATAAGTCCTGCACTGTTGTTTGTGTAAATTTGATTATTGAATTCAAAATAGTCTTGATTTATGCAAATTTCAAGAAGGTGTAAAATTTCAGATGCAATGATCGGATTTGTACTATTATGTTCTAAAAGGTTTTTAACTAAAACAAAAGTTTCTGTAGGAGGAACACTAGGAAAAAGATTTTTTACGTCAAATGAAATTAGTCTGGAGTTGTTGGGCAATTGAAAATGTTGTATTTTATTAACTAGTTCTAGTGTATTTTTTACGGTGAATTTAGGTGAAAATTTAGTGTATTCTGTAATAATATCTGACAGTTTTTTTGAAAGTTTATATGACGGAGCTGTATAAAAAGAAACTACAGGTCTTATTGGGTGGTCAGGTTTGTGTAGTTTAATAAAAGAGTATAATTTAGGGGGTTGTGGGTTCATAATATTAAGGTATTTCTGTTCTGTTGGATTTAGTATTGATTTTGAATTTTCAATGGCTAGTTTAATTTGTTTTCGGTATTTTTCTGTGGGGTCTTTGTTTAGTGTTATACTATTTTGGTTATTTAAAAATTCTATTGTTTTGTTATTATAGTCACTTTTATCGATAGCAATAGTAGTGTTACCTTTGTCTGCTTTTGTAAATATTATGTCATGTTTTATTGATTTATTTTTACAAAAGCAGACAAAGGTAACACTACTATTGCTATCGATAAAAGTGACTATAATAACAAAACCATAGAATTTTTAAATAACCAAAATAGTATAACACTAAACAAAGACCCCACAGAAAAATACCGAAAACAAATTAAACTAGCCATTGAAAATTCAAAATCAATACTAAATCCAACAGAACAGAAATACCTTAATATTATGAACCCACAACCCCCTAAATTATACTCTTTTATTAAACTACACAAACCTGACCACCCAATAAGACCTGTAGTTTCTTTTTATACAGCTCCGTCATATAAACTTTCAAAAAAACTGTCAGATATTATTACAGAATACACTAAATTTTCACCTAAATTCACCGTAAAAAATACACTAGAACTAGTTAATAAAATACAACATTTTCAATTGCCCAACAACTCCAGACTAATTTCATTTGACGTAAAAAATCTTTTTCCTAGTGTTCCTCCTACAGAAACTTTTGTTTTAGTTAAAAACCTTAGAACATAATAGTACAAATCCGATCATTGCATCTGAAATTTTACACCTTCTTGAAATTTGCATAAATCAAGACTATTTTGAATTCAATAATCAAATTTACACAAACAACAGTGCAGGACTTATTATGGGTAATCCTCTAAGCCCATTACTATCAGATATATTTATGAACCAACTTAAAACAACAATTTCTAAACACCCCTTATTTAAACAGTTCTTACATTGGTGGAGATACGTGGATGACATACTAGTCTGCTTTACAGGAACTAACAGACAACTTGACCAATTTCTATCATACATTAATTCACTTCATAGTAATATTGAGTTCACAATAGAAACAGAACAGAATAATTCCATAAACTTTCTAGATGTAACGATTACCAGACTACACAACAAACATGAGTTCTCCGTATATCATAAACCTACCCATACTGACACAACTATACACAATTCATCATCCCATCCTACACAACACAAATTAGCAGCCTACCATAGCATGATACATAGACTGACAGAAATTCCTATGACAAAAAATAACTTCGAGACAGAACTAAATATCATTAGACAAATAGCAGTAAACAATGTCTATAACGAACAAACAGTTAACAACATTTTAAACCAAAAACTCCATAAGAAAGCCTTGAAATTAGTGTATCCACCACCACAGAAAGAACCCAGTACCTTCTGCTCTCTCACATATACTGGCAAAATAACAACAAAAATAGCCAGATACATAAAAAAGAAAGGAATAATACCAGCTTTCAGAACTAACAACAACTTAAGCAAACATATTAAAAACAATAAAAGCCGAAAGAGAAAGCAACTACAGAGTGGTGTGTACAAACTAACTTGTGGTGACTGTCCGAAAACTTACATCGGTCAAACTGGCAGAACTTTTGACAAACGGATAGCAGAACACAAAAGGGCTTTCAACAATAGAAAAACAGACACTTCTACATACGCACTTCACCTTCTAGATCATAATCATTCTTTCAATGAAGAGTTTCAAATTCTACATATTCAAAATAAAGGCCTTAAGCTATCACTTTTAGAATCAATGGAAATTAATAAATTGAAAAATACAGATATAATTCTGAATGACCAACTCGAGACAAACAGCTCCCCACTCCTCAACCTCTTCAGTTAAAGACTTAAAAAGGCAAACACATTGTTAAATATATCACTTGAGAAAGGCACTTTGCCGAAACAGCTGTAGTAATAACATAGTTGTAATAAATTTTGTGGAAGTATAGAAAAACAAACGTTTTTCAGTGTTTTATTGTGAAATACCTAGGAAGCTGGATTTCAGAGAAAAATGATCAAACAACAGAAATAAGGACCAGGATAGAAATATAGCAAGACATGCGTTTGTAAAAATGAAAACAGTTCTCTGCAACAAAGACCTTAGCTTAGAACTGAGAGTAAGAGCTTTGAGATGCTACGTGTTTTCGATACTACAATATGGATTTGAAAGCTGGACATTAAAGCAAGAACACATAAATAAGCTACAGTCATTTGAAATGTGGTGTTACTACAGAAGAATGCTTAGAATAGCATGGACACAGAGGAAAACGAACACGGAAGTACTGCGAGAAATGGATAAAGAATGCGAAATAATAAACATAATAAAAATAAGAAAGTTACAATATCTGGGACACGTAATGAGGGGACCGCGATATGAAATGCTAAGACTGATAATACAGGGAAAGATAAGAGGCGGAAGGAGTATAGGAAGAAGGAGAGTGTCATGGTTAAAGAATTTAAGGGACTGGTTTAGATGCAGTTCTATAGAGCTCTTTAGAGCAGCGGTGGATAGAGTAAACATAGTGATGATGATATCCAACCTCCGATTAGGAGACGGCACTTAAAGAAGAAGAAGAAATAAACAAGCACGAGGAGCACTCCCAAATCATGATTTGGGAGTGCTCCTCGAACATTCATCGTGTCTTGGTTTGTTTATATCTATATAGTGCATTTTTATTGTGATTGTAGTGTAGACAGTTGTGTCTCAGATTAGCGAATCGACTATAACAAACAAACTGAATGAACACTAGCAGAGAAACGGCATGGTTTCAGATCGGGAAGACGCTATACTTACTTATTTATAATGAGGCAAGTGTAAGAGAAGTCATTAGAATATTAGAATACAACAAACCGGAATATTTATGTTTGCTAAACCTTAAGATGGCTAACATGTAAATCAAAAATGAATAACCATTTTCAATTTCGTTGCAAAACGAAAATACAGCCGTATCATATTCTAGTCCAATCAGAGAGTGCAGCAAGCACCTCTACCGGTTTCAAAACTTATTAGTCTCTCATCAGGAGGCACATATGCTGCTCTCTCTAATCCAACCAAAACAAACCCCGGCGTGCAGTCACGGATTGCAACGAACGAAATGGCATAGATGCCCTAGCGGCAACTGCTAGCAAAAAGACTAAGTTTTCAATCCAATGGCATATAAAACAACATAATGTTATTCTACATCCCACCAGACTGAAAACTATGGGAACCTTTTCTGGTTACACCTCCGAGGTTTCTACAATTTGCAAGCCATAACGGATGCTGAGACTAAGGAAGATGAGGGAATTTTACAATTTATAATTCAGTCTTTTGTTAGCAGTTGCTGCTAGGGCATCTATGCCATTTCGTTCGTTGCAATCCGTGACTGCACGCCGGGGTTTGTTTTGGTTGGATCAGAGAGAGCAGCATATGTGACTCCTGATGAGAGACTAATAAGTTTCGAAACCGGTAGAGGTGCTTGCTGCACTCTCTGATTGGACTAGAATATGATGCGGCTGTATTTTAGTTTTGCAACGAAATTGAAAATGGTTATTCATTTTTGATTTACATGTTTACTCTGATTGGAGTACGAAGGGAACCATTCTCGTTGGAACTTTACCACGCTGAGCAGATGTGACGTGAATTATAAATTGTAAAATTCCCTCATTTTCCTTAGTCTCAGCATCCGTTATGGCTTGCAAATTGTAGAAGCCTCGGAGGTGTAATCAAAGAAGGTTCCCATTGTTTTCAGTCTGGTGGGATGTAGAATAACATTATGTTGTTTTATATGCCATTGAATTGAAAACTTTGTCTTTTGCTAGGAGTTGCCGCTAGGGCATGTATGCCATTTCGTTTGTTGCAATCCGTGACTGCACGCCGGGGTTTGTTTTGGTTGGATCAGAGAGAGCAGCATATGTGCCTCCTGATGAGTGACTAATAAGTTTCGAAACCGGTAGAGGTGCTTGCTGTACTCTCTGATTGGACTAGAATATGATGCGGCTGTATTTTCGTTTTGCAACGAAATTGAAAATGGTTATTAATTTTTGATTCGTATTTTATTATTTTCATCTCGGATACATCTAATCTGATTAAAATCTTTTGCTTTCTTTGCTCTCTGTTTGACTATTTTATATATCTTCGTTTCGCCTTCCGTGGTATCAAGTTGATCGTATAGGTTTGAATACGCTTCTGCTTTGGCTTTTGCTACTGCTACTTTCGCTTCCTTTTTCGCGACCATATAGTTTTGAAGATCTGTGTCGGATCTGGTTTCTTGCCACTTTTTGTATAATTTTCCCTTCTCTTTTATTTTTCCTTGTACTTCGTTTGACCACCACCAAGTCTCTTTATCCTCAAACTGTTTTACTGACGTTTTCCCAAGTATTTCAATAGCAGTCTCTCTAATATTACTGGCCATCTTTCTCCAAATTATATTAGGGCTTCCTTTCAAATTCCAACATATTTTGTCTACTATTCTTTGCCTCAATAGATCTTCTTTTTCATCTTTTAGCATCCACCACTTGATTTTTTGTGGTCCTCTCCGATATTTTGGTTTAACTTCACTTTTTACTTCGCTGTCCAGAACAATCAGCTTATGTTGTTGGCTTACTGTCTCACTAACTATTACCTTGCAGGCCTTGCATTCACGTATGTCTTCTTTCCTTATCATGAAATAGTCTATTTGGGATTGATGTTGTCCACTTTTGTACGTAATAAGATACACCCAAATATAGATATGTAAAAAAATAATAAAAATACTACTTGTGCAAAGGATACTGTAATTTCTTAGTTATTGATTAAAAAAATCTTCTGACAAATATGGTCTTTCAGATAGGTAGGCTTTTGACATTTTAGGGAATGTGGGGAAAGATGCTGCAGAATTAAGTTGAAGAGGGAGATGATTGGAAAGCATTATAAGCTGTAGGAACTCATACCATATGCCTCTACTAGAGAGGTGGCCAAGAAACTCAAGTTTTCTTTTTTTGTAATCAATATAATTTCAAGTTCAATATTCCGTCTTTCCAGCACTGCCTGATTTGTGACACTATACGTCCCAGAGACGGTGGTAGCTGTGAACACTCTTGTAGACACATTTCAAAGGCCTCTATCTCTTTAAGGACGTCCTTATTTATTGCCAGTTTTCCACACCGTATAGGTGTATGGAAAACACATATCACCTAACCATTCTAATTCTTAGAGTTATAGAAAGATACGGTGTGTCAACAGTTTTTTTTGACGAATGCAGCTTGTGCTTGTTCAATGCGTGAACGAATTTCTACGCCAATATGTTGCTATTGATCGTGTGATGGTTTTATGTATTTTAAACTTTACTTCCCCATGAATGTCTTTGGATACAACTTTTGGAGAGAGAAGTATGCTTTGTTAGCAAGCATTATCCAGCCCCGTGATTCCTCTTCCTACTTACCATCCTCAATTATCTGTACACCCAGGTATGTGAGCTGTTTTACTACTTCTATATTAGCGTAGTCTATTGTCAAATTCTGCAAGTCTCGTTGTAGTGCAATCATTGAAGCGGAAAATAGGTTTTTACCTCCGAAATTTTTTACTTTGAACAGATTTACATGAGACTTTGGAACTAGGCTTATCATACCCTTAACTTCAAAAGTGATATTGACTCGAACTCCGTTTTTTATTTTTAAGGGGCGAAAACAACCCCTTAATGGAAAAATTGACATTGAGTCTTTTTATCGCCAGAAAACGTGTTTAATAATAAAGAGTGACATTGTGAAGTGCTTTCTAACACAATAATCTCATGTTAAACTTATTTTCATCTCCTTGAAAACCGTACAACCCTTGCAAACAACCCCTAAATCGAAAAAATTTACAAAAAAGTAATTTAGTATGACATAAAAAGATTTAAATATAGAGTAAATGACATTTTACGTTCTCTATCTTAATTATCATATTGTTAACCCCCTTCAACCCTTAAAAACAACCCCTAAATAGAAAAAACTACAACTACTTTACAAAAAATTAATTTGATTTGACAAGAAGACTTAATATAAAGTAAATAATATTTTACGTTCTCTATCTTAATTATTTAATTGTTAACACCTTTCAACCCTTAAAATCAACCCCTGGATTAAAAATTGTATAAAACATTTCTTTTGATACACTAAAAAGGATTTAAATATCGTTCCACGTTCTCGAAAAAGCTATGCTGGAAAATCATATGCTCAAGTTCTTTAACCCTTAAAACTACCCCTAAATTAAAACCTTGAATATGTATGATCATACATTTAAAAATGATTCAATTATAGAGTAAGAAATCACCATTTATTATGTTTAGTTTACTAAGTAGAAAAAAATACGATTAGTTTTTGGGCCATAAATATGTACATACTTCAATTTTGAAGCTATCACAACTTATGATAAACCGTTTTGAAGGTAATTAAAAGAGCTACAACTTTTCTCAATATAATATGTAGTGAAAAACCTTTTATTTTGAAACGGTGAAGGGTCAAAGGGCTCGAGAGAGACTGTGGTTGCGGTACCGCGCGCTCTTGAATCAATCATATCTTCGTCAATTTTTGTGTAATAGGAAAAACAAACAAACCAAAATTTTTGTCAAAATAAACCTATTTTTATATTACTACACTTTTTTATGTAGCCTTTCATTATTGTTGAGATATTATATTATGAAAAGAAGGTGTTTTTTTTTAATTCGAAAATTTTTTTTTAATCCTGATTTTTTCATAAAATATGTGTTCCAAAGCAACGAAACTGCTAGAATCCATCAAACTCTTTATGCTAAAGTTGATTCTAGACGGAATACAATTAATTTTAATTTTGGTGGAAATGACACTTATGAAATCCATCGATTAAAAAAAACATTAGATGTTCCTCTTTTTTTCATTACAGCTCACTCATTTTACGTACAAATGACTTTTCACAGTGCTCATTTTAAAGCTTATTTTAAGCAATATAAAATCCTTTCTCATTATCATGCATAAAATTTATTCACTCTCCGCTAGATGGCATTGAATACATCGATTAAATTTCACACAAAATAAAAAACGGCTTTGATCTTCAATATCTCGCTTAATATTGCACTTAAAACAGTCTTTAAAAAACCAGTTTGTTCATTTTTTTACCTCCTACAATTTTGTCCAGTATAATATTATCGTTAAAATGCATATTTATGGAGATATTTGCAAAAAACTGTTGAAAATCGTGAGAAAATTCCGAATTTTCAGTTGCCAATAACTTGAAAAGTATTGGGTTTTTGAAAAAATTTTAGACAACATTTTCTGCTTAAAATTAGGTCTTCTACCGATATCTGAAGTTATTTTGAAAAAAAAAATTTCCACCACCGAAAAGGGTGGCAACCACAACCAGGGTGAAAACAGAGTTCGGGTCAATATAACTTTTGAAGTTAAGGGTAGGATAAGCCTAATTCCAAAATTTCATGTAAATCGGTTCATAGTAAAAAATTTCTGAGCAAAAAAGCTTCAATGACTGTACTATTGGTTCCTTTAGTACAGTGGTTCTCAATCTTTTTGAGTCATGTACCACAAAATACTTTTTAATATTTCTGGTACCACCTAACTGAAATAACTACCTATCTAGATAGGTAATCTAATTAACTGTAATACTGCAGGGACCCGGACCAAAATGAAATAAAAGGTTCCGGTCCGGTTCCGGCTCTAACAAAATTTAAAATTTTAGGTCCGGTCCGGTTCCGGTTTTCTTAAAATATTTCGATTCGGTTCTGAGCAATTTTTTCGGTCCAAACGGTCTTTTTCGGTTCCTTATTTTTCAATTTCACAGTCTGATAAAAAAGTAACAGTATGGCGTAATTTCTCTATATAAAATTTTTTTATGTAAGATATATAGTAGGGGAGGAAAGTATGCTAAATTTTCATTTACTCGAGCGATATGGGGACCTATTGGGTTGTGAAGATTAGGTCCTAAAACCAAAAAAGTTAAGTAAAGTTTTCTATTTAAGTGGGGACTTTCCATTTTTTAATTTAGTTTTCCATTTCCAACAATCGTTTTTCCGATTATAGCGCCATCTATCCATAATTCGAAAAAAATATCTCGAATAAAAGTTACTTATTTTTATGAAACAAATCCAAATCTGCAATAAAAAATGGGGACTTCTATTTAAGATTTTAAAGTAACCCCCACCCCACCTCCGTGGGGGGTCGTGTTTGGTGTCAAAATATTGAATACGTGGATTTTGCACTTTTTAGATCTGATGTTCATTTCGCGGGTTCCTATTTACAATTTTAAATTTATCCCCCACTCCTCTTCGTGGGGTGTCGTGTTTGGTATCATTCGATAAATTTTTGAAAAATATTGAACACGTAATTTTTAGTTTTTCGATCTGACGTTTATTTCTCGTAATATTCGCTTTTTTTTGTGAAGCTTTGTGACTCACCCATTTCCTTACGCCCCGCTCAAACCGTCAGATTTTTTAAATATGCACTGTTCTGCATGTACTTAACTTACCTTATCTTAATCTGATAATTTCGAGTCAGGGTAGATTTTTTTTCGGATCCCCTTAACGAACTCTCCTTTAAGATCCAATATATTGTAGGGGTACATTTACAGAGTAGGTATAATGTTTCTCCCCATGTGATTTTCTGACGCGCTCGAATAACTGCAAAAATCCCTGCTTGGGCTCCCCTACCAATATGGCTCAATTCATTTATATCTCTGTATGTCATTATAATCTAATAATTTTTGACATTATTAAAATTATATTTTCCCATCAAAACCAACTCCAAAGATTTATCACCGATTATCAATTAGTGACCACTGATCAGGTGCAACAGTTAACAATGGATAGATTAATTTTATTATTTTAGAATTTGCTAAAACGGCATCAATTTAGTTAAATAAAATATTTGACAATATTCCGAAATACAAAAAATTTTATTTTCCTCAACAACTTCAGAAACATTTGTTGACCAGAATTAAAAGAAGAAATTATTATAACATAGTTTTTTTATGGGCTTTGAGTTGATTTTAAAAATAATAAAACATCTTGAAATGTATTTTTTTATTTATTAACCAAAGTGGAAAACACTACAAAATTGTTTGCATTAACTTATAACAAAAACAAAAATAACAATATTTGTAAGCAACAAAACCGAAAAAAAAAACGATAAAACCGTTTGAAAAATTAAGTGTTACGGTTCTGTTCCAAAAATTATATTTAATATCAAATAAGGGTTCAGTTTCAGTTCTGGTCCACTAAAAAATATCGGTTTCGGTTCGGTTTTCTGTTTTTAGCGGTACGGTCCGGGTCCCTGTGTAATAGTGGTGATTTGGACAGTTTTGCGTTTTGTGTACCACCGCAAATAATGATATGTACCACCAGTGGTACATGTACCACAGATTGAGAACCGCTGCTTTAGTACATTCTTTCACGGTTTTTGCTGTAAATTTTAAAGAACCGCTTGAATTGACATGAAATTTGGCATACGCATAGCTAACATGTCAAAGAAAAAAAGTGATATGGTGCCGATGTGTGCTTTTGCCCTGGGGTGACTTTCACCCCATCTCGGGGGTGAAAAAATATATGTCCAAGATAAGTCCCAAAATGGATAAACTGACTAATTTTAAGTAACTTTTGTTCTATAGAGTTTTTTCACCAAATCAATACTTTTCGAGCTATTTGCAAGTGAATATGTTCATTTTTCAACAAAATAACCACGTTTTTAGACGGTTTTTCGCAAATAACACAAAACGTAAGCATTTTGTCGAAAAAAATATTCTAAGCAAAACTATAGCCTATAAAAAAGTGAAAAACGGTGTATATATTAGGTCTCTATACCTAGCAAAAGCAGAGTTATAGCTAATGAAAAATAGGTTCATATTCGAAAAATTACAAATATAATAATTCAATGTTAAATATCCAAATAATGAAGCATTTTTGGGGAAAACACATTACAACTTTTTTAAAGTGTTTAAAAAAAGCTTTATTTCTGTTTTTATAAAAAAAAATTTCTAGCATCAAATGTAAGCAAGTTACGCTCAAAATAAAGTTGATCCCTTTTGTTTTGGCAAAAACAAATCGGGAAGATCACCCCCCAATTAGTAACTTAAATGAAATTAATCATTACCGCTTCACGCTAAGTTATTTTACTTACGTTCTGTTTATATTATCTGTAAGTTTCATCGATTCAAAGTGCTTAAATTTGAAAAAAATTTGGTGTTAAAGTAAAATTTTTAAAAATTTTAATTTTGAAAAAAATGGTTTTTTTCAAAATAACTTAAAAATGATTAGAGAAACCAAAAAGCTTAAACAATAAAAAAAGTCGGCTTTACTTTTCTGAATATTTTGTATTTTTTGTTTTTCTGTAAGACAAAAATTGGTTAAGATTCGGTGTTTCTAAATTTGCATACACTCGTGATAAGTGACTCGCTCAAACCCTTTTAACTACAGCTCTTTCAAAAATAAGGACATTGAACCGACGAAACTTATAGATCATATGATCAATACATACGCGAGTAAAAAAACTTGTGACGTGGTATTAAGTTCATTTGAAATTCTAATTAGGGGGTGATTTTCCCGATTTCTTACCAAAAAAAAGGGACCAACTTTATTTTGAGCGTAACTTGTTTACTTTTGATGCTATTTTTTTTAAACAAAAATAAGCATTTTTAAACACTTTAAAAAAGTTAAAATGAGTTTTCCCCAAAAAAGTGCTTCGTTTTTTGGTTATGGCACGTTAAAATATTCGATTTTTAATTTGACGGATATGAACCTATTTTTCATTAGCTATAACTCTGCTTCTACTAGGTATAGTCACCTAATATATACACAATGTGCTACACTTTTTTACGTGCTATATTTTTGATAAGAATTCTTTTTCGACCAAATACTTACTTTTTGAGTTTATTTGCGAAAAACCGTCTGAAAACGTGGTTATTTTGTAGGAAAATTAACATATTCAGTATTCAGTATTCAAATAACTCGAAAAGTATTAACTTGGTGAAAAAACTTGATGGAACAAAAGTTGCTTAGAATTAGCCATTTTATCCATTTCCGGACGTATTTCGAACATATATTTTTCATCCCCAAAAGGGGGTGAAACTCACCCCTAGGGCAAAAGCACACATCGGTACAATATCACTTTTTTCTATGACTTGTTAGCTATCTGTATGCCAAATTTCATGTCAATCCAAGGGGTTCTTTAAAATTTAGAGGTTTTGAAATATTTTACCTTTAAAGAACATACTACTTGTTTGTATTAGGGCTTTAAATTTATCTACGTTAAAAGCTAGGGCTAGCCCTATTACTTTCTTCAAGGTTTAATTTTTGCAAAATTTCCATTAGCTACTCGTGCGTTATAAACAAAGAGCAAGGGCTAATACTGATTCTATGAACGTATATGTACAGAAGAAACAGGGAAAGTGAGAGAGGAAGTTATAGGGAGGTATGGAAACAAAAAGAAATAAGAAAAAAATTAATTAAGTTATTTTCAACTAATTAAACAAAACTTCCAACGATTTACTAAATTATGTTGTTCCATCCAAGTTAATGTATTATTTAAATTTTAAGTAAACGACAATAAATGACATAACACCTCCAAGGCTTGTTTCGGTTGGCCTTTGCTGCCATCTATTGTATGCAATATTGTAAAAAATGATCAATTATATTTTTAAAAGTGTTTAACGATACCGGAAAAAGTAAAGCACCATCATTACCACGGTAATTAATTGTCCATGTAGATATTTATTTTTTGTGTCCAGAAAAAAACATGATGAAGAATGTCGCAGTTTAATGGAAAGCTAAAACAATTTTTTTCAATTAGTAGGTACTAAATAATTTTATATCAATAAATATCGGTATCAAAGTTCAATGTTTTTTTAAATCGCCTTGCGAATATGTTGACAAGTTGACGAAAATATAGTTGTTAAAATGTAACCTTGAGTTTGCACGTGTAGGTAGATATATTTGGCGAGAATGTAGTGAGAAACTGGTATCGGAGGTTATAGATTGGTACCTTGTCTAAACTTTAAAAATAATGAATAAAAATGACAAATTCGGGATTCCAAGATTTATTTATTTCGTGTACGAACTATATTGCTCACAAATCTTGCAGCTAAGTTCATCATTATCATAATCATAGTGCAGTCATTGAAGCGTAAAATAGGTTTTTACCTCCGAAATTTTTTACTATGAACAGATTTACATGAGATTTTGGAATTATACTCTGGGCTAATTAGCAAAATACAAGGAAAAGTTATTTACCAGCAATTTTATTGCTGGAATCGAATCTAATTATTGTATGTATTAATAATATAGGTATGCAAAGTCCGCAGATAGTGTGCTACTTTTTTTATAAACAAAATGGCGCCCGAAAATCGTGTTTTTTTCAATTTTTGCTCTATAACTCCGAAGATTTTATCTTTACACCAAAAACACCCAAATAAAAATTCACCGCAATTAAATTGTACATAGAGACGTGTTTTTCCCGATTGACTTCGACGAAAACTTTCCCCGGAAAAAGCGGGTTTTTCCAACAAAATCTTTAATTTTCAACTAAAATTTTAGGTAACTAATTGTTAATCAATAATTAAATAGCTTGGTAATGTAAAAGCCCTTTTCGTATAAATTACAATTCCGGAAGCCGATAGAAATTGAATGAACAGTTTAGCAACAATTGAATTGTTAATTAAAAATTTACGGTCGCTATAATAACGACAATAATTATGGTACATAAGAATAACTAAGATTTTTTCATAAAAAGACATATACCTATCTAATGTAGTTTACAGAATTGAAATTGGAATATTTAAGCGGCCTCAGGAATATTTTAAAAATATAAACAATTTTTTGGCTTATAAACAAATAGAATATCTCGGGAAATATTAAACTAAATTAAATTCTGAAAACGGTATTCGAAAAACAGTGGCAGGACGCTTCTTTTAAAAGGAAAAACGTTTAATTATGAAGAGTGGTTCCTGAGATACAACCGGTCAAAGTTGACCGGAATTTACGGCAAAGATATAAAAAATAGGATCATAATTTTCAAACCATCACCTTTTTATTTTTGTCCTCTTTCTCCACACCAATTTTCATATTTTTAAAATACTCATAACATATATTATTATAATAAAAACTATCGATAATACGTGTGAAAATTGCCAAAAATAGCCAAATTCCACTCAAAAATTAGGTTGGAGAAAATGTAACCCTCAAAGTTCAAAATCGGTATACGTTAAAAAAATGCATTTTCTCGGCTTCCCATGGAGCAATTTCCTTCATTCTTTTTTTGTTCCCTAATAATTCGAGTAGAGCCATCGAACTAATGCATTATTAAATGTCAAACTTGCTTTTGTTTTGTTATAATATATTAATTTATTTATAAGAACAGAAAACTACATATTCTTTCCAGCTGTAGGCTTTTTTTAGATAAACTTACTACAAGTGTACCTTTTAAAGTTAAAAACATAAATATTCTCATTTGAAAGCTGTATAATTATTTAAACAATTTTTATTTAGACAAATTAAAATTTTGTGTTATAATAAATAAATTAATTTATTATAACGAAACAAAAGCAAGTTTGACATTTAGTAATGCGTTAGTTCGATGGCTCTACTCGAGTTACTTGGGAACAAAAAAATAATGTAGAAAATTGCTCCATGGGAAGCCGAGAAAATGCATTTTTTTAACGTATACCGATTTTGAACTTTGAGGGTTACATTTTCTCCAACCTAATTTTTGATTGGAATTTAGCTATTTTTGGCAATTTTCACACGTATTATCGATAGTTTTTATTATAATAATATATGTTATGAGTATTTTAAAAATATGAAAATTGGTGTGGAGAAAGAGGACAAAAATAAAAAGGTGATGGTTTGAAAATTATGATCCTATTTTTTATATCTTTGCCGTAAATTCCTGTCAACTTTGACCGGTTGTATCTCAGGAACCACTCTTCATAATTAAACGTTTTTCCTTTTAGAAGAAGCGTCCTGCCTCTGTTTTTCGAATACCGTTTTCAGAATTTAATTTAGTTTAATATTTCCCGAGATATTCTATTTGTTTATAAGCCAAAAAATACTTTATAATTTTAAAATATTCCTGAGGCCGCTTAAATAGTCCAATTTCAATTCCGTAAAGTACATTAGATAGGTATAGTGTCTTTTTATGAAAAAATCATAGTTATTATTATGCATCGTAATTATTGTCGTTATTATGGCGACCGTAAATTTTTAATTAACAATTCAATTGTTGCTAAACTGTTCACTAAATTTCCATTGGCTTCTGGAATTATAATCTATACGAAAAGGGCTTTTAAATTACCAAGTTATTTAATTATTGATTAACAATTACTTATCTAAAAGTTTAGTTGAAAATTAAAGATTTTGTTGGAAAACCCGCTTTTCCGGGGAAAGTTTTTGTCAAAGTTAATCGGAAAAAACACGTCTATATGTAGAATTTAATTGCGGTGAATTTTTATTTGAGTATTTTTGGTGTAAAGTTAAAATCTTTGGAGTTATAGAGCAAAAATTAAAAAAAACACGATTTTCGTGCGCCATTTTGTTTATAAAAAAAGTAGCACACTATCTGCGGACTTTGCATACCTATATTATTAATATATAGGATCTTATAATTCGATTTCAGCAATAAAATTGCTGGTAAATAACTTTTCCCAAAAATGGCCTATTCTCCGATAATCAGCCCGGACTATTAGGCATATCTTACCCGTAACTTCAAAAGTGATATTGACCCGAACTCCGTTTTTTATTTTTAAGGGGTGAAAACAACCCCTTAATGGAAAAATTGACATTGAGCCTTTTTTCGCCTGAAAACGTGTTTAACTTTAACTACACGCGCTGGCGTACATTGTACGCCAGATATAAGAATTCTACTGGAAATATATTTAAAAATTTAATTTTTGACCTTGCTGTTTTTTCTAACCTATCACTGGAATGTGCTTTACAATTTGGTTTTAGTTTCGTTATAATCGGCGTTTTGGAAAGATCGTAATTTACATTTTATTATTTGTTGTTTCCGGTGGTGGACAATATACCCCAGGATTATATTACTATAAGTTGTAATATAAGTACATATTTTAATTGTTTTTTAGTCATTATGGCAAAAAATATATTTTTCTTTGTAAACAACACTTTTTCTCCTGTAAAAAATCACATTTAAAAAAAAATTTTATTAGTAATTTTATTTATCATGGAATCCAGTTATTCCATGATTCCAGTTATAAATCCCAATTGGCTTACTGAAAAGGAACTCCAAGTATTCACTGATGCCGAATAAGGTTTATAACAAACAACTAAGTGTATTTTTTCAAAAAAAAATTAAACAAATCCGCTGTTTTTAAGTGTATTTTCTTGTGGCGTACAAAGTACGCCACGCGTGTAGTTATGGTATAACTTGATGCGCGGGTAGTTAAAGGTTAATAATAAAGAGTGACATTGTGATGAAGTGTTTTCTAACACAATAATCTCATGTTAAACTCATTTTCATCCCCTTGAAAACCGTACAACCCTTGCAAACAACCCCTAAATTGAAAAATTTACAAAAAATTAATTTAGTATGACATATAAAGATTTAAATATAGAGGAAATAATATTTTACATTCTCTATCTTAATTATCATATTGTTACCCTTTCAACCCTTAAAAACAACCCCTAAATACACTTGAGAGCAAAATAATCGACTCACTTGCTGAATAATTGTACACGTGGAATTTCCTAAACCTGTTGTCCGATTTGAGTGATTTTTTTAGTATGTTATAGCCTTTTTATTTAAGAAAATCGGTGTAATATTATTGTTGCTATACAGGTAAAGGTCATTTTATACCGGGTGTAACAATCATACTGTGTTTTTTCTTAAAGTTCGGAACACCCTGTGGAGTATTCTAGCACATAAAAAATATTTAAACTAAAATTCAATTGTAGGCTTAGGCTTTTATTAACATTTTCTTTTTTGACTCATTTGCTTATGTTGAATAATAAAAAAGTTAGGTACGTTCAGGAGCGTCATTTGAAATTTTGATAGGGGGGGGGGCAAGCAATATATATACAATACATTTATATGCAAACATAATACAAAATTGATCTATTTCTTGTAAATTTCAGTAATTTTCAGGGTTAGAGGGGGGCAAATGCCCCCCTGCCCCCTATCAAATGACGCCCCTGGGTACGTTTAAGAAAAAAAAAAACACCCTATGAATGTTACACCCGGTATAAAATGACCTTTACCTGTCTAGCAATAATAATATTACATCGATTTTCTTAAATAATAAGGCTGTAACATACTAAAAAAATCACTCGAATCGGAAAACAGGTTTAGGAAATTCGAGATTTCTAACGTGTACAATTCAGCAAGTGAGTCGATTATTTTGCTCTCAAGTGTAGAAAAAATTTACAAAAAATTAATTTGGTTTCACAAGAAGACTTAAATATAGAGTAAATAATATTTTACGTTCTCTATCTTAATTATTTAATTGTTAACACCTTTCAACCCTTAAAATCAACCCCTCGATTAAAAATTGTATAAAAAATTTCTTTTGATAAACTAAAAAGGATTTAAATATCTTTCCACGTTCTCGAAAAAGCTATGCTGGAAAATCATATGCTCAAGTTATTTAACCCTTAAAAATACCCCTAAATTAAAACATTTAATATGTATGATTTAGTTTTTGGGCCATAACTACTTCAATTTTGAAGCTATCACAACTTATAAAAAACAATTTTGAAAGTAATTAAAAGAGCTACAACTTATTTAATTATAATATGTAGTGAAAAACCTTTTATTTTGAAACGGTGAAGGGTCAAAGGGCTCGAGAGAGACTGTGGTTGCGCTACCGCGCGCTCTTTATTCAAATATATCTTCGTCAATTTTTGTGTGATAGGAAAAACAAACAAACCAAAATTTATGTCAAAAAAAACCTATTTTTTATTATTACACTTTTTTATGGTAGGGGAGCAAAGTATGCTAAATGTGCAGTCACTCGAGCGCTTTGGGGACCTATGGGGTTGTGAAGAGTAGGTCCCAAAACCAAAAAAAGTTAAGTAAAGTTTTCCATTTTAGTGGGCGCTTGCCATTTTTTAATTTAATTTTCCATTTCCAACAATCGTTTTTTCCGATTATAACGCCATCTATTCATAATTCGAAAAAATGTTTCGCATAAAAGTTACTTATTTTTACGTAAGGAATCCAAATCTGCAATAAAAAATGGGGGCTCCTATTTAGGATTTTAAAGTAACCCCCCACCCCACCTCCATGGGAGGTCGTGTGTGGTGCCATTCTATAGATTTTTTAAAAATATTGAATAAGTGTATTTTACAGTTTTTCGATCTGATGTTCATTTCGCGAAATATCGCGGGATTCGTATTTCAAATATTTAATTTTCCTCATTCCTCTCCGTGGGAAGTCGTGTATAGTATCATTCGATAGATTTTTAAAAAATATTGAGTACAAATTTTTTAGTTTTTCGATCTGTCATTTATTTCGCGAAATATTCGCTTTTTTCTTGTGAAATTTTGGGACTCGCCCATTTCCTTACGCCCGGCTTAAATCGTCAGATTTTTGAAATATACACTCTTTTGCATGTATTTAACTTACCTTATCTTAATCTGACAATTTGGAGTTTTTTAAGGATATATATTTTTTTTCGGCCCCCCTTAACGAACTCCCCTGTGTTAAGAGCCAATATATGGTAGACGTACATCTGCAGGGTACCAGGTTTCTCCCCATATGATAATCTGACGCGCTCGAGTAACTGCAAAAATCCCCGCTTGGGCTCCCCTACCATTACGCATCTTTCATTATTTTTGAAATATTACGAAAAGAAGGTGGTTTTTTTAAAAATTCGAATTTTTTTTTTAAATCGTGATTTTTTCAATCAAACTCTTTATATTAAAGTTTATTCTAGACGGAATACGAATAATTTTAATTTTGGTGGACATGGCGCTTATGAAATCCATTTATTTAAAAAAAAAACATTAGATGTTCCTCTTTTTTTTCACTACCGCTCACTCATTATACGTACAAAATACTTTTTTTGCACGATTGATCATTTTTGACTGTTTACCGTGACAGATTTTACGTCAGTAGGTGACATTTACTAGCAACTCGACGGTAAGTAATCCAACTCGACGGTAAGTACTCCAACTCGACGGTAAGTAATTCACTTACCGTCGAGTTAAAAAATCTCTTAATTTTAATTTATTTTTTGAAAGAATAAAGAAAACTAACGAATTATTTATTAATATTGAAACTTATGGTACAATTTTTTAAATTATTTTGCAGAATTTCTAAATATGGAATTTTATCGTCTGGTTTATTAACGACTGTAAAAGTACGCTGGATGTTCGTTTTTATATTGGGTACTTTTACAATCATTAAAACATCGGTTTGTTGGATGTCATTCATAGTAATAGTATATAATTCTTCTCTTTTACAGGCACCAGATATTCCCAATATCATTGCGACCTACAAATTATGAAAAAATCTTCATTAGAGTATTTCTTTTACCTAAACTAGCTTATATTACCTTGTGAACTAGAAATTCTTCATCCGGTGCTTCCATCAGAAATTTTTCAAATTGCTCCCGTTTAAAAATGCTCGCTTTCTTAGGCCTATAGCCAACATTTTTTCTCTTCAAATACGCGATCAAAGTTGAAAACTTGGAAATATCAATTCCATCATAAAGAAAAACGGTGGATTTAATCATTGAATATTCTGCCCAGAGGCTTCCAGGAGCATTCAACTGCATACGTCTTTGAACGAAATATGCCAATAGAGTCTTTTCTTCGATTGTTAAATTCTTGCCTTCGCACCATTTTTTAAAACTTTGGTAGGTATTTTGATAACGGATTTTGGATTTTTCGGGAATAATTGCGGAGCACCCTTCTTCCCAAGCCCGTTCAATTTCTTCAAATTCACTTTCGCTCATATTTTAATTTATAATAATCAAAATTGTACTTAAAATTATTGAAAACTAAATAAAAACTCAATTCTCCATTGTTGTTATGCACCCTAGTTACTACCTAACAACCAAAGTATCTATCTTCATAAAATGAATGAAACTAGTCAATATGACGAAAATGTTTAATTTTATAATTGATAATGGTATCAATCGTGCAAAAAACGTTATAAGCATGTCGAACGTTAAGGGTAACCGATCTCAGACAATAATTGGAGTCGTCGCTCCGCTCCTCCTCCAAACAATTGTCTTCGATCGGTATAAAACCCTTACCGTTCTCTATACTTAATATACTATAACAGTGCTCGTTTTAAAGCTTATTTTAAGCACTATAAAATCCCTTCTCATTAGCATGCATACAATTTATTCGCTTGCCGCTAAATGGCATTGAACACATTGATTAAATTTCACACAAAATAAAAAAACGGCTTTGATCTTCAATATCTCGCCTAATTGCACCTAGAACACTCTTTAAAAAACTAATTTGTTTATTTTTTGCCTGCTACAATTTTATTTTGTATAATATTATCATTAACATGCATACTTTTGGAGATATTTGCAAAAAACTTGAAAATTGTGAGAAAATTCCGAATTTTCAATTACCAATAACTTGAAAAGTATTGGGTTTTTGAAACAAACTTTATACAAGTGAAATTTAAAAACTTTATACAACATTATTTCTTCTATCGATATCTGAGGTTATTTTGAAAAAAAAATTCCACCACCGAATAGGGGTGGCAACCACCCCCAGGGTGAAAACGGAGTTCTGGTCAATATCACTTTTGAAGTTAAGGGAAGGATAAACCTAATTCCAAAATTTCATGTAAATTGGTTCATAGTAAAAAATTTCTGAGCTAAAAAGCTTCAATGACGGCACTATCAAGGCTTTTCATTTCGAATGGAATGTTTGCCGCTCTTACTTCGAGCTCTCTGATTCGCTTATTGTGGTAAATCACTCCGCATTCCAGTTGTATGTTGTCAAAGTGTGCTGTATTACATACTTGCCTTTCGTTACAATATTCTTCGACTCATTTCGATAAGTGCATAGTCCCCTCCAGTTTCTCACTTTCAGAATTTTGATATCTCTTATGACCTGGTCCTCCCATCTCTCTCTGGGCCTTCCCTTTGGTATTTCAGTTTCTGGTTTCCATCTTACGATCTTCTTAATCAGTAGTACAGCTTAAGTTACAACAACTTAAAATAAAACTAAAATACACCAAAAACGTCCTTAAGGAGATGGAAGACCATCTATTTCAAAGTTCAGTACTCCTTTGAATACATTTCCAGACGAACTTCGCTATGATTGGATTAACCCTCTCCTAACTACATTCCTGATAAGACACCACGATGTTGTGCTGGAGAAGGTTGTTCTTCCAGTACGAAAATATGTTTGCAGCATTTATTGGCATGTGTTTGGAGTGTAATATCATATTTATATTTCATATAAACTGTAGTTAAAGTCTACTTCCAGGCCCACTGAGAAGGCGGTACAACAGCCGGTAGGTACATTTTACGGGGGCCCGGCGATGTAAGGGGCCCGGAGTCGACCAAACCAAGGACGTAATTTTTCCCGTTTTTTATCCGAATCAAAAACAAATTTAAACCAAATACGTTAACAAATTTAAATGTGTACTAATGTTATCGACTTGGCTTAAAATTTTAACAGCAATAAATCACAGGAGTCAAATACTACAGTGCAGTCAGATAAATATTGATATGGCGATTAATATAATACATATTATCGAGGCTTCTATTTATAGTCCAGGAACCGAAGCTTTTCACCTCGCAATTTTTACAGAATGGATCGATTTGCTTAAAAATTTGAGAATAAGTAGTGGATAGTCCAAGGATCAAAATCTATATGATGCCGAAAGGCGCATTTACCATGGGAGTGGTTGCCACCCCGTCTCGGGGGTGGAAATTTTTTATTATATTTTGACCGAAAAATTTGATAAAAACATTCATTCCAAGCAAAAAATGTTCTATACTTTTTTGGTAAATTTAATAGTTTTCGATTTATTCGCTATCGAAAGTGTTAGTTTTATATTGAGAAAATCAATGTTTCCCGATATACTCATTTACGACCCACTCAATTTTTGTCGTAGAGAAAATTTTTTCAAACCAATTTATTGGGAATTAAAAAATAACCTATAATTTCATACTTAAATATTTTTTCATATCTCCGATGCTAATCTTTTTATTCAGAAGAAAATGGTATTTTTTACCAAACTACAAAAATTCGTTATTCGCTTTTAACTCCAGTTTTTTAGAAACTAACCATTCTAAGCCAGTCAACCTTCTAGAATCTATTAATAATACATAAGTAAAGAAGAATGAATAAGGCCAATGACTAAAAACACCTCTAACTTACATTATTATGCTTCCAACTGGATGTCTACTTTTTTTTCAAAAAAATATATTGATTTTTTACCCGTAACTTTTTTATTTTTGATCATAGAAAGTTTGGTAAAAAAGAATTTTATAGATTTTTACAAGATCTATAAGTGCATTAATAATGAATCTTTCTGAAATCCTCAGTCGCAAAACGAGGTGGCTTTCAAAGGGTTGGTAAAGGTGGTTTTTGTATGGTATTACAAGTTTTAATTGTCAATAACTCACCCGTGTTGAGCTGGCCCCCCCCACTTGCAAAAATTAAAAAACAAATAGCCCTGATTTATGAGCTATTTATGAGCTCTCATATTCCGCAAACTAAAAATTTTGAGCTCGTTCCACTGAGCAGGAATTTAATACCCTAGTGGGGGGGGGGGGGCTGAGTCAGCCCCCCCACTACTTAAAAATAGGAATATTGAATCGGTTTTTGCGGCAGAATTACGAGCTATTTATGAGCTCTTGAAATTATATAGTTTCGATTTTTGAGCTCATCCCCTTCACCCCCAAACAACCCTTTAATTGATTTAACTTAAGAGAAAGATGCTGAGAAAACTTAAAATATATCGTATTGCGGATATAATTCATATAGCTTATATACTCTAAGAATAAACTATTAAATCAAGAGCATTTCGATTATTGAGCTACAACCCCTTCGCAAGAAAACCACCCTATCTTCCCGGCTTAAGAGAAAGTTGTACTTAAAATGCATTAAACTAATTATTTGGCGACTACATATCATTTAATAATTTATAAGCTTCCAAATTACGCGCATTTAGATCAGTAGATTGCAATTTATTTTGTATAGTGCAGTCACTGAAGGTAAAAATCAACGATTACCTTCAATTTCGGTGAACCTTCATCGATTTTCACGAAAATTGGTCAGTAGTTAGAGGATACGTCAAGAAACAAAGGTGACATGGTACCACCTTGCGCCTTTACCCTGAGGGTGGATACCGCCCCTTCTCGGGGGTGAAAATTATTTTATAAAAAATAAATGCACAACTCAATAAAAGAACAAATTAAAAGCAAAATTTATTATATAAAGTTAATAAAATAAGTCAATACTTTTTAAGTTATTAAAGATCAAAGATTTTAATTATTTGTGAAAAAAATGCATGTTTTGAAAAGGTTTTTTGTAAATCACTGAAAAACTTTAAGTTTTTACAAAAAAGGTAATAGTAGTTTAATTCGTATAGCTTATATTCTAAAAATAAACTCTTAAATCACGCGTCTTTCGATTATAGAGCTACAACCCCTTCGCAAGAAAACGACCTCATATTCCCGGCTTAAGAGAGAGTTGTTCTTAAAATAATTTAAATTAATTATTTGGCAACTACATATCGTTTAATAATTTATGAGCTTGCAAAATATACGCATCTCAATTATTGAATTGCCATTTTCTTTCTATAGTGCAGTCACTGAAGGTAAAAATCAACTAGTACCTTCGATTTCGGTAAATCTCCATTTATTTTCACGAATTGACAATAACAACTTGGGGTTTTAGCCTGGGGTATATGTCACCCCTTCTCGGGAGTGAAAATTACTTTATTAAAAATAACCCCACAAATCGAGAGAGGGACAAAGTGTAAGCAAAATTTGTTATATAATGTGATTAAAATAAATCAATACTTTTTGAGTTATTAAAGATCAAATATTTTAATTTTTGGAAAGAAAATGCATGCTTTAGAGCGATTTTTCATAAATGACTCAAAAACTGTAAGTTTTTACAAAAAAGTTTTCGTCACTAAAATTGAAGCTAATAAAAAATATAATAAATTGCTTACTTGAAAAACCCTTTAATGTTAATTTAAAGTAAGTTATTGGTAATTAAATGTATATTTTTTCCGCGACTGTTAAAATCTAAGGGTTCAAGCTTAAATAACGGGAAAAAGATGCATTTTATAACACTTAGGTACTAAATACTTGTCAAAGTACTTAGAAATACCTATGAAAAATAAGATGCAGAAAAAGTTGATAGTATCAAAATCCGCTCACCAATTTTCGTGAAAATGAATGGAGATTTACCGAAATCGAAGGTACTAGTTGATTTTTACCTTCAGTGACTGCACTATAGAAAGAAAATGGCAATTCAATAATTGAGATGCGTATATTTTGCAAGCTCATAAATTATTAAACGATATGTAGTCGCCAAATAATTAATTTAAATTATTTTAAGAACAACTCTCTCTTAAGCCGGGAATATGGGGTCGTTTTCTTGCGAAGGGGTTGTAGCTCTATAATCGAAAGACGCGTGATTTAAGAGTTTATTCTTAGAATATAAGCTATACGAATTAAACTACTATTAACTTTTTTGTAAAAACTTAAAGTTTTTCAGTGAGTTACAAAAAAACTTTTCAAAACATGCATTTTTTTCACAAATAATTAAAATCTTTGATCTTTAATAACTTAAAAAGTATTGACTTATTTTATTAACTTTATATAATAAGTTTTGCTTTTAATTTGTTCTTTTATTGATTTGTGCATTTATTTTTTATAAAATAATTTTCACCCCCGAGAAGGGGCGGTATCCACCCTCAGGGTAAAGGCGCAAGGTGGTATCATGTCACCTTTGTTTCTTGACGTATCCTCTAACCACTGACCAATTTTCGTGAAAATCGATGAAGGTTCACCGAAATTGAAGGTAATCGTTGATTTTTACCTTCAGTGACTGCACTATACAAAATAAATTGCAATTTACTGATCTAAATGCGCGTAATTTGGAAACTTATAAATTATTAAATGATATGTAGTCGCCAAATAATTAGTTTAACGCATTTTAAATACAACTTTCTCTTAAGCCGGGAAGATAGGGTGGTTTTCTGGCGAAGGGGTTGTAGCTCAATAATCGAAATGCTCTTGATTTAATAGTTTATTTTTAGAGTATATAAGCTATAGGAATTATATTCGCAATACGATATATTTTAAGTTTTCTCAGCATCTTTCTCTTAAGTTAAATCAATTAAAGGGTTGTTTGGGGGTGAAGGGGATGAGCTCAAAAATCGAAACTATATAATTTCAAGAGCTCATAAATAGCTCGTAATTCTGCCGCAAAAACCGATTCAATATTCCTATTTTTAAGTAGTGGGGGGGCTGACTCAGCCCCCCCACTAGGGTATTAAATTCCTGCTCAGTGGAACGAGCTCAAAATTTTTAGTTTGCGGAATATGAGAGCTCATAAATAGCTCATAAATCAGGGCTATTTGTTTTTTAATTTTTGCAAGTGGGGGGGGGGGCAGCTCAACACGGGTCAATAACTCACTTAATTTTTACCGTAGAAGATTGTTTTGCAAACCATGTTCTTGGAAATTAAATAAGCTACAATTTCAATTTTAAACATTTTTTCGTATCTCTGATGCTAATCTTTCTATTCTGAAGAAAAACCATTTTTTTCCAAACTACAAAAATTCGTTATTCGCTTTTAACTCAATTTGTTTTAAAACTAATCATTCTAAGCCGGTCAAACTTCTAGAACCTCTTAACAATGCATAAGTAAAGAAGACCAAATTAGGTCAATGACTAATCTTAATTAGGGTGGTGATTAGGAGGTTGCTTCCGATCACTTTTTTGCAGAAAAACTATGGACTGACTTTTTTTTCATTATAAATCACTTAATTTTTGAGCTAGAGACTTTCTCGTTATTTCTAAAGATAGATATTTTTAAATACTTTAAATTATTTTGAACAAGGGAAAATTAGTGAGGGAAAACGGAATCTTTAGAAGTCGATACAACAACGAGCTTTATCAACTCTATAAGGAAACACCCCTGTCAGACTTCGTTAGAATACAAAGATTGCAATGGGCCGGACATGTGATAAGAATGAGAGAGGATAGGCCACCAAAAAAAGCACTGAATGCTAGAATGCAGGGAAAGAGACTAGTTGGAAAGCCAAGAAAGCGCTGGGAAGACACAGTAAACAGCGACGCACAATCCCTTTAGGAGTTCATGTATGGAGAAGAGCAGCCACAGACAAGCAAGGGTGGAGGCAAAAAATAAAGGAGGCCAAGGTTCAATTTGGGCTGTAGTGCCGTAGAAGAAGAAGAAGAAGAAGAAGAAGAAGAAGTTTGAACAAGTTATCCTCGAAAAATGCATAGTTTTCCCGTCTTTTGCCTTTGAAACTACAATTTTTAGCATTTGACGAAGAAGAGCTAATATATTCTAATAAAGTATAGCTCGATTACTATTGGCAGGGCCACTTTATCCATTAGGCAATATAGGCAGCTGCCTAGGGCGGCACACTATGAGAGGGCGGCAAAAATACTGTACAAAAAATATTTGTATATAAAAATTATCTATCTGGGTTCTGTCATTAAAGACTATGAAGCTCTTTCAAATTACTTTACCGCAAGGAAGCCAAAAATTTGTGCCTAAATAAAACATAAAGAAATAAGAAAGAGAAATTCAATTTGACGAGGGGGCCGATGATGAACTAAACTTTTCAGGTAGTGATGAGATGAAAATCCACAAATTATATGTTATAATCGACACTTTGATAAGAGACCTGAATAGACGTCTGGAATCATATCGACTTATTTATCAACGTATTCGTGTTATTAACAGATTTACCAAAATTAAGCAATGAAGAAATTATTAAAGAAGCTGAAAATCTGATACAAAATAAAGACGACCAAGATACATCATTCATAAATAAATGCATTCACTTAAAGGGTCATTTGGATATCACAATAAAATCACCAATTGACATATCTTAATACTTATTTAAAGAAGAGTTAGTGCAGTCACTGAAGGTGGATATGAGCTATTACCTCCGATTTCGTTGAACTTCCATAGATTTGCATGAACATTGGTGAGTGGTTAGAGGATATCTCAAAGAACAAAGATGACATGGTGTCAACTTGCGCTTTTACCATGGAGGTGGATGCCACCTCTTCTTGGGGCTGAAAATCATTTTATTAAAAATATCCCCAGAATTCGATAGAGGGACAAATTCTAAGCAAAACTTGTTACATAAAGTTATTAGAATAAATCAATACTTTCTGAGTTAATAAAGATCAAATATTTTAATTTTTCGTGAAAAAAATGCATGTTTTTTACCGATTTTTCATAAATAACTCAAAAACTAAAAGATTTTACAAAAAAGTTATTATTACCAAAATTAAAGCTAATAGAAAACGAAATAAACTTACTGAAAAAACCTTCTAATGTTAACTAAAAATGAGTTATTATAGGTAACTGAATGTATATTTATTTCGGCGAGTACCCAAATCTTAGTATTCAAGCTTAAATAACGAAAATGATGTATTTTATAACATAACCTTATTAAACATTTGTCAAAGTACTTACAAATATCTATCAAATGAGACCCCGAACAAGTTGATAGCATTCAAATTTATGCACCAAATATTTTCAAAATTTATCTTTTAAATTTTTTTCCAACAAAGTTATTGTTTTTTTTTTAAATAACTCCGTTAATTTTTAAGATATATTTAATTTTAAGTTACTTCTAATGTCTATTAAACCACGTTAAATTTAATCTTTTAAACCCCTTACTTTTTTTTAAATAAAAGGTTAAATGGCCCCGGTCACATGGTTCTCGCAGCAAAATTTAAGCTTTAAACGTTTTTATCTCTGTTATTTTTTACACTACAGAAATAGTAAAAAGGTAAAATATTTGATACAGAAAAAACTAAAATTTGGTTAAACATATATCACTTTTTACGTATATTGAGTATTTTTGGAGTTATTATCAAAAGAAAATTAAAATTACGATAATTTTAAAAGTTCCGATTGTTTTAAATTACATCTTTTTTCAAAAGTATGCATTCTACACCGGTCAAAATTGTTGAAATCATTACGTATGCTAATATTCTTCTTAGGATTACTATAAATTTTGATTTTTGTGAAAATGGCGTATGTTTTATTTTTCACTTTTTCCTAAAAAGTTCTAAAGGGTTCTCGTATTTTCATCATAACTTCCTTAATTGTGACGCTATTAAATTCTACTGGAGCTCATTTGATAGGTACTCCGAAGTACTTTTACAAGTGCTTAGCAGGCATATTTTATAAAATGCATCGTTTTCCCGTTATTTAAGCTTGAATACTTAGATTTGAGTACCCGTCGAAAAAATATACATGCAATTACCCATAACTCAATTTAAATTAACATTAGTTTAGTTATTTAAGTGAGGAGTGTGTTCAGCTTTTTATTATCTTCAATTTTGGTAATAATAACTTTTTTCTAGAAGCTTACAGTTTTCGAGTCAAACGTGAAAAACCGATTTAAAACATGCATTTTTTCACGAAAAAATAAAATCTTTGATCTTTAATAACTCAAAAAGTATTGATTTAAATTAATAACTTTATATAACAAATTTTGCTTAGAATTTGTCTCTCTATCGATTTGTGGTATTATTTTTTTCACCCCCACGTAAAGTGGTAGTTTTCACCACCACGTGAAATCGCAAGTTGGCATCATGTTACCTTTGTTCCTTGAGGTATCCTCTAACTACTCACCAATTTTCATGAAAATCGATGGAGGTTATCCGAAATCGGAGGTGAAAACCTTCAGTGACTGCACTAAGTGGATTGAAAGATATTTTCCCTAATTTTGACATTGTTTTGCACATTTATTGGTGCTTCCCAGTTGCCAACGTGTCTGCTGAAAGGTCATTTTCGAAAACGTCAAGAATTAAAAATAATTTCCCATCAAGTATGACTCAAGAACGTGTTAACAATTTGTCGATTTTGTCAAGAACAAAATTTTTTTTGAAAAGAAGTCTCTGATGTGATCGAGCTGGAATGACAATTTTTTCTTTTACATATAGGTTTATAAACATCGTAGTTTAAATCCATTTTTAGTGTAGTCTTATTTAAATTAAAATTTCTGATTTTTTTTTCACAAAAATGGTACATGTTTGAAGGGCGGCTACCATAGAATTGCCTAGGGCGTCAATTGACTTAAACGCGGCCCTGACTATTGGTCGTAAAAATAATTAAAATAAAACGGATTTGTTTATTTTTTCATAAGGTACATTTTTCTTACGTAAAGTTGTTTTAATAAAACGAAATCTTTTCGAGTTATTAGCTGAAAACTTTTAAAAACCTTGATTTTTTCGATATAAAACTAACACTTTCGATAGCGAATAAATCGAAAACTATTAATTTTATCAAAAAAATGTATACTTAGAACTTTTTTGCTTAGAATGAATGTTTTTACTAACTTTTGCAGTCAAAATATAATAAAAAATTTACACCCCCATATGGGGTGGCAACCACCCCCATGATAAAAGCGCCTTTTGGCATCTATAGATTATGATCCTTGGACTATCCACTACTTATTATTAAATTTTCATGCAAATCGATCCGTTCTGTAAAAATTGCGAGGTTTTGTCCTATTTTAAGCTTCACTCCTTGGACTATTAGAAGATTGACAAAAATCAGAAATTCATGGTATTTCATTGTTGAAAAATATAAATAGTTGCCCACAATATTATGGAATAAATCCAGAATTTACACCATATAAAGAAAAATGGCGCAAGAAGCCTGCGATATTTTTTGATGATTTGCCTGGGCCTAGTAGCGACGTGACTGATAATTTTGAGCCCGCGACGTAATATTTCGCTGTCAAATATTTAATATTGTCGTAGATTGTATAATAATCAACGTAACCAAAAGATTTAATGAGGCAAATTAAATTCATTCGCTATTGGACATTTTATGGACATTCCGAGATGAAGATGACGACATTGAAAATTGATATATTGCGCCAGTTTTATAAAGAAGACATCAGTAAAGAATTTATAGATCAAAGATGAAATTTTTCATTTGAGAGCGATATAGAAGGATAAAATTGGCGAATCTCAACTTTCTCCAATAGATTTACTTAAGGCTATGGGTACATAATTCGCAAATATTTTACGTGTATCCCTACTTTTTCTGTCTTTACACGGCAAATTACGTCTAGTAAAATTCACACTGGTATGGATATGTAAACATTACTAGAATGTCATTCTACTTGAAAATGTCATCATTAATTTAAAGAGATGGATTTTGAATGTTCTTGGATAACTGTTATTTTTATAATTGCAAATTATTAATTCAGTTAATAAATGTGATAATTTTTTCACTAACTATGTATTCAGTAATTGTAATAATTTATTTGTACAACAAAAACTAATACTCAATCGAGAAAAGAGGAAAAGTGTTAAAGTGATTTGTTAATAATATATTGTTATGGAACGCTTACAACTTTGAACATCTTTAACAACAAATACTTGGATCACAGAATATATTATCCTGATGTATTCTCTGCTTGGATCTTCCACAAATAATACACAATAAATAACTTTTTATTAAGTTCACGTCTTAAATCAATTATTTATCAAATACACTATATATCAATAATATTTAATCAATAATTCAAAATATTCCCGATGCAATGTCAAATATTTAAAATTGTCACTGATTGTCAGTGTCTGACTGACAATATTATATTCGGCTGAGTGCGTTGTAAGACAAAGATAGATTTGGAAAATATTACCACGGCATTGTGTTCATTTTTTTCGAATCCTGAAAAAACCAATAAATATTTTTGAAAAATTTAAACGCAGAATGAAAGACTAAATTGTTATCGAGGGCCGAAAATCCCTTAGAATAAATAAATAGTTTATTTTGAATGAGATATTTGAAATTAAAAATCACACTAGATTTTCTCTTAGTTTTTCACCCTTGTAACTTATTAAAATAAACATTATAGAAGTTCTCAGGGACTTTCGGCCCTCGCTAATAACGTAATCTTTCATTCTGCGTTTAAATTTTTCAAAAATACTTATTAGTTTCCTCAGGATTCGAAAAAAATTAATCCCCATTTGAATAGCATTGCAGCCGAAAATACGTACCGATCCTCTTAATAAAATTAAACATCTCAAATTGGAATCATTATTTGCTAACGTCATTATTGCGTTAAGAATATTTTGCACATTACCCGTGACACTCGCAGAAGCGGAAAGATCCTTTAGTTGACTTTATCGAATAAAAAATTCTATGCGATTGATAATAAAACAGGATCGGTTAACTGGCCTAGCAACTTTGTACATTTTGAATGATTTGGTAAAATCATCCGATTTTTCGAAGACATCTTTGCCAATCATAAAACTCGAAAAGCACCTGTATTATAAATATTTTCACTATTATTAATATAATCAAAATTTAATAAAGTTTACATTTAAAATGTTTATTATTATTTATTATTGATAATTTTATATTTTTTGGGATGTAAGGGATAGTGATGCGCAATACATAGCCTCTCCTATTCAAATGTCAACCTCACTTGCCCGTGAGATGATCTCGATTATGATCATCCGGTACATCCTGCTAGATAACAAACGAGGCGCTGACGTCCGAGTGATTGCCGGTATAAGCAATCCCCCAGTTACTGACCAACAGCTTCGGGTGGAAGAGTCGGTAAGTGGAAGGGCACCTTCTTGTCCTAGAAATGAGAAATCATTTCTAAAGGCGGACGAACCAGGCATGGTCAACGGCGTGGAGATGCATAAGGCAACGGGAAACCAATGCATTAAAGGCTCATAGAGCATCCCTAGTTAATCATCGTGACTATCAACATAACCAAACACTCTACTGATCATGAAACTCGGAAAACAAGATTCGGCAGAGGAGGAAACTCACAAGACTGCAAGGCCTCCCCGGTCGTCAACATGCGAAAATCTTGCAAAGTAGCGACTTGGAATGTTAGAAGTCTACATCAAGCTGGAAAAGTACATAATGCCGTTAAAGAAATGGAAAGGCTGAATATAGACATTTTAGGAATCAGCGATGTCCAATGGCCCGACTCAGGAAAGATGAAAATCAACAATAAAACAATATACTATTCAGGAAGCCAAGACGGCACACACAGATATGGTATCGGGATAATACTAAACAAACACATTAATAAAGCTGTAATAAATTTCATTCCATACTCCAACAGAATTATCGTCTTACAATTAAATCAGAATAAACCCAAATTAAACATAATACAAGTTTATGGTCCGACTGTGGACAAACCAGAGAGCGATATTGAAACTTTCTACGAAGACCTAGACAATATTTTAAAATCCATTAAAACGCAGGATGTTACAATTATAATGGAAGATTTTAACGCAAAGGTTGGAGACGAAAAGTAGAAGAATGTACAGGAGGATATGGTCTGGGCAACAGAAACGAAAGAGGTGACAGGCTTATCAAATTTTGCCAAAATAATAATTTTGTCATAACTAATACATTGTTTCAAAATGCCAAAGAGAAGACTATATACCTGGAAGTCACCAGCAGATCAAGAAGGGAGAATTGTAAGAAACCAAATAGATTATGTATTGATTAGAGAAAGATACAAGAACGCAATTATATCTTCAAAAAACTATCCAGGTGCCGACATAGGATCAGATCACAACCCAGTAGTGACCAAAATTGGGCTCAAAATGAAAATAATAAAACGCAGAACAAGAGATGTAAAAATCGATACAAGTAAACTAAGAAACCCACTCATAAAACAACGCCTGACAGATGAAATTAATAACCGTTTAATGAATGTTAAAGAACAAATCCAGCAAAATACTGAAACAGAGACAAAATGTTTATTAATAAAGACAGAAATAGATAAATGTCAAAAAGAAATTCTTACACCAACCAGATACAAAAAGAAACAATGGATGACGGAGAAAATCTTAGATTTAATGGAAGAAAGACGTCAGCATAAAAACAAAGATAATCAGATGTACAAAAATGTGGATAAACAAATAGAATCCAAAATTAAGCAGGCTAAAGAACAATGGTTAAAAGAACAATGCGCAGAAATAGAAGAACACCAGAAAAGACATGATAATTTTAACACACATAAAAAAATTAAGGAATTAACTCAGAACAACAGAAAAAGAAAACCGGGAATACTAAAAGATACAGATGGGAAACTTGTGTTGAGTACTAACGAAAAATTAAAGAGATGGACATAATACATAAATGAATTGTTCAAAGACAATAGAACAGAGCAGATGGAAGTCGAAGTAGAAGATGATACGGTTTTGAAGGTATTAAAAGAAGAAATTAAATCAGCATTAAAAAACAGCAAAAATGGTAAAGCAGTAGGTCCAGACCAAATCCCAGTAGAAAGCTTAAAATGATGAAACCTTAGACATTATCGTAGACTTGTTTAACACAGTGTACAAAACAGGAAACATACCAAAACAATGGTTACTCTCAACCTTTTGTGCTATCCCTAAAAATACAATACAATACAATACAATAACAATATCATTAGTAAGTAACATTCTCAAATTATTCTTGAAAATAATTCATGGTCATATAAATAAAAAACTAGAAAAAGGAATAGATGATAGTCAGTTTGGGTTGAGAAACAGACTAGGAACTAGAGAGGCGTTATTTGCTTTTAATGTGTTAGCTCAAAGATGCATGGACATGAATGTGGATGTGCATGTTTGTTACGTTGATTTTGAGAAAGCTTTTGGCAAAGTAAGACATGAAAAATTAGTCCAAATTCTAAAGACAAAAACATAGACAAAAGGGACTTACAAATAATAACAAACCTTTACTGGAATCAAAGAGCACAAATTGTAATAGATAACGAACCCAGTCCAGAAATTGAAATCAGGAGAGGAGTTCGGCAGGGATGTATTATGTCTCCATTACTCTTTAATGCATATAGTGAAGTCATTTTTCAAGAAGCATTGCTATCTCAAAGTGAAGCAATAATAATTAAAGGAAGATCTATTAAGAACATAAGATATGCATATACCGTGATTATGGCAAGCTCTGCTGAACAACTCCAACTACTACTAAACAAAACAAACAATTTCTGTGAAGAATATGGACTAAAAAATCAATATAAAAAAGACCAAATACATGATAATAACTAAGAAAACAAACATACAAACAAGCATATATTTGGGAAATGTACCGATAGAAAGGGTTGATAAATACAAATACCTAGGAACCTGGATTTCAGAGAAAAATGATCAAAGAAGAGAAATAAGGACCAGGATAGAAATAGCAAGAAATGCGTTTGTAAAAATGAAAACAGTTCTCTGCAACAAAGACCTTAGCTTAGAACTGAGAGTAAGAGCTTTGAGATGCTACGTGTTCTCGATACTACAATATGGACTTGAAAGCTAGACATTAAAGCCACAAGACATAAATAAGCTACAGTCATTTAAAATGTGGTGTTACAGAAGGATGCTTAGAATAGCATGGACACAGAGGAAAACGAACACGGAAGTATTGCGAGAAATGGGTAAAGAATGCGAAATAATAAACACAATAAAAATAAAAAAGTTACAATATCTGGAACACGTAATGAGGGGACCGCGATAAGAAATGCTAAGACTGATAATACAGGGGAAGATAAGAGGCGGAAGGAGTATAGGAAGAAGGAGAGTGTCATGGTTAAAGAATTTAAGGGACTGGTTTAGATGCAGTTCTATAAAACTCTTTAGAGCAGCGGTGGACAGAGTAAAGATAGTGATGATAATATCCAACCTCCGATTAGGAGACGGCACTTGAAGAAGAAGAATTTTATATTTATAAAAATTAAACAATTTTTTCTCTCCTCACTTTTTGCCGGGGGCCCGATCTTCACTTCTTATCGGGGCCCGCTCATCCCTATCGGCTGCTCTTTGTAAGACCAAAGGGTTACATATGTGTGACATTTTTATGCAGTAATAAAAGTGTATAATAGACGTGAATCGTGCAAGGTAGGCTTTGGTTTCAACAACGCTTCTCCACTACTAGGTATCGATGAATTAGAAATTTTTAAAATGTGAACATTCCAAATCGATAAATTGAAAGTAGAGGATTCACGTGTTTACATTATCGGATCAACATATTTGAAGTATTTGAAAATAACAATTTTTTGGTGAAATAATAAGTCTTGTAAAGAGTGACTGACGAATATAATGTACGTGAATACTCTTGTACATTATCAAGAGATGAACAGCGAGCATTTTGAACATTTAACATTTTTTTTATCGTTATGTACGTGTAAATTAGGAATAAAAAGTTCTTTAAAAATGTGCAAAAATATGTAGGGTGTCCCACTTAAACTAAATAAGTTGAGAATAACCGGTAAAACTATAAGTAGAGTAGAAACAAAAAAGCGTTAGATTATAGATACATTATTTACCACCATACTCGCATGAAAAGTTCCATGAATAGAGTCTTTTTATCAAAAAGGAATAACCATTTTTAATTTCGTTGCAACACGAAACTACAGCCGCATCATATTCTAGTTCAATCAGAGAGTGCAGCAAGCACCTCTACCGGTTTCGAAACTTATCAATCTCTCATCAGAAGGCACATATGCTGCTCTCTCTGGCCCAACCAGGACAAACCCCGGCGTGCAGTTACGGATTGCAACGAACGAAATGGCAGGGATGTCCTAGCGACAACTGCTAGACAAAGACTAAGTTTTCAATATAGTAGCACATAAAACAATATTAAAAATATTACTCTACACCCCAACAGATTGAAAACAATGGGAACTCTCTCTGGTTACACCTCGGAGGCTTCTAAAATTTGCAAGCCATAACGGATGCTGAGACTAAAGAAGATGCGGGAATTTTAGAATTTATCATTCACGTCCCATCTGCTCAGCGCGGTGAGAGACTAATACGTTTTGAAACCAGTAGATGTGCTTGCTGCACTCTCTGAACTAGAATATTATGTGGCTGTAGTTTCGTGTTGCAACGAAATTGAAAAAGGTTATTCATTTTTGATTTACATGTTAACTCTGATTGGAGTACGAAGGGAACCATTCTCGTTCGCTGATGGGAGGTGAGCAGATGGGACGTGAATTATTAATTGTAAAATCCCCTCATTTTCTTTAGTCTCAGCATCCGTTATGACTTGCAAATTTTAGAAGCCTGCGAGGTACAACCAGAGAAGGTTCCCATTGTTTTTAATCTGGTGGGATGTAGAGTAATATTTTTAATATTGTTTTATGTGCTATTAGATTGAAAACTTAGTCTTGTGCTAGCAGTTGCCGCTAGGGCATCCCTGCCGTTTCGTTCGTTACAATCGTAACTGCACGCCGGGGTTTGTCCTGGTTGGGCCAGAGAGAGCAGCATATGTGCCTTCTGATGAGAGATTAATAAGTTTCGAAACCGGTAGAGGTGCTTGCTGCACTCTCTGATGGAACTATAAGATGATGCTGCTGTAGTTTCGTGTTGCAACGAAATTGAAAATGGTTATTCATTTTTGATTTACATGTTTACTCTGATTGGGGTACGAAGGGAACCATTCTCGTTGGAACTTTACCGCGCTGAGCCGATGGGACGTGAATTGTAAAATTCCCTCATCTTCTTTAGTCTCAGCATCCGTTATGGCTTGCAAATTTTAGAAGCCTCGGAGGTGTAACCAGAGAATGTTCCCATTGTTTTCAATCCGGTGGGATGTATAGAGTAATATTTTTAATATTGTTTTGTGTGATAATACAGACCTGTCCAACATAATTTTGTGGAGGGCCGGATTTGTAATTTTGTAACTGTAGCGGGCCGACTGACTATTGGATGGATGGATGTGCGCAGTGTTGCCACATGTCTTGGACAAAATTTCGGTAGGCTGCTGCTAATTTTCAGGTAGAATCCATCAAATTGCGGTAGATTTTTTTAGGTAGAAGTCGTCAAATTTCGGTAGTCTTTATTTTTTGCTTTTTTTGCTATTACATTGCAAAAAAGTGATACTTTAAGTATGGGCAGCAAGTATTGAAAGATAAACTACCTTTTTTTTTAGTAAAAAACAGTAACTTAAGTAGATAAGTAGGTTAAATAGGAAGTAGGTACTTATAATATAAGTACCTAGAAAAAAAGTAAATAAGTTGGATATCTTTATTTCAAATACCTAGGTATTTTTTATATACAAACAAAAGAAAATCAGTCAATAACAAATTGAAATCAATGAAATATTTAACAAAAAAACAACAGTTAATAAAAATATACAAGAATATTGTCTACGTCCCTACGTTATTAAGGAAGAAAACCTTAGTTTTACTTATCACTCTAAAAACCTTATTACTAATGAGATGTTTGACATTTTTTCTGTTTGCACAGTGTATCTATGTCAGCTGGTATTTTAGAAGTAGCTATGCGCAGAATGCCTGTCAGATGATTGTCTGATAAAGATGATCTCGTTTTCGATTTATTATATTTCATGCGAGAAAAAAGCTGCTCGCAATGATATGTACTACCAAATAAAGATATTTGTTGAAGAGCTAATTTGGTAAGGTTTGGGTATTGGTTCCGATTAATATATTTTTTATAAAACTCAATTAATCCGTTCGGAAGGCAACTTTGATATGCCGTTTTTAGAAGAGAGTCACTTTGCAGTTCAATCAATTCCATCTGTAAGTTCAGCACAGCACCATCAATTTCAATTTCAAACGGATTTTGGAACACTTTCATGTTAGGAATTTGTAATTTGAAATCTACGAATCTCTCTTCAAACTCATTCCTCAATCTTTGCAACAATGACACGTACTTGGCTAAGTCCAACATTTCTTGATTTCTGGCAGATAGAGTCTCCCAATGAACCAACTGTTTTTGTTCCAGTTGTTTTTCTAACAATATGAGCTTCTTTGTGAAAGCTTGAATGTGTTCATATAACTGCGTGCATAATTGATCTTTTCCTTGCAGTTTTAAGTTAAGATCAGAGAGGTACTTAGTAATGTCAACCAGGAAGGCCAGATCAGCCAACCACTGCTCATCAGTTAGGAAATCAATTTCTTGACCTTTGTTTTCAAGAAAAATCTTTACTTCGTCGAGCAACGAATAGAATCGTTTAAGTGTGGATGCTCTACTGAGCCAGCGAACGCTACTGAAGTACACGATGTCTTCGTGATCTGAACCGACATCAGACAGAAAAGCCTGGAACTGTCTGTGATTCAGTCCTCTTGCACGTATAAAATTAACTGTCTGCACTACTTTATCCATCACGTGTTTCAATTCAAGTTCTTTTGCACACAGCTGTTCTTGATGAATAATACAATGATGCTGTATGATTGTATGTGTGACGTTCTTGCGCATTAAAGCTGCAAAACCACTTGTTCTTCCTGTCATTGCTGGCGCACCGTCTGTAGTCAATCCGCAAAGATTTTCGATTCGTAGTTCATATTTTTCTATGCAACTCTTTACTTCTTCGTAGATATCTTTTCCGGTGGTTGTATCTTTCATTGAACGCAAATCAAGCAATTCCTCGATCACGGTATAGTCTTCTGTTACCCCTCTTACAAAAACTGCCAACTGTGCGGTATCTGATACATCAGTACTTTCGTCGAGTGCGAAACTGTAAAAAACACATTTCTTCAATTGCGTTTTTAAAGACGATTCAATATCTTTGGTCATGTCATCAATTCTTCTTGCTATGGTTTGATGTGACAAGCTTATATTTTTAACTAATGCTTCTTGCTCCGGACACGCTACCGATGCAAACATCTCCAAGCATTCCTTGACAAATTCTCCGTCTGATAGGGGTTTGCTTCGCTTGGCAATGGCTTCTGCTATCATTAAGCTAATTTTTGTGGCTGTCTCGGAGTTTTCTGTTGGTATTCTGAACATCGCCTGTTGACCGATCATATTTTTTTTCAACGAATTTACTCGATCGATTCTAATTTGACCTTGGTATTCATCGTATTTAGAAGCGTATTTTGTGAAATAATGCCGCTTTATATTGTACTCCTTGCAAACTGATATTTTTTCATGACATATGAGGCACAGTATGTTACCATTTTGTTCTATGACAAAAAAGGTGTCAGTCCAACTGTTTTTAAATATTCGACATTCTTTGTCAACTTTACGTTTTTTTTCTGATGACATCATGTTCTGCAACAAACACAAATCAACACTGCAACACAAATGAACCAAATCGCCAAAAGAATCTTCACTAAGTCCGTTATAATTGCTTGTATCGCCCTTAAGTATTCGCTGATCTTCGCTTTGTTTCCGAACTGGAACTGTATCTGCACGTTTACCGTTAGCCGTATTTATACGCGAGTATAAATAATAAAGTTAAAAGGTACAGGTACAGAAGTTTCTCCTGTTTAAGGTTTTAATAGTAAATACTATTTTTAGTTTGGAATTATCTTCAATATCAAAATAAGCCACAATCCAGGTAGATACATTCAGCCTATTCACTCATTCAGGTAGATACATTTTACCCCCAAAATCGTATTTATAAAAGCACAAAGGACTGGTCAGTGGTCATAAAAGTATTAGTAAATCCGTATCTGATATCTGCTGCCTGGCTCGCACGTGTTACAAGCTATTTAAGTAAAGTGATTCAAAAATTCTTGAAAAAATTAACCAAACTCTGTTGCCAAATCTATCCGCTAAAGAAATTTTGTAATAATTTTGTTTTTGCAGTAGAAAAAAGGAGATTTCGGTAGAACGGTAGATTTTACAGGTTTTCGGACATTTCAGGTAGATCTACCGAAAAATCGGTAGCTGTGGCATCACTGGATGTGCGTGAGCTCTGTGGCTCTGCGTGGGTGTGGGTTCGGTGAGAAGGGACTCGCGGGCCGGATGAAGGGCCTACGCGGGCCGCATTGTGGCCCGGGGGCCGTATGTTGGACAGGCCCGTGATAATAGATTGAAAACTTAGTCTATAGTGTTTTTAGTTGCAAAGATATTTAGTTGGTTCCATATGTTATCTCAACTCTGTAATGAACTACACTAATTCGATGCATGTTACTGTTCACACGCATTATGCAATATTCTGCATCATCTCCTCGGTCTCGGTCTAATATTCCACTTGTAATTAGAGTGTCGCGCTTCCTATTGTAAACTAGGTAATAATTTTAATATACTTTTGAAAGACGGAAATTAATTATAATGTCGATAGACGACAGGATGACAATAATTCAATTTTTGTTGTATAATAACATTAGCATTGTTGTTGCTCTCTTATTATTAGATTGCGTAGGCCTTTTATTTTGTTTTGTTACGATAATAGAGATGCAATTAATTCTATAGGAATTGTTTTACTTGCAAAACTGAACTAGATGCGGGTAATAATTGGGGAAATAAATTCGTATTTCCTATTGTTAATAATATACCATGTGCTTTTTTTAAAGGTTAATGGCAGAACTGATATACCTAATATGTTTCAATTATTACTTATATGATAAATTAAGTCTTGAACAAATAAAAGAGAGAATAATATGATTAAATAAAGAAATTGAGGATTTAGACTTTAGACGAAGCAACTAAGCACTAAAAAGCCCAAAACCTAGGAATTTTGTGCAGTAAGTTGAATTATCATGCAACTTTTTTGCATTCAATTCGAGAGAGTGTCAGGTAATTTTGTGAACTTAATTGATCTCCGGCAAAAAATTTTGTGCATGAGAAAATGCATTATCAAAGTGCATCTCGAAGATACGGAAAATGAAAAATTTAGAACTCAGAAAATATTCATGGAAATGAGTTCAATTTTTATATTTGGAGGTCAGTGAACACAAATTTCATGACGGCGATGGTCTCCGAGGTACCTGGCGCCCAGGGTGGAGCTCGTCGCCTGGGACGATCGAAGAATTCGCGAAATGAGGACTGGATCGAAAAACTGAAAAATACGCGTTTAATATTTTTCAAAAATCTATCGAATGACACTAAAGACGGCCCCCCCACTCCATCCCCTGGAGGTGGAGTGGGGGTAACTTTAAAATCTTAAACGGAAACGCCCATTTGTTATTACAGATTTGGATTGCTTACGTAAAAATAAGCAACTTTTATTCTAGAAATTTTTCGAATTGTGGATAGACGGCGCTATAATCGGAAAAAACTATTTTTCGTGATACCATAAGTAAATTATAGAAACGGTCTAATATCTCGAGAAATACACTTCCAAATAAAAGACCAAAAAATACGCATTTAATATTTTTCAAGAACGTATCGAATAACATCAAACACGAGTCTCCACTCTACCCCTTGCAGAAGGGTGGGGGTTAACTTTAAAATCTTAAATGGGAATCCCCATGTTTTATTGCCGATTTTAATTCCTCATGAAAAAATAAGTAATATTTATTCAAAAAATACAAGATCCTTTGTAAAAGGTATATTTAAAATTATAAATATACCTTTAATTTTAAATTTGTATTTGTATAAATATTATCGACCGTACTGTTTTAAATAGTAGTGTTTGAATAACGGCAATTCGGTCAGTTGAAAGAAAACTCTATTTGTTTTAAGTCTCAATATTTCGTCACTATTCGGTGACTTCTTCAGGAGAAAACTGCAAATTTATTAATATTAGACATGGACAAACTTAAATATTTCGATACTTACAACTATAAGAGTAAAAATTTAAATTTCTTTAACATAATAGAGTTTTCTTTCAACTGACCGAATTGCCGTTATTCAAACACTACTATTTAATTTTAAATATACCTTTTACAAAGGATCTTGTATTCTTTGTGATTTATGGTATACAGCCAGCTACAGGAATTTTATTTTCCTCGTGGGTTTTTTTAATATGTATTCGAAATATTTTTTAGAATTGTTAATAGATGGCGCTAATAGACAGTGTTTTTATGATTTTAGCGCCATCTATCCATAATTCGAAAAAATGTCTCGAATAAAGGTTACTTATTTTTATTATTATTATTTTTACGTAAGGAATCCAAATCTGCAAAAAAAAATGGGGGCTCCTATTTAAGATTTTAAAGTTACACCCCACCCCACCTCCAGGGGGGTCACGTTTTGTGTTATTCGATAGTTCTTAAAAAATTTAAAAATGTATTTTTTGGTTTTTTATTTGGAAGTGTATTTTTCGAGATATTAGACCGTTTCTATAATTTACCTATGGTATCACGAAAAAATCGTTTTTTCCGATTATAACGCCATCTATCCACAATTCTAAAAAATGTCTCGAATAAGAGTTGCTTACTTTTACGTAAAAAATCCAAATCTGCAATAACAAATGGGGTTTCTATTTAAGATTTAAAGTTACCCTAACCCCACCTCCAGGAGGTAGAGTGAGGTGGTCGTGTTTAGTCTTAGTGTCATTCGATAGATTTTTGAAAAATATTGAAAACGTTTTTTTTTCAATTTTTCGATACAATCTTTATTTCGCGAATTATTCGATCGTCCCGCGAATTATTCGGCGATCATTACCTTTCCAACGCATGTCTAATTTTGAAAATCGGTTATACCATTCAAAAGTTACCGAGCTCAGAAATATGACTCAATTTCTATTTAAAAAAGTGAAAATGTTTGTGGATATGTATATATGTGGCTGGAAAAGTTAAACCGATCTAATTATTTTTTTCTGCATTTGAAGAGGGGGTCAGGGCCGATTCAGAACCGGTGTAGTTTGTGACTTTTGACCACCCATAAGCCAGCTATAGGACTTGGTAGGTACAAAACGACATATTTTTCGGGGTGTATATCTTCGGTTAAAGAAGAGACAGGAGAACCGCAAATACACCAAATCAATAGTGTTGAGTTAAGCTTTCAAATGGTGTCTAAGCTGTCAGGATCAGACATACACAATACACACGGCTCAGCATCGCCAAAAAACTGAAAAACTAAACTTTGAAAATTTTGGTTTTTCGACAATTACTCAAAATTTCAACTTACGAATTGCGCCAATAACTGAGCGTTTGTAGAAGGACTATAGATGAATCTGACGGTGGATACCTCATATCCGGGAAATTTCGAATTTTTAAGTTATAGGCTTCATAAGTATGATCAAATCTATTTCCCGTGGGAAAAACGGTTTTTCAAGCTCAATAATTCCTGTAATAGCTTCAGTTATCATACTTGACCTTAGATGCATCAGATACTACTTGTCAATACGTTTCAAATTCATGTTTAGTGATCAAAATCGGTTAAGCCGTTTAGAAGTTATTAAGCTACAATAGTATATTAAGTATGGAGAACGGTAAGGGTTTTATACCGATCGAAGACAATTGTTTGGAGGAGGAGCGGAGCGACGACTCCAATTATTGTCTGAGATCGGTTACCCTTAACGTTCGACATGCTTATAACGTTTTTTGCACGATTGATACCATTATAAATTATAAAATTAAACATTTTCGTCATATTGACTAGTTTCATTCATTTTATCAAGATAGATACTTTGGTCGTTAGGTAGTAACTAGGGTGCATAACAACAATGGAGAATTGAGTTTTTATTTAGTTGTCAATAATTTTAAGTACAATTTTGATTATTATAAATTAAAATATGAGCGAAAGTGAATTTGAAGAGATTGAACGGGCTTGGGAAGAAGGGTGTTCCGCAATTATTCCCGAAAAATCCAAAATCCGTTATCAAAATACCTACCAAAGTTTTAAAAAATGGTGCGAAGGCAAGAATTTAAGAATCGAAGAAAAGACTCTATTGGCATATTTCGTTCAAAGACATATGCAGTTGAAAGCTCCTGGAAGCCTCTGGGCAGAATATTCAATGATTAAATCCACCGTTTTTCTTTGATGGCATTGATATTTCCAAGTTTTCAACTTTGATCGCGTATTTGAAGAGAAAAAATGTTGTGCAATACTAGTAATACTACTAATGTATGCGATTCTGCAGGAGTTTCTGTTAGAAGTGAAACCACAGCCCACAGCCCAAACAAGTGGGATTTCATTAAATAATTTAACAAATTGTACCATACGTTTCAATATTAATAAATAATTCGTTAGTTTTCTTTATTCTTTCAAAAAATAAATTAAAATTAAGAGATTTTTTAACTCGACGGTAAGTGAATTACTTACCGTCGAGTTGGAGTACTTACCGTCGAGTTGGATTACTTACCGTCGAGTTGCTAGTAAATGTCACCTACTGACGTAAAATCTGTCACGGTAAACAGTCAAAAATGATCAATCGTGCAAAAAAGTATAATAAAATTAACGATTTATCCCGAAATGGTTTATGTAGTTGTAGTGGTTACGACGCTAAATTTGATCTGGCAACGGGCAATCCAAGTTCATTAACCGGCCATCCCAATAATTTTTTTCAATGTATTTCGAATAGAAAAAAATCTAGTGTACATTCGCTGGACACTAGATCATTTGGGAGATAATGCGACAAAGGCGACCATTTATAAAGCTTAACGTGTAATCGAGAAAAATGTTATTCAACTTCATACATTTAATTTATAAAAAAAACTTTGAAAAACTCCTGATACAAGAATAAAAAACCGCTAAACGCCGTAAAAATGAGTGGAGCATATAATATTCCAGCTACAAAAGAACTGATATGAATATTAAGTCGCGCGAAAATTTATTTTCATTTTGATGCAAAATAAAATTTTAGTTTTATTTTAGAAGATTTTTCCATAATATTTGCTAAATTTGAAGTAAACTCGCCACAAAAGAGTTTAAAAATTCAAACTGTATCAAAGTCACTCTTTTGTGCTGCGTTTTACTTCAAAAGCCAATATTATGGAAGAATCTTTTAAAATGAAACTAAAATTTTATTTTGCATCAAAATGAAAATACATTTTCGCGCCACGTTATATTCATACCAGATCTTTTGTACCTGGAATATTGTATGCTCCACTCATTTTAAGGCGTTTAGCTGTTTTTTATTCTTGTTGGAAAGTTTTATCCCAACTAAAAGTAACGTATAGCTAAGCAATATAGCAACTAAATAAGTAAACTACATATATCAAAATGTGTTACTTTTTGTTGGTTTATAAAATATTATTGGTGTACTTTTTGAAGAAGATAGATTTTTTGTGTTTTTCAGTATTTCTTATTTTTTGTGTGAAGAATAAATGGTGTAATTTGATTGATCTCATTATCTCATGCTAATAAGTAGTAATACTGAAGTAAATAAATGTAGAGTTAGTTTATTAATTAATTGTTTTATTCAGGGCCGCGCCAAGGCTTTTAAGCGCCCCGGGGCAAGTAATTTTAGGCGCCCCTTTCCTCCTCCCCTTGTAAGTAGTTTTTTGCAACTTAGTGAATAAGTCCATTTACTCACGGTTTTTGCTCCGGATTTTAAAGCACAGCTTGGATTGAAATAAAACATAACATGCATATGGCATAAGCGTAGCTAACATGTCAAAGAAAAAAAGTGATATTGTGCCAATGTGTGCTTTTGCTCAGAGGGGTTGAAAAACTATTTGTTCAAAATAAGTCCGGAAATGGATAAAATGACTAATTCTAAGCCACTTTTGTTCTATAGAGTTTTTTCACTAAGTCAACACTTTTCGATTATTTGCTAGTGAATATGTCCATTTTTCAACAAAAAAAAAACACGTTTTTCGCAAATAACTCAAAAAATATGTTATCGAAAAAACATTCTTAGGAAAAATATAGCTTATAAAAAAGTGAAAAAAACTGGTGTATGCATGAAGTGAGTAGACCCAGATGAAGCAGAATTTTAGCTAATGAAAACTAGGTTCTTATTCGTCAAATTCCAAATCAAATGCCTATTTCAACGAGAAATAAACAAAAAATGCACTTTTCGGGGTAAACTCATTATAACTTTTTTAAAGTGTTTAAAAAAAAACTTAATTTTTGAAGTTATACTTCTTTAGGCGCGATTGGAAATAATGTTGAGAGTGAATTTTATATAAAAACGACAGTATGAAGCAGGCGCGTACCGACAGTATCAAGTTAGTTGCTAAATCTTCCAAGTTACGTATGTATCAATGCAGATAAAGTTTAAAAAAATATATATTGGTGTTTTTAGTAAATATATTTATTTAACTTTTGTATCTTTAAATTTGTTTTCGTTGGAATAATTAGTATTAAAATATGATGAAAAGAAAATTAAAAAATTGTATAGAAAATCTGAGGGTTTTTAGGTTTTCTACGATTGATCAAGGGAAAAGTAATTGCGGGGAGGCTACAGTTCATGAAGAATGACATATTAACGTTATTTTTAATTTTTGGTATTATTTTAAATATTAAAATTAGTTTAATATTTAAATAAAAATACAATTAAACTGTTTAAAATATATTTATTTCGCTGAAATCATAATAATAGAAGTATAACTTCTTACGTGCGTACAAGCTACACACACTCTTTTTTGTTGTTTAAAAAAGTTTCTAGCATCAAAAGTAAACAAGTTACGCTAAAATAATGGTAGGGGAGCCCAAGCGGGGATTTTTGCAGTCACTCGAGCGCGTCAGATTAGCATATGGTGAGAAACCTGGTACCCTGCAGATGTACCTCTACCATATATTGGCTCGTAACACAGGGGAGTTCGTTAAGGGGGGCCCAAAAAAAAAAATATATCCTTAAAAAAACTCGAAATTGTCAGATTAAGATAAGGTACTTAAGTTAAGTACATGCAAAAGAGTGTATATTTCAAAAATCTGACGATTTGAGCCGGGCGTAAGGAAATGGGTGAGTCCCAAAGTTTCACAAGAAAAAAGCGAATATTTCGCGAAATGAATAACAGATCGAAAAACTAGAAAATATGTGCTCAATATTTTTAAAAAATCTATCGAATGATATCAAACACGACTTTCCATGGAGAGGGGTGGGGGTAAATTTAATATTTTAAATACGAATCCCGCGATATTTTGCGAAATGAACATCAGATCGAAAAACTGAAAAATACACTTATTCAATATTTTTGAAAAATCTGTCCAATGGCACCAAACACGACCCCCCATGGATGTGGGGGGGGGGGGGTTACTTTAAAATCTTAAATAGGAACCCTCATTTTTTATTGCAGATTTGGATTCCTTACGTAAAAATAAGTAACTTTTATTCGAAACATTTTTTCGAATTATGGACAGATGTCGCTGTAATCGGAAAAAAACCATTGTTGGAAATGGAAAATTAAATTAAAAAATGGCAAGCGCCCACTAAAATGGAAAATTTTACTTAACTTTTTTTGGTTTTAGGACCTATTCTTTACAACCCAATAGGTCCCCAAAGCGCTCGAGTGACTGCACATTTAGCATACTTTGCTCCCCTACCATAATGATAATTCCTTTTTTGGTAAACAAAAATCGTAAAAATCACCTCTTAATTAGCATATCAAATGAAATTAATCGTTACCGCTTCACAAGTTACTTTACTTATGTATTGTTTATATAATATATATATATATACTGTTTATATAATATATATGTTTATATTATAAGTTTCATCGGTTCAAAGTGCCTGTTTTAAAAAAAATGGCTTTAAAGTAATTTTTTTTAATTTGGAAAAAATGACATTTTTTTAAAACTTAAAAATTATTAGTGATACCAAAAATCTCAAAGAGTAAAAAAATGTACGTCTTGCTTTTCTGAATATTTTGGTTTTTTTGTTTTTCTATTGGTTAATAGGGCAGTCATCATCGGTAAAAAAATGTAAAACCGTGGAATTTTGAGAATTAACACCGATTTTAATAAAAAATTGGATTTAAGCTCGGTTGACCCCCTTCTTCAAAATCTACCCAATGCCGAACCGGGCTTTTGCCCTGGGGGTGAAAACAACCCCATCTAGGAAATGAAAATTTTTCAATCAAAATAACTATGGAAGTCGTTAGATTAACCAATTTTGAGTAAATTTTGTTCTACAATTTTTTTTTGCAAAGTTAATATTTTCCAAGTATATTAGCGATTGAAACTATGCATTTTTCCTTGAAAAAACTCACGTTTTATAACCGTTTTTTACATTCTATAAAAAACTCACAATTTATAAAAAATTTCACTACATTCGAGTTATTTGAGATTGAAGGTTCTCCATTTCGAGGTTCTTCAAAAATAACCACCCCTTTAAAGAGCAATAACTCAGTGGTTATTGGGTTTACATAGTTTTTTTACATATTTGTCATGTGTTTAGGAAAGTAACATACCTACCGATAAATTATTACAAACACTATAAATATTTACAAAAAACAACGATTACACCATCAGAGAACAAATATGGTTCAGTTTAATAAGAAAAATAAGGGTTCGTACAATTATGGGATCAAAGTAATCATCATCTCATTGTTTGATTTGCGTGTATAGATTAAATGCTATGTGGAAATGCTATCAATGAGTGTCCCCGTTTAGGATTTTGTCCTCTTCAGGGTTTGTGGTGAATGTATTGTGATGGATCGTAAAAGCAAACAGTCCGAAAAAACGCACTGGGGCAAGTGTGGTGTTCCTGGTGTTCCTGGGTTATGCCGGACGGTGGTGTCCAGAAGGCCAAAAAGACAACAGAGAAGAAAGTTTGATGGAGTTGTTGTTGGTTCCATTGACATTTACGTGTACTGTCCGTGCTTTGCTTTCGACCAATCTCCCTAGAAACCATTGTACAACGACAGGTAGGCCTGCGTCCCTCGTCGGCGGTCAGGAGGTGGTTTTGAGCGCAGCGTGGACAGTGAGCGTTCGAGTGATGAAAATAGTTGCGGCTAAGATGAACAGGAACATTTGAGAGATTCTTGTATGTCGGAGGGGGGATCGTTGATTATTTTGGTTGTGAAGTTCCTGTTCAGAAAGTTTATTCTCTCGATAATTGTGGGTATGTTTGAGAGGTTATGGATTTCGTTTGAGGGATATCTCCAGTGCTCGTAGTTGCATCTACGCAAGATTCTCCGTTCCACTCGCAACAACCTCTCTTTCTGTGCTCTAGCGCATAGAGAGTAGAGGCATGATTTGTACTCAATGACGGGTCGAATATAGGTTTTGTAAGTATGTAAGAGAGTCTTCTTGTGTGTCTTGCCAATACGTCCTGAGAGAGCGTTCAGAAGTCCGGCTCTGTTCCTTACCCTATCTAAAGTTGCCTTTAGGTCTGCGTCCCAGTTAAGAGTCCTGGTAAACAGTACTCCCAAGTAGGTCGCAGTCGGGCTGAGAACAAGCCTTTCTCCCATCAATCTCAGTGGGTATTGGTCGTCATCATTTCTAATGATTTTAGCTGACACAGAAGGAGCACGAAACACAATTGTTGTTGTTTTGTTCGCGTTCAGCGTGACTCTCCACTTACAACACCAATCCCCGACCGCGTCCAACAGAGCCTGGGCTCTTCTGTGGATGAGTAATGGGTTGTATCGAGAAGTTGTCGTGAGTAGAGCCGTGTCGTCTGCATAGAGAAACAACCGAGTGCCTGGGATATTTTGGTTAGTGATGTCACTGTTGTAGATAATGTACAGCAGTGGTGCTAGGACTAAACCCTGGGGAACTCCAGCTTGTGGAGTGAAGGGGGTAGACTTTTGGTCGCTTACTTTCACTCTGATAGTTCGGTTGTGGAGGTATGAGTGTACAATTTTGGTAAATTGTAATGGTAGCCCGATGTCCAGAAGTTTTCGAAGAAGTCCGTTGTGCCAGACCTGATCGAAAGCTTTCTGCACATCCAGGAATGTGGCTATGGCGAATGAACCATCGTTGATGGTTTGAGTAACTTTAGTTGTGAAATCTATTAAAGCATGTTTAGTAGATTTACCAGACTGGAATCCATATTGAAATTTTGGGATGATGTTGTGTGTTTCGAGAAAGTTATTGAGCCTTTCTTTTAGGATTAGCTCAAGAACTTTACCCAGAGTGTTTATTAGTGAGATTGGTCTGTAGGATTCCACGTCGGTTCGGGGTTTGCCTTTTTTCAAAAGCATGATGGTATTGGCCACTTTCCAAGGAGTAGGGAAGTGGCTGTTTTTGAGACATGCATTGAATATTTTAGTTAGAAGAGGGATGATACTCTCAGGAAGTTTCTTGAGGCACCTACGGTTGATGCCATCAGGTCCGGGAGCGCTGTTTTTACCTATTTGGTAAAAGCTCTCCGTTTCGCTGTTTGTGAGGGGGTCCATGATAGGATCATAGACTGGAACGTGGTAGTTGACAGTAACATTTACTATATATTCTGTGTGGAGTTTAAATAAGCGATCAAAGTTTGGGTTGTCTGGTGTTTGAAAATTGTTTTGAAGCGAATTTCTGAATGCTTCAGCTTTCCCTTCTGGGGAATTGACAATGTGATTGTTGACCAACAGATGAGATGGTTGAGATCGTTTTTGATTAGTTAGGACTTTGAATTTGTTCCAGAATTTACTTCCGTCCCTGTAGTCCAGTTTTGAGGTAGCATCCTCCCACCGGCGAGCCGTTAGGTCGGATATCTCTCTCTTTATCCTGGCACAGATTTGGTTGTATTCTGTTTTGATTAATGGATTTCTGTTGGCCTGATATTGGCGTAGAAGATGCCTTTTTTGTTGAATTTTGGCTATGATATATTGTGGAAGTGCCGGTGATGTATAGGTTATTTGTTTAAGTGGAATTGCGTGCGTGATAGCCTCGGTGGGATCAAAATAATACTAACTGCCATTTTTATACCTACCTACGATTGGTAAGTTTTAAATTTTACAAGATAATAAAATATAACTAATATTTCTGGTAATTTCGGTATTGTCAAAAAATTTTTTTCGGCTCCTACTGGCGCCTTTTGAATACGGCGCCGGGGGGCTCCGCCCCCCTTCGCCCTTATGGACGGCGCGGGCCTGGTTTTATTTGCCTTAAATAAATATGACTATTTTCAATAATCTCGCAAATACCGAGATCCCGCTGGATTGAATATTCGTAGCCCCGCAAATACCGAGATTGAACTCAGGCTGCGGGATTGGAAGCCCTAGTATGTACATAGTGAGTTTAAGTAATTTACTTATATAGACACTGTATTTTTATTTTTAAAATATATAATATTGTGAAATAATTCGTTCAGAAATAATCATGCATTTTGAAATAAAAAAAATGTAACTGGCATTTTCTTTTTGATTGTCACATTCTTTCTGTTATCGATACAGGGCAACCTTTCACAGATATATTATTATTTATAGCTACTGATTTCTGTAGTCATGGAATTACAATAATACGAGATGCCACACCCTATAAATCGAAAGGAGGTCAAGTCTTGTTGCGATTTTAAAGAAATAAACTGAAATATTGGGGGGCGTAGCTCAGATGGTAGAGCGCTCGCTTAGCATGCGAGAGGTACCGGGATCGATGCCCGGCGCCTCCAGACTTTTTTCTCAAAAAAATATAAATTTTTTGTGCTGATTTAGTTTAATAAGTAGTTTTTTAAGTATCTTTATAAACCTTCCTACTACGTAGGTATCTTTAAGACACATAAAAATGTACATGAAGAACTTAGAACTTGAAGAAGAAAGAATGAGTTCAACCAGTATCTAGTGTTCTTCTTCAATCTTGTTGTACTTGCGTGGATTTTTAACCAGGAATGTCTTTTATTTGTCCACAAAATAGAGATACACGAGGACGTTATATTCTCTTGATTTTCCAATAAGCTATCGTAGATTCAAAATTTGCTCTCGTGTTTCCCTTCCCTTTACGGATCCGGCTGGTTGAGGAACTATTTATCTGCAAATAAATTGATATCACAAAAAAAGGAAGAAATCTGATAAAATAGGTGATTCCCAAATTTGATTTCAAAACCTGTTTTTTGTCCTCTTGGATAAGTCAATTTTTAATTTGTTATCAATGAAGGAAAAAATCTACCATGTAAATGCGAATGTATATAATTAATTATTTTTTATTTATTGGGCAACTCGCTTATTATCTTTATCACAGATGAGGGAAATTCTAAATCATTAGATAATTATATACCTTCTAATTAGCACGTTTTCTTAATCGTTATACAATAAAATAAAATTGAAACAAGTTTTAGTACTCAAGGTTAAAACATCCATCGATACATAAAAACTGCCATAAAATTTATGTACATCATCGAAATTTTTTAACTCATTTGCGTACATGGGTTTTATAATATTTTTATAATAAAATATGAAAGACAGCTAATATTTTATTTTGTTTCAGAGGTACACCATCATCCTCTTTCACGTTTCACCCTTTTCAGTTCTTCAGAGAGGCCTCTGAACCCAAAAGAAATGAACTTTTTCTATGGATGCTATACAATGTGCAACTTCTCTCACTACTTACATACAGTCAAAACGAACAATTTCTCACGCAGTGAGAAAAGTCAGCCATTGCAGTGAGAAATATTTTTTCTCACGGGTTCTTCTACGGTTTTCCATATATGATCGCCGTTGCCATGGTAACATCCACAATACAAACACAAACACAATCATTAATCATAAAAAATGCCACAAAAAAATAGCTTCAGAACAACATCATTAATGTTGTCAAATAAAATGTGTTGAAACAAAACTTACCAGGAATTACCTTTCAAAACTGTTCGAAAATAACTGGTTATTAGCATTTTAAATAAATAACGTAAGTATAAAATTTTTAAGAATATTAAATATCTACATGTATACAGGGTAAGTCACCTCTAACGGGACGGAAGATTACAGCGAAATAGTAAAATATTTGAAAAAAATTTTAAATTAGTAGTGTGTAAGTTGATAAAATCTACATTTTAAAATTATTTTAAAATATACAGGGTGTCCCAATAAATGACGGCGTATCAAAGTTATATTTTTTTATAAGGAACACCCTATATTTTATTGCATTTTTTAATTGTCCGCAAAAAATAAGGTATAGTTTCATAAGGCTTCCCTATACCTATGTACAGAGTGTTCTGAGTTATGGTGACTTTTCTTAAAATGTAAAGTTTTAAAAGAAGGCTTAATCTCAAGTTATTTAAGAAATTATGAAAAAAATACTTTTACATCTAAATAGTTGGATATTGGTTGAATGTATTCCATAATTAATTATTACACAATTATTTACAGGGTGTTCAAAATTTACAGTTTCATTATTGGATTATTCAATGTGTCATATGATGCTTATTTTAAATGGAACACCATGTATATTAATATATCATTATACTAAACAGAGTCACCTCTTTCGAATGGTATATGGATGTCCTAAACCTTAGGTCTTTATTTTTTTTTGGATTTGGGTGGAAATGTTCTAAACACCGTACCATACTTGGCGTGTGTTGGATTCAGAATAGAGGAAAACATCCGAGTCCATTTTCCCCCGTGTAGGGAGATCCTGCAAACGGATGCTCTCCTGTTACCCTGCCTACCAACTAAAACCACCCGTCTTCGTCAAGACACTCCCGTACGTGTTCAGTTAGCGAACGAAACTTAGGAGTGCCTTGCGCAGCCTAGATTGGTCGCAGAAGTTGTCGGCTCTTACCTAGGAGCGGTAAGGAGCCGAGGGAAAGAAAGTATGAATATAACATTTTAGTTTAAATGTTATTAGTGTCTGTGATGGACATGTGGAGCTAAGAAAAAAGAGGTGGCCCCCAAGATAGTAATATCAGTAATATTAACCTAAAAATAAGAAGAAAAAAAATATACATATATACACAAAAATAATCCTATACATATACACATATATAATAATCCCGATCTTTGTTATGCTGTCTCAATTGCTTTCTCTATTATGGACTTTCTCTTCATGATTTTTGTTATGTGATCTATGATGAATTCAAAATTCTCCCTGCTTTCCATAGCGATACGCATCAAGTTGTCAGTTGATATCTCCCCTAGTTTTGACCGCATTGTGTGCTGTTCTGACGCAAACGCATTACATCTAAAGATACAATGCTCCGCGTCGTCTGTTACGTTGCAAGTTATACAATTATCATCTCTGGTTTTTTGAATCCGATACGTAAAAGACCTAAAAGATCCATGCCCGGTCAGGAACTGCGTGAAATAGAAATTTACTCTTTTGAACTTACATTTATACCACTCTATCACGTTGGGTATTAGTTTTTTGGTCCACTGTGCCTTATCAGTCTGTGCCTCCCATTCTGTTTGCCATTCTATTAGTAATTGCTCTCTGGTGGCAGCTTTCATCTGTGGTAGATGACCATCCCGAGAGTGGTAGAGAATACGCCGTTCCTTCGCCAGGAGGTGAATGGGAAGCGTACCCGCTATCACTTGTAGGGCTATCGTTGAAGTAGTCCGGTACGCGCTTGTCACTCTTAGTAGAGGCTTTCGCTGAGCCCTAGTTATTATATCTCGGTATTTTTGATATTTTAGTACATCTCCCCAGATAGGGGTTCCATATAGGAGGGTCGATTGTACTACTTGCAAGTACATTCTTCGTTTTTGGCTACTTGGGCCTCCTATATTCGGCATGATCCTTTGTAGGGCTGCCGTTCTTGCTTCTGCCCTCTGGACTACATTTGTCAGGTGTTTCGTGAACCTTAGACCTGTGTCGATGTATATGCCTAGGTATTTTGCACAGTTTGTAGGTCTTATTGTTGTAGTACCAATCTGAAAACTCAACTCAGGTCTTTGTCGAGGTCCTTTCAATATGACCACTTCCGTTTTGTTTCCGGCTAGTTCCAGATCATTTGTAGCCATCCAGCTATTGACCATTCTGCAGCACCTGTTTACTTTTTCTTCGATTTCCCGGTTCATGTCAGTCATAACTAATATCGCCAAATCGTCTGCGTAGGCAATAGCTAGAGTATCTCTGCCATAGTCAATTTCTAACACCCCGTTATATGTATAATATGTTCCAGAGTGTTGGACCTAATACGGAACCTTGCGGTACACCGGCTGTCAGCTTTTGGTCTGTATTTTTTGCCACTGTGACGTATCTATTTGCAAGGTACCTTTTAATGATATTGATAAGGTATCTTGACACTAGTGCTGATTCCAGTTTAGTTATGATGTGTGCCCAGTTGGCAGAGTTAAAGGCATTTTTCACATCAAACATAACTAGTACGGCCCATCTTTTCCTCGTGTTCTTTACAGCGTCAGTTAGATGTTTTACCGCATCTATTACAGACTTAGCTTTTCTGAATCCGTACTGTCTGTTGGAGATGATTTCTCTTTCACTCAGTTCGTCTTCTAGGCGATTTTTGACAAGATTTTCGTATAATTTCCCTAGGCAGTCAAGGAGACATATAGGCCTATATGAATTGGCTTCTTCCGGATTTTTACCGGGTTTATGAATCAAAGTTAGCTTTGCTAATTTTAACTGATCTGGGAATTCTTGTCTTGTTAGTAGCTTATTTAGTGCCCTTCTAGTAGCTTCTGGGCATTCATTTACTAGTATTTTTATCGCCTCTGGTGGCACATGGTCCGGTCCAGGGGATTTACCTATTTTTATGGAGTTGGCAGCTCTAGTGAGTTCAGCTGACGTCAGTTCCTCGGGGCGGTTAACATCGTCTCTAATCAGGAAGTTGTTTGTGGGTTTATTAGGAAACAGGGTGTTAGCTATTCTCCTTCTTTTGTCGTCGCACAGGTTATATGGGGTCTCTGACCTCAGCGTCTTAGTGGCGATCTTATATGCTTCGCCCCATACATCGTTCTCCAGCGCCTCGCACAAGTTCTGCCAGCATGTGCGTTTAGCCCCTTTGATCAATTTACCTAGTTCTTTTTTGGCGCTCTTATACTCTTCTTTGTTTTGCTGGGTCCTATTTTGCTGTGCTGTACGCCTGATTCTGAGACATTCTGTCCGCTTTTGCTGGATGTTTTCATTCCACCAATATGGTACTGTGTATGTGACATATTTGTTTGTGCTGCTCGCTTTGTGTGCTTTTATTACATTGTCTCTAAAGTTGTTAAAATCGGTAGATTCTTCTTGTAAGTTTCGTATATAGTTTGTAAATTTGGTTTTATCGAACTCAAGCAGTTTCCTGCCGTGCCTTGTTGTAACCTTGAGGCCGATTTCGTAAGATATGTACTTGTGAAAAGTAAATAGGTTTTCATCAAGCACATCCCACCCTGAGATCTTCTTGGCGTAGTTGTTGGTTGCTATTGTGATGTCTATGTGACTTCGTGACTCACCTCTTTCAAATGTAGGTTTACCGTTGTTCAATACAGTCAGGTTTGCGGAAGAGATCCATTCGTTCCAAATTTCTCCTCTTTTGTCATTTTTTGGGGACCCCCAAAGAATGGATTTGGCATTTATATCACCAGCGATTATAGGATCAACCTAGGTCTAATAGTTTTTGCGTAATTTACAATTATTTAAATTCTTAATCTGTAAATCGAGTTTAAAACAAAAGATGTATCTCATTGTATGACATCGTCATTTTATGACAGTACGGTCTGGTAATTATCAAAAATATAAACATCCGTGTATGAAATTCAAATTTCATTGTTCCTAAAAATGAATAATCTACGAAAAAATAGACATGGTACTTACTTTGCATTGGGGAGTGTTTGCAAAATTGTATCTTACCTTCTTAAGTTTACGCTCAAAAGTATCCTGATAGAAGACACCCAAAAATGACGTTTTTGAGAGATTTCAATGGATTCCGTGCTACTGGTAATGTTGCACACGGAAAGTTAAATAAAAATAAACCAGTTATTTGTGATGACGTCAAGGAGCTTGATGTCCTGCTTTCTGTTACGGAAAACCAAAATACTAGTAAAGAAAAAATTTCGGGTGAATTGTAAATCAGTCAAACGACTGTTAGAATACTTAAGAGAAACCATTATTATCCGTATAAAACTCAAGTACACCAGTATTAGACCAAACAGGATTAAGATAAATATTTAACTTATCGTTTATGGACTTTAGACTTTATAGAAGATCCTGATTTTTTTAATGTATTGTATACAGACCAATATACCTACTTTTCATAATAATGGTCTAGTAAATAGACATAATTTTCAATTCATTATGATACAGTAAACAATAGTATATTGTACAACAACAGAGAAAAAAGACATATTTCTCACGAGCGCAGTACGAGGCGAGGGCCGCAAATCAAGCGAGGGAGAAATATGTCATTTTCTCACGTGTTGTACACTGTACTTTTTCTATGGATGCGTTTTTGCCAAGAGTCCAATCTTCAAAATGAAATAATTTAGGTGATTTTATGTAGATTACATGCCAAAATTAAAATAAAATATATATTATACACATATGTAGGTATTTAATATTCTGAATATTTATATGCTTTTATTTATTTAAAATTATAGTTACCAGTTATATTTCAACAGTTTTAAAGTAATTCCTGGTAAGTTTTGATTTGACACATTTTATTTGACAAAAATATTTGTGTTTGTATTGTGCATGTTACCATGGAAACCGCGATTCTACGTATGGAACCAGTGAGAAAAAATATTTCTCACTGCAATGGCCGACTTTTCTCACACCCTGAGAAATTGTTAGTTTTGAATGTATGTAAGTAGTGAGAGAAGTTGCACATTGTATAGCATCCATAGAAAAATATTTATTTCGTACTGTTTAAAAATCGAGAGTGACTATAAATATTATTTTTAAAATCAATTTACCGTTTAAGAAAATTGTAAATTACGCAAAAACTATGACTCCTAGTTATAGAACATCCCTATACCATTCGAAAGAGGAACCTGTGCTTAGTACAATAATTTATTAATATACATGGTGTTTTATTTAAAATAAGCATCATGAGACATTAAATAATCCAATAATGAAACTGTAAATTTTGAAGAACCTGTAAATAAATGTGTAATAATCAATCACGGAATACATTAATTATAAAATAAAAACCAGACCATACTGTCATAAGGTGACAATGTCATACAATGCCATTAATTAACTACATCTTATGTTTTAAAATCGATTTACAGATTAAGAATTTAAATAATTGTATATTACGCAAAAACTATGAGACCTAGGTATAGGACATCCATATACCATTCGAAAGAGGTAAAATTGTTTAGTATATTTATTTATTAATATACATGGTGTTCCATTTAAAATAAGAATCATATGACACATTGAATAATCTAATAATGAAACTGTAAATTTTGAACACCCTGTAAATAAATGTGTAATAATTAATCATGAAATACATTCAACCAATATCCAAATACTTAAATATAAAAGTAATTTTTTATAATTTCTTAAATAACTTGAGAATAAGCCTTCTTTTAAAACTTTACATTTTAAGAAAAGTCAACATAACTCAGAACACTCTTTACATAGGTATAGGGAAGCCTTATGAAACTATACCTTATTTTCAGCGGACAATTAAAAAATGCAATAAAATATAGGGTGTTCCATAAGAAAAAATATAACTTTGATACGCCGCCATTTATTGGGACACCCTGTATATTTCAAAATAATTTTAAAATGTAGATTTTATCAAATTACAAACTACTAATTTAAAAAATTTTTCAAATCTTTTACCATTTCACTGTAATCTTCCGTCCCGTTAGTGGTGACTCAGCCTGTATATATTTTATTTCAATTTATGCATATAATATACCTAAAAGCACCTAAATTATTTAATTTTAAAGTTTAAACTCTTGACAAAACCGCATCCATAGAAAAAGTACAATGTACAACACATGAAAAAATGACATAATTCTCCCTCGCTTGATTTGCGGCACTCGCCTCGTGCCTCGGCTCGTGCCAACAAACTTCTGCGCTCGTGAGAAATATGTCTTTTTTCTCACTTGTTGTACAATATACTAATTTTCACTAAGCAAAATTATTAACAATAATTTGCAGTATAATTATTAACAAGAACTAAATCTAGAATTTTATTTTCCATCAAAATGAAAATACATTTTCGCGCCACGTAATTTTTACGGCGTTTAGCGGATTTTTATCTTGTATCAGGAGTTTTTAATAAAAGTTTTTTATAAATTAAATAATGTATAAAGTTGAATGTAATGTTTCTCGATTACACGTTAAGCGTTATAAATAGTCGCATTTGTCGCATAATCTCCCAAATGCTCTAGTGGTTACGACACTAAACTTGTGATAGGACAATCCGAGTTCATGTCCCAGCCATCTAATACTTTTTTTCAATATAATTCTTCTTGTGTCCATCGAATGTCCACTAGATTTTTTTTTCTATTCGAATTAGATTGAAAAAAAAATTGGGATGGCCGGCAAAGGAACTCGGATGGCCCGATCAAATTTAGCGTCGTAACCACTACAACTACATAAACCATTTCGGCGATAATGGTTACATGGATTATACTTTTGAAGCTCGATAACTTCTAAACGGCTTAATCAATTTTGATCACTAAACATGAGTTTGAAACGTATTGACAAGCAGTATCTGAAGCATATAACGTAATGTATGATAACTGGAGGTATTAATGGAATTATTGAGCTTGAAAAACCGTTTTTCCCATAGGAAATATATTTGATCATACTTATGAAGCCTATAACTTAAAAATTCGAATTTTCCCAGATATGAAGTATACACCATTAGACGCGTCTAGAGTCCTCCTACAAACACTCAGTTATTAGTACAATTCGTAGGTTGAAACTTTCAGTAGTAGTTGTAATTGTCGAAAAACCAAAATTTTAGGCGATATGATATCCATTTTATATTTACTTAAATTTGCTTATATGCCTTTTATAGATATTATATAGATACCTGAATATTTGCAATTGGTTTTTATAAATGCCAACATTATTTGGCTTTGATTAACTTATTTACCTTTAATTATTACTAACATTTGGATTATCAGTTAAATTTTATTATTTCTTAGACTTTATTCTATAAGTCTAATGCCTGGTTGCACCAACATATCTTAAGCTCCAGCTTAGCTAAGCTCTACTTATAGATAGGACCTCCTTGAGTATCACTTACGTTGCATCATAATTTTAGATTCTTACCTTATTATCAATTATATCTATTATTATATTATGGTATCCTTATTGTTATATATTATAATTATATTACATTAATTCTTATGATATTCTCGATTTAAGCTTAAGATCTGTTGGTGCAACCGGGCATTAATAATTTTAAATTAATTAAATATTTTTTTTAAAGTACATTTATTTTTTTTCCAGAGATAGATATCCTCTGTAGTCATTTATTTATTATAAATGAATTATTTTAGTGTGATGAATACTACAATTCATTGGGTAATTTTTTATTTTTTTCCCCAGAGTAACATCCGAAAATTATTTTGTAACTTTAAAATTTTTATGATTAATAATTTAAATTAACTATATACATTTACTTAATAATAATTACTTTATTATGATTACTTATTTTTGATTTGTTCTGAACGATTACTACGGCATATATTTATTTCTGGTTAGAACTTTGTCTTCTTGTTTTCTTCCAGAAAAATTTCTCACCTGTGTTCGAAATTTTTCTGATGGGTGAGAAGAGTGTGTAACGTTACAAACGTCACATCTTTGATATTTTATTTTTAAATAATTATTCTACTTTATTTTCTTTAATATTTCATTAACAATAATTTTCTTCTATTTGTTTTACCAGTTTTCTTCGTTAAAAACTCGTTGGCGCCCTCTTTTATTATCCTCTTTTATTATCTTCTATTTAATATCTCTTTTCATCCAACATCTAAGTCATCATACTGAACATACCCCGTACATTCTTACTCTGTAAGTAACTGTCTTTCAATACGGAACATGCCTGCTACTTCATAGTACTTGGTCGTCATTTCAAATGTCGTTTTCAATGACAGTGTCACTTTATCCCTACTCCCTGACATAAACTGGAAGGGAAGAATTATTTCTTAAAAAGGCATGTAATTCGAAAACTAGACTAATTTTCCATCAACAATTATTCTCTTGAGGTGACTTGTGTATTCTAATTATTTTTTCTTGTAATTAAATTTCTACATCTAACGGCTTTTTCTAATATTTTTTATATCTAACCTCCAGTGTCAAAGCATGTGTTCTGATATTTTAGTTTTAAATATATCTTTCTAATTTTCATGTATGCACGTGTAAATCAATTTTTAACTAGTAGTATCAATCTTAATTCCATTTAATATACCCTTGCCATCTACTACTCTTTGAATACTGTTTGGCAAAGGTACATTTTGATTTTTCTTCTTGATGTTTGATATGTGTTTTTATCTTATAGTTTTTGGATAAGATCTACACTTTTCTCCTTTCGGGAGAATGAAGCCCATCGCCGGCGATGCATCACTACAAGGCTGACAACTGCAACCAAATCGTCTAGACTACAGCACCCAACATCTTCAGCTGCAGGAGCCTAGGGCCGAATATCCGCTCAGGCCTACAAGAAGTCTATAGCAGTAGGTACCATTCGAGATCAAGAAGTTACCATCAAGCTACCAAAAGCCATAAGTATAATCCAGAATTGTTAGTTTTTGGCAAGAATTTGAATATATTTGTTAATGCATCTACTAAGTCACATTTTTATTATATTTTTATGAACAATAAACATAACTGGTTAAAAGTACTGTTTTGTTTGCTTTCATTCCAAACTTTCATAGTTCATTTCTAGACACACACCTGTGAGACTGAGCTAAGCAAGGGTGTAGCGATGGCTATCTTGGATGATTGAGATAATATTTTCGGATATTGTTTCAATTAACTGGGGTAGTCTATCGCCCGCTTTTTTGTTTCATATTATTCGTTTGCCTTGCAAATTTTAGATGGCACGAATTTTCGGATCTAAAATTTCGAATTGTCTTAATAAGATATCTCTACAGCGCAGCGTCTAAAAGCAAATTATTGTTTATAATTTTGCTTAGTGAGACAGTTTGTTTTCTGTTTGGTTCAGAGCAGACCATAGGCCTCTCTGAAGTTCTCAAAAGAGTGAAACGTACGTAAGAGGATAATGGTGGACTCTGAAACACAATGAAATATGAACAGTCTTTCTTCATTTTTATAATAGTTTAAAAATCAAAAAATCAGGAAATTGGAAAATGAGGAACCCACAATAAAACAGTAATTTAGGGCTCCGAGCGAGATGGTTGGGACGTATATTACGGATGCCAAAGAAAAGAAATACCGTAAGGATAGAGGTAGAAGGTAGAAGAAGCATAAAAGCGAAACAGTTGGGCATTTTCTGTTACGTTATGTAAACTAAAGAATTATTTTGAGATTGCAGTCACTAATTTAACTGGCAGGATAAGAGAAACTCTTTGTTAATATTGAGTTTAATGATAAAAAGGTGTAAGTTTAGTCCTGAAAGAAACAGATCGTAAAAATAGTAATGTAACTCCAAATACTTACCATATCGGGATAGTATGCCGTTGTTTTTCCTCATGATTAAATATAAATCACTAACAAGAGAATTTTACTGTCATTATTGCATGTGGAATTTTCCTTAAAGACAAATCACATGCTTTTATTTTCCTTACCGCTATTCTGAAGTTAAAGTTGATTTCGGGTAATCGAATAAACTATCTTTCAATAAAGTCGTCCTAGTAATGCACCTCATAAATATCGGCAAGTCGTGTACTTTAAAACATACTTCTAAATTATCAACATGAATGAGTAGTCGGAGAGTTAGAAGCGGATTTTGTGCGTGATAAGTAATATGGAAAAACTATACGGGGATATGTTGAATTAGTTGTGTACATGACTTTCACCAACGACCGGAAACCAGAGTTGGGGCCGAGGGTAGTTATAAGGGGTCAAAGTCGCGGATTTTATTATTTTTTTTATGACGCTCATGATCGAGATAGTGCACCAAAATTTGGGAATAAGTAGGTCACGACGTAACTAAGTAAAATCTCTAGGGGCGGAACGCTGCGTGGCCGACAAAGGGGTGGGGATAGGGGTGAATATAAAAAATATAAAGGGTTTTTTGCGACGTTCGTGATCGACATAGTGGACCAAAATTTGAGAATAAGTAGATCATGACATTACTAAGTAAAATCCCCAGAGCCGGAAACCAGAGTTGGGGATGAGGGTAGTTATAAGAGGTCAAATTCGACGTTTTTATTATTTTTTTTGTGACGCTCATGATCGAGAGGGTGCACCAAAATTTGGGAATAAGTAGGTCATGACGTAACTAAGTAAAATCTTTAAGGGTGGCACGCTGCGTGGCCGACAAAGGGGTGGGGCAGGGGTGAATACAGAAAATATAAGGGTTTTTTTTGCGACGTTCGTGATTGAGAGAGTGCACCAAAATTTGAGAATAAGTAGATCATGACATTACTAAGTAAAATCCCCAGAGCCGGAAACCAGAGTTGGGGATGAGGGTAGTTATAAGAGGTCAAAATCGCCGTTTTTATTATTTTTTTTGTGACGCTCATGATCGAGATGACCAAAATTTGGGAATAAGTAGGTCACGAGGTAACTAAGTACAATCTCCAGGGGTGGAACGCTGCGTGGCCGATAGAGGGTTGGGGGTAGGTGTGAATATAAAAAATATAAGGGGTTTTCTACGACGTACTAGATTGAGATAGGGCACCAAAATTTGGGAATAAGACCATGACTTAGCTAAGCAAAATCCCCAGAGCCGGAAACCAGAGTTGGGATGAGGGTAGTTTTAAGGGGTCAAAGTCGCAGTGTGTATTATTTTTTTGTGACCCGGCACAGCATTTGTCGCCCACGCAGCGTTCCGCCGCTGGAGATTTTACTTAGTAATGTCATGATTTACTTATTCTAAAATTTTGGTGCACTATCTCGATCACGGACGGCAAAAAAAACCCCATATATTTTTATACTCACCCCTGCCTACCAACCCTTTGTACCCCAAGCAGCGTTCCGCCCCTGAAGATTTTACTTAGTTACGTCATAACCTACTTACCCCCAAATTTTGGTGCACTACCTCAATCACGAACCTTCTCAAAAAACCCCTTACATTTTTTTATATTCACCCCTGGCCCACCCCTTTGTCAGCCACGCAGCGTTCCACTCCTGGAGATTTTACTTAGTTACGTCATGACCTACTTATTCCCAAATTTTGACGCGCTATCTCGATCATGAGCGTCACAAAAAAAATAATAAAAAACGGAACTTTGACCCCTTATAACTACCTTCCTTCCCCACTCTGGTTTCCGGCTCTGGGGATTTTAATTATTTATGTCATGGTCTACTTATACCCAAATTTTGGTGCACTATCTCAATCACGAATGTCGCAAAAAACCCCTTATATTTTTTAAATTCACCCTGACCCCCAGCCCTTTGTCGGCCACGGAGGATTGAGCCCCTAGAGATTTTACTTAGGTACGTCATGACCTACTTATTCCCAAATTTTGGTGAACAATCTCGATCATGAGCGTCATAAAAAAAAATAATAAAAACCGCGACTTTGACCCCTTATAACTACCCTCGGCCCCAACTCTGGTTTCCGGTCGTTGGTAAAAGTCATGTACACAACTAATTCAACATATCCCCGTATGGTTTTTCCATATTACTTATCACGCACAAAATCCGCTCCCAGCTCTTATACTATAAGCGAGGAAATGAAGCAACAAACCTACCAAATTTTTGCAGTTGGATGAAAATTAAATTTTTTACATTCGCTTTGTAAGTCTTAGAAAACTTGTAACGGGTAGCTCTTTCAGGACGACAGACTCAGTAAATCACAGATTAAAAATAAAGTAAATATATTTAAGATAATTATATATAGTTTAAAACAAATAAAATAAAATATAATTCCATCTTCTTCAAAGGAAAAACAATATTAAACTTTATTACAGTCATCCGATCATAATAGCAACACTCAAATAATACGATAAACAGCAAAATATATACAATACTAATCTCGCTACGTTAAATCAACATAGCCATATACGGAGACACCGCATTTCACTTCAATGCGGCACGGCTGAACAGCGACACGCAGTCGCTCGTTCCTCGCTACTATGGTGGACGCCACTTCATTACGGTGGTATCCGCCTAGACACAGTTCCACCTCAAGATACGGTGCATATCTGCCAATCGAGCCATTGCTAATTCAACACGCTAGGAACGACTGATTTTCTCATTCTTCTGGCTCGTCTTAAATATACTCTCGATGACCTCTCCTACGGTTTCCCCCAGCGGTGCTATGAAGAAGGAATGCGCCAACACGGACACTCCTCCGGTCGTCTCTGGTAAATCAGCTCATCGCTTGCCGTGGCATCATATCGTTACAAACTTTGTGAACAAAAGTGATGATAATAAAATGAAAATTGCATTATTGAACAAGGAAAGCGGATTTTCCAAAATGTATTTCGAAGTGATTAAAAGAAGCGATACCTACATTTGTAATTCAGAAATAACCTGATGTACCTGGTGCTCAGAAAGGACATCGTCTCCTGAAGTTTTGTTGAAATTTTAATACCAAATTAGTTCAAACTTATTACTCGGAGGGTTTTGGGACGCTGATCACGAATATTATGACGGCGATGGTCTCTGATATACTTAGTAACCAGCACAGGCCTTGTCTCCTGGAGTTTTGTAGAAATTCGATACAAAATCAGTGCAAATACTCGTTGCTCGGAGGTTTTTAGGATCGCTGAATAAGAATATTATGTCACCAATGGCTTACGAGACACCTGGTGCTTAGTACGGGACTCTTCTACAGCAGATTTATGGAAATTCGATACAAAACCAGTTGGTCCTGCTCATAAGGTGCCTCGAAGACTATCGCCGTCTTTATATTCGTCATCAGCGACATCTAAGACTCCCCGAGTTTGCATTGATTTTTATCAAATTTCCATAAAACTCTAGGAGATGAGGCCAATTTTGGGCACCAGGTGCCTCGAAGACCAACGCCGTCGTGATATTCGTGTTCAGCGGTCAGCGAGTCAGCTTCATTGATTCACCTAGAGCTAGATAAAATTAAATTATTAGAATTTTTTTACCAAGTAATAAAAACAATATTTATTAACTTTATTAATAGCATGAGAGCTGTTAGACATTTTTGAGTAGGTATTTTAGGCCATCTGCACATTTTCAGGTAACTCTTTCATGATAGTTTATTACAAAAATGCCGGTCTGGCTGGAGGGTATCGGTTATTTTCCCCAAAAATCCATAAATAAAGAAAATAAACAGATTAGCCGATTTCCGAGAGATTTTTTAACTCTGCAAGATGCTTGCGTTTGTTGCTTGGTTGTCCCAGGATTATTTTCAGGGGGTGCATCTGAACTTCAGAAGATTGCATCTGAATCTCTATATACTACTAAGCAGTATAAAATATATAACTAAGCATTCATCGCTACGTACTTTCGTTCGGGACAGGGGGTGCAATTGTTGTTTTGGCAGGGTATTTTTAAAAGGACAGGCAGGGTAAAAAAGACAGGTTTTTTGGTGAACTTTTCTAACTGCCAGGTGATCAAACAAATTACGCTTGCATATGAACTAAAAGCGCTATCGGTAAGCAGCTGTGTGAGAAAGAGCGTATACCGATAGCTGTTTGCGTCCTCTATCGCAACGAGTCCGTTCGCTTGATCAAATTCACGTAACCTGGCGATACCCATATTGTTGTGCCTCAAAATGTTTGAGTAATTATTATATATTTTAGATTTTTAAGTAACTTTTTATTCATTAAAGGAAAATAATACATACTATAAGTATAAAGTATAATGTTTGTAAAATCTATTACTTATACTATAAGTAATAGATTTTGCAAACATTATAGTAAAAGATAAATTTATTATTATAAATACATATATAGGTAGAAAAGTATAAAAATATACGCTAAATTAATTCCGTGTCCGAATCTTGTACTTCTTCTTCAAACTCTTCATCTGAGCTAAAATATTTATATTCTTCTTCTTTTAATCTATAAATAGTTTTATGTGTTTCTAAAATTAATTTAACCTTCTTCTTCTTCGTGTACCTCATCCTTTCAGGACAATGACGATCATCGCGGCCCATTTTATTCTGTCTGCAGCGATTCTGAAGAGTTCTATTGTTGTTTTTACACTTCAATACTTTAAATTTTTCAACCAGGATATGTGTCGTCTGTCCGATTCTCTTTTTTCTTCCACTTTTACTTGTACAACCAAACTCATGTTTTCCATTTTTTAGTATGCGACCTTTTTCCTTTTTCATAATTCTTAATGTTTCTGTTTTTGTTACGTGTTGTGTTCATGATATTTTTTTTACATTCTTCGATAACACCAGATATCAAAAAGTGCAAGTCTTTTTTGAGATGCGCCCGTGATTGTCCAGGTTTCGACTCGAACTGTCAAAGTACAAGATTCGGACACAGAATTAATTTAGTTTATATTTTTATACTTTTTCTACCTATATATTTATAATAATAAATTTATCTTTTTCTTGCTTTCTATTTCTCATATTTGCAAAATCTATTGTATAGTACGTATTATTTTCCATTAATTAATAAAAAGTTACTTAAAAATCTAAAATATATAATAATTACCCCAACATTTTGAGGCACATGGGTATCGTCAGGTCACGTGATTTTGCTCGAGCGAACGGACTCGCTGCGATAGAAGACGCAAACAGCTATTGGTATACGCTCCTTCTCACACTGCTGCTTACCTACAACGCTGTTCATTCACATGCACGCGTAATTTGTTTTATCATCTGGCAGTTAGAAAACATCACCAAAAAAAACCTGTCTTTTTTAGAATATTTATTTTTAATACTAAAAAACACCCTGTCAAAATAAAAATTGCACCCCCTGTTCGGAAAGAAAGTACATAGCTATGCATGTATATTTGTATATTTTATACTGGTTAATATTATGTACAGATTCAGATGCAATCTTCTGAAGTTCAGATGTACCCCCTGAAAATAATCCTGGGGCGCCCATGCAAGCATCTTGCAGAGTTAAAATCTCTCGCAAATCGCCTGGCCTCTTTATTTTCTTTATATTTGAATATTTAAATTTACTTTAAAGTCACGTCAATCGTATTTTTTGTAATAACAATTTTTACCCTTTTTTTAACCATGGGGGGATTTTTGGGGAAAATAACCGCTACCCTCCAGCCAGAACGGCATTTTCTTATTAGGCTATCATGGAAGAGTTACCTAAACAATTTTCAGGTTGCCTAAAATAGCTACTCAAAAATGTCTAACAGTTCTCGGACCAGAACATTTTACATTTGCAGAGCTATTTTCGAAGTGGAAATAAAAACATCAAAATAAACTTATTTTAAAGTAAAATTATGGCTTATTTCAAACAAAAATAGTACATTACGTCCACAACTTTAACAAAACACACCATTTTTCTCGGCGCACACCTTTAACAAAGCACACCTTTAACAAAGTTTTGTGACGAGTTATGTAAAATTTTGCTGGATCAAATTAAAAACTACATTCTAAATTGGGAACTATACGAGCTTAATGTTTCTTTTAATGTTGTCTGTTAAACTATATAATCAAACTAATTAGTACCTTGCCAAGGGCCATTTGTAGACGATTTAAACAATGTGTTACGCAGTAGACAGGTGTTGGTAATTACTCCACCAAGAGGTAAAAGGCCATGAATATTGTTATATGTACATATTTTCTTATATGAAACGATTTAAACGATTAAAGTGCTTTTCTTTATAACTCATACGAAATGTCATCATTAGCCACCTCTTGTTAGTTGCTGAAATGTCACATTTTATACGAAAATCTATTTCTATCCCGCTCGCGGACGTCCTAAATTTATAAACTATTATCATAGTTGATCACTTCTATTTTATATTGATTGATGGAAAATTACAATTATTGTACAGTTAACAAATTTATAACGATCAGTTTGTTTGGTACTTTCCTGACATGGAAAATTATTATCCTGTTCAATTTATGTCAACATGGAAACCCTGGTTTTAGAAAAAAACTTTTGAGATGGTTAGCGAGCTTAAGTGTGGAGAAGGTAGCACTTTATTTCTGGCAAGTTATAAAAAAAATATCCCAGTGGACGGCAGGTCTCCCTAGTGGCGCACACTTCCTGCATGCGAACCTATATATACTCGAAGTATTCCATTCTGTCAATCTGACTGAATTGAAAAATGGGCCGAATCTCATCTTAAAGTTTAGGAAAAGACCCGCCAATTCCATATGTCAAAGCTCGATTTTGGTCCAAGGGTGTGGGTTTTACAGCCCTCCCCATTTGGATCTGTTTTTCGGAATCGTCCCCAAAATCCCTAAAAATTTCGAAAATTCAAGTCTGACCCCTACGGCTTCTGATAGTATTGGTATTGGTCAATACCTTCTTAACGCATATTATCTAATTTTGAAAATGGGATATACTATTCAAAAATTACCGAGCTCAGAAATTTGGCTCAATTTCTCTTTAAAGAGGGGAAAATGTTTGTGGCTGTGTGTGGAAAAGTTACACCGTTCTAAAAATTTTTTTCTGTTTCAATAGGGGGTCGGGGCCGATTCATAACCGGTGTAGTTTGTGACATTTGACCACCCATAAGCTAGCTATCGGACTGAGCACAGGACACACATTTGACATGTTTGTGGCTGTGTGTGGAAAAGTGAAGCAGAAGTGAGAGTAGAAGAAGAAAACCACAAAAATGCACAAAATCGATAGCGCTTGAGTTAACCTTTCAAACAGTGCCTAAGTGGTCAGGATTGGATATACACACGGCTCAAATAGAAAAATTGAACTTTAAAGATTTTGGTTTTTCAAAAATTACTCAAAATTTCCACCTAGGAATTGAGCCAATAACTAAGCATTTATAGGAGGACTCCAGATGCGTCTAACAGTGTTAAGGTACCTACATCATATCTGGGAAAATTCGAATTTTTCAGTTATAGGTCTCATCAATTTGATCGAATCCATTTCCTATGGGAAAAAACGGGTTTTCAAGCTGATTAAATCCTATAAGTGGTGTACACAGTATTCCAGCTACAAAAGAACTGATATAAATATTAAGTTGCACATATATATTTCATTTGTACTAGATGGTCACATCCCAAAGAAAATTATTAAAAATTATTGGCAAATATATCTACAAAAAATTACCAACTCAATTACGGCACATATCCTATTGTTTCACCAATCGATGTATAACCTTCTTGAAGAATTCTTGTGGCTGTTGCTTGAAGAATTATATTACGGCGTTTGTAAATTCTTCGTCCGACTGAAATCGATTAACTATTAATACCTTTTTCAGTGACCCAAAAATGTGAAAATCGCAAGGTGATAAATCGGGACTATCAAGTGGATGGTTAAATGTCCTTCATTTCTTTCGTTGTAAATTTTATAAAGGTTTGAACAAATGTCACTTCATATCTGTATACAGTACCCAATGTACCTGGTAGCGACTTATCGTTCGTCTCCTCTCTTCTATTCTTAAGTTTTCGACACCATTCCTTGACAGTTATATACGAAAAACATGCGTTTCCTTGCATTAGCGTATGAATTTACAAGAATAAAAAACCGCTAAACGCCTTAAAAATGAGTGGCGCATACAATATTCCAGCTACAAAAGATCTGATATGAATATTACATGGAGCGAAAATGTATTTTCATTTTAATGCAAAAAAAATTCTAGTTTTATTTTAAAAGATTTTTCCATAATATTTGCTAAATTTGAAGTAAACGCGCCACAAAAGAGTAACATTGATACAGTTTGAATTTTGAAACTCTTTTGTGGCGCGTTTACTTCAAATTTAGCAAATTTTATGGAAAAATCTTTTAAAATAAAACTAGAATTTTGTTTTACATCAAAATGAAAATACATTTTCGCGCCACGTAATATTCATATCAGATCTTTTGTAGCTGGAATATTGTATGCGCCACTCATTTTTAAGGCGTTTAGCGGTTTTTTATTCTTGTATCAGGAGTTTTTCAAAGTTATTTATAAATTAAATGTATGAAGTTGAATGCAATGTTCCTCTATTACTCGTTAAGCTTTATAAATGGTCACCTTTGTTGCATTATCTCCCAAATGATCTAGTGTCATCGAAGTACACTAGATTTTTTTCTATTCGAAATAGATTGAAAAAAAAAATATTGAGATGACCGGTAAATGAAGTCGGATTGCCCGTTGCCAGATCAAATTTAGCGTCGTAATCACTACAACTACATAAACCATTTCGGGAATAATCGTTAATTGGATTATACTTGTGTAGCTTATTAACTTCTAAAAGGCTTAACCGATTTTGATCAGTAAACATGAGTTTGAAACGTATTTGCCAGTAGTATCTGATTGATCTAAGGTCAAGTATGATAACTGAAGCTATTACAGCAATTATTGAGCTTGAGATACCGTCTTTCCCGTAGGAAATAGATTTGATCATATTTATGAAGCCTATAACTTATATGACGTATACACCGTTAGATTCGTCTAGAGTCCTTCTACAAACGCTCAGTTATTGGCGCAATTCGTAGGTTGAAATTTTGAGTAATTGTCGAAAAACCAAAATTTTCAAAGTATAGTTTTTCAGTTTTTCGGCTATACTAAGCGGTGTGTATGTCTGATCCTGACAGCTTAAACACCATTTGAAAGCTTATCTCAACACTATTGATTTGGTGTATTTACGGTTCTCCTGTCTCTTCTTGGTCCGAAGATATATACCCCCAAAAAATATGCCGTTTTGTACCTACCAAGTCCTCTAGCTGGCTTATGGGTGGTCAAAAGTCACAAACTACACCGGTTCTGAATCGGCCCAGACCCCCTCTTCAAACACAGAAAAAAAATTCAAATCGGTTTAACTTTCAAACACACATACATATCCATAAACATTTTCCCTTTTTTAAATAAAAATTGAATCATACTTCTGAGCTCGGTAACTTTTGAATGGTATAACCGATTTTCAAAATTAGACATGCGTTGGAAAGCTAATGATCAGTACTATTAGAAGCCGTAAAGGTCGGACTTAAATTTTTGAAGTTTTTGGGAGTTTTGGGGGCGAGAACGAAAAACAGACCCTAAATAGAAAGGGCCGTAAAATCCACACCCTTGGACCAAAATGGATGGTTGACATATGAATGGGTGAGTCTTTTCCTGAACTTTAAGATGGGACTTGGCCCATCCTTCAAATCAGTCAGATTTAGAAAATCGAAAATTTCGTGTATATATAGTGTCGCGTGTAGGGGGGTGTTGGTGTGCGCCACTGGCGAGAACTGCCGTTCTCTGGTAATAATGGATGCACATTTTCAGGATACAAAAATTGAATGACTGTACGCTGATTATATTTGGACGGATTATTAACAAAAAACGCCATTCTTTAGTCACAATAATTAAAATCACAGTCAAATACAAATGACAGAAACTGATCAGTGTGACTTTTACAATCATAATTACATTGCAAAACGTCAATTGAGTGATTAAAATTGTTTCCAAGACTAAACATTTCAAAGAGAACAAACTACATATTATGAAACAAACTAAGAGAGGGCAATACAATTTAAATATTTTAAAACCTTTATTTGGAATTACTCTTTTGACAATTATATTTTATTTGAAAATTATTCCACTTCCTCTACGGTCGCTGGCGTCCATTAAAATGGAATGTGAATTATCTTGATACACCAGTATTGCGTTTCTTCATTATTTAACGAGCCTAACTGGGTTTAATTATATACACACAAACACATAAAATTCCACCATTTTCCTATTCACGCATAGGTGTGTAACATCACAGTCCGGTCACAGTATCTCGCCAGCATTAAACTGTGGTCGTGGTCCGGTCTCTTAAATCTTTTAGCGATATTATTGAGAACAGTCGATGCATGAATTGTAAAAATATCATTAACTTTTTTAATAAAACAGTTAAGCACCCAATAATTCTTACCACAAGGAAGCCCAAATGAACATAAAAGTTAGATGGTCCCAAATAGCACACAATTACAATTACTGTTATATACGGCAGAAATATGGACAACTGTAATACAAGAAATGAACAAAAACTGCTTAAGCTTAAGGTCGAAAAATTAGAAGAATCTTAGGCTATTGATTATGTATTTTAAAAAGGAACTACAACGTTAACGATGGTTTACTGTTTCATATAGTTAATAGACCTCTAAATATGAAAAAACCGCGGAGTGCTACTATTTAAACAGGTGCGTTTTTTAGAAAGAAATGAATTAGTCCCGAGGCACAGGGAGAATTGGGGTGAGTTTTATACACTTTTGGTGCAAACACGTCTACAGGAAAATTGTTCCAGGTTCAATTTACTATCGAAATATTACATTTTAAAGTCAAAAATATTTTTTTTACAAAAATATATTCAAAGGAAAACCAAGAAAAAAACACAAAAATAGCAATTTTGTTTTTTGCCCCTTAACTTTTTTCCACGGGCACATATGTATAAGCATTTTCACAGAAAAAAACTTTCATCCTTCCTCTTTAAAATAACGTTTGGTAGAAGTCCCTATGATTTACAGTTTCCAAAATATGATTTTTCAAAATTCGCCACTCACAGCTATTTTGGCACATTTTCCTTGTTTCTTCGTGAACATTGTTACCTTTTTTCTACGCAGCTTTAGGTATATTCAATGTTACATTTAATAGAAAGAAAAGTGTTAAATTTAAAACGGTCTATTGTAGAAGGTTGTATGACTATCTTTAAGCAAGATATGGTATTTCAAGATTTTATATTTATAATGATTTTTGATATATTTTACGATTATTTTTAAATTTCTCATTATAACTTTTTTATCGTATATTTAGGCACATATTATATACATTATGCAATAAAAAAGAAAGCTTATCTTCTTTACTTTAAAATGGCGTATTGTAAAATATTCGAGGACTATTTTTAAACAAGATATGTTTTTTCAAAGTGAGACACACATGCAATAGGTCCCACTATATTGAAAACTTTTTTATTATTAACTTTATGAAAAAATTTAATGTTTATAAAATGCTCCCCATAGTCTAAAACCTAAGATAGAATAATCAGATATAAAATTTTATCAATATTGTACGAGGTATGTTAAAAAATATGAATTTCGCTCAAGAGTAAAGTACCTTTATATTTCACAATATCGAAAAGTGTTATTAACAAAAGTTATTTGGAACTAAAAATTATGTTATAATATACAATTATTATATCCTTCTAATTGAAAAAAATAAAAATTTTTAAAATTTTTCTTAAATTACGAATACCCTTGGATATCCTACGGATATTTTGTTTAAAAATAGTCCTAGAATTTTTTGCAATACACCATTTTAAAGTAAAAAAATATGCTTTTTTTAATTCAAAATGTATATACCTAAATGTACAGGAAAGAAAGTCACAATGACAAATTTAAAGAATAATCATAAAAAACATCAAAAATCATTAAAAGTATAAAAGGTTGAAAAAGCATAACTTGATTAAAAATAGCCGGACAACCTTATGCAATAGACCAGCGGTTCTCAATCTTTTTGTGTCATGTACCACCAAATACTTCTTATTATTTTTGGTACCACCTAACTGGAATACATATCTAACTAGGTGATCTAATTAACTATAATAGTGGTGCTGATTTTGGCTGTTTTTGCGTTTTGTGTACCACCTCAAAAAATTAAATGTACCACCAGTGGTACATGTACCACAGATTGAGAACCGCTGCAATAGACCATTTTAAATGTAATTGACTTTTTTTCTACTTAATGTACCATTGCATATACCTACCTAGAACTGCGTAGAAAAGTTACAGAACAATGTTTGCGAAATAATGTGGAAAATGGCCCAAAAATGCTGTGAGCGGCGAATTTTGAAAAATCCTATTTGGAAAACTGTAAATCCTAGAGACTTTTACCTAACGTCATTTTAAAGAAGAATGATGAAAGTTATTTTTCGCCAAAGCAATGCCTATATCTATATCACTGTGGAAAAAAGTTATGGTGCAAAAAATAAAATTGCTTTCTTTAGTGTTTGTTTTTTGCTTTTCGTTTGAGTATAGTTTTGTAAAAAAAAATATTTTTGACTTTAAAATGTGATATGTATTTCGATAGTAAATTTAACCCGCAACAATTTTACTGTAGACGCATTTGTACCAAAAGTGCATAGAACTCACCCTGTGCCTAGGGACTTATTCACCACTTTCTCAAAAACGCACCCATTCAAATGGTAGAACCCCAAGGTTTTTTCAAATTTAGAGGTCCATTGACCATTGAGACAATAAAATCCCGTTAACGTTGTAGTTCCCTTTAGATCTCTTATTTTGAACATAATCAATAGCCTATATATAAAACAATAAATACAGGCCGTGTATTTTTAAAGTTTTAACAGGTGAAGGATCCGGGGGAAAACATGATAAGCGCCAATTTAATAATTTTGAGGTTTTACAAAATTATAATACGTCTAACTGGTCCCTACAAAATGTATAAACCCTGCTGGAAAATAAGCTGTTAAATGTACTCTTAAAAACCCTTAAAAATCTAAAAATCGACATCTTAAAGCTATGTAACTCAGAAACAATCGAATGGGTCCGCCGAATAACGTTGTAAGCGCCACACTGTTCATTTTTGAGAAGTCAAAGAAAAAGTTTTAAAATTGTGATACTGATGAGTTTATACATTTTAAGGGTGAGTAATATAGTTTGTAATTTGTATTTATATTTATATGTTTGCCATTGTTATAATATTAAAACTTTTTATTTTATTTTTTAAAAACGAGTGATGTGGCGCCTACAACGTTATTCGGCGGACCCAAAATCGGTTTCTGTGTCTTGAGTCAATGAGAACTTTTGATCAGTATAACCAAAGCTACCTCTCTGGTTGACGAACCGTCCTAGAAACGATGGATTGCCAGAGTGATTTTGTATGACAAAAACAAATCTTGAGTAAAACTTGCTAGATTTTAGTCTTAGTCCATAGTTTATGAAAATGAACTTAAACTGTAAGAAGCAGAATATTATTTTTTATTGTCCGAAATCCCGTATCAAAATAATGACGATCTAGGCTTTGGAACTAAAATTAAAGTTGGAGATGATATGCTGGAATTAGCAGCAGTTTCAGATATGGCGATTGTGAATACTTTTTTTTTCAAAATAGAGAAAGTGAAATTATTACGTATATAGTAACAAAGTGGACAAAATCACTCCTAAATAGAATTGGTATTTCATGACAAGAAAATATACAGAAGAAGATATACACGAATTTAAGGACTACAATAGTTATTGAGATAAAAATCCATCAACATGTTGCTGGAAATCAAAGTGAAATGCGAAACTAAAACAAAATATCGGAGAGGACCACAAAGAAATAAGTGGTGGATGTTGAAAGATGAGGGGGAAGGTCTATTCAGGGCGAAAATAGTAGAAAAAATGTGTTGGAACATGAAAGAAAGTTCCACTACAATTTGGAGGAAGATGGCCAGTATTATTAGAGATACTTCTATTGAAGTAATTGGAAAAACCTCGGGAGAAAAGTTTAAACACAAAGAAACTTAATGGTGGTCAAACTAAGCTCAAGACAAAAAAAAAAGAAATATATAAACAGTGGCAACAAAATAGGTCAGATACAGATCTTCAAAACTATATGGTCGCCAAAAAGGAAGAGAAAGTAGCATTAGCAGCAGCTAAATCAGAAGTATATATGTTACAGTCCAAGTTGATTATCCAGTTGGAGTTGACTATTCGTAGTTCGAGTCAACTCAAACGGCTGGTTTTAGTAAAAGTTGATTATAATATAAAATGAAGATTTTTATTCAACATTTACTAGTTAAAGTTGACTCCAACTAGAAAAAGTGTACTCTTCTCAATGCCATTTAGTAAGAGTTGATTCACACAAACAACCGATTCTAGAAATTAAATTAGTCCAGGCTGTATCGTCCAGGCACTCACCATTGACGGCCGCCTAGTACGTGATTGTTAATAATTAAAAATAATCACTTAGTAATACAATATAATAACATAAATTTCTTCAGGATATTGTAGGGACGACTTTAAACTTTGATTTGGTAATTTGGTCACTTCCTGACTTTCATAATAATAATTTTTAACCGAGTTGTTAATCCTTGAAAATGGCTATTTTGCCGTTTTTCAAATTTTAAATCGCGTATAACTCGGCAACAATCAATTTAGAGAAAAATCACAAGTGACCTTTTTTGCTCAGAATGACCCAAATGATCTAAAACAATTTGTTTGAAGTGAAAAAATTGTTTTTGAAGTTATACTTCTTTACGGGCGTAATGACGGTGAAATTTTATATGGGAAAACCTAGCGACCGGGCGCATGCGCATTATAACTTTGTTCTGATTGGATGTTCAAATGACATGACAAAAATTATCCAATATGGCAGCTGTGGCACAGCTGTGGGACTGTGCATGGTTTGGTTATAATGTATGCTTGTTGCGTTTTAAAATTTGTAGGAAGAGAAACAACAAACAAAAAGTTAGTTAATGGTTATACTGCCTTTTTAAATAGTTTTCATATTATATTTTTGGACTTATTTACATAGAAGAGATGATTGTTGCATGCCAATGTGAAAGCTCATCAAACTGTGCCTAGTATGAGTGCCGCAGATCTCGCTTATTCAAAGCTAAAGAATCTTTCACTGGTAAGTGTTTTATAAATAGTTGATCAAATTTTGTTATGATATTTGAACGTAGCCACTTTGCACGACGCAAGTGATTGCGAAATTTATTAGTCGTTATACGGGCTCCGATACCTACCTTGAACCTACCAAAATACATAAGTAGTATGTAATACTTTTATTTTACACCTTAATATTCACCTAATATATTGTCTTCTTACTCTATGTTTTGTTGTATTTTTTCAATTCTAAATCATTTCAATTCAAAATCAAAATAATTTGATTTACATAAGTTAAAAATGTCAAAAGGTTAATCTGTTTAGTTAGACGATCTTCGCACATAATGACAAGCTGTCTTTGTGGCGAAGTTTTAATGCGGGTGAATCCCAATACAACGCAAATACCAGCCGCGTGGTAAGTTGGTTCGAGTCCCAATAGAAACTTTTACTTTTTTATTTTTTTTTATACATTTTATGATTGTAAGTATATTTATTATATAATTTTATTTTCAGAAAATACGTATTTAGTTAAAAATTTTTCCGACAATTAATGTTCAGAAATCATTTGTGGCATTTTTAATGTGTTTTTTGGCACTGTTTTAATAAAAATTTTTGAGAAGTAGTAAGTATAAATTAATTTAATATTTAAATAAAATATAAATAAAAAGTATATTAATTTCGTTTATAATCATATAATCATATAATAGAAGTATAACTTCTTACGTGCGTACAAAGTACACACACATTCTTTTTTTCTATGGATGCTATACAATGTGCAACTTCTCTCACTACTTACATACATTCAAAACGCACAATTTCTAAGGCAGTGAGAAAAGTCGGCCATTGCAGTGAGAAATATTTTTTCTCACGGGTTCACCGCCGGTTTACATACATATGATCGCCATTTCCATGGTAACATGCACAATACACACACAATTATTTTTTTCAAACAAAATGTCAAAAAACTTGTCAAAACTTATCAAAAATTACCTTTTAAGACTGTTCAACTGTGAATTATAATTTTAAATAAATAAAGTATATAAATATTATGAAAATTAAATACCTATGTGTATAATATTATGTATTTTATATCAATTTAGACATATAATATACCTAAAAGCACCTAAATTATTTAATTTTGAAGTTTGAACTCTTGACAAAAACGGATCCATAGAAAAAGTACAGTGTACAACACGAGAGAAAATTACATATTTCTCTCTCGATTGATTTGTGGCACTCGCCTCGTGCCTCGGCTCGTGCCAACAAACTTCTGCGCTCGTAAGAAAGATGTCTTTTTTCTCTCTTGTTGTAAAATATACTATGTATTGTCAATTTGTTTTAAAAAAATTGTTTAAACAATTTTTCGACCGCGGTACCGCTTGGCACCCTGTGGATTTGTTATATGGACTTCTTTTTTGAGTAAGTTTGTGCAAAAAAAAACGAATCTGAATAATTTATCTAACGGGGGCGACGATGCAGGCTGGACTAAATGTTACTGGATATGTTCAAATCGTGATAAGTAGTTGAAACCGTCAAAACAAAGAGACGCACACGCACACTCATCAAAAAGCACGTGAATTTATACTCGTATAATATACATTTACTGAATCGATCCAGGACTAGTCAACTTTTACTAACAAGGGTTAGGAAGAGTCTACTTCAACTAGTAAAAGTTGAACTAAATTTTTCAAATCAACTCTTACTGCTCGTTTTAGTTGGAGTTGACTCGAACTAGGAACTAGGAATATTCTGAGAACTGAGAATCATCTTGAACTGTAACATATTATACAAATCGATACAATCTGCTACCAAATTAAAGCACCAGACGCAAAACAATAATCGAACAAATATTTATTCTTACCAGTTAAAGAAGTGATTCACTATTAATTATACTTATATTACTATTGATGTAAGTAAAAGAGCACGAAAATAGAGACTTTATCTTGAAGCGTCAAAATGCGAAAGTGTATTTATTATGTATTTAAAATAGGGCATATACTAGTTCGCTCCGGCGGTCAGATTTTAATATCTTTCAGAAAAGGGTCACAGGTAAATTTGCTCCGGCAACATTAACCCAGTCGGGATAGCATTTGACCTTGCATTACAAGCTGACCCAAATTTTATTTCTCTAATCGTTAGTGGGTGTCAATAGTAGTGTAAATTTAAAATCTCGACTGAATTCCACTGTTGCGTTCGCAGCCATCTTGATTTTAAACGAGAACCGTTTTTGCTCAATATCTCCTCCATTTTCAACTTTTCGACAAAAAGTATACAAACTGAAATTGTTTAAAATATGATTTTCTATGATTTCGTTTATTATAATTTTTTTCGTGCGGTCGATATTTTCCGAGTTATGAGGGGAAAATAGTGACAGTTTGAGCATAATTATTGAATTATTGGATTATCTCGTTTATTATTCGTTTTACAACAAATAAGTACCTATACAAAAATGAAGTGAATTAAATTTTGTACGATTTTAATTTCTTTTATTTTTTTGATAAAATCAATATTTAAGGTAGTACGTATGCGGTAAAGGTGCGAGCGTAAGACCTGATTGATTTTACAGCAATTGTTTTTGTTCAATATCTCCATTTTCAACTTTTCGACAAAAAGTGTAAGAAATGAAATTGTTGCAATTACGATTTACTACAACTTTTCGAGAGAACCAGTGGCGGGTCTACGAGGGGGGTAAATGAGGAAATTCCCCTCAACAGAGCCCAAAATTAAAAAAAAATATTGAAATATAAAAATATATTAGCTGACATAAAACGTAAAATATCGACAGACAACTTCAACCCACAAAACCGGCTAGTTAATAAAATTAAGTGAAATTAATGTATATAAGATATTATGTATGTCTCTTATGTACTTACTTTGGTTGGTGTTTCATTGGGAGTTTCAAAAATTGTATAAAATATAATTCTCTGTATTTTTGTTTATATACAATAATGTCGTAAAGTTAATAATATATGAGACAATTCAATAATTAAACTTCCCCTCCGCTTCCAATATTTTCCCCTTTAACTCGGAAAATATTGATCGCATAAAAAAATTGTGAAAAAGAAATTGTAGGAAATTGCATTTCCAACAATTTTAGTTTCTACCCTTTTTGTCGAAAAGTTGAAAATGGCGGAGATATTCAGCAACAACGGTTCTCCTTTAAAATCAATATGGCTGCTAATACAACAGCGGAATTCAATCGAGATTTTAAATTTACACTAATATTGATCTCCCCTAAAGGATAGAATTATAAAATTTGGGGCAGCTCGGAAACAAGATTCAATTCAATAATTATGCTCCCCCCACCTCTTTTAACTATTTGGTAAATCGTAATTGCAACAATTTCAGTCCTTACACTTTTTGTCGAAAAGTTGAAAATGGCGGAGATACTTAACAAAAACACTTGCTATAAAATCAATCAGGTCTTACGCTCGCATTATTTCCGCATACGTACTACCTTAAATATTGATTTTATCAAAAAAATTAAAGACATCAAAATTATACAAAATTTAATTCTCTTCATTTTTGTATAGGTACATATTTGTTGTAAAACTAATAATAAACGAGATAATTCAATATTTCAATAATTATGCTCTAACTGTCACTATTTCCCCCCCATAATTCGGAAAATATCGACCGCACGAAAAAATTATAACAAACTAAATTATAGAAAATCGTATTTTCAACAATTTCAGTTTCTACATTTTTTGTCGAAAACTTGAAAATGGCGGAGATATTCAGCAACAACGGTTCTCCTTTAAAATCAATATGGAGGCTAATACAACAGCGGAATTCAGTCGAGATTTTAAATTTACACTAATATTGATCTCCCCTAAAGGATAGAATTATAAAATTTGGGGCAGCTCGGAAACATTCAATAATTATGCTCCCCCCACCTCTTTTAACTATTTTCCTACTTAACTCGGAAAATATCAACCGCATAAAAAAATTTTTTTAAGAGAAATTGTAGGAAATCATATTTGGAACAATTTTAGTTGAAAAAGGCGTAGGTATTGAACAAAAAAATTGCTATTAAATCAATCAGGTCTTACGATCGCGCGATTACCGCATACGAAATATTAATTTTAGCAAAAAAATGAAAGAAATCAAAATTGTGTAGAATTTAATTCTCTACATTTTTGTATTGGTACATTTTTGTCGTAAAACTGCCACTATTTTCTGCCATAACTCGGAAAATATGGGCCGCACGAAAAAATTGTGCAAATAGAAATTATAGAAAATCACATTTTTAACAATTTTGGTTCTTATACTTTTTATCGAAAATTTGAAAATGACGGAGATATTGAGCCAAAACGGTTCTAGTTTAAAATCAAGATGGCGGCTAACGCAACGGCAGAATTTAGTCGAGATTTTAAATTTACACTACTATTGACCCCCCCTAAAGATTAGAAAAATAAACTTAAGGCAGCTCCTAATGTAAGGTTAGGCTTGTTATTCGTCTAAGGCCGATGCCACATTATGCGTTTTGACCGGATGCGTTTCCGACGCATCCGGTGAAAACGCATAGTGTGACAGATCGGTCCGGTTGCGTTGGAAGCGGATGCGTTTTGGGTCATCGGTACGAGCTTACTACCTGCACCAGACTAAACGCATAGTGTGACAAGTCGGTCCGGTTGCGTTGGAAACGGATGCGTTTTCACCGCATCCGTTCAAAACGCATAATGTGGCATCGGCCTAACCCGACTGGACTACATATTTCTTAGAAAAGATAGTTGAAAAGATTATGTTAATGTAACTTTTAAATATTGCACAATTTTTTTATTAAAATATTAACAGTTCACGGACTCGAACATGGACACTATGTGTCGTTAACATTTTTTTTTGCTTTCAAGTAAGTTTCAAGTAAGGTTGTTTAAAGACGGTGTGTCAAAAATTTAACCTAAATTTTAGTCTCAAGTTTGTGTATACCGATTTCGAAAAAGCAATTGATGCAGCTGTAAGTGAAGTGTTTTCTTCTGCGAAAATAAAAGGATGTAGATTTTATCTCGGATAATCATGTTGGAGAAAACTTCAAAAAGTTGGACTGGCTAGTGGCTACTGAGTATTCAAATGACAATGATGTCGGGCGATACCTTAGATATTATGTATGATCTACCTTTACTAGATACTTTAGACATACGTGAATGTTTTGCTTTAGACTTTAGTGAGATATTACCAGCACAACACTAAGCCCTACAACAATTTGCTGACTACTTGGTGGACAACTATATTTCTGAAGAGGCAGACTTTCAGAATTACGCTGTCCCGTATATAAATATGTAACAACCAACTTTTTTATATATGATTTTGCCAATACATACTAATTTTCCTAGAACTTGTAGATAAATTCTTAATCCGCTTAACCACGGGAGCGAACTGGTATACGGTTTTCGGAGCGAACTCGTGTATAATTAAAAGGATTTGTTGACCTCGGGAGCAAACTAGTGTGCCCGTTAAAATGTGAATTTTGTGTATTATCTGGGGCGGTGGTACATTGAATAGTGGTATATTTTTGTCAAGTAGATTTACAAAAGAGTAAAATAATCTGTCTTGCGACTATGACGCGATGTGTGCAACTGCTGTAGCAATTGCATTTTTAAAGAAACGACACTTATTGCTCATTGTAAACAACATTGTATCAAACAACAGTCTATTGGTCGATATTTAGTTAGTTTCAGGTTAGCGAAATTTTGCCTAAGTATACCAGGGGAAACGAAAATATCAAAAAAATATGTTGATATTTTAACACAATCAATTTGATACAATAGAAAGCAAAATATTTTATTCATATTAGATGTATCCAAGATAAAAATAATAAAATACTAGTTCACGAAAAGGATGTTAATAAGACATAAAAAAGTACTTTGATAGTTTATTAGATGAAAATTTTTACAGAAAATAGGTTAGCGGAGCTAATGGAGGCTAAGGCCACACGGGCGACAATTTACGGCGTCGTAAGAGCAGTAAACCTGACGAGGCATTGGTAGTACTCAATGTGGGTTTTCGTGAAAGATTTGATATGCTTTATTGAAAGGATTCATTGAGTAGTCCCTGTTTAGGATTATGTCCTCTTCAGGGTTTGTGTTGAATGTGATTGTGTGGCCGTAAAAGCAAACAGTTCGAAAAAACACTGGGGCAAAGTGTGGTGCTCCTGGGTTATGCCGGACGGTGGTGGTTCAGATGACTATCAGAAATCAGAGAAAAAAGTTTGAGGAATTGGTGTTGGTTCTTTTGACATATGTGTGTACTGTCCATGCTTTGCCCTCGAACAATCTCCCTAGAAACCATTGTACAACGACAGGCAAGCCTGCGTCTCTCGTCGGCGGTCAGGAGGTGGTTTTTGGGCGCAGCGCGGAGGTCCTATTCCAAGGAATAGGAAAGTAGCTGTTTTTGAGACATGCATTGAAAATTTTTGTGAGAAGGGGGATAATACTCTCAGGAAGTTTCTTTAAGCATCTTCGGTTGATGCCATCAGGTCCGGGAGCGCTGTTTTTGCCTTGGTGGCAAAAGCTTTCCGTTTCCCTGTCTGTGAGGGGGTCCATGATTGGATAATGGACCGGAACGTGAAAGCTGAGAGTATTTCTGACTATGAATTCTGTATTGAGTTTAAATATACGATCAAAGTTCGGGTTGTTAGGGGTTTGAAAGTTGTTTTGAAGCGAATTTTTGAATGCTTCTGCTTTCCCGTCTGGGGAGCTGATGATTTGATTGTTGACCAACAGATGAGATGGTTTAGATAATTTTTGTTTCGTTAGGACTTTGAATTTGTTCCAGAATTTACTTCCGTCTCTGTAGTCCAGTTTTGAAGTTGTATCTTCACACCGGCGAGCCGTTAGGTCAGATATTTCCCTCTTTATCCTGGCACAGATTCGGTTGTATTCTGTTTTGATTAGTGGGTTTCTGTTGGCCTTGTATTGGCGTAGAAGACGCCTTTTTGATGGATTTTGGCAACGATGTATTGGGGAAATGCCGGAGATGAATAAGTTAGTTGCTTTAGTGGAATTGCGTGCGTGATAGCCTCGGTGATGAGACTCTCAATTTGTGTTGCATTTCTGTCGATACTATCGTTAGTATCAATTTCGCCTAACATTGGTAGATTTTGTGTGATAAAGTTTTGGAATTCGTTCCAGTTCGCGTTACGATAATCTCTTATAGTTTTTGGAGGGTTGGGTTGTTGTGGAGCGAGTATGTCGGTGTTGAGAAGAAGAGGTAGATGTCTGACGTTATTGAGTCGCCTATGTGGCATCGGTCCTCGAACCTGTTCAGTATGTTACTAGTAACAAGGATGTGGTCGTTGATCGATGCCCCAGTTGCGTTCAAAAACGTGTATTCAGTATTGGTGATTCTTGATATTGGAAGGTCTAGAAGTAGATCCGTGAGGCGGATGCCTTCGGGGTTTTGTGCGTGATCACCAAACTGTATGTGTCTCTATAATTGAGGTCTTCCATCAGCACAGCCTTGCCGAGAGTTGAAAAATACTCAAGCAAGTCCCTACTGAGTGGCAGACCCGGAGTTTTGTAGTAAGAGATTATCGTGAGGGTTTCGTTGTTGGGAATGTGCACGTCAATTGCCAGGAAGTCCACTTGGGGTGGACGAATATTTTGTGTAAATGTGTGTATGTTGTGCGGTATTCCGTGTTTTACGAGAATACCATTCCCGCGTGAAACGTGACAGCGGTTTCGGTGGATTGTAGAATATCCTGCGAAAGTAGGATCCTGCTTACACAGGGTGTCTGTGAGTGCGAGAATCTGGATATTATGTTTCAACAGGATATTCTTGATAAGGGGTCTCTTTTTAGAGAGGCCCTGACAGTTGACTGCACCAAGGGTGAAATCCATAAGGAGGGTTTTAGTTGTTTGGGTGGAAGTCCAATTTGACCTGGTTGCCATGTCCATGCATCACGGTCGAGTGATCATAGACCTGGCTGACCAGATTGGCGGTGATTGCTGCGATATGTTCTCTGAGTTCCGGCAACAAGTTAAACAGTAAGGCAGTTTGGAAGGTCAAAATGTTTTGCGTCTCCGTGGTCATATCGAATGGTGGGAATGTGATCTTTCAATCGTAAGTGGCTGTATCTCATGGGACGAAGTAGGGATCGTGTGTCTTTGCGGATACTTGTTAGAGTATGCAGGGTGGTCACCGCTGCAGTTGGGGCATTTGGGCTGCTCTTGGGTTGTGCAGGCACTAGATTTATGGTTTTCGCCGCAGTAAGGGCAGACGAATGCTTTTTCACGGCATTCGTCGATATTGTGACCGTTCATGCATCATTTGCTGCAATATTTTGGGGTTGGACGCACTGGATCGGAGCTGAAAGGAAGTTCGACATTATAGATGATGCCATCAAAAGTAATGCCTCGGCTCAGGGCTTCTGTGTGCTTCTCGAGTGACTTGGTCAGCACCTTGATTACTTTAGAGTCCCGGCCAAGCCTGTAGGATTTTACTCGCCACAGTTTGACAATTGGGAAGTTATGTTCAGCTAACAAGTTGGTGACCTCGTCCTCAGAGTAGTCCACATCGATACCGGTTTGCAGAATAGATATGTTGGTGTATTATCGGATTGATTGGAATGATTTTTGTTACGGTTTATGACCGTAACCATTGTTTGGCCTGTGGTTTTTCGGATTGTGGTCTCTATATCTTCTGCATTTAAAGAATGAAATAATCGCATGTGAGCGATACCATGTGAAATTACTTTGAGAGATTGTATTTTGTTAGCGAGAAGAGTAGTGGCATTTAGTTGCCGAACACACAGGTCCGTTGCACGTAGAGGTCCTTCGGGAGATCTTTAATGAGGCATTCGAATATTTTCGGGTTGTTGAGCGTGTTGACGATATTTGGGTTGCGTGGACGTGAAATTGCTGCGGTGTTGGCATAATATTTGCGTGGTCTTCTTTGGAAGACAAAGTCGGAAGATGTATCTTGAGGATTAGTGTTACTGACGTTGTTTGGTTGAGAGAGTTGAGTTGACGATTGTGATTGAGTTTGATTAGTTTGAGAAGAAGATGATTGCGAGAAGAAGTTTGCTTGTTTGAAGTTAGTTGAGATACAGATTGGTTGCTAGACGTTTTTGGTTTAGACGATTTTTTGATTGTAGGCGGAGGATTGACTTTGGGAGTTGCCCCCTGTTTTGAGTAGTCCGTTTTGCCTGTCTTATTATAAATATCCGAAAATCAGTTTGGTTTTATGCAAAACACATCAACAACAGCTGCAATTTTCATTATAAGGCAGATGCCGAGCTCTTGAAGAAAAATAATTTAAACTCAGTAGGAAAGCAACATAGTATTTGAAATGTTCTTTTAGATGTAGTTACTACAAGTAAAATAATAACTTTGGACGGTGAAATCAATGTGAAAGGTAAAAGTTATCAGCTTCTAAGGTCGGTATTACTGAGTAATAGATGGAGTGATGAGTAAAGGAAACAGTTGTATGTTTTGTGATAGAAAACTTTCAATGAAGCCAAAGGGAAAAGCAACTACTGTATTGCTCAATAGATCTGTCTTATGCTAAGCAAAGTGGCGATATAAGGATAAATTTATTTTCAGGAAAGTCAGGATAGGTTTGAATGACCTAAAACTATTGGTTGGGTAGTCAGATATACCAAAAAAATACCAACGCCTCAAGCATGACAATCAAAATTTAGAAACTGTATTTGGAAACTTTTTAGTTGTTTTACAAATACTATTCATAATAAAAGTAAAATATGGTTTTTGCTCGTTTTCGATTCAGAAGGATGCAAAATCCCTGGACAGCTGTTTCTGCCTTATAGGCTTCCTCAGCAGAGCAGCGTGCACACCTCCAGTGGCGGCTCGTGGCTTTAGGGACAGGGTCGGCAAGGTTTTTCTCCTCAGATAGGTATGCCATCTAATTAAAAGGCTTCGATTTCATAGTTGATTTTTGGTTTTTGTTTTTTTTTTTATTTTTTTTTTATTTTTTTTTGTTTTTTTTGTTAACCTGTTTATAAATTAACTCCAGTCTATGTTAATTAACGTCATTGTAAAATTTATTATTGTTTTGGAGAGGTTTTAAAAGTTTTTTTCTATTGACATTTGAGACAAGTTCGACATTCTCTCTTGTTTCATGGTGTTTCGACAATACGTTTTGACTCTTTTGAGACAAGAGAAATCCCGTTCATTTGAGGCAGAATTTGCCCACATTTGATCACAATAATTTATTAAATTCGGGAACAGTTTGCTATACCTAATGAATTGCAGTATATAAAATTAAACATATTTTGTAACTTATCCCACCTTCCGAAAATATTTAGATCAGCATATAAAACTGTTAATCCATTTTCTTATTTTATTTGATTAAATAATGATGGATAATTTTTAATTTACTTGTCTAATAGATATTTTGAAAATTCTTTGGAAATAATAATTGAGTTATCCTTCCACTCAAAAAGGTCCGGAACATTGTTTAAATAATCAAAATGTCAAACAATGAAGAAAAACTTCGATTTTTTTCTTCGTTTTTTGATTTTAACTTTCAAAGTATTCACTTCTGAAAAAAGTTACACTGACATAACAGTTGGGTAATTAAATTTCCTACAATATAGAATTGGTTAAAAATTTTAAAAAGTGTCATCCTTGTTGCCAAACAGCAATAATTGCGAAAAAAACATAAAAAATAAGTATTCGCATTTTACGTTTTTCAACCATTTATGCTATACTTGCGACCTTCATGTTTTAACCAGAAAACCTTTATGATATAATAAAACAATACTGTAAATCTCATTAAGATCGACTCAATACATTTTGCAAAATAAATTTTGCAATCCAGCTTTTGCAAAAAAAAAATAATTTTTTCAAAATGTTGCAGTACTGACAATAAAGCAGATAGCAAGTGAGTTGAGTAGTAGTAACCGTGGAGGACGGTCACCATTATAATAAAAATTTAAATGGTAAATAGTTATTTAAATCTGAAACTTTTTCTATATTCGTCACCTGTTGTCGTAAAAGTCGCAGATTAAGGATGTACCAGAAAGAACTTCCAACAAGAAAAGTTTCAGATTTAAATAACTATTTACCATTTTAATTTTTATTATAATGGTGAATTCTGCATCAGAGACTTTTCAGGTTGACTATTCATAATATTTTTAATAACGTTGTTTACATTTTCATCAAAAATGTATTTCAACAGCAAATTAATCACTAGGTCATAAAGTTTATAATTATTTATAAATTGCAGTAATTTAAAAAATTCCTCTATTGCACCAGACATATTAATACGAATAATTAGAAACCAATTAGTAATTAGTACCAAATACTAAACACCTCAAGAGACTGTACTATATGCTGTAATGAAACCAAAAGTAGTTCCCTCTCTCGCGAAGCATTAGCTAGACCGGTGAGAACTTTCTTTTTTCAATACACCGCATGTATCGAGACTGGCCAATAACCAATGGAGATTTAGAAAGGGGTCTTCTTGCACGTTTCACTTTCTATTACAACGAATAATAGTGAGTTTAGTTGTCACGGATTATTCATTGAAAAATTCTTTAAACGCTTCTTGCAGTATCTAAAAAAATATAAACTGTACAAAATTAATAAGGTAGTGTGTGCGTCTCATCTAACGAATTCTTTAAGATTTTTGAAGATAGTTTGGTATTTGTAGTTCGCAGCATAACATGTCCTTGTCGAGTGTTTAGTGAGCGGTTTATAGTGTTGTTTTTCTTGTAAAATATTTGTTGTTATCATCTTCCAAAATGGATACTGCTGCAACGGAAAGTTTCAAAAAAGAACCACAAAAGCCGAAGATGTTTTCCTGGCAATCGGTCACATTCAGGTAAATTCTATTTATATTAAGATTAGGTTGAATGCTCTCCTATATAAGAATTTTACAAATAAAAGTTCTAGCACAGCTATTTATAAAATCTTGTCCAAGTACTTTCTCTCTTAGGGCATCTTCAGGGGCATTTTGTCAAAAAAAGGAGGCTATTCAGCACATCCACCAATGTCGTAAACACCCATATAAAAATTATACAAAAAGCAGACACCAGACAAAGGACAAACAGTTTAAAATAATCATTCGGGGGCTACATTATGGGCGATGTCATGAGATAGAATGGTACTTGTTTTTTGAGGATCCTGTTCCTGTACCCTAAGGAACAAGAACCATTCTATCTCCTTACGTCGCTCATAATGTAGTCCTCGAATAATTATTTTAAACTGTTTGTCCTTTGTCTAGTGTCTGTTATTTGAATAATTTTTATGTGAATGCTTACGACCTTCCTGGATGTGCTGGGTAGCCTCCTTTTTGACGAAATGCCCCTGAAGAAGCTTTGAGAGCAAAAGTACTTGGACAAGATTTAATAACAGTTCGATATCTGCCTTTTACTTATAAACTTCTGTTTATATAACTGTATAGTACTGTATTGTTTTTTTTCTCGACATATAATGAAGTACTGCTAGCTGGAGCGGTACTTTTATATACTTTTTGTTACGAAATGAAATTAAGTAATGACATATTGACAAACAAGGTCAGCTTTTGGTTACACAGTTACTCGGTTTTCCCCGAATGTGTCCAAATATTTTTTTATGAAATATGTGCGCAATAATTGAAAGACAAAAAAGGAACGATTATGACGGTAAAACCGAAATCTTCATCTTAATCAGGATCATACCGACAAATATGTATGATTAACAGTAATGATTTCTTCATTAGAAATTTTTAATTCGCGCTTAACGTTTGAAAAAATATTTGTGGCGAAATATTATGCAAAATATTTCACAAATTTTATTCTTCTATATGACGTAAAAATCTACAGAAGAATAACAATTCGTATAAAAATAACACTTTGGTTTTTTTATTTAAAATGGAAAAAGAGAAAAAATATGTACCCAATCCAAAAGTTAAATAATAAATTAGATAAAAATCGTAAATATAGTCTATTCGCTAAACTCAGACACAACTGGCTTTTGATTTTAGTAGATAATTTTTTTGTTTTTGACCAATTTTGCCAAAATTGGCAAAATTACTAACTATTTAGTAACTATTAACTATTTAGTAATTATTTTATTGCCAATTTTACCAAATTGGCAAAATTACTTACTAAAATCACTAGCCAGCTGTATCTGAGTTTAGCGAACCGACTATAACCGCATTCTTTTCCATACTCCGCTATTCTGGACACAAGTCTTTGAAGATCTTCAATATTTTCGGTTAATATGACAGTGTCATCTTTAGATGCATATCTAGAGTCTTTAATGGGAACTCCATTTTTCTTTAGTCAAGCTGTTTCACCCTTAAGAGATTTTCAGGATCTCTCATTATTAGGTGACTTTGTCAAATAATATTGATTATTTCATGCATACGAAATTCTAGCCAATAGAAAGCTACAGAAATAAAAATTACAGCGATTATTTTTTAATGATTTTAACTTCCAATCGTATAGTAAGATTTTTGATCACGTGTGTTTAATTCTGTCCAATCAGATTAAAATTATACTGGGAATAATCTACTGTAGAAATTTTTTAAGTAGATTGTTTTTGTTTAATTGGAAACAGTTTCCTAGTTTTAACAACTGCCACATTTAAGAAAATATCCATAATATACCTACTTTTAGTTCTGCATCTAATGTCAAATTGTCACGAGGAGATAGGCACATGTAAAGCGCTTGATTTACTTCGGTAAGATTATTTCATGAATAAAACTGTATTATGTATTTATAAATAAATTAACTAATATTTTATTAATATCTTCATCTAAATATTTGCTAAACTGTGCTTTTCACTTTGACAAGTTGAAAAATGTGTGTCACATTTAAATTGGGAACAATGTCACTGACTGTTTTTATACAGACTTGAATTTTATATGTAAGTATTAAAAAATAATCTTACATAACAATAAAATTTTGGTTTTGAACAGTTTTCTTTATGAAATAATCGCAACAAATTGCACAAGAGCTCTAAAATTCTTATCGAATTTTTGCCCTCGTAACACTTTGACATAATTTCACTCCCCTTCGGGTCGTGAAATTAAAACTGTCAAAGTGTCACTGGCGAAAAATTCGATAATTTTAGAGCTCTTGTGCAACTACTACTCACAATTTTCGGAATTATCAATTACTCTTTATCACTCATATGTAGGTATTTCGAAGTTATCGTCTTCATCTTAGACTATTTTATCAATTTAGCCCTCTAATTTTTCCCACTTGATCATGTAAGCAATTATACTTATTTGAAATGGAAACCCATAAAACTCAGTGACAGATTCAACATCCACAAGAAAATTAAAAATTACTAGGATCTTTAACAAAAACAAGTCACTGGTATACATAATGTCCAGTATGAACTATTGGACATTATGCATACCAGTGACTTGTTTTGTGTATACAGAATGTCCAATATTAACTAATGGACATTATGTATACCAATATGAACTAAAGCTTAAAAGCAAGTAAAGCGGCGGGATCTCTTAATGACACAATCTGGAAGAACAAACACTTAAGACAAAACACAAAAGCAAGAATCTACAAAGCAGCAATTAGACCTATATTGACATACACGGCGGAGACAAGACCTGACACATCTAAGGCTACGGCTCCACGGGCTGGAAATTGACGCTGGCAGTAGCCGCAAAACGAACTTAAGGTTCCGCAGAACGGAATAGGAATAGCCGAACTGTACCGACTACAGGACTTGTGCGTAGTCGGTTCAGTTCGGCTATTCCCATTCCGTTCCGCGGAACCTTAAGTTCATTTTGCGGCTACTGCTAGCGTCAATTTCCAGCCCGTGGAGCCGTAGCCTAAAACGAGACGACTACTAGAAACAACAGAGATGAAAATACTTCGACGTATATAAGGAAAAAGTCTGTTGGATAGGGAGAGAAGCGAAAACATGAGAAGATCATGCAATGTAGAAGACATAAATAGATGGGTGACAAAAAGGACACAGGAGTGGAACGAAGATATTAGTAGAATAGCAGAGGATAGGATTGTACGAATAGCATGAGATAAGTCACCAAACGGACGAAGAAGTATTGGCAGACCAAGAAAAAGATGGTGCGATAATTTAAACAATTTAGGAGGCTAATATTGAAGAAGAAACAGGGTTTAAAGCCTACATACAAGAAGGAAGAAGAAGAAGAAGAACAATATGAACTAACATTGTACACTCACGATAGACCTGATGCCAGGCAGATGTATACAGCTAATTTATTTAACGATCACATAACACAAAAGCCACCACAATTGAGAGGCCATTTGAATAACCAAGTGTTGTGAAAGCTGAGGTTATACAAGATATCAAACTAACTAACCAACTAAAAAGTAACAGAACCCCGAATGAACGATTTTTGAAAGCTCGTTTAGTCTTTCGCCTTTTCACGTTAAGTTTGCTCCTTTTTATCTTGTGGGAGCATGGGATGGTGGACCATAACAAAAAGAGAAGTAAATAAATTACTGGCGTGGGAACGTAAAATCCTTCGAATGATATATGGCCCTTGCAGAGACAGCGTGGCAAACGAATGGAGGCGCAGATACAATAACGAGCTAGTCTCTATTCGGAAAAGAAAATCTAGTCAGATATATAAAGGCTAATAGACTCAGATGGTCAGGGCATGTGATACGCAGTAACGACAATCGCATTATAAACAATGTGTTTTGGGAAAGGCCAGATGGAAGAAGGTCTGTAGGGCGGCCTAGAAAAAGGTGGAAAGATGCAGTCAAAGAAGATCTAGAGAAAATGGTAGTGCGACAATGGCAATTAGTGGCACAGGACCGACAAACATGGAAGGCAATAGTAAACGTGGCAAAGACTCACGAAGAGTTGTAGCGCCATTGATGATGATGATGAGCATGGAATGGGGACGAGTAAACGTTATTTTCTAGGTGGAGTAGCAAACTGCTGGAGAAAAACAAACCCCCAGAACCAGGTCATCTGTATACAGAAACAATCAAGCTATTTAATGAAGGAAATTTTTGTGAAAACATTCTTGTAAATCTCTTTAAGGATATCTACGATACGGACCAGATTCCAAGAATTGGCATAGCTCTACATTTATCGACCTATTCAAACCACCACGTGCGAAATTATGTAAGAATCACCGGAAAATATGCCTAATGAGCCACTTTATAAAACTATTTGTGATGATGAATGGGAGAAACGATAAACAAGTGACCGTTATCAGTGGCGTACCGATAGATCAGCGGGCCCACCCGCCCAATAAAAACTCATATTATATAACACGAATATCGAGCATCTAGCCTATTATATTGGGATTATTTTTATGACCGTATAAAACTTGCATTGAATATCTCAGTTTCAGAATTTCTGCAACTTTGTAGTTTACCTACAACTTATTCATGGATCGTGCTAATATAAAAAATACAAGCGTTTGAGTTAGCACGTGTAGGCAGGCACAAGCGGTTAGTCTTTAAACAAGGACTTTGGCAAGCAGGTAAGACGAGCAAGGAACCTTACAAAAATATTCCCAAAGTTTCTTAATACATTTTAATTTAAAATTTTTTTATGAATAGTTATTCTTCGTTTTTATTGATAAGTAGGTACCTACACAAAAATTAAAATTTATTAAGCAGTTACATTTCGTAGTGTATACTTGTGCAGTTCAAAATGTCCCCATCAAATTAGAAAGAAAAGAAGCAAAAAGCGCTTTAGAGCGGCCCCCTGCGGGGCCCGGGCGGTGGTTCCGCGGAGCCCGCGGAACCATGCTCAGTACGCCACTGACCGTCATCGATATCATCCTATACATACGTTATATGAAAAATTAGGATACAGAAAGAGCTTATCAGTCATGCTTATCACTCATGCCTTCATGCTTTAACTGTGCTTTAACTCTGCATAAGTCAGCATTTTCAAAATTTATGATTCCGAGATAAACTAAAGGAAGCTTTAAATGCTGTAACAAGACTCTTAAGTTTGCTTTACATAACTGGTAAATTTAATGGAAGAAAATCTTCTCAAACTCAAGACATGTGCTTATCTATATCGAACATTCAATGTAAAACAATAGATAGCATACCTTTATCTTTATCAAAGCCTTCTTTAATGCAACATATTAAGCGGGTGAAAAGGCAAGTGAATGAATGGTCACACTCAAGATTTGAAATATTAAATGGTTTGATCTTATTGAATATGGTTGAATTTTTCAAAATAATACATTATGTGTGAATTATTTCGAAGGTAATCCAGCCATGGAACTTTTTTCAGAAATATATTTGTTCATGCTGCGGCAAGACCCCTGGCAATGATGAAGAAATTTGCACTGGTTTGTCTCAAGGTTTCCAATGTTTTAAATGTGAACTTTGTACTGGTTCATCAATACAAATGTAAGAACTATGAAATTGAGCCAGAAATAATTATGTGTTGACACTGAAATACTTGATGAAGTAATCGATGATTCCTTAATAGTTATTTATGATGTAAGTGTTAAAAGTACAATTTTAAGGCACGCATGTGAAAGTTAATCACATGAGTGCCTTAAAAATGTACTTTTTAACACGTATATCATACAATATTTTTTCTACAAACGTCTTATATATCAACAATAATTATAATTTATTCATTCTCAATTACAGGACAATATCTACAAAAACTTTTACTTGAACTTGATCATAACAACTACAGAATAACATCTCACTTTTATTGTTGTATATTCTAACAAATTTTAATAGTTTTTTCTACAAACGTGTTAAAAATGCAATAATACAGTTTAAATTAAATTTTAATAGTTATTGATGAAACAGTTCGTGAAGTATGCTTTTTGCGAACGCACGCAATATTTCACGCTATACATCGCGTAAGTTCGCAAAAAGTACTTCACGCAAAGTTTCATACAATATTTTATCTACGATAAACAAATAAAAAAACTGTAACTCTTCGTCACTGGAATTCATTTCTATTCTACCGTTTTTAGAACTTTGACATTTAAAAATCCTAACTACTTTCAAACCACAAAACTGCCAGTATATATATACTGGCAAGATAACAACAAAAATAGCCAGATACATAAAAAAGAAAGGAATAACACCAGCTTTCAGAACTAACAACAACTTAAGCAAATATATTAAGAACAATAAAAGGCGAAAGAGAAAGCAACTACAGAGTGGTGTGTACAAACTAATTTGTGGTGACTGTCCGAAAACGTACATCGGTCAAACTGGCAGAACTTTTGACAAACGGATAGCAGAACACAAAAGGGCATTCAACAATAGAAAAACAGACACTTCTACATACGCACTTCACCTTCTAGATCATAATCATTCCTTCAATGAAGAGTTTCAAATTCTGCATATTCAAAATAAAGGCCTTAAGCTATCTTTTTTAGAATTTATGGAAATTAATAAACTGAAAAATACAGATATAATTCTGAATGACCAACTCGAGACAAAACAGCTCCCCACTCCTCAACCTCTTCAGTTGAAGACTTAAAAAGGCAAACACATTGTAAACTATATCACTTGAGAAAGGCACTCTGCCGAAACAGCTGTAGTCACTTAGTTATAATAAATTTTGTGGAAGTATAGAAAGCAAACGTTTTCAGTGTTTTATTGATTGATTTCAGTTTTTTCATTGATGCCGCATTCAAGGTCCAAGTTTCCATTCCGTAAAACAGAATCTAGAAAACGTAGCACCTAGCCAACCTTACTCTTAGCTCTAACTTTAGATTTCTTGTGCAGAGCACTTTTCTCATTTTGTTAAAATTCACTCTAGCCTTTTCTATTCTAATTCCTGGAATCGCATGGAAATAATCATTTGTGGAGTTGATCATTGTTGCAAGATATTGCATATTAGTCTACTCGTTCGACATTGGTTTCGATTAGGAGCAGATTATCTTCATTGGTAGACCGTATTATTGTCTATATATCGCTATTCGTGTCATCCGCATATCTGTTGTTAATGGGAACTAGGTTCACCTTTATTCCAGCTGTTTCACCCTCAAGAGCTGATACGTTATACGTTACAATTGCTTTAGTAGAACTTAATTTATGATTCTTTGAAATTGCTAACTTTTGACTTGACCCTTAAATAGTTCATAATTAGAAGGAAGTGTCTTTAAAAAAAATGCTAAGAGGAATTTTATGTAGGCAGTGATAGTATATACTCGTAAACACTGTAGGCACAAACAGTTATAAGTGTTTATATCTAAAAATTATCTGCAATAACTATTCTACAGACAAACATGGAGAAGTGTACTTTTGAAGTGTGTAAAATATGTAATTCCTAGCTGAGCGCTTTCGGCTTATAAAGCCATCTTCAGAGCTATGGTCAAAAAGTTCAAAATACCACTATGAAGAGAGATAGATCCATGTACGATATAAGGAGACTTCTATTTCTTATGCAGTTTTTTAATGATAGAAAACTGAATAAGAAATAGAAGTCTTTTTATATCGTACATGGATCCATCTCTCTTCATAGTGGTCTTTTGAACTTTTTGACCATAGCTCTGAAGATGGCTTTATAAGCCGAAAGCGCTCAGCTAGGAATTATATATTTTACACACTTCAAAAGTACACTTCTCTCTGGTTATCTGTAGTCATAAGTGTGTACAAAAACTATTTCAGTCTTTACATTTTTAACAACTATTCTACCTTAATAATTTTGTAATACAAAAACACACTTGTTTAACAAATTATCTGCCATTCGTATAAAAAATATATTTAGATTTTTTGTTTTAAACGATACATAGAATATATTACACTTGGTTTGGATTAGTAGTTTTTTACTAGGCGGTTATTTGATTTTTTGTGCTTCTTTTTGGAGGTACGCCGCTAGCCCATGAGCAAAAAATTTGTGAGAAAAATTAAGTTGCCGTTTAGGAACATTGGATAACTGACTGAATAAATTAGAGGAGTCACAAATAAAAAGTTAAACTCGCTGATATACCGGGCAGTATCGTCGCCCCCGCTAGCGAAATTATTCCGATTCGATTTTTTTGCACAAGCTTACTCAAAAAGAGATGCTTATAACATATCCACAGGGTGCCGGGCGGTGCCGTGGTCGAAAAATTGTTTAAACAATTTTTTTAAACAAGTTCACAAAAATCATTTTTTCATTTCGAACATTTTTTTTTAGATAATTTGGGTCATTATGAGCAAAAAATGTTTCCTGTCATTTTTCTCTAAAATTGATTGTTGTCGAGTTATATGCGATTAAACATTTTAAAAATGCGAAAATGGCTATTTTAAAGGCTTAATAACTCCAACGTAAATCCAACAGAACAGAAATACCTTAACATTATGAACCCACAACCTCCTAAATTATACTCTTTTATTAAACTACACAAACCTGACCACCCAATAAGACCTGTAGTTTCTTTTTATACAGCTCCGTCATATAAACTTTCAAAAAAACTGTCAGATATTATTACAGAATACACTAAATTTTCAGTAGTAATTGCACAAGAGCTCTAAAATTCTATATTAATTTTAGAGTTCGAGTGCAATTTGTTGCGATTATTTCATGAATAAAACTGTTCAAAACCAAAATTTTATTGTAATTTATATATGTAAGTACCAATTAGTGAAATTAAACACACAGTTGTTATAAATATGTATTTGACGGTTGAAAGTCATTACTTTTATAATTTTTAAAACATTTGTCATTAATGTCACTGAATGTATTTTTTCGTAGCAACGAAGGGCATCTGACGTAATATGCTTAACGACGGGAGATTATCAAAAATTATCACCTTAATTTACATGTCTGTAGCTTTCTATTGGTCAGAATCTCCTATGAATGAAATAATTACCTAAATTCACCGTAAAAAATACACTAGAACTAGTTAATAAAATACAACATTTTCAATTGCCCAACAACTCCAGACTAATTTCATTTGACGTAAAAAATCTTTTTCCTAGTGTTCCTCCTACAGAAACTTTTGTTTTAGTTAAGAATCTTTTAGACCATAATAGTACAAATCCGATCATTGCATCTGAAATTTTACACCTTCTTGAAATTTGAATAAATCAAGACTATTTTGAATTCAATAATCAAATATTACACAAACAACAGTGAAGGACTTATTATGGGTAATTCTCTAAGCCCATTGCTATCAGATATATTTATGAACCAACTTGAAACAACAATTTCTAAAAATCCCGTATTTAAACAGTTCTTATATCGGTGGAGATACGTGGATGATATACTAGTATGCTTTACAGGAACTAACAGACAACTTGACCAATTTCTATCATATATTAATTCACTTCATAATAATATTGAGTTTACAATAGAAACAGAACAGAATAACTCCATAAACTTTCTAGATGTAACGATTTCCAGACTACACAACAAACATGAGTTCTCCGTATATCATAAACCTACCCATACTGACACAACTATACACAATTCATCATCCCATCCTACACAACACAAATTAGCAGCCTACCATAGCATGATACATAGACTGACAGAAATTCCCATGACAAAAATAACTTCGAGATAGAACTAAACATCATTAAACAAATAGCAGTAAACAACGGCTATAACGAACAAACAGTTAACAAAATTTTAAACCAAAAACTCCATAAGAAAGCTCTGAAATTAGTGTATCCACCACCACAGAAAGAACCCAGTACCTTCTGCTCTCTCACATATACTGGCAAGATAACAACAAAAATAGCCAGATACATAAAAAAGAAAGGAATAACACCAGCTTTCAGAACTAACAACAACTTAAGCAAATATATTAAGAACAATAAAATTCGAAAGAGAAAGCAACTACAGAGTGGTGTGTACAAACTAACTTGTGGTGACTGTCCGAAAACGTACATCGGTCAAACTGGCAGAACTTTTGACAAACGGATAGCAGAACACAAAAGGGCATTCAACAATAGAAAAACAGACACTTCTACATACGCTTTTCACCTTCTAGATCATAATCATTCTTTCAATGAAGAGTTTCAAATTCTGCATATTCAAAATAAAGGCCTTAAGCTATCTTTTTTAGAATCTACGGAAATTAATAAACTGAAAAATACAAATATAATTCTGAATGACCAACTCGAGACAAACAGCTCCTCACTCCTCAACCTCTTCAGTTGAAGACTTAAAAAGGCAAACACATTGTAAACTATATCACTTGAGAAAGGCACTCTGCCGAAACAGCTGTAGTCACTTAGTTATAATAAATTTTGTGGAAGTATAGAAAACAAACGTTTTCAGTGTTTTATTGTTAGCTTAATAACTCGATTAAAAATTATTATTTTGAAATTCAAAATGTGACCAAATCAAGTCTCAAACTTCTTCTTCAAGGCCCTGAAGAGATTTTTGTCATTATTTTATTACAAAGCTGCTATTTTTAATTATTAAAAATTAGTGCTATAGTCCAACTGTATCGTAGCACCCGTTAGCGAAACTATTTCGATTAGATTTTTTTGCACAAACTTACTCAAAAAGAGGTCCGTATAACATATCCACAGGGTGCCGGGCAGTGCCGTGGTCCAAAAATTGTTTAAACATTTATTTTTAAACAAGTTCACAAAAATAATTTTTTCATTGCGAACTATTTTTTTTAGATAATTTTTGTTATTCTGAGCAAAAAGGTCTCTTGTGATTTTTCTCTAAAATTGATTGTTGTCGAGTAATATGGCCATTTTCGCATTTTTCAAATTTTAAATCGCGTATAACTCGACAACAATCAATTTTAGAGAAAAATCACAAGATACCTTTTTTGCTCAGAATGACCCAAATTATCAGTAGTAATTGCACAAGAGCTCTAAAATTCTATATTAATTTTAGAGATAGAGTGCAATTTGTTGCGATTATTTCATGAATAAAACTGTTCAAAACCAAAATTTTATTGTAATTTATTTATGTAAGTACAAATTAGTACTGTTAAACACACAGTTGATATAAAATATTTTAGGGTTGAAAGTCATCACTTTTATAACTTTTAAAAAGTCATTACTTTTATAATTTTTAAAACATTTGTCATTAATGTCACTGAAGTATTTTTTCGTAGCAACGAAGGGCATCTGACGTAATATACTTGACGACGGGATATTATCAAAAATTATCACCTTAATTTGCATTTCTGTAGCTTTCTATTGGTCAGAATCTCCTATGAATGAAATAATCTAAAAAAATTGTTCGAAGTAAAAAAATTATTTTCGTGAATTTGTTTAAAAAAAATTGTTTAAACAATGTTTCGACCTCGGCACCGCCCGGCACCCTGTGAATATGTTATAAGGACCTATTTTTGAGTAAGCTTGTGCAAAAAAATCGAATCGGACTAATTTCGCTAGCGGGGGCGACAGGAAGGGGTTTAAAACTTAATTTGGTTACATTTTGAATTGTATAATAATAATTTTTAATCGAGTTACTAAGCCATGAAAAAAGCTATTTTCGCATTTTTCAAATTTTTAATTGCATATAACTCGACAACAATCAATTTTAGAGAAAAAAGACAAGGGGCCTATTTTGCTCAGAATGACCCAAATTATCTAAAAAAATATTGATCGAAATGAAAAAATTATTTTTGTGAATTTGTTTAAAAAAAATTGTTTAAATAATTTTTCGACCACGGCACCGCCCGGCACCCTGTGGATATGTTATAAGAACCTCTTTTTGAGTAAGTTTGTGCAATAAAATCGAATCGGAATAATTTCGCTAGCGGGGGCGACGATACTGCCCGGTCTATAAAGAATTCACATTAGGCATTGCGAGAAGCTTGTTATTATGTTTATTATTACGCACAACGAAATACATATTTTAATATGTCATTCCGTTGATCGAGGTATACGTCTATGAATATCTTAGCTTTACAATAAAAGTACAACTACTATAGTTGGGAGACAATTGTTTTGCATTTGACTAACCATGTCTCTCAGTTGTCAGTACGCCTTATCTTAATTGCAAACTACAAAATGAGTTTTTTGATTGCAAACAAAACGTGATATTAATTAATAATTTTTATTGTTCATTAAAAATGAAACGAAATTCTAATATTAATAAAAAACAAAGCAAATCCTACCTAAAGCTGTACAAAAATGTAAATAATACTTAGGACAATAAAGCTTACGTTTCATTTAGTTGACTGGATGGTAGGCTTCATCAATTTGGATGGATGTTGGCTTCAGATATTGGTTTTAATGTGGGCTGAATGTGTAGATTGTAATTTCAGGCAGCTATTGAATTTTTCACAGTATCCATCCACCATGCAGGTTTTATTCCCTATGGTCGACCATCTGATTGAAGTACATACACAAAAAAATGGGTTAACATTTAAAATAAGACAAAAACTAGAACGAGAAATCTTGCCATGTTTTACCAAAATCTACTATAAATACAATTTTAAGAAATAGATTTGGTGCCCAACGTGGGGCTCGATGTGTGGAGCCAATAGATTGCGTTCGACTAACTCTGTCTCTTAGGTCCTATCACGTCCTATCTTTAGTGCAACTGAAAAAGAAGTTTTGGAAGGGACAAATAAAGCATCACATTAAGTAGGTAATTATATTTACTGTACCTACATTAAAAATTTATTGAAATTTTTAATATCAATAAAAAATAAAGCAAATTCTGCTTAAAGCTATATAAAGCTTCAGCTTGAGGATTGATTATACTCAACTATTCTTATAAGAAAAATAGTAAAACAAAAAAAGTTAACAACAAAAGAATTTGGAATATAATAAGACAAATAACAAACATGCGATGTTTATAACGTTACATTATGTATAAATAACACTAGCAGTTAAGTACAGTTTTTTTAACTTTATGAGTATCTATTTTCATCTAAATCGTAAATCTTTAATTTAACTGTGTCATAATTACTGTAATTAATGTCCATAAACCACCTCCACTATCATAGCCCAGTGATGTAGTACTCCCATTGAGCTTTCATCCAGCAATATAGTGGGCGACTTTACCTGTTTTTACGCACAATATAAATACCAATCAAATTTCTAAGACGCGTTTAATTTTATAAAAAATAATAATTATATAATTTATTAAACTTATAATTATTTAGAAACCTATGCATATAATTTACAATGTAGGTACCTACATAGTTAAATACTACCAAACATATTTTCAAGTCCAAAAAAAACTATTAGGTTTGTAAGATTATTTTTTTACCAGACGAAAATATTTAAATACTTCTACAATTATGTTGTCATTAAAATGTTAATCTCAAACCAGTTTTCCAAATTTAATAATTTTACAAAAACAAACTATTAGAGTCATATCTAAATCTAAAGTGTAATAGTGTAGCCGATAATGTTAAATTATATTGTGACTGGGTTTTGCAACTTGTTTGTTATTGTAGATCTATGTTACAGTCCAGACGAGACCTCTACAAAAATAGAATATGAAATACAAAAAATAGAATACAAAAAGTTTTGGAAACTTTAAAAACATTTTAAAACAAGAAATCGATGTCAAAATTTGTATTTTTTTTATTTACTCCTGAATATATTGGAAAGTAATTCATTTTGTTCTTATTATTAGTCCAGGCTGTATGCTCGCTAGGTAAATTATTCCGATTCGTTTTTTTTTGCACAAACTTAGTCAAAAAAGGTCTTTATAACAAATACACAGGGTGCCGGGAGGTACCGCGGTCGGATTTAAGCAAATTCAATTTTTTCAATTCGGACAAACTTTTTTTACATTCTTTGGGTCATTCTGAGCAAAAAGTCTCGTGTGATTTTTCTCTAACATTGACTGCTGTCGAGTTATATGCGATTTAAAATTTGAAAAACGCGAAAATGGTTATTTTCAATAGTCCAGGAACCGAAGCTTTTCAACCGAAGCAATTTTTACAGAATGGATCGATTTCCTTGAAAATCTGAGAATAAGTAGTGGATAGTCCAACGATCAAAACCTATATGATGCCGAAAGGCGCTTTTACTATGGGGGTGGTTGCCACCCCATTTCGAGGGTGGAGATTTTTTATTATATTTTGACCGCAAAAGTTAATAAAAATATTCATTCTAAGCAAAATATGTTCTATACATTTTTTTGAGAAAATTCATAGTTTTCGATTTATTCGCTATCGAAAGTGTTAGTTTTATATCGAAAAAATCAATGTTTTTCGATAATACTCATTTACGATTCACTCAATTTTTGCCGTAAAAAATTTTTTTTAAACTAAGTTCTTGAGAATTACATAACCTACAATTTCATATTTAAACATTTTTTCCTATCTCTTATGCTAATTTTTCTATTCTGAAGAAAATGGCATTTTTTACCAAACTACAAAAATTCGTTATTCGATTTTTACTCCAGTTTTTTAAAAACTAATCATTCTAAGCCAGTTAAACTTCTAGCATCTATTAATAATACATAAATAAAGAAGAATGAATAAGGCCAATGACTAAAAACATCGCTAACTAACATTATTATGCTTCCAATTGGATTTCTCCTTTTTTTTTTCAAAAAAGTATATTGATTTTTTAACCGCAACTTTTTTATTTTTTATCCTAGAAAGTTTGGTAAAAAAGAATTTTGTAGGTTTTTATAAGATCTATAAATCTATTAATATTAAATCTTTTTAGAATCCTCAGTTGCAAAATGATTTAACTTTGAAAAGGTTGGTAAAGTTGGTTTTTGCATGTTATTACAAGTTTTAATTGTGAATAGCTCATCCAATTTTGACCGTAGAAAACATTTTTTGCAAATCAGGTTCTTGGGAATTAAATAGGTTACAATTTCAAATTTAAACATTTTTTCGTATCTCTGATGCTAATCTTTCTGTTCTGAAGAAAAGGCCATTTTTTTCCAAACTACAAAAATTCGTTATTCGCATTTAACTCCGTTTTTTTTTAAACTAATCACTCTAAGCCGGTCAAACTTCTATAATCTATTAATAATACATACTTATATAAAAAAAGATCAAATAATGTCAATCACCAAATTTAAATTAGGGTGGTGATTAGAAGGTTGCTTCCGATCACTTTTTCGCTGAAAAAAAATAGGGACTGACATTCTTTTCATTAAAAGTCACCTAATTTTTAAGCTAGAGACTATTTTTTGATTTCTAGAGATATATATTTTTAAATACACTAAATTAGTTTGAACAAGTTACCCTCGAAAAATGCATAGTTTTCCCGTCTTTTGACTCTGAAACTACAATATTTAGCATTTGACGAATAAGAGCTAACATATAATAAAGTGTAGCTCGATTACTATTGGTCTTAAAGAAAATTAAAAAAAAAAACGGTTTTGTTTATTTATTTAAAATGTACATTTTTGTTAAGTAAAGTTGTTTTGATGAAACGAAAACTTTTGGAGTTATTAGCAGAAAACTTATTGAAAACATTGATTTTTTCGATATAAAACTAATACTTTCGATAGCCGAATAAATCGAAAACTATTAATTTTATCAAAAAAATGTATAGAACGTTTTTTGCTTAGAATGATTGTTTTTACCAACTTTTGCAGTCAAAATATAATAAAAAATTTCCACCTCTGAGATGGGGTGGCAACCACCCCCATGGTAAAAGCGCCTTTCGGCATCATATAGATTTTGATCCTTGGACTATCCACTACTTATTCTCAAATTTTCAAGCAAATCGATCTATTCTGTAAAAATTGCGAGGTTTTGTCCTATTTTAAGCTTCATTAGTACTTGGACTACAAGTTTTACTAACTCTATTACAAATTCAGTATTAGTGTGTCTTCCGAACAGTAAGGTTGGTTTTGTTAGACGCGCTTAATTACTTTTTGCTCGAATTTAGGCAGGTAGATATTTTATTTTGGTTTGTTATTTCATAAACCCATAGTTAAGGTAAGTACAAGTTTTTTAATATTATAATGAGTAACTCTTCCGACGGGGGTACTCCCCCGTCTGGAAAAGACCCACCAGATGAGAAAGATATACAAGGCGAAATGGAAATTGATAATAAAATATATAATTTAGACAACAAATATATTTCGACAGACATCGGACCGTACTATGTTATCGTTGAACCGGTTGATCAAAAAAGTCATTTATCGGCTGTTAAAGTTGGGCACTATTTATTTAAAAATACTACTTTTAACACACATGTTATTGACATAAAATTAGTCGGGAGAAATAAAGTAAAAATTATTTTTAAATCTTATAATATTGCTAATGCCATTATAGGACATAAATTAATAAAAGATAACAATTTGATCGCGTATATACCTATTTTTTTCAACCATAAAAAGGCAATTATCAGACAAATTGACACATTTTTGTCCGAAAAGTATATAATGGAGAATATCGAAAGTGAACATAAAGTTGTAGATGTAAAAAGAATGAAACGTAGGATAGTTGACTCTGATAATGAGACACAGTTTGTCCCTAGGCAAATGATCGTCTTGACGTTTTTAGGAAATAGTTTGCCAAAATTTGTTAAAATTGATTTGGTGAGATTTGCTGTAGAGCCCTACATATATCCTGTAGTTCAGTGTTTCAGGTGCCTTCGATATGGCCACACAGCCAAATACTGTAAAAGCACTACAACTAAATGTAAAAAATGTGGTCAAACCCACGATGAAAATGATGATACCGATTGCACTTCTGACACTTACTGCATATACTGTGAAAAGCATGACCATCAGTCCGTATCAAAAATTTGCCCGAAATACCAGGAACAATTAAAAATTAAAAAGATCATGTCTGAAAAAAATGTATAATTTAAAGAAGCTGAAGTTATTGTAAGAAATCCGTCTTACGCTAAAATAGTAACACATAATAATTTCGATATTTTAAATAATTTAAACAATTTCCCTGAGCTGAATGGTAATATTGACACGAACAATTACCCCTCCACGAGTAATAAAAATTGGGTACCACGTCCTCATTACCAACAGCCGAAAAAGCGCAAAGTAAGTTCGCCCCTTTCAGTTAATAAACCCCCTTCATTTAAACTTAAAAATACCGCTTCAAACCCTATCATTCCTAATCCACATAGAGAAGCTTTCCATTCATACAAAGAAAAATTAGAATCACAGATACTGCAGAAACTTCCTTCTATTTTTGAAAATATGCTTAAAAAATTTAATTTGGTAAACCCAGATCCACTAGTTATCCAGGAAACACAAACAGAACTCAGAACAATCTTAGATACGATACAATACAATGATAGTGATAGTGACGAAAATTATTATTAAGTAGATGATAAATATATTGCAATGGAACTGTAACTCCATTACAAAAAACAAAGCTAATCTTATTAATTTTCTAAACGATCACGCTGTTAAATTTGATTTAATTATGCTTAACGAAACTTGGTTATCTAAAAAGAAAATATTTCATTTACCAACTTACAATATATTACATGTAGATCGAACTGATGGATTCGGAGGCACTGCCATACTTATTAAAGATTCCCTATGCTATCATGAAATTTCAATTCGTAAAAACTTTAATTCCAAAATAGAAGTATGTGCAGCATATATCGATGACCTTAAGATATCGTTAGCCTCCATTTATAAAGCTCCCAACATAAAAGCAACTAAGACTGACTGGAATAATCTTTTTTCACAACTACAGGGTGATGTCATTATATGCGGTGATTTTAACTGTCATCACAGTCTTTGGGGCTCTACAATAGATAACTCACAAGGAAATCGACTTGTAGAAGCTATAGAAGAAACTAACCTAATTATTTTAAACGACGGACGACCTACTAAGATAGTCAGACCTAACGAAAGACCTTCTGCCATATATCTTACCTTTGTCTCACCTAGCCTTTTAAGTTTATCTGAATGGAATCCTCTGAATGATACACTTGGCTCAGATCATCTCCCTATCCATATTACTATATCTCGGGAATATACCCCCACTAACAAAACACCTTCTAGAAAATGGATTGAGTCTTCAGCTGACTGGACGCTTTTTCAAAACCTAATCGAAACACAAATCTATAACAATAACAGTAATAATAACTCCTTTGATTTTTTTATGAAAGTAATAAATGATGCAGCTTCTAAGTCAATGAAATCTCGTTCAGGTAACAGTAAAAAACCTCCAAATCCTATTTGGTGGGATAATGAATGCACTTTAATTGTTAATGATAGAAAAGACGCATACCGTGAATATAAAATTACCACGAATTATGAAAATTACCTCAAGTTTAAGCATATTCAGGCCAAAGCTAAATTACTTTTTAAACAAAAGCAACAACTATGCTGGAAAAATTTTATTAACAAATTAAATAAAAATACCCCAATATCAAAAATTTGGAGTTTTATAAAAAAAATATCGAACAAAAACTCAACTTTTAAAAAACATCCTCTATCTGAAGAACTAATAAACCAAATTTTTGATATTGTAGCACCTAGTTTTGTGCCAAATATGCTTGAAGGTCCGAACGAGAAAATTGGCAGCCACTACATGGATGCACCTTTTGATATAACAGAACTTGAAGCTTCAATTAAGACCTCTAGATGTACTGCTCCGGGTAATGATTATGTTACATATGACATTATTAAAAATCTTCCCCAAGTTGCTAAAAATTTTATACTAAATATATACAATGATTGGTGGGTGAATTCAAACTATGTTGAGCATCTCAAACAAATTACCATTTGTTTAATTTTAAAACCTACTAAAGATAGAAATATGCCTTCCTCTTATCGCCCTATATCTTTAATGTCATGTATAACTAAAACGTTCGAAAGAATGATAAAAACAAGACTGGAGTGGTACATGGAGTATAACAATATCTTACCTAATACTCAATACGGTTTTAGAAGGGGATATGGTACTTTGGATGCAGTAACTCATTTAGTAAATGACATCCAGATTGCCTTTTCTGGCAACAAGTATCTAGCTTGTTTATTCCTAGATATAAAAGGGGCTTACGACTCTGTAAATATAAATATACTTAAACAGAAAATGGTTAAGATTGGTCTTAACGAAACGACTGCTCTAAATATATTGCAACTATATTTTTCTAGACATGTCTATATTAGAGACCATAGAAATGTGTTACATGGTCCAAGGGTTGTTTATCATGGGTTGCCACAGGGATCCGTACTTAGTCCTATACTCTTTAATATATATTCTGCCAATATTCATTCACTATTTCATAATTCCGTAAATTGCATACAATATGCAGATGATATCTGTATATACACCATCCAAAATAGTTATGAACCATGCACTGAGGCTCTTGATAATATTATGCATAAGGTAAGTACATGGACAGAAGAAACTGGTATGACCCTTTCAACAGAAAAATGCTCTATTATGTTTTTTACCAGGCATAGAATACGTGCACCAGAGAGATTAACTCTGTGTGGGCGTACCTTGTCGGTAGTTAAAGAGTTTAAGTATTTAGGTATCATTGTTGACACCAAGTTACTATGGTCGAGTCACATACGTCACTTAATAAACAAATGTGAGAAAGGCTATAATTTGCTTAGGTGTGTAACAAATCGAAGTTGGGGCGCAGCTACTGGTATAGCTTTATTGTTTTATAGAGCCTATGTGCGGTCTATCATTGACTATGGATGTTGTTTATACGGATCTGCTTGTAACACCAATCTAAACAAAATAAACAGAGTTCAATATAAATGTCTTAGAACTTGCATAGGTGGAATGATATCATCACCGGTGAAAGCAATACTGGCAGAATGTAATGAATTGCCTTTGGATTTGCGTCGGCAGCTATTATCACAAAAATATCTTTTAAAACTAAAATCCTTAGAGTCAAACATGATCAACAAATTAAGTGATATTGCAAAAGAAGATTTAACAAACCGCTTTTGGAAATTAAAGAATTCTCCTCCACTGGCAGAAGCTTTCGTTGAGACCAATGCTGATCACATTTCTTTTGGTAAAAATAAAACATTGTTTATGTATACCATACCCTATAGATCACTAATAAAACCACACAGAGTCATAATACCCAATTATACAGAATACCATCATATAAATCACACCCTTCTAAAATCCATATTAGGTGGATTAGTCAATAAGCCATTTATATATACAGATGGATCAAAAACAAAACACGGAGTTGGTTGTGGAGTTTTTATCCAAAATACAAAACAATCATTTATGTTTAAATTACCATCAATATGTAGCATATATACTGCTGAACTTGTAGCAATTTGGAAGGGCATTACTTGGTTAACATCAAATAATTTACGAGATGGAGTAATACTAACTGATTCTAAGTCTGCATTGGAGTCAATAAAAAGCATAAAATTTGAAAGAATGAAATGTCCTATATTATGCAATTTAAAAAATTTGATAGCAGATTTAAATATAACATTTGTATGGGTCAAAGGGCATACAGGTATACTAGGTAATGAAAAAGCTGATAGTTTGGCTAAGGAAGCAGTACTTAACGGAGTTCTTTGTAATATTTATACATTACCAGACGTCTTTCATTTGATAAAAAATAAAATAAGATTAAAATGGGAACGACAGTGGGAAAATACTGTAGAAAACTCACAAAATACCTACTTTAAAATACATCCTACCCTACCATCCCCACCTCTATATATTTTCAACTACCCTACTTCAAAATTCTTTTCGGCAAGTGTTTTTCGACTTAAAACAAATCATGGGCGATTTCCATCGCACCTTGCTAAGCTGGGCATTATACAGTCCTCGGCCTGTAGTTGTGATCAGAACTCTTACGGAGATCTAAATCATATACTTTTCGGCTGCAAAAAACATTTAAAAAAATCCAATGATTTAATTCGTACACTTATTGAAATGAAATATTTTCTTCCATTAAATCTCACACACATTTTGTTAGCTGCCAATAAAAACACCTTGGAACTTTTAGTAAATTTTATTAAAGAAAATAAAATACAAATTTAAAACGGCATAACCCACATCTCTGTAGTTATACTATAAGAAAATTCCTTTTACAACTTTCTGTGGCAAATGGACTTGATTCCATGCCATTATCTTTCCACACACACACACACTCTATTACAAATTATTATTATGAAAGTCAGAAAAATCAATTGAGTAAGTATTTTTAAAAAACTTAAATTCAGAATGAAAGATTACATCAATATCGAGGGCTGAAAGTCCCTGAAAACGTCTATAAAGTATATTTTAATAAGTTACAGGTGTGAAAAAAAAAAGAGAAAATTGAATGTTATTTTTAATTTCATTTATTTCATCCAAAAGAAACTTTTTGTTTATTCTATGGGCATTCGGACCTCGGTAATCTTTTGACCAACGTTTCATTCTGCGTTATGTTTTAAAAATATTTAGTATTAGTTTTTCTCAGAATTCGAAAAAAATGAATGCATTTAAATATCATTAGACCGATTTTGCGCCGTTTGCAATATTAATTTGTTAGATCTGCTTTATTCAATTTGTTTATATTTATATAAAATCGTTCTATTTTATTTTAATACATACATACATTCATAATAGAAAACCTCTTATACCCGTAGGTGTCGAGTACAAGTTCTCTTAAATTTTGTCTACAAATTTAAGCCACTCTTTTCTGTCTCTAGCTAGTTCCTTCGCCTCACTCCATGTCTTCCCTCTTTCTTCGAGAATCTCGTTTATGCTTTTGTTCCATGTTTTTCTTGGTCGTCCTCTACGGTTTTCCTTATTTTTCTCGCTTCCCACCTTCTTCACCTATCTAGTTTCGTTTGTTCTCATTGTTAGTCGTCATGGCGAGTACATGTACTCATTGTAATGACAATTTTATCGTTAATACAAAACGAATTAAATGTAAACTCTGCGAAAATTTGTATCATTATCATTGTGTTACAGTTAAGGACGCAGTAATTAAAGCTGTTAATGACTCTCCTAATGTTTTCGGGTTTTGTGATGTTTGTGTCATTAGGTTGGAAGAAAGAATTAAAATAATAAGTTATATAAAAAGTTTAGAGTCAAAAACTGAATCATTAATAGAAGATACCAAAAGAGTGATGGAAGCTGTAAAAGTTGATAGTGACCAGAAGAAAAAAGCATCCTATTCAGCTGTAGTATCAAGAGGGCAGTCATCGTTGATAATAAAACCTAAAATTAATCAAACCAGTAAAGAAACTAAAAATGAAGTGGCACAAAAAATTAAACCGGCAAATATTTCTGTAGCAGTCTCTAAAATTAAACCAGTCAGCCAAGGTAGATTACTAATTGAATGTGAAGATAAAGAATCATTGCAAAAACTTCAACATGCCGCCGTTAATGAATTATCGGAGAAATATGATATTGAAACGCCACAAATGGTAAACCCAAAAATTCTAATTACGGGGGTTAAACAAAATGAACTGGTTGATGAAACTCTGTTTTTAAATAATATTAAAAAACAAAATTTCTTAGAAACGATGTCGACCAACGAGATAAAAATTATTAAAAAATACGTCCCTAAAAATAAAAATTATTATAGTGTTATTGTTGAAACCTCTGCAGATGTGTTTAAGCACTTAATTAATAAACAGAAGATCTTCATTGGTTGGGAAAGTTGTCGTGTGTACGAACATATTAACGTGTTACGGTGTTTTAAGTGTTGGCGCTTTAACCATAAAGCCGAACACTGTACAGTGCCCTATATTGTGTGTGCAGAATGTGCTGGTCCACACAAGAGCAGTGAGTGTAAGGAAGATGAAAAAAAGTGTACAAACTGTAAGTATGCGCTCGAAGTTTTAAAAATCCCTGGAATAAAATTTAATCATTCGGTCTTCGATAAGACATGCGTGTCTTACAAGCGAGCATGTGACCAAGCAAAAGCCAGAACGAAATACATCTAGCAACTACCGGTAAGTCATCAGAACAATTCAAATCCAAATGGTTTAATCTTATGTGTTAATATAGAAGGTCTAACAACCCATTTTTGTGAGTTAAAACAGTTATTAACAGATTTTCAACCGGTTCTTGTAGTTGTAACGGAAAATCACTTAACTAATGATATTGTTGAAGCTGAATACCAGATAAAAGGTTACAATTGTTCTGTAAATTATTCCACTAGCAGACACACTGGAGGGGTAATCTGTTATGTACGTAGTCATATTATTACCGAGAATTGAAACAATTTTCAATTCAAATGAAGTATTGGTGCACACTTCTTAAAGTAACGATTGGTCAAAAGCATTTAATTATTGGTGGTGTATATAGATCACCAAATGGATCTAGTGCTGTATTTTTTGATTTTCTTCAAGAATTATTTGAGTTAGAAGAAATGTGTACAAATGACATTGTAATGTTGGGAGATTTTAATGTAAATGTATTAAATGTTTCTGTAGTCGGGACTAAACTCTTAAATATTATTCAAGCAGCTGGATGTAAACAAATCGTTAAAATACCAACACAAATTACTGCAAACTCCAGAACTCTAATAGATCTAATTATCACAAATTGCAAACTTCAAGAAACTGACCGAAATTTTCCGAAATTTACTGATCATGACATTATTGGTACGTCCATTAATATTTGTGCAAAAAAGAATTTAAAATGGTATCTTCAAGATATATTACGCCTGAGAAAATTGAAGCAATTAACATTGATTTAATTGGAAAAGATTGGAATTATTCGTCTACAAATGTTGACGTTTTGTATGAATACTTTTTAAATAATATCAGAAGCAGTTTGGATAAGATAGCACCAACCCAACATAAATTCCGTTCTGATAGTAGTTATTGGATTGATGAAGAAGTACGAAATTTACAAAGAGAAAGAGACATCTGTTTTTCAACATTTCGAATAATCCATTAGATTTTCAACGGTACAAATGGAAGAGGAATGAAGTTGTTACTTTAATTAGAAGAAAGGAAAAAATATTTTACGAGCAAAAAATTGATCAATGTCGCTATAACAGTAAAAGAATGTGGAGTACTTTAAAAGAAATTGTAAATAGTAGCAATAATACATCGAATTTTAGCATATTAGATAGTAGGTTAAATGTTACTAAAGACGTAAATAAGTTTTTTGAGATTGCTCAAAATATTCCTAGATCCTCAAATTTTTCTGAAATACAGCTTGATATTGTTTCTAAGATTGATCCTTTTCCCATTATTTCACTTGGTAAATTGCATAAAGTGGTAAGTAGTTTAAAAAATAAAGCAACTGGTGACGATATTATGACAGTGTCACTGTTGAAAGGGATATTTTCAGTGGTTGGTTACCCATTGTTAAACATAGTTAATACCTGCCTGCAAGCAGGAGTTCTGGCGTCAGTATTAAAATGTAGTACCATAATACATGTACCAAAAATAAGTAAACCACAGGCGTTTGAAGATTTAAGGCCGATTAATTTACTTCCGATAATCGAAAAAATCATTGAATTATTAGTTTATGATCACTTATTTAACTATTTAAATGAATATAATTTGCTGTTTGTAAATCAATCTGGTTTTAGATGTAGGCACTCTACTGAAACTGCATGCCAGTTAGTATGTAACACATGGAAGAAAGATATAGATGACGGTAAAATAGTAATTAGTGTCTGTGTAGATTTAAAAAGGGCTTTTGAAACAATAGACAGGCAGATGTTATTAACGAAATGCAAAAATTATGGAATAACTGGAGTTGTGTTCAAATGGCTAGAAAATTATCTAAACGGTAGATGTCAAAACACTAAAGTAAATAATAATATTTCAGACGAAATAGGTACTATATATGGAGTTCCCCAAGGAAGCGTTCTTGGACCATTATTATTTGTTTTATATATAAATGATCTACATCTCTATCTTAAAAATTCATTTGTAAATCTGTTTGCAGATGATACATTAATTTCTGTCTCTGGACAAGATTTTAATAATTTAGTTCAAACAATAAATGATGAATCAGATATTCTTAATAATTGGTTGATGGCAAATAAATTGAAATTAAATGCTCAAAAAACTAAGTGTATGCTTTTGGTTACTAAGATAAATTGTTCTAAATTTAATCAAGGAAATTTTAGTATTAAAATAGGTGAAGATATAATAAGTTATGTAGATGAAATTAAATATCTTGGAATTTTATTTGATCCACAGTTAAATTTTACCAAACATATAAATTTTCTGTGTAAAAAAATTGGTAAAAAAATCGGTTACTTCTCTAGAATATCTAAAAGGCTTTCCCGATGGTCTAGAAAGGTTGTGTATAATACAATAATATTTCCGCATTTTAATTATTGTATGTCACTGTTTATTTCATGTTCAAATGAACAGGTATATCGTTTGCAGTTGCTTCAAAATAAAGCTATGAGAATTGTCCTTGGATGTAGCAAGTATACCTCTATAAACTTTATGCTGGAAACATTAAATTTTTTAGATGTTAATCAGCTTATTACTGAGTCATGTTTGGTGTTAATATTTAAAATTATTAACAAGCAAGCTCCTCAATACTTCAATAATTATGTCATTAAAAGATCACTTTTGTTAGGTCAGTATAATTTAAGATTTGATAATTATCATATTGAAAGGTTCAATACAAGTGGCATGGAAAAAACTCTTTTTGTTGAAGGACTAAGAATATATAACAGTCTACCATCTAGCATAAAAGATTCACCAAATGTTAAAGTCTTCAAAATAGGTTAAAAAAATTGTATTTTAAGAATTAGTTGATTTTTCGTTTTTAAGTTATAGTTATTTAAATATATGTAAATGTTTATTTGTAATGTAAGAGCTAAAAAGCTAAATAAATCCTATTATTATTATTATGTTCTGATCATGTGTCCCCACCATTTCAGTTTTTATTCTTCTGCTTTAACCTTTAGTGATTTCGTTCCTAGTTCTTGTCTAATGTTTTCGTTTCTTCTTCTGTCTGTTCTTCTAACAGCCAGAACTTTCCTCAAGTATTTCATTTCACTTGCTTGCAGTCGCTTTGATTGTCTTTGATCAAGTACCCAGTTTTCTGCCCCGTAGGTTAATACAGGTTGGTACACTGTTTGGTATACGATCATTTTAGTTTTTGTTGTTATTTCTTTCCTGTTCAAGAAGTTTTTGTGTAGTGCATGATTTCTAGTCACTGAATTAATTCTGGCACTAATCTCGTCTTCTTGTGTCCCTTTGTTATTTAAAGTTATCCCTAAGTACTTGAAAACTTCTATTTGTTCGATTACTTTTCCTTCAATGTTAATGTTTACTGTTGTGTTGTTTTTTGTTACTACCATCACTTTAGTTTTCTCGGTGTTTACTCTTAAGTTGTATGATTTTAATTCTTCTGTCCACATTGTCATATTCTTTTGGAGGTCTTTTTCTGTTTATGCTATAAGCACTATATCATCTGCAAATACGCATGCTTCTACTTTGACTACTTGCATGTTTCTGTATCCTGCAATATATTTTTTTTTTGTTTTTGGCCACCAAGTTTTTATTACTTCGTCCATAACGCTTATGCTAATGATAATATAATAATAAATTTTAATCTCACCTGGGTAGAGAATTGTTCGTTTATTATAAATTAGTAAATGAAAATAGTTTCTGTCCTTGTAGGATCGGTATTCACCGGAGGGACCACAGACGTTCGCACACAATTAGCGTCTCTTTGCAAACTAACAAGACACTTACTCAACACACGCACTACACATTACGCTAGGTACTTAACTGGAATATCCACTGTATGTATATCCACTAATGGCCATTAGTTGTCGAGGCATTAGCTAAATAAAAAAAAATAATTTTAATTTTATTCTGAAAGATTTTAATTTTTTAAGAGTAGTTTATTTAAAATAGTCGTGTATACTATAATATATTGTATATCGTTTATTTTAAATAATATATTCAAATCAAGATTCTGGCCAACTTCTTCAGTAATACCTGTTAACATTTCATTTTCGTTTTACGCAAAACCGGAAGACGAACATAATTATATTTTATCAATTTCGTTAAATGTTTTTTATTATACAAAATTATTTATTGCTAATAATTCAAGAACTCCCCACTAAAATTTATAATTATGGCGTTTTTTACAGTGAGTATAAAATATATTTATACAAATATTATTCAGGGACATCTACTCCGGTATCCTCTTTAATTCCTAATAGTGAGGGAGGTATCGTCAAATTTTACCGGAGCATTTTGGCATGTCTGTTTTTTATATATAGTCAGTTGTTCCAAAGCTTATTAACAAATGATGCGTCAGCTGACTCAAAACCGGAGCACAAAATAAAAAAAGACCAGGAAAATTAATATTAAAAATAATTACAATTTTATAAAAAAATAACTTTTTATTATATCGTTTTTATTACATATTTATACTACACAATATAAATAGACAAGGCGAAAACGGCGGGTTCGAAGGGAAAAATATTCCCATGAGATTTTTTTGCATAATCACATTCACCCAAGTCGCCCAAGTGAAAAGTGGGCCAATTTTTTTTTAACAATTTTTTTTTAATCAAATTGCAAGAATCAATATTTTTGGCCCGAACAATTTTTTCTTTAATTTTTTGGACCATTCTGGACAAAAAAGGTCTCTTATAATTTTTCTCTAAAGTTGATCGTTTTCGACTTATAAGCAATTTAAAATTGAAAAAAACGAAAAATGGCGATTTTCAAGGCTTAATAACTCGGTTAAAAGTTATTATTATGAAAGTCAATATATGACTAAATCAAAGTTTGAAGCCCCCCCTACAAGATCCTGAAGAAATTTTTGTCATTATTTTATCACTAAGTTGTTATTTTTAAGTAAAAATAATAAGCGCCATGCACGTGTGCGGGGCTGTAAATGCTGAGTGCGAGAGAGAAGCTATTCCAGCAGTCCAATTGTGCATCTTACTCGCACTCACATTTACAGCAGCGTCAATACGATACAACCACTCATTGTTATTAATTAAAAATAACAGCTTAGTAGTAAATTAATGACACATATTTCTTCAGGATCAAGTAACGGCGACTTTAAACTTTGATTTAGTCACTTTCTGACTTTCAAAATAATAATTTTTGACCGAGTTATTAAGCCTTAAAAATGGCCATTTTCGCGTTTTTCAAATTTTAACTTGCTTATAACTCGAAAAAGATCAACTTTAGAGAAAAATTATAAGAGACCTTATTTGTCCATAATGGTCCAAAAAACCTAAAAAAAAATAAGTCCGGGCCAAGATATTGATTTTTGCAATTTGATTAAAAAAAAATGTTAAAAAAAAATTGGCCCACTTTTCTCGTGGGCGACTTCTTGAACCTTATTCTGGGATGTCTCACGAATGTGATTATGCAAAAATATCTCATGGGAATATTTTTCCCAACGAACCCGCCGTTTCCGCCTTGTCTAAAAAGAGTATTATAAAAACAATTATTAAACGCTTTTATTTAGTTCAATCGTTTGTGTCAAATTGTAGACGTTAATTTGACTGCCTTTTCTTCAATGTAAATCAATGAAAATTTGCAGATATATGCATTCGCGGGAACAATACACGAATAGTCAATACAATTTTTTTATGTTTCTTAATTGTTTAAATAAAAAAAAAAACGATTTTAATGGAAAATGCTTAAATTCTCTTGTTTTTACAATATGGAAACTTGAACCTTTTACAGATTGTAGCTAATTATATGAACCATACAGAATTTCACTTCTTACTTTAATTTCTTACGTTATGCTTCATAAAAATAAACAACAAAGTTTCAAATTTTTTGACGATTCCGACTTTTCATATTTGTACATCATGTTTATAAACATCCTAAGCGGCGACGAATTGAACGCTCATATATTTGTTTATATAAACACCGGCGCTTATTCGTGCCAAATTTCAATACGATGCGAAACAAAATTGAACCAAAACTCGAATTAAAAAAATTCGTGTTTTTAACGTAGTCTTAGAAAAATCACCGGTAGAGATGTTTCGTGCTACAATTAACATTAGAATTTGTTTTGGCGTATTAATTCAAAGGACATATTCAACGGTCATTTATAAACAAGTGTGTTTCTGTGACCTATGTGCTGTAAATGTTACAGAATTAAGAAATTACAGAAACTGTACATGTAATTTGTTATAACTAGAAACCTCAAGTCAGAAAATTTTATAACAAAAGATGGTCTAAGACAGGGAGGAGGACTAAGTCCAACATTGTTTACGTTGTTTATGGACGAAATAATTTAAAAAATGTAGTCAGAGAACAAAACACCTATTTGTAGGATACAAAAACTTACCACCGATCGAAATATCAGAATGTGCTTTTGCAGATGACATCGTTATAATGGCAGCAAAAGAAAAGGACCTACAAGAAAACTTACAAACGTGGAGTGAAATAATAGAAGAAAGTGGCATGAAACTAAACCTAACAAAAACAAAAGTGATGGTAGTAGCAGAAACTAAAGAAAACGTAAGTATACAGATCAATGGTATACATATACAACAAGTTGAATGCTTCGAATACCTGGGCGTAAAAATTAAAGATTCAGGTCAACAAGGTTTAGAAATCGATAAACGTATAGAGAAAGCAATAAATTCATATTATTCAATGAACACAACTTTTATAGGAAAAAAGAAATAGCGCAAAGTACAAAAATGAAAGTATGTAAGGCAATATATAGACCCATACTCACCTTCGGTTGTGAATCGTGGACATTAACAGAGAGGCAGAAGAGCAGAATACAAGCGACGGAAATGAAGTACCTAAGAAGAGCGAGAGGAGTCACAAGACGTGACAGGGTAAGAAATGAACAGATAAGGGAGGATCTGGAGGTGGAATCAATCTTAGAATTCATAGAAAAAAGACAAATCAGCTGGTGGGGACATTTACAAAGACTAGACGATAGAAGACCGGTAAAAATGATTTGGGAAGCGAAAGTAAATATCAAGAGGAAGAGAGGAAGACCAAGAGAAACATGGGACCAAGCTATTGGAAAAGTTCTACAAAAGAGAGGCAAATTCTGGAAAGAAGCAAAAGTATTGGCACAAAATAGAAGTCAGTGGCGTAAATTTGTACACAATATCTAAGTTATTATTGTAATCCCGACACCAATAGGTAGAAGGGAATTTGTTTATATATATATATATATATATATATATATATATATATATATATATATATATTATATCGTTTTTAGTATTTATACGACACAATATAAAAGAGTATCTATTATAAAAACAATTATTAAACGCTTTTACTTAGTTCAATTGTTTGTGTCAAATCTTTAGACGTTAATTTGACTGCCTTTTCTTCAATGTAAATCAATGCAAATTTGCAGATATATGCGTTCGCTGGAACAATACACGAATAGTCAATAAAAATTTTTTTATGTTTCTTAATTGTTTAAATAAAAAAAAACTATTTTAATGGAAAATGCTTGAATTCTCTTGTTTTTACAATATAGAAACTTGAACCTTTTACAGATTGTAGCTAATTATATGAACTATACATAATTTCACTTCTTACGTTAATTGCTTACGTTATGCTTCATAAAAATAAACAACAAAGTTTCAAATTTTTTGACGATTCCGACTACTTTTCATATTTGTACATCATGTTTATAAACATCCTAAGCGGCGACGAATTGAACGCTCATATCTTTGTTTATATAAACACCGGCGCTTATTCGTGTCAAATTTCAATACGATGCGAAACAAAATTTCAACCAAAACTCGAATTAAAAAAATTCGTGTTTTTAACGTAGGTTTGTCAAAATCACCGGTAGAGACGTTTCGTGCTACAATTAACATTAGAATTTGTTTTGGCGTATTAATTCAAAGTTTGTTACGAACTCCTAAACATATTCAACGGTCATTTATAAACAAGTGTGTTTCTGTGACCTATGTGCTGTGAATGTTACAGAATGAAGAAATTACACAAAATGTACAATGTATGTATCAAATGTTGAAAAAAATGCAAAAAATGTGTATATAATATACATCTTTTTTTTAAACATATTTTAATGTTTGAAAAGTGTAAGATTCAAAAGTAAAAAATAAAAAAATATGAAAAAATTTTTTTAAGAAACGCTTTTCTTTAGTTAAGAGTGACTAAAATTAAAAATATTATAAAAAAATTATAATAACAAAACAATAGAATTTTTAACTAACCAAAACAGTACAAAACTAAACAAAGACCCCACAGAAAAATACCGAAAACAAATTAAACTAGCCATTGAAAATTCAAAATCAAAACTAAATCCAACAGAACAGAAATACCTTAACATTATGAACCCACAACCTCCTAAATTATACTCTTTTATTAAACTACACAAACCTGACCACCCAATAAGACATGTAGTTTCTTTTTATACAGCTCCGTCATATAAACTTTCAAAAAAACTGTCAGATATTATTACAGAATACACTAAATTTTCACCTAAATTCACCGTAAAAAATACACTAGAACTAGTTAATAAAATACAACATTTTCAATTGCCCAACAACTCCAGACTAATTTCATTTGACGTAAAAAATATTTTTCCTAGTGTTCCTCCTACAGAAACTTTTGTTTTAGTTAAGAATCTTTTAGACCATAATAGTACAAATCCGATCATTGCATCTGAAATTTTCCACCTTCTTGAAATTTGCATAAATCAAGACTATTTTGAATTCAATAATCAAATATACACAAACAACAGTGTAGGACTTATTATGGGTAATCCTCTAAGCCCATTGCTATCAGATATATTTATGAACCAACTTGAAACAACAATTTCTAAACATCCCGTATTTAAACAGTTCTTATATTGGTGGAGATACGTGGATGATATACTAGTATGCTTTACAGGAACTAACAGACAACTTGACCAATTTCTATCATATATTTATTCACTTCATAATAATATTGAGTTTACAATAGAAACAGAACAGGATAACTCCATAAACTTTCTAGATGTAACGATTTCCAGACTACACAACAAACATGAGTTCTCCGTATATCATAAACCTACCCATACTGACACAACTATACACAATTCATCATCCCATCCTACACAACACAAATTAGCAGCCTACCATAGCATGATACATAGACTGACAGAAATTCCCATGACAAAAAATAACTTCGAGATAGAACTAAACATCATTAAACAAATAGCAGTAAACAACGGCTATAACGAACAAACAGTTAACAAAATTTTAAACCAAAAACTCCATAAGAAAGCCCTGAAATTAGTGTATCCACCGCCACAGAAAGAACCTAGTACCTTCTGCTCTCTCATATATACTGGCAAGATAACAACAAAAATAGCCAGATACATAAAAAAGAAAGGAATAACACCAGCTTTCAGAACTAACAACAACTTAAGCAAATATATTAAGAACAATAAAAGCCGAAAGAGAAAGCAACTACAGAGTAGTGTGTACAAACTAACTTGTGGTGACTGTCCGAAAACGTACATCGGTCAAACTGGCAGAACTTTTGACAAACGGATAGCAGAACACAAAAGGGCATTCAACAATAGAAAAACAAACACTTCTACATACGCACTTCACCTTCTAGATCATAATCATTCTTTCAATGAAGAGTTTCAAATTCTGCATATTCAAAATAAAGGCCTTAAGCTATCTTTTTTAGAATCTATGGAAATTAATAAACTGAAAAATGCAGATATAATTCTGAATGACCAACTCGAGACAAACAGCTCTCCACTCCTCAACCTCTTCAGTTGAAGACTTAAAAAGGCAAACACATTGTAAACTATATCACTTGAGAAAGGCACTCTGCCGAAACAGCTGTAGTCACTTAGTTATAATAAATTTTGTGGAAGTATAGAAAACAAACGTTTTCAGTGTTTTATTGTTAGATAAAATGAACTTCCATCAAGTAACGGTCGAATCCATCAATTATAAAAAAATCAACTAAAAAGCCATAAATAAAAGAAATTCAATCTCGAAGGATTATTCGGAAAAAACTGACAGATTAAATATACAAAAATCTCACACATTCGTTAAAAAAATTGAAAAAATCAACACATTCGTTAAAGAAAAGAGTGAGGCGCATCTTCATCGAATAAACGGTTTGAGAATAGATACTTTTTTACTTTTCGCTCCCCATTTCTTTAACGTATGTGTTAGATTTTTTCAATTTTTTAACGAATGTGTGACATTTTTGTATATTTATTCTAACAGTTTTTTTCGAATAATCCTTCAAGTTTGTATTTTTTTTATTTTTTGCTTTTTAGTTGATTTTTTTATATTTTTAATTTTAGTCACTCGTAACTAAAGAAAAGCGTTTCTTAATTTTTTTTTTCATATTCTTTTATTTTTCACATCAAAATGTCAATTTTAAAAACAAAAAGGATTTCCGATGCTGCGAGTCCAACTCGAATCTCCGGGGTGAAAGCGTGGGAAAGCCAGGTATTTTATTCACTACTAAACCATAGTATGGATGTGACGCACGGAGATAAATATTTGACATATAAGCTCTAGGGTTATTTCGATCTACTTTTATAATTATTATTATTTCTTGCCTAGAAGCCCCTGAGTCGCACCAGCTGACAGACATTTTCGTTATAAAACAAGTACTAACCATCAATAGTACATTGTTTACCGGGTAGGAAAAGCTTAACATTCCTGGACGACTGTGAAGATTGCTAAGTCGAGGCGCAAGCCGAGACTTAGCAACACAGAGTCCAGGAATGTGGCTTTTCCTACGAGGTAAACATACTATTTTTCCGCAAATCGTTTAAAATTCGACAGATATTGATTGATTTAAAAAAAAACGCGATAATTTTATTCCCAAATAAATGGTGCTTTGAAATTCCTAATAAAATTACTTGGGTTACTATGGAAACGTATTGAGGTTGAATTGTCAAACTTTAAAAAACACTAACAACTGTACGGAAATATCATTTCCTTACAGTAAGGAAATGACATTTCCTTACAGTAAGGAAGTCCTGACTTTTTCTTCAAGAAATTTTGACAGGAATGTCAAAATTTCCTGGCGATTTGCGGAAATAGTACATTGTTTACCGGGTAGGAAAAGCTTAACATTCCTGGACGACTGTGAAGATTGCTAAGTCGAGGCGCAAGCCGAGACTTAGCAACACAGAGTCCAGGAATGTGGCTTTTCCTACCAGGTAAACATACTATTTTTCCGCAAATCGTTTAAAATTCGACAGATATTGATTGATTTAAAAAAAATGCGATAATTTTATTCCCAAATAAATGGTGCTTTGAAATTCCTAATAAAATTACTTGGGTTACTATGGAAACGTATTGAGGTTGAATTGTCAAACTTGACTATTAGGTCTGGATCCCGCGTATGAAAAAAAAGTTGATTAATAGCAAGCTGAAAATTTGTTAGTAGCTTAAGGGTGTCTAGTCGAATAAACTTTGATATATGGGAACACTGAAACAGGGGCAGTTTTAATTGTGGAACAGGTTAAAAATTTGGAACGGTCACAGCACGAAAACGGCACATTTATTTTGTCCGACAGAACAGACTTAAACTCTTCGAACAGAGAATAAACTCTCATGAAAAAATCAGACTGCTATTTATTACCTGTCATAATTCCTGTCATTTGACATATTCTACATGTTCCACTCATTAAAACGCCCATTTGGTGATGAATAGCAGTCTGATTTTTGCAAGAGAGTTTAATCTCTTTTCCAAAATTTTAAGTCTGTTCTGTCGGACAAAATAAATGTGCCGTTTTCGTGCTGTGACCGTTCCAAATTTTTAACCTGTTCCACAATGAAAACTGCCCCTGTTCCAGTGTTCACACATATCAAAGTTTATTCGACTAGACACCCTTAAGCTATTAACAAATTTTCAGCTTGCTATTAATCAACTTTTTTTTCATACGCGGGATCCAGACCTATATCATTTATGTAGAACACTAACAACTGTACGGAAATATCATTTCCTTACAGTAAGGAAATGACATTTCCTTACAGTAAGGAAGTCCTGACTTTTTCTTCAAGAAATTTTGACAGGAATGTCAAAATTTCCTGGCGATTTGCGGAAAAATAAATTAATAGAATCCGTGCCTAAGCGCCGGACTCCACTTGCGATTTTCTAGTCGCGCGATTGTTTTGTCGCGAAGATTGAATTCATTGTTTTAAATACAAGTTAATTCACGATTATTTAGTCGCAAATGGATTGACTTGTATTTGAAACAATGTGTTCAAGCTTCGCAAAAAAACAATCGCGCGACTACAAATCGCAAGTGGAGTCCGGCGCTAAATCACCGTAAACATTTGTCAGTACCTCCCAGACTATAACACATTATCAGATTTTGTACGTGTTTTTCACATTCCAACGTAAGTTGCATATTTAGTTCTTGTACAAACAATAGAGAAATTCTTTAATAATTTATTCCATCTGTACTTTGAACTACATTATGCAGTAATTACATATGTTTAAGTAAATAAATTAAAGTGTTTAGAAAATAAATTCAGAACTTAAAAATATTAAAACCCACGCTTCATAAAATTTTATGATCTAGGAAAAAACTGGGTGTTTTTAATATAAATATAACAAATTGTTTAAATCTCTCTTATTTAATATATTTAAATAAGATGCTACGAAAAAAATTTTTTGAGCCAAGCCAAAATTTTTTAGTTTTAAGTAAAAAAATCCAGTTGATTTGCCGATTGATATTTTTGCTGTAAAGTCAAAGCGGCCTAAATGCAAAAGTGACATTTTTCACCAGAGCGTTCCAAAGATTTTACAATGTAAAACCTCGATACAACGGACCTCTATTTAACAGACTTCGGATATAAAGGACAAAAAATCCGGTCAAACAATTATGGCCAAGATGCAGACATATATTTAGAAGGGTTGGAAATTCCTGATTTCTAGGACAATACACATATAATAATGCCGGAGAAGAAGTAGCCGAGGAAGATGTTTTACTATGTCTAGAAGTAGATGAAGGTGACTGAAAGTAATATAGCAGATGAAGTTATGGACCTAAAAAATGAGGATGAAAGCGAAGATAGCGAAAGAAAAAAAGAAAACAACACTGCCAAAAATTGGGTTAGATCTCATCTCGACGATCTAATAATATTTTTATTGATTATAATAATTATTAATTATACATAGTCTACAAATAATTTTAGATCAAAATGCACGAGGAAAATAAAATTCCTGTAGCTGGCTGTATATTGTCCTTTTCATGAGCATTTTTCAGTACGTAACAAATGATAGGAAAAAGGGTAAGCCCCACGGTTATTATATTAGACTTTATTACGGTTGTCTTGTCCGACGGTGGTGGGGAGACTTATATTTTTGACTTTACGTCACAAGAGTTTACATTCCCATATTTTAAAATTATTTTCGATCATTGAATGTGTGTTATTGTGTATATATGTGTATTATTTGTGTTATTATGAAATAATAAGACAAATAGTACACATTTTATCTTATACCGGGTGGTGAATCGTAAAAACGGCCATAGGAAACTCAATGTAAAATTCTGAATTGTTGAATTCCTGCTTCCCTAATTATTCTACATCAAAAGTCATGAGAGAATACTTGTAGATAATTAAAATCTGTATTAAAATCAAAAGTTAAAATTGTTCTACGATTTAAATGCATTCCAAAATTTTGAAAAATATGATACATTTGCCACAATAGGTATGCGTGTAAAAGTAAGGCCACACGTTACTATGCTGACAGTGCTCACACCATTGACTGAATAAAAAAATCTTTATTATTAATCCTTTCTCCGCAACTGAGGGTATCTTATCAACTGTATTAATTTTAAACAATAGATGATAAAATAAAAATAATGATAGTTCAAAAATGTGAACATTATTGCATTGTGTGTGGCCTAAGTTTGGGCTGAAAGCTAAAATGTATTACATTTTTACAAAATTTTGAAATATGTTTAATTACGTAGACCAATTTTAAGTTATTTCCAATACAGATTTCAATCCTCTTCAAATAGTTTCTAATGTCTTTTGATGTAAAATAATTAACCCGTGTTGAGCTGCCCCCCCCCCCCCACTTGCAAAAATTAAAAAACAAATAGCCCTGATTTATGAGCTATTTATGAGCTCTCATATTCCGCAAACTAAAAATTTTGAGCTCGTTCCACTGAGCAGGAATTTAATACCATAGTGGGGGGGGCTGAGTCAGCCCCCCCCACTACTTATAAATAGGAATATTGAATCGGTTTTTGCGGCAGAATTACGAGCTATTTATGAGCTCTTGAAATTATATAGTTTCGATTTTTGAGCTCATCCCCTTCACCCCCAAACAACCCTTTAATTGATTTAACTTAAGAGAAAGATGCTGAGAAAACTTAAAATATATCGTATTGCGGATATAATTCCTATAGCTTATATACTCTAAGAATAAACTATTAAATCAAGGGCATTTCGATTATTGAGCTGCAACCCCTTCGCAAGAAAACCACCCTATCTTCCCGGCTTAAGAGAAAGTTGTATTTAAAATGCGTTAAACTAATTATTTGGCGACTACATATCATTTAATAATTTATAAGCTTCCAAATTACGCGCATTTAGATAAGTAAATTGCAATTTATTTTGTATAGTGCAGTCACTGAAGGTAAAAATCAACGATTACCTTCAAGTTCGGTGAACCTTCATCGATTTTCACGAAAATTGGTCAGTGGTTAGAGGATACGTCAAGAAACAAAGGTGACATGGTACCACCTTGCGCCTTTACCCTGAGGGTGGATACCGCCCCTTCTCGGGGGTAAAAATTATTTTATAAAAAATAACTGCACAAATCAATAAATGAACAAATTAAAAGCAACATTTATTATATAAAGTTAATAAAATAAGTCAATACTTTTTAAGTTATTAAAGATCAAAGATTTTAATTATTTGTGAAAAAAATGCATGTTTTGAAGAGGTTTTTTGTAAATCACTGAAAAACTGTAAGTTTTTACAAAAAAGTTAATAGTAGTTTAATTCGTATAGCTTATATTCTAAGAATAAACTCTAAAATCACGCGCCTTTCGATTATTGAACTACAACCCCTTCGCAAGAAAACCATCCCTTATTCCCGGCTTAAGAGGGGGTTGTACTTAAAATAATTTAAATTAATTATTTGTCGACTATATATTGTTTAATAATTTATGAGCTCGCAAAATATACGCATCTCAATTATTGAATTGCCATTTTCTTTCTATAGTGCAGTCACTGAAGGTAAAAATCAACTATGACCTTCGATTTCGGTAAATCTCCATTCATTTTCACGAAAATGGATGAGCGGATTTTGATACTATCAACTTTTTCTGGATCTTATTTTTGATGGGTATTTCTAAGTACTTTGACAAGTATTTAGTACCTAAGTGTTATAAAATGCATCTTTTTCCCGTTATTTAAGCTTGAACCCTTAGATTTGAACAGTCGCGGAAAAAAATATACATTTAATTACCAATAACTTACTTTAAATTAACATTAAAGGTTTTTCAAGTAAGCAATTTATTATATTTTTTATTAGCTTCAATTTTAGTGATGAAAACTTTTTTGTAAAAACTTACAGTTTTTGAGTCATTTATGAAAAATCGCTCTAAAGCATGCATTTTCTTTCCAAAAATTAAAATATTTGATCTTTAATAACTCAAAAAGTATTGATTTATTTTAATCACATTATATAACAAATTTTGCTTACAATTTGTCCCTCTCTCGATTTGTGGGGTTATTTTTAATAAAGTAATTTTCACTCCCGAGAAGGGGTGACATATACCCCAGGCTAAAACCCCAAGTTGTTATTGTCAATTCGTGAAAATAAATGGAGATTTACCGAAATCGAAGGTAATAGTTGATTTTTACCTTCAGTGACTGCACTATAGAAAGAAAATGGCAATTCAGTAATTGAGATGCGTATATTTTGCAAGCTAATAAATTATTAAACGATATGTAGCCGCCAAATAATCAATTTAAATTATTTTAAGAACAACTCTCTCTTAAGCCGGGAAAATGGGGTCGTTTTCTTGCGAAGGGGTTGTAGCTATGTAATCGAAAGGTGCGTGATTTAAGAGTTTATTCTTATAATATAAGCTATGCGAATTAAACTACTATTAACTTTTTTGTAAAAACTTACAGTTTTTCAGTGATTTACAAAAAACCTCTTCAAAACATGCATTTTTTTCACAAATAATTAAAATCTTTGATCTTTAATAACTTAAAAAGTATTGACTTATTTTATTAACTTTATATAATGAATTTTGCTTTTAATTTGTTCATTTATTGATTTGTGCAGTTATTTTTTATAAAATAATTTTCACCCCCGAGAAGGGGCGATATCCACCCTCAGGGTAAAGGCGCAAGGTGGTACCATGTCACCTTTGTTTCTTGACGTATCCTCTAACCACTGACCAATTTTCGTGAAAATCGATGAAGGTTCACCGAACTTGAAGGTAATCGTTGATTTTTACCTTCAGTGACTGCACTATACAAAATAAATTGCAATTTACTTATCTAAATGCGCGTAATTTGGAAGCTTATAAATTATTAAATGATATGTAGTCGCCAAATAATTAGTTTAACGCATTTTAAATACAACTTTCTCTTAAGCCGGGAAGATAGGGTGGTTTTCTTGCGAAGGGGTTGCAGCTCAATAATCGAAATGCCCTTGATTTAATAGTTTATTCTTAGAGTATATAAGCTATAGGAATTATATCCGCAATACGATATATTTTAAGTTTTCTCAGCGTCTTTCTCTTAAGTTAAATCAATTAAAGGGTTGTTTGGGGATGAAGGGGATGAGCTCAAAAATCGAAACTATATAATTTCAAGAGCTCATAAATAGCTCGTAATTCTGCCGCAAAAACCGATTCAATATTCCTATTTTTAAGTAGTGGGGGGGGGCTGACTCAGCCCCCCCCACTAGGGTATTAAATTCCTGCTCAGTGGAACGAGCTCAAAATTTTTAGTTTGCGGAATATGAGAGCTCATAAATAGCTCATAAATCAAGGCTATTTGTTTTTTAATTTTTGCAAGTGGGGGGGGGCCAGCTCAACACGGGTAAATAATTATTAGGGAAGCTGGAATTCAACAGTTCAGAATTTTACATTGAGTTAATGCAAAACTTTGACGCATGTCAAAATTCTCAATGTGTTTTAATTGTATTCATTTTTTCGAATGCTGAGAAAACTAATAAATATTTTTGAAAAATTTAAACTCAGAATGAAAGACTACATTATTACCGAGGGCTGAAAGTCCCTGAAAACTTCTATAATGTTTATTTTAATAAGTTACAGGGCTGAAAATAAAAGAGAAGTGTGATATTTAATTTCAAATATTTCATTCAATAGAATCTGCTTGTTTATTCTAAGGGGCTTTCCGTCCTCGGTAATAATGTAATCTTGCATTCTGCGTTTAAATTTTTCTAAAATACTTGGTTTTCTCAGGATTCGAAAAAAATCATATTACGATTCAAATGACAGGAAACTCTCGTGACGTAATCTCACCCTTAATGTTCATTGGTTAGTCGATTTAGGCAACCGTAGTAATGTCTAAGAACCGTGGGTAAGTCCGTGATAATACACATTTATGACATTTATTCTAACATGACATTTTAGTTAAATCTGACAGTTGTCAAATTTTATTTTCAATTTGGAATAAAAACAAATCAAATGTGTTTCTTGCATTTATAAAATGGTTTTTCTTTGATTTGTATAGTCTTATAAATTATACAGATTGTATTTGTAATATTATTATCTAATTAAAAAAAATATTTTTTTTATTATGGCGCCATCTATCGACAACTAGAATAACTAGAATAAATGTTGTAAATGTCTGTAATCACGGACGTGCCTTTTTTTCTGTCACATACAATTTAATGCGTTAGAAATAAATCGAAAAACTGTGACGCACTGAAAGATGATCATGAGAAAAAGAACACCATAAATCACAAATATACGAGATACTTTGTAAAAGGTATATTTAAAATTTCCTAAATAAGGCTTACATTAAATCACAAAACGTTTTCGGATTAAGAAATCCATCATCAGTGTTACTAAAAGCCCTAAAATAAGTATAACCTAATTAGTTAAGTTAACCCTGAAAAATGGAAAAACGCAGTAACAATACTTAAGCATAAGAAGAGAGATACGACAGACTTAGAACATTACAGACCCATTAGCCTGCTAAACCACTTATACAAACTCTTTACAAAAGTAGTGACATCAAGAGTACAAAAGAGGCTAGATTTTTACCAGCCAAAAGAACAAAACTTTGGAACAAACGACCATCTGCAGGCAGTAAAGTTACTAATAATTGAAAAGTCTTTTTGACTGACAAAAAAATTTTGCTACTTTCTTCTGGGATACATTTTATATGATTAAAATGTTTTGCCTTCTTTTCTCTCTGTTTGACTATTTCGTAGGTATCTTCCTTTCTCCCTCTGTGATATTAAGTTGCTTTGATCCTATCATCAGGGGATCTGTAGAATAACTACTGCGAAATTGTCCAGTTCAATTTTTGGCACTTTGCGTTATAACCATGATATAAATAAAATCTTTTAAAACTTTATAAACAGATTTGATATAAAATACATCTGCTACAAGCACAAAATTCTTGTTTCAAAAATAAATATTTATGAAAACCAGTTCGCCAATATATTAATTTTTTTGTGTAAGGCTAACTCCTTATCACATATTTCTAGTTAATTCAGTCATCACATCGAAAAAAAAAGCATAAAAAGTTGAGTAGGACCTACAAACTACAAAGTAGTCAGTAATTTTGCAAGGACGCAGTTTGCATTGCGATAAAAAATTTTAATTGCTAAATTTAGTTTGTCAGTGAATAAACACGCGATGTTTTAATGACGATTCCAAAAAAACTTGCCCCTCAACATATTGTTTCAAATCTTTATTATAGATTTAAAACATCGTTAAAAGCAGAGTATTTATAGTATGGTATAACTAGATCCAAACCCAGACATCCAAAGTGAAAGTAATTCTCCAACACCAAATTGTTCTATATGGTCCACATAATGTTCAGAAAAAAGTCACACCATTTTGAGCGTCCTGTTTGGGGGGGAGATGGGGGGAGAAATCGGTAAACTAGTAGTTTTTTTAGGTTTTTTTTCAATATTTCTAAAAATATGCTTTAGCGTAAACAATGTTCTATACAAAAATGTTCTACATCAAATTTAAAACAAAGAAGGTCCCATACATAATTGTTATAAAATCAACGATTCCAGAGTTGCGGAGGGTGAAAAGTGGAGGTTTTCGATACTTTTTATATTTCATGGGCAATTTGTAACATTTTTACTGATTGAAAGAAATTGTATTTAACAGGATTTGTTTTTTCAGTGGCCGATGGTATGTTAGTGATAAGTCCTTGAAGAGACGTCAACCTCACCGCCCAAAATCATCATCAATTGCCCAAAAAATATAAAAAGTATCGAAAACCTCAACATTTCACCCTCCGTAACTCTGGAACCGTTGACTTTATAACAATTATGGATAGGGCCATTTTTGTTTTCAATTTTATGTAGAACGTTTTTGTATAGAACATTGTTCACGCTCAAACATAGTTTTAGAAATTTTGACGAAAAACGTAAAGAAACTACTAATTTACCGACTTCTCCCCATCTCCCCCCCAAACCGGACGCTCAAAATGGTGTAACTTTTTACTGAACAATATGTGGACCATATAGAACAATTTGGTGTTGAAGGAAAACTTTTACTTCGGATGTCTGGGTTAGGTCTTTTTTTAGATCAATTATACTATACTACCTCCGTAACTTTGCAACCGTTCATTTTAGAAGGATTTTGTATAGGGTCTTTTTTATTTCAAATTTAATGTAGAACCTTTTTGTATAGAAGGTTGTTCATGCTAAACCTCATGGTTTTAGAAATATTGACGAGAAACTTAAAAAACTACGAATTTACCGACTTCTCCCCCTCTCCCCCCAAACCCGACGCTCAAAAAGGTGTGACTTTTGTCTGAACATTATATGGACCATATAGAACAATTTGGTGTTGGAGGATAACTTTCACTTTGGATGTCTGGGTTATGTCATTTTTTGAATCAATTCTATCATACTATTACACAAGTAACACTATTTGCACACACACTGATTTTGGACGGCCAGTATAAAATCGGCCGATATTTTACTGGTAGCAGGTGCTTGCAGACTCACCGGATTTTTACCGGTCAAACAATCAGTTGTAGCCAGGGAGGTAGTGTCAAATTTGACCGGAGCATTTTAGCATGGCTGGTTTCTTATTATTTAGGTAGGTGTTCCAAAGCTTATTAACAAATGATGTGTCAGCTGGCCCAAAACCGGGGATTTTAGTCAAGAAAAGGTGAAACATGAAAGTTGATGGACCAACGCTACAGCTTAAATGTCAAGTATTTATATACGTTACTCAGAACATTTAATGGACTTGCTTACTTGGTACCAACCTTTCACTCAGGAGATCGGGGTTCAAATCCTGGCGCGGAAAATTCTTTTTGTTTTTTAAATTGACATTTTATTTTGAAAAATATTTATTTTTATAATACCACGTTTTTATTATTTATACGAGACAATATAAAAAAATCTGTATGTCTTTTATAGAATTATGCATAGAACTTATGAAATAGCATATATACATTTGATCATAAATATTATGATTGACCTTAATAAGCAAAATGGTTGTACATGAACCCCTGAAGCTTCCTGAGTTAGTACGACCAATCTAAGTGAAAAAGGGGGTTGGCCTCCCCACCCCCCTCCCGACATTTTTTTATCTTTTTAGACAAACTGTTTTTTGCATAATTTTATGTGATGTAAAACCAAAAGATACATACAACAATAATTTTTCACTTTTCTATCACCAACCCCCATTTTTTTAATAGCAATCTAATTATTTTCCTGTTCTCTATAACATATAAAAATGAATTTTTGTCTGTATGTCCCTTATAGAATCGTAAACTATGCATTTAATCATATGATGACCTCAAGCAAAGTTTTTGTACTTACATGAACCCAGGAAGGAGTTAATACTTAATAATATATACTTAATAATAATTAATAGAGTTAAAAGAATTAATACTTTTTTATTATTAACTAGCTGACCCGGCAAGCTTCGTACCGCCTTAAAACTAAATAATGTTTGAATTAAATGTTTAATACCTAAAATTACCAGAAAGCCAAAAAATACTAAAAAATATTGCGTACCCATACTTTTTTCTACCAAATGCATAGTTTACGATTCTATAAGGGACATAGGTACAGACAAACATTCATTTTTATATATTATAGAGAATAGGGAAATATTTAGATTGCTATTAAAACATGGGGGTTGGTGATAGAAAAGTGAAAATTTAGGGTTGTATCTTTCGGTTCTACAACATATAAAATTAAGAAAAAACAGTTTGTCCAAAAAAATAACAAATAATATCTCCCTTTTCACTTAGATTGTTGGTCTTACCAACTCAGGAACCTTCAGGGGTTCATGTACAACAAATTTGCTTATTAAGATCAATCATAATATTATGACCAAAAATGCATAGTTTGCGATTCTATAAAAGACATACAGATTTTTTTATATTGTCTCGTATAAATAATAAAAACGTGGTATTATAAAAATAAATATTTTTCAAAATAAAATGTCAATTTAAAAAAAAAAAAAATTCCGCGCCAGGATTTGAACCCCGATCTCCTGAGTGAAACGTAGGAGCCAAGTAAGCAAGTCTATTGAATGTTCTGAGTAACGTATATAAATATTTGACATTTAAGCTGTAGCGTTGATCCATCAACTTTCATGTTTCATCTTTTCTTGACTAAAATCCCCGGTTTTGGTCCAGCTGACACATCATTTGTTAATAAGCTTTGGAACACCTACCTAAATAATAAGAAACCAGCCATGCTAAAATGCTCCGGTCAAATTTGACACTACCTCCCTGGCTATTGCTTTGTTGTCGTTACACGATGTTATTGAATAATAATGGATCGTAAACAAAATTTTTTCTTTATCTTCCATAATCTCAAAATCGTTTTTCAGGGCGCAACAAACTTGTGTGCGTGTGCGTGTAGGGGAAAGGCGGGTACTTAAGGTTTAAATTGTGATTTAAAAAAAATCTGTAACTTTTAAGGTCTTAAAATAAGACAAATATTATTGTTATAGTAGTAACTATTTAATAGTATAATTTGAATTTAAAAAAGTCAAAGCTTTTTTATTATATGAAAAAACAGAAACTAATGTAAATTGCCCCATTATGCCCGTCGTATAGGGTAAAATGGGGTACCAAATTGAAACCAAGAAAAACCTATTGACAAAATTCGCATACAAGTACTACTTCATCATCCTCATATTGTACACCTGCACATGAATTTCTAGTCCATTTAAGGCAACTGGATCAGCTTATCCATCCTTCTGTGGAACTTGAATAAAAGTTTCCGCAGAACCAGTCAGTGTCACTAACTTCGCCTTCTGAATCTGACTCTACTTTTTTAGTTTTATTCAATTGCGACTTCTTACTCGTCTGTGATTTGGTTTGATCATCGGCTATCTTACTTGGTATGTTAAAAGTATAAAGACTACCAATAGGTATGGTAAAAATGGTACCCCATTTTACCCTACCTATTGGTACCCCATTTTGACCAAAGAGCAGATTTTGAGATGATGACCTGTTTAAATTATTAAAAGTTTTTATTTTTTAACATAATGACAAACGAATACTCCAGAACACATTCAATGTTAGTTGGAAGTAATGATATTAAATAATAAATTGTTTTAGTAATACTAACGATGGATTATTTTTCGGCCGATATTATACGCACATGTACTCTTCACAACAATCGACTAACAGTTAATTATATCTGCTTTATGACAGAAGGCGTAAACTGTAAACAGTCGTCTATAATATAATTTCATTAACTCCGTATAGATGGAGCGAGTGATATTGAAAAAAAAGGGGGTACCCCGTTTAAGGCAGCTTTTCCCCTATGTGTGCGATAGTGTCTGGTGAGTTGAGGATCCCAAATTCCACGTTCTGGTTAGCAATGTAAAGTAGGCCTAATTTCAATTTTGAAATAGATCATAGCCATAGCCCAAGATAAATTATTTTGAATTAAATTAATTGACACAAAAAGAAGAATGTATGCAATTTATTGAACTTAAAATACATTCTACTACTGACAGAATACAGAGAAAAAATTAAATGTTTATTTGACAAATAAATATTGTTTTTCGCTTAAATTCAATATTCAACAATTCAACCTACCAAACCAAGAGGCAGATAGGTGGCAGCTTGGACATTGAAATTAAGCGGAAAGCAATGTTTATTTATCAGAAAACATTTTTTTCTGTTTTGTGACGACATTAGAATGTATTTTGAATTAAATAAATTGCATACATTCTTCTTTTTGTGTCAATTAATTTAATTAAAATATTTTTTTCTTGGACACCCTGTATAAAGAATTATGTTATTTTTTATATTACTGAATAGAGAATTGAATAACCTTTTAAATGAGTTAGCCCACGACCCCTATTCCCTATTTAAAAATATGGGGTGGGAAGTGGAAGGGAGGGGGTTGATAAATGACAAATGTGTGTACCGTAAAAATGTGTCCCCCTTAGATCAAAAATTGACCTGTTTCGTCATTTCCTTAAAATCTAATAAATACTGTCAAATATCGAGGTGAGTTACGGAGATATTGAAGAGTTGGTACGACAACAAAGTTTAAAAGCAAGTAAAGCGGCGGGATCTCTCAATGACACAATCTGAAAGAACAAACAAGAACAAATCAAGAATCTATAAAGCAGCAATTAGACCTATATTGACATACACGGCGGATACAAGACCTGACACATCTAAAACGAGACGACTCTTAGAAACAACAGAGATGAAAATACTCCGACGAATATCAGGGAAAAGTCTGTTGGATAGGGAGAGAAGCGAAAACATAAGAAGATCATGCAATGTAGAAGACATAAATGGATGGGTGACAAAACGGAAACAGGAGTGGAACGAACACATTAGTAGAATGGCAGAGGATGGGATAGTACGAATAGCACGAGATAAGTCACCAAACTGACGAAGAAGTATTGTCAGACCAAGAAAAAGATGGTGCGATAACTTAAACAATTTAGGAGGCTAATATTGAAGAAGAAACAGGCTTTAAAGCCTACACACAAGAAGGAAGAAGAAGAAGAAGAAGAAGAAATATCGAAATGGCCTGTTTTCTTTGACCTACTCTGTATAAAGGCAAATATACTCAGATGGGCATCAGGGCATGTGATACGCAGTAACGACAATCGCCTTATAAACAGTGTGTTTTGGGAAAGATCAGATGGGAGAAGGCCTGTAGGACGGCCAACAAAATGGTGGAAAGATGCAGTCAGAGAAGATCTGTAGAATATAAATTTTTAACCTATATAAGAACTTACCAAACTGAACTTTTTTTTTCTTCCTTGGATTTGTATGACTGCGGACCCTGGGGTCCATTCGCCCATTTAACCAATTTTGCTCATTTTTAGAACTGAACTTACTGATCTAACTAAACAATTTTTTTGCCTCAGCACTACAAACAATATATGTTTACCTACATTCTTGTTTTATTAAGATTACTGTAACAATTGATAGACGAAATTTTCAAATATTGATGTTTTGTAATTCTACGTCATGGTTTATGACACTACTTGGGGTTACCAGCTATACCAAACATAGGCGTAACCAGGGGGGTTTGGGGGTGATAACCCTCCCCATTTGGATGTACTTTGAGCTCTATACGCTTATCACCATTATTATTCCATACCCCCAGAGACCATCAAGTAGTTGCAAAAACTACAATCGATTAATGATTCAATAACAAAGATACGAAACCAGAAGATTTTATGAGGGTATGTTTCAAAAAAAGGAACATAGTGATGGAAAAAGTTTTTTTACTAATGAGTCTCGTTGTTTTCTGCAATGATCATCTGACGGGGTCCCGAACAATTGCCCGAAAACAGTTTCTCGAAAGACAATTCCCCGAAAGCAATTCCCCGAATGGACAATTCCCCAAATGGACAATTGGCGGATAAACAATTGCCCGAAAAGAGAATTGACCGAAAAATATATTTAAATAGTTAATGCTTTATATAAGTTATTACTGCTTAGATTGTGTTCGACCTAGCTATCTCGTTAATTGATTTATTTATATTTTTTATTACGTGTTACCTCCACACTTTACTCAGGCTTAGGACTGGTAGCGTACCGTTGACGTGTTTAGAACTTGGAATAAACATCCAATTTGTCATTTTTTGAGATTTTTTATTTTTTTGAATTCGTTTTACAGTTTATTTTATTTTTTGTTAATTTTTTTAAATTCTTTATTTTTTTGAATTTTTTTTAGAGTTTATTTTAATTTTTATTGATTTTTTTAAATTTATTTATGCACATGATCTTTATATGTATTTCCTATATACTAATACGATAAATTATGTGGAATTCCCCGCAAGAATTCGTAAGTTTTCGCAAGGTCGTAATTGTTTACCAGACTTGCAATCCGCTCTGCAAAATCTCTGTATTTTTTACGTGTAGGAGGGCCTTCCAAGCGTCCTATATACTGTTCAATTTGAAGTTCATGTAAGCTCTGCTCCAGCTCAATGCCTTTAATGAATCTCCGAATGTTTGGATGCTCTGCGGAAATCTGTTGTTCAAACCCTCGACGCCTGCCTTTTATGGAATTGTTTGTTTGTTTTTAGTAAACTTTCTTGGACCCCATCATAACAATTTCACAGATCATGTGAAAATAAGGTCAAACGACATTGTCTACCTCTTTGTGGACGCCCGATCCAGGTATCTTCAAAATAATCAATTACTGACTGGGCTTCTGCTGTTAATACATCTTGCTAGCAAATCGTTTCAAATGCCTCCACCACGTCTGCAGTAGGAACGAAAGGCCGCCAATAATTGGAGCTTTAAAGCAAAATCTGAATCAGTTTCTTCATATCTTCTTTTTAAACCGTCTGACTGGATTCTTCTAAAGGAACATTGAGTGAAATGGAAAAAGCACCCACGATGTCTTGAGTCGGGATATTCGTGTCTTATAGCACTTATCATACTTTGGATGTTTATTCCAAGTTCTAAACACGCCAGCGGTACAAGTGTGAAGGGAACATGGAATAAAAAAATAGATATTATAATAATAGATTAATTAAGGACATAGCTAGGTCGAACACAATCTAAGCAGTAATAAAGCAGTGAAAACGAAAGTCAAATATTTGGTCTGCAATTAAACATATCAAAGACAAAGATCATGATAGTGGATAGACTACATAACAATCATCCACATATAACCACAATTGATCGGTTTGAGGTTGTGAACTCATACTTATATCTGGGATCATTAATCACAAACACAGGGTCACTACAGGAGGAAATAAAACGTAGATGTGATCTAGCAAAAGTCGCCACAGCAAAAATGACCACAATATGGAAGGACTGTCAAATTTCAAGAGCGTTAAAGATGAGGTTGATCAACTGCTTAATATTCCCAATACTGACTTACGGATGTGAATCTTGGACCCTGAGAAATTCGGAAAGAAGAAAGATAGACGCCACTGAAATGTTCTGTTGGAGATGAATGCTACGAATTCCTTGGACCGACCATAGAACAAACAATTCGATTTTAAGAGAGCTAAAAGTTAGCCAACGGCTCTCCAGTAAAGTCCATCTCCAACAATTAAAATACTTTGGACATGTTATGAGAGCCAACACAGAAAACATGCAAAGACTCATTATACAAGGAAAGGTGGAAGGCCGAAGATCACGAGGAAGATCCCCAACAAGATGGATCGATCAGATTACAGGAATATGTAAAAGACCTATGCATGAATTAAAAGAAATAACCAGAGACAGAGATCTTTGGAGACGGACAATACACGACATCACGTCGACCACTACACTCCCTCCGGGGGGTCAGGATTGAAGAGAGAGAGTAACAACTATTTAAATAGCACGTAAGTTACCGTATTAGTATATAGGAAATACTTATAAAGCAATAACTATTTAAATATATTTTTCGGTCAATTCTCTTTTCGGGAAATTGTTTATCTGCCAATTGTCTATTCGGATAATTGTCCATTCGGGGAATTGTCCATTCGGGGAATTGTACATTTGGGGAATTGTCCATTCGGGGAATTGCTTTCAGGGATTTGTCTTGCGGGAAACTGTTTTCGGGCAATTGTCCTAGATCCCACCTGACGGTCAATAAACGGTATAAAGAAGAGAAGGCGAACGATATTTCTTCTTGTTCAAGTGCCATCTCCTAATCGGAGGTTGGATATCATCATCACTATCTTTACTCTATCCACCGCTGCTCTAAAGAGTTCTATAGAACTGCATCTAAACCAGTCCCTTAAATTCTTTAACAATGACACTCTCCTTCTTCCTATACTCCTTTTGCCTCTTATCTTCCCCTATATTATCAGTCTTAGCATTTCATATCGCTATACGATATGAAATGAACGATATTTACAGATATTTTTTGTGGTTATATTGTGATGTAAGCAGCTGTTTCTACAGAAGCACGTATTCGTCTCGTATTTGTGGAAAGTGCTAATTTGATATTTTCAAGAAAACCTGCAAAAGGCCGATTTTAATTTTAATTATTTACAATTTATAAAAAAAATATTATATAGGCTGTATTATTATATAAGATTAAGTGAAAAAAGATGCCCTGCAATATATAGACGAGAGAAGACTGAAATGGTACGGCCACGTACGCAGAGCAGAAAACACTTGGATAAACAAGGTTGCAGAATGGAGCCCAAGAGGAACGAGAAGAAGAGGACGACCTAGAAGATCTTGGAAAAATGAAGTCGACGAAGCCATGTCTAAGAAAGGATTGGAAGACGGAGACTGGGAAGATCGAAAAAAATGGAAGTCCTGGCTGACGGAAGGGAAACGGCATTAGCTGTAGACAACCTTTTTATATATATATATATATATATATATATATATATATATATATATATATATATATATATATATATATATATATATATATATATATATATATATTATTATACACAATAATGTAACGACATAATATAAGTGGAGCAATGTACAGGAAATAAAGTGCCGCATAGGAAAAACAAGAACGGTCTTTAACAAAATGAGTGCCATCTTAAAAAGCCAACATATCCCTAGATACAAAGATGATACACTTGAGATGTTATGTTTTTTCTATATTACTGTACGAAGCGGAGGCATGTACGCTTACAGACACCCCTATTAAAAAACTTGAAGCATTTGAGATGTGGCTTTATAGAAGAATGCTGGGAATATCATGGACAGCAAGGATCACGAACAAGGAAGTTCTAGGAAGAATGAAGAAGGAACCGGAGATTGTGTTTACCATCCAATGCATAAAACTGCAGTATCTGGGACACGTTATGAGAAATCAGCATTGTTACTCCCTGCTGCAGTTCATATTGCAAGGTAAAGTCAAAGGTAAGCGAGGACCCGGTAGAAGGAGAATATCATGGCTGCGGAATTTAAGAACATGGTTTAAGAAAACATCACACGGAACTGTTTCGAGCCGCAGCGAGCAAGGTTATGATTGCCAATATGATTTCCAACATCCGAAACGGATAGGAACCAGAAGAAGAAGAAGAATGTAACGACGGCGTCGTATTTTTTAAATGTAATACCCCGCAAATACCCCGTATTTGACAATTTTTGGATCATTTGGAAATATGGATGGGAACTTGCACATTTTTTTTATTACATAATAATGTTCAGTTTTGTATAAAAATGAGATTTCCAAAATTTCACGCTTCAAAACTTCATAATAACTTAGAAGTACAAATTTAAAGTCTTCGGTATTTTAAAGTAGTTCGAACGGCCCGTGACGTCACCTAGTTTTACATTAGTTATTATTATGGTTATATTTCGCTGTGTCTAGGTAAACGCTAACGTGTACGCAAATAAAAAAGTTAGGTACATACACGCGAATTAAACTTCATCAAGCCAGTGACGTCATTATTTAACGTACGCAGTGACTGTATATTTTGGTAAATACATGCTATTTTGATATGTTTAGTGTTTGTTTGATAGAAAAATATTTGTTAAGGGAAGGGAAGCAGAACTATTCAGATGTTTCAAACTTAATTGTAATAAATCAATGTATATAATAAAAGTATATATTTAGGTTAGCAAAATAAATATATATATATATATATATATATATATATATATATATATATATATATATATATATATATATATATATATTAGTTGACATGACACGTACAAAATATTGCTAAAATAATTTTTATACGTTTAGTTAATTATTATAATCAACTATTCTAAATGGGAAATGAGCCACAATTTAACTAAAAAAAGATTTTATTAACGTTTCGACGTCCAAATCGGATGTCATTGTCGAAATACAAAAATTAGTCAGATTAAATAAATTATTAGAAAAAATTTTTTACTAAGCAAGAACATTTTTGTTTAATTTAATAATATTTTGTATTTTGACAACGACGTCCGATTTAGACGTTGAAACGTTAATAACATCATTTTTTTTAGTTAAATTGTGGCTTAGTTCCCGTTCAGAATAGTTGATTACAAAAATGCCACAAGGAAATAGCTTCATAACAAGTTAATTATGATTGTGAAAGCTTTAGGTTTTCCTTTTATTTTAATTTTGGACAGTAATACTAAATATTGTATATACTAAATTGTAACATATTGTACTATATTGTAATACTAAATACTGTATTTCACTTATAACTAAAAAAATATATATTAATTTATAGTCTCTTAATTTTTCATACTGTTTTAAAATGTTGTTAAACTCATTAAAACAACTAAATAATTGTCCACACTGCATAGTTAATTTAAAAACAAATACTAAACAAATAAAAATAAGAAATCTATTTACTAATCAATATTTAAATTAAAGTATAAACACAACGCAATTAAACAGATTCCAACACTCTGACACTAACTTTTTTATTTGCGTACACGTTAGCGTGTACCTAGACACAGCGTTATATTTAGGTATATTCTTCTTTTCCTTCTTTAGTCTATTGGCCTCCACCTACTTGGGTATTTGGCCAGCTCGTCGTAGGGTAATAAAGGAAAAATATTTATATTCTAATGACATTTATCGTATGTCGTTGTAATAATATATACCAGCTTGTTGAGATTGGAGTTTGATACAGTTTTTGAATAAAAGAAAAGAAGGTTTACTATTGAAAATAAAACCATTTTGTAAAAGTAAAAATTTTCTATGAATAGTTCAAACGAACAAAAACACTTTTAACGTCACATAACTGTATTTTTTACTGACGTTTATAATATCTAATTAATTTTGTTTACTTTTTGGTGTAAAATGTAAATGCAAAACCATATGACGTCACGACGCGTTTTTTGCTGGCTGGAATAATTTGAATTTTTAATCGTCTTTAGGGGAAAAACGAAAGAGAAATAAAACTTTTTTATCATTGATACATTTTTTTCCAATTTTAAATTTTATGCAAGTTCCCTATTGATGTTAGACCATTTCCTAAGATAGGCCAGCCAGGTTATACATCTCCAGGCCTGTCTTACTCTTAATCTTGCCTTGTAGAATCAACTGTAGAAGTGGTAATAATTTCTTTGGCTTTTTGAGTTGCAGTAAGTGCGCTAACACACAGAGTACCACTCGTTCGCTAACAAAACCTCACACATTTTCTTGACAGAGGTTGAAGAGCGACCTATTTCCTTGGCGGTTTGAGGGATTCTGTCTTAAAATCGCTGCACACCGCGTTTCACTCTTAGGCTTTGGCCACACGGGCGATTTTTTACGGCGCCGTAAAATTACGCGGCAGTAAGCGCTGTAAAAAGCATAGCCACACGTGGATGTAAATTACGGCGTGTCGCGAGATGAAAATACAAATTTTGGGTAGTTGTTTTGGCTAGATAAGTTGCTAGAAATTTCGCTCAGTACTAGGTTAGTACCCTCCATCCCTCGATAGTACTATTTCTAGATCTAACTGTTGTCAAGACAAGCGGATACCTATTCATTCTCAGCCATCGTCCCGGCACAGGAGCGCGTGCGCGAAAACTATGTATATTTGTAATTTTAATAATTATTCTCGACAATGATTATCAAATTTTAAATTATTGGTTAAAATAAGAAATAATATTGTTTTTCTATTTTACTAGTCCATTATAATTAATGGGTTGCCAGAGTTGTAGCAAATATGATTCAGACTAGGTATTATTTACTTTCTTGACGATAAAATGAAAAATACAGTCTCTAATAATAATTATTCCTTGTAGTAGAGGATCCGATATAAGGTCGATTTAAGTAATTAGCATGTTAGCAATTACAAAAAACAAGGGTTGCCCCTTTCTAATCTTGTTCTTAACTATAATTAATTAATAATTAAAAAATCACATTTTTTTATGAATTTAAAAAAAATTCGACCCGCGCAGATTTTACTTAAGATTTTTTGGATCATTCTAAACAAAAAAGGTCTTTTGTAATTTTTCTCTAAAGTTGATCGTTTTCGAGTTATAAACATTTTAAAACTGAAAAAAGAAGGAAAGATGACAATTTTCAAGGCTCAAAATCACAAGTAAAAAATATCATTTTTGTATTCATCAAGAATTAAGGAACATAAATTCAAGTTCAAGCATTATTATATCAGTTCTTGATAAGTCTTTTGGACTTTCATTCTGAAACATTGTTTTTTAGTTGTTAATGCCCGTCTCCCCATAAGCAACCTTCCTCATGAACAATTAAAAAAAAATATGTTTTTAGAATAAAACATGGCTAAAATTCTTAACGAGACCCGATAGAAAAAGTTTTGAACTTGAATTTAGGTACTCGATGATGATGATTACAAAAATGATACATATTTTTTATTTGTGTTTTTGAGCCTTGAAAATTGTCATATTTCGTTCTTTTTCAGTTTTAAATTGTTTATAACTCGAAAACGATCAACTTTAGAGAAAAATTACAAAAGACCTTTTTTGTTTAGAATGATCCAAAAAACTTAAAATAGTATCTGTCCGGGTCGAATTTTTTTAATTCATAAAAAAAATTTAATTTTTTAATTATTAATTAATTATAGTTAGAACAAGATTAGATCGGGCAACCCTGCTTTTTTTTGTAATTGTTAACATGCTACATTACATATTCAATAGTTTTTATCCATTAAACAGATCGGTGCAAATCGACCTTACGACGCTTAAAGCGTCGTTTAAACACAACGATAAGTCACAGCAACTAGTTGTGATGACAAGTTGAAACGCTGTTTAGACGCTGCGATTCAATGCGATACCACCTTCAACCCAACTCCAACTTTGATAAGTTGTGCGATGCACCGTTTACACACAATGATAAGTTGCAACAACTCGATTGACCTTGATAAGTTGTTTGATTTATCGCTGTGTTTAACCCGGGAGTAGTCGCACTCACTTCTGTAACGTCGATAGTCGCGTGTGAGATTCTATCTCAAAATACGAATTTTAAACAAATTTTTATTTTGTACTATTTTTATCTACTTTTATATTGAAAATATATATTTCTAACAATTTTATTAAAAAAACCTGTGTTAACGGCCACCTGCCAACATCGGCCACCTGTCCTAACGGCCAGTTTAAAAATTTCCCAAACCAATTATATGTAGACTACAAAAACGGGCAATACCCTCCACCTTTCTATATCGGCCAATAGTTCTTTCATTTTTAGTGGCCGTTACTGACAAATTTTACTGTACAGTAAAACCTGTGTTAAAGGCCACCTGCCAACATCGGCCACCTGTCCTAACGGCCAGTTTAAAAATTTTCCAAACCAATTATATGTAGACTACAAAAACTGGCAATAGCGGCCACCTTTCTATATCGGCCAATAGTTCTTTCATTTTTAGTGGCCGTTACTGACAGGTTTTACTGTATTACGAAAAAGGATGAAATGTGAGATTCTATCTAACGGCGCGACTACTCGCGGGTTAAAGCTAATTGGCTCTCCCCAAAGCCATAAATTCCACAAAAAGAAGAAGAAGAAAAAAAAATTCCTACGCATTACTACACCCTTCCTCGAGGCACTTGCGAAATTTTTTCAAAATTGCAGAATTTTTCATCAAGTTATCGCGAAAAAGGATAAAAATTGAGATTCTATCTCACCGCGCGACTACTCGCGGGTTAAACGACCCTTTATTATATCGGATCCTCTACTCTTCTGCAAGGTATACAATAATTATTAGAGGCGGTATTTTTCATTTTATCGTCAGAAAAGTAGGTAAATAATACCTATTCTGAATCATATTGGCTACAACTCTGACAACCTATTAATTATAATAGACTAGTAAAATAGAAAAACAGCGCCTACCTTTGAAACGAAAGGTCGGGAGTTCGAATCCTACCAGGGGCAGAAATTTTTCATTTATTATAAATTAATAAATGAAAAATAGTTTCTGTCCTTGTGGGATCGGTACTCACCGGAGGGACCGCAGACGTTCGGAAACAATTAGCGTCTCTTTGCAAAGACAATGACGTCGACTTTGCAAAGTAACAAGACACTTACTCAACACACACACTACACATTACTCCCCTGACTTAGTAATAAGTTATACAATTACGTGGCTAAAGGTCAGAGTTGCCAGATCCGATTTTCTAAATCACCCACTTTTAAACTAAAATTCCCCCAAATTGAAACTCAAATCCCCCAAATTTAAATTTTTGCCGCATTTTAATAGCTTTGTTCGCCGAGATACTCCATGACTGGTTTCTGACTGATACGCATGCGCAGTTCCGTTTTCAAACCCTTAAAAACGGAACTGCGCATGCGAATCAGTCAGAAACCAGTCATGGACTGTCTCCGTAAACAAAGCTAATGAATTAGTAGCAGTAGTAGTACGAGTAATACACGGTATTTAATACTCAAATGTATAGAACAGTAAACCAAAATTTTACTACTTATCAACAGAGGGCGCTGAAATAATTCGTATGTTCTATCATCTTCGATTATATGAGAGTAGAATATACAGTTCTTTCTATGTACATTCATGTACATGACCGTTAAAATTTACCATGACCGTTAAAATTATCCATAATTCTTCCCCCAAATATCCCCAAGCATTAATTCTTCCCCCAAAAAATCCCCCAACCATTTCTGCTTATAAAAATTCCCCCAGACGCTTTCAAATTACCCCAAAAATGGGGGGAAATACCCCAATCTGGCAACTCTGCTAAAGGTTCTAGTTCTAAACCACAGCCAGAATCAGAGAAAAAAAAAATAGAAAAACAATATTATTTCTTATTGTAACCAATAATTTGAAATTTGATACTCATTGTCGAGAATTATTAAAATTGCAAATATACATAGTTTTCGCGCACGCGCTCCTGTGCCGGGACGATGGCTGAGAATGTATAGGTATCCGCTTGTGTTGTCAAGGAGACTCTGAGGAAGACAAATTTACACCAACACGACCGTAGTTTCTCGATATACATTAAAACTATTTATATCGCAGTATGGTAAGAACGCCCTCTAACGGGGAATAAGTGAAATTAATTTCGACTCGATTCAAGTTCTCTGTTTAACCCAGGGATGACAATGCTAAAAGGCACCGCTAGGAAAATATTCCAATTTGCGGTTCAGAGAAACTGTATGAAACGAGTCTGTATACTCTAATACAGAGTATGGCATTATAGTTTATTTTTTAACCAGGAGGAGTAAACTAAAAAGACAGGTTCACACCCAAGAAAGTCACTAGAATAATAACCAAATACATCTTCTTTTTTAGTTGATCTAGTCGACCCTCAACGGTAATCCATAAATATTATATTAAATTACATAATACGTCGCTAAAGAGTTCCAAAAACAACTTCTTTTTATATGAAAACAGACTAACAATCTAAAAATTAAAGGAATAACAGAGAAAACACAAAAATCGCCGATATAACTTAATTAACCTATGAAATGTCACTAGTGCCAAAATTTGATAAATGTCATTAGTGTCAAAATTTTATAACAGTGGAGTAAACTTGCCTGCGTTTGGACCAATTACAAACAAGCAATACAGCGCGGTAAATTTGAATCACTCCTCTTGGTTAAAAAACAAACAATAGTAAAATAAGAAAATCTACGGTTTCGTTTTGATTTAAATATGTCTCCCTCCATCCCCCGATAGTACTATTTCTAGGTCTACCTGTTGTCAAGGAGACTCCGAGGAAGACAAATTTACACCATCACGACCCTTAAATTAAAACTATTTATATCGCAGTATGGTTAGAACGCCCTCTAACGGGGAATAAGGGAAATGAATTTCGACTCGATTCAAGTTCTCTGTTTAACCCAGGTATGACAATACCAAAAGGCACCGCTAGGAAAATATTATATTTGTTGTAAGTATGTTCAATTTGTAATTTATATAAATTTTGCAATTAATTGTTTTTGGCTGTGGTTTTATATCATATTTACTGTATATTGACGATTTATATTGTTATTTGTTATTTGTTGTTGATATTATTTCCCTTTTGACTGTATGTAAGCTTTGTCCATAAAATGGTAAAAATTTTCAGTGACAATAAAGCATATTTCTAATATTCCAATTTGCGGTTTAGAGAACCTGTATGAAACGAGTCTGTGTACTCTAATACAGAGTAGGGCATTAGTACTCAGACTATTAGGCAAGTTCAGTTTGGGGGGGGGGGGCAAAACAATAGATTTTTTTTATTTTACTAATGCCATACTATGTATTAGAGTACACAGACTCGTTTCATACAGGTTCTCTGAACCGCAAATTGGAATATTTTCCTAGCGGTGCCTTTTGGTATTGTCATACCTGGGTTAAACGGAGAACTTGAATCGAGTCGAAATTTATTTGACCATAATATACGTGTTTCAACCTTTATTTGCTATACGTGTTTCAACAAAAATAATAAATTTTTGTTTTATACTTTACGGAGGCAGTGTATAATATTTATCTCACACAAACAATTAATATATTGCGGCTAAGAAACGCGCGAGCTTCAAATTCGTAAAAAACGCTACAAAGTGTACACAAATACCGATCATGATCAATAAACACTTTCATTGTAGAAGCATGGATGGTGCCATGCCTAAAGGTGTAGAGAAAGTGAGACGGCTGAGGCGGCTTCCTGATATATACTCCACCTTATATAACTCAACCTACTTTACACATTCTCAGTAAAGTTAGCACGAGAGCTAACCTCGAAACAGACAAAAAATTGTAGAGGTCATTGCAGATAGCCACGCAAGAGATCAAAAGTTCAGCTGTACTTACTACTAGCGGATTCGTACTATGATGATGTGTACTTTTTATGTTATGACGAAAATAAAAAAAAATGTCATTAACTACATTGTATTGTAATTTATCATTTATCAGCTTAAGTAGCATACAAAAAGATGTTGCAATTGAAAATAATGTAGCTGGTAGAACCAGGACGATGTGCTTTGTTATTTTTTATCCTGTTTAGCGCATTTCTTATTTCGTTTTCAAAAATATCTGCAACTGCAAACAATCGATTTCAGATATATCTGTCTGTGCCTGTAAGTTGGAAGAGTATATAAATATTCCTTTTTTGATAATAACCTAAAGTAATATTTCACCCTTTCGTGCATGTATTCATTTCACCCATTCGTGTATATGTTATAGTCAAAGCCCGAATTTCAGGCACACGACTAGACAATCCTCAGGTCTGACTGATGGTCTTAGTCAAACCCCGAAATAAACTACAATTTCGACCTTTGACTAGTCAAACCTAGGAGAGACTAAGTTGGTTAGGCAAAGGTCGAAATTTAATTTTATGAAATCGGGGTTTGACTAGTCAAACCTCGATCAGCTATTAAAATGTCGTAATTTGTTAGATTAGGTTTAATAAAACGTCTTGTCCTCCAAATTTAGAATCTTTTTTACTAATGTCTCTTAAAAACAGCTTAACGTCTGGAACATCTTCGGAATTAAGAAAATTCCCTTTGCATGTCCTTTGGCTCTATCAAAGCTGGGGATTTCGTATTGCTATAGTTTTTCCGAACGAAATTGGAGGACATTTTTTTCACTTAATTGTTTCATAGCATTAGTCTGTGCATCATACTTTCCTTTATTTATTTTAATCTGTTCTGTCTGTGCACAACGAATGCATGTAACTTTTATTTCAAAACCTTCATAGTATGCGCCAAGTGTACCTACTGTCAGCGCACACAATATGTACCACTTGATTACAAATTATGCACGTATGTGCGTCAGAGCTCTTTTTTTGGCAAATAAAACAAACCACTTCTGAAGAAGTAATCTGAATTGTTTGGCAATTTTCTTCCTCTCCTAGTGACGACGGTACAGGGGCTTTGTTAGTATTATGGTCATCCTTAGATTTTTCTCCGATTGCAATATTATCTTTCACAGTTGACGATGACATGGCGATTCCATTTGTTGATACTAAAATAAAATTTATTATACTTAGTCAAACCAAATTACGTGTAAATAATAATCAAACTCCGTTCGCTCAATTCAGACGTATTTTGGCAAATTCAGAGTATGAAACGTACAACACAAAATTTCCCACCTCACAACATTAACAGCTTAAATTTTAATAAAGCTTCATTAAAAAAAGAAGAATTATTGGAAATATTGGGAGTGTATAATAAACTTATACAATTCTGTGGAATCTATTTCCTCAAAATATTTTTATTCTGTGTAAAAAATTTAATAATATTTTTAAATATTTAATGTTAATTAATTTTCTCATTTGTTATGGTGTAAATAAATTATAATTATTTAAAAAAAACTGTAACAATACCTATCTCCAGCTTTGATAGAGCCAAAGGAGATGCTCGAAACACTTTGGGTATCATACAAGATAAAACTATTGACGGTTTATATAGAGTTGGTACAAAATACGGAACAATAAACACACTTTTTTTTTGAAATGAATATCCATTGAATGAATAACCATGAATTTTTTTAATTTCGAAGATGTTCCAGACGTTAAAGCCTGGGTTTCCTCGAAAGCGGCACCGACAAACTGTGACAGTAACACTGCGATGAATTACGTCAGATTACGGTGAATAATTCAAGGTTCTTTACTGCGCCAATGGAATGTGCAAACTCAGCAAGCGGTGGCTTCCAACGCATCCTTGGAAACCACCGCTATTATTTTGCATGGTACAGTTTTTATGACGTCATTCATCGCAGTGTTACGTTCTCAGTTTGTCGGTGCCGCTTTCGAGGAAACCGAGGCTTAAGCTGTCTCTAAGAGAAATTATTATAAAAGACTAAACTTGAAGGACAAGGCTTTATAAAAGGCTACTGCAATAAGAAATGCTCTTCAAAATTATGTAAGTGTAAAAGGTCTAAGGTATTGTGCAAGTCTAAATGCCATAATTCCTCAACATGTGAGAATAAACACTATTATTTTAAAAATGAATAACCATTTTCAATTTCGTTGCAAAACAAAAACACAGCCGAACCATATTCTAGTCCAATCAGCGAGTGCTGCAATCACCCCTACCGGTTTCGAAACTTATTAGTCTCTCATCAGGAGGCACATATGCTGCTCTCCCTGATCCAACCAAAACAAAAACCCAGCGTGCAGTCCCGGATTGCAACGAACGAAATGGCATAGACTATTTTTTTATTTTAATTACGACAATATAAAAATGATAAACTTTTAAATTAAAATTAAAAAATGAAAAAGGTGTGACTAGTCAAACCGCGATTTCATAAAATTAAATTTCGACCTTTGCCTAACCAACTTAATCTCTCCTAAGTTTGACTAGTCAAAGGCCGAAAATGAAATTTATTTCGGACTTTGACTAAGACCGTCAGTCAGTCCTGAGGATTGCCTAGTCAAACCTAGGAGTGCCTGAAATTCGGGCTTTGACTATAACATATATATCGTCCTATCTGGATCCTTTTCTAGGTATTCTGTCTGACGTTCCTCAACATTTTCCATGCATCTCTTGGTTTTGAAATTCCCATTAAGCTAGATGTTTTTATATTACATATTTTCTACCAATATCGATTTTTCTGCTCATTATTTCTTTATCGGTTTCATAAGTTTTCCTTCTGTATTTTGTTCTATCCTCTTATTCTGTGGTCAGCCAATTTTCGTAAGCTTTCTTGTTTTATTTTATTTGGTTTTCTATCTTTGTTGTGTCACAGCAAAAATCAGCAAAATATGGAAGGACTGCCAAATTTCAATAGCGATAAAGATGAGGTTGATTAACTGTTTGATATTCCCAGATTTCCCGGATGTTAATCTTGGACCCTGAGACAATAGGAAAGAAGAAAGATGATGCCACTGAGCTGTCTCCTGTTGGATGACGACACTGAGACGTCTCCTGTTGGAGACGAGTGTTACGAATCCCTTGGATTGACCGTACCTTAGGGCAAATACATCAATTTTAAGAGAGCTAAAGGTTAGCCCACCACTCTTCAGTTAAGTCTATCTCCAATAATTAAAATATTCTGGACATGTTATGACAGAAAACCCAGAAACATGGAAAGACTCAATTATACAAGGAAAGGTGAAATGATGAAGATCATGAGGAAGATCCCCAACAAGATGGATCGATCAGATTACAGGAATATGCAAAAGACCTATGCATGAGTTAAAAGAAATTACCAGAGACAGAGATCTTTGGAGACGGACAATACACGATACCACGTCGACCACTGCACTCCCTCCGGGGGATCAGGATTGGTTTTTTGTTTTTATTATAATGTATCTGGCCATTTTCCCTTCTGCTGCTAGGTGTGTTTGGATTTTATGTTTTATATCGTTCTTTATTTTTAATCCTTGTATATCTTTCGTTTTTTATGCTAATGTTAATTTACAAAGAAAAGAGATCGACTCATCATTTAGCTTACATATGTACAGGATACCTTTTGATTTAATTTTTTTACCATAATTATATTTTATTTTTATTAGACTGATGTGATAATAATAAACAAAGCAAAATAATATTAATATTACAATATTGCTGTATAAATATATAATATTATTATCAACAAAAATTTGGAACGTGGCATGCAGAAAAGGCAACAAGAAACAAGAAGAACCAAATTAGGATGTTAAAATATATAATGATAAGAATGTTAAAAATAATATAGGAAATGACAGACTGATGAAATTTGCAGATACATTATAAAACATGGAGGTGAGGCACTAAACAAACAGATCCATGAATCCTTACAAACGATATGGAAATAAGAAATCATGCTATAAAGATGGAACAAGGAACAAATTCCAAAACAAGGTGACCACAGATGACTACCCAGGCGTTAGTTTGCTGAATGTGGTCCATGAAGTAGTAGGAGACAACTGTTTGAAACTTTTTTTTCATCTTTTTAGAGGGGAAGACTGGAATCTTCAAAAGACATCTCAGTCCAGAACGCCGCCTGACTGACCTTAGACGTAAGATACTTGAACAGGCAGATACAGCGAAGTAGAAAATTTTAAGTCAAAGTTTTCAACCTAACAGAAATATTAAAAATATTGAAAAATATTAAAAATATTCCTAAAAGATATTTAATTGAAAACTTATTGGACAATTTTCCTGGTAACACCTCCATGGCTTTTAAAAATTGCAAGCCAGATGGATGCTGAAACGAAGAAGGCAAGAGGGAATTCTAAAACTTGCAATTCACGCCCCGTCTGTTCAGCTGGTAAATTCCAACGGAAAAAGGACCTATGTTACTGAAATAATATAAAATAAAATAAAAATGAAAATCGTCAATTTAGAGTGCTGGTTTGCCCTCTCTGTACTAAGTGAAAAATAAGACAGTTTTGCCTTCGCATTTCAACTGAATAAAAATGGTATACATTTGGAATAGGTACTACATAAGGAGTAAGACCATCCTTAAAATAGAAAAGGATAAGATGATAATAATAAGAAAAGAGTAGGTAATAAATTGAATACTACCAGGTAAACGATTGAAAAACAGACCAAGTCTATGATAGCGAGAACGAATGGAAGACAAAATAAGAAAGGCAGACAATAAACACGGGAATGAAAGCAGCCGATGAGATAGGGATAGATAGAGAGAATGGATAAAAATAACTGACACAAAAACGCATTAGAATATTTAGAACATAACTGAGAATTAGCTGATTTTCCCCATGTAAAAGATTTTCGCCAAGTGAAAAAGTTACAGCTTCCATAGGATTTTATAATTACTTCTCTAATGATGATGAAAGTATATATACATTAATCACCCGTACCAATAATATCGTCTTCGCCAGTTACGTGCCCAAATATAGACTTACTTTGTGATAAAACGGAGTGGTTTTTATGTCAAATTATGCAATTGAGTAAATTCGCAGTATTAAGTATCATATAACGATAAACGGAAACACACATTATTATGTGTCTTCGTTAAACGAGATATTACGTATTTATTTTCTTTTCTACACAAACAACTTCCATGAAAATTACTAATTTGTGTGAGAGTTATAATAATGAGGTTATTTGAATATTACAAAAGTTTAATATTTAGATTGATTCATCTCATATTTGGCTTCCAGCAATAATGTTGTAAACTTATGTGCTTTATCATTTATAAAATATTACTTTTTTTTCTCATGGGAGCTCATGGAAACTCATGGGGAGGCATTTGTCCAGGAGTGAATCCAGACAGGCTCAAGAAGAAGAAGAATATTTTTTTCGAATTAAATCTGTAAGCGAGGCCATGAAGCAATAAATAAAGCAAATTTCAATTGAATGCATCCCTATAAAATTTGCGGCATTCGATTCATAAGACCCTTAGGAAATTTTGCGAACTAAAATCATGATGAACGAAATAAAGAAAATTTCATTATTGAACAAAGAAAATGCATTTTTGAAAGTGGATTTTGAAGAGATAAAAAATGATGAAGTAATTCGTAAATAATTGCCGGAAATGAGTTCAAGTTAGAGGGTTTTTGGCAAGCTGAAGATAAAATCAGTGCAAACTTGTTACTCGGGTGTTTTTGGGATCAGCGGACACAAATATTGCTTGGTGAACCAAGGTAATTGTGTCATTGTTATATGTTCTTTAAGTTGCCATCCCCATTCTATGTAGTTTAAGCTATTTTGCTTCACGTAGCGTTTGCTACTTATGCTAAGTGCTGGGTAATCGTATCATCTTTTGGGAGAATTTTGCATAGGGCAATTTTCTTGTTTTTGCTATCATCATTAACTACATTCCGAGATCTATATATATATGTCTCTGCCGACTGAGTCCTACTCTTTTTATACTTCTCTGATGTGTTGAGATTGCTAAAGCTAAGTGCTAAGTGAGGCACTATACATTGACAACAGTAGTTGGGCGCCATGTCCAATTAATTAATAAATTTTAGATCACGTTGTTGTAAATGTAATTTTTGTACATTTAAATATTAAGTCTAGATTTTTTTTAAAATGTATATGTATGTATTTAAAAAGTTCTTTTTTCCTAACATTTGATTGCGTTTTATTGTTCCTATTTATCAAAAAAGTACTAACAATTAACCGAATTGGAACACTGGAAATCAGGGTAAATAGACAAATATTAAAGATTCGTTAAACAGATCACATAATTTCAAATGAAGTAGGCACTGGAAAGAACAAGAATAGTATATAACTAAATATCGTTGTGTAAATGAAGGAACTAGAAGAACTAGATAATATATGCGACAGCAACTGATTCTAAAGGGAAAAATAAGAGGTTTAAGGGGTGTAGAGAGAAAATAAGGTTATTGGGTACCAAATATTCCTTGTTCCAAATACGTATTTCAAATCCCTACTACATTATAATATAAATGAAGGATTAAATAAGATCATTTTACCTTGGGAAAGATAAAATTAAATAAAAAAAAAACAATTAACCCCCTCTGTGGCTCAGTGGTAAGAGCGCCTACCTTTGGATTGAAAGGTCCGAATGGTCGTGAGTTCGAATTTCACCGGGGTCAGAAATTTTTCGTTTATTATAAATAAATAAATGAAAATAGTTTCTGTCCTTGTGGGATCGGTACACACCGGAGGGACCGCAGACGTTCGGATACAATTAGCGTCTCTTTGCAAAGACAATGACGTCGACTTTGCAAAGTAACAAGAAACTTACACTTACAAAAGAGCAAGACACTGCACATGACACTAGGTACCTAACTGCAAAAATTCACCGTACCTACCATGTCAATGGCGATTAGTTGTCGAGGCATTAGCTAAGTAAAAAGAAAAGAAAAACAATTTTTTATACAACCATCGCGCATCGTACACTCAAGGCTTTCGGGTTTGTTAAAAACTTGTATAACTTATATGTAGTTATTGGCGATTAATTGACCAAAAACAAAACAAAAATATTTCCAAACTTGAAGGAGTTCATTAAAATTAAAATTAAAAGATTTATTTAAGATATGAATTAAAAAATTATCATCCGAATTACAAAACTACCAATTTGTAACAATAATAAATAAAAAAAACTAAAACATGAGCGGCGTAAAAAATAAATATGTATATACGAAGGATGTGAAGCGAGACATCCTTCGTTTAATTAAACACATTTAATATTATTAACTACGTGGATCTACATATGGCTGTCAAACCATTCTAATATATCGTTTTCTGATTGTCGTTTATTTTTTTCTCGTGTACGTATTTCTCCCCTTATTCTTCTTCTTGGCTATCTTTCCAACTCGGGGTGAGTCTAGAGCTTCACGATACGATACAATATCGATACTTTTTAAGTATTGAGTATTGTATTGCTTCTGCCAATGAAGTATTGTATCGTGTATCGATATCGGCAATACTTTCTCATAAAAATATCGTATTAATATTAATTTCGATACGATATCGATACAATACTCGATACAATACTCGATATAATATCAACATAAAAAGGATTAAATTTAACCAACTTAAGAAGGATTAATCTTTATTAAAAAAATCTTAAAAACTACGTACATTATATTGTAAATTACGTTTCACCTCACAAATATTATACTTTAAAGAGCTCTTCATCTATCTGTTTACACAAATCAGTTCTTTGGTACATTTATCTTTAAAGAGCCTATTTTATTTGTTATTACCAGCGCTGCTTCAGAAAAAAGCCGCTCGATTGGTACAAACGTCGCTTGGACACACAAAATATCCCTAGCCAACCGAGAAGTTGAAATTTTTTTAACGTATAGAAGTGTACTGTACCTTTCATTTGCAATTTGCAAAATTAAAATCGATTAACTACCACGGCGTCAGGATTTTTTTTTAAATAAACATTAATTATTGGTGCTACGCGCAGGACAGCGGATAGTTTGCTCTGATTGGGCATTCCAATGACCTTTGATAATGATTGATACATTTGAATTTTTATTACATTTCGATATTTTGTTTAATTACAAAATAAAAACACATCCTCTATCCTTTGAAATAACACTTTTTTTTGCAAACCTAGGAGTGCCTGAAATTCGGGCTTTGACTATAACATATATATCGTCCTATCTGGATCCTTTTCTAGGTATTCTGTCTGACGTTCCTCAACATTTTCCATGCATCTCTTGGTTTTGAAATTCCCATTAAGCTAGATGTTTTTATATTACATATTTTCTACCAATATCGATTTTTCTGCTCATTATTTCTTTATCGGTTTCATAAGTTTTCCTTCTGTATTTTGTTCTATCCTCTTATTCTGTGGTCAGCCAATTTTCGTAAGCTTTCTTGTTTTATTTTATTTGGTTTTCTATCTTTGTTGTGTCACAGCAAAAATCAGCAAAATATGGAAGGACTGCCAAATTTCAATAGCGATAAAGATGAGGTTGATTAACTGTTTGATATTCCCAGATTTCCCGGATGTTAATCTTGGACCCTGAGACAATAGGAAAGAAGAAAGATGATGCCACTGAGCTGTCTCCTGTTGGATGACGACACTGAGACGTCTCCTGTTGGAGACGAGTGTTACGAATCCCTTGGATTGACCGTACCTTAGGGCAAATACATCAATTTTAAGAGAGCTAAAGGTTAGCCCACCACTCTTCAGTTAAGTCTATCTCCAATAATTAAAATATTCTGGACATGTTATGACAGAAAACCCAGAAACATGGAAAGACTCAATTATACAAGGAAAGGTGAAATGATGAAGATCATGAGGAAGATCCCCAACAAGATGGATCGATCAGATTACAGGAATATGCAAAAGACCTATGCATGAGTTAAAAGAAATTACCAGAGACAGAGATCTTTGGAGACGGACAATACACGATACCACGTCGACCACTGCACTCCCTCCGGGGGATCAGGATTGGTTTTTTGTTTTTATTATAATGTATCTGGCCATTTTCCCTTCTGCTGCTAGGTGTGTTTGGATTTTATGTTTTATATCGTTCTTTATTTTTAATCCTTGTATATCTTTCGTTTTTTATGCTAATGTTAATTTACAAAGAAAAGAGATCGACTCATCATTTAGCTTACATATGTACAGGATACCTTTTGATTTAATTTTTTTACCATAATTATATTTTATTTTTATTAGACTGATGTGATAATAATAAACAAAGCAAAATAATATTAATATTACAATATTGCTGTATAAATATATAATATTATTATCAACAAAAATTTGGAACGTGGCATGCAGAAAAGGCAACAAGAAACAAGAAGAACCAAATTAGGATGTTAAAATATATAATGATAAGAATGTTAAAAATAATATAGGAAATGACAGACTGATGAAATTTGCAGATACATTATAAAACATGGAGGTGAGGCACTAAACAAACAGATCCATGAATCCTTACAAACGATATGGAAATAAGAAATCATGCTATAAAGATGGAACAAGGAACAAATTCCAAAACAAGGTGACCACAGATGACTACCCAGGCGTTAGTTTGCTGAATGTGGTCCATGAAGTAGTAGGAGACAACTGTTTGAAACTTTTTTTTCATCTTTTTAGAGGGGAAGACTGGAATCTTCAAAAGACATCTCAGTCCAGAACGCCGCCTGACTGACCTTAGACGTAAGATACTTGAACAGGCAGATACAGCGAAGTAGAAAATTTTAAGTCAAAGTTTTCAACCTAACAGAAATATTAAAAATATTGAAAAATATTAAAAATATTCCTAAAAGATATTTAATTGAAAACTTATTGGACAATTTTCCTGGTAACACCTCCATGGCTTTTAAAAATTGCAAGCCAGATGGATGCTGAAACGAAGAAGGCAAGAGGGAATTCTAAAACTTGCAATTCACGCCCCGTCTGTTCAGCTGGTAAATTCCAACGGAAAAAGGACCTATGTTACTGAAATAATATAAAATAAAATAAAAATGAAAATCGTCAATTTAGAGTGCTGGTTTGCCCTCTCTGTACTAAGTGAAAAATAAGACAGTTTTGCCTTCGCATTTCAACTGAATAAAAATGGTATACATTTGGAATAGGTACTACATAAGGAGTAAGACCATCCTTAAAATAGAAAAGGATAAGATGATAATAATAAGAAAAGAGTAGGTAATAAATTGAATACTACCAGGTAAACGATTGAAAAACAGACCAAGTCTATGATAGCGAGAACGAATGGAAGACAAAATAAGAAAGGCAGACAATAAACACGGGAATGAAAGCAGCCGATGAGATAGGGATAGATAGAGAGAATGGATAAAAATAACTGACACAAAAACGCATTAGAATATTTAGAACATAACTGAGAATTAGCTGATTTTCCCCATGTAAAAGATTTTCGCCAAGTGAAAAAGTTACAGCTTCCATAGGATTTTATAATTACTTCTCTAATGATGATGAAAGTATATATACATTAATCACCCGTACCAATAATATCGTCTTCGCCAGTTACGTGCCCAAATATAGACTTACTTTGTGATAAAACGGAGTGGTTTTTATGTCAAATTATGCAATTGAGTAAATTCGCAGTATTAAGTATCATATAACGATAAACGGAAACACACATTATTATGTGTCTTCGTTAAACGAGATATTACGTATTTATTTTCTTTTCTACACAAACAACTTCCATGAAAATTACTAATTTGTGTGAGAGTTATAATAATGAGGTTATTTGAATATTACAAAAGTTTAATATTTAGATTGATTCATCTCATATTTGGCTTCCAGCAATAATGTTGTAAACTTATGTGCTTTATCATTTATAAAATATTACTTTTTTTTCTCATGGGAGCTCATGGAAACTCATGGGGAGGCATTTGTCCAGGAGTGAATCCAGACAGGCTCAAGAAGAAGAAGAATATTTTTTTCGAATTAAATCTGTAAGCGAGGCCATGAAGCAATAAATAAAGCAAATTTCAATTGAATGCATCCCTATAAAATTTGCGGCATTCGATTCATAAGACCCTTAGGAAATTTTGCGAACTAAAATCATGATGAACGAAATAAAGAAAATTTCATTATTGAACAAAGAAAATGCATTTTTGAAAGTGGATTTTGAAGAGATAAAAAATGATGAAGTAATTCGTAAATAATTGCCGGAAATGAGTTCAAGTTAGAGGGTTTTTGGCAAGCTGAAGATAAAATCAGTGCAAACTTGTTACTCGGGTGTTTTTGGGATCAGCGGACACAAATATTGCTTGGTGAACCAAGGTAATTGTGTCATTGTTATATGTTCTTTAAGTTGCCATCCCCATTCTATGTAGTTTAAGCTATTTTGCTTCACGTAGCGTTTGCTACTTATGCTAAGTGCTGGGTAATCGTATCATCTTTTGGGAGAATTTTGCATAGGGCAATTTTCTTGTTTTTGCTATCATCATTAACTACATTCCGAGATCTATATATATATGTCTCTGCCGACTGAGTCCTACTCTTTTTATACTTCTCTGATGTGTTGAGATTGCTAAAGCTAAGTGCTAAGTGAGGCACTATACATTGACAACAGTAGTTGGGCGCCATGTCCAATTAATTAATAAATTTTAGATCACGTTGTTGTAAATGTAATTTTTGTACATTTAAATATTAAGTCTAGATTTTTTTTAAAATGTATATGTATGTATTTAAAAAGTTCTTTTTTCCTAACATTTGATTGCGTTTTATTGTTCCTATTTATCAAAAAAGTACTAACAATTAACCGAATTGGAACACTGGAAATCAGGGTAAATAGACAAATATTAAAGATTCGTTAAACAGATCACATAATTTCAAATGAAGTAGGCACTGGAAAGAACAAGAATAGTATATAACTAAATATCGTTGTGTAAATGAAGGAACTAGAAGAACTAGATAATATATGCGACAGCAACTGATTCTAAAGGGAAAAATAAGAGGTTTAAGGGGTGTAGAGAGAAAATAAGGTTATTGGGTACCAAATATTCCTTGTTCCAAATACGTATTTCAAATCCCTACTACATTATAATATAAATGAAGGATTAAATAAGATCATTTTACCTTGGGAAAGATAAAATTAAATAAAAAAAAAACAATTAACCCCCTCTGTGGCTCAGTGGTAAGAGCGCCTACCTTTGGATTGAAAGGTCCGAATGGTCGTGAGTTCGAATTTCACCGGGGTCAGAAATTTTTCGTTTATTATAAATAAATAAATGAAAATAGTTTCTGTCCTTGTGGGATCGGTACACACCGGAGGGACCGCAGACGTTCGGATACAATTAGCGTCTCTTTGCAAAGACAATGACGTCGACTTTGCAAAGTAACAAGAAACTTACACTTACAAAAGAGCAAGACACTGCACATGACACTAGGTACCTAACTGCAAAAATTCACCGTACCTACCATGTCAATGGCGATTAGTTGTCGAGGCATTAGCTAAGTAAAAAGAAAAGAAAAACAATTTTTTATACAACCATCGCGCATCGTACACTCAAGGCTTTCGGGTTTGTTAAAAACTTGTATAACTTATATGTAGTTATTGGCGATTAATTGACCAAAAACAAAACAAAAATATTTCCAAACTTGAAGGAGTTCATTAAAATTAAAATTAAAAGATTTATTTAAGATATGAATTAAAAAATTATCATCCGAATTACAAAACTACCAATTTGTAACAATAATAAATAAAAAAAACTAAAACATGAGCGGCGTAAAAAATAAATATGTATATACGAAGGATGTGAAGCGAGACATCCTTCGTTTAATTAAACACATTTAATATTATTAACTACGTGGATCTACATATGGCTGTCAAACCATTCTAATATATCGTTTTCTGATTGTCGTTTATTTTTTTCTCGTGTACGTATTTCTCCCCTTATTCTTCTTCTTGGCTATCTTTCCAACTCGGGGTGAGTCTAGAGCTTCACGATACGATACAATATCGATACTTTTTAAGTATTGAGTATTGTATTGCTTCTGCCAATGAAGTATTGTATCGTGTATCGATATCGGCAATACTTTCTCATAAAAATATCGTATTAATATTAATTTCGATACGATATCGATACAATACTCGATACAATACTCGATATAATATCAACATAAAAAGGATTAAATTTAACCAACTTAAGAAGGATTAATCTTTATTAAAAAAATCTTAAAAACTACGTACATTATATTGTAAATTACGTTTCACCTCACAAATATTATACTTTAAAGAGCTCTTCATCTATCTGTTTACACAAATCAGTTCTTTGGTACATTTATCTTTAAAGAGCCTATTTTATTTGTTATTACCAGCGCTGCTTCAGAAAAAAGCCGCTCGATTGGTACAAACGTCGCTTGGACACACAAAATATCCCTAGCCAACCGAGAAGTTGAAATTTTTTTAACGTATAGAAGTGTACTGTACCTTTCATTTGCAATTTGCAAAATTAAAATCGATTAACTACCACGGCGTCAGGATTTTTTTTTAAATAAACATTAATTATTGGTGCTACGCGCAGGACAGCGGATAGTTTGCTCTGATTGGGCATTCCAATGACCTTTGATAATGATTGATACATTTGAATTTTTATTACATTTCGATATTTTGTTTAATTACAAAATAAAAACACATCCTCTATCCTTTGAAATAACACTTTTTTTTGCAAAAACTTTCTTTGTTCATATATTTTAACTTAGAGAATAAAAGTTTATTATTTTTAAACATATGCAATTGTTTAAACACTATTTCACAAACAATAATAAAATTAGTTTGATTTTTGTGGAATTAAAATATTAAAATACTACAAAATATAGAGTAAGAAAATAATATATTATATAAAGATTGGAAGAAATTTTGGTGGAAATCAGTTTGTGTGAATCGAACACCGCTGTCCTGCGCTTAGCACCAAAAATTAATGTTTATTTAAAAAATTTCCTGATGCCGTGGTTATTAATCGATTTTAATTTTGCAAATTGCAAATGAAACGTACAGTACACTTTTATAAGCAAAAAGAAAATTCAACTTGCTATCTGCTTTATTTTCAATCCTGGAACATTTAAAAAAAATTAATTTCTTTTGCGAAAGCTGAATTTCCAAATTTATTTTGCAAAATCTATTAAACCGATCTTAACGAAATTTACAGTATTATTTTACTATATCATAAAGTTTTTCTGGGTAAAATATGAAGGTCCTAAGTGTAGCATAACTGTTTGAAAAACGTAAAATTCAAATACTTGCATTTGTATGTTTTTTTTTCGCAATTATTGCTATTTTTCAACAAGGCTGACCATTTTTTAAATTTCTAGCCAATTCTATATTGTAGGAAATTTAATTACGCAACTTTCATGTCGGTACAACTTTTCTCAAAAATGAACAGTTTTAAAGTTATAATCAAAAAACCAATAAAAAATCGAATTTTTCCTTCATATTTTGACATTTTGATTATTTAAACAATGTTCCGGACCATTTTGAGTGGGAGGATAACTCAAATATTATTATTTCAGTTATTTTCAAGCAATTTATGCAAAATAATTTGAGTCACCTCTCAACGTCCATCTCAAAACAGATGCGCCCTGGACTAATATGTATTAAGTTCACTTAATTTTATTAACTAGCGACTTTTATTGGTTGAATTTGTCTGTCGATAATTAAGTTTCATGTCAGCTAACATATTTTAAATGTTTCAACATTTTTTTTTAAATTTTGGACCTTGTTGGAGGGAATTTTCCCATTCCCCCCCTCGTAGACCCGCCACTGGTGCTCTCAAAAAATTTTAGTAATTCGTAATTGCAACAATTTCAGTCCTTATACTTTTTGTCGAAAAGTTGAAAATGGCGGAGATATTGAACAAAAACCATTGCTATAAAATCAATCAGGTCTTACGCTCGCGCCTTTACCGCATACGTACTACCTTAAATATTGATTTTATCAAAAAACAAAGATTGTACAAAATTGTACAAAATTTAATTCTCTTCATTTTTGTATAGGTTCAAATTTGTTGTAAAACTAATAATAAACGAGATAATTCAATAAATCAACAATTATGCTCCAACTGTCATTATTTTTCCCCATAACTCAGAAAATATCAACCGCACGAAAAAAATTATAATAAACAAAATTATAGAAAATCGCATTTTCAACAATTTCAGTTTCTACACCTTTTGTCGAAAAGTTGAAAATGGCGGAGATATTGAGCAAAAAATTTTCTTGTTTAAAATCAAGATGGCGGCTAACGCAACGGTCAAATTCAGTCGAGATTTTAAATGTATACTACTATTGACCCTAAAGATTAGAAAAATAAAATTTGGGGCAGCTTGTAATGCAAGGTCAAATGCTATCCCGACTGGGCTATTATTTGAATTTGTTTATTGGTTGTGAGCTGGGGTTCGGTCCACCTCAGGCCGGGGACCCGTGGTTAGCCAGTCCAGACACAGACACCCTTCAGTTACGCCACTGTATGCACTTTATGGATATTATAACATTATAACTATGTTTATTTCAATTCTGAATTGTCTCTTTTGATTACATTTCTAAAATTTTCGCATTTGATTCTAATTCTGACATTTTCTGCCAACAACAAATAAGCTGTTTGTTTAATCCACAAACATTACCCATTTTGCTAAAAAACTTAATTATCGTAATATAAAAAGCTCAAATTACGGTTAACGCAGTAATTTCAAAATTGCCGTGTTTACCTTGAACGAAAACCTTTGCTTTCATTTTATTCTGTCCACTAATATACCTGACAGACATAATTAAGTATGTCTCTGCTGTTTATATCTCGCGAGCGGCGCGCGGCGTGGCGGAGAGGTTTTAAGTTAGTAGATTAACCGGTAGATGGCACGATTAACTAATACTGTTTATTGTATTTAACTACACATTATAATTTGTGGGTCGTGGGTACTGTTAGTATAGTACCAAACTAGCATTAATAATAATAGGCGAAGCAACGAAGCACTAAAAAGCCCAATACCTAGGAATTTTGTGCAGTAAGATGAATCATCCTGCAACTTTTTGCATTCGATTCGAGAGGGTGTCAGGCAATTTTGTAAACTAAATTATTGATCTCCGGCAAAAAATTTTGTGCATAAGAAAATGCATTTTAAAAGTGCATCTCGAAGAGATGGAAAATGAAAAATTTAGAACTCAGGAAATATTGAGGAAAATAAGTTCAATTTTTATACTTGGGGGTTTTTTTTATAGTTGGGGGAGGTCACTGAACACGAATTTCATGACGGCGATGCTGTCCGAGGTACCAGGTGCCCAGGATGGAACTCGTCGCCTGGGACGAACGAATAATTCGCGAAGTGAAGGTTGGAGCGAAAAACTGAAAAGTACGTGTTCAATATTTTTCAAAAATCTATCGAATGACACTAAAAACGACCCCCTCACTCCATCCCTGGAGGTGGGGTGGGGGTAAGTTTAAAATCTTAAATGGAAGCCCCCATTTATTTTAATGTTGTTCTGAAGCTATTTCCTTGTGGCATTTTTATGATTAATTATTTATATGGGAAATAAGCCACAATTAAAATGAAAAAAATAATTTTATTAACGTTTCGACGCCCAAATCGGGTGCCGTTGTCAAAATACAAAATATTACTAAAATAAACAAAAGTGTTGTTGCTAAGCAAAAAAATTCTTCTAATAATTTATTTAATCTCACTCATTTATATTGGCAATTCAGACATATATTATACATTTTAAAGTAGAAGACTTTAAAATGATATTGCCAATATTTATGAGTTGCGTTCCTGGGACGACTTACTGAAAGATAGTTCATTCGATTACATGAAATTAACCCCAACTCAAGAATATCCGTCATAAAAAATTATAGCATGTGATATGTCTTTAAAAAGACAACCAAATGCAACGACAGTAAAATTCTCTCGTTAGAGACTTCATAGTAAATCACAAGGGAAAACCAGGAAAAACCCTGTGATACTATCCCGACATCGTAAGTATTTGGTCTTACATTAATTTACTCTCAAAAAATAATACCAAATTCTGACTTGTAACATGTTTAAATTATAAATAATATTAATAATACTAGATATATAAGTAATACTAAAATATAAAATATGTGCTAGCTCGATATTATTGACTTACTAATCTTGGTATTTTCTTTCTATTGACTTCCTCTTTCAGTATGGGTAACCACATCTTACTGCATTCTACCGAGGAATTTGCGACACAATTGGTTTCATTTAGCATAATTAGAGCCGCTTCTTTGATTTTTCTCTTTTTACTATCTGATTCTTTCAGGACTATACTTGAATCTCTCCACTGAACTATATGTTCATTATCCCATGCGTGTTGACATATTTGAGATCTCTCAAATTCTCTATTTTTAATATAAGATTGATGTTCACTTATTCTAACGTCTAATGGTCTTGATGTCTCACCTAAATAAAATTGTTCGCATTCACAAGGTATTTTATAAATGCAATTCTTTGTTCTTTCTTGATCATTGTTAATTAAAGGGAATCATTAAATCCTTATATGATAGAGCCAAAATTACTTGTTCTAACGAAAATTCCTTTTTAACAGAAAAACAATTGTTAACATCTGTTTTATTAAAAAATGATTATCCTTTATCGTTTATAAATAAGGAATTGTCAAGATTGGATCGAATGGAACAGAACAACTTAGAACGGGATCCTACAAAATTCACCAGAAATAATACGAGGAAAATATCAATACCATATATAAAAGGACTATCCGAGAAACTTAAAACAATAGGAAATAAATTCAACATTTCAACAACATTCAAAACAACAAACACATTGAGATCTATTCTATCTAAAACTAAACCTAACAATGATCAAGAAAGAACAAAGAATTGCATTTATAAAATACCTTGTGAATGCGAACAATTTTATTTAGGTGAGACATCAAGACCATTAGACGTTAGAATAAGTGAACATCAATCTTATATTAAAAATAGAGATTTTGAGAGATCTCAAATATGTCAACACGCATGGGATAATGAACATAGAGTTCAGTGGAGAGATTCAAGTATAGTCCTGAAAGAATCAGATAGTAAAAAGAGAAAAATCAAAGAAGCGGCTCTAATTATGCTAAATGAAACCAATTGTGTCGCAAATTCCTCGGTAGAATGCAGTAAGATGTGGTTACCCATACTGAAAGAGGAAGTCAATAGAAAGAAAATACCAAGATTAGTAAGTCAATAATATCGAGCTAGGGCATATTTTATATTTTAGCAATACTTACATATCTAGTATTATTAATATTATTTATAATTTAAACATGTTACAAGTCAGAATTTGGTATTATTTTTTGAGAGTAAATTAATGTAAGACCAAATACTTACGATGTCGGGATAGTATCACAGGGTTTTCCTGGTTTTCCCTTGTGATTTACTATGAAGTCTCTAACGCGAGAATTTTACTGTCGTTGCATTTGGTTGTCTTTTTAAAGACATATCACATGCTATAATTTTTTATGACGGATATTCTTGAGTTGGAGTCAATTTCATGTAATCGAATGAACTATCTTTCAGTAAGTCGTCCCAGGAACGCAACTCATAAATATGGGCAATATCATTTCAAAGTCTTCTACTTTAAAATGTATAATATATGTCTGAATTGCCAATATAAATGAGTGAGATTAAATAAATTATTAGAAGAATTTTTTTGCTTAGCAACAACACTTTTGTTTATTTTAGTAATATTTTGTATTTTGACAACGGCACCCGATTTGGGCGTCGAAACGTTAATAAAATTATTTTTTTCATTTTAATTGTGGCTTATTTCCCATATAAATAATTAACCCCATTTATTTGTTATTGCAACTTTGGATTGCTTACGTAAAAATAAGCAACTTTTATTTGAGATACTTTTTCGAATTATAGATAGATAACGCCATAATATGATAAAACGGTTTATCGTGATACCATAGGTAATTTACAGAAACAGTCTAATATCTCGAGAAATAGGCTTCCAATTAAAAAACCAAAAAATATCTGTTTAATATTTTTTAAGAACCTATCGAATAACATAAAACACGACACTCCACTCCACTCCTGGAGGTGGGGTGGGGGTAACTTTAAAATCTTAAGGAGCCCCCATTTTTTATTGCAGATTTGGATTCTTTACGTAAAAATAAGTAACATTTATTAGAATTGTTGGTAGATGGAGCTAATAAATAGTGTTTTTCCGATTATAGCGCTATCTATCCATAATTCAAAAAATGTCTCGAATAAAGGTTACTTATTTTTACGTAAGGAGTCCAAATCTGCAATAAAAAATGGGGCTCCTATTTAAGATTTTAAAGTTACCCCCAACCCTACCTCCAGGGGGAGTGGAGCGTCGTGTTTGATGTTATTCGTTAGGTTCGTGAAAAATATTAAACACGTATTTTTTTGTTTTTCCTTTGGAAGTGGATTTCTCGGGATATTAGACCTTTTCTATAATTTGCCTATGGTATCAAGATAAATGGTTTTTTTCCGATTAAAGCGCCATCTATAAACAATTCAAAAAAATATTTCTAATAAAAGTTGCTTATTTTTACGTAAACAATCCAAATCTACAATAACAAATGGGGGTTTTCATTTAAGATTTTAAAGTTACCCCCACCCCACCTCCACGGTGTGGAGGGGGGGTCGTTTTTAGTGTCATTCGATAGATTTTTGAAAATTATTGATACGTATTATTCAGTTTTTCTCTCCAATCTTCATTTCGCGAATTATTCGATCGTCCCGCGAATTATTCGATCGTCCAAGGCGACGAGTTCCATCTTGGGCACAGGTACCTCGGAGACCATCGCCGTCATGAAATTCGTGTTCAGTGACCTCCAAAACCCCCAAGTATAAAAATTGAACTCATTTTCGTTAACATTTCCTAGTTCTAAATTTTTCATTTTCCATCTCATCGAGATGCACTTTGAAAATGCATTTTCTTATGCACAAAATTTTTTGGCGGAGGAAATTTTGTTAGTTCACAAAAATGCCTGACACTCTGTCGAATCGAATGTAAAAATTTCTAGCACAAAATTCATCTTACTGCACAAAATTCCTAGGTTTAATGCTTCATTGCCTCGGCTATAAGTTGATTTTAAACATTTATTTATCTGTATGCATTTTTCTACCATTCAAACACTAACGAACGACGTCTTTTTTGGGTCAATCTTGCGATTTTATTTCATTTGAACAAGGTCAGATGTCTACTTGATGTTCAGTTCAGTAAGACGTCCAGTAAACGTCACAAATATATGAGAAACAAAATAAAAAGCTTTATAATTTTTTTTTATTAAAAAAATCTTTTAAAAAAGGTATATTATTTATTTATTAAAATGGAACCTTTCGGCAGTGCCGGATTAACCATTAGGCGGACTAGGCGGCCGCCTAGGGCCCGGGCACTTGATGGGGCTCGCATCCCACACAAATGCATTAATTAATATTTAATTATTTAAGCAGTTATTTAAAAAAAATTAAAATGTTAAAAAAATCAAAAAGGGCTAACTGAGTCAAAAAAAAAGAGAATGGTTAATTTATGATTTCCAATCAAACTCAGTTTTTTGCTTTGTCTTTTGTCAAATATTAGAAAAGTACAACCGACTTCAAGACAAATTAAGCAGTTATCTTCAAAGGCATTTTTATATTCCATATTCTAATCCAGCGTTTCCCAACCGGTGGGTCGCGACCCACTAGTGGGTCGCGCGCGGATTTTAGGTGGGTCGCGGCGTGGCTCTTACAGTAGCCGAATAATGTACATTATATATCATCATGGGTGAGGGATGGGTCGCGAATATGAAAAAACATGAGAAGGTGGGTCGCCAGACATAAAAGGTTGGGAACCACTGTTCTAATCATTTCCTCAATTTGGTAATCAATTTTGCAAGCAAATTTTGATAAAAGCTGGTAATTATTTTGGTATGGTACTTTTTTTTTTCAATTTCTACCCACCAATGGCCCTTATAGTCCATTCACTCACGGTAAAATATTGCAAAACCTCCGGATTTTAACGAACCTTTGGATTTGAAACAAGAGCTTGGATTGACATGAAATTTGGTATAAGCATAGCTAACATGTCAAATAAAAAAGTGATATTGTGCCAATGTGTGTTTTTTCTCTACGGTTGAGTCCACCTCTTCTCGGGGGTGAAAAGAAAAATACCGTCAAAATACGTCCGGGAGTGGATAAACTGACTAATTCTTGTTCAATAGGGTTTTTTCATTAAGTCAATACATTTCGAGTTATTTGCAAGTGAATATCTTCATTTTTTAACAAAAAATAACACGTTTTTAGACGGTTTTTCGCAAATAACTCAAAAAGTAAGTATTTTGTCGAAAAAATATTCTTAGCAAAAATATAGCTTTTAAAAAATTGAAAAAATGGTGTATGTGTGCAGTCTGTAGACCCAGTAGAGACAGAGTTGTAGCTAATGAAAAGTAGGTTCTTATTCGTCAAATTTCAAATCGAATATTTCAACGTGAAATAATAAAAAAATAAAGCACTTTTCATGGAAAATTCATCATAACTTGTTTAAATGTTTAAAAAAAGAATTATTATTATTATTTTTTTAAATTTCTATCATAAAAAGTAAGCAAGATACGCTCAGGTATGCAATTTCGTTTATTTGGCTTAATGCCTCGACAACTAATGGTCATTGGCATGGTACAGTGGATTTTTCCAATCAAGTACCTAGTGTAGTGGGTAGTGTATGTGTTGAGTAAATGTCTTGTTACTTAGCAAAGTAGTCATTGTTTTTGCAAAGAGACGCTAATTGTATCCGAATGTCTGCGGTCTATCCGGTGAGTACCGATCCCACAAGGATAGAAACTATTTTCATTTATTAATTTTTAATAAATGAAAAATTATTTACCCAGGGTATGCAAATTTTGAACAGTCATATCTTAACCAATTTTTATCTTCCAAAAATGCAAAAATCTGAAATATTCAGAAAATCAAAACCTATATTTTTTACTCTTTAAGATTTTTGGTACCACTAATAATTTTTAAGTTATTTTGAAAAAAAAAACATTTTTTTTTCAAAATTTCAAAAAAATTGTTTTACTTTAAATCCCATTATTTTGAAATATAAGCACTGTGAACCGGTGAAACTTACAGATCATATACATAATATACTTATAAATTTTTTCAAGATTTTCATAAATTTTCAAGATTTTTGTGCCAAACAAAGGAATCAACATTATTTTAAGCTTCCTACTTGCTTAATTTTGATACTTAAAACTTGTTTAAAAAAAAACAAAAATAAAACTTTTTTAACACTTTAAAAAAGTTGTGATGATTTTTCACCGAAAATTGCTTCTTTTTTTGCTAATTTACGTTGAAATATTTGATTTGGAATTTGTCGAATAAGAATCTACTTTTCATTAGCTCCAGTTCTGCTTACACTGGGTCTACATACTTCATACATACACCATTTTTTTTTAAATTTTGTATACGCTATATTTTTTCTAAGATTATTTTTTTTACCTGTCAAATTCTGACGTTTTTGCTTTTTCAGCCAATCACCACGCGTCGTTATAGCCAATCATTGAGTGTAATACTGATAAAACAGCCTCTTCCTTGATAAAACAGTCTCTTCCCTGATAAAACTTAAGGTACCCTAAATTTCACATAATACGTTACGAACGACATTGGAAAATCTCATATTAGTTATAAAAATTGTGTTTTTAATAATTGTTTATTTTCGATTTAAACAGTTTTTTATGTATTAACAATATAATAAATAAATTGGTTCATTTTTAAATCATAAAATAATTTATCTATAACCTACTTAAGACATTGATCCTAGTTGTCTTAAAAATATTTCACAGATGCCATTATTTACTAATAATACATATTGGTTCACAAAATAATCTTTTCAAATACCACTCGTCCTCTAAATTTTGCTTGATAAATTTTTTCGTTTTCATACTTAAACTTCTTTATTGAAGGTAAAATCACTCAAACAAACCGAAATGGATAAAATCACTCGTCCTTCGGACTCGTGATTTTATCATTCGGTTTGTTTTCGTAATTTTACCAAATAAAGAAGTTTTCGTGAAAACAAAAAAAATTATCGATAAAATTTAGAGGACTCGTGGTATTATTACCTTTGAATATTTTTTCGATAAAATTCTTAATAATTTTGGAGTTATTTGCTAAAAACCGTCTAAAAAGGTGATTTTTTTGTTGAAAAATGAACATGTTCACTTGCAAATAACTCAAAAAGTATTGATTTAGTGAAAATACTCGAAAGAACAAAAGTTACTTAGAATTAATCAATTATCCATTATTTTGAATATATGTTTTCTAACCCCCGAAGGGGTGGCACTCATACCCAGGGCAAAATCACATATCGACACAATATCCCATTTTTTCTTTGGCATATTAGCTATGGAATATTAATGAGAAGTTGTTGCGAAATGTAAAAAAAAGAAAAATGAACTTTTTTACATTGTCGTAATTTATTTTTGGAGAAGGTAACTACTTCCCAAAACAACATAAATATCTGTAAATTTGTTTTAAGTAAATGGTCGATATAAAGGGGCCTACTTCTTATCGCCGCTTAGGGCCCCATGATGCCTTAAACCGTCACTGCCTTTCGGACTACATCAAAGAATGTTTTCGGAATTATAATTCCATCCTTAATGCTGCTACAAGGTATACATGTTTGTGGTATACAAAATATATGGATGAAAACCATTTAAATGTCATAATTTTTTTTATTAAATTACATACATAGTTGCTGATAATATTATGATGTTTAAACTTTAAGATGATTTACTGCATGACTGCATGGCTACGTAGTACTCCCAACTAGAGGGCTGTTAACCCGAAGAGAACCTCTTTAAACTTACCTTAGGTAGTAACTTGAGTTATTCATGAGATATTCCATGCACTAATAAGAAAGGGCTATTGGGTACCCCATTCCATGGGAAGTGGAAAAAATGATTGCAATTTCTAAGCCAGGCAAACCTACAGAAGACATTAAATCATATATACGGATGAGCCTACTGCCGATGATGTCAAAGGGTTTTTAAAAAACTATTGTTGGATAGGTTACAACCAATTCTTGCAGAACGGCAACTAGCATCTAACCACCAGTTTGGATTTAGACTACAATATACCACCATTGACCAAATTATAGAGTTGGTAATTTTATTTGTGACGCTCTAGAAGAAAGGAAATACTGTTCGGCAGCCTTTTTGGATTTTTCTCAATCCTTCGATAGAGTTTTTCACACTCGGCTACTCTACAAACTTAGAAAAGTCCTTCTCTTAAATTATTTTCTTATTCGTAACTCCTACTTCCATGACCGGCATTTCCTAGTAAGATATTACGATCAGTACACAAGTCTAAATCCAATCAAAGCACATGGGCTCCGCAGGATAGTTTTCTGGTACCTGTTCTCTGCCTGATATTTACAGCTGGTCTACCAACCAGCAACAATATCATCATGGTAACGTATGCAGACGACAAAACAATTTTAGCTTCACACCCAAACCCTAACGTTGCTTCCCAGCTACTACATGCTAATCTTAACAACACAAAAATTTGGCTGAAACAGTGGAGAATAAAAGCAAACGACAGCAAATCAATCTATATAACACTAACTAATAAAAAAAACGTGGGATCCGCCAGGGATGAATACATATACAATCACCAATGCTGTTTAACATATACTCTGAGGAAATCTTTCAAGAAGCAGTGGATGATGTTGAAGCCGTAATTCGAACGAAGGGAGAATGTATCAATAACATAAGATACGCGGACGACAGGATGATATTCGCTGACAGTTCTCAAGCCATCCAGGAGTTAATGAAAAGAATCAAAAAGTTTTTTTTTTTTTTTTTTTTTTTTTTTGTAAGCATTTATTAACAATCAGAATTACATATTCTATAAGCTAATTTGATAACAAGTACAATAACATACAGTGGAACCTCGATTATCCGTCTCTCCATTAACCGTCACCTCTGTTAACCGTCAGGGCACATACAGACGTTGTATTGACTACATAAGCAAACATTTTAATGTAAAAAAATAAAAAAAAGTTAATTTGATTTGTGATGAGGAATGAGGACACAAACGGCTATCGATTGCTGACAGATAAAGAAATCGTTGAAATGGCAACAAAGGCGGACCAAATAGATTCAGAAACTGACACAGACTTGGAATTTGACTGTAGATATGCTGATAAACATATTGTAACTGAAAAAGATTTGCGTAAATAATCTAGAGAAGCTGCATCGCACATGCAATAATTCATGGAGTGGTATTCTCAACAAGAAGAAGCCAATAAAATAGATTGCATGATCTTATGCCGATTAAGAAATTCAGCCGTCGCAAAATGTGAAGCATTTTATGGATAAAAACATCGGAAAAGAAGTGAAAAGAAGAATTTACAAAACAGTCATCAGACCAATAATAACATACATACGCGGCAGAAACACGACCTGATACACAAAGGACAAAAAAAATGCTATAAACCGCAGATATGAAAACACTGCGAAAAATCGATGGTACGACACTGTGGAATAGAGCTAGAAGTGCAGATATACGACGGAGATGCAAGGTGAACAACATTAATAACTGGGTGAAAAACAGAAGAGTAGAATGGAACGACCACATAAGCCGAATGACAACAAATAGAGTAGTAAGGACGGCAAGAGACGGTTCCCCAATAGGAAGACGATCAGTGGGAAGGCCACGAAAAAGATGGAATAACAACTTACTGGAGGCACATGAAAAACAGACAGAGTCATGTCTACATAAAAAGAAGAAGAAGAAGAAGCAAAATGTGAAGCAATAGTAAAACACACAAAGATTTCAGAATATTTTAAATTGATTCGATTGTACGAACACAAATCCCTCTTATATTGTCAAACAAAACATACAAATGAAATTTGAGAGTTGTACCATGAATTTTTAATGTTCTGTTGACCGTCTTTTCGATTATCCGTCATACCCTTGGTCCGGTACCCTGACGGATAATCGAGGTTCTACTGTATATCAATGTATTATTGTACACTAAAATGGCGTTATGAGGTACATCACCCAGCGGTTTCACCTCAGTTTCAGCGAAGATCTATGGGCCATAATCTTCGCAATCTTCTGTTGTTTAGTGGCTGTAGTAATGGTAATATTAATTGGTTGGGGTGGTCTTCCAATTTCTCGTGATGTCTGTTGGCTCTTTCTTGAATTACTGTGCGGACTAACGGGATGTTTAGGTCTGTATGAAGGGTTTGGTTGGAAATGTACCACGGGGCATTTGCGATGGTGCGTAGAATTTTTGATTGAGTTCTTTGGATAATTTTTGTGTTTGATTTGCTGGCACAACTCCATAGTTCTATACCGTACGTCCATATAGGTTTGATGACTGTTTTATAAATCAGCAGTTTGTTCTCAATTGAGAGTCGAGATTTTCTACCTATAAGCCAATTAATTTCTTTCACTCTCAACTCAATTTGTTTCTTCTTCTTTAAAATGTGTTGTTTCCAGTTTAATATAGAATCAAGATGAAGCCCCAGGTATTTGACGATGTTCTGTTGTGGTATGTTGACTTGATTAAGGCTAATATTTGGGCATTGGTCTTTCCTTAGTGTGAAAGTTATATGTGTTGACTTAGTTTCGTTAGCTTTTATCTTCCATTTCTTTAACCACTGTCCAATTTGGTTTAGGTGTTCTTGAAGTTTTAATACTGCAGCTCTTGGATCCTCTTCAGTTGCAAATATTGCTGTGTCATCAGCGAAAGTTCCAATGGTGGTTTTTAGGAGAGGTTGGTAAATCGGATGTGTACAGTACATAAAGAAGTGGACCCAATATACTACCTTGTGGGACTCCTGATTGAATTTTGTTACGGTTTGATAGTTCATCCTCCACTTTAGTTTCAAATTCTCTGTGATTTAGATATGATTTTAATAAGTCAAAGTATTTGTTGGGTAGGGATTTTTTGATTTTATAAAGTAATCCTGGGTGCCATACCTTATCAAATGCTTGGCTGATGTCCAGAAAGGCTGCTGTGCAATACTGTTTATTGTCCAAAGCTCTATTAATTACATTTGATATGCGATGGCTTTGTTGCACTGTAGAATGACCTTGCCGGAATCCAAACTGGTGTTCTGGGATCCAGTTTTGGAATTCTAGGTCGCTCATAATTCTTTTAAGTAACAGCTTTTCAAGAAGTTTTGACATTATTGGCAGTAGACTTATTGGGCGGTATGATGAAACATCCGTTAAAGCTTTACCAGGTTTCGGTATCATAATTACTTGGGCAATTTTTAGTGATATAGGCCAATAATTAAGTCTTAAGATTGCATTTAATATGTACAATAACTTCATTATACCTTTTTTAGGAAGTTGTTTTAGCATTGTTGCTGTTATGAGATCAGTGCCTGGTGCCTTCTTTTCATTCAAATGATTAATTTCATCTTTGATCTCCTTCGGTGTAATTAAAGTTAGTCGCTCTCGTTGATTAATTGGTAAGGCTAGTTCCTGCTCTACTTCTTGTACTTGGTCATTGTCGTGTGGCTTGAAGACTTCAGTTAGATGTTCAGCAAATAAATCAGCTTCTTCTTTGTTGCTTTTTGCCCATGGTCCTGGTGGTAGTGAGTTTTTCCGAATTGGAGGTGAAGTATTTATTGGTTTATTTTTGTTTTTGATTGGTTTCCAGATAGAGTTATCTTGACGCGAAAGGTTTGATACATAGTTTTCAAATGAGTTGTTTCTCATCTGTTCTAGAGCTGTTTTTAAGTTTCTTGTTTTGTTATTATAAATTGTCCTGTCGTCTGGTCTGTGAGTTCTTTGCCAAATTGATCTAGCTTTTCGTTTTTCTGCTGCTAGTCTTTTTATTTCAAGAGGAATGTTGGTTGAAAATTTTTTTTTGTCCAGGTTGAGGGGTAGACTGTTTGGCAGAATTTTGAAGTAAGTTGATTTGATTATTAGTTTCTGTTTCTATTTGTTCGGGAGTTTTCAATCTCACTAGTAGATTTACTTCCTGTTCTATGATTAGCCGGTATGTGTCAAAGTTTGTTTTGAAGTTATGCAGTCGAGGTGTTGGTTTTTTGATTATCACCGTTGTGCTAATTGTGGCAATTATGGGACTATGATCTGATGATAAATCAAAACTTGGTACTACATCTGTATATGATTGAGATATTCCGTTTGTAATAAAGAAATCCAATAGGTCTGGTGTTTTATTTGGATTGGTTGGCCAATATGTCGGTGATCCCGTCGATAGGAATGAGTAGCTTTTATCCTGGATAACTTTTGCTAGCTCTCTGCCTTTGGTGGTTGTTAGGCGTGAACACCATAGCGTATGTTTACAGTTGTAATCTCCACCTGCTATAAATTTTGGCCCTAGAGTTTCGAAAAAGGGTAGAAGATCTTCTTTTGTAAGTCTATGCCTGGGCGGACAATAAATTGCTGTGACAGTTATATCATATGGAAGAGTTTGTATTTTTATCGATGTTGCTTGAATGTGAAATGTTTCGTATTTTAGCATTTCATAATGTTTTATAGTTTCTCTTATCAACATGGCTGAACCTCCGTGGGCTGTACCATCTGGGTGATTTGTGTAATATAATTTATACTTAGGTATCTTGAAGTAGGTTCTGTCTGTAAAATGGGTTTCACTTACTAGTAGTATGTCAATGAAATTTTGTTCCAGAAATAGTTTTATATCTTCTTTATGATTAGGAAGACCATTGGCATTCCATTGGGCAATTCTTATGAACTTAGACATCAATCAAAAAAGTCAATCACAGATACCGACTTTCACTAAATTCTAAGCAAACAAAATGTATGATGATACATGATACATTTAAGATCATACGTTATATCTAAGAAGGAACAGCAATATAGACGAATCAGTGTAAACGGCAACAAATAGAATGAGTAAAATCATACACCTACCTTGGTACGAACCTCAACGAAAATTGCGACCATTCCATAGAAATCAAATGAAGGATACAGAAAGCAGGATCTACATGTCAAAAAATGATGAAGTTATTCAAATGTCATAATTTATTAATACCCATAAAAATCAGTTTACTGTGATGTTATATTTTTCCTATATAGTCTAGTAAAATAAAATTACACTACATGTAAATCAAAATGTAAATTCGTACAGGTTGAAACAAATTTTATATCAAAGTTTAGGTGGGTACAAAAGATATTTTCAAGAAAGTATCCAAATCATACAAGGGGATCATTGTTTAAATAATTAAAAAGGGGTCATTTTTGCAAAAAAATTTACTTTTTTAACTGCTGAGGTCATTCAATTACTAATGAAGGTATATAGGATTGTTTTCTGCAAAGTTCAAGGGTAAATATTTCACATAAGACTTACTAAATTAAATTTGACCCCCCATTTTTTTAAATAATTAGACATAAACCTTTAAAAACAAATTTGCAAAAAATTATTTTTAGCGTTTTAAATAAGCATTCTAAAATATCTTATTTTACAGGAGAAGTTGCGCTATGTTATCAGTATTAATTAAAAGAAAAATTGGTCGAAAAATATTTAATAGTTTTTGAGATATTGAATTTGTTTATTAAATATTACTCTATTTTCAATTGCAAAAACGCGGTTGTTGCCAGAAAAATTTTCACCTGTATTAAATCTTAATATTTTTATTTTTATGTATATTTTCGATAAATCTATTGATAAATTCAAATTTCAATTAAACTTCCCCCTAAAATGGCATTTGAAAATTATTCAAATTTGTTTATAAATCGTTTTTTTAATAACGTCGCGGGGATTAAGTATTTTGAAATGCCGTTTAGATAATTGGGTTGCTGGGAATTTTTCACTAATTAATGAATTTTTTGTCTTTTTTTCCTTTTCTTTTTTTTTTCTTTGAGTTACATTACTACGGGCCCTTTTAGGGTTTAGTTTCATTAAAAATGTCGAATCTTCAAGTTGTAGATTATAAACCTAAAAATATTAAGATTGGTCTAAAATCACTTAAATAAAATGTGGCTACTTACTGAGTTACAGGGTGTTTTATTTAAAAATTTAAAAAATTTTTACCAAGTACTTTCAAACTATTTGACGCATCCTTATCATACTTGGCAGAAAGTGTGGGTACTATACAGTCTACTAAATTTTGATAAACAAAAGTTTATAGCTACTACCAGAGGCGTACGACATGGGATAGTTAATAGTTGACCCTTCCCAAATTCTACGCCACTGAGCGAATTATTATTTTAGTGGAATTTTTAGATTCTCCAATACTTTCTATGTAAATAATATACTCTTTACTTATAACGATTAAGTCATTAGTTTTCGAGATATTGGACGTGAAAAATGAAACAGCACAGTTATTTTGATTCATTCATTCATTTATTTTAAACTTCCAATATCTCGAAAACTGATGACTTTATCGATACCAATAAGGTTATTTATATACAAAGTATTGGAGAATCGAAAAATTTCGCTAAAATAGTAATTCACCCAGTGGCGTAGAATTTGGGAAGGGTCAATCATTCACTATCCCCTGGCGTACGCCTCTGGCACTAGCTAGAAACGCTTATTAATCACAATTTAGTAGGGCGTATAATAGCCACACTTTCTGCCAAGTATTATAAGGACACGTCAAATAGTTTTAAAGTACTTAGTAACAACAATTTTTAAATATTTAAATAAAACACCCTGTAACTCAGTAAATAGCCACATTTTATTTAAGTGATTTTAGGTAAATCTTAATATTTTTAGGTCTAGAATCTACAACTTAGAGATTCGACATTCTTAATGAAATTTAACCCTAAAAGGGCCCATAGTAATATAATTCCAAGAAAAAAAGAAGAAGAAAAAACGACAAAAAAATTTTGTTAATTAGTAAAAAATTCCCAGAAACCCAATTATTGAAACGGCATTTTAAAATATTTAATCCCCACGATGTTATTAAAAAAACGATTTATAAACTTTGAATAATTTTCAAATGCCATTTTAGGGGGGAGTTTAATTGAAATTTGAATTTATCAATACATTTATCGAAAACATACATAAAAATAAAAATAATGAGATCTTATATAGGTGAATATTTCTTTGGCAACAACCGCGTTTTTGCAACTGAAAATATAGTAACATTTAATAAACAAATTCAATATCTCAAAAAATATTAAATATTTTTCGACCAATTTTTTTTGCTTAATATGGGTCACATAGCGCAACATATTTTGTAAAATCAGATATTTTATATTGCTTATTTAAAACGCTAAAAATATTTTTTTGCAAATTTGTTTTTTCAGTTTTATATACAATTATTTAAATAAATAGGGGGTCAAATTTAATTTAGTAAGTCTTATACGAAAGATTTACCGTTGAACTTTGCAGAAAAAAATCCCGTAGACTTTCATTAATAAGTGAATTACCTCAGCAGTTAAAGAAGTGTTTATTTTGCAAAAATGACCCCTTTTTAATTATTTAAACAATGATCCCCTTGTATGATTTGGATACTTTCTTGAAAATATCTTTTGTACCCACCTAAACTTTGATATAAAATTTGTTTCAACCTGTGCGAATTTACATTTTGACTTTTTTTCGCGAAAAATCTAATACCTCGATCACATCATGAGAAACAGCGAGAGATGTGGACTGCTGCAAGTAATCTTGCAGGGAAATGTAAATAGAAAACGAGGACCAGGAAGGCGAAGGATTTCCTGACTGAAAAATCTACGTACGTGGTTCAACACAACAACCACAAATCAACACAACTTTTTATAGCAGCAGTGTGCAAAGTAGATTTTCTCATGACCATGATGGTCGCCAACATCCGAAACGGATAGGCACCATGATACCTAATCCGGCGTTTAATATCACATTCATCGTAAAAAAAATAATAAAGACATTTAAACTGACGAAATTAAAGCAGTCCTTCCTTGTATTTTAAGAACGCCACTCTCCACTGACGTCACTGCGCAGAACGGGCGAGACTTGGTCACGCTGTTGACCATATCTTCGTTCTCATTGTATCATGGATAGGCACTACAAGAAAAAGAGTATAAAAAACAGATGCCCACCAGTATCTTTAAAAGACCCACCCGGAGCGATAAGCCACCGAGGTAGACATAGTTGGTCTTTTGCAATAAACACTGACTAGACGGTACTCCCATAATAAAGCCTAAAATAAATTTTACCTGAAATCGGGCCTTTTATACTATTATCGGTTATTCCGGGCTGTTTATAGTGGTAACTAATTGAACTTAACCATTTACTGTTTAACATACCTATACTATACATGATACATAAAACTACTTTTATTTATTTGTATTTTAATCGAAATAAAATCATGCTGTATCCGCTAATAAAAGAAGTTTTTAATAATCTCAGCAGACTTTTACATTAATTAGTTTTAAATACCAAAGCCTTGATTTAATATCACCAGTTCTGAATGAACGATGTGCTCCCTTGCTATTTAGTTCCCGGCCCCAAAAATACCTAATCCGGCGTTTAATATCACATTCATCGTAAAAAAAATAATAAAGACATTTAAACTGACGAAATTAAAGCAGTCCTTCCTTGTATTTTAAGAACGCCACTCTCCACTGACGTCACTGCGCAGAACGGGCGAGACTTGGTCACGCTGTTGACCATATCTTCGTTCTCATTGTCATAGATATAATCATGCGCATGACGGTGAAGTGGGCGTGTTTATATGGTGTGACGTTGTGACGTAAGTGGAGAGTGAAAACATAATCTGGCTTTAATTTAGCACGCTTATTGCCGTAAGAAGGTGTCATTTGCTTTTATTTTGAACGTTTTCTTGTGTTTTAAGAGGTTTAAATAGTGTAATTGTGTGTTTTTAAAACACACAATCACAGTGGCATCTTTAGATGAAAGCTCTTTTACATGGGTTAATCATCTTTCCGAAGGGGGGTTAAAAAAGCCATCAGAAAAATTAATGATCCAATTCCAGCAGCTGGAAGAAATATTTGTTACATTTAATCCTGATAATGATATAAAAATTTGCAAGGGATATTTAACCAAATTATTGAATCTCTCCTCTAATGTAGAAGGAGGATGTATTTTAGATTAAGAAAACTGAATAAAAACTTGCGAGATCAGACAGTCAGCAAAAAAAGAAAAATGTCAAAAATAATATTGTAATTTTTTTTTAATAAATAGACGACTTTTTATTTTTTATATTAGCTACATATTTTAATTTACAATCTGCTTCATCGAAGCTATAAGTTAATAGTTTAAGTGATAAATACATGAGGAAGAAGCTGCCCTATGACAACCCTCCTATTAATTTTTTACATTAGATAGTCTCCTTCTCCTTATTTTAGCTCTATAACTCTGAGTTTTTTCCTCTTTAACAATGTTCTTCCATTCTGCCCTGTTAGATGCTATCCTTCGCCACTGCCTAATGTTCATGGTTTTAAGATCTTTCCCTATGTTGTCTATCCATCTTTTATAGGGTCTTCCTCTTGTTCTATTTCCTTGGGCTTCCATTTCTTGATTACTTTTACAGATCGATTATCTAGCATTCTTTCCAAGTGACGAAACTAGTTTGCTCTTTGTGACTTTACAAATCTTACAATATCTGGGCTTTGCATTAGTTTATCTAGCTGGTAGTTCATTTTAATTCTCCATGAACCATCGTTGCAATGGGTGGGCCTATATACATTAGATCATAAATTTAATTGATTAGGTCTGTTGGTCAGTTGAAATCCGGGAGGAGCGTTTAGCAGTCTTTCTTCATCATTTGGATGACTTCTCAGTTCATCAAAGTAGTTCTTTGTGATTCTTTGAATTTCTTCCTCTACCAAAGGTGTAGCTGAATCCTTGTGTAGGGTTTTATTGCTTACATATCAGGGCGCGTTGAATATATCATTCTCAATATTTTTGACTGGACTCTTTATTTTATCTTGATATTTGATGGCTTTGAACAACCCCAGAGAACACCATAGGTCCAAATTAGTTGTATCATAGATTTATGCAGATGCAGTTTATATTCAACGGCGAGTTTTGATTTTTGACCCATTTGTTTTCTTCGCTTAAATATTCTCGAAAATTAAATTTTTCCAATTAATAATTTTGCATGTAAAAAACAGCCAAAAGTACTAAATATCTCATTTGTTTTGAAGCACGAAAACATATATTATTATAACAAGTGACCATATAATTATTGCAAAGACTTAAAAAAAATGTTGTTACATATGTGACAAGGTTTTTGTTACATAGGCTGATTATATGTATCTTTATAATCTGTGTTTTTACCCCTCATATTTTTGTGAATTGTATGGACTTATTTTAATAACGTATGTAGGTACCATTTAAAAATATTACGATGTTTAATTTCTAATTTTAAATGTCAATAAAATGTAAATATATGTATGGTTTGTTCAACAGTAAATGGTTTGAATTCAATTAGTGCGGTCGTAAATATTATTAAATTTATCTGACCTTGCCCATTGTTAAGACCCACCCGGAGCGATAAGCCACCGAGGTAGACAGAGTTGGTCTTTTGCAATTAACACTGACTAGACGGTACTCCCATAATAAAGCCTAAAATAAATTTTACCTGAAATCGGGCCTTTTATACTATTATCGGTTAATCCGGGCTGTTTATAGTGGTAACTAATTGAACTTAACCATTTACTGTTTAACATACCTATCCTATACATGATACATAAAACTACTTTTATTTATTTGTATTATAATCGAAATAAAATCATGCTGTATCCGCTAATAAAAGAAGTTTTTAATAATCTCAGCAGACTTTTACATTAATTAGTTTTAAATACCAAAGCCTTGATTTAATATCACCAGTTCTGAATGAACGATGTGCTCCCTTGCTATTTAGTTCCCGGCCCCAAAAATACCTAATCCGGCGTTTAATATCACATTCATCGTAAAAAAAAATAATAAAGACATTTAAACTGACGAAATTAAAGCAGTCCTTCCTTGTATTTTAAGAACGCCACTCTCCACTGACGTCACTGCGCAGAACGGGCGAGACTTGGTCACGCTGTTGACCATATCTTCGTTCTCATTGTATCATGGATAGGCACTACAAGAAAAAGAGTATAAAAAACAGATGCCCACCAGTATCTTTAAATATCAACGAGTTACAACAAAAAGGTCATGTCAAATACCTGGGTATGCTCCTCGACAGCCGGTTAACATGGAAGAAGCATAAATATATTCATGAAAAGAAAACAAATCGGCCTTAAGCTTAGCAGCCCTAGTGGTTACTAGCTGAAAGATCACAACAATTTCGACATGATAAACTATTAGTTTATAAATCAGTCATAAAGCCAGTATGGGATTATGTGGGGATCAGGGATTTCATTTAAAAGTCTTACGTGTCATTATAAATGCACCATGGTATGTATTATATGTATATAGGTTATGTCAAGACTGTTAAAGAAGAGATCACACATTGTTACCAAAAATATGCTATGCGGCTTGAAAACCATTCTAAAATCTTACAATGAACCTTATGAGGCTGCTACCAAATTGAAAGCTATAGCGACACACTCTCAGTGATCTTTCAACAGGATCTTCCTGTGCCTACACTGAACTTTCCAATTTTTCAAATTGATTGCTCTTATGTCTTCTTCTACATCATCCAGCCATCTCCTTTCATTGAGATAGGTATGCTAAAAAGTACACCTTGTTATAATAATAATTCATTTACTTTTTCTATAGAGCGTAACATATTGCTTGGCCACAGTTATAGGTGTACTTACTAAATATAGATATAATTTATAAAACCATGGAAATCAATTATGGTATTTATATAATTTAAGGTTTTTGTTATCAGTATCGAACAACACAGAAATGCACTTCAATTAACAGCGTTTTAATAGTATTTTTTTAGTATCAAAATACAAGTTTGTAAACATTTTACAAGGAGTACACTAAGCGGATATACAATGAATTACGAATTTAGGTGAAAATAATTAATTAAATGAAATAAAACAAGAAAAAACAGTAATTTCTTGGATATCATGGGGTAAGTAGTACAAACAAAAATGTAATTAATACGAAAAACTGATGATGTATTTCGGATTCGCTATCAAAAGTTCTTTTTACGGTACCTACCCGTTCCGGATGCTGGCGATCTTAATTTTGCTTGCTGCTATTCAGAATAATCCGGTAGTAGATGTATGGAACCACTTTCTCAGGTTTTGGAGCCAAGATATTCTTCTCCCTGGTTCTCTCTTTCCAAAATATCTTACCATGAGGAATGAGTTGCAACGAACAATATTTCTGTTCATTCCTTATAATATGGCCAATGTATTCTAGTTTGCGCTCTTTGATTGTGTTTAGAGATGCATCAAGTCAAACTAGTTTGATTTTACTCAACAAACTTGACTTGACTTGAAAATCAAACTTTTTGTATAAAAAAGTTTGACTTGACTTGATTTCGATATCTTTAGGTTTGACTTGAATTCAAACATCTTCAAACAGTTTGAAAAGTTTGAATATTACGCAACGTGTTTATTTTCAATTTTAAATGAGACCGCCTACGCCTTTATTTGTTCAGTGGGGGATCAACGGGGGGAGGGGAGGGGTAGGGGAAATCCCCCCTCTCCCAACAAGGTAAAAAAATTTTTTTTGACAAATTTCAATAAACATAGAATTGTATTGGCTGATACGATATTTAAACCGCAAACAGACAAATAAAACCCAATAAACGCGCCAGTTAGGATAATTATTAAGAAAGCTTAAACGCTTAAACACTAGAAAATCGGAGGGGCTAATTTGGCCCCTGTTGCGAATTGAAGTTATAGTAGTTTTTTTCTTTGAGGCAATAATAATTTCATATTTTATGACTTTTAATATTTTGGTACAAAGCCTTATTTAACACAGAAAAAATATTGTTTACTAAATTTATTAAACGGTTTTTCCAGCAAATCTACCATAGAAGTCTGAAGGGGCCAAATTGGCCCTGTGTAAGTTATTATCGTTTTCTAGGAAATTGAACGAGCATTTCTTTAAAATTCCTGTCGGATGGGTAAAATTATTATATTTATATATGTTTGTTGTTTGTTTATTGTAAATGGTAAATCTACGCAATAAAGATACAATTGTTGGTGAACACGTTGTTTTGCGGATAATGGAATATCAACTGGGAAAATGCAAAAATGTTACGACAGATAACTACTTCACTTCGCTGAAATTGGCCAAGGCATTGCAACAGAAATCAACAAGTCTTGTGAGTACTTTGAATCGCAACAGAAAGCATGATTTTCTAAGCGTAAAGTGTGAAAATAGAGAATTTTACCTATGTTACCCTTATATTCCAGAGCGACGCAAAATAACACTTACTGAATACCAAGGAAAGAGCGACAAAAATGTGATTTTGTTGAGTTCGTTACACCAATCAGTGGATGTTGCTGTCTATGGAAAAAAACTTCCTGAAATAGTGAATTTTTATAAACAAGCCAAATATGGGGTTGGTAGAGGCAAAAGCTGCTTCAAGACGATGGCCTTTTCACGTGTTTTATAATACTCTTGATTTACGAGCAATAAATGGCATGCATTATTTATTAAGAAGTAGCTGAAAGTAGACTCAGTCTTCGTCGAAAGTTTATTTGTCGGCTGTGTGAAGAATTCTGGGCTCCATGCCTTGCCTCCCGAAATCTGGTACTATACCCAGCAACACCGATTCTACCGACAACCAGTACCTACTGTTACTATCCAAAAACGAAAAAAAAGTCAGTTCAAAATATTTTATAAAGGAAATCATACTTTCAATCAGTGCCAGGGCTATAACAAGGCAATGCGTGGCAAATGTCAAAAACTGCAAACTGTATGGTGCTCCAAAAGTTTTTGATAGGCAGCGAATGTGTTAAACAATAAAACTAAAAAAGAAAATCAGATTATATCGTCTAGAGTTAATATAATTTCTTTAAACTGAGTTTTTATTAATTTAAGAATTTAGGGCCAAAATGATCCCCTCTGACTTTCTAGGTAGGTATGCTAATCCAGACTTGCTAGTGTTAATGCATATTTATACATTATTTTTTTTTAATTTAAACCCAACATTTGTAGCCTGTATCCGAAAAAAATTTAAATTGTAGATATAAAACCATATAGACCTGGATCCCGCGTACCAACAAAAAGTTGATTAATAGCAAGCGGAAAATTTGTTAATAGCTTAACGGTGTCTAGTCAGACAAACTTTGATGTATATGAACACTGGAACAGAAGAAGTTTTAATTGTCGAAAAGGTTAAAAATTTGGAACGTCAAACTACGTAAACGTTCCATGTATTTTGTCGGACAGAACTTCCAATTAATTTGTTACCATTTCATTAAACTCTCATGCAAAAATCAGACTGGTGTTTATGACCAACTGGGCATTTTAATGAGTGGAACACGAAGAACATGTCAAATGACAGGAATCATGTTGGTTAGTAATAGCAGTCTGATTTTTGCATGAGAGTTTTTTGTAATGAAAGGGTAACAAATCAATTGGATGTTCTGACCGACAAAATACATGGGACGTTTTCGTAATCTGACGTTCCAAATTTTTAAACTGTTCCACAATTAAAACTTCCCCTGTTCCAGTGTTCCCGTACATCAAAGTTTGTCCGACTAGACACCGTTAAGCTATTAACAAATTTTCAGCTTAGTCAACTTTTTTTGGTACGCGGGATCCAGGTCTAATAACCCTATGGTTAGTTTTGAATTTTAAAGAAATACCAACCAATATACAGCAATACTAACTTTTGTATTGTGGTACATATTTTCGAGTGAACTAGCAGCTTGGTACCACATGTTTTTTCGAACTGGCCCTAAGATAAATAAATGCCTTTTTTAATAAAAGAAAGTCATAAAAATTCCAAATCATTTTATTTGGAGCTGTCCATTGAAAAACCAAACAGTCTTATTTTATTGTAACCCTTAAGGACATAGGCGTAACATGTCGCTTATCAAAATGTTCAATGTGTTTTAAATGTATTAATTTTTTTCAAATCCTTAGAAAACTAATAAGAATTTGAAAAAAAAACTAAACGCAGCTTGAAAGATTACATTATTTCTGAGGGACGAACATCCCTGAAAACTTCTATAATGTTTATTTTAATAAGTTACGGGGGTGAACATAAAAAGGAAAATTTAGTGTTATTATTAATTGCAAATATTTCATTCAAAAGAAACTTTTTATTTAGTCTAAGAGACTTTCGGCCCTCGGTAAAAACGCAATCTTTCATTCTGCGTTTAAATTTTTCAAAAATACTTATTAGTTTTCTCAGGATTTGAAAAAAATGTACATATATCTACATTTAAAAGTTTTAAATTAAAACACATTGAAAATTTTGACTTTTATGTGGCACTCATTGTATTATTAATTTTCTTATCTTAATTGGCAACTAACATGTGTATCTCGACAAAAAAGTATATCTACTAAATAAATTATTTTTCAAACTCTTTCAAACTAGTTTGACAAACAATTTGAACTTTCAAACCTGTACGATTGACCAGTTTGACTTGACTTGAAATATTTGTCAGAAGGATTGACTTGAGTTTGACTTGAAATTAAGTCAAACTCAAGTCAAACTTGTGCAACTCTAATTGTGTTAATAATTTCGCATTCCTTGCTCATTCTATATAGGTCCACAACATTAGTCACATGATCCTTTCATGAAATTCTTAAGATGCGTCTGTAATACCAACAACTCGAAGGCCTCGAGTTTTCTTAAAGAAGCTTAAAGTATCCAGCTCTCTACTCCGTATAATAATGTAGAAAACACATAGCATCTGATAATAGAGATTTTGGTACCAAGTAACAAATCGCGACTTCTGAAAAGAGACTTCATACGAACGCTTATCTTGCTTTTCCTATGCATTGATTTATTTTAGTAGAATGGTTCTATTGACTGTTTATGTTGGTATCAAGGTGTGTATAGCTGTCCACCCTGTCAATTGGTTGTTGGTTAACCAAAAGTCGTTTATTAAATATTTCGCGCTTACTGATTACCGTGTACTTTGTTTCTTTCATCTTGAGATTAAGTTCACCTTCTCTACTTATATCTGATATGCGCGACATTATTATTTGCAAATCATCTAAGCTATCTGCAAAAACTACTGCGTCGTCGGCATATCTAATGTTGTTTAGATCAGTGTTGCCAACCGCATTTCTCTAGATTATCCGATGATCGCTCGAAAAATATCCGATTTGTCACGAAAATATACGCTCATAGGCGTAACCAGGGGGGTTTGGGGCTTATGACCCCCCCTAAACATGTACGTAATCCAAAACACACAAAAAACACAATATAATAAAATACCATATGTTTATTTTTTATTTTGCCCTATGTTACATTTTTTTGAAGGTGTAAATTTTACACAGCCAGTATTACAAACACCATCTTTTGTCACCAATAAAGCCCTAATTGTAGATGTATTTAAAGAGGTTTCTTTTATCTTTTTTATATTGAATACATTACTGAAAAAAATGAAACTAAATCGTGCAGTAGCTAGCATAAGTTTAAATACTAAATAGCCATAAATAAATTTCCTATTTTTGAAATTTGAATTGGATCAGTATGTCTTAAAGTGGAAACATTTATGCATTCAAATTCTAAACAAAACAATTCGCACAGGTCCCTTTTGTCCCTTCTTATCCAGATAATCACCATGAAAAGTATCGGATGTCGCTAAGATTCATCCAATATATAGGCTATTTTTGGAATTTTGGGTGGAACCAAAGAAAATTAATGTGTTGTTGGGAATATATGAATGAGAAGCGGATTTTTTAAAGATTATTTTTGTTATTAGTCTGTTGTAGTATATTGGTAGATACACTGAAAAATATACGCACATATCCGATTTATTCAAAGATACGAAGAAGATACGAACACTCTCAAAAAGATACGCAAATCGGATAATTATACGCCGATTGGCAACACTGGTTTAGACGCACTCGGTTGACTAATATGCCTTTCTGTAGTTCTCCCAATGCCTGCTCTAAGATATGTTCGGAGTAAATAGATAACACCGGAGACAGAATACATCCTTGTGTTATTCCCCTATCTATGCAGATTGCCTCTGTCAACTGATCATCAACTTTGATGTTGGCAGTTCCGTTGTAATAAAATATTTATAAGTATGTTAATAAAAATAAATAGTATAAATTATGTATAATTATTAAATTTATATCCTTTAATCACTTCTCTTCTTTCAAAATGGTTATGAGCTTATCATGTTCTTTCTATCAAATGTCTTTTTGTAATCGATAAAACAAATATATGTCACAATTGACATCCCTATTGGGCAGATCGATAATACCTCCAGACTGTTTTTGTTTTTTCAATGAAACTAATTATTTGACTATCACCTTTATATCAAATCACATAACCTGAATGTTTTTACATGCTTTATTAATAAAAATAAATTATTAAAAATAATTGTAATAATCGTGGTCTCACATCACCTATTAAAATATAGACGATAATTTTTTATCTATTAAAAAAATCTGTAGATACAGGTTTGTTTTACGTCATGTGGTGTCGTACGAATAATATTATTGTACTAAGAGACTATTATTAGTCCAGGAAAAAGTTTTTCCTAGGTTATCCTAAAAAACCAGGTATTTGACGACTTTTCCATTAATACACAGAGAGTAACAAAAAGGCAGGTCATAAATTGAATCACATACTCTGGGACCAAAAATAGTTCGATTGAACCTAAGTTACCTTAGTACAAATGTGCACATAAAAAAAGTTACAGCCTTTTGAAATTGCAAAAGAAAATCGATTTTTCCAATACAATCGTAAACTATTAGAGATTTTTTCTTAAGAATGGACATATGGCATTCTTATAGCAGGAACATCTAAAAAAAATAACAGTAAAATTGGTGCACCCCATAAAGATTTTTTGGGGGTTTTGATCCCTTAAACCCCCCCTCACAAACAACATTTGTGTACATTCCAATTAAATTTTTTATTGTGGAATCATTAGTTAAACACAATGTTTTTAAAACTTTTTTGCCCCTTAGTATTTTTTCGATAAGCCAGTTTTTATCGATATGTGGCTTCTTTTTTAATGTTTACAAAAACATTTTATGAGGGTTTTGTTCCCTTAAACCCCCTAAATATTTGTGTCCGTTTCAATTATATTATTATTGTGGTACCAATAGTTAAACACAATGTTTTTAACATTTATTTGCCTCGTAGTATTTTTTCGGCAAGCCAGTTTTTATCGAGATGTGGTTTTATCGAGCTTTTACGTATGTTCAAAATATCTCGACAAAAACTGACTTATCGAAAAAGCAATGAAAAAACTGCTTTTTGCTGAAAAAGGTACTGAAAAGCAAAAAACTGTAAAATCATTGTGTTTAACTAATGGTACCATAATAATAATATAATTGGAATTTACACAAAATTTTCGGGGGGGGGAGGATAAAAGGAACAAACCTCCCATTAAAATTTTTATGGGGTGCTCAAATTTCATTGTCATTTTTTTAAATGTCCCTGCCATAAGAATGCCACACGTCCATTTCCAATAAAATAATAAAATATCTGAAATAGTTTTCGATATATTCGGAAAAATCGATTTTCATTTTGTGACTTCAAAAGGCTTCAACTTTTTTTGTGTGCACATTTGTACTAAGGTAAGGTAGGTTCAACCGAACTATTTTTGATCCCAGAATATGTCATTTAATTTAGAACTTGCCTTTTTGTTACACTCTGTATACCTATATGGTAAGAATACCTATAAGTATCTTTTTTGTAGAAATTTGGGCATGGGTTTTTAACTATTAAATTATTACTATAAAAATATGATTTTTCGAATTTATTCGAAATTCTCTAGCCAACTCAAAAATAAAATAATAGAATACATTACCCAAAATCTATATCGTAGATTAGTAGTTGAGTAATTTTATATACAGGGTGTCCAGAAACTCTACCGACAAACGAAGACAGGAGATTCTTCCCACAATTTTAGGACAATTTAGCTCAATTCACCTAGTCCGAAAATTCCTAAGGGAGCTAGAGGTTTTTGAAAATGACGTCTTGTAATTAGTTTTTCCTTAATAACTCCAGAACTCTTCACGTTAGAATAACGAAAATCGGTACGTATATTTATCTTCCAGAGATAAATCGATTTCAACCATTGCGAATTTCTAGTACCGGTCATAGGCGGCCGCTTTGAGTAGGGCAATGGTTATATTATCACATAACTTTTTGTCTTTAACTTTTAAACGTTTTTAACACTGGATTATTAAATTGTGAGGTATTCTAGTATTAAAAGGTACTCTTGCTTTAAGTCGGTAGGACAGACGGTTTTCTAGATAAATCAATTTGAAAATTTTTGGTTTTTTGAATTTGAAAAAAAAAATTGAAAAATTTTTTCAAAAAAAAAACGGTGTATTTTACCACTTAAAGCAAGAGTAACTTTTAGTACTAGAATACCTCATAACTTAATAATCTAGAGTCAAAAATGCTTAAAAATTAAAGATAAAAACGTTATGCGATTAAATAACCGTTGACCTACCCAAAACGGATGCATATGACCCGTACTAGAAATTCGTAATTAATGAAATCGATTTATCTCTAAAATACAAATAAACGTACCAGGCTTCAGATTTCTAAATAGTTCTTTTTTGAAATTTTTTTTGGAAATTTCAAAAAAGAAAATTTTCAAATCGATTTTTCTAGAAAACGGTGTATCCTATCGACCTAATGCAAGAGTACCTTTTAGTTGTAGAATACCTTACAATTTAATAATCCAGAGTTAAAAATGCTTAAAACTTAAAGGTTAAAAGGTATGTGATAAAATAACTGTTGCCCTACCCAAAACGGACGCCTATGACCGGTATTAGAAATTCTCAATACATGGAATCGACTTATCTCTGGTAGATACATAGGTGTACCAATTTTCGTTTTTCTCAATACAAGCGTTCTGGAGTTACTTAAACAAAACTAATTACATGACGCCATCTTCAAAGAGCTCTAGTTCCCTTAAGTCGCGTTTACATGATGGCAATTGGCGAGACAATTGTCAGAAGACAACTGACTGGCATGAAATTATTGTCTTCGTGTAAACACTTCAGGCCAATTGCCTTGCCAACTGCCCTCACAATTGGCCCAAAATTCAGTTGTCTCCGGGAGTAGACTGAGGACAATGAGCTGCGCCCAGTGAGCCCCCCACCACTCGAAATCTCAATTGTCGCGACAATTGGCGCCGTGTGAACGGTGTAGGACAGTAGTGCTGTCTTGTTTTTTGCCAGTTCCCTCTAGATGACGAGCAGTCGGCCATGTTTTAGCTGTCTACTGCCATGGCAATAGTTGGCCCCGTGTAAACATCTTCTTTTTCAACTGGACTGGCCTCCGACAATCCGCAACCACGTGATGACAATTGTCCAATGACAATTGTCTCGCCAATTGCCATCGTGTAAACACGACTTTAGGAAGCATTTTCGGACTAGGTCAATTGGGTTAAAATATCTTAAAATTACCTGAGGAATCTCCTGTCTTCGTTTGTCGGTAGAGTTTCTGGACACCCTGTAATTTTAATTTACTTACATAACAATGGTTTTAAAAAACCGATCGTTTGCTGTTGAAAAAATGAAAATGTCATGTACCAATGATTAGTTTTATATAATTAGCTGTTGTAAAAAATGTGTAATAATTGCATTGAGAAATGATCAATTGAAATATGTTAATCAAGCTATCAACGCAATAATTGTTTATGGCAAGAAAAGTTGTAATAACACTTGTAATGGATTTTAGTAATTCCATTTTAAATAAAAATCGTGATTGTAACATAATACCGCATAATCTATTTATTGTTTCTAATAATAATAATAATATAATAAATGCGGAAACTAAATAGATCAACAGAATTAACAGCGAAACAAATAATAATAGATTTTAATTTAGAAGATATTACCTATTAGTAAGGGAGGAAGGTATGCTAAATTTGCAGTTACTCGAGCGTTATGGGTACCTATTGGGTTGCCTGGGGACCCTATAAAACCAAAAAACTTTAAGTAAAGTTTTCCATATAGGTGCGGACTTTCCATTTTTTAATTTAATTTTCCATTTCCACTAATCTTGTTTTCCGATTATAGCGTCATCTATCAATAATTCGAAAATATGTCTCGAATAAAAGTTACTTATTTTTACGTAAGGAATCCAAATCTGCAATAAAAAATTGGGACTTTTATTTAATATTTTAAAGTAATCCCCCACCTCCGTGGGGGGCCTTGTTTGGTGTCATTCGATAGATTTTTCAAAAATATTGAATATGTGTATTTTGCAGTTTTTCGATCTGATGGTTATTTCGCGAAATATCGCGGGGTTCCTATTTAAAATTAGAAATTTACCCCCCCCCCTCTTCATGTGAGAGTAGTGTTTAGTATCATTCGTTAGATTTTTAAAAAATATTTAACACTTATTTTTTAGTGTTTGGATCTGACGTTTATTTCTCGAAATATTCGCTTTTTTCTTGTAAATTTTTTTGTGACTTACCCATTTCCTTACGCCGCGCTCAAACCGTCAGATTTTTGAAATATGTACTGTTCTGCATATACTTAACTTACCTTATCTTAATCTGACGATTTCGAGTTTGTCTAAGGATATATTTTTTTTCGGGTTCCCTTTAACGATTAGGATCCAATATGTGGTAGGGGTACCTTTACAAGTAGTTACCCCATGTCATAATCTGACGCGCTCGAGTAGCTTTCAAAATCCCCGCTTGGGCTCCCCTACCATATATAGTATGATGCAAATGAAAGGAATAAATTCGTTATTTCGTAAGACGCGGATTTAAAAAATAATCAATCCCGAAACAGGTCGATTTTTATTTTTAAATTATGATTTTTAAATGATGATTATCGATGATTTTTTAAATTACGAATTTATTCCTTTCATTTGCACCACACTGTATATAATATATGTTATGGTGTTCTGGATGATTTTGAAAAACATTGTTAAAGTACCTACCTAATAAATAATATAATTCTAAAATTCAATAAAAAATCTGAAATATAATACACACAGGATGATTCACGTAGTTTTCATATTAGAAAACATCGAATTTACTCCTCTCTATAACTATCACTAGTTTACACATCCAAAATAATTATTGCTTGGTATCATTCATAGCGAAGCGAGCAAGATCTTTATAGTCCAAGTAATGAAGCTTAAAATAGGACAAAACCTCGCAATTTTTACAGAATGGATCGATTTGCTTGAAAATTTGAGGATAAGTAGTGGATAGTTCAAGGATCAAAATCTATATGAGGCCGAAAGGCGCTTTTACCATGGGGGTGGTTGCCACCCCATTTGAGGGGTGGAAATTTTTTATTATATTTTAATTGCAAAAGTTGGTAAAAACGTTCATTCTAAGCAAAAAACGTTCTATACTGTTGTGATCTTGATTATTGATATGAGATAATATTTTTATATGTCATTTAATTTAATCAATGCATTAATAATAATCTAATTAATTTACCAAATCACACATCAATATGTTTTCAATCTCAGGGCTTTTTATAAAATTAATTACTTACATACGTGGCTTCTAAGTATTTCTTAATGGTTCCTAATCGGGATAGGAAAGAAAAGAGTAAAATAATAACACATATGGGTTACAATTGTAATCAAAATATTGTTTATTTTGTTTAAATGGCAATCACTGCTTAATATTTGCTATATCTTATTATTCTTAAACATAACATTGACACATGGGAATCTTATTTCCTTTTGATTTCCAATTTGAAAGTTTTTATTAACATTTAACTATTATGATTTATCAGCAACAATTCTATTTAAGTTTGATGAAGCTTTTCTGATATTATTGATTATGTTTCTTCAAATTTAAATGTGGTATTTACTACGAAAAACCCATACATTCATGTCCAAACAAATGAGACTGACCTTTTTCTGGTGCACTGAGAATGTCTTCACACAAGACCCGTTTCCTGCTATCCTTGGCTGCAATCAAAACCTCGTCCTGGCTTCCAGTAATGTTCTCCTCTGAAACTCACTCGTATAGCTCTCGTTTCCTGCTTCTGTCGTGATGCTGTGTTCTACCTTTTTCGAAACTGCAATCAGCTACCGGGAACTCTTGGCTCAAGGAGGTTCTTTTACTCTCAACCTGGCCTACCTCTCGTTCTACGATAGATACTCCACACTCACGGAACTAAACCGGCTTTCTCACTCTCCGTGCACTACCGTCTACTACTCGACTTCACTTCTCGACAGCTCAAAACATTCTGATCTCTATTTGTCATTCATTCCCCTACTTTCTAAATATCCCTTCCAGATTCACAAATCAAACTTCCACCACCAACTCTCATTCGCAGTATTCCTCAAAACCAATTTTTAAACTTTCTAAATATGCTTAATGGATTTCAAAGAAAATAGTTAATTCCCATTCTAAAATTACTTTCTACTATATACAAATTTTAATGACCTATTCTCTATTTCCACTTAGTCTTATTTAGCATCGGCTAATGATCGATCCTTCCGCGAACAAACATAATTACCTATTATCGATTTCACTTGAGTCTTATTTAATCACTTCTTAAAATTAAATATAACAATTTGTTGTATACAGGTTGTTCTAAATTTATATGCCCGTGGTTGAGAAAATTGAAAATATTTTATATTAAATTGAATTTTGTCTATAATTATCAAATTTTAATTTTCATATCAAATAGAAATATAACAAATCCCCGCCTTGTATTCGATAAAATTTATCTGCATTTTTAAATAAATTTTCTTGAGGCAAAACCAACTCCCTGTATATTTCCTTACTTTAATCTACGTCTTATATCCTAACTTACTATCTACTTCATGTAATTCTGTCTTTTATTCATGATATTTGTATACATCGTGAATATTATAAATTCCTCGGATCTTTTCCGAGTTCCTGTGCCTCAACTCATAACTATTTATCCCATTTTCATTATTCACGATATACGGGCCTTCGAAAACAGGCATCAACTTTGCGCAAATGCCCCCAGGAAGATTTGATACTCGTAATGCCCTCACGAGTACTTTTTCACCCTTTTGGAAAGTCACTGGTCTTCTTTTTCTATTTTGTTCCTGTCTTTGGATATATTTTTCGTTGCTTCGCCGTAATCTTCTCTGTACGGTTTCAATCACCTGTTGATATTCTTTTGGCTCTTGGTCTTCCCATGGCCTTATCGGCAGTACACCCTTCATGATGTATTCTGGGGTCTCTTTTGTTACTGTGCTCGGAATTGTATTTAGATACCTTTCTATTTCCGCCATTTTCCTGTCCCAGTGGCGATGTTGACCATCTGTTGCAATGCGAAGAAATTTCGTCACTTCCTGTATGAATCGTTCCGAAGGATTACTCTGTGGATGCCTGATGCTGACAAAATTTGTCTCTATTCCTCGTTCTCGAAGTTGTCCCTTGAAACGATCATTTCGGAAATACGTTGCATTGTCCAGTAGAATCTTTTTTGGTGTTCCTACTATGGCTATAAAATTGTCGATTTTTCTTAATATTTCTTCCCCCTTTGTGGTGCGGCAACTATATAATTTTACGTATTTTGAAAACACATCCACCATTACCAGAATATGTTTGTTCCTTTTAGTGGTCATAATTAGATCGCTTAACATATCTATTGCTACAATGTCTAGTTTGTTTCGGGCTTCAATATTTTTGGCAACATTTTCGTTTTTGAAATTCCGACTCTTATATTTTTGACATACATCGCACTTCTGGGTAATTTCCTTTGCAATGCGATAATCCTGTCGGCTTATGTAATTTTCCCTAAAAACGAGCCAAACTTTTCTGCTACCGATATGCCCATTGTCCTCATGTAATTTCTTTATTATCTTTTCGGCCAATGTCTGTGTCACTAAATATAGTTCCTTTCCGTCTATTCTCTTAAAATATATGTTATTTTCTACTTCCGCTCTTCTTTTCTCTCTTTCCTCTAGGTCTTCCTGGTTTGTCCTTATCTCATTTAACGAATATACCCCTTCTTCTTGTATTAATCTATTTAGTCCCACCTGTAGAGTAATTGTTTCCTTTTTTCCGGTGTCCTCATCCCGTGTTAGAGCGTCGGCTATTATGTTGTCTTTTCCTTTTATATATCGGAACTCAAAATCATACTCCTGTAATAACAGAATGCCTCTATGTATTCTATTATTTACTAATCTATTCTTCATGATATGTACTAAAGCTGCATGGTCTGTTTCGATTGTGAATTTTGCTCCCAATAAGTAAAACCTCAATTTGTTTACGCAATATAGTACACTGGCAAACTCCAATTCTGTAACACTATATTTTCTCTCATGTGTTTTAGTCACTCGAGATATAAAACATATCGGTACTTCTTGGTCGTTTTGTATTTGAGACAGAACTCCTGCAAATTTTTGTATGGACGCATCAGTTCGGAGTATAAAAGGTAAATTGTAAATGGGGTGGTATATTTTCGTTCCTTTTGCGAATTCTCGTTTTAATGTTTCGAAAGCTTCCTCCTGTTCTTCTTTCCAATTCCATTTTATTCCTTTTTTAAGCAATTTTATCAGAGGGATTTCCTTTTGGCTCAAATCGGGAATCAGCTTTTTAAAATAATTTATCGTGCCAAGAAAACCTCTCAATGTTTTCAAATTCGTTGGTCTTGGGTATTCATCTATGAGCTTGACTCTGTCTTCGGCTAATCTTACTGTTTTGGTGTCCAATTGAAAACCCAAATAAATGACTTCTTTTTGAAAAAATTGACATTTTTCAATGTTTAATTTCAATCCCGCTGTGTCCAATTCTTTCAGAATTATTTCTATGTGTTCCAGATGACTCTGAGTATCTTGTGAAAAAATTAATAAATCATCGATATAATGAACTATGAAATCTTCATGGCGATTCAAAATGGTATGTAGTGCTCGGACGAGTGCAGCACAAGCACTCTGCAATCCAAATGGCACTACCTTAAACCGGTAGACAATACCATCAATAGAAAAAGCGGTGTAGTTTCTACACTTTTCAGCTAACGGTATCAACCAAAAACTGTGTTTTAAATCAATTTTCGAAAATATGTGTGACCCGGTGATTCTTCCAAAAATGGCCTCGATGTTTAGAGGTGATTCATATTGTGATACAGTGTGCTGGGTGATATTCCTGGCATCTAAACATAATCTCAATTCTCCATTGCTTTTCTTTACTATCACAATCGGGTTAACATACGGTGAATCACATCTTTCGATGATTTGATCTTCCAACATTTTATTTATTTCTTCTTTCACCTCTTGTCGATACTTGTATGGAATCGGGTAAGTCTTTGATCGAAAATTTCCCAAGTTTTTCACCTCAAATGAATGTTCGTACTTTTTCGCCACTCTGTTTTCCTCATTGATCAAATTTTCGTAGTTTCTTAACATCAACCGCAATTCCTTTTCTTTCCCTTCTCCACATATCAATTTTCTGTCTTTTTTTTCAGATTCTTCACACATGTTTACCGTGCATTCTGCATCCTCGTTTGCATATACCTCCTCTTCAAATACGACTGTTTCAATCATATTCTTTTCACTTTCATTTTTTTGCTTTATTTCTTCTTCTCCTGAGCTCGTCTCTTCTTTTGAGGAATCCCAGGTTTTCCTTGTTTCTGATACTCCCAAATTTTCTTCTTCTGGGCTCAACTCTTCTTTTGAGGAGCCACAGGTTTCATTTTCTTTTATCCTTTTCTGACTTTTTCTCCCTTTTCTTCTTTGTCCTTGCTTCGTTGCCAAATTCATTTCCACTGTTTGTTCTTTACCTGATTCGTCCGTATTTTGTTTCTCCTGTTCCTTGTCCTGTTCCTTTTCTTTTTCTTCTGTTAGTTTCATCGTATTATTTTTAAAATCTATCACTACATGTTTTTCTGCCAATTCGTCAACTCCTACTATCATGTCATGTGACATATTTGGCATTATTACACATTGTAGTGCATACATATTCTTACCCAGTCGTACCATTACTCGTATGCCTTCATTTATAGTTGCCAATGTCCGTTTGTTTGCGCCCACTAAATTTACCCTAGGTATTTTGTAAATTAAATTTGTTAAGTTAACTTCTTCTATTAGTTTTCTGTTGACCAATGTTATTTCCGATCCAGTATCTATCATAATTTTAATTGGTGTCTCGTTGATAAATCCATCCACAAATTTTAAATTAATTCCATTTTTCTTTTCGTTGTTTCCTGCCAATTTAATAAACTCCTTGGGGTGACAAAAGATTCCTGTTTGTTTTTTTGTTTTTAGTGAGCGCCGTCGTGAAAAGACGCCGGTTGCTCATCGTTGTTTATATTTTCGTCATAATGTCTCTCTCCGTCATATTCATCTGTCTGGGTATTATTTACTTCTCTTCTATTTTCTCTAGGTCTGTCGGATCTGTTTCGGTTTTCTCGATATCCCTGTTCATTTTGTCTACCATTATTTCTGTTTTCTTGATTTGAGCGTGTGGTGTTTCTATTCTGGTATTCTCGATTTCTGTCCTCATTCCATTGCCTATTTCTTTGTTCATAATTTCCTCTTCCGTTGTCTCTATTTTCGTTTTCCCTTCTGGGATTAAAATCTCGTCTTGTATAGTCCCTCCTATTTTGATTTCTATCTCTGTAATCTTGTGTTTCTCGGGGCCTGTAATCTTCTCGCGACCTTCTAGATTTTCTTTCTCTTAGACGTGATTCTCTTATTTGTAGGAATTGGCATAAACTATCTATGTCTTTGTAATTTTGCAATGTGATATGGTCTTCCAGCGTTTCCTCGAAATGTCTTGCAATCAGTTCGACTAATTGTTCCGATGAGTAATTATATTGTAAATGTTTTGCATTATTGTAAATTTGCAAAGCATATGTCCTTTCTGATACACCCATCCTATCATTGTATTTCCCATTTTGCAATTCCTTGTTAATTTCCAATTGTTGGACCTTTCCCCAGAAATAATTCAAAAATTTTTGTTCAAATTGTTGCCAATTTCCGAATTCTTCTTCTTTGCTATCGAACCATAGGCTTGCTTCATATTTGAGATGGTTTCTGATAGTTTCTTTTGCTGTTTCGAAATTTCCGATGTGCTGTATTTTCTTTTTCAGGCTATTTATGAACGGCACTGGGTGTAATCTTCTTACATCCCCGCCAAACCTTACCTTCACGTCATCTGTGCTATGTATAACCATTTCTCTTCTTTCTCCGACATTCTGTTGCGTCCTGTTTTCGGTGACTTGTTTTTCTATTTCTGTGATTCTTTTTTCCACTTCTTCTCTGTCTACTTGAATAGCATTTTCTAACTTATTTTCCAAATTTTCTATTTCCTTTTTCTGGCCATTCGTTAACTCCTCCATTTTGTTTTGAATTATCATTTCTTGTTCTTTCATGTGGTCCTTCATTCTAATTTCTTGTTCTTGCATGTGATCTTTAATTTTCATTTCTTGCTGTTCTATCTCGTTTTTCATTGTTGTCAAACATCCTTTTATTTCCTTTTCATACTTTTCTATGCGTTCCTCTATTTTCTTATTGTTCTCTTCTATTGCTTGTTTTGTTTCCTTTTGATTGTCATCCATTTTTTGCTGTGTTTCATCCATTTTTTGATCCACTTTATCCATTTTCTTTGATGTTTCTTCCTGATTTTTATCCATCGTCCTTTTTGCTTCATCCATTGCTTGTTTTGTTTCTCTTTGATTGTCATCCAGTTTTTGTTCTATTCTTTGTGACTGGAGTTGCATCATTTGCAATAATTTATCTATTCCTGATAATTCTTGCTGTCCTGATGCCATGATTGTAGTGTCTAAAATATCTTCTTGGTCTGAATTATTCTCTTGATTTGAATGTTCTTTTTGTTTTTTGTTGTCCTTGCTTTGGCTTCTTGTCACAGACATTTGTTTTCAAGAAGTACTGTCCCCGCCAAATATGAAATTTTACTAGTATGTTACCAAGACGACTTTTTCTCACCCAAATATTATAAATTGTTAATAAATATATCAAATGTAAATATCGTAAAAATAAAATATTAAATCAGTTATGTAAAATTTGTACCTAAAGAGATCTAAAATTTTATGTTATCAAATGTAAGTATCTCACTTTTTACCACAGGCATATAAATTTTCAAATACCGGCTTTACTCTTTCTATCCTTCAAATTTGCCACTAGAAATACTTTACAATGCCCTCCACGTTGGACGACAGTTGTTGTGATCTTGATTATTGATATGAGATAATATTTTTATATGTCATTTAATTTAATCAATGCATTAATAATAATCTAATTAATTTACCAAATCACACATCAATATGTTTTCAATCTCAGGGCTTTTTATAAAATTAATTACTTACATACGTGGCTTCTAAGTATTTCTTAATGGTTCCTAATCGGGATAGGAAAGAAAAGAGTAAAATAATAACACATATGGGTTACAATTGTAATCAAAATATTGTTTATTTTGTTTAAATGGCAATCACTGCTTAATATTTGCTATATCTTATTATTCTTAAACATAACATTGACACATGGGAATCTTATTTCCTTTTGATTTCCAATTTGAAAGTTTTTATTAACATTTAACTATTATGATTTATCAGCAACAATTCTATTTAAGTTTGATGAAGCTTTTCTGATATTATTGATTATGTTTCTTCAAATTTAAATGTGGTATTTACTACGAAAAACCCATACATTCATGTCCAAACAAATGAGACTGACCTTTTTCTGGTGCACTGAGAATGTCTTCACACAAGACCCGTTTCCTGCTATCCTTGGCTGCAATCAAAACCTCGTCCTGGCTTCCAGTAATGTTCTCCTCTGAAACTCACTCGTATAGCTCTCGTTTCCTGCTTCTGTCGTGATGCTGTGTTCTACCTTTTTCGAAACTGCAATCAGCTACCGGGAACTCTTGGCTCAAGGAGGTTCTTTTACTCTCAACCTGGCCTACCTCTCGTTCTACGATAGATACTCCACACTCACGGAACTAAACCGGCTTTCTCACTCTCCGTGCACTACCGTCTACTACTCGACTTCACTTCTCGACAGCTCAAAACATTCTGATCTCTATTTGTCATTCATTCCCCTACTTTCTAAATATCCCTTCCAGATTCACAAATCAAACTTCCACCACCAACTCTCATTCGCAGTATTCCTCAAAACCAATTTTTAAACTTTCTAAATATGCTTAATGGATTTCAAAGAAAATAGTTAATTCCCATTCTAAAATTACTTTCTACTATATACAAATTTTAATGACCTATTCTCTATTTCCACTTAGTCTTATTTAGCATCGGCTAATGATCGATCCTTCCGCGAACAAACATAATTACCTATTATCGATTTCACTTGAGTCTTATTTAATCACTTCTTAAAATTAAATATAACAATTTGTTGTATACAGGTTGTTCTAAATTTATATGCCCGTGGTTGAGAAAATTGAAAATATTTTATATTAAATTGAATTTTGTCTATAATTATCAAATTTTAATTTTCATATCAAATAGAAATATAACAATACATTTATTTGCTAAAATTGATAGTTTTCAATTGATTCGCTATCGAAAGTGTTAGTTTTATATCGAAAATATCAATGTTTTTAATGAGTTTTCTGCTAATAACCCCAAAAGTTTTCGTTTTTTCAAAACAACTTTATGTAACAAAAATGTACCTTTATAAAAAATAAACAAAACCGTTTTTTTAAATTTTCTTAGAGACCATAGTAATCGAGCTATACTTTATTATATGTTGGCTCTTCTTCGTCAAATGCTAAATATTCTAGTTTCAAAGTCAAAAGACGGGAAAACTATGCATTTTTCGAGGATAACTTATTCGAACTAATATAAAGTACTTAAAAATATCTATCCTGAAATTAAAAAGAAGTCTCTAGCTCAAAAATTAAGTGACTTATAATGAAAAGAACGTCAGTCCCCATTTTTTTCAGCGAAAAAGTGATCACAAGCAACCCCCTAATCACCACTCTAATTAAAATTAGTCATTAACCTTATTTGGTATTTTTTATTCATATATTTTTAATAGGTTCTAGAAGTTTCATCGGCTTAGAATGATTAGTTTTAAAAAAAAAATGGAGTTAAAAATGAATAACGAATTTTTGTAGTTTGGAAAAAATGCCTTTTTCTTCAGAATAGCAAGATTAGCATCAGAGATACGAAAAAGTGTTTAAAAGTGAAATTTTAGCTTGTTTAATTCCCAATAACACAGTTTACAAAAATATTTTCTACGGTAAAAATTGAGTGAGATATTGATAATTAAAGCTTGTAATAACATGCAAAAACCACCTTTACCATCCCTCTAAAAGTCACCTCTTCTTGCGACTGAGGATTACAGAAAGATTTAGTATTAATCGACTTATATATCTTGTAAAAGCCTACAAAATTATTTTTTACAAAACTTTCTAAGATAAAAAATAAAAAAGTTACGGTTAAAAAATCAATATATATTTTTGAAAAAAAAAAAGGAGAAATCCAATTGGAAGCATAATAATGTAAGTTAGCGGTATTTTTAGTCATTGGGCTTATTCATTTTTATTTATTTATGTATTATTGATAGATTCTAGAAGTTTGACTGGCTTAGAATGATTAGTTTTAAAAAAACTGGAGTTAAAAGCAATTAAGGAATTTTTGTAGTTTGGTAAAAAATGCCATTTTCTTCAGAATAGAAAGATTAGCATTAGAGATACGAAAAAATGTTTCCATATAAAATTGTAGGTTATTTAATTCCCAAGAACTTGGTTTGAAAAAAATTTTTCTACGCCAAAAACTGAGTGTATTGTAAATTAGTAGATATCGAAAAACATTGATTTTTTCTAAACAAAACTAACACTATCGTTAGCGAATAAATCGAAAACTATTAATTTTATCAAAAAAATGTATAAAAGATTTTTTGCTTAGAATGAACGTTTTTATCAACTTTTCCGGTCAAAATATAATTAAAAATTTCCACCCCCGAGATGGGGTGGCAACCGCCCCCATGATAAAAGCGCCTTTCGGCATCATATAGATTTTGATCCTTGGACTATCCACTACTTATTCTAAAATTTTCAAGCAAATCGATCCATTCTGTAAAAATTGCGAGGTGAAAAGCTTGAGTTCTTGGCCTATTAGGCACATACTCACGTATTACAACAGTCAACAATATGGAATCAATATAAACGTAAAAAGATAAAGCTCATAATTTGTAACGAGTAAGCGATGGACTACCCAGCTAATTGAAATAATATTCGAAAATATTACCCCAACTAACCAAGATAGCCATCGTTACACCCTTAGCTTAGCTCAGTCACTCAGGTGTGTGTTCGTCTTGTCCTAACCTTAGATATGAACTATGAAAATTGGAATGGAAGCAAACAAAAGAATATTTTTAACTAATCACGTTTATTGTTCATAAACATATAATAAATAAAATGACTTAGTAAATTGCATTAACAAATGTATTCAAATTCTTGCCAAAAACTAACAATTCTGGATTATACTTATGGCTTTTGGTATTCGGCTCGATGGTAACTTCTAGATGTCGTATGGTACTGCTGCTGGTTCTGCAACGGGCTCTGGGGTTCTAAAAGCTGTACTCCACCAGGCCTATACAGGTGTTGGTCGTTGCAGTGTAGTGTTTGGGGTTGCAGAATGGATGCCATGTCATCGTTGTTCTATCGCCGGCGATTTGAGGGTTGTTGAAACTCCCGGAGGGAGAACGGTGATCTTATTCCAAAAACTATAAAATAGAAACACATATCAATCATCAAGAAGAAAAACCAACGTGTGCCATCTGCCGTTCTAATCGTCAGGAAGAGTAGCAGATGACAAGAATAAACTAAATGAAATTTAGATGAGAAGAATAGTTAAAATTTTGATTACTATACGTGCATATATGTAAATTAAAAAACATAATATATTCAAAACTAAAATATCAGAACATATGGTCTGACATTGAAAGTTAGGTTAGATAAAAAAAACATTAGAAAAACTGTAAGATGTAGAAATGTAACTAATATGATAAGAACTCACCCCAAGAGAAATGATATGGAAATAGATAGGGCCTTATGGGCTCATCTCATTAAATATATTTATTTTTCCATTCCATTTGGATTTTGTGTCAGCGGGTAGGGATGACGGATGAAGTGACACTGTCATTGAAAACGACATTTGAAACGACGACCAAGTACTATGAAGTAGCAGGTATGTTCAGTATTGAAATACAGATATTTAGAGAGTATATACAGGGTGCGTTCAGTATGATGATTTAAATGAAAAGAGATATACTAAATAGAAGATAATAAAAGAGGGTATTAAAAAAGGATAATCAAAGAGAATAATCAAAGAGGATAATAAAAGAGGGCGCCAACCGATTTTTAAAGGGGAAATGGGTAAACCAAATAGAAGAAGATAATTATTAATGAAATATTAAAGGAAATAAGGTAAAATAATTATTTAAAAATAAAACATAAAAGATGTGACGTTTGTAACGTTACAAATTAAAAAAATAACAGAAAGTCAACTCTACGTCAACCAAATCCCATAGTAGGGGAGCAAAGTATGCTAAATGTGCAGTCACTCGAGCGTTATGGGGACCTATTGAGTTGTGAAGAGTAGGTCGTAAAACCAAAAAAAGTTAAGTAAAGTTTTCCATTTAAGTGACGACTTTCCATTTTTTAATAATTTAATTTTCCATTTCCAACAATAGTTTTTTCCGATTATAACGCCATCTATCCATAATTCGAAAAAATGTTTCGAATAAAAAATGGAGGCCTTTATTTAAGATTTTAAAGTAACCCCTCACCCCACCAAGGGCGCGTCCATACGGCACGCTGGTTTCCAAGTCAGAAAGCCGACGCCGAGTCGGTGCGCGCTAAATCCTTCGCATTTAAATAAGTCTGTCCAAAGTGCACCAACGCGCTGGCAACTAACTACGAATGATAATTCGCACATCGACTCAGCGCTGGCTGTCTGAGTCAGAAACCAGCGTGCACTATGGACGCGCCCTTAGTGTACGTTCATAACGGAAACCACAGCATCCTATTCTCGCCTAGAGCCATAGAGCGTAGCATCGTACTCTTCATGATCGTGAACTCTCGCATTTACAACATTGCATTCGTTATTGTTTGTTTGTGTTTATACGACTGCGGTCACTAAATCCATTCGTCAAAATAATGCATTTATTTTATATTACTATTATAATATAGTATACTATCGATCGCCAGGTAAAAATAATGCCTACGAGAATTCACGAACATGAAGAGTAGGATGCTATGCTCTAGACGGGTGTAGGAAAGTTGGTCGAGAACACTTCGTCGACGGAAAATTAGTCGACATTTGGTCGACAAACAGTTGGTCGAATGTACAATTAATCGAATGTACAATTATTCGTCGAAGAACATGTATTCGAATGGATTTTGCGTCGACAAACTGTTACTTATCTTTAGGTTAAAGGGATTAATGTTGACAAACGACGGTTTTTATTTTGTTAACTGGAGTATTGTATTATAAATATCTGAATTTTTTTTGTGTTCTTGTTTTCTGTTTTTTTTTTGTTAATTTTTTTTCTAAATCTTAATTGTTTTTAAATTTAATGAAAAAATTGGCTGCGGTGGAAGAGTAGACAGCAAATATAAACCGATATTTTAATTAGTGATGTTGTAGCATTCTTCTTTTTGGTGTCGGCGCACTTGAGAACGGAGCATTTCCGGACAAGTCAAATTTGGGGGTACTTGCGGACAAGACGAAATATGCGAGATGCTGAGGTAAATAAATTGTTAGGGAATCGAGGCATTTCCGTACAATGTTTTAAACTTCAATAATCAACTAATATCAATAAAAAAGTAAAGAAATTATGAGAATAAACTTCCCTTAGGCTTAGGACTGGCAACCTATAAAATAATTTTTTTGGTATGGTTCAAAGAACCTAACTTTATAATATTGGCGTGTTTCCGCCATGTATTATTCCCTTTGGGTCTTTGTCGACGAAAAATCCATTCGATCAAATGTTCGTCGACGAATTGTACATTCGATGAATTGTGCATTTGACCAAATGTTTGTCGACCAAATGTTGTCGACTAATTTTCCGTCGACGAAGTGTTCTCGACGAAATTTCCGACACCGGCTCTAGGCGAGGATACGATGCGATGGTCTCCGTTATGAAAGTACACTTACGCACTACAACTATCTAGGCACCATAATAAACGAAGGATCAACCAGATGAGAGCGTGTATCGGAAAAGCTAGATCCACCTTCAAGTGGATGGGTCCTTCTTCAACAGTCTGATCCTCACCTGGAATAAACGTAGGAATGCTGCGATGCTACGTTTTCCCTGTTATTATTTATGGCGATGAATTGTGGACTTTAAATGAAGATATGTGCAGAAGATTGGGAGCATTTGAGATGTGGCTATATCGGAGAAAACTTAAAATCTCGTGTCTCTTGCGCTGACCGAGTCACAAATGACCAGAGCTGACCACCATAAAATCTCGAAAGCTACAATACTTCATACACATTATGCAAAATGAATCTAGATACGACTTCCTACAAGCTATCCTGTACGGAAAACTATTTGGAAAGCGGGATATAGGAAGAAGAAGAACATGCTGGTTAAATAACCTGAGAACTTGGTTCAACACACCATCTGGGCAGCTGTTCTGCTTTGTTGTAGACAAGATAAAGGTTGCCGTAACAATGGTCAATCGTCACGGATAGGCGCATCAAGAAGAATATGTGCTCGAGAACACCTTCTGAACATAACACAAATAATAATAGAAAAATCTAAGGATGAAACGATACGATAAACTACCCCAGACAATCGAAATAATATTGAATAATAGGTCTTTTCCAACCAACAGTCAAACTAGTCAGAAATCTTCAGCAAACAGTTGGCCAGTGCAAGAACATAATACACTTATCAGTGCTATCCCCTCTACTCGCGCTGGTCGACTACTCGCTGATAGTTTCTGACTGGTTTGACTGCTAGTTGGAACAAACCTAATAATACTTCAATCATCTATGATCTATCGTTCACCCTGGCCTAGCTCAGTCACTTGTGTTCGTTTTGTTCTAATCTTAAATATGAACTATGAAAGTCCGAATTGGACGCAAACAAAACAATACTTTAACTAATCATGTTTATTGTTTATTAAAGATATAATAAAAATGTGACTTATTAGACGAGGGCATTTAGCACAAAATAAATAAATTTTTAAATACAGCACCTAGAGACTTGCAGTTTTTTGCATTATGTTCAGGATGACGTCAGGAAAAAAGTCCACTATTTAAAAATGGGTGGAAATGCATAATTGCCCTGTAAAGTGCATAAAATGCATCCAAAATTGCATACATATCAAAATAAAGTCAAAATCAGTATACTAAGGAACAAAATTTATTATTTGGTGGGTTTTTGGGGTCACTGAATACGATTACGTAATCAGAACAGACCCCAGGATCACCTGGTGCCTAAGGTCAGTGCAAGAGACGTGTTCTTCTGGAGTTTCTATGGTTTTTGGCATTAAATCGATGGAAATGGATTAATCACGGGTTTTAGAGGTCACTAAGTACTAATATGCCATCAGAATTGACCTCCGGAGTACCTGGTGTCCAGGGTCGCTACTAAGGTACTTCATCTTCTGGAGTTTCGAGGGATTTCGGCATTAAATTGATGCAACTGGACTATTCGGGGGGTTTTTGAGTTGGTTAAACACGAATATGCCATCAGAACAGACCTCTGGATCACCTGGTGCCCAAGGTCACTGCAAGGGACGTCATCTTCTGGACTTTCGAGGGCTTTCGGTATTAAATTACTCGGGGGTTTTTAAGGTCGCCAAAAACGAATACGCCATCAGAATAGACCACCGGATTACCTAGTTCCCAAGGTCACTGCAAGGGACGTCATCTTCTGGAGTTTCGAGTGCTTTCGGTATTAAATTGATGCAAACGGATTACTTACGTGTTTCTGGGGTCGCTAAACACGAATATGCCATCAGAATATTGAATTCATTCCGGAGTACCTGGTGCCTAGGATCGCTACTAAGGCACGTAATCTTCTGGAGTTTCGAGTGTTTTCGGCATTAAATTGATGTAAACGGATTACTCACGGGTCTTTTGGGGTCGGTAAACACGAATATGATATCAGAACTGAATTTCGGAATACCTGGTGCCCAGGGTCGCTACTAAGGCACGTCATCTTCTGGGGTTTCGAGGGTTTTCGGCATTTTAAAGATACAAATGGATTACTGGAGGGTTTTTGAGGTTGCTTAACACGAATATGCCATAAGAACCGACCTCCTGTGCAGCTGGAGCCCAAGATGACTGCAAGGGACGTTCTCTTCTGGAGTTTTGAGGGATTTTGTCATTAAATTAATAAAAATGGATTACTCAGGGGTTTTTGAGGTGTTAGACACGAATATGCCATCAGAACAGACCTCCGGATCACCTGGTGCCCAAAGTCACTGCAAAGGACGTCACCTTCTGGAGTTTCGAGTGATTTCGGTATAAAATTGATGCAAACGGATTACTTAGTTATTAATTATGATATGATATTCGTATTTAGCGACCCCTAAAACTCGTGAGTAATCCATTTGCATCAATTTAATGCCAAAAACCAAAGAAACTCCAGAAGATGACGTCTCTTGCCGTTACCTTATGCACCAGGTGATCCGCGGATTAGTTCTGATGGCGTAATCGTATTCAGTGACCTCAAAAACCTCCCAAATAATAAATTTTGTTCCTTAGTATACTGATTTTGACTTTATTTTTATATTTATGAAATTTTGGATGCATTTTATGCACTTTACAGTGCAGTTATGCATTTCCACCCATTTTTGAATGGTAGACTTTTTTCCTGACGTCATCCTGAACATAATGCAAAAAACTGCAAGTCTCTAGGTGCTGTATTTAAAAATTTATTTATTCGGGTGTTTTTAGTGCTAAATGCCCTGGTCTATATTAAATGCATTATCAAATATATTCAAATTGGTGCCAAAAACTAACAATTTTTGGATTAGCTTTTGGTATTTGATGGTAGATCTTCTTGATGTCGGATGGTACAGCTGTCGACTTGTTATAAACCTGGGCAGATGTTATGGCCCTAGGTCCCTGCAGCTACGGTCTGGGTGGTGTTGGTTGTTGCAGTTGGGTTGAGATGCATCTTCGTGTCGTTGGGGATGGGGATTCATGCTTGAGGCTCCCGAAGGGAGAAAGGTGATCTTATTACAAGAAACTAGAAGATAAAATACATATCAAACATCAATAAGTAAAAAACCAAAACGAGCCTTTGCCAAATAATCGTAAAAAGCAGCAAATATCAAAGGAATAAGATAAAATTAATAGTAACGATTACTAGTTAAATTATCTGATTTATGCATGCATATATGTATGTAACTTAAAAATTAAAATATGGAGACAACACACGTGAGTGGATATTTAAAGGTTAGATAAAAAAACGATTATAAAAACTGTTAATATTGAACTGCGATTACAAGAAATAGTATATTAAGTATGGAGAACGGTAAGGGTTTTATACCGATCGAAGACAATTGTTTGGAGGAGGAGCGGAGCGACGACTCCAATTATTGTCTGAGATCGGTTACCCTTAATGTTCGACATGCTTATAACGTTTTTTGCACGATTGATACCATTATAAATTATAAAATAAACATTTTCGTCATATTGACTAGTTTCATTCATTTTATCAAGATAGATAGATACTTTGGTTGTTAGGTAGTAACTAGGGTACATAACGACAATGGAGAATTGAGTTTTTATTTAGTTGTCAATAATTTTAAGTACAATTTTGATTATTATAAATTAAAATATGAGCGAAAATGAATTTGAAGAAATTGAACGGGCTTGGGAAGAAGGGTGTTCCGCAATTATCAAATTATCAAATTATCCGTTATCAAAATACCTACCAAAGTTTTAAAAAATGGTGCGAAGGCAAGAATTTAAGAATCGAAGGAAAGACTCTATTGGCGTATTTCGTTCAAAGACATATTAGACCAGGGCGCATCTGTAAAAATATTAGTACATTTGGACGTTGAGAGGTGACTCAAATTTTTTTGCAGAAATTGCTTGAAAATAATTCAAATAATAATATTTGAGTTATTCTCCCTCTCGAAAAGGTCCGGAACATTGTTTAAATAATCAAAATGTCAAAAAATGAAGGAAAAATTCGATTTTTTTCTTCGTTTTTTGATTATAATTTTAAAAGTATTCATTTCTGACAAAAGTTGTACTAACATAAAAGTTGCGTAATTAAATTTTCTACAATATAGAGTTGGCTAACAATTTAAAAAATAGTCACCCTTTTTGCAAAATAGCAATAATTGCGAAAAAAACATACAAAAACAAGTATTCGCATTTTACGTTTTTCAACAATTTGTGCTACATTTAGGACCTTCATATTTCACTCAGAAAAACTTTATGATACAGTAAAACAATATTGTAAATTTCGTTAAGATCGGTTTTATAGATTTTGCAAAATAAATTTTGAAATCTAGCTTTCGCAAAAAAAATTCATTTTTTCAAAATGTTACAGGACCGAAAATAAAGCAGATAGCAAGTTGAAATTTTTTTTGATTATAGAAGTATACTGTACCTTTCATTTGCAATTTTGCAAAATTTAAATCGATCACGAACACGGCGTCAGGAATTTTCTTAAATAAACATTAAATATTGGTGCTACGCGCAGGACAGCGGATAGTTTGCTCTGATTGGACATTCCAATGACCTTTGATAATGATTAATACATTTTAATTTTTATTACATTTCGATATAAATAAATAAATTTGTTTATTGCAAAATAAAAACCCATACTCTATCCTTTGAAATAACACTTTAATTAGCAAAAACTTTTTTTGGTCATATATTTTAACTAAGAGAATAAAAGTTTATTATTTTTAAACATAATATGCAATTGTTTAAACAATATTTCACAAAAAATAATAAAATTAGTTTGATTTTTGTGGAATTAAAATATTAAAATACAACAAAATATAGAGTAAGAAAATAATATATTAGATATAGATTGGAAGAAATTTTGGTGGAAATCAACTTGTGTGAATCGAACACCGCTGTCCTGCGCGTAGCACCAAAAACTAATGTTTATTTAAAAAATTTCCTGACGCCGTGGTAATTAATCGGTTTTAATTTTGTAAATTGCAAATGAAAGGTACAGTACACTTCTATAAGCAAAAAAAATTTCAACTTGCTATCTGCTTTATTTTCAGTCCTGTAACATTTTGAAAAAATGATTTTTTTTTGCGAAAGCTGGATTGCAAAATTTATTTTACAAAATCTATTAAACCGATCTTAATAAAATTTAAAGTATTGTTTTACTGTACCATAAAGTTTTTCTGGGTGAAATGTGAAGGTCCTAAGTGTAGCATAAATGGTTGAAAAACGTAAAATGCGAATACTTGTTTTTGTATGTTTTTTTCGCAATTATTGCTATTTTCCAACTAGGGTGACTATTTTTTAAATTTTTTACCAATTCTATATTGTAGTAAATTTAATTACGCAACTTTTATGCTAGTACAACTTTTTTCAAAGATGAATAGTTTCAAAGTTATAATCCAAAAACGAAGACAAAAATCGAATGTTTCCTTCATTTTTTGATATTTTGATTATTTAAACAATGTTCCGGACCTTTTTGAGAGGGAGGATAATTCAAATATTATTATCTGATTTATTTTCAAGCAATTTCTGCAAAAAAATTTGAGTCACCTCTCAACGTCCATCTCAAAACAGATGCGTCCTGGACTATATGCAGTTGAAAGCTCCTGGAAGCCTCTGGGCAGAATATTCAATGATTAAATCCACCGTTTTTCTTTATGATGGCATTGATATTTCCAAGTTTTCAACTTTCATCGCGTATTTGAAGAGAAAAAATGTTGGATACTACTAATGTATGCGATTCTGCAGGAGTTTCTGTTAAAAGTGAAACCACAGCCCAAACAAGTGGGATTTCATTAAATAATTTAACAAATTGTATCATAAGTTTCAATATTAATAAATAATTCGTTAGTTTTCTTTATTTTTTCAAAAAATAAATTAAAATTAAGAGATTTTTTAACTCGACGGTAAGTGAATTACTTACCGTCGAGTTGGAGTACTTACCGTCGAGTTGGATTACTTACCGTCGAGTTGCTAGTAAATGTCACTTACTGACGTAAAATCTGTCACGGTAAACAGTCAAAAATGATCAATCGTGCAAAAAAAAAATAATGAATTTTCTTACCCCAAGTCTGTTCGGAATAAAATAAATGTATTTTTAGCCTGAAATTGGCTTTTATAATTTTATTAATTCTGCCCTCTCCATTATTGTCACTGTCATTGACATCACAGTGCAACATAGGAGATGGCGTGCATGTTCCGTCTTAAAAGATAGATACCTACAGAGTAAGAATATATGAAGTACTCTCAGTGTGATAATAATAATAATAATAATAATAATAATAACTCCTGTTGGAGTATAAATACTCCTGTGGGAGTAATAACTCCTGTGGGAGTTTTTGTCAGTTCTTCTATCAGGCGCGGCCCCCTGCGAATGGGGGATGCTTTCTGGGTATTCGTAGCGCCAGTACCCAGAGAGTAGCAGGGATACTTGCCGTGGAACAAAAACTGACACCTGGCAGTAGGTATAAAATGCACACCCATGAGAATGGAGAATAATAATTTATGTTTAGGATCGCTGCCTGGGGATCGCCAGGGCACGTCTGGAGCCGGCGCTGGACGTGACAGCATGCGGGACGTCGGTGGCAGGGTGTTGAGGAGGCGGGCCCCTGTCATACAATTAGCTACAGCCCAACCACAACCACAACCACAACCACAAGCGAGCCAAACAACAACAAGAGCTCCACCCGCCGAAGGTGCTGCGCTGGATCATCAGCCGGCGCTCACTCAAGCGGGACGGCCGAGGCAGCGCATGAAATGGACTGTGTCCATTAATGAAAACATTTTGCGCTTCTACTACAAGGTGACAAACCTCGGTCAAGAAACAATCGGCTACCGACAACAGCTGTATGCCGAATTTTGCAGGACGTACCCAGATATTCAAGTATCGGAGCAACGAGTATCAGACCAATACCGGGTAATTATAAGAAACAACCTTATCCCAGAGACTAGACGCAATATCATCAGAAGCGAAGTCGAACGGGAGATTCATAACGATGTTGTAATTGAAGATCAAGTCCCCAATGAAGTTCATGAGCAGATTCCTGAGCTTGCCATACAAGAAACTCAACCTGACAATACAGAGCAGGAAAACAACGAGCTACATGATAACCTAGTAAGCGAAATGGCACGTGCTGTACAGGAGTTTAATGGAACAAACCCACTTAGCAGACCACCGCTACCACGAATAAACTCTTGTAAGAAACTAGGGGCGCTGTTACAAATTGTGAACACTGAAGTCCTACCCAATTATGTCGTAGAAGCCCACACATTAGAATATTTGCACATGCTAATCTACTGTGCAGGAACAGCAATTGCTAATGTAATGGGCGTTAAGATCAGAACACGACGGGGGTACTAACAACGGAAGGACTGGTAACAGAATTGCACCCTGGGAAAAAAGACTGCTCGGAAAGATTGAATTGCTGCGTAGGGATATTGGTCAAGTCACAGAATATATACGAGGTGTAAGAAGTATAAGAGTCATCAGGAGAGCTGAAGAAATAATACGGAATACTGCAAGACACTCAAGATACGATCCAGAAAACAACACAGCCCAACAGTGCCTGGATACATTAAAACAAAGACTCTCAGTTTATTCAGGACGACTAAGAAGGTACAAAGTGAGTAACAACCGAAAATCCGATAATGCCCTTTTTGAGACTGCTGAGAAGGCGTTCTATCGGAAGCTCAATTCCACCGTAGAAAATATCGATAAGTCTTACCCAAGCCAAGAAGAAATTCATGAGTTTTGGGGAAATCAACTTTCCACACCAGCTGCTCTTAACAACAATGCTGGATGGATAGAAGATACGGCACAGAACTGCCAACACTACACTACTACTCTCTACGAACCCTTCACCACTGAAGAAGTCTCAAATATCCTCAAAGAGCTTTATAACTGGAAATCCCCTGGACCAGACGGAGTTCAAAACTTTTGGCTCAAGAAGTTCTCGAGTGCTCATGAATGCTTATCAACACTAATTAATCATGTTATTTCTAATCCGCAGGATATACCATCATTCCTAACTCAGGGAACCACTTATTTAATACCGAAGGATCAAAATAACACCCAAGATCCAGCAAAATACCGCCCAATTACTTGCCTTCCAACTTTGTATAAATTGGTCACATCCTGTGTAGCCCGGCGTATCTACCAACACTGTGCTCTGAACAATATCATAGAGCCTCAACAGAAAGGATGCGCTAAGGGTTCCATGGGTTGCAAAGAACAACTTATCATCGACTCAGTCATTTCTAATCAAGCATATACCAAAAAGAGGAATCTATTTACTGCTTTTATTGATTACAAAAAGGCCTTTGATTCAGTGCCGCATGAATGGCTTATAGATATTTTGAGAATATATAAAGTCGATGATAATATAGTGACCTTTTTACAACATATAATGACAGAGTGGAAAACTAGAATTCACCTTCAAATACCTGGTGAAAGTAACATCGAAACTGAAAATATCGTAATCAGCCGGGGCCTGTTTCAAGGAGATTCGTTGAGTCCTCTGTGGTTCTGTCTAGCAATGAACCCACTATCTCAGCTATTGAACTCCTCAGATGCAGGTTTTAGCATCAAAAATAACAACAATGTGGTGGCGAAGCTTAATCATTTATTGTACATGGATGATTTGAAATTAATGGCTTCCACTCGAAACCAACTCGACGAGATGCTAAAAACTGTAGAAACTTTTTCTAATGATATTAATATGCACTTCGGACTAGATAAGTGTCGTATTTTAAATATAGTCAGAGGAAAAGTACAGCCCGGAGGATTCGATATGCAAAATGGCCAGAACATCGAGGCCATGGGTGAAAATGATATGTATAAATATCTTGGAGTAAAGCAAGCGCGGAAAATTGACCATAAACAAATGAAAACAGAGATAACTACTGAGTTTATACGAAGGGTAAAACAGCTGCTTCGCTCACACCTTAACAGTAGAAATTTGTTTAAGGCACTAAACACCTACGCATGTTCCGCGCTTAGCTACTCATTTGGTATTATTAAGTGGACAAAAACAGATATAGAGGCTCTTCAGCGAAAAGTACGAACACACCTCACAAAGGCACAAAAACACCATCCTAAAAGTGCAGTAGAAAGAACAACATTACCACGGAATCTAGGAGGAAGAGGACTTATGGATATAGGTGAGCAATTAGATAAACAAATTGCTAATTTAAGAACTTATTTTCAGATGCAGGCTGAGACATCTACTCTACATCGCGCTATCTGCGCAGTAGATGACACAACACCGATCAAACTGAGGGAACCAGAAATGCGCATAAACCACCTTACTAAGGACGAAAAAGTGCGCGCCTGGATGGGTAAACCTCTGCACGGGCGACATCCCAATGAGGTCAGCCAAGATTATGTCGACAATATAGCGTCGAACTACTGGTTGACATCAGGAAAGATGTTCCCTGAGACGGAGGGTTCATTACTGGCCATTCAGGATCAGGTTATACCAACCAGAAATTACCTGAAATATATCATCAAAGACCCTCAGGTTCAAAACGACAGATGCCGATATGGATGTCAAGCCCAAGAAACCATCCAACATCTTACAGGGGGCTGCCAAGCATTTGCTGCAACTGAATACAAGGAACGGCATGACGCAGTGGGAAAAATCCTTCATCAAGAGATAGCTATTAAGCTGGGACTTCTCCAAACAGACCATCTCCCGTATTATCAATACGTCCCTGAGAGTATGCTTGAGGATGGCAACTACAAGCTATACTGGGACCGCACTGTGCTCACAGACCAAACAGTGGCACATAATAGACCAGATCTCGTACTAGTTAATAAATTAACAAGACAAACAACACTAATTGATGTGGCGATACCTAACAACAATAATCTACGTAGTAAATTTACTGAAAAGATCGCCAAGTACAGAGATCTAGAAATTCAAATACGAAGGCAATGGAGAATGCAAAGTACCCAGACGATACCGATTATTATGTCTACTACTGGAGTCATTCCGAAGACCCTCCTCGAAAGCATAAAAAAGCTGGGTCTGAATGAACATCTTTATAAGACCATGCAGAAAGCTGTACTACTCGCGACGGCCAGATGCGTACGAAAATTTCTGGGAGATACACCTGCATTCCAAGTCACCTAGGGCTCGATAACACGGAAAGAGTCCCACCAGAGCTCAATCCTTTTGATACCGTAGGTATCTGGGATGAGTCAATTTTCCCCTTAGAGGGAGTGTGAGCCGTATGGCTAAATCTGATAATAATAATAATAGAGTTTATTTGTAGAAACCTAGTACATAATAAATAAACCCAGTTTCTCACTGAAGTTGTTAGTCACATGGACTACAACTTGTGCGTGAGGGTTAAATTTAGATTATAAAACAACATGAATTTATCTTAAAATTTACAAAAAAGGATCGAATATAGTCTTGTTCATTCTTGTTCGCTCATCTGTCTTTAAATTTGGGCTTCTTTTTTCACTAATTCAGTTAACGTTAAATTCTGTTTATCAAACCTACAAAAATCTCTAATAAAATTCAACAAAGGATTGCGAAAACTTCGGATGGGATTCTTCTGGCAGGACTTCGTTTTCTATAAGAATTTTCATGATATTTTGAAGGTGTTTTATCTATTTTCACTATAATTTTTACAATTTAAATATTTAGAAGTGACTTTTGAAATAAATCATTTTGACATTTAGATGTTAGATAAAAAGAGAGATATGAAATAGATGATAACGAAAGAGGGCACCAAACAGGTTTTTAACGGGAAAACAAGTTAAAACGAATACAGAAGATAATTATTAATGAAATAGTAAAGAAAATAGAATAAAATAATTATTTAAAAACAAAATAGCAAAAATGTGACGCTTGTAACGTTACAAGCAATTCAATGTCACACTATACATTTGTGTCATAAATTATCGCAAAGCATTCGACAGGGTTACATTGCAACACTTATGGCAGATAATAAATACTTATACGAACACACTACTAGAACAGTTACAATCCTTAGCACATCTCTCAAACGAATTCTATCCATAGCAAGGTAGACCAGAATATATACCGTCTAAGTGCACAATTATTTAACATACATGGGGAGCATATTATGTGAACAGTGCTTGAAGGATGAAAAAAGGTCATCTCAATAAATGATCGAAAGAAAAACAACCCACGTTTTGCAGATGACACAGCCCTTCCTTACAAATAGTCAAGAACAGGTAATTGATCTCAGATCTCATATGACTGACTGAAACCGAAACTAAAATATTTTTGGTCTGCAGTTAAACATATTACTATACAGACAAAGATTATGATAGTGGGTAGTGAATACTGACATACGGATCTGGACCTTAAGACAAGTGTAAATATGAAAGATAGACGCCACTGAAATGTTCTATTGGAGAAGAATGTTACGAATTCCGTGAACCGACGCGCCAACAGTACTAATAATTCAATTTTAAACAAACTGAAAAGTCTCAGATGCAGAATCCACCATTATAATAAAAAATAAAACGGTAAATAGTTATTTAAATCTGAAACTTTTCTTGTTGGCAATTCTTTCTGGTACATCCTTAATCTGCGACTTTTACAATTTATAAGACAGCAGACGACGAATATAGAAAACAAAAAGGACTCTACTATATGCAGTCACATTCCGTTTTCATTCGTCTAGGAAAAGGACAGAAAGAAACTTCCTAGTACTCAAATCTGAGTAAAGATAGAAAAGTAAAAGATGTTTTTGCTTGTTTTTGATTCAGAGGGATGCACAATCCCTGGACAGCTGTTTCTGCCTTATAGGCTTCCTCAGCAGAGCAGCGTGCACACATCTGAAGCGAAGACCAGCTAGCCCATCTATTTAAGCCCATCTATATAAATAGATGGGCTAGCTGGCTTTCGCTTCAGAGGTGTGCACGCTGCTCTGCTGAGAAAGCCTATAAGGCAGAAACAGCTGTCCAGGGATTGTGCATCCCTCTGAATCGAAAACAAGCAAAAAACATATTTTACAATTCAATTCTAAATGATCTAAAGGTCAGCAAATGGCTATCCAGCTAAAATTCATCGCCATCAATTAAATACTTTGGACATGTTATGAGAGCAAACAGAGCGAACATGGAAATATTTACTTATTATCTAAGAAAATTGGAAGATCGACCAAATTACAGAAATATGCAAAATACCTATTGATCAGAAGTAGAAATCCTTGGAGACGAACAATATAAAACAACACAATGACCACTACAATCACTCCTGGGGGCCAGGACTGAAGAGAAACATTGAACTTCTAATTGCTTAATCGAGTAACATATTATTAAAATTAATCCCAAATTAATGGAATCGACAGTATATAAGATTAATATAAAGTACCTCGCACACACCTTATGGAAATTAGGTCCCAGTGGATTGCGTTCATACTTTGGGAAAATACTCTTGAAGCATCCTGATAAAAGTTCTCATGGGCACAACCCAATCGTATGAAGGATTTTCAAGATATAGAGGCACATACTCGGAAAATTATAAGATTTACTGGGTATTCCAATTCCTCAAGTTACTGGTTATCTGGCAACATGTAGAAGGTTGGATCAAGGAAAATTACTAATAGTCTAGGACTTTTTCCTGACTATCCAATGGCGACCTTTACTTTGAACTTGACCTTCAACGGATGTCATCTTCTAGAGTTTCGAGAGTTCTCGGCATTAAATCCATATAAACAGATTACTCATGCGTTTTTGGGATCGCTAAACACGAATATGCCATCAAAATTGATCTCCGGAGGACGTGGTGGCCAGGGCTATTGCAAGGGACGTCATCTTGTAGAGTTTCGATGGTTTTCGGCATTTAATTGATGCCAATGAATTACTGGATGGTTTTTTGAGGTCGCTGAACACGAATATGCCACCAGAACCGACTCCCGGAGCACCTGGTTTCCAAGGTCAATGAAAGGCGATCCTGGAGTTTCGAGGGTCTTTGGTACTACATTAGTGCAAACGGATTAGTTATAGGTTCTTGGGGTTGCTGAACACGAATGCGTGATCAGCACAAACACAGGAGCACCTGGTGCCTAAGACAGGTTATCTTCTGGAGTTAAAAATCTAAGAGTAATCCATTTGATTCCTCCATTTGATTTCTCCGAAGCTCCAGAAGATTACCTGTCTTAGGTACCAGGTTCTCCTGTGTCTGTGCTGATCTCGTATTCGTGTTCAGCAACCCCAAAAACCTATAAATAATCCGTTTGCATTAATTTAGTACCAAAGACCCTCGAAACTCCAGGAGTCCCTTTCATTGACCTTGGAAACTAGGTGCTCCGGAAGTCGGTTCTGGTGGCATATTCGTGTTTAGCGACCTCAAAAACACTCCAGTAATTCATTTGCAATAATTAAATGCCGAAAACCATCGAAACTCTAGAAGTTGACTTCCCTTGCAGTGGCTCTGGCCACCACGTCCTTCGGAGGTCAATTCTGATGGCATATTCGTGTTTAGCGATCCCAAAAACCCATGAGTAATCTTTTTATATCAATTTAATGCCGAAAACCCTCGAAACTCTAGAAGATGACGTCCGTTGAAGGTTAAGGTCAAAGTAAAGTTTGCCATTGGATAGCCAGGAAAAATCCTAGACTACTAGTACTTTTTGTTGATCCAAACTTCTACATGTTGCCAGATAACCAGTAACTCAGGGAATTGTAATACCCAGTAAATCTTATAATTTTCCGAGTTTGTGTCTTTATATCTTGAAAATCCTTCATACGATTGAGTTGTGCCCATGAAAACTTTTTATCAGGATGCGTCAAAGAGTATTTTCCCAAAGTATGAACGAAATCCACTGGGACCTAATTTCCATAAGGTTTGTGGGGGGTACTTTATCAAAATTTTATAAATTAGTAATTACCGTTGTTGCAAAAACATTCCTAATTACTTGCTAAATTCAAACAACTAATGTTTTTATTTTCAAGGACCCAAGCAGCTATAAGTAATATCTGTTGTACTTTGCCAATCGTCTTCAATGCTATGTGACATAAAACGAGGTGAGATTATCAAAGTGTATTTCTACACCACACAATCGACGTGATAGTTATGCTTAATGCAAATATTACACTTGGAGCGAGTTAATGACTACCTGAGTTGATTAATGATCAGAGTATTCGTTACTGTTTTGAAATTGGTTACAATATTATAACAAATGTAATTTACGATTTAAGAAATGATATAGATTGCGCATAGTGAACAAAAAATGGGAATAGTGCCTCACACAATATGTCCTAATAAAACTAACTAATAGAGATATTTAAAATGATTGTCTGCTGTGATAATCTTTAAGATAACCAACCATAAAAATCTTATTTTATCTTTCAAGACGATTCTACAATGATATAAAAATTAAATGCACAAGGTTTGCTCAAATCAGATCATTTTCAATAAATAATTAATTTAAAATACCAAAAAAATATTTTCAAAATCTTTTATATGATAAAATGTAAATCAGTATACAGAGTAGAATAGCCAAATGGAATAAATTCGATAATAAATAAAAAATACTCTCAGACTTGTCGATTGGTAATTTTAGTTGAGTATTTTTTGAAATAAAAAAATTTCATTAAGGGTGTGTCATGTAACAGTGCAACAGTGGCCAGTACCAAGTTTTTTTTTTTCAAATAAAACACTCTTTATATTATATAATTTTTAAATTTCTTTGTATATACATACTAGACATATTATGTTATGTATACCTTATGTATAACATAAAATGCCTATACCTATTTTTAACTGTTTCGAAAATATTAAGTGTTATTCAGACTCATTGCAAAATAAGCTATAACAGACTCAATGCTTATTTCCCATGTTTTAATAATGAGAAAGTAAGCAAAAACTGACTAATGTAAAATATGACACAGGTAAAATACCATCAGACTGACTAAAATCACCATTCGTAACATTACCAAAAAATCCAAAGTCTAGGGTGACACCAATTGATGCCAAAATGAGCGAGCATACGTTAAGATGGTTTGGTCATGTTGAACGTCGAGAAGTTAATCACCCAATACGAAGAATTGCTGAAATGCGGGGTCCTGGAAGAAGTAAGAAAGGAAAACCAAAGTAGACCTGGAAGGAGACGCTTAGGCAGGTCATGTCGAAAAAGGAGATTGAAAGCTTTACAAGAAGAAATCAGCGTACAAGATATACAAGAGCACAAGGTGTCCAGAAAGTTATGCAGCATTTAGTAACTTAAGAACTAGATGTAAATTTTTATCAAGACAGTGTTATGCCGATTACATTCAACACAACGAACTTTCTATTATTAATAACGTTAAATCTTTTGGAAATTTGAAATTAGTAAAAGGGAAAATAACGCTATACCTAATACAATGACTCTTGGAGATCGTACTGCCTTCAATGGAACTGATATTGCTAATCTTTTTGCTAACCAATTCTCTTCCGTCTATACAAACCAATCCTTACATCCGCATGTAACCCAGATTTCACCTTTGGTTAATGTGTCTAATTATCACATTGAAATTTCAAAAATCTACGAAAAACTGCCTGAACTTAATACCAACAAAGGTCCTGGTCCTGATGGAATTTCCCCTACTTTTCTTAAAACATTCAGCTTCATTCTATCGCGCCCACTTTTTTATATATTTAATAAGTCTCTATTAACAGGGGAATTTCCAGACTACTGGAAAAACTCTTATGCCACTCATTATAGGGGCCCAACAATTTGGATTGACATCCAAAAATCAGCAGAATTGGGTCTCATAACATAATATGTTGATTTTTTGACAGATGCTCTTGAAAGGGGTTAATAAGTTGACTCTGTGTATACTGACTTTTCCAAAGCTTTCGACAAAGTTAATCATGAGCTCTTGATTCATAAACTTTATTTATACGGAGTTGATGGCCTTATATTGAAGTGGATCAAGAGCTATCTGACGCAAATATCGCAAATTGTCAGGGTTAAGCATTACTATTCCCATACCATCTCTGTTACCTCAGGTGTACCACAAGGATCACACTTGGGACCTTGTTGTTTAATATATTTATCAATGATCTAATACCCTGTTTACAAGTAAGTGAAACTTTGTTATTCGCTGATGATTTAAATTGTTTTAAAATAATCACATGTGAGGCTGATTCACTTAGTCTACAAGGTGATATTGATCGCCTATCTAACTGGTGTATGCAAAATGGTATGTGTTTGAATGCATCCAAATGCCATATTCTTCGTTTCCATCGAAATCATCATTACATCATCTACGAATATAGTATAAATAATTTGACCCTACCTTCTGCTTCTGAAACTAAGGATCTAGGTGTGATCCTTGACTCCGCCCTTAGCTATAAATTACACATTTCCAGTACAATACAGAAGTCTATGAAGATGCTTGGTTTTATAAAAAGAACCACCAGAGACTTTACTAACATCTTAGCTATTAAATCCCTTTATTTCTCCCTGGTTAGATCTCATTTTTATTTGTGTTCTAAAATTTGGTCCCCTTATTACTTTACTCATAAACTGAAACTTGAAGCTGTCCAACACAATTTTATGAGATATACTGCCACTAAGATGCATCTATACTACGACTATTCTGCATTAGAGCGCATACTGAACTTACCTCCTCTTGAGGTACGCAGAAAACAAAGAGACTTAATAATTTTATTTAAAATTATCAACGGGTTGTGTAACTGCCCCGAGCTTCTCTCCAAAATATCTCTATTTGTCCCCAGTCGTACGACTAGGCAGGTGCAAACCTTTTAGGTTTGCAATTGTGTCAACCGCCATGTTTCGTTTAACCGGGACTTCCATCCACTTCATCGACAACTTTTCCGTAACTTCTTTTTAATTACAATAGTACTTTTCACCTCTTTATTACTCTATCGCTTTCACATAGCCACATTTACAGTTGATTTGACACAATTCATAATGATTTTCTTTCCTTATTCATCTCTATCCATCAACCACTATCACTATCCAATTATACACACACAAACCAATAGCTGCTATCATCACCCACATACATACCGTTTCATCTCTAAATTTTCTTCAATAATTTAATTATATCCACCCCATATAATCATACTGCAACTAAATTTAATAGTCTCACTACTCTTTTTGGGTCCCGTTCATGTTACATTTTAATTATATTCTCATAAATTTATAACACCACCCCTCTCCCCTATGTTAGCTATCTCATATATTGGTCTGTTTTGTCGAACCCTTAGAGTTCCAGGCGATATGCAGGGATCTTGAGAAATGGTGGCATGTATCTTAGCTTGTATTATATATCCCTCCCAGATCAGAAAACAGTTCTACACCTTTGTCACCCACACAGTGATTTTTATGGTACTTCCACATACTATAACAACTTCCAATTATTCTAATATATTTGATAACTTTTAAATAAACACACAACTGCTTTTCTAAGCCCTAGATATCACATATAAAGGGTTTGATAATGTTTATTAAGTTTTCTGTATTTTGTGTAATGTGGTTTGCCTACTTCCTCCATTACAATATTTTAACATTTACATCAAGTTTATTTCCATTTTTACAGACTATCTACCACAGTGGGAACGACTGTTTTTATTGTTATTAATTTAACAAATTTTACAATAAATACCACAAAACAACAGGGAAATTATAACTTCCTGTGGAACTGTCATTCCTGTCATGTCACCATTCAGAATTTCCGTTATCAAAATCACTTGCTGCCATACAGTCATGATGTGAACTTGTCAGATAGAGCTCATTGGTACCTCGGGCGAAAAACATTGGATATCTTAATCATCCATGTTATAATTCACATCTTTGTCATATGTTCCGATGACGGATCAATTGTAAAGGGTTTTACCCTGTTATTTTTACTTTGGTGGCTTGCATGTAGATTCTAAGTGAGTATAACCTATAACTTTTTATAACCTTAGTCAACATTTTAAATACTTTGCATCATTTTATCTGGTTGTACACATTTTAGGATTGCACTGATGATGATCGGTCAACCGATCGAAAACTAGTTCTGTCTTTGATGTAGGCCTGTATAGGGATTTTAACAAATATACCTTTTATAAAGGATTTTATGTTTTTGTAATGGTATACAGCCAACTACAGGAAATTTTTCCTCGTGGACTTTTAGGTTTGTTTTCATAGATTCAATTATTCTTACAACACATTTATTCCTAGAACTCTTCGATTAGCTAACTCAATAAATAACCTCGAAATTTTTAATATATCAGTTTCCCGCTTTAAAAGTCATATTTCTTCCCTAACTTTTTAACTTTTTAATACTTTCGGCCAGAGCTTTTGTATTGTGATTAATGTTACATGACCTGTATGTATTAGATAACTCAAAACCGTTATACCTTGGAACATTTCTGAATTGATTTATGTGTTATCTTTTGTTTCTAATTGTACTGACCTATATGTTATCTTATTCTTTTTTTCTTTTTTGTAACTGTACTACTCATAGAATTATTTTTTCTCAAACCACTTTGTTATGTTATATTATGATAATTTATGTTATATTATGATTATTTAGAACACTGTAACATTTATATCTGAATAGGGCTTGCCCGTGAATAAATAAATAAATAGAGGTTGATATGATCCAAGATAGAAACTTATGAAGAAATGCAATTAGGGAAGCCGACCCCGCATAGGGATAATAACAAAGATAATGATAATGATTAAAAATTGTTTGAATATAAATATATCTTTTTGATGATGACAAATTCCAGATGGTGTTAATATTGCTTCAAAATTAATACAAAACATAATTATCTTTCAAACTATCGCATATAACCTTATATAACTCTATTTTATAAACGCAAGAACATCGAGAAGAGTCCCAAAATGTAAAACTATACATACCATTAAAAAAGATAAGTTTGTTCCTCCCTGTCAATATGGGTGTCCCTGTATATTTGAACATATTTTTTATGACAAATGAGTAATTGGACTTCCTCGCACTAATTATCTACCCCGCGTTTACTATTGCCTTCCATGTTGGTCGGTCCTGTGCCACTATTTCCCATTGTCTCACTCCCATTTTCTCCAGCTCTTCTCTGACTGCATCTTTCCAGCATTTTCTACGCCGTCATACAGACCTTCTCCCATCTTTCCTTTCCCAAAACACACTATTTATAAGGCGATTGTTGTTACTACATATCAAATGCTTATCTGAGTCTATTGGCCTTTTTCAGACTATATTTTCCTATCCGAAGTATCTGAACCGATGACCAAGCCTCGGATACCGGACAGAAACATTTTTTCAAGACGACTCTAGCAAAGAATAGGACTACGAAAAAGGATAAAGAATTAAGAATAGCATGCTGGAACATTAAGTCATGGACAAAGAGAGACCAAGAGATACTAATAGAAATGAACACCCACAAAATAGATTTATGCGCGCTCTCCGAAACCAGAAGGAAAGGAAAGGGAACTTCAAAATACCAAGATTTCCTACTCATATACAGCGGAAAAGACAAGGGGGAATATGCTAGCTCAAGAGTAGGCCTTATAATGTACACGAAATTTGAAAAGAGCATAGAAAACATCGAATATATCAACCATAGAATCCTGATGACGACTTTGAATATGGAAAACACTAATCCACGTTATATCAGTCTACGCACCAGATATAAGTAAACCCGAGGGGAGACCGAAGAATTCTACAATAAACTACAAGATGTAATCGACAAGATACAGAAGAAAAAATAATTATTCTTGGAGATCTCAATGCAAGAATAGGAAACGACAGCATAGATAATATCAAACAACGATTCAATGAAGATACATTGAAGCGAAATGGAGAATACCATGTTGAACACTGTACCCAAAATTTGTTGAGAATAAACAACACGTTTTTTCCACACAAACCCCAACACAAATACACGTGGCAAAACACGCAAGGCCAACAATCAACAATGGACTATATAATTCCAGATAGAGAAATCATACATGAACAAATACTAGACGTAAGAGCATTAACATCGCCCAATATCGAATCAGACCATAAAATGGTGCTTGGAAAATTTTTGCTCAAAGTACCACAAAACAAGAAAAAACCACTCAAGTACTTCGAAAAACTAAACATTGAGTCTCTAGAGAACCAAAACACAAAATGGCTGCATAAAAGACGTTTAGAACAAATATTTGAGATAAACCCAGTAACAACAGGTGAAGGAGTAAATGAGACATAGGCAAAAATAGAATATAATATATTACAAGCCGCAAAGGAAAGCATAGGGGTCAGAAAAATTAACCTGAATGCAACAAAAATATCAAAGCCCTGGTTCAATACTGAAATAAGAGATCTAGCGTATGAAAAGAGGAAAGCATACCTACAATACTGCACTAACAAAACACCAAACAATTACCAACAATACAGAGACACAAGAAATTACATCAATTCTAAGATAAGAAATATAAAAAGGGAATATTGGACACGCTTTACCAAAGAAATGCAACACGATATGTATGGGGCGCAAAGAAAAGTTTGGAAAATACTAAAAAATAGGAAAAAACCCATTAACGAATATAGAAGTTTAAATAAAATAGAAGGAAGATACTATAATACCTGAAAAAGAGGAAGAAACAAGAAATGAAGACGAATTCAACATAGACAGAGAACTAGAAATCACAAAAGGAGAAATAAGGAATAACATACGTAAATTAAAAAACAGAAAAGCACCAGGACCCGATGGGATACCAAATGAACTCCTGAAATACCAAGGAGAAACCTTAATCCAGCGTTTCTCAACCTTTTACCCTTTGCGACCCAATCTTCCATAATTATTTTCACCGCGCCCCCCTCGTTCAATAATTTTGACAAAAAACAGTAAAATCTTACTTTTTAGTATTGAGTGCTCTTTATGGTTATAACTCCTATTCAAGTTCATGTGTATTTTATTTTTTATTTTGTCAGAATTTTGTTTTGCTTTGATTTTAATAAATTAGTTAATGATGTTGGTGTATTTTTTTATGTGCTCACGCCCCCCCCCCCCCATTACTAAAAGCGCGCCCCCCTAGGGGGACGCGCTTCACAGGTTGAGAATCGCTGCCTTAATCGAAAACATAGAGATCCTCTTTCAAGAAATAATATGTAGGCAGCGTGTACCAGACCAGTGGAGGACGAGTATAACAATACCTACACACAAGAGAGGAAACAGCAAAGACCCTAGCAACTACCGTACCATCACCTTGCTGAGCACAGCTCTTAAACTCTTAACAAAAATACTTACCAATAAAATAAATGAAGAATTGACAATTAGTGAGGAACAACAAGGTTTTCCGAAAAATAGGTCCACAATAGACGCCATATTCATAGCCAGACAAATGGCTGAGAAAGCACTGAAATATAATACACCTGCATTTACGTGCTTTATAGATCTGACTAAGGCCTTCGATTGTGTAAGATTGGAAGATGTGCCAAGATTGCTAAAGGAGAAAAATCAGCCCAACAGGATGATAATGATAATTAAAGACATTAATACGAAGAACAAAACCAGAATAAAAGTCGAGCATGAACTAACATCGGAAGTAGAAATCAACTCGGGAATCAGACAAGAGGATAGCTTGAGCCCATTGCTTTTTAATTTAGTCATGGACAAAATCATAGAAAACATTAAAGTTACTGGAAAAGGATATAAGATGGCGGAAAAACAAATAAAAATCCTCTGTTATGCTGACGACGCAATCTTAATCTTCGATAACTAGGATAACCTACAGCGAATGGAACAAACTTTCAATACAGTGGAGAAGAACTACAACATGAAAATATCAACAGCCAAGACAAAATCCCTGGTAGTGTCAAGGGAACCCATAAGATGCAAATTAGTAATTAACAACGAACTAATTCAACAAGTCTCGAGATTCCAATATCTGGGAATCGAAATATGTAGTTATGGAGATATTAAAGAGAGTGTCCGAAAGCAAGCAAATAAAGCCAATTACGTATCAGGATGTCTGAGGGATGTCATCTGGAGAAACAAAGATATGAGAGTGAAAGGGAAAGTACGCATATACAAATCATGTGTAAGACCGATTATGACGTACGCGATAGAAACAAGATGTGACACTGCATAAACCAAGAGGATACTGAGAACATCATAAATGAGAACGTTGAGGTCAATAACTGGAAAAACACTGAGAGACAGAATACCGAACGACAGAATAAGAGCTCTCTGTAACACACAAGATATAGTACGGTGGGGAAGACAGAGACGACGAGAGTGGAATCGGCATGTGACGAGAATGGACAGCGAGAGAATAGCCCGTATAGCCAGGGATTCGAAGCCAACAGGCAAGAGACCAATAGGAAGGCCCTTTAAAATGTGGCGAGATAGCTGGCAGTCAACATCACAGCTACGAATACAAGCTCAAAATCGGTAAGGAACAGGCCGAGAGGTCTATTATAAAAAGAAGAAGAAGAAGTGTCTGCGCCTCCATTCGTTTGCCACGCTGTCTCTGCAAGGGCCAAATATCATTCGAAGGATTTTACTTTCCCACACCAGCAATTTGTTGATTTCTCTTTTGCTTAGCGTCCATGTTTCGCTTCCATGCGCGGTTGCTGGTCGTGTTATGGTCTTATATATCTGGATTTTTGCACCTCGTGAGAGAATTTTTTACTTCATTAGATGTTGCACTGCAAAGAAAGATCTGCTTCCTAACATTATTCGCGTTTCAACTTCTTGATCTATTTTGTTGCCATTGGTGATTGTTGCTCCTAGATATTTAAATTGTTTAACCACTTCGAAGTTATGATCGTTTATAGTAATACATATAACATTTTCATATGTTCCTATGACGGATCAATTATAAAGGGTTTATACCCAAATATTTTTTACTTTGGTGGTTAGCATGTTAGATTCTAAGATTACACTGATGATGATCGGTCAACCGATTGAAAACTAGTTATGTCTTTGATGTAGCCCTGTATAGGGATTTTAACTAATATACCTTTTATAAAGGATTTTATGTTTTTGTAATGGTATACAGCCAACTACATGAAATTTTTCCCCGTGGATATGTTTATAGTAATATTTTGCCTCATTCGCCGTCGCCGTCATTCTTGCTTTGAGACGACCATGTATTTTGTGCTAATGCCGCACCCTGTATAATATTTTTTTCTATCATATACCAATTTATTTAAGTACAATATAAACCATATAATATCTAATGTGTTTTATGTTTGTCCAGGGCTCTAATGAAATTAGTTAATGGGAATGTGGAGAGTATTTTCCAAAGTTCAAATATTAATATCGATCATCCTTTTAGATTAATAGATTATGATTAGGTAGATAAACTAGCATAGAAAAGTGAAACACGCAATACAGTTAAGTGGTCAGTGTTCATTTTTTATTGTTGAAGTTTTAGTACATCTGTTGTAACTTCAGTATTGATCACATCGTGAGTTATTCAAGCGACTGTGTTGTGCGGCAGATATTGTTTTCATTGGAATGGTTAATCGTCAATTCTAAAATAAGTTTAAATGGAAGGAAAGGAGAGTGAAGAGTTAGACACGGAAGTTGTAAGGTAACTTTCATTATGAGCATATAATTTTCAGATTGGTCTAGTCTCTGATTGTGATAATAGCAGGCGATGATTGCATGTCATTATTATAAGATGTCACACAACTAGCCACATTTGAGGAATATTTAATTCATATTAATAATCATTTATTATCTCTTATTTTAGTCACATAATGTCTCACCTTTTTCTATTTATGTTTTAGTTTTGAAACAAGTCTTGGTCAGGTTCTATCTAGTCTCTTTGAGGCAAGACCATTGCTGAATAATTCTCTTACTAACTCATTTTCGTGGTAAATGATTCATTCTTTTTATGACTCCTTGGCTCTATGGATCTCTACCCTGATGAAAGGAATCTTTAAGTCTGAGGGAAGTGTTTAATTACTTACGTATCATGGTGCATCTACTAACGATCTTCTAACTTTAAACTGAAATCTTTGAATGATATTCTTCGACGTTTGCTTTGCACAGCCTCCTAGTTGTAGTCCATCGTAACAGATTGGTTTGAGTATGGCTTTGTATAGAACAATTTTGTTTTGGATGTTGAGTTTTGATTTTCATCCAAGAGGCCAATTTAGATTTGTCGAACTTTTAAACTAAACTATCATCTTTTGGTCTGGATATGTTTCTTCCAAGTTAGAGTTGGCCAAGATGGAGACCTAGGTATCTAGCGTCTGTTACTGTTGGTGTTTTTACATTGTTCCATCTTATAGGTGGGCATGTGTTGTCGTTGTTGGTAAATATTATTTAAGGTGATTTTGTTTTATTTACTTTTGTTCGCCATTTTGTGTACCAACTACTGCGTATGTCCAGATGGTATTGCAGGTCCTCTGAGGCTTGTGCGCAGGATCTTCGTTTACAGCTGGTATCGCTACATCATCAGAAAAGGAAACGATTGTAATGTTATTAGTCTCTGGTATGTCGGCTGTGTAGAATGAGAAATGCAGCAGTCCGAGAACACTACCCAGCGGGACTCCGGAGTTGATACGACAGATGTTGGATTTTTGGTCATTAAATTTTACATAAGTATAACTATTTGATATGTACGATTTGATAGGACTGAAGCAAGGGTGTAGCTTGTCACCGTTGCTATTTAACATATATACTTGGAAGTCGCTTTAAATGAATGGAAAAGAAGTTGTGGACTAATCGGGATTATGATCGGAGATGACTGCCTGTTTAACATTCACTTTGCTGACAATCAAGCAGTACTGGCACAAGATTCGTATGACATGGAATTCATGTTAACCCGCCTTTTTTCAGCCTACAAAAAATGGGAATTAAATATAAATATAGAAAAAACAGAATATCTGGTCGTGAATTCTGACGCCCACTTTAAAATCCTAATAAAAGAGAACACATCAGTTAAACAGATAAACTCATGAAATGGAAACCCCCAGGTAAGAAGAAAAGGGGAAGACCAAGACTATACTGCAATGACACGATAAGGAAGGCCATGGAACACCGAGATTTGGAAGAGAAAGGTGCCCAGGATAGAAATAGATGGCGGTTAGGTGTGGGGATGCGGCGTCAGCCGATATGACACCCCGTATATGATTGAAAGGAAATAATTACTGAATAGGGCTATTTTTACTTTGTAAATAAAACCTATGTGCCAGACTTTGCTTATTATATGAAATGTCTCGGAATATAGCGTTGGTATTTCTTTTCTTTTAGACTTTTTCATATTTCATTTATTATTCGATGGACTTGTGTACTGGACTAGTTTTCCCGAAAACAAAACTGATGTTTTGGTAGTAATGTTAGAAATTCATAATATGCGTATATCCTTTGTAGCAATAATCTTTCAAAAACTTTGCCTACTGCCAGAAAAATGAAACACGAAATACAGTTAAGTGGTCAGTGTTCAATTTTTAATTGTTGTAATTGTAGTGCATCTATTGTAACTTCAGCATTGATCACATCATGAGCTGTTTTAGCGACTGTGTTTTTGTGCGGCAGATATTGTTTTCATTCGAAGGTAATCGTCAATTCTAAGTATTAATGGAAGGAAAGAGAATGAAGAGTTAAACACGGAGGTTGTAAGGTAACTTTCTCATAAACATATAATTTTAAGATTGATGTAGTCTCTGATTACCCTTTGTGATTTCATAATTAGTTCACCTAAATATTCATTTATTATCTTTTTTTCTTGTCACTTATTTTACATAAGTAACTATATAAGTGGACAGTGGAACCATTCACACTGTAAAGCTTAAAGATCAGTCAACTAGATGACGCTAGTTACCTACTCCATGAACGTCAGTTGCAATGCGGGGATTAGCTTTCGTGGTTTTGTCACTTCGAGCAGAGAGCAGCAAGCCTACGCCTCTCCGATGATAAGTCCAAAAAGAGTCGAAAATCGTCGATTCGGAGTGCTGATTTGCGCTCCCTGTTCTAAGTGAAATATAAGACAGTGTTGCCTTCGCATTGCAACTGAATAAAAATGGTATACATTTTTATTTTATTAGTATTACTCCTATAGAGAAACTAGGTCCATTTGCCGTTGGAACATTACCAAGCTGTAGACGGGGGTTGTGAATTGCAACTTTTTAGAATTCCCTCTTGTCTTCACTGCAGCATCCATCTGGCTTGCAATTTTTAGAAGCAATGGAGGTGTTATCAGGGAAATGGACAAATAAGTTTTCAATTAAAAATCTTCTAGTAATATTTAATATCATTAATGTTTCTATTAGGTTGAAAACTTACTTTGCCTTCCAAATCTCGTTTTATTTCTGAATCAGGTCTTGGTCAGATTCTATCTAGTCTCTTCGTGGTAGGACCATTGCTGAATAATTCCCTAATTCCCTTACTAACTCATTTTTGTGGTGAATGATACGTTCATTTTGTGACTCTTTGGCTCAGTGCCGGAGGCCCTTAGGCAACCCAAGCTATGAGGCCCTTTAAGAAACCTAGGTTTCTCCGCTTTTAATAATTTTTATTTTTGAAAATGTCCGTTCGCCTGTTGCGAAATAACCCAAAATGACTGTGAAGCAGGAATAAATTGTTTTCCCTGCAAGTTTGAAGCTGGGCTGTAAAATATTTGAACTATTCTAGTTTATTTTCAAGTTCAGATTCAATATCATCAGGATAGTTTTCATGTGGTTTTAAAGCACACTCCTTTATTTGAGTATCACTCAATTTTGGAAAAACACAAAAGACCAAATACTGAGTTCATTGACCTGAACACTGTCAACCGACGATTCAGCTCAGTAATTAGAGTATAGTAGAGAATATTCAGAGTATTGTAGGTTGCATGCAATAATAGGCTCGTAATAAGCAAAATTATCTTTTTGGAATTTTAAGAACTCCAAAAGTGAATTTAGAAGCTGAACTCTAGCTTGAAGTTCAATCTCTTCTCTCTGCAATGATTTACTGACAGCGTTGATGCGTTTTAAAATTGTTACCCAAAACTCATTCATTATGAATGTTTCTTTTTTTTGACATTTCTTTCAACAAACACTTAGCCTCATGAACTCTTTAAGCTCGCTGATTAGTGTCTTCAGCAAGAGTATGAAGAGCAGATCTGAAAGCGTTTTAACCTTTAGGCAAAGGTCTTATGGCATGTGCTGCTTGTTCGTATAAGGACTAGATCGGGGCGAATGAGATCGCTTAGTGGTTCATTTAAGCATTTGATCATAACTTCCCAAAACATGTCCTTACCTCTTTAGTTACTGTATTCCGTAATCCTATGCCGTATTCCGAATTTAGGACCCAATTTATCTTTAACTTCAATTTTTAACTTAGTTTCGGTATCTGGTTCTTTAACTTCTTGAACTGGAATAGAACTGTCGTTACATGTTTTTTCATCTTCTTCAGTTAGAGAAGCTATGTTTCCCTCAGTTGTTTATATTCCATCACGAGCATTTTCATTGGTTGCTGCTTCACTAATAGCTATGGATTTCCGTGTGAAACTGAGTTTAAATAAATTTTGCTTCAGTTTTGGATTTTGATTAATGATCTTTCCTTTCTCCTGATTTTGCTTGTGTTTTTTTGCTTACTTTAGATTCTTGTTTCCATCTGTAGTACTGGTCCTTCTACCAAAGGGCATTCATTAGCGATTTATTCCCACAGCATATACTTTCTATGTGAACAAAAGTGTGCATTGTAATGTAGCTTTATACGTCCACCATAACTTTTATGGTATTGCGCAATATTTAAATCTTTCAACATTTTTTCGTTTTGGTTCCCGCGAGGCCCCCTTTGGGGCCGAGGCCTCTAGGCAACTGCCTACTTTGCCTAATGGTTAATCCGGCACTGCTTTGGCTGGATGGATTTCTACTTGATAAAAGGAATCTTTAAGACTTAGCGAAGTGTTTAATTACTTACGTATCATGGTGCATCTACTAAGGACCTTGGAATTTAAACTGAAATCTCTACTCTATATTCACAATCAAGATGCAGTAGAAATAAACAAACCAGGACACGTTAAATGTTACAAGGAGCACTCCCGAATCATAATTTACAATGTCTTGGTTTGTTTATTTCTACTGCATCTTGATTGTGAACTTAGAGTAGATGTTTTTCTGCGACGTTAGCTTTGTACAGCCCCATATGTGTAGTCCATAGTACCAGATAGGTTCGAGTATGGCTTTGTATAGGAGAAATTTGTTTTGAATGTTGAGTTTTGATTTGCGCCCAAGGAGCCAATACATTTGCCGGAATTTTAAGTCCAGTTGTTTTTTTTTGAACTGGATATGTTTCTTCCAAGTGAGATGTGAGTCAAGATGGAGACCAAGGTATCTGTTACTGTTGGTATTCTTACATTGTCCATTCTTGCAGGTGGGCATGTATTGTGGCCGTTGGTAAATGCTATCTGAATGGATTTTGTTTTGTTTACTTTTGTTCGCCATTTTGTGTACCAATCACTGATTATATTCACATGGTGTTGCAGATCTTGGTGTCAGGATCTTCATTTACAGCTAATATTGCTACTTCATTAGCAAAGAAAGGGATTATAGTGTTATTCATCTCTAGTATATCGGCTCTGTAGAGTGAGAAAAGCAGCGGTCCGAGAACACTACCCTGCAGGACTCAGGAATTAATACGACAGAGGTTGGATTTGGTCATTAAATTTTACAGAGAAATATCTGTTTGATATGTTGGATATAATTAGGAGAAAATAATTACTGGATATCGCTATTTTTACTTTGTAGACTCTAGACTTGCTTTGTTTGCCTCTGTGCTAGACTTCGTCAAATGCTTGTGAGATGTCTAGGAATATAGAGTTGCAGTATTAACTGTCAAATCAAAAGCAAGACTTTTTGATATTTAATTTATCAATCGGTGGACTAGTGTAGTGGAGTGGTTTTCCAGAAAAACAAAATGATGTTTTAGTAGTAATGTTAGAAATTCCTGATCTGCAACATGTATATTATTTGTAGCAACAATCTTTCAAAAACTTTGCTTACGGCCAAAAAAGTTAAACACGCAATACAGTTAAGTGGTGAGTGTTTTTTTATTGTTGTAGTTTTAGTTCATCTGTTGCACAGGCGTAACCAGGATAATCCTAAGGGGGGTTACAACTACTGGAAGGTCTCCTAGGGGTATGGTGTTAAGCGTATAGAGCTCAAAGTACATTCCAATGGAGGAGGGGGTTATAACCCCCAACCCCCCCTAGTTACGCCTATGATCTGTTGTAACTCCAGTATTGATCATATCGTAAGCTGTTTAAGCGATTGTGTTTTTGTGGAGAATGTAAAGAAGAATGAAGAGTTAGACTCGGAATTTGTAAGGTAACTTTGATACGAAGTGTTTCATTACTTACGTATCATGGTGAATCTACTCAGAACGATCTCAGAACTTTTTACTGATTTCTTTGGATTATATTCTGCTACGTTGGCTTTGCAGAGGCCCATAGTTGTAGTCCATAGCACCAGATAGGTTTGAGTATGGCTTTGTATAGAATTTTATTTTGGATTTTGAGTTTTGATTTCTGGAGGCAATAGATTTTTTCTGGATATGTTTCTTCCAAGAGGAGACAAGGCATCTAGCGTCTGTTACTATTGGTATTTTTACATTGTTCACTCTAAGAGGTGGACATGCGTTATGGCTGTTGTAAATATTATTTGAGTTAATTTTGTTTTGTTTATTTTGTTCGTCATATTGTATATTAATCACTAAGTATGTCCAGATGGTGTTGCAGGTCTTGTGAGGCGTGTATATGATCTTCATTTACAGCTAGTATTGCTACGTCATCAGCAAAAGAAACGATTGTAACGTCATTAGTCTCTGGTATGTCGGCTGTGTAGAATGAGAATAGCAGCGGTCCGAGAATATTACCTTGCGGGATTCCGGAGTTGATTCGACAGAGGCTGAAGTTTTGGTTATTAAATTGTACATAAAAATATCTATTTGATATGTAGGATTTGATTAGGAAGAGATAATTGCTGAGTAGTGCTATTTTTACTTTGTAAAGCAGACCCCTGTGCCACACTTTGTCAAACGCATATGAGATGTCTAGGAATATAGCGTTGGTGTTTCTTTTCTTTAAGACTTTTTCATATTTCATTTATCATTCGATGGACTTTTGTAATGAGTGATTCTCCCGAAAACCAAACTGATGTTTTTATTATGTTAGAAATTCATTATCTGCGTGTATCCTTTGTAGCAACCAACAATCTTCTAAAAACTTTGCTTATGGCCAGAAAAGTGAAATACACAATACAGTTAAGTGGTCAGTGTTCATTTTTTATTGTCGTAGTTTTAGTGTATCTGTTGTAACTTCAGTATTGATCACATCGTGAGCTGTTTTAGCGGCTGTGTTGTTGTGCGGCAGATATTGCTTTTATTCGAATGGTTAATCGTCAATTCTAAGTTTAAATGGAAGGAAAGGAGAATAAAGAGTTAGACACGGAAGTTGTAAGGTAACTTTCTCATGAACACATAATTTTCAGATTGGTCTAGTCTATGATTACCCTTTGTGATTTGATAATAATTAGTCTATTACCATATTATACGATAATGGCAGAACAATGACTGCATGTCATTGATTATAAGATGCTAATACACAATCCACAGCTAATCACATTTGACGAATTTTTAATTCATAGTAATATTCATTTACTAACCTTTATTGTTGTCACCTATTTATGTTTATTTACAATCTACGTCATTACAGAGTATTAAGTAAACGTGTTACTGGTTTTGAGCGTGAAGAGGAGACATTTAATGATGTTTCACCTTATTCTATTTATGTTTTAGTTTTGAAGCAGGTCTTAGCCAGATTCTATCTACGTAGTCTCCTTGTGTCAGGACCATTGCTGAATAATTCCCTTTGGATGGATTTCTACCCTGATGAAAGGAATCTTTAAGTCTTAGTGAAGTGTTTGATTACATACGTATCATAGTGCATCCACTAACGATCTTAGAACTCTATACTGATATCTTTGAATGATATTATGCGACGTTGGCTTTGCACGACCCCATAGTTGTAGTCCATAAAACCAGATAGGTTTGAGTATGTCTTTGTATAGAAGAATTTTATTTTGGATGTTGAGTTTTGATTTCCATCTAAGGAGCTAATAGATTTGTCAGAATTTTAAGTCGATCTGTCTTCTTTTGGTCTGGGTATATTTCTTACAAGTGAGACGTTTGTCAAAATAAAGAAAAAGATATCTAGCGTCTGTTATTATTGGTATTTTTACATTGTCCATTCTTAGAGGTGGTCATGTTGTACGTTTGGTAAATGTTATTTGAATTGATTTTGTTTTATTTACTTTTGTTCGCCATTTTGTTGATCAATCACTGAGTGCGTCCAGATTTCCAGATGGTGTTGCAGGTCTTGTGAGATTTGTATAAGATGTTCATTTACAGCTAGTATTGCTACATCATCTGCAAAGGAAGCGATTGTAATGTTATTAGTCTCTGGTGTGTCGCATGTCGGCTGTGTAGAATAAGAAAAGCAGCAGTCCGAGAACACTACCCTGCGGGACTCCGGAGTTGATAGGACAGAGGTTGGATTTTTGGTCATTAAATCTTACTTAAATATATCTATTTTATCTGCAGGATTTGATTAGGAGGAAATAATTACTTCGGGTGCTGCTATTTTTACTTTGTAAATAAGACCTCTGTGCCAAATGCTTATAAGATATCTAGAAATATAGCAGTGGCATTTATTTCTTAAAGTCTTTCTCAAATTTCACTTATCACTCGATGGACTTGTGTAGTGTCTCGAGTAGACTCGATGTCCCGAAAACCAAACTGGTGTTTTGATAGTAATCTTAGATATTCATGATCTGTATTCAATCAATCACAAATTCAATCCTTTGTAGCAACGATCTTTCAAAAACTTGGCTTATGGTCAGAAAAGTGAAACACGCAATACAGTAAGTGGTCAGTGTTCATTTTTTTTATTGTTGTAGTTTTAGTGCATCTGTTGTAACTTCAGTGTTGATCACATCGTGAGTTATTCAAGCGACTGTGTTGTTGTGCAGCAGATATTGTTTTCATTAGAATGTTTAATCGTCAATTCTAAGTTTTATTGGAAGAAAAGGAGAATGAAGAGTTAGATACGAAAGTTGTAGGGTAACTTTCTATGAACGTATAATTTTCAGATTGGTCTAGTCTCTGATTACCCTTTGTGATTTCATCATTAATTTACTACTATAAATATGATAATGGCAGAACTTTGATTGCATGTCATTGATTGTAATATGTTACACAGCTAATCACATTTGACGAATATTAAAAGCCATTATTTTTTGCACTGATTCAATACATGTCATACAGTGAACAGGTTTGGTTACCAACCGTTATGTAATAACATATTCGCCACCCCATGCGACACAACATTAAATTATGAACATCTACTGATATTATGTATACAAAATGATAATTATTTCATAATTGCGAACAATTGTAGTATACTAATTTACTAATATATTCATTTATAAAATAATAATAGCGCTACTACCGGAATAATTATCTAATAAACTAAATTTCGACCTTGCGAAATAAATATTATATATGTTGTAACGTCCGCAATAATTGCTAGTTTTAAGACGGTATTTTGTGGCCAATATTTACATAGCAGTAAATTTTAATTTTTCTGCCTCTATTTTAATTATAAGCTTTTTACTTTCTTACTCTGTATGAGTTTTACTTTCTTTAACAAAATCTCAACATTTACATTTGATTTGTAATTTGTTAGTCGAGGAAATGAAACTAAAAAAAATGGCAAAACCTCGCAATTTATTCGTCCAGCATCAATTTGTACAAAAATTTGGGATTAGGCTCATTACACCCTCTAGTTCATGTTCTATATTGAGCCGTTGTATGCTTTTAGTTTTTTAAGGGTGAAAACTACCCCTAATTTTAAAAAATTATAAAATAACATTTTAATCTTTAATATTGTTAACATTTGGTTCTTATTAGTTACATAATGATTGTTTTATGATTTAAGATATACTATCATAATATTTCAACCCTTAAAACCACCTTTGTTAGAGCTATATATAAAAATTACTTATCCTAAAAGAATAATTTTGGCTAGCATCGATTTACATAATCATTTGGGATTAGGATCATCTCACCCTGTACTTCATATTCTATATCATGCTTAAGGGGGTTGATTATTTTTAGGGGTGTAAACTACCCCTTATTGTTAAAAATTATATAAAAATTAAAAGTGTAAACGTTAACATGAGTAAAATTTGGTTTTGATTGGTTAAATAATGATTGTTTTATGCTTTAGGATATAATATAATATTTCAACACTTAAAAACTACCCTTAATATATTGCACGTAAATAAGTCAGCTTTTTTTATAAGTAAATAATATAATAGATCTATACAGAAAAAAAGTAGAATTAAAGAATTAAAAAAACATTTATTTACACAAAAATATGAATTTACAAATATGTACAAATACAAATACAAATAAAAAAATAGTTTTTTAGTCATCTTCCAGTATACGAACCGGTTCTGTGGTATTATACATACATTGAAAATGATCCAGAAGAGGACAATTCGAATTTTTCGAAAAAAAAAAATTGTTTTATTAACATGGCTTCTTCATTTTTGGCGATAAAAAGATTTTTCAAAAATAATTTTGTAGGATTTTTGAAGAGATTTAAGATTATGTAAAATTAATTCCATAAGATCACTTAGTTTTTAATTGGGGTGGGTCTAAAGGGGGTGTTTGCTCGTAAATAGAGGTGTTAAACAGCTATATCTCGCTAACTATTTACTGAAATGAAAATCTATGAACAAGGGAATTTTAGTTAACAAAAAAGCTACAATTTAGTAGTTTATCATTTTTTTCATATCTCCAGTGTTTTCGGAGATATTTTGAAGTAAATGGTGAAAAATAGGAAATTGCAAAAATCAATTTTTCTTTAAACTCCAATTTTTCTAAAACTAGGCCTTTTGAATAGGTCAAACTTCTTGGGTATATTGATAATACAAATATAAAAGGAATTACAGAAAGCTGAAGACCAATTTTTAATTAAGAGGGTAGTTAGGGACTGGTTTCACTGATTTTTTTATAGAGAAAAGCAGGTACCGACCTTTTTTTGATCATAAGTCGCTTAAGTTTCATGCTAGAAATTTTTATTATTATTTTTTGAAAGGTCTAACTGTATACTTGAAAAAATATCCTTTAAGTTTTCCTCGAAAAATGCAAAGTTTTTCCGTTATTTGGCTTTTAATATTTCAAATTATGCATTTGACGAAAAAATCTAACTTTTAACATGCCGTATCTCGGTTTGTATTGGTCTTAAAGATATCACAGAAAAAGAATTTGGTTTGTGTTACTAAAAGATACAATTTTGATATCTACATTTTTTTTATTAAATGCATACTTTTCGAGGTATTCTCAAAAAAACCTCTAAAAAAGTCGATTTTTTTGTCGAAAAACTGTTACCTTCTAGCGCGAGTAACTCGAAAAATATTAGTTTTATGAAGAAAATGTAAAAACATTTTTTTCTTAGAATTACTTTTTACATTGATTTCCATGGTTGAAATGTAATAAAAAATTCCCGCCCCCGTGATGGGGTGGCAACCACCCCAAGGTTATAGCGTACAGCAGCATGATATAGAAAATAATCGTTGGGTTATTCCCTATCTTCTGTAAAAAATTCAAGTAAATCCATGCTGGACGAAAAAATTGCGAGCCAAAATGCTTCATTTCCTTGACTATTAGTTTTATTATTAAATAAGTATTAAAGTTGTTTATTCTACTACTCACACCAAACAGCAACAATTGAAACAGAGCACACAACATCAGAAGATATACAACGAGTGCGACAGGGTTGAACTCCTCACTGGGTCATATTAGCCGTATGCACGCCAATGGTGAATATAAAATTCTTAATTGTATGTCAGAAAATGCGCAATAAACCTCGTAAAACTCTTAACCCCTTAAACCCTACCAAATTTGATTTGTATATCTCAATCGGTTTTAGAGCAATAAATAAATCGTCAGTTTGTACGTGGTACTGTGGTATTGAACGGATCAGAGGCATGGACCCTTACAGACACCACTATTTAAAAACTTGAAGCATTTGAGATGTGCCTTCATAGAAGAATGCTGAGAATATCATGGAGAGCAAGGATCACGAACAAGGATGTTCTAGGAAGAATGAAGAAGGAATGCGAGATTGTGTTTACCATCAAACTCATAAAACTGCAGTATCTGGGACACGTTATAAAAAATCAGCACCGCTACTACCTGCTGCAGTTCATATTGCAAGGTAAAGTCAAAGGTAAGCGCGATCCCGGTAGAAGGAGAACTGTTTCGAGCCGCAGCAAGCAAGATTATGATTGCCAATATGATTTCCAACATCCGAAATTGATAGGAACCAGAAGAAGCCGGCAAACAGTGGATTAGTTTGGAGCAAGGTAGAGAATTATTTAAGTGTTAGAGTTTAAGAGTGGTCAGTTTAAAAGATTCATCAAAAACATTGATACGTTTTTGAAGTGTTCCATTTTCTATTCTAGTGGATAAAACTAGTTTTAAGTTTATTTTTATTTATATTAACATAATGATAATATATTATTAATATTACTGACTAACCCATTTCGGATATTAAAATGATTATATTATCAGATATTCCACGCTCCAATTTATCACGTGTGCGTGAGTAAACTAGCACCCATGCATGACATTAAATTAAAAATACTGGTTTTCTAATAGTTTTATGGAAAATGAAAAAATAAAGACAATATTATGGTAGGGGAGCAAAGTATGCTAAATTTGTAGTCACTCGAGCGTTATGGAGACCTATGGGGTTGTGATTATTAGGTCCTAAAACCAAAAAAAAGTTAAGTAAAATTTTCCATTATAGTGGGGACTTTCCATTTTTTAATTTAATTTTCAATTTCCAACAATCGTTTTTTCCGATTATAGCGCCATCTATCCATAATTCGAAAAAATATCTCGGATAAAAGTTGCTTATTTTTACGTAAAGAATCAAAATCTGCCATAAAAAATTTGGGGGTCCCATTTAAGATTTTAAAGTAACCCCTCATGCCACCTCCATGGGGGGTCGTAATTGGTATCATTCGATAGATTTTTCAAAAACATTTTGAAAGTCTATTTTGCAGTTTTTCGATCCGATGTTCATTTTGCGAAGTATAGGGGGTTTGTATTTAAAATTTTAAATTTACCCCCCACCCCTCTCCGTGAGGGATCATGCTTAGTACCATTCGATAGACTCTTGAAAAATATTGAGCACGTATCTTTCAGTTTTTCGATCTAATGTTCATTTCGCGAAATATTCGCTTTTTTCTTGTGAAATTTTGTGACTCACCCATTTCCGTACGCCCCGCTCAAATCTTCAGATTTTTTAAATTGACACTCGTTTGCATGTACTTAACTTATCTTAAACTGACAATTTCGAGTATTTTTAAGCATATATTTTTTTTCAGGCTCCCCTTAACGATTTTTTTTTTCAGGACCCCCTTAACGAAGTTCCCTGCGTTAAGAGCCAATATATGGTAGAGGTACATCTGCAGGGTACCAGGTTTCTCCCCATATGATAATCTGACGCGCTCGAGTAACTGCAAAAATGCTTGGGCTCCCCTCCCATTAAAACCACTTTGTCTAAATGAAAACAAAATTGCACTTTTAATAACGCAATAATGCATATCTATGCATAAGGCAGGAATTTTTATTAACAATAAATATTTTGTCTGCAAAAAATATTGATTGTTGGTTGAACATCCGAAATAGTAAATAAAGATAAGAGCATGAAAGATACATGCATAAATTATTTCCGAAAAATTACTATAACAAGAGTTACTGTTTATACACTAAGCAGCAAAATTAACACACCACCTTAAAAATATGATATTTTTGATATCTCGTATTTTCTAAGCATGTAGTCTGATTTGACTGATTTTTTAGTGTGCTATAGCTTTGTTCTTTAAAAATATCGGTATAATAATATTTTTGGTAGACAGGTAAATGTCTTGTATTCTGTGTGTAACAATCATACTGTGTTTTTATTCAGAGTTCTGAACAAACTGTGGAATATTCTAGCCTAGCGTATATAAAATATTGAAAGTAAAACTGTATTGAAGCCTTAGGCTTTTTAAACATTTTTTTTAAATAAAATAAAAATATATACCATTTTTATTCAATTGCAATGCGAAGGCAAAATAATCTTATTTTTCACTTAGAATAAGGAGCGCAGTCCAGCACTCTAAATCGACGATTTTCGACTCTTATTGGAGTCATCATCAGAGAGGCGTAGGCCTGTTGCTCTCTGCTCGAAATGAACAAACCACAAAAGTTTATCCCCGCATTGCAACTGACATTAAAAATAAACTTTCATGGTTTGGTCACTTCGAGCAGAGAGCAGCAGGCCTACGCCTCTCCGATGATGACTCCAATAAGAGTCGAAAATCGTCGATTCAGAGTGCTGGACTGCGCTCCCTGTTCTAAGGGAGCTACCAAGCTGCTGACGGGGGTTGTGAATTGCAACTTTTTAGAATTCCCTCTTGTTTTCACTGCAGCATCCATCTGGATTGCAAATTTTAGAGGCCATGGAGGTGTTACCAGGGAAATTGACCAATAAGTTTTCAATTTAAAAATGTTTTAGTAATATTTTTAATATTTTTTAATATCAATAATGTTGCTATTAGGACTGAAAACGTTACCTTTCAGTTGCCAGATGACGCTAGTCACCCACTCCATACACGTCAGTTGCAATGCGGGGATAAACTTTCATGGTTTGGTCATTTCGAGCAGAGAGCAGCAGGCCTACGCCTCTCCGATGATGACTCCACTAATAGTCGAAAATCGTCGATTCAGAGTGCTGGACTGCGCTCCCTGTTCTAAGTGAAGAATAAGATTCTTTTGCTTTCGCATTGCAACTGAATAAAAATGGTATACATTTTTATTTTATATTAGTATTACTCTTCTTCTTCTTCTTCTTCTTCTTCTTCTTCTTCTTCTTCTTCTTCTTCTTCTTCTTCTTCTTCTTCTTCTTCTTCTTCTTCTTCTTCTTCTTCTTCTTCTTCTTCTTCTTCTTCTTCTTCTTCTTCTTCTTCTTCTTCTTCTTCTTCTTCTTCTTCTTCTTCTTCTTCTTCTTCTTCTTCTTCTTCTTCTTCTTCTTCTTCTTCTTCTTCTTCTTCTTCTTCTTGACTGGCTTTACAACTCGGGGTGAGTCTTCGCCGCATCCACTATGGCCCTCCATCGTCTGCGATCTTGCGCTTCGATTTGCCATTGTTGTACCCCAATCCTAGATAGATCGGTTTCAACATCATCCTTCCATGTTTTTCTGGGACGGCCCACTGATCTTCTACCGTCTGGTCTCTCGAAGAACACTGTCTTTAGCACTCTATCTTCCTCTGATCTTACTACATGACCTGCCCATCTTATCCGATTAGCTTTTATATGTCTGACGATGTTTTAAGTACCATATAGAGTCACCAATTCAGCATTGCGGCGCCTTCTCCACTCTCCTGTCAATTCATCTCTTTGAGGACCAAATATCATTCTGAGGACTTTCCTTTCAAATATCAGCAATTTATTTATTTCTCGCTGATGTTGAGTCCATGTTTCACTCCCATATGTAACAACTGGGCGAATAATTGACATTAGTATTACTACTATAGAATAACTAGGTCCATTTTCCGTTAGAACTTTACCAAGCTGCAGACGGGGGTTGTGAATTGCAACTTTTTAGAATTCCCTCTTGTCTTCACTGCAGCATCCATCTGGCTTGCAAATTTTAGAAGCCATGGAGGTGTTACCAGGGAAATGGACCAATAAGTTTTCAATTTGAAAATCTTTTAGTAATATTTTTAATATTTTTCAATATTATTAATGTTGCTATTAGGATTGAAAACTTTACCTTTTTTTTTATTTTTTTAGTTAATTCGCTATGTTAGATAATAAAAAAATTAGGTACGTTAACAACAAGTCACGTTTTTCATCAACAAATCCTCATTTTCTGCTTAGTTTACTAAACAAGCCTAAAATAGGCTATGAGAATTTAACAATTTAATAGATTAGGGTGGAACGAAAAAGGCCAAAAAAAAAAATAAAAGAAAAGAAAAATTCTTGTGGCTATCGTTTAAAAGTTGTGTCAGGTGATGAGAATAATTGGTGCGAGAGCATTTTGAAATAAAAAAATATCTTGAGGTTCCATATTGAATTTGAAATATGAAAAAACAAAAAAAATATTTTTGTTAAAATAATCAATATGGCTCTGATCAAATTTCAATGATCGTGTTTTACCAACTAAGTGTGACATTCTAAAGTGCTTTCTCTTTATTCGTAATGAACTTAAGTTAACAAATAATAATAAAGATCATTCTATCGCCGACCGACGTCTTGAATGCCGTTGCAACGAAAGTAGAACAAATATGAATAAAAGCCTCTATTCCAATATTATCGCATAAGTGCATTCAAGATATGATTAAAAATATTTATACAGAGTATCAAAATCTTAAGCGATAGGTACACAAAAACTCAGCAAGCATCTGATTCATAAATAGAAAATATTTGCGGGTTTCGAAAGGAGTGTAAAAAGTTATTGAATATCGTGGCTTGCAAGTGCAACATGACTGGAACTGTGTGTGTACTTGTGATAAAATCAAGAAAGTATCACAAAATAAGTGAATTTTTCTTCAATATCAACGATCCTGTCGAAAAATGTCAATTAGACCAGTGGATATTGCAGCATCTGCAGCAATAAAGAAGAAAATGGAAAAAACCATGAAGGTAAAGGCAAGTTCTCAAAAATATAATACTGACGAAATTGTTCTTAAAGGATGTACGGTTGATTCCTCTAATCCTTCCATAAGTAGCAGCTTGTCTGACTTAAATTCTTCTGATGCAGATGATCATGAAGAAGAATTCATTGCTCCTCTGTCAACAGTTACAGTCCAACCATCTACGTCACAAATACTGCGGCACTTCACTTCAATGGCAAGTATGCTTATTTCATTGCAATGAAACCTACCTCTTTTGCTACCTCTACCTCATTTAATTCAGCAGTTAGATGGACGCACAAGTCAATCACTTGGTTTTTCAGGGACAATGGGGAAACTTGGTTTTTCAGGGAAACTTCTGGAACGCTGTGAAGAGAAGGCTGTTGTCGATTGTGTCGTAATAAAAATCAACCTAGCAATATTATTAGAAACAACAGACCTTAGTACCGATCAGAAGTACTTGTACCAAATCAGTCAAGCAGTTGCTGCTGGAAAATGTCCTAACGATTTGAGCCTTAAAAAACCTGGAAAAATAGCACACGCAAGGTGGCTGACAGTTGATAATCGGTTGCTTCGATTGTATGTCGGAACTGAATGTCCCAGTCCCCGATTAATTATGTTAGTAAGTTTCATCCAAAAAGTGTATGCACCAGTTTGGTTTTATATACAACTGTATCCTAGCTGTTCTGATGGTTCAAAACATTTATGGCGAATGATCCATTATTCACGATTTCTACCAGTTGACCTAAGAAAAATTGTCGATGCCGTTATCCAAAGGAATGCTTACTTTGCCCATCCCGAAAATGTATTACTCGGTATGATGAAAGATGAACGAAAACATATACGGGAGCTAGGACTACGCAGAGTGCAGAAAGCTAGAGAAAGTCAGAAAGAAAAGAAGATCCGGAGATTCAAAATACCAACATTAAATTTTAGTGCTGCAGATTATAATGATTTAATTTCTATTTCTGGATTCAAAGTTACGGCTCCGCTTTTGATAAAACATATTTCCAATGAAGATGTAAGGGATATGATTCATTCTGGGAATTACAACAATATAGAGGTCTTAAATTGCCCTTGTCGTACAAAATCCGTGGAAAGAACTGTTAAGTTAGCAACTGAAGCATCAGCTGCTGTTTGTGGACCAGAATCAAGGGATGGCTTTATTCGCTCAAGGTTGCAGTCTAGAAATATTATGCCGTTTTTAACACAAAGTCAGACTACCAATCTTAAAATGTATATTGCATCATAAAACAATTATTTAGATTCAAAAAACTGATAAAAATCAATTTTTAAAATTTTATTTTTTTTGTTATTCCCAAAAATTTAAATTTAATATGGAACCTGAAGATAAGGTCCAATACAAAAAAAAATTTCTTACAGTTTTATTATACATCAAAACACAACTTTTTCGCACTAGCCTCATAAAAAATAATGACTTCGAATTTTTCGTTCCACTCTATTAATAGATGTCATCAGTCAAAAAGTCTCTAGTTTGTTGTGAAAATTAGTAGATTTATTATTAAAAGTTTCAATTAAGTTCATAATATTTTTCCTTGGTTGGTGGAAATGGAACGTGCTGCAAAGAATTTGACCCGTGACGAGTGGGTTCAAGGAAAAGGGATAATATGTACTTTTATAATGCAAAACGTTTTTATTAGCATAACGTAAGAACAAGATTTTATAATAGAAGCAGTACGTAAAGGTCATGGTTACAGAATGGGGAACAAAGAAATCCAAATATTATGTTATGCAGACGACGCCTCATTAATCGCCGAGACAGAAGACAATCTCCAAAGATTAACACACATCTTCAATACAACAGCCAAGAAATACAATATGATAATATCAGCAGAAAAAACCAAATGTATGACAACATCTAAATACCCACTACGATGTAAAATCGAAATTGATGGGAAAATAATAAAGCAGGAAGCAAGGTTTAGATATCTGGAAATAAATATAACCAGTTACGGAGATGTTTACGAGGAAGTACAACAAAGCTTAAAAGCAAGTAAAGCGGCGGGATCTCTTAATGACACAATCTGGAAGAACAAACACCTAGCACAAAACACAAAAGCAAGAATCTATAACGCAGCAATTAGACTTATATTGACATACACGGCGGAGACAAGACCTCACACATATAAAACGAGACGACTACTAGAAACAACAGAGATGAAAATACTTCGACGAATATCAGGGAAAAGTCTGTTGGATAGGGAGAGAAGCGAAAACATAAGATCATGCAATGTAGAAGACATAAATGGATTGGTGACAAAACGGAAACAGGAGTGGAACGAACACATTAGTAGAACGGCAGAGGATCAGGTAGTATGAATAGCATGAAATAAGTCACCAAATGGACGAAGAAGTATAAGCAGACCAAGAAAAAGATGGTGCGATAACTTAAAACAATTTAGGAGGCTAATATTGAAGAAGAAACAGGCTTTAAAGCCTACATACATAAGGAAGAAGAAGAAGATTTTATAAAATCATTAAATACTTAAACAAAAATAAATCAGTACAATACGCGTTAATAGCGCGTGTTTCCCCCTTTTCTTCTAATGACGACTTTACATCGACAAGACACACCCAAAATGAGGTTTACTACTTGGTCTTGATCAATATTATTCCATATCTCAGAGCTACTATTTCTACTTCTTGTAGGTTATTAGGAGGAGGCAAACGCTGCCGTAGTCTTCTGCCAATTATATCCCATAAATTTAAGATCTGGACTATGCGATGGCCAACTCAAAGTCCGACGATTTACCTGTTGCAAATATTCGGTTACACTTCGTACGGGCGGAGGTAAATTCCTCACCAACCAGTAAAAACATAATCCGACAGGTATTTTCCTCACCAAATTTAAGGGTTTCTGTTAATCCGGTAGGTATTTTCCTCACCAACTCACTCAGGTAATAAAATTAAAATATAGATGTAATTTAAGAATGATTATATTATGAAAGCATCCGAAATCCGAATAAAAGGCATTAAATTCCTTACATTATAATAATAGTTTATAATATAGATAATATTCAAAATGTATAAATTATTATTTAATATTTACAATTATTATACTAAGAGACACACTTTACAAAATCCATTTCATTTGATTAGACTGATATCTTTAATACATTTATTTTTCAATTTCACTTTAACTTCTTTATCTTTGATAGGTTTTGCAATATGCAAACTTTAAATTTTAACATACGTATATATCTGAAATTCTTTAATTTATTCTAAGAAGATTATATTATATGGATGGATGCGTATTATAAAACGATGAATTAAAATGCGAATGAAAATATTCGCAAGCATTCGTAGTACGAATAACAGAAGAATTTGCCTCTGTCCACAAATATGGGGAGAATGTGGTATTTTCTTCTATATGAGTTTCAACTAAATAATCAACATATCTATTTAAAATTTAATTTTCTGGTTTGCATGACATTAAATCAAACACAAAACAATCTGATACGTCTTCTGGTTGTATATGTATACAATATGTAAGGCCAAAAGTCTGTTTGAGCCAATTACCTACTTCAGAATCATTTTTGTATATTCTCATGTTAAATCAAGAGACTGAATTTTTCTATACCAAGCTCGGTGTAGGTGAAATCTACAACCATGTATTTCAGTGTTCAGACACATTTGAATGATTGCATTATGTATAGCCTTTTCAAAATCTATAAAAATTTTACTAGGATTAAACTCAATTTTGAGAGCTTTAAAAAATTCTGATTTTAACAAATAAAAAAATTGTTGTAAGTTTTGTTTTTTTGTTTGGCAGTAAACCGTATAATAAAGAAATATAATGCCCATTATATACCCCATAACTATTGAATAATTGCAAATAATATGTGGTACAGTAAGAAATGTGCCATACATACATACGAGAGGGACAAAATTATGGAATAAATTCATTTTCGCTAAAATGGACGATTTTGGAGAAAAATGCCGAAACAGGTCGATTTTTATTTTTAAATTACAATTTTTTGGTCTATATTTCATACTAGTGACGTCATCCATCTAAACGTGATCACGTAGTCGATGATTTTTTTAAATGGGAATAGGAGTCGTATGGTAGCTCATTTGAAAGGGTAGGTATTTGATTCTCTATTCAGTAATATAAACATTAACATAATTATTTGTACAGGGTGGCCAAAAAATAATTTTTTGATTAAATTAATTGACGCAAAAAGAAGAATGTATTTAATTTATTTGACTCAAAACACATTCTATTGCTGTCAGAGAATATAAAAATAAAAATCGACTCGTTTCGGGATTATTTTCCAAAATGGTCCATTTTAGAGAAAATGAATATAATCCACAATTTTGCCCCTCTCTGTATAAAATTCAATGAGGCTAAAAGTCTTATATTTGTTTCACAACTAAATGCAGTTATCTTAGTTTTGACACAGTTTATAAACAGAAAATTTTCCCCCTTGGTTGTTTTTTGAGCACAGCTCTTCACAAATTCTTGAACCTCATCAATATTGGAAGGAAGTCAACCAGGCATAATTTTTCGTCGAAAATTTTTGTTGGTTTTTCAGTAGGTATATTCTCTTCGGCTTTACGTTTAAAGAGTTAGAAACAATTTTTCGATCTATCTTCTGACGATTTAGTTCATGATTATGTCATAGAATACTTCTAGTCATTGTATTTGCCCCAATAATAAACAATTTCGTACTACAAGTTGTTTTATTACCTCCAGAAAACTTCTTCACTTTTTAAAACTTTCACCTTATAAAAAATAAAATTTTCAAATAACAGTAAAGGTTTACCGCGATTACTTTCTAATAAACATGCCATTTTTGTCAAAATTCCAATAATGACTAAAAATAAAATACTATAATTAATTAATTAATTATTATAGGTACCTACTGTAATTGGTGTCGTTGCAGATGCGGTCGTAGCATTTGCGATCACGGCTATTATCGTTGCATTTGCGGTCATACAAAAATATGTTGATTTTATCGTTGCATGTGCGGTCATTGCCTAATAAACAAATAATATTTTTACCTTTTTCTACCACTATCACACGAATAATTCTATAACCAAATTTTTATAAGATTTAAATAATATTTACCATAGACGTTGATAAGAGGAGAAAATGCTTACTAATAATTTTATTACGGCAAAAAGTATTTTGATATAAAAAAACTTGCTTTTTTTGAGAGTTTGGTGAGATTATGTGCACTAATTAAAAAAAATGAAGATAGTTTTAATAAACGTTAGTGTCACATAAATAAAATATTAGCGAATTGTTGATTATTTCTATATAAATTGGCTAAATTACTGTTTGTGTCAAATGTTAAAAAGTATTATACATTTAAAAATGGGAGTTCCTTCCCTAAGATGCTTTCATGTCTTTTTATATTTAATGTGTATAAGTTAAGTACAAACATTTAAAAAAATCCTTCACATTTTATCCAGGCTTAGGACTGGCTATGATGAATTATAGGCATGTTTAATTTTTTTTTGTTTTTTTATCTTTTTTTAGCTTTGTTTATCTATTTATCCTGTTTTTTTATCTTTGTTTTTTGTCATTTCTTTATTTTAATGTTTTTTTTAGTGAAATTTTTGAATATTTGCCACGGACACCAAAAATGATTTTATATCACAAGAGCGCTGCAATAGTTCTGTTGCACTCTTTATCCTATTATCCAGTTGAATATACATTTTCTTTCGTTTCTTATTTTCTAGGTTTAAGTCCATTCTATTTAATATGAAATCGAAATATTCTGCTTCTTTTCTTAAATTTTTTATGAGAATGTATATGTTTGTATGAGGTTTCTTTAACATTCTGTTTAACCAGTTGTTCCATCCTTCCACGGCATTATTTGTTCGGTGTCGGAGGCCATGGCAGTTCCACATATTCATGCTAATCACTGGATTTTCTAGCCATTCGTTAACGAAGTCATCATAAAATTTTGTCAAATTTTCATCTTCCGGAGAATCAGATTGAATAATTAGCCACCCATCTTCTATTTGCTCCAAAGGTAAGTATGCCAATGCAGAACACATTCTTAAATGAAGTCTAACGTTATCGCCGTTAATGTATTGTGTTGTCAGTCCGATCGACTGAATGTTCCTCCAAAGCGACTGATTAAAATGGTAGTTGCATCCATGCAGTCTAACACCAGTTTGTAAATGTCTTGAACGACAAAGTGTAGACTTACGTGAGGCATACAAAGGAATTTCACTTACAAAATTGAGTCCTTTTGTAAATAGTTTTTCGAATTCTTCCCCGTAAATGTCTGAGGTTGGAGTGTCTTCTTCTCGAGCTCTCTTTTTTGAAATGTACGTAGCCTTTTTAACTTCTAAGAGAGCTACATCGGGGACACAAGTGTGTTGGTTGACTTCGAGTAATTCCGTCAGTTTTGTCTTCATCCTCCCTTTACAGTTGTGGTGACGTTCTTTTACACATACCCAAGTTACAACATCTTCCTTATTCTTCCTATATTTTCGATACCGATATCCAGCGTGAAGAGCAGAAGGTTTTCCCTTGGTGGTTTCAATCACTTCAAAATTTTCCATTATTAAAAGTTGTTACGTACTGCACTAAACAATCTCTCAAACTAACAATATACAAATAATATGCATTTGTTTTTATATTTAGATTTTGGTAATTCTCCCCCCAACCTTTATAATTAGGCAAATACAAACTTTCCAAAAATCCGTAATGAGGGGATTATTGTGGTTTAGTCATTACTGTTTTCATTACCTATTGTTCGAAATATAGATAAGCGGATTAAAATATTTCAATAGGGTCGACCGGGCCTGCTAATAACTCGGGTGGTTACTAATTTACGACCTTCTTACATTTCTAGCTTTTAAGTAAAATGTCTGATCGCAAGTGCAACGTTACCTGCCAAAATATTTTGGATTGACCGCTTTTGCAACGAAAATTACCTTGATCGCATATGCAACGAACGCATCTGGACCTATTTCACTGTAATTTTATAGTAGATCAATAATTCCCTGAATGCCTTTTAGTAAAATCTACCTGAACAACCCTTTCAGTTTTGGTGAGGAAAATACCTGTAGGATTATGACATACCCTTCCAAACGTAGGTAAAACATTATTTTGGTGAGGAAATTACACCCGCCGCTTCGTACAACGTGAGGTCTTGGATTATCGTGCATTATCAAAAACCTATGTATGAGTACAACGTGTTCACGTATATATATATATATATATATATATATATATATATATATATATATATATATATATATATATATATAATCTGTAGGAAATATCAGGTATGTGGTCTATAATAAAAAATCTTTATTTTTTCTAAAAACTCAATATTTCGCACATTTTTTTGATGGCTTCTTCAGGAGTATACTGTAACAACAATTTTAACAACTTACAAAGACGTACAAACTAGATTTTAAAATACTTACAGAAAGTTAAAAGATTTCACAAATAAATAACATTGACATTAAAATAAAAATTGTTACTGTCATATATTAAAATGCATCTTAAAATTAATATAAGGAAAGGTCTGAAGCACGTTCGTTACAGTAATAAGACAAAACACATAAAATGACTCAAACGCAAAAAATAACAACAAACGAACAATTAGAGGAATACTATTACTTTAATTATTAAGGTTAGTTGTTTATTAAGGCGAGTGTTAACTTAATGATTACTGTAAATTTTATTCAATATATTACAATATATGTTACTTAACTGTCCAGTGTCTGTTTTGTAATTTAAAGTTTTTTTATTTTTGTTAATGTGATACATCTCCAGAAATAATCTACTTTTATAGTTATCAGACTGTGCCAAAATACGAGTATTATTATAGTCCAGCATATGACCGGTGTTTTCATAATGCTCAACTACTGCACACGTATTTTTTCTTAAGCGGCAATCACTTTTATGTTGTGTGATTCTTTGCTTTAACCATTGTGATGTCTGGCCAATGTAACTATTCTGACATCCTAGACATGGTATTTCATAAACAACATTACTTCTATACAAGGTTGGTACTGGGTCTTTAATTTTTGAGAATAATTGTTTGCTGTTCATAGTATTGTATTTGGCTATATTGATATTGGGAACATCTTTAAATATGGATATGACTGAATGTGTTAGACCATTAATAAAGGGGAGTTTTTTATATATAATTGACTTATTGTTGGAATCATGGACGGGACCATCGTAGAAATTACTGCTGTAAATAAGTTTTTTTAAAATATGTTTAGGATATCCATTGTTGCGAAAGATTTTGTATAATATGTCTAGATTTTTTTGTAAAAAAGTGTCATCAACAATGGACGTTATTCTGTTTTTCATGCCTAATACGGTATTGTATTTTTGGCGAGTGGTATGATTTGAAAAATAATTAATATACCTGCCTGATGCTGTCGGCTTTTGGTACCAATCCAATATTAAAATATTATTCTCAGTTCTTATTACCCTTGTATCTAAAAATGGTACACCAAGATCTGTCTCAGTTTCTATTGTAAACTGAAGATGTTTATTAAATGAATTAAAAATATTTAATGTAGTGTTGATGTGATACGATGGAACTGCACATATGATGTCATCGACATATTTATATAAAAACGGTAACTCAAACGGTAACTGTGTAATCACATTGTCTAAGAGATGATCAGTTACAATAGTCGCAAGGATTGGACTAATGGGGGAACCCATCGGTGTTCCAAAAATTTGGGAGTAAAATTTTCCATTAAAACTGAAGTAAGTGTTATTAAAAATAAATCTAAGAATTTTAAAAAAATTATCTTTCGATAATGTCGTGTGGTCTTTTATAAGGTTCCAATTTGATTCTATGATGTCCGTGACCATATTTAGTGGAATGTTTGTAAATAATGACACCACATCCAAAGAAATCAACACATAATCCTTTGGTAACTGCATTCCCCTAACAGCATTGACAAAAGTAAATGTGTCTTTAGAATTATAATTATTGTGATATTCAAAGGCATCATTTAATGTATCAGCAAGCAATTTTGAAATGTTGTAGGTAGTGGACTTTAAAGAACTTACAATAGGCCTTAGAGGAACATCCAATTTATGGATTTTAGGCAGACAATAAAGTTTAGGAGAATATGAATCATAAATTGACAGTTTTTTTGCAACCTGTTCAGTAAGTTGATGTTGGTTTTTTAAGGTTTTTATTAGGTCATTATAGTTCTTCTGTATTACTGTAGTAGGATCTTTGTCTAAACTAATATATGTAGATTTGTCGTTTAACAACGTTAATGTTTTTTCGATATAATCCTGTTTATTCATAGCTACCGTACATCCACCTTTGTCAGATTGTAAAATATATACGTCGGAATGTAACTTCAAATATTTTTTTGCATCTTTGAACATTTTGTTTATTGTTGTGGGGTGTTTAGAGGTTGAATTATGCAGGTAATTAGTTACTACATTTGTTACTTGTGCCCTAACTAGATCTTTAGATTCAACTGTCACTTCATCGATGATATTCTCTACATCTGCTAAAAACATATCTAACTTAAAATCTGGAGGTGTACACTCAACACTGAATTTTGGACCAAGAGAGAGAAAATCAGACACTTCTTTTGGAAAGTCAACGTTAGACAAGTTTTTGAACCATTTGTCATTGTTTAAAAATAAGTGGTTGGAAAATAAATTATTAGTTAGCTGTTCAAATTTATTTATGTTAGTAAGTTTCACTCTATTGAAAACATTTGAAAAACTATTTTTTAACCTTAGTTCATATTCAATTAATATGTTAGTATTTATTATTAGTACTTATTTTTAAACAATGACAAATGGTTCAAAAACTTGTCTAACGTTGACTTTCCAAAAGAAGTGTCTGATTTTCTCTCTCTTGGTCCAAAATTCAGTGTTGAGTGTACACCTCCAGATTTTAAGTTAGATATGTTTTTAGCAGATGTAGAGCTATTGTAAGTTCTTTAAAGTCCACTACCTACAACATTTCAAAATTGCTTGCTGATACATTAAATGATGCCTTTGAATATCACAATAATTATAATTCTAAAGACACATTTACTTTTGTCAATGCTGTTAGGGGAATGCAGTTACCAAAGGATTATGTGTTGATTTCTTTGGATGTGGTGTCATTATTTACAAACATTCCACTAAATATGGTCACGGACATCATAGAATCAAATTGGAACCTTATAAAAGACCACACGACATTATCGAAAGATAATTTTTTAAAAATTCTTAGATTTATTTTTAATAACACTTACTTCAGTTTTAATGGAAAATTTTACTCCCAAATTTTTGGAACACCGATGGGTTCCCCCATTAGTCCAATCCTTGCGACTATTGTAACTGATCATCTCTTAGACAATGTGATTACACAGTTACCGTTTGAGTTACCGTTTTTATATAAATATGTCGATGACATCATATGTGCAGTTCCATCGTATCACATCAACACTACATTAAATATTTTTAATTCATTTAATAAACATCTTCAGTTTACAATAGAAACTGAGACAGATCTTGGTGTACCATTTTTAGATACAAGGGTAATAAGAACTGAGAATAATATTTTAATATTGGATTGGTACCAAAAGCCGACAGCATCAGGCAGGTATATTAATTATTTTTCAAATCATACCACTCGCCAAAAATACAATACCGTATTAGGCATGAAAAACAGAATAACGTCCATTGTTGATGACACTTTTTTACAAAAAAATCTAGACATATTATACAAAATCTTTCGCAACAATGGATATCCTAAACATATTTTAAAAAAACTTATTTACAGCAGTAATTTCTACGATGGTCCCGTCCATGATTCCAACAATAAGTCAATTATATATAAAAAACTCCCCTTTATTAATGGTCTAACACATTCAGTCATATCCATATTTAAAGATGTTCCCAATATCAATATAGCCAAATACAATACTATGAACAGCAAACAATTATTCTCAAAAATTAAAGACCCAGTACCAACCTTGTATAGAAGTAATGTTGTTTATGAAATACCATGTCTAGGATGTCAGAATAGTTACATTGGCCAGACATCACAATGGTTAAAGCAAAGAATCACACAACATAAAAGTGATTGCCGCTTAAGAAAAAATACGTGTGCAGTAGTTGAGCATTATGAAAACACCGGTCATATGCTGGACTATAATAATACTCGTATTTTGGCACAGTCTGATAACTATAAAAGTAGATTATTTCTGGAGATGTATCACATTAACAAAAATAAAAAAACTTTAAATTACAAAACAGACACTGGACAGTTAAGTAACATATATTGTAATATATTGAATAAAATTTACAGTAATCATTAAGTTAACACTCGCCTTAATAAACAACTAACCTTAATAATTAAAGTAATAGTATTCCTCTAATTGTTCGTTTGTTGTTATTTTTTGCGTTTGAGTCATTTTATGTGTTTTGTCTTATTACTGTAACGAACGTGCTTCAGACCTTTCCTTATATTAATTTTAAGATGCATTTTAATATATGACAGTAACAATTTTTATTTTAATGTCAATGTTATTTATTTGTGAAATCTTTTAACTTTCTGTAAGTATTTTAAAATCTAGTTTGTACGTCTTTGTAAGTTGTTAAAATTGTTGTTACAGTATACTCCTGAAGAAGCCATCAAAAAAATGTGCGAAATATTGAGTTTTTAGAAAAAATAAAGATTTTTTATTATAGACCACATACCTGATATTTCCTACAGATTTATTTATTGTTTTTGGTCGAAATAATCACTTTGAATATTTAATGATGGGTTTTTATCAAGATATCAGCCGAATATATGGAACAAACACTACAATTTTAATGAAACAATGGGCGAAGTTAAACATAAAGATAGCAAGATTGAACAACAGAAAAATATTTTTATTGCGGTGTAGAACATCTAATGTTTTGCCTGAGCACGTTCGAAACAGTCTTTTTAATCTACGCAGTTTATTAGACACAGGTAATGACAATGTTTTAAATATTAAAGTAGATAAATTCATTAATGAGATCCATAAAAAAACATTGAATTTAGAAATAAAAATAACTTGTGTGAATGTTTCAAATGCGAATAATAATATTAATAAAATTAAGTGTGAGTTGCAACATATTGTTCCTACTAACATATTAATTGAATATGAACTAAGGTTAAAAAATAGTTTTTCAAATGTTTTCAATAGAGTGAAACTTACTAACATAAATAAATTTGAACAGCTAACTAATAATTTATTTTCCAACCACTTATTTTTAAACAATGACAAATGGTTCAAAAACTTGTCTAACGTTGACTTTCCAAAAGAAGTGTCTGATTTTCTCTCTCTTGGTCCAAAATTCAGTGTTGAGTGTACACCTCCAGATTTTAAGTTAGATATGTTTTTAGCAGATGTAGAGAATATCATCGATGAAGTGACAGTTGAATCTAAAGATCTAGTTAGGGCACAAGTAACAAATGTAGTAACTAATTACCTGCATAATTCAACCTCTAAACACCCCACAACAATAAACAAAATGTTCAAAGATGCAAAAAAATATTTGAAGTTACATTCCGACGTATATATTTTACAATCTGACAAAGGTGGATGTACGGTAGCTATGAATAAACAGGATTATATCGAAAAAACATTAACGTTGTTAAACGACAAATCTACATATATTAGTTTAGACAAAGATCCTACTACAGTAATACAGAAGAACTATAATGACCTAATAAAAACCTTAAAAAACCAACATCAACTTACTGAACAGGTTGCAAAAAAACTGTCAATTTATGATTCATATTCTCCTAAACTTTATTGTCTGCCTAAAATCCATAAATTGGATGTTCCTCTAAGGCCTATTGTAAGTTCTTTAAAGTCCACTACCTACAACATTTCAAAATTGCTTGCTGATACATTAAATGATGCCTTTGAATATCACAATAATTATAATTCTAAAGACACATTTACTTTTGTCAATGCTGTTAGGGGAATGCAGTTACCAAAGGATTATGTGTTGATTTCTTTGGATGTGGTGTCATTATTTACAAACATTCCACTAAATATGGTCACGGACATCATAGAATCAAATTGGAACCTTATAAAAGACCACACGACATTATCGAAAGATAATTTTTTTAAAATTCTTAGATTTATTTTTAATAACACTTACTTCAGTTTTAATGGAAAATTTTACTCCCAAATTTTTGGAACACCGATGGGTTCCCCCATTAGTCCAATCCTTGCGACTATTGTAACTGATCATCTCTTAGACAATGTGATTACACAGTTACCGTTTGAGTTACCGTTTTTATATAAATATGTCGATGACATCATATGTGCAGTTCCATCGTATCACATCAACACTACATTAAATATTTTTAATTCATTTAATAAACATCTTCAGTTTACAATAGAAACTGAGACAGATCTTGGTGTACCATTTTTAGATACAAGGGTAATAAGAACTGAGAATAATATTTTAATATTGGATTGGTACCAAAAGCCGACAGCATCAGGCAGGTATATTAATTATTTTTCAAATCATACCACTCGCCAAAAATACAATACCGTATTAGGCATGAAAAACAGAATAACGTCCATTGTTGATGACACTTTTTTACAAAAAAATCTAGACATATTATACAAAATCTTTCGCAACAATGGATATCCTAAACATATTTTAAAAAAACTTATTTACAGCAGTAATTTCTACGATGGTCCCGTCCATGATTCCAACAATAAGTCAATTATATATAAAAAACTCCCCTTTATTAATGGTCTAACACATTCAGTCATATCCATATTTAAAGATGTTCCCAATATCAATATAGCCAAATACAATACTATGAACAGCAAACAATTATTCTCAAAAATTAAAGACCCAGTACCAACCTTGTATAGAAGTAATGTTGTTTATGAAATACCATGTCTAGGATGTCAGAATAGTTACATTGGCCAGACATCACAATGGTTAAAGCAAAGAATCACACAACATAAAAGTGATTGCCGCTTAAGAAAAAATACGTGTGCAGTAGTTGAGCATTATGAAAACACCGGTCATATGCTGGACTATAATAATACTCGTATTTTGGCACAGTCTGATAACTATAAAAGTAGATTATTTCTGGAGATGTATCACATTAACAAAAATAAAAAAACTTTAAATTACAAAACAGACACTGGACAGTTAAGTAACATATATTGTAATATATTGAATAAAATTTACAGTAATCATTAAGTTAACACTCGCCTTAATAAACAACTAACCTTAATAATTAAAGTAATAGTATTCCTCTAATTGTTCGTTTGTTGTTATTTTTTGCGTTTGAGTCATTTTATGTGTTTTGTCTTATTACTGTAACGAACGTGCTTCAGACCTTTCCTTATATTAATTTTAAGATGCATTTTAATATATGACAGTAACAATTTTTATTTTAATGTCAATGTTATTTATTTGTGAAATCTTTTAACTTTCTGTAAGTATTTTAAAATCTAGTTTGTACGTCTTTGTAAGTTGTTAAAATTGTTGTTACAGTATACTCCTGAAGAAGCCATCAAAAAAATGTGCGAAATATTGAGTTTTTAGAAAAAATAAAGATTTTTTATTATAGACCACATACCTGATATTTCCTACAGATTTATTTATTGTTTTTGGTCGAAATAATCACTTTGAATATATATATATATATATATATATATATATATATATATATATATATATATATATATATATATATATATATATATATATATATAGTTCAGCTCAACAGGCCTTAGGGGCCCAAGGCTTCAATTGTTTTCTTCCATTTCTTTCTGTCTTGTGCTAGGTTTTTCCAATCTTGTACCCTCAGCGACTTCAGATCTTCTTTTGCAGACTCCAACCATCTTCTTCGGGGGCGTCCTCTTTTTCTTTTTGTACCAGCCTCCGTGTTTATTAGTTGATTGGGAACTCTTCCTTCTTCCATTCTTGCTATATGCCCAAGCCATCTTAATCTTTGAATTTTGGCGAGTGTTGTTATTTTTGGTTGTCCATATATTTGCATTATTTCTTCATTCGTTCTTCTTCGCCAGATATTCCCCTCTTTTAAACCTCCATATATCCTTCTGAGGATCTTTCGTTCCCATCTATCTAATTTTACTTCCATATCTTTATTTAATGTCCAGGTCTCGCTAGCATACGTGTTCACATAAAATGTGGTTATATACCTTGCACTGTTTAAAGAACTTCCACGTAAAGGAACAAGATCTGCCCGCGCTGTTAAAGAAATTCCTTTCCAAACCATAATAGAACCTCTATTAAATAAAGTCTTTCTACGCATGTTGCCCTGGGCATAACGCTCATTTTGTCATCGGATTACCCTTAAATGTCGATCGGAATCATAAAGGCAAAACCTGGATTCATCCGTAAACAGAACGTTTTCCCAGTCGTCATTACTCCAGTTTACGTGTGCTCTAGCAAATTGAAATCTAGCACTGCGGTGGTATGGAGTTAATGCTCGGCTTGTAGCTGGTCTTCGAATATGCAAGTCATGTTCTATAAGACGTCTCCTGTATCAATGCTGGGTTGGATATTATGAACCGCACCAAGTCTGCTAAAAGATTTTTTGACGTGGTAAATCGTTCACTTAAAGCTCCTAATTTAATTGAACGACCTTTCAACTCAAAGTCTACCTTGTCCGAGATGTCTGCTGGAGTCGTTCATTTCTCTAAAGCGTTGAACAATACGGGAGCTTGATGTATATAAAACACCCATCATTCAATCGATAGCATGGTAGCTAAGCCCTTCGCTGTGTAAGGTCACTGCTTGAACCCACTCATCACGGGTCAAATTCCTTGTACCACTTTCCATTTCTACCGAACAAGAAAGACAAGACTTAACTGAAACTTTAAATAATAAATCTACTAATTTTCACAACAAACCAGACACTTTTTAACTGTTAACAATTTATCATAACCTACTTTAAGCTTATTTATTAAACTAAGCAGAAAATAAGGATTTACTGATGAACAATATGGTTAGTCGTTAACGTACCTAACTTTTTTATTATCCAACATAAGAGAATGAATCAAAAAACAAGATGTAAAGAATGTCAAAGGTTACAATCGAGTTTTAATTTTAATATTTTATACAGTATGTCCCTGTAAGTTGTATCCATACGGAAAACTTTTTTATTATTCATTTTACGAAAAAAAATTATTCTTCATAAAAAGCTCTGCATGTTCCAAAACCTAAGATTCAACCATCAGATATAAAATTGTATGAATATTATACGAGGTATGTCAAAAAGTTTGAATTTCACTTAAGAATAAAGTAGCTTTATTTTTCACAATATTGAAAATTGCTATTATGAAAAGTTGTTTGGAATTAAAAACTATATTCTAATATGCAATTACATCCTTCTAATTGAAAAAAAAATTTTTTGAAAAATTATGGATAACTAACATTATTTTCAGTTATTTCAATTCTGATAACTCTTTTATTATTAATTTTACGAAAAAAAGTGATTCTTAATAAAAAGTTCTGCATGGTCTGAAACCTAAAATACAACCATCTTATGTCAAATTTTTTGAATTTTATACAAGGTATGTCAAAAAATATGAATTTGGCTCAAGAGTAAAATACCTTTATTTTTCACAATATCGAAAATTGTTATTATGAATAGTTATTAAGAATTAAAAACCATGTTTAAGTATGTAATTACATCCTTCTAATTGAAATATTTTGAACTAAAAAGGTACTTTACTTTTGATCTAAATTTATCTTTTTTGATATACCTCGTATAAAATTGACATAAGATGGTTGTATTTTAGGTTTTAGAGTATTTTAGACCATGCAGAACTTTTTATTAAGAATCACTTTTTTCGTAAAATTAATAATAAAAGAGTTATTAGAATTAAAATTACTGAAAATAATGTTAGTTATCCATATTTTTCAAAAAAAAAAAAAATTCAATTAGAAGGATGAAATTGCATATTAGAATATAGTTTTTAATTCCAAAGAACTTTTCATAATAGCAATTTTCAATATTGTGAAAAATAAAGCTACTTTACTCTTGAGTGAAATTCAAACTTTTTGACATACCTCGTATAATATTTATAAAATTTTATATCTGATGGTTGAATCTTAGGTTTTGGACCATGCAGAGCTTTTTATGAAGAATAACTTTTTTTCGTAATATTAATAATAAAAAAGTTTTCCATATGGATACAACTTACAGGGACATACTGTATATGCTAGAACAGAGGTCACCAAATGGCAGATCGCGGTCCGCATCCGGACCGAAGGCTTGTTTTGTGTGGACCGCAATTAAATTGAGAATATATAGTCGAGGAAATGAAGCATTTTTGCTCGCAATTTTTTCGTCCAGCATGGATTTACTTAAAATTTTCACAGAAGGTAGGGAATAGTCCAAGGATCATTTTCTATATCATGCCGACGTACGCTGAAGCATTGGGGGTGGTTGCCACCCCATCTCGGGGCGGGAATTTTTTATTACAGTTTAACCATGTAAACCGATGTAAAAAGTAATTCTAAGAAAAAAAAAATGTTTTTTACAGTTTCTTCATAAAACTAATATTTTTCGAGTTATTCGCGCTTAAAAGTAACAGTGTTTCGATGAAAAAATCGACTTTTTTAGAGTGTTTTTTGAGAATACCTCGAAAAATACTGATTTAATAAAAAAACTGTAGATATCAAAATTGTATCTTTTGGTAACAAAAACCAAATTATTTTATTATAATATCTTTTAGACCAATACAAACCGAGATACGGCATGTTAAAAGTTAGTTTTTTTCGTCAAATGCATAATTTGAAATATTCAAAGTAAAATAACGGAAAAACTTGACCAATATTTTTTCAAGTATAAACTTGGGCCTTTCAAAAAATAATAATAAAAAGTTTCTAGCCTAAAAATTAAGTGACTTATGGTCAAAAAAACATCGGTACCTGCTTTTCTCTATGAAAAAATCAGTGAAAACAACCCCCTAATTACCCTCCTAATTAAAAATTGGTCTTCACCTTTCTGTAATTCCTTCTATATTTGTATTATCAATACACCCAAGAAGTTTGACCTATTTAAAAGGCCTAATTTTAGAAAAATTGGAGTTTAAAGAAAAATTAATTTTTTGGAATTTCCCATTTTTCACCTTTTACTTGAAGAAAATGATGGAATACTAAATTGTAGTTTTTTTAATAACTAAAATTCTCTTGTGCATAGATTTTCATTACAGTAAACAGTTAGCGAGATACAGTTGTTCAAAACCTCTATTTACGAGAAAACACCCCCTTATTCGAGCCCTTTAAACCAACTCTAATTAAAAACTAAGGAATCTAACGGAATTTAGTTTACACAGCCTTATGACTCTTCAAAAATCCGACGGCCATTTTTTAAGAAACTTTTTATCGCCAAAAATGAAGGAGATATGTTTATAAAACGAATTTTTTTTTCGAAAAATTTGGATAGTCCGCTTATGGGTAATTTTCAATGTATGTATAATACCACAGAATCGGTTCGTATACTGGAAGATGACTAAAACTATTTGTATTTGTACATATTTTTGTAAACTCGTATTTTTGTGTAAATAAATGTTTTTGTAATTTTTTAATTCTACTTTTTTTTTAAATAGATCTATTAAAATATCTACTTATAAAAAATGTAATATTATTAAGGGTGGTTTTTAAGGGTTGAAATATTATGATATTATATCCTAAAGTATAAAACAATCATTATTTAACCAATAAAAACCAAATTTTACCCATATTAAAGTTTACAATGTTTTTATGTAATTTTTGACAATAAGGGGTAGTTTACGCCCCTAAAAATAATCAACGCCCTTAAGTATGATATAGTATATGAAGTACAGGGTGAGATGAACCTAATCCCCAATTTTTATGTTTATCGATGCAAGCCGAAATTATTCTTTAGGATAAGTAAATTTTTTATATATAGCTCCAACAAGGGTGGTTTTAAGGGTTAAAATATTATGATAGTATATCTTTAAGCATAAATGTAACTAATAAGAACCAAATGTTGACAATATTAAAGTTTAAAATGTTATTTTATAATTTTTTAAAATTAGGGGTAGTTTTCACCCTTAAAAAACCAAAAGCGCACAACGGCTCGATATAGCAAATGAACTAGAGGGTGTAATGAGCCTAATATCAAATTTTTGTAGAAATCGATGCTGGACGAAAAAATTGCGAGGTTTTTCCATTTTTTCAGCTTCATTTCCTCAACTAATAGTGTTTTGCAATTTTCAAATGTTTGGCTCAAACTTATGTGTGCAAAGCCCCTTTTTCAAGAATAAACTTCATTAAAAATCAGACAGATCTCAGCTAACAGATGAATATTTTAACTCCCTAATGAGAATCAGTTGCACTAAACTCAATCCAAAATTCAGACAGGTTGCACATTTTTTACATAGGACACAATTTTTTTAAACAAATTCAAAATTACCTTTTAGTCCCGAAAAATGTGTTTTTAGGTTTTTTTGGAAAAATGTAATTTTAATAAAAAAGGTCTTTTGTTATTTTTCTCAAAAGAAAAAAATTTGGTGGTGCGTTAAATTTTGCTGCTTAGTGTATATCTTAAAGAGATATGTTGCAAAATTATTCAAGTTCAAATGAAATCAAAAGTAATTAAATTCAGATCAGTAAGCCTTTCATTTTCGCTCACCATAATAAGCTGCCGCCAGATTTAAGTTTAATAGCCTTTTACCTGCGGAGCCGGTTAGATGGGAAATCCCACAAGATGACTTTTACTTCTTCAGTTTCCGTCTAGGCAGTATTCCCGAGACTTCTTTGAGACAGCGTTGTCGAGTTGATATAGGTATTTCTTACTTTTTAGAGAACATTTTTAGTAAATTTATTCAAACATTGAAATCTATAATAGTTATTTATGATATAAGTGTTAAAAGTACACGTTTAAGGCAGGCATGTGAAAGTTTGCAGAATGAGCGATAGCGATTTCTGCAATTCTTCTGCAATTTTTTCTACAAACGTAATTACAGGACAATATCTACAAAAACTTTTACTTGAACTTGACTGACATTCCATGTTCATATTTTTTTGACATTACATTAAAATTGCCTATACGGTCAATACGAACTGCAGTGCCTTAAAAAGTTTAAAGCACTAGTGCCTTAACCCTTAAGGGTTGGTAAAAAATGTACACCTAATGCGTATTCCCTTGTAACATATTTATTACGTGTTTAAAATTTTTCAAAAATTTTTTATTGTTAAAAATTGTATCGAATGTTAATTTGGTTTTACCAATATTTTTAAAAATAAAAGTAATATCTTGAGTTAAATATGGGTGGGCATAAAAAGTACACCCTTGGTAAAACTTGTTACTAAAGGTTTCTCTATAATTTCTCGTTGGTAGGAACATAATCCATATAATTATCGACGTATAATTACATTATCGACATAATTATCCGCCAATGAGGAGGCTGAAAGGAAGAATGTGGAGAAAATCGACAAATCTGAATTAATGGCTTTTACTGGTATGTTAATTTTGATGTACATTGTAATTTTGTTGTAAGGTTTGTAAATTGTTTATATGAATATTTTAGAAGATGCTGTGTTTATTAAGCATAAGATTTTTAAGTTTAATCCATTTCCAACAACTCAAAATAAATATGTTAGCTATTTTCGAGGTGGACCTTTTTTACCCACCCTTGGGCGTACATGGAACCTAAAAAAGTTTGGGCGTTTAAGGGTTAAAGTAGCATTTTTAACGCTCGTATGGAGTGCTAAAAACTGCATTTTTAACACGGTTGTAGAAGAAATATATTAATATATAAATTTATTTTGTTTAAAATATTTCATTTTCATTAATGTGGGACAACCACAATAATTGATTGTAATGGGGATTACATTTTACATTTGTTTTTGAGGTTTCGATGTCCAATCCGGAAATCCTTTGCAAGGGAATTTACAGTCGGAAAAATGAAAGAATACCCATGAACGATCACATCAATCACTTATTTTGTATTTGCTGTCTTTTTCTATAAATAACAAACGTTTGTTATAGAAAAAAATAGCAAATACGAAATAGGTGATTGATGTGATCATTCATGGGTATTCTTTCATTTTTCCGACTGTATACGCTATGAGCTCGTAGGTAGAGGGGATAATTAAAAATTCGCGAGCGCCAGTAGTGACAAATCTGTAAGCTTTTACTGGAAATTTGACATAAATATCAAAGTGATTGATTATATTATAATGAATATACTTACGTTTTAAATACTGAATTTAGGTTTTTTTAATAGTTCGTAATATGTAATTATAAATTAATCTAAGCGCCATCTACACGATAATTGTGAAAGTATCCGAAGTAAGAAATTAATATTTCGTTAATAGAACGTTAAAATGATTAGCAAAATCTTAAAAAAAATCGATTACAATTTAAGTACTTTTTGCGTCGTAAATATTAAGCGATCACAATTAAATAATAAATTTAAAAATTACCGATGAAAGTTGCATTAGTAATCCGCTAGGAGCGACACTAGCGAAGCTCAGAGCGTATATAAAATAAGAAATTATGCTAACCTATAAATTTTTATCACTAGGGCATTCCAAGACATTGACCGTTACGAGGGAAACTGTCAAACATTGTGTTTGTTTATATTATTTGTACCACATTGTGTTTTAAGTTTTTTACCGTTAACAGTTTTTTAGTTGTATTTTCCGAACATTTTGTTGTAGATTTTGTGTAGTTTTTAGTTGTAGAATACTTGAACTACTTTATTTAGTTTTAAGCAGTGAATAAATAAGCATGAGTTCATATAAACTTGTTGGTATACAATACAAATGTTAGGTACTAATAGACACAAGCAAAAAATTGGCAAAATAAATAATATAGGTCCACTGTCGCTCAAGGGGTCTGAGTTAAGTTACGTTTAGACAGTTTTCCAAGCGTACGTACCATGGAAATAGCTAGTTATTTAGCATTTTTATAGGACGTTTCATAGCATTTAACCATTGTTTTTGTCTCTCGAATAATAAATCATTTAGTTGTTTTATGTTTAAAATAAAACACTGATGGTAACCGATAAAAGTTAACTTTATCAAGATTACTTCGCATTCCACACTTCAAAACACAAGAGAATTGGGGTATATTATCTTTTTAAATTAATTCTTTCAGTAAAAATGTTAAATTAATCCTTGTACAAAACAAAATTACAAAGAAACGCAACTAAAATGATCTAAAACATATCAAGAACTGAAAGAATAACATTTATGTTTCCTTCCCGGCCGCCATATTGATTTAATTTTGACAGCATGTTGGAATGCCCTATTGACGCTTTGTGGTAGCCAATGGCAGCTAATCTGCAAAGCTCAACGTAGATGGCGCTAGTATAGTTGGAGGTCACGTCAACTGTCCAAATCTATATATTTCTAAGTAAATATTGCATTTATTTCGCTTTGTGAAATTAATTTGGGAAAATAAGATGCCTCAATGTTGTCATGTGCTCATCTAGAATATCAGGACCTTTTCCCAAAGATAATCTGATGAGAAAAAAGTGGATTGTAGTAATAAGATGAGATAAATATGTGCCGATAATAAATGCCCATATCTGCAATAAACATTGTGTTGAAACCGATTGCGTATTGCCCTTGAATTCGACTGCAAAAACATAAATTATATAGATACCATTTATTTGTCTTGTATTTTTGTTATTTATACACATTAAGATTATCCATATTGTTTATAAAATGTATTTTTCAGCCAAGGCTGGAACCATATATTTGCCAAAAAACTCTTTGGCTTTCGGGATTATTTCATTATGAATTAAATCATTATTTCTCCTTATATAAATACATCTCATACATTTTGTTGTCCAGATGACAGAATCAGAGAACTCACGACTAGTGACTAACATCTGAGTTGGTATCACTTGATAATAGTAATTTGAATTAAATTTCAAACATAATTATTCATTTTTCATTTCTAAGTATGGTAAACTATCCGAAGTAATCACTGAATTTGTTATTGAATAGGAACACTTAACTTCTAGCATAGTAGTTAGTGATCCCACAAGTCCTTCAGGAGAACCAGCTTAAGGGATGGTCCAATGAAATAAAAAGTCCACAGATAATGACATGGTTAGTATTTGCCTCCTCATAGGCACGGATAGTCATTTTTCATATTTCTTATCCCAACCTGTTGCGCTAGAGCTTAAAGAATTTGGTTCAATAGTAAATTTACAAAAGATTTTATATTTTTCCTCTCTGTCATGTGAATAACTTTTTTCCAGCAATTCTCGCATTTCTTCTCAATTCGCTTTTCAAGTCAAAATCAGTCCAAGATCCGTATTTTCTGCCATAATTTATTAAATCGCAATAGGTAGTTCAAATAAAAATACCATATAAGCTTAAAGAACTGTCAAAATGTGTTGACCCCCCAACTACACTAGCGCCACCAAGCGGGAACAACGGCGTACATAGCTGCCATTTGAGAGTAGATTTACGTGGCCTTGACCTTTTAGGGAAATAGCCTAATATTATGTAAATTTAACGTTATTAGATAATTTATGTTTTTGCTTATATCTAGGGCTACAATTTAATCTTTTTCTGTTCTAATAACGTTATAACATTTTTTCCATGTCGTATTTTAAATGATCGGTGTAAAGTCGATGTGACGTACTAATTTCAAATGAAAAAACGATTTGAAGTTTATCAATATAAACTTTTCCGTTAACAAACAAATTTATTTTTAATTATACCAGAGATCACAGTAGAAAATTAACAAAACAACGATTACATAAATTTGAAATTACTAATATTTTAAAGTTAATCGTTAAATACAGACTTACTATTCTCTAATTATCCATATATCACCTAATCCATTAATGTTAAAGTAAATGATATGTACACAAATGGACAATCATGAAAATAATTTGATAAAAATATAAATGGGAGATTAATAAACATTGATCAAGAAAGAAACACTAGTTTTTGAAGTTATACTACTTTACGATCGAGAGTGAAATTTTATAATTCCAGGCGCATGCGCACACATACAGTATGTATTTCGTTGCTAATCTTTCAAGATATGTATGTATCAGCGCTGTCAGCGCAAATAAGTCATATTATATCATATAAAAGGATATATTAGTGTTCTTAGTAAATGTATTATTTATTATAATTTTGGTGTCTTTGGATTTGTCTTCCTCGGGAATAAGATATTTTATAATAATTTTAAGTATATTTAAAGTATTTTTGTATACTTCACTTGGTCCATTAAATTGGTCAGTATATATGAGAAATCTTGTAACCTGTCAAAGAAAAGGGAATATAGCTCAGTGGCAGAGCGTGTGACCGGAGATCAAGAGGTACCGGGTTCAAATCCTGGACGATTCATATTCTTTTGTTTATATTTTTGGTATCGTTTCAATAAAATTTTTTTAAAAGTGGTAGGTAAAGAAAGTTAGTTTAATATTTAAATAAAATACATATATACAGCGTGTCTACTTAAGTTGGAAACATATGGGAAACTTTTTTGTTATTCATTTTACGAAAAAAAGTTATTCTTTATAAAAAGTTCTGCATGCTCTAAAACCTAAGATTTAATCATCAGATATCAAATTTTGTCAATATTATACGAGGTATGTCAAAAAATATGAACTTCGTTCAAGAGTAAAGCACCTTTATTTCTCTCAATATCGAAAATTCTTATTATGAAAAGTTGTTTGGAAATAAAAACTAAGATCAAATATGCAATTACATGCTTCTAATTGGAAAAAAAAATATTTTCCAAATTTTTCTCAAATTTATTGATACTAACTTCGTTTTTATTTATTACATATACGATAACTCTTTTATTATTACTTTTACGAAAAAAAGGTATTCTTTATAAAAAGCTCTGTATGTCCTAAGACCAAAGATGCAACCATCAGATATCACATTTTATTAATTTGATACGAGGTATGTCAAAAAATATGAATTTCACTCAAGAGTAAAGTAGCTTTATTTTTCACAATATTGAAAACATTTATTAAAAAAATTTATTTAGAATTAAAAACTATGTTTCAATATGCAATTACATCCTTCTAATTGAAATATTGTGAAATATAAAGGTACTAAAATCTTGAGCGAATTTCATATTTTTTGACACACCTCGTATAAAATTAATAAAAGTTGATATATCATGGTTGTGTCTTAGGTTTTAGACCATGCAAAGCTTTTTATGAAGAATAACTTTTTTTCGTAAAATGAATAATAAACGAGTTATCATATTTGTAATAATTAAAAACGATGTTCAGTATCCATTAATTTGAGAAAAAAAAATTTTTTTTTTCAATTAGAAGCATGTAATTGCATATTTAATCTTAGTTTTTAATTCCAAACGACTTTTTATCATAAAAATTTTCGATATTGAGAGAAATAAAGATACTTTACCATTTACCGAAATTCATATTTTTTGACATACCTCGTATAATATTGAGAAAATTTGATATTTGATGATTGAATCTTAGGTTTTGGGGCATGCAGAACTTTTTATAAAGAATAACTTTTTTTCGTAAAATTAATAATAAAAAACTTTCCCATATGTTTCCAACTTAAGTAGACACGCTGTATATATATATATATATATTTTTTTACCAATGTTTCTTGGGTTTAGGTTCATAAAAAAAGCTTGTCTAGGATGTTATGACCATATTTATTGATATATTATCCGACGTTTCGGCAGGAAATCCATGCCTTTTTCAAGGATTGACTAAAACAACATTTATTGAAAGCTACAATACAATTTAAAAGAAAATCGACTTACCATGCAATCGTAAATTTAGTTTTGAAACAAGTACACAAATAGACGTCACAATTAAAACAATGTTAAAATGTTAAAGCATAGGAACGGACCCACTAAGTCATTGCGTTAAGAGAGTAATGAACTGTGTCAAAAATTATTATGGTGTTTATTGATGTTTGATTTTATGTTAAGTCAAAATAGTTGTCTTCGTCTCATAGGCGTGCTGAAATATTATATACATAGTTAATTTTAGATTAAGTTGAAATATACCCTATTAAGATTTTTGACATCCCGTTTATCATTGACAGCTTTGTTATTTTTTTTAATTTCTATGGACTCTAGCAGTTCCCTCTTCTTTTTGTTGGGTTCACTTTTTAGGATTTTAGTTTTATCGAAATCAAATTTGTGTTTCTTTTCGTTTTCATGTTTTGTGAGGGCTGTAGTGTTATTTTTGTCATATTTGTGAGACCGAATTCTAGAGTTTAGTAGCTGGCTGGTTTGTCCGATATATACCCCATCGCAATTTGACCAGCCAGCTACTAAACTCTAGAATTCGGTCTCACAAATATGACAAAAATAACACTACAGCCCTCACAAAACATGAAAACGAAAAGAAACACAAATTTGATTTCGATAAAACTAAAATCCTAAAAAGTGAACCCAACAAAAAGAAGAGGGAACTGCTAGAGTCCATAGAAATTAAAAAAAATAACAAAGCTGTCAATGATAAACGGGATGTCAAAAATCTTAATAGGGTATATTTCAACTTAATCTAAAATTAACTATGTATATAATATTTCAGCACGCCTATGAGACGAAGACAACTATTTTGACTTAACATAAAATCAAACATCAATAAACACCATAATAATTTTTGACACAGTTCATTACTCTCTTAACGCAATGACTTAGTGGGTCCGTTCCTATGCTTTAACATTTTAACATTGTTTTAATTGTGACGTCTATTTGTGTACTTGTTTCAAAACTAAATTTACGATTGCATGGTAAGTCGATTTTCTTTTAAATTGTATTGTAGCTTTCAATAAATGTTGTTTTAGTCAATCCTTGAAAAAGGCATGGATTTCCTGCCGAAACGTCGGATAATATATCAATAAATATGGTCATAACATCCTAGACAAGCTTTTTTTATGAACCTAAACCCAAGAAACATTGGTAAAAAAATATATCAAGGTTCAAGAATTAAACTCAAACAATATATATATATATATATATATATATATATATATATATATATATATATATATATATATATATATATATATATATATATAATATATCGGACGTTTCATTTCAGCAAACTAGAAAAATAGTAATCAGTAAAGAACAATAAGACGTAAACTGAAAATCTCTTGAGTTATAATTGAATAAGTATTGGAAAAAGTACCTAAGAATTACGCTGTCCAGCTATGCAGACGTTGAATAAGAATTAAGAGATCAAGTACAAAGAGTAAATAAATTAGCAAGATGCCTTAATAACACTATATGGCATAACCAACACATTAAATAAACAATGACATGAAATCAATAATCTATCAGGCCAAGGCGATGTGTAGTTAGAGCTAAGAGTTAGGTTTGATAGGTGCTACATACGTTTTCTCAACTTTGTTTAATGGAATGGAATCTTGGATATTGAATGCGACAGCAATGAAAAAACTGGAATCATTTGAGTTGTGGGCAGGCCCGGCCCTAGAGATTTTTCCGCCCTGGGCAAGATCGGCAACCGCCAACCCCCGCCCCACCCCTTGGTATACCCAAAAACTCAAAAATTTCACCATGGCTCTTAATTTGCTGAAATCTATCACTTAATGCATTAACGCTTCTGTCATAAATTTTAAATAGAAGTCAACTTTATATCGTGTCTCTGGATCTAAGTCCATACTTTCATCTTCAGCCTTATCGCCAAATTGCCTTTTCACTTTCCTCTTTCTGGCTATTACTGTGCATCCTTTTCGGGTTCCCAATTTCTAAATTTGATGAGCTCTTTTGCGTCTGTCAAATAGCCCTGGAATTTTAAATCATTTCTGAGAGACATAAAATGGATTTCCGATTTTTCTAATAAACTGATAGCTTGATACGCTCCGATATCAATCCTCTGCATACGCGACTACGTTGATGTAAAGTAAAATGTCATTCCTTATTACCACTTACCACAGAGCAAAGAAAAGTAAAATCCCGGATTTGATTTGCCAAACAGCTTGCCTCACGAGCAACCATTTTATCGTTGTTTTCATTCACAGTGATTTCTACAAGAGCATCGTAAATTTAAAAAACTAAGTTTTCAATCTAATAGCACATAAAACAACATCCAAAAATGTTATTCTACATCCTACCACACTGATAACAATGGGAACCTTCTCTGGTAACACCTCCGAGGCTTCTACAATTTGCAAGCCATAACGGATGCTGAGACTAAGGAAGATGAGGGTATTTTACACGAGTACGAAGGGAACCATTCTCGTTGGAACTTTACCGCGCTGAGCAGATGGGAGGTGAACTATAAATTGTAAAATTCCCTCATCTTCCTTAGTCTCAGCATCCGTTATGGCTTGCAAATTGTAGAAGCCTCGGAGGTGTTACCAGAGAAGGTTTCCATTGTTTTCAGTCTGGTGGGATGTAGAATAACATTTTTGGATGTTGTTTTATGTGCTATTAGCTTGAAAACTTAGTTTTTTGATAGCAGTTGCCGCTAGGGCATCCCTGCCATTTCGTTTGTTGCAATCCGTGACTGCACGCTGGGGTTTGTCCTAGTTGGGTCAGAGAGAGCAGCATATGTGCCTCCTGATAAGAGACTAATAAGTTTCGAAACCGGTAGAGGTGCTTGCTGCACTCTCTGATTGAACTGGAATAATGATGCGGCTGTAGTTTCGTGTTGCAATGAAATTGAAAATGGTTATTCATTTTTGATCGTAAATTTCTTCAATTTGGTATCTAATAGGAATAATTGCATTATTATTCTACTTTCCTATCTAGTTTCGGAAAAAGGTTTCAATGTTAGGCTACAAATATGATTTTTCAGCAAAGTCCAACGATGAATAGATGCTGAGGAAAAGTTGTAAATTTTTGTCACTAAGGAAAAGAAAGAAACTGCAAACTGTAAGGCTTTAGCAGCATCGTTCACGACTAAGTTAAGTGAATGGCTAGAACATGGGAGAAAAAACGCTCTAGGATTCATTTTCAAAATTCTGTTTTGAACTCCCAAGTTCTTCTCTTCCATGTTTGCCCCATTATCATACCCGTGTACTCTCAGCTCCCGAGGAGCTGAATAATTTCATTTTTACTCCGGAAAAATTTATATATATATATATATATATATATATCGTCAAAACAAAAAAATTAACCTTAAGATCGAATCTAATTTCCTCATTACACTACAAGTATTCGCTGGGATGGTTGACATGGAGGGGATATGACGTGTTGACATGGAGGGGATATTACATGTCGACAGTGCTTTTCATGGTGGCATAATTTGTAAGCCGTCCCCCACGAGCGATAAATTTTGTTCTTTTTCTTCACTATATCTTCTTACCTTAGTAATGAAATTCACCTTTTCTTTTCAACCAGCTCCTTTGGAAACACAACGAATTTACATATCCCTCTTTCACTAAAGCGTTTACAATCCGGGGCAAAGTACACTACCACTTTTATTATACAAAATACAATGGGTGACAAAAGTTCCTAACCTTTGCTTGGCGAATATCACTACAAAACTATATTTCATAGAAATTTATGACCGAGTTATAGTGGTATTATCTTAAAAAGACTATACTTAAGAAGAAAAAGCAATAGAGGAAGCAGAATTTCGACTTTATAGAAATTAAAAAGGCTTGACATTGGGCATATTTTGGCTTTCAACCTTTATTTACAAATAACGATAAGACAGTCGTGACGTTACACTTCGGCTGACAGCTTTAGAATCTCTTCGTATTTTTCTAAATTTAAATTAGATTTATATATTATATCAGACATTTTCTACCATATAGAGTATTTATAGCAAATTTCTAATAGTACATATATTTATATATTAGCACAAAATTAATAGTACAATAAGATACGCAAATAAACCGGAGTTTATGTACGACTCCATCGGGGCAAACAGAGCCGCAGGTTGCCTGAATGACACAATATGGAGAAATAAAAATATCGGAAAAGAAATGAAAGGCAGGATTTACAAAACAGTCATCAGACCAATAATGACATACGCGGAAGAAACACGATCCGATACAGAGAGGACAAAAAGATTGCTCGAAACAGCGGAGATGAAAACCTTTCGAAAAATCGATGATAAGACTCTATGGGACAGAGCTAGAAGTACAGATATACGACGGAGATGCAAGGTGGATAACATTAATAACTGGGTAAGAAACAGAAGAATAGAATGGAATGACCACATAAGCCGAATGACAACAAATAGGTTAGTCAGGACAGCGAGAGACGGTTCCTCAATAGGAAGACGATCAGTGGGAAGACCACGAAAAAGATGAAACGACAACTTACTATAGGCACATTGAAAAAACAGACAGAGTCATGTCTATACAAAAAGAAGAAGAAGAAGTAATATAACTACTATATTAATATAAGGCTAAGGTGTTATCTCCTGAGTTAAAAAGGTGGTTCATCTGACTTTAAACTGAGCTTGTGTAGTGTGCTCCAGTGCAATTATCATTGCTGAATTATGTACTGAACCCACTTTGAGTAACAGTGAACCTTTCGCGGGTTGTAGGCAACATCACCATAATCTAATTTTGAACGAATTAAGGTTTTGTACACAGTCGTAACAGTTTGGAAGTCGGCACCCCATTGTTTACTACTGTTTTGAGCTGACAGTTGGAGTGAGTGTGTATGGTCTTACCAAAATACGAGTAGATGATTCATCATCATCAGTAGCTCTTCAACCCTTTTTGGGTCCTGGCTTGTTCTAGGATTTTCCGCCATTCTCTTCTGTTCCTTGCTTTGTTCTTCTAGTGAGTAATCTCAAGTGTTTTCAGATCTTGTTCCACTTGTTCCATGTATCTAAGTTTGGGTCTTCCCTTTGACCTTCTCCCTACTGCCTCATTATATGTTTTGGTGTTTCGGTCTCCAACATCCGTTCAACATGGCCCATCCAGCGCAGACGTCCGATCTTTGTGGATGTTATGACGTCGGGTTCGTTGTATGCTGCGTATAGTTCAAAATTATATCTTCTGCGCCATACGTCATTTTCTTTCACCTCCTTATAAGGATTTTTTGTTCAAACGTACCTAATAACTTCTCATAGCTGTTCGACAGTGTCCATGTCTCTGATCCATATATAAGGACCGGTTTTATCAGGGTTTTGTATATTTTGCATTTGGTTTCTCTCGTGATGTTGTTAGATCTAGATGAGTAGATGATTATCCAGTTTAATTCCCAAGAAGTTAATCGATTCTGAATAATTTATTGTAAATTCTTTAGGTAGAGTTTCGCTAGTATAATGCGTTTCTTTGGAGTTTCACCGAAGATTTTTGTTTTCGTTTAGTGGGAGCAAATTCTAGGCTAGTAGTGTTCGACCAATTCTCTAATTTGTAAAAGACTAATGGGCTAAGTGATTTAGCGATCTCATTGATGGCAATAAGGAAAATTGCAACACTAAGAGTAGACCAATGATGAATGCCGTTTAATTGGATTTTGGAGTCTGAAAGAACGTTGTCCATTCGAATGAAGTTTTGTCTATATAGAAAATTACTAACAAATTTAATATTTCCTTGAATCAACCAACTTGACAGAATTCTTGTATATATTTTTGCATTTGTTGTTCTTCGTTTTAGACGATTTGGAATGTAGATCTAGACTTCCTAAATCCATTTTTATATCTAAGTAGGCCTAAGTAGCTATCGATCAAATAAATTTATAGAGATCCAGAAGATATTGTTTGGTTTGCGTTGACTTAGCTTTTAAAAATGTCGCAGGTATGTTGTCAAGCCCTGGGCTGGTTGCTTTAACTTTGTTTAATGTTTCTAACAGTTCATATACTGTAAATATGACATTCAGAGGTAAATTGATGTGATCATCAAGATTTAAACAGGCATTATTAAATTTGAAAAATACTGTATGACTTGTACACACTTCTAAGTGGGTCAAACCGGCAAAAAGGTGTATGTTCTCAAAAAAATTGATAGTGTGTAAAAAAAACTTAAAAAAAAGTTTTTTTTACACACTATTAATTTTTTTGAGAACATACACCTGTTTTCCGGTTTGACCATTATTAAATTTATTTTTATGAACTAGGGAACTTATAGGTAGATTTTAGTCACTGCTATGTTGTTGATATATGCTTGCTTTGGCTATTTCTTGCTTTGTTGAATAAATATATGGTTATTACGTTCTAGGTAGTGGATGATGTTAAATGATTAGAGAGCTATTGCAAATTTAACACAGCCTATGTTGAGCTATTTGCACTGCGTTATTTTGACAGAATTGACATTTCTTAGACGTGTCATAAATACAGATATTGCTCAACATTTTGGTTGCGGTATTTTTACGGCTCGATTAAGATTAGTTGTTTTTCTAATTTTCATGTAATTTAAAATAGATCACGACTTAGAAGCTCTCATTTTGACCAATGCAAATGATGAAGACTTCGAGTTTATCATCGTGCAGAACATTCTGGGAGATGAACATATATTACATGCTCAAAATAAAAAATTTGATTTAAATGCAAGGTTTGAATTTTCTTCGAAATATCGAACAAGAGAAACAAATGATCCTTGAATGTAATAAAAGATTTTCCTGTTTCATGTTTTCCTGAACTAACGTCCAATTTTTTGGATAGGTCAATTGATTTTGACCTAAACCTTGTTTTATTAAACACAAAATCGTCATCAGACTTAAATCTGATTTGTTTGCTATTGTCTGATATTTATTTTAGAAAATTATTACAAATAAACTTGATTTAATTGGAAGACAAATAACAAACATAACCTGAAAAGAAAATAGCGCAGCGAACACTCCACAGCGTAACAGCGGCAGGCACAATTTTCAATAACGCAGCGTAAACCAAATCTCACATCTGCGCATGCTCTACTGTCAAAATAACGCGTTCTGTAATACAGCTAGTGCAAAAGTGACTCTGCAATAGGGCTTTTCATCGATTGTCATTTGTTTCGAGCTCCTGTCAAATGTTGTTTAATCCGTGTATAATATTAATATATACGGATTATACAACATATGACAGAAGCTCGAAACAAATGACTGTGAATCAAAAGCCCTATCTCTCTATTTTTCCCATTCATTGTGTTAATCATTTGCCAAACCTCAGAAGTAGGGGTAGATAAATTTAAAGCTGATACATATTTTTGCAGTCTTCTCCACTTTTTTATAAGCTGTATTTTTGCTAAGAATATTTTTTCCATGAAATACTTACGTTTTGAGTTATTTGCGAAAATACGTCTAAAACGTGCTTTTGTCGAAAAATAAATATAATACACTCGCAAATAACTCGAAAATTAGTATTGACTTATATTGAGCGAAAAAAACTTATAGTAAATTTATTTTTCAACATTATTGCAGAAATAAACAAAAAAAAAATTAATACAGACAATCAATATAACTGTTTCCGTTAATTTAATAACAAAAATGTTTCAAATATGCCGCCGATTTTCGAAGACACACTGTATATAAAATAATTTTATATATGTGTTGTTGCCATAATGCGTATTATGCGTAATTAGTAACTAACTATAATGATTAATAATATTTTTAGTAGTAGTAATAATAACTACAAAAATAATAAATGTTTAATGATAGAATTATAAATTTCCATTCAGTCAATATGAGCTTAAAACAAACAAATAGGCTAAACATGTTTATGCAAATAAAAAAATGACGATATACCATCATCTAAACAATAGGTACGCTAGCGACTGCTGCGTTAAAATTTTGAATACGGGCCACGTAAAATAAATCCTATTCTTGCCTGGGTCTTGCCTAGTTTCAACAAATTTACGCCAGGCGCACCACTATACGGGCAGATTTTAAAGGGGAAAAAATAATGCATAGGCTTTCGTATTTTCCCCTCTATAATTTATCAATCAACGGTACAATTTTAAATAATGTCTTGTTTTTGTAAATCACATATAAAGCACACATATTAGATCGTCCTCAGCGACGTCAGAATGTACCATGTGACCTATAATCATACTTAACACCCCTAGCGGATACAAAACATGTTATAGGGTACCTACATACGTGCTAACGTGCTTAGGATGAATTTTTCGCCGTATAATAAATGATCAAATAATAGTCTTTTTAAATTGGAAAAGACTGCAAGACTTGTACACACTGCTGAATAGGTCAAAACGGCAAACCGGTGTATGTTTTCAAAAAACTTTTGATAGTGTGTAAAAAATATATTTTATATCAGCTAAGTACTTTCAACACATAACGTGCCATCATCAGAGCTTCCTAAAAGGACATATTAAGATAAAATTTTTTTTTCATATAAAAAATGAGTGAAAAACTTACGTCCTCTTAAAATACCTTCATAGAAGAGCAATTGCTTAACAACACAACAAAAAACATGAATACTGCCCAGTATTCATGTTTTTTGTTGTGTTGTTAAGCAATTGCTCTTCTATGAAGGTATTTTAAGAGGACGTAAGTATTTCACTCATTTTTTATATGAAAAAAAAAATTTATCTTAATATGTCCTTTTAGGAAGCTCTGATGATGGCACGTTATGTGTTGAAAGTACTTAGCTGATATAAAATATATTTTTTACACACTATCAAAAGTTTTTTGAAAACATACACCTGTTTGCCGTTTTGACCAATAGTCCTTTTAACTTAATTGTATATTATGTGTTTATATTAATTATTTGCAACTCTACAAATATTTATCTAGTAACTACTGCATTTTATTGATTTTGCACAATTAATTTTAATTTAAAGCATTCTCTTACTAAAGTAATTTTTTTTCCAGGTAATCAATCAATATTATAGCGAGAAGTTAGCCATTCACTTAATTAACTAGTCATTGAAAAGTGCCTATTTAAGTAAGTATGTATTATGTATTCATAATTCCAAATATTACCAAGCATATAATTTATCTACACATGCGGATCAATGGAGTGACAGCCTTCCATATTCCATAGAGGTAACAACCCACCAATGCAAAAGCAAATTTGCTGATATAAAGGAAGAAGTTTAAGTACAATAATTAATCAATTAAGTTTTACATCAATAAATTTAATCTAAAAATTACCACTGAAAGTAAAGTGATGCAACAGTGTCAAAAATAGACAACACCCAAGTGAAATTATTATACTGACTATTTCACTAGACTGTTTTTAACTGATAAAACGTCATAGCAACGCATCGTTTCCTAATGACAAAACTCCTTAGCGACGTGATTTCTCAGCGACAAAATTATGACAGATCCGTCACGAAAGTGTCTGGTAATAACAAATAAATAAAGATTATATGTATTTCGTTGATATGGTGCATTAATTGTCTCGTGAAATAGTCTTGTCGAATATCATTCGAGAGAAAATTATTCACCGGCAAAATATTCTCCTGGTTTCAGTCAAGTTCGTTGCCTTTTGGTAATTTTCGCTTATGAAATTTTGACAAAATCACTCGACTGACGTCTCGTGATTTAAGTCAAAATTTAATTCGCGAAAATTGCCAGGCAACAAACTTTCATACCAGTCGAAAATATTGCCGGCAAAATTTTCTCTCTTGTGATATTATATACGACAATTTTGCGAAAACTTACTAATACATAATTATACAAAATTACTAATACTAATACATAATTGGCAAAAAGTTTATCTAATGCCATCCCCTCTTTGTGAACACACACACACACATAATTATACAACATAACAACACAGGCATGTACTATTTAAAAACAAAATAATAATACGTAAGGCACTGAACATACACGTCGTTTGAGCCTTAATCTTGTGGAATCTTCATTTTGGTTCAGAGATGATCAATCACTTAGTGTGGGCAATATAATTTTTATTAAGTTAGTTAATTCATACAACGATAAAACTCTTAATATAACGTGGTTAGGCCAGTACATAGTAAAATTACACGGCACTGTAAGTTAAATTTCTTTGAACTGTGTCATTTTCCCGACAATTTACGAAAAAAAATTCAACGCTCCAGAGGACAATAAAACTATGGTACATAATATGGTACAGAGGCCATACATTAGGGTTTGGTATTAGCTTAAGGATAATAAATAACAAATTTTCTATTTCATTCGGCCTTCCGTGCCAATGGTCAGTGGGATTTCTTTTTAATACATCTTGAAGATATTAATGTTGTGGCAGCACGGCAACAGCGAAACTCGAGGTCTATAAAGATTCGGGGATAACATAGTATTTATTGTACCTGTATTGTTGCAATCAAACAAGTTGTATTTTTATATGAGTCGGGTTTTATTCACGGACTTTTTACAGGTTTTATGTTTGTTGACGTTGGTCCGGATTAATAAATACCTTCGGCGTCATTTCCTGTATGAGAGGTACAACTTGAATAAAAAATAACTACCAAAGATTTAAATTTAACACAATATTTTCTATAACAAAATAATATTTTCACTTGTAGTTTACACAAGAGCTCTAAAATTTCCGATTTGTATCCCGAGTCACAATTTGACAGTTTTAATTTCCCGACTCGTGAGAGAACGGTTCATTCTAGCGTGAAAATATTTTTTTACACTAATAAACATTCAAAATTATCTCAGGCACATTTTTTGTTTGAAACATTTTTTTCTACGGCCTATAGATTTTTCTTCTTCTAGTTCCATGACCGTTATCGATCGCTGGATCAGGCCCGGCCCCAGGGGTGGGCGAACTGAGAGGCCGCCCTGCGCGCAAAATTTAGTAGAGGACATCCAATTTTTTGAAATTTAAGGAATAATACATTATGTTTTTAATAGACGAGATTCGGTATAGAGAGATATATCGACAAATAAGGTACGAGGTTAAGCGAGCAAAAGAGGACTGGATGGAACAAAGATGTGAAATGGAAGAACTACAAAGAAAACATGACGAGTTTAACATACATAAAAAGCTTAAAGAAATTACCTACACTCAGAGAAAAAGAACTCCTCACTTTATGAGAAACTCCAAAGGTAAAATAATTCTCGACTTGGATGAAAAAAAGGAAGAATGGACTAACTATATAAAAGAGCTCTTCCTGGACACGAGGCCACCACTTAACACCACAAAGTATACGAATACTGGTCCTAGCATTTTAAAAGCGGAAGTAGAGAAAGCCATCAAACAGAGCAAAAATGGGAAATCTCCAGGCCCTGACCAAGTACCATCAGACTGGCTCAAACTTCTGGATGACGACAATGTCTCACAACTAACAAACATTTATAACCATATATACGAGACTGGAATAATGCCACAGATATGGTTAGAGTCTACATTTATTCCACTCCCAAAAAAACCTAATACATCATCATGTAAAGACTTTAGACTAATTAGTTTCATGAGCCACTCTCTCAAGCTACTTCTTAAGATAATTCTTAATAGAATTAAGCAGAAATGTGAAGAGACAATGGGAAACAAACAATTCGGTTTCAGAGAAGGATTGGGAACAAGGGAAGCTTTGTTCTCAATGTTAACATTACTTCAACGATCATGGGAAGTACAGAAACCAATTTACGTCTGCTTTATAGATTTTGAGAAGGCGTTTGATAGAGTTCAACATGATAGGTTGTTTCAATATCTAGAAATGATTGGAATAGATGATAAAGATCTGAGACTTTTACAACATCTATATTGGAATCAAGAAGCTTCTATTCTGGTAGACGGCAAAGAAACAGACAAAATTTGCATTCAAAGAGGTGTCAGACAGGGTTGTGTGTTATCCCCAACTGTGTTTAACGTATACTCAGAAATAATTTTTAATGAAGCCTTGGAAGGACAATGTGGTATTTTATATTATATAATAAATTTGTGGGACATTCGACAATTTTAGACCTTGAATGGTATAAAATATTTAACGTCCATGTTTTATGTACCATTACAAATTAAGAATTATTTGTTTCCACCGATTCTAATATTGCAGTTTCTTCATTTTTTATACAAATGTGTTTTTTCATTTGACTATTTGTTCTAAATGAATTGGGACAAATGTGGCACTTAAAGGGTGTTTCACCGGTGTGGTTTAGCATATGCGTTTTTAAATTCTCATTTGATGTATACTGTTTAGAACAAATGTCGCATTTGAATGGCTTCTCCCCACTGTGCACACGCATGTGATTCTTCAGTTGACAGTTGTACGTAAACTTATTTGAGCATATTGTGCACGAAAAAGGTTTCTTCCCATTGTGCACGAGCATATGCTGCTGCAAAAGCGGCTTTTTTTCTAAAAGATTTCGTGCAAATATCACAGCTGAAGGATTTTTCATCTGTTTCTTTAGTTATATTGTCAACGAAATCAATATCACATAAAAAACTGAAAAATTCGAGTTCCATATTTTCTTAAAATCTCCATAATTATACCAGATACGATTCCCATAGAGGGGGCTGTGACATCAAATCTAAAAACTGAAAAATACTTGTTCAGTATTTTTCAAAACCTATCGAATGACACCAAACACGAGCCTCCACGAAGGTAAGGTGAGGGGTTACTTTAAAATCCTAAACAGGAACTCCCATTTATATATCTTTTTTTTTTCAATAAACATTTTTGAGAAAGCAGTTGAAGCCTGGTCGGCGATTTGGATTCCCAGTTTTTTTTTAATTGAAATGGTACTTTTTCAATCCTTTGGTGGGATGTACTGGGAATTCTCTTATTGAGGTATCCGTTGGTGTGCTGGAAATTTGGGGCACGTAAAGATTTGTCTTGGAAAATCCTCTAGAGATTAATTCGATGTTTATTGATGGCCAGGCTGAGAGTCGTGTAATAGACCCTTTTGTATGTTAAAGGGTGTTCCGGTAGTACAAAATTGTATGTATTTATCGATCCTGTTTAAAGAAGTAATAGAAGTACATTTATTTACCAGATTTACATTTATTCAGTATATTGGAAATAATAAATTTGGCAGATTTATTTAGAAGTTCGATATTTGACGTGACATTTTGACAAAATTTAAGGAAGATTGCAGTGTGTTTATCCAGGCAAATGATTTTTTTTTTATTGAAGGAAATAAGGACGGTAATAGATTTTATTTTATTTTATGGGAGAAAACAAGAAAGAACAAGGTACAATTTAGATTGGGTTAAGGGGTCTAAAAAGGGGACTAAAATACAATGATTTTTATATTTATGTGAAGGAAACAGCTGGTTCTGGTTTATTTTTTTAATTAATTACTTACTTTTGTTCTTATAAACTATTGAAATCAAAATTAATATTTGTATGTAAAAAGGGACTTAAAATTTTGTTGACATTATATTCTCTATAGTTATCTAGTGTTTTATTTGAACTGTCATGTCTCATGCTCATCTAAATCAAACCAACTAATAATATAAAAATAATTCCGACTGAGAAATAGCTGTGGTACATTTTGTTCGAATCGGGGGTGAAACTATTAACAACATCAGATATGCAGACGACACCGCGATCATGGCTGAAAACATCCAAGATCTTCAATTCCTTATAGATCGAGTCACTAGAGAATGCTCCAATAACGGACTTAACATAAATGCAACAAAAACAAAGTTACTTGTGGTTAGTAAACAAGACGTCGGCCCCATGCAACTAATTGTCAGTGATGAATCAATAACAAAAGTTAACCATTTTAAATACCTAGGATGTTGGATAAACGAGACACTAAATCCGGATGAAGAAATTAAAACTCGTATAGAAATTGCAAGAGGAGCATTTATGAAACTTAGATCTATTCTGAGCAACTCTCAGCTGAACTTACAACTAAGAATCAAGTTCCTAAAATGTTATGTGTATCCTGTATTACTATATGGATGTGAAACCTGGATCATGAAGGTTAACATGATGAACAAATTAGAAGCCTTTGAGATGTGGTCATATCGTAGAATGCTCAGAATATCTTGGGTTCAACGCATTTCTAACAGAGAAGTCTTAAACAGAGTAGGTCAAGGCGAAGGTGACTTAATGAAGATGATAAAAAAGAGAAAACTTGAATATCTGGGGCATATAATGAGAGGTAGCAGATACAGGATGCTGCAGTTAATACTCAATGGAAAGATCGACGGAAAAAGAGGAATTGGTCGAAAGAAATATTCATGGCTCCGAAACCTTCGTCAATGGACTGGCTTATCGGCAGATCAATTGTTACATGCCGCACAAGATCGAGAAAGATATCGGCAAATTGTTATGGAAGCTACCCACGCCTAAAAATTTGGGCACGGTACTTAAAGAAGAAGAAGTTTTTAATAGGATAAAAAATCAATATTATGAAAAAGAACGGCAAAAATGCAACTGTAAAAACGAGAATGAAATAAGTGAAACAATAACAATTTCAAGGTTTATTCGACGGGAAATCAACAACAACGCCGATCAGAACTAAATTAAATTCACTGAAATTCACTTAAAAAAAATAAATTTACTGAAAAAGGATATAATAATTGGAAACATATGGCTGAAACTTTGTCCAGCCACGCTAAGTCTCCAGCTCATTAACAGTCACAGCGACTGTGGTAGAACTAGAAATTAGGCTAAGGCCACACGGGCGATAATTTACGGCGCCGTAAGAGCAGTAAACCTGACGAGGCATTGGTTGCCTAACTCCTATTATATCTAAAATTGGTGGAAGAGTTAGTCAACCAATGGGTATACTGCTCTTACGGCGCCGTAAATTATCGCCCGTGTGACTTTTCGCTTAGACTAGAATCGGGCAAAACCATAGACGAAGAAACACAAAAAGTTCCAAATTCAGAAAATCGTCATTGGAAAAATGTAATAGAACGACTTATATCAATAATACAGTTCTTAGCACAATAGTGTCTTCCATTGAGGGGCGATTCTGAACTTTTACATCAAAACAATGGTTATTTTTTAAAGCTTGTTGAGCTCTTTGGAAAATTTGATTCTGTTTTACAAGAGCACATTAGGAGAACAACGAATGTTAATAACAAGCAACATCACTACTTGGGAAAACGTATTCAAAAAGAAATTAATCAACTCCTCCATGACCAAATCAAAAATAAAATTTTAAACTTTTTGAAATTGGCAAAGTATTATAGCATAATTTTAGATTTTACACCTGGTATTTCTGGGGTGGAGAACAGATGCCTATTGTTGTACGTATTGTCATTTAGGTTCCGGTTCATAAAGTGTTAAAATTGCAGAACATTTTCCGAGTCTGGTGCCAGCCACCGGAGGAGCAACACGTGCCAGCCAGCAGAGCGGAAGAAAGCCGAAGAGTAGCCAAAGGAGTGGGAGTGACTTTGACTGTTGAACTTCTCAGTTCAGCTACGAATGTAAGCGTAGTAAGCAGTCGGGCGCTTCTCACTGTCTGAGGCAAGAACGAGAGGCAAAAACCAATCTACTGGATGTGGTGAACTTAGCGAGTTTGATTTTTATTGGATTCTCTGAGACGGCACAGCTAGAGATTGATTAGCGAAAAAAGCAAAACGGGCTCGACGTGAGCCCGTTACGGGATTTCTTCTGTGCCTCCGTAAGGGTATTGACACTGTAATGTGTAGTTTTTTAGAAACCTACATCGGGCAGCCCCAGCCCCTTGGGTCAGTAGAACGAGAATCAGCAAGAGGAACCCTAATCCAGTTCTGTCTGGGTTAGTGATCAGCCGCGATAGGTCCAGGGAAGCCGACCCTGAAACCGTGCTGGCAACGGGCCAGACGGCTGAAAAAAAGGTTCGTCAAAATTAGAACAGTCCGTCCCCAGATGACTGATCGAGCTAGATCACCTCCCCTTTCTATGGCCACTCCGCCAACCTATGAAGATTCACGTAAAGTGAATCTTAACCTGTTTCAGGAGTTAAGTTCCGATTAGGCTGACGGTTATTCAACTGTGGATGACAAAAATGAGAGAGACGGGGATTTTAAACTCCCTAGGAGTGAAAAGAAGAAGGATAAGTCTAAAAAGAAGAGAGAGGAGAAAAATAAATCAGGGGAAAAGAAGAAAGACAAGGAAAACCCAGAAGTAGAGGCAATGGAGGAAGAAGTCCCCGACGAGGCAGGCAGAGGTACCACCAAAAGGGCTAGGACAGCAAATGAAGCGAGTGACGAAGAAAACAACGACAAAGAAGAGCTCCTAAAAGAGCTAGCATCCCTAAAAGAACTGATGAGACAGCTGTTCGAAGCCACCAAAACCAGAGAAACCCAGTACGAGGTACTGCTGTTGAAAAAGGATGAAGAGATAGCCCAGCAGATGGCCGAAATAGCGGAGCTGAAGAAAGAAATATTGGAGATGAAAGACGCGATGGTCAAGTCAAAAAAGCAGGTGGTGGACCTCTTAGACGTGCTGATGGAAGCCCGAAGCCAGAACAACAAGAGCCAACAACAACAGGAAAAGACACCATCAAAGCTGCCAAAGCCGAAGCCAACAACTGAGGAGCCACAACCAACCGCTGAAGTTAAGAAAAAGTCCGAAAAATCGAAAAAGAAAGAAGATTTCCCGTCACTGAAATCACCAATTTTCGAAAGAAGAGGCGACAGCATGGGAACTTCAAGCAGACAACGCTATGAGGGCTGCTTCAACCCCAATACAGGACACTCTCAACCTGCCCCAAGGATGAGCTCCACCAATACACCCACCTACGATCACGGGTGGAGATACGTCTGCCCTGCGGCGTCCTAGTGATTCAGAGACTGAAAAAATGGAGACAAACCAACAAGAAAACACCACCGTGTTGCCTGAACAACAGGCAACACCATACCGAAAGCCGCCTGTAATTAAATTACAGAGCATTAGCGAAACAGGGGCCATCCTAAACATAGCCCAAAAGGAAAAGGTATTGTAGCGGAAGAGAAATCTTGGCCGATCCCCGTATAACAGTAAACACCTCGAGAATGACGTAATCGGATGTGCTAGGCCTCGCCGGAGAATTCTGGAAGGTACGTCACGTAGGCGGAACAAGCCGATAGCTCGAGATGGGAGTCGATTGTTCCAGAATAACAACTGGGTATAAATACGGGCATATTTTGTGAATAAGTTTAGTGTATAAGATAAATTCGTCTGTAACTTATATAAATAAAGTCGTATATAAATTACGAACCGCTAGTTTTATTGTAATTAGAAGTAATTACACTAATCACGCTACAGTTGGTGTCGGTGTTCGGTAAACTTAGTGCGATATAAATAAGTGAATTACAGAGAGACTTTAAAAGACTTTTGAACTTTATTCGTCGGGAATAACCGGAGTGCGTTGATTGTTCGGTATTCGGAAAGACTTAAAAGACATTGTGAAAAGTACGTGTGTGCCGACTAAAGATGTTGCTAGAAGAACTCTCGCTAAAACAGCTCCGTGAACAATTAGAAGAGTACGAGCAAGATGCCAGTGGGTCCAAGAAAGTCCTGAAAGCACGACTCGAGGAGGTCCTCAAGAAGAATGGAGAGGACCCAAAGACGTTCCACTTCCAGACAGCAGAACAAGCGATCTTATCGAAATTTGAAAGTGTTTCTCAAGTAATTAAAGAAGTTAGTAGACAGAACAACGAGAAACTTGAAGAAGTTAGTAGAAAAAGCGACGAGAAATTCGAAAACGTTGCTAAAAGATTCGACGAGACTTCTCAAAAGATTGATGAAACTTTTAAAGAGGTCTGTAGGCAAAACAACGAAAAACTTGAAGAAGTTTGTAAACAGAACAATGAGAAATTTGAAGAAGTTTCTAGAACATTCGATAAGATACAGAAAAGTGTAGACGACAATAAAGAAATGTTAGAAGAGAAGATCAAACAACTAGAGACTATGGTAACCAATACGAAAGTTCTACCTTCAGTTAATGCAGTAGTTTTGGCCGTAGAAGAGAAGATCAAAGAATTAGAGAGCATGATAACCGATACAAAAGTGCAACCGTCAGTTAATGCAGTAGCTTTAGATCCTGTAGTGAAAGATGAACTACCGAGAGACGAAATGTCGCATAATATGAGATTCAAATTACCACCATTTGATGGAAAGTCCTCTTGGTCCATATATCTTAGACAATTTGAAGCTATTGCGACCGCCAATCATTGGACCGAACAGGAAAAGGCTGTTTCCTTGACTGCTGCTTTGCGAGGTGATGCTGCAGATATATTAAGATCAATTCCTAAGGGTCAAGAAAATTGTTACCAGACCTTGTTCACTCGTCTAGAAAAACGCTATGGAGATGCCCATCTACAACAAGTATACAAAGCACAACTGCGAAGTAGAAGTCAACGAGCAAGTGAGAATCTGCAAGAATTTGAAGCAGATGTGGCTCGTGTGGTGCGGTTGGCTTATCCAGAGGTGCCAGACAGCGTTTTAGAAGAAATTGCAGTAGATACCTTCGTCAATGGGCTGAAAGATAATGAACTACAGAAAGCTTTACGACTAGCAAGGCCGAAAGTTTTAGATGAAGCACTTGCTATTGCATTGGAACACGAAACGGCTAGTCAAACTTCACGAGGCCATAGAGTAAGAACCATTGAAGAAAGTGACGAACACAACGATGAACGTCTGGAGGAAATGATACGGAGAGTATTAAGTAATCAGATGCCAAAGAGACGCGAGCCTAGATGTTGGAATTGTGGAGACGTAGGCCACATTCGTCGTAATTGTAAGAAGATCGTACAGCCGTCGGAAAACTAGAGCGGGTCGACACCAAGGGGCAACTGCCGACCTCGAGAACTAGAGCCCCCATAGTAACTGTCAACCTTACGTCCTCCGGTGGAATCCACAACTTATACATCGAAGGTCGTATCAGTAATAGATGTAGATCATTTTTGGTGGATACAGGTGCAACGAGAACTATCGCACGTCCAGATGTAGTACGAGACCATAATAAATTATCACCTGCAACAGTAAAGCTTAGAACAGCGACTGGTGAGCTAATTAATACATATGGCGAGGCTAATATGTCAGTATCCATTGGCCAGACCACAGTTGAACATCAAGTATTAATTGCCGAGATCTCCGACGAATTCATATTGGGGATGGACGTACTAAGGAAAGTGGGGGCAATATTGGATGTTCAAAATGGAGTTCTCAAGATCAATGGTGAAGAGTTGCCCTTTCACGACGACAAAGAAGATGTCATCCGCTTACTTACTACATGCGACGTAACCATACCCGGTAATAGTGAGAAAATTCTGATGACCATGCTTGATGGACACTGCCGAGAGGGAAGTTTAAGGATGGTCGAAGATGTGGATAATGTCGAGTTCCTAACGGCGAAAACTTTGGTAAAAGTTCGAGATGTGATCCCTGTAAGAGTTATGAATTTAAGGGAAACTGCTATCAAGTTAAGTAGAGGAGCTTTGATCGGGCAGTGTGTTCCCGTGGCTTCAATTTGCTCTGTGAATACCAATGAGAAATCATCGAAGGCGAAGTATCCAAAGGAGCTTGTTGAGATGATCATTGAAAGATGCCAAGATCTTGATCATGAACGAACGGAAAAAGTGACGTCTATGCTGATAGAGTATCAAGATGTTTTTGCTATTGACACGAAGGATAAGGGAAAAACAAGCATAGTGACGCATAAAATAAATACCGGAGACGCTCAGCCAATCAGACAACGGCCTAGACGACTTCCATTCGCGAAAAGAGATGAAGCCGAAGAGATTATCAAGGATATGGACAAACAAGGGGTAATTGAACCATCGAACAGTCCATGGACATCACCAGTAGTTCTGGTAAAGAAGAAAGATGGTTCAACGCGTTTTTGTATCGACTACCGCCAGCTCAATGCGGTAACAAAAAAAGATAGTTATCCTTTGCCCAGAATAGACGATACATTGGATACTCTCTCCGGTTCTCGTTGGTTTTCCACACTCGATTTAAAAAGTGGATATTGGCAAGTAGACATGGAGCCAGCCGATCGGGAGAAAACCGCATTTTCGATAGGATCAGGGCTTTGGCAGTTTACGGCTATGCCGTTTGGTTTATGTAATGCCCCTGCCACATTTGAAAGATTAATGGAGGCAGTTTTAAGAGGTCTAACATGGAAAACATGCCTGGTTTACTTGGATGATGTAATTGTGGTTGGAAGATCCTTTGATGAACATGCCAAGAATCTAATAGAAGTCTTTCAACGATTGAGGGCAGCGAACTTGAAGTTAAGTCCGAAGAAATGTCACATGTTTCGACGAGAAGTTAAGTATTTGGGACATATTGTATCGAGTAATGGTGTAACAGCTGATCCTGAAAAGATTGAAGCAATTAAAGATTGGCCAGTACCAAAAGATAAACATGAAATTAGAAGTTTCCTTGGCCTATGTACATATTACCGACGATTTGTCAAAGGATTTGCCAATATCTCCAAGCCCCTAACAAAGTTGACGGAGGAGGGCAAAGAATATACATGGAGTGAGGAGTGTCAAAAAGCTTTCGAACAACTACAAAGGGCTCTGATCAGTGCACCGATATTAAGCTACCCGGGACAGGCAGGAAAATTTGTTTTGGATACCGATGCTAGCAACAGTGCCATAGGAGCTGTTCTCTCACAAATCCAGGATGGACAGGAAAAAGTCATCGCTTATTTCAGCAAAGTCCTGTCGAAACCAGAAAGAAACTATTGCGTTACCAGAAGAGAACTGCTGGGTGTAGTGAAGGCTTGCGAACATTTCCATAAATACTTGTACGGCAGAAAGTTCCTTCTTCGAACAGATCACGCTGCTCTAAAATGGCTCATACAATTCCGTAATCCAGAGGGCCAGATGGCAAGATGGTTAGAACGACTGCAAGAATATGATTATGAGATAGAACACAGGGCCGGAAGAGTTCATTCAAATGCTGATGCCCTTTCGAGACGACCATGCAGTGCAAATTGTAATCACTGTGCCAAATTAGAGGAATGATTTTGCCCCGTGAGACGAACCACCGTAGTTAATGAGCAATGGCAGCCCCAACAGTTACAAAACGCCCAAGAAGATGATCCATGTATAAAAAGAGTATTGGATTGGATGCGGCAAGGTGAAAGACCTAGTTGGCAGAACATTAGTGCATGTAGTCCAGAAGTCAAGGCCTACTGGAGCCAATGGAATTGCCTGGTACTAAAAGATGATCTTCTGTACAGAACCTTTGAGAACGATGATGGTACAGAATCTAAGCTTCAGTTAATTGTACCTAAAAGTAAAGTGTCAGAAGTATTGCGTCAGTTGCATGACGGTACATCAGGTGGACACTTTGGTATTACGAAGACTCTGCAAAAGGTTCGAGAGCGGTTCTATTGGGTGAACTGTAAAGATGATGTAAGAAGATGGTGCCGAAAATGTGAACTGTGTGCATCCGGTAATGGTCCGGTTGGTAAAAAGAGAGCACCCATGAGACAGTACAATGTTGGAAGTCCTATGGAAAGAGTAGCTATCGACATTGCAGGTCCATTTCCAGAAACCGATGCTGGAAATAAATACATCCTGGTAGCCATGGATTATTTTACAAAATGGACTGAGGCCTATGCATTACCAAATCAAGAAGCTGCTACCGTTGCAGAGGTACTTGTTAAAGAATTCTTTAGCCGATTTGGTGTTCCCTTGGAGATCCACTCCGACCAAGGGCGAAACTTTGAGTCAGCTCTTTTCCAAAACGTTTGTAAATTGATTGGTGCCAATAAGACCAGAACAACACCCCTGCATCCTCAATCAGATGGGATGGTCGAGAGGATGAACCGAACGATGGGTAAACACTTGTCCAAAGTTGTATCTGAACATCAGCGAGATTGGGACCAACACATTCATTTATTCCTGATGGCCTACCGCTCGGCCGTAAATGAAACTACAGGTCAAACACCAACCTGCCTGATGTTGGGTCGTGAAGTTCGGTTGCCCTGCGACCTAGAGTTTGGCTGCGGACCTTCCGAGGAACATGTTGCAGGCGAAGACTACGTTGACCGCCTGAAATTACGAATGAACAACATTCATGAACTTGCCCGACAACACATCCAGATAGCCAGTGACAGAATGAAAGATCAATATGATTCTCGATGCAAGAATGAAAGCTTCGAAGTAGGTGATCTTGTCTGGCTTTATAATCCGCAACGTCGTCGAGGCTTGTGTCCTAAACTGCAAAGACAATGGGAAGGTCCGTATGAAGTTAAGAAGAAAATAAATGACGTAATATATAGAATTAAGAAGTTGCCAAACGGTAAACCAAAAGTTATTCACATAAATCGTCTTGCACCATATGCTGGCTCAAATGAAACAGAAGAAGCACGAGTCCTCCAACAGGAGATGAAAGATGTCGCACAGCCAAGTTTTAATCAATTTATGTCAAATTACGCAGCGAGAAAGAGTGCTAGATTCGGCGTGACCACAGAAGTTCAGCAAGATCTGTTTGGTGTTCCAGAAAACGTCTCTCTGGCCCACTGTGTTGCCCAAGACCTCGAGATGACTAAAGGAATATCGTCCGTATTCAATAGAAAGTTCGGCCGCCTGGACGAGTTAAGAAATCAGCAGCCTAAAATTGGAAGAGTACTGCGATTGGAAGATGGTCCTCGATCTTTGCTGTATATGGTGACCAGAAAGTCTTATACGGACACGCCAAGCTACGAGAACATATGGCGTGCTCTAACTAATTTGAAGAAAATCGTGTGTAATTATGACATCAAAAATTTGGCTTTACCAAAAATAGGCCATGCAGTAGAAAATCTGGATTGGAAGATTGTGAGAAGCATGCTTGAAGTGGTCTTCAGAGGAACTGGTGTACAAATCACTGTGTGTTGCATGAACCCGAAGATGTCGTACCCTTCAAAGACAGTAGACTTATTTCTTCTTGAAGGGTGTATGCAGAGCTGGAGAGTCGTGTAGATTCCGCCATCCTGGGCCTTCATTTAGAGTTCCTGATCGAGACGCTCAGATCTTAAGAGGGGAGCAGTGTAGCGGAAGAGAAATCTTGGCCGATCCCCGTATAACAGTAAACACCTCGAGAATGACGTAATCGGATGTGCTAGGCCTCGCCGGAGAATTCTGGAAGGTACGTCACGTAGGCGGAACAAGCCGATAGCTCGAGATGGGAGTCGATTGTTCCAGAATAACAACTGGGTATAAATACGGGCATATTTTGTGAATAAGTTTAGTGTATAAGATAAATTCGTCTGTAACTTATATAAATAAAGTCGTATATAAATTACGAACCGCTAGTTTTATTGTAATTAGAAGTAATTACACTAATCACGCTACAGTATATATAGTCAACAAGATTTCCCGGAGTGGTAGAGAAACCCTCATTCAGGCGAAAAGCCCTGAAGACTACAGGAAAATGGTAAGGATAGTGGAAGAATATGCGAAGGCATATGACGCCAAAGATAAAACCAAGAGGCTACAATGGATAGCCTTCCCGTTAGACGAGGACGTCAAACCCAGAGTGGTTTTACGAGGGTTGCCCACTAACACTACCGAGAAGACAATACAAGAAGAAATGGCAGCACAATATAATATTGTCTGCCGCTCAGCAAAAAATATGTCCACCAGAGCCGGCCCCAAGAGACAACTCCCAATATTCGTCCTGACTCTGGATCACGGGGGCATCGAGGAGCAAAGCGGATCACCAACTTGTGCCATATGAAGGTCGTGGTTGAGGACCTACGGAAGGCAACAGAACCTAAGCAGTGTTTCAACTGCCAAGGCTATCACCATGCACAGAACGCGTGCCACAAATATCCCAAATGTGTGAAATGCGGAGAATATCACCCGACGAAGCTGTGTAAAAGACCGAGAGAAACCAAGGCAACCTGCGCCAATTGCAACGGAAGTCATCCCACAAATTAAAGAGGATGCCCGAGATGCCCAACCTGGGGACGACCACCACCAAAGAGGCCACAACAACAGACGCCCAGACGACAACAAGCAACTGGGGTTTCATACGCCCAAGCTACGCAAAACAACCAACAAACGCAGAACAACACGCGAACCTACAAAACGAAGACTACCTAGTCAGAATGGTCACCAATATTGTGACTAAGGTAGTCCAAGAAGTGATCTTAGGCACCAGGCAGACACAGAAGTAATGCAGGCAGACAGGGGATACTTGAGGATAGGCTCCTGGAATCCGGGCGGAATATCAACAAATCAGAACATCATGGATGAACTCGGCAACATATACGATATGGACATTGTAGCAATACAGGAAACCAAGCTTACAAACAACTTTAACCTAAAGTTTCCTGGGTACGATGTATATAGGAACGACCTCACAAGAAGATCAGGAAGAACGGCCATCCTAGTCAAGAAGGGAACTAAACACACAAGATTCACGACCCCACCACTTTTAAACATGGAGGCAACAACAATAGAAGTGAAAATGAGGCAAGGCGTAGTCAGAATAACATCAGCCTACGTAAGACCGCGAGACCCATTAATGGACGATGACCTAGATGCGTTCCTAAACATCGCTGAGCGAGGTGGGGTGATCCCTTTTTTTGCTCGGGTCAAAACACCTCGCCCCAATGAATTGTTACACCCGAATGTACTTTTTCGATAAGGTGGACATCTCCCACAGGTCGAGTTGAATCAAATTGCTTGCTTGCTTGCAGAACATTTTCCTGGATTTGTGCCTTTACTGTAATCCACTGGCTTGGGACTTACAAAAGTTATTTTGCAAGAACTGAATGAACTGAGAAAACCTTTGTAAGATTTGAGAGGACAAGGGTATGATAATGGGGCAAACATGAAAGTGAAGAACTTTTTGTCTAGCCATTTACCCATTCTCCAGCCATTCACCCAACTTAGTCATGAACGATGCTGCTAAAGCCGCACAGTTTGCAGTTTCTTTCTTTTACTTGTGTAGTGACAACAATTTACAACTTTTTCTCAGCATCTATTTATCGTTGGGCTATACTGAAAAATCATATTTATGGCATAACACTAAAACCTTTGTCCGCAACTAGATGGGAACTAGATGATAATTGATGCAATTACTCCGATCAGATACCAAATTGAAGAAATCTACGATGCTGTTGTGGAAATCACTGTCAATAAAAACAACGCTAAAATGGTTTTAAAATAAAATCCATGATTTTACTTTTCTTTGCTCTGTAGTAATATTGCACGACATTTTACTTCACATCAACGTAGTAAGCAAATTCCTGCAGAGTATTGATATGGGAGAATGTATCGAGCTGTGAGTTTATTAGGAAAAACGGAAATCCATTTTAAGTATCTCAGAAGTGGTTTAAAATTCCAGGGCTATTTGACAGACGCAAAAGAGACGCATGAGTTATCAGATAAATAATGTTTTAAGCTGTGTGATGCTTTAACTTTTGATGAGTCAAAAGATCTAAATTATGCTGATCTAAGAGATGAACTCAAAGTACTTTCCACGATTGTGAAGCCCAAGAGTACAGCTCTAGAGACCCTGAAAAAGATTAGAGGGTATGATTTTGATTTCGCACCCAACGTTAGTGTTGCTTTGAGGATTTTATTAATCCTAGCATTGACAGTGGCCTCTGGAGAGAAAAGGTTTTTCTCTCTCTTACTAATAAAAAATTACTTAAGATTAACTATGTCACAGGAACGTTTGAGTGCTCTAGCGACAATCTCTATTGAACATGAAGTAGCTGAGTTCTTGGATCTTGAAGAATTATTAAAAGACTTTTCCCGTGCCAAAGATCAGAAGAGTGCTACTTACTTAAAAATGTAAGTGTGTAATTATGGATATGGATAGTGAGTTTTTGGATATTAAAACATGTTAATATATGTAAACATGTATTAATATCTCATGAAAATATTGCAAATATATGTGTTTTTAAGCGTGTATTGTTCAATTAAAAAAGAAAATGGTATATTAAATAATTTAGCACAAAGTACACATCGATAAAAATAAAATCTTAACGATCGCAGAAATAACGTGGTGAGTCATGGGTCTACTAAGGAGGGGGGGGGGGCGGCGGTCACCGATCTTGCCCAGGGTGGCAAAATCCCTAGGGCTGGGAGTTGGATATCATGTTGGCAACCATATTCGCTATAGTGACCTTATTAATAGCAGCTATGAATAATGATGCAGTCGATTTTTCATACCATTGCGTTAGATTTTTCAGCCATGATGTTCTTCTTCTACCAGGACTACGTTTACTTTGGATTTTTCTCTGAATGATTAAATGTAAAATATCATATTTTTCAGGGTGTCTCATAATATGATGGAAGTATTCTAGCTTGCGTCTCTTCATTATATTGACCAGTTGTGTTGTTTGGTTCAACCATCTAAGGACTTCCTCATTTCTAACTCTGTCGACCCAGCTTATTTTTAGTAGTCCCTTGTATACCCACATCTCAAAGCCTGTCAAGCGTTTAAGCTTAGCCTTAGTTAGAGTCCACACTTCTACTCCATACTCCAATATGTCATTTGGACTCGAAGGTCCATACTAATATCGTGACTGCAAAGGCAAAAACTACGCTTTTCATTTTTACAAAAGCAGTTCATGCTTGTTCTATTCGGCTTTTAATTTCTGCCGTTGGATCTCAGCTCTCATTGATGTTACTACCGAGATAAACGAATTTCTTTACTCTGTACAGCGTGGCATCTCCGACTTTTATACCGTTATCCTGTATATAATTTTGTTTGTTAACTATCATACATTTAGCTTTCTTAACGTTGAGTTTCAATCCATACTGATCAAAAGTCTCTTTTATTTTGTTCATTAGATTTTGAAGGTCTTCTCAGCAATTAGCCAAGCTATCGTCGGCATATCTAATACTGTTCACGGTTACTCCATTCATAACAAAATCCTCGGTTGTCTCCATTAAGTCTTCCTTAAATATTTCCTCCGAATACAAGTTAAAAAGTAAATGCGACAATATACAGCTTTGTCTCACGCCTCTTTTTATATTTATTTCATCAGACAGTTCTTGTTTAACTTTTATTCTTGCCACTTGATGCCAATATTGATTTGTAATTATTCTTAAATCTTTATCGTCCAATCCAGCTTTTTCCAATATTTCTAGCATTTTATTATGTCGGACCCTGTCAAAAGCCTTTTCAAAATCGATTGCACAGACATACCCATTTTTGGTTTGTATCTCTGCATCTCTGTATTAGTACTTGGATACTAAACAAGGCTTCTCTTGTACCCAAGCCACTCCTAAACCCAAATTGAGTATTGCTGATTCTGTCCTCTAACAGCGTATAAATTCTGCTGTGTATTACTCGCAGGAAGATCTTCAAAACGTGATTCATCAGACTTATTGTCCGATAATCACTGCATGTCTTTGGACGATGTTTCTTTGGAATTGTGACAAATCTTGACCACCAATCAGTTCGTAATATCCCAGTGTCATAAATTCTGTTAAAGGAAGGTATCTTCGGTATGTTCTGTCCGTCATCGATGTAAACCTCGACCGCGATCGCGACCTACACCGTGCTCATCCATGTATCTTCGGCATGTTCGTATCCTAAATCTTAACTTAGAGCTGAACAGATTTTGTAGCTATAAGCACATACCTGCAACATTTGTTACAAAAAAAATTCAATTAGTTTTGGAATTCTTGATCATGGTTTTATGAAATTACGTCATAGTCTAAGAGCTAGTGAACCCTCCAACTAACGGTCGTCCTGTAAGGCTAGAAATTTTTCTAGTGATAATTCATAGCACACCAAGGCTAAAAACCATGACCTGGCAGGCCTCAGCGGTGCACGTGTATCTACCAGGTGAATCGAAAAGTGCAAATTTAGGGGGTAAAATAAACTTTCTCCTGTAAGGTTTAAATTTAAGTATGTGTTTGAGTAAGGGCCAATTTCTCATACCGAGTTCAACTCCAGTTTAACCTGAACTTCTAGTAAACGTCAGTTTAAAGTCAAAATCGTCTTTCTCAATTCGCACGTTCAACCGATGGCAGTTTAAACATGAACGATGCTTGAACGGTGGAATTCGGTCGTTCAAAGATTTCCGAACTCAGTTCAGATGATTTCATGGACTACGCATGCGTTGTATTAACACGAAACGCTGTCATAATATAAATATATCCTATTTTATTATATTAAGCCTAACGATAAACGATAACATTATTTTTGTTTTTATAATATTTATTTATAATTATTAAAATGACTATTTGACTATAAATACTTAAATTTAACTTTATTCAAGAACAGCATAAAAAAGGTAGTTCAAAATGGCGACAGTTTTTTACCTTTTGCCATCTATTGGCATTTCTCGAAAGCTGTAGAACGAGCGCTGACATGAACGTGCAATGAGAAATGCATTCCAAACAAATCCACAGATCACCGGTGAACCTGGTTCAAGTGAACCATAGTTTAACGTAGGTATGAGAAATCGACCCTTAGGGTCGATTTCTCATACCTGCGTTAATCTATGGTTCAGTTGAACCGGGTTCACGGGTGATCTCCGGTTCTGTTGGGAATGCATTTCTCATTGCGCGTTGATGTCAGTGCTCGTTCTACAGCTTTCGAGAAATGCCAATAGATGGCAAAAGGTAAAAAACTGTCGCCATTTTGAACTACCCTTTTTATGCTGTTTTTGAATAAAGTTAAATTTAAGTATTTATAGTCAAATAGTCATTTTAATAATTATAAATAAATATTATAAAAACACAAATAATGTTATCGTTTATCGTTGGGCTTAATATAATAAAATAGGATATATTTATATTATGACAGCGTTTCGTGTTAATACAACGCATGCGTAGTCCATGAAATCATCTGAACTGAGTTCTGAAATCTTTGAACGGCCGAATTCCACCGTTCAAGCATCGTTCAAGTTTAAACTGCCATCGGTTGAACGGGAATTGAGAAAGACGATTTTGACTTTAAACTGACGTTTACTAGAAGTTCAGGTTAAACTGGAGTTGAACTCGATATGAGAAATTGGCCCTTAGTCATTTAGAAGAAATGTGTACAATGACAGGCGATTCTGAAGAGCATAAGACCTTGCCAGGCGAAGGGAAAGATTAGGGGTTTCTCCTAAAATTATTCTTTTTGCATCGAACAAATTTTTTTTTAGATTTTTTGAATCATTTGAAACAGAAAACGTCTGTAGTGATTTTTCTCTTAAGTTAATATTTTTTGTTATATGAGCGATTGAAAATTTTGAAAATTGAGAAATCGGCCATTTTTAACCCTAAATCGGACATTTATCTAAGAATTTCAATGTTTCCAAGGTACGTAGATATTCTTTAAACATTGATTGATGAAATTTTAAAGAGTTTTTTGCAATAAAATATCGAAAACCCCTTTGTTTTTTTAATTGCTTATTAAGCGTGTGCGACACTGTAGTATAAGTGAGGACGTTTGAGTTTGCATAAATTCATTATCTCGAGAATGGGCAAATTTCAAGCGAAATCCTCAGACAGGCGATTTTTATTTTTGACTTAGGACTTTTGGCATATATATAATACTAGTGACGTCATCCATCTGGGCGTGATGACGTAATCGATGATTTTTTTAAATAAGAGTAGGGGTTGCGTGATAGCTCATTTGAAAGGTTATTAAATTTTCTATTCAGTAATATAAACATTAACATAATTATTTATACAGGGTGTACAAAAAAAATTTTCTTTTATTTGTCAAATTTAATCAAAGTTAATTTAATAAAACAAAATTTTGTGTACACCCTGTATAAATAATTATGTTAATGTTTATATTAGTGAATAGATAATTAAATAACCTTTCAAATGAGCTATCACACAACCCCTACTCTCATTTAAAAAATCATCGATTACGTCATCACGCTCAGATGGATGACGTCACTAGTATTATATATATGCCAAAAAGTCCTAATTTACAATCGACCTGTCTGACGATTTCGCTTGAAATTTGCCCATTCTCGAGATAATGAATTTATGCCAACTCAAACGTCCTCACTTATACTACAGTGTCGCACCTGCTCGATTAGCAATTAAAAAAACAAAGTGGTTTTCGATATTTTATTGCAAAAAACTCTTCGGGATTTCATCAATCAATGTTTAAAGAGTATCTACGTATCTTGGCAACATTGAAATTTTTAGATAAATGTCCGATTTAGGGTTAAAAATGGCCGATTTCGTAATTTTCAAAATTTTCAATCGCTTATATAGAAAAAACTAATAACTTAAGAGAAAAATCACTAAAAACGTTTTCTGTTTGGAATGATTCAAAAAACCTAAAAAAACTTTGTTCGATGCAAAAAAGATAATTTTAGGAAAAACCCCTAATCTTTCCCTCGCCTGGCAAGGTCTTATGCTCTTCAGAATCGCCTGTCATTGTACACATTTTTTTGAATGACTTACTCAAACACATACTTAAATTTAAACCTTACAGGAGAAAGTTTATTTTACCCCCTAAATTTGCACTTTTCGATTCACCTGGTAGATACACGTGCACCACTGAGGCCTGCCAGGTCATGGTTTTTAGCCTTGGTGTGCTATGAATTATCACTAGAAAAATTTCTAGTCTTACAGGACGACCGTTAGTCGGAGGGTTCACTAGCTCTTAGACTATCAGGAACTATGTGCTAACTAAAAATACTTCCCTTTCTGTAAGAAAATTGAAACCAGGATGATCTTGGGTATAACATTTTAAAGGAAAGTAGACGATTGCATTATTTTTAATTCAATAATTGCTCTACGCGTCTTTCGAAGTGTTCACCTTTCGTCAGGAGTACTTGTGGTATCTTAAACTACCGTTATAGACCGGTCTAGTTAGACTCAGAAAGAGAAGTGAGGTTACAATAATTTAATCAACCTTAAAATTGGCAGAATTGTTCAAAATACCATCATAAATGAAATCTAAAAAGTCCTCATAAATCCGACCCGAACTAAAAAATTTACTCTGGGTCAAAAGTCACCAAATATGGTTTTTAGCGATTTTCAGCGAAACAGTAAGATTTATCATAAAATTAGTTCTAAAAAAAATGTAGATTAAATAATTATCTATAGAAAATATCTTAATACTTTTTTTCGTAAGAGCCACCGTTTTTGAGATACAACGATTCAAAAAGTTGAAAGAGTTCTAATCGTCATAATATGTATTAGTACACCACGTATATACATACATCACTGAAGCTGTAATACAAGTAAACATAATATTCTATCGGTCAATTTAACTTATATTATACATAATAATACAAGCTATTATAAATATGATAATGTTCCTACTATACAGCTAGCTGTCTACCGAGGGATGCAATGTATAAGCTGTATTATATTACAGTGGCAACAAAAAAATCTTTACAAACTGAATGTAACGCAAAAATAATAAGAAGTATTATTTCAATTTTACGGCTTATTCCCAACAAAAATTGATATGACAAAGTATTAACTTATTAATTCTTCTTGCTTATGCGTCTTATTCAATTTGTAAAGATGTTTTGTCGGAATAAACACGTTCTATCGGTACGTAAGCTAATCTAATCACCCTACCTATTCTTTTCTCAGAAGGCATTGAAAATGATAATGAAAGCCAACTGTCTAGGCAAAATGTTTATTGCTTAGTACTAATAAACATTTCAATATACAATAAACTTTATGCAAATTTAGTTGATTTACTATTATGCAAATTACAACGTTATCTTTCTGGGTGGCTAAATTCTTCAGGTAGATGACACCCTCGAGGTATTAATTAGTCTTGAATACTACCTACTCCAAAGTGAAGATACGTGTTAAACATAATTTTAATTGAATGTGCTGAAGTTTTTACAAAAACTAAAATTCAACTCCACAAGAAGTTATTTCCAACGGAATTAGCTTTCTTCTCTATATGTATGAAGCGCCTAAAAAAACTGCGTGCTTAGATAAGTTTCGATATGCATGTTTCTTTAAAAATACTCGAAATAAAAAACAAGTGCAATTATCTTGTCTTCCTCCAACCTCAGCGGCTGCTCATCAACATCTTTTCGGGTACATTACCAAGTTCAAGTGTGGCTTGGTTATCAGCTAGATCCAAAAGACTGGGGATGGAAATTAGTCGACAGTTCATTAGAACCAATTCAAACTTTTCTCCCACCTGCGCTGGAAAAACTCCTGAACACAATTTTTTGCAACTGTAAAAAGGGATGTAGCGCTAAATGAGGATGCAAAAAAGTTGGACTGTTTTGTTCGGTAGCATGCACTAATTGTCAAAATCGGTCGTGCTCCAATGTTGAATCACCAACCATTGAGGATTCATTTGATCCTATCGAGGAGCCATGAGATGTGTCATTATTGGGACAATTTACTTGCACCCAGGATGAACAAGAGGAAGAAAAACAACAAGAAGACAAAAAGAATAAAAAGAACTAGAAGGTGATGAAGAAGAAGAACAAGGAGAAGAGGAAGCAGAAGTACCATTAGAAAATTATGAACCAGTTGGATAAATTTCCCTTTTTCTTTTAATTTATACCGCTTTTTATAACTTTTATCATTTTTAAGCCTTGCCAATATCAATTATTCAATAGCTTCAAATTAAACAGAATCGTAACAGATCCGTGGAATAGGCCTACTGGGGAAACCAGGTTAAAAAAACGCGTAAGTACACTACCTCAAAGGTGATGTGGAAACGTGAGCGCATATTATGACGATTACAACATTTTGAATCGTTTTATCTCAAAAACGGTGGCTCATAGGAAAAATAGTAATAAAACATTTTTTATAGATAATTATCTAATCTACATTTTTTGTTAAAACTAATTTTATGATAAAACTTACCGTTTCGCTGAAAACCGTTAAAAACTATATTTGGTGACATTTGACCCCCCCGTAAATTTTTTAGCTCGGGTCGGATTTATGAGGACTTTTTAGATTTCATTTATGATGGTATTTTGAACAATCCTGCCATTTTTCAGATTGATGGTAATTTTTGTATCCTCAGATGTGTAAATTGACTGGAGTATTATAGTAACATAACAGACCTCAGTACGCTAGTAGCTGCCTCTAGAGGGTGTTTGGTAAAGAATGGGCCATAGCTTAACCTCAGGTTCCTGATGTTAAAATAGGACGATTTAAGATAACTTACCTTAGTACAAAGTTTATAATAACCGAAATACAGGGTGTCAAAGTTAAACTTTTTTTTTATTTATTATTGAATATTTCGTGACAGGTATGAGATAACAACATGAAATTTGGTATGTGGGGGATTTTTGGGTCGAGAAAACTAAATTCCCTACCAAAAATTATGTATTGCCCAGAGGGCGCCACATACGCGTTTCAGCACTCATTTATTACGTTCAATTTTTTTTATCCCTCACTCTGTATAATTTTGACATTAAAATTTTTATTCTCCTATTAGTTTTACTTAAAAAAGATATACTTCTTTCATCTCCCTAAAATCAACCGTTTTCGAGATAAACGCATTTTAAATCTGCGATACACCATCATTTTTAGCATAATATCATTGTAGTTACACCCGAAAAATAACTTAAAACCATAAAATTATCCAAAAATGTATCGCAAATTTCTTTAAATGGAATTTGCGATGCAATGACATCAATTTGAGAACTGGCACAATTATTATGGTTTTAAGTTATTTTTCGGGTGGAACTAAAATGATATGCTAAAAATGATGGTGTATCGCAGATTTAAAAATGCGTTTATCTCGAAAACAGTTGAGTTTAGGGAGATGAAAAACGTATACCTTTTTTAAGTAAAACTAATCTCTCTCTCTCTCCTGTCGTTTCCCCATTACTGAGGATCGTGATTTCTTCCAATATTCCTAACAATGTTTCTCCATTGGTCTCTATTTTCAGCTGATTTAAGAGCTTCGCAGAATGAGTTTCCAGCTGAATGCTTTATTTGGTCAGACCATCTAGTTGGTGATCGTCCTCTTGATCTTCTCCCTGGAACGTTTCCAGAAACAATTAATCTCCCCAAACGGTCGTCACCTCTGCGAACCACGTGACCAAAGAATTGCAGAATTTGTTGCAGACATATTGTGGACCGCCTTTTTTTAATATTGAGTTGGTTTAGAATGGTAACGTTTGTCCTATGAGCTGTCCAAGGTATGCGCAGCATTCTTCTCCAGCACCACATCTCAAAGGCATAAATTTTTTGGCGTTCGCATGCGCGAAGAGTCCAAGTCTCTGCTTCGTATAGAAATATTGAGAATACAAGGGCATTCACCAGTCTCATCTTGATATTTTGAGAGATAGATCTGTCTTTCCAAACTTTTGTTAGTCGACTCATAGCATTTTTTGCCATACCAATACGTCTCCGAACTTCTGCTTCACATTTACCATCGTTATTTATACTAGACCCGAGATAGACAAAGGTGTTTACTATCTGGTATTCCTCTAATATGTTAGTCAGTTGAATAGTGTCAAATCTGTCGACCACCATTATTTTTGTCTTAGCTTTATTGATTTTCAGACCAACAAGTAAAACTAATAGGAGAATAAAAATTTTAATATCAAAATTATACAGAGTGAGGGATAAAAAAAATTGAACGTAATAAATGAGTGCCGAAAGGCGTATGTGGCGCCCTTTGGGTAATACATCATTTTTGGTAGGGAATTTAGTTTTCTCGACCCAAAAAACCCCAACATACCAAATTTCATGTTGTTATCTCATACCTGTCAGGAAATATTCAATAATAAATAAAAAAAAGTTAACCTTTGACACCCTGTATCTCGGTTATTATAAACTTTGTACTAAGGTAAGTTAGCTTAAATCGGCCTATTTTAACCTTAGGAACCTGAGGTTAAGCTATGGCCCATTCTTTACCAAACACCCTGTATATGCAGCAATGAGGAGTCAGGAGACTTCCGATGGCTAATTTGGTAAACTCCAATACCTAGCTCACTGGAAGGCTCTGAGACGATGTTAGGAATTCCTTTTACTCCGACAATACAGTCCACCTTTGAAAAAAATCATCTTTTGCAATCTTTATAATAATTTTGTGTTTATAATTTTATAATTTGAAACGAGTAAGCGATGGACTACCCCAGCTAATTGAAACAATATTCGAAAATATTACCCCAATCAACTAAGATAGCCATCGCTACACCCTTAGCTTAGCTCAGTCACTCAGGTGTGTGTTCGTCTTGTCCTAACCTTTGATATGAACTCTGAAAATTTAGAATGGTAGCAAACAAAACAATATATTTTACTAATCATGTTTATTGTTTATAAAGATATAATAAATAAAATGACTTAGTAAATTGCATTAACAAATGTATTCAAATTCTTGCCAAAAACTAACAATTCTGGATCATACTTATGGCTTTTGGTAGCTGATGGTATCTTCTTGATATCGAATGGCACTGCTGTGGACTTCTCTTGACCTGGGCAGATGTTGAGGCCCTAGGTCAGTGCAGCAAAATATGTTCAGTGTTGCAGCCTAGATTTCATGGTCCATTGTTGTGGTATAGCCCTAGTTCCATCACCGGTGTGGATGGCTTGAAGCTCCCGGAGGGAGGACTGTGATCTTTATTCCCAAAAACTATAAAATAGAGACACATATCAATCATCAAGAAGAAAAACCAACGTGTGCCATCTGCCGTTCTAATCGTCAGAAAGAGTAGCAGATGACAAGAATAAAGAAATGAAATTTAGATGAGGAGAATAGCTAAAATTTGATTCACACGTGCATATTAATAGATGAAAAAAAATATAAAAACCAAACACATGATAGAACATTTGAAGGTTAGATATAAAAAATGTTATAAGAAGGAATGGAATGGATGGAATATAATGACTGTAAGAAATTATTTAAAAAAACTATATGTAACTCACCCCAAGAGGAAGATTTGTTGAAATAGAAATGATTTATTTTTGAAGCAGCTCTGCCTTTTAAAACATTACCCCTCCATTTTGAGAATGAGATATGGGGTTGTCACTGTCATTAAAATGACATGACAACGAACCTTGGACCGAAATTTGAAATAACGAACATGGAACACAAGGGATGATACAATGTAAATAGGGTTGCCTATTATAGAACGGACGCCAACCAATTTTTAAAGGGGAAATGGGTAAACCAAATAGAAGAAGATAATTATTAATGAAATATTAAAGGAAATAAGGTAAAATAATTATTTAAAAATAAAATATCAAAGATGTGACGTTTGCAACGTTACAAATTTCTTTTGTTTGCTATTGTATGAGCAATAATTTTAGTTAAACTAACACATGGTTAGAATATATAAATCGAAGGAAGAACTATTTATTACTTTTACCTTGAAATATAAAATGAATATTACTGCAGTTTTATTTCCTAGTTAAGTGAATCGAAAGTCAAATGCAGATGCTCACTTTGATCATTTAATTAATTTATTTATTTATGTATTCAATTAAAATTCATTTCTAGTCCTAAAGTGATATACTTCAGATTCCATTAGTGTATTTTATAAGTAGAATTACTGAGCTAGACAAGATACAAAAACGGGACTCTTCAGTATACTAGTACTAATACAGTCTTTGGTACAGAATTATTTTTTAAATTGATGAAAATGTATTTATCACATTAACTATTTTTAACGCGAATGGTAAATATGGAAAAATCTTATTTCCTTTTCGTCAAATTCTTTAAATAAAGATCTTTCAATCCAATTATATTACTCATATTATATTATATTACTCAATTCGTCACTGTAATATTCCTCAGGTAAATTGCCATCCATCCCTCTATGTCTTCGGCAACCATCCGTCTGGTTTTTCTGCTGACGCATTTCTTGATGGTATAAATTCGTCCATTCTCATTACGTGACTATAACATTGACGTCATTTCTGACCCATTAGGCTTGTTATTACATTTTTGTTTTTTACATGGCTCCTTATCGCCTGGACTGCTATATTTTATTTCCACTTAACGTAGGTACAATGGTACACTGATTTTGTATTAGTATATATTTTTAAATTTACATGTCATATGTCTTAATAAATCGAATACAAGCCTTGTATATTTTAACTTTATTATCCTCAGATTATTTTTAGCTTTAAATTTTACGCAAGATCGTATCCACTGAAGACGTCATCGTCTGTATATTTTAACTAAAGGTACGTATCCATATCTTTGGTTCAACCGATTTGCGGTTTATATGTAGGGGTGCCCATGCCGTATCCATTTGAGCAGCTACACGGAGCACGCAGCACCAACGAAGCTAGGACAAATAATCCCCTGACAAATAATACCGGACAAAAAATCCCCACCAATTATCCCCGGACAAAAAATTCCCGGACAAAAAATCCCCGGACAAATAATCCCGGACAAAAAATCCCCACAAAAAATCCCGGACAAATAATCCCCACAAATTTTTTTGGACAAAATATCCCCACAAAAAATCCCGGACAAAAAATCCCCAAGAAATATTTGCTGCTGAATAGTTCTCTAAAAGTTTTCCCGAAATTTTACCAAATTTCGAATTCCAGTTCCATGCTGAAAACTTTAAATTTTACATGACAAAGAAGTGTGAGTTTTTTCAAAAATCGTGGAAGATATGGGGAATCAGCTAAGGCCCCGTTCTCATGACAGGCGCTTAACGCGCGTTTTGAAAACGCGCGATTACAACTACATACATTTTACTTGAGACCGTTCACATGCCAACGCGCGTTTTAATGATCTAAAACGCGCGTTAGCATGTAGATCGGGCGTTATGAAGCACCTGTCAAGAGAACGGGTCCTTAGCTCATTCCCCATATCTTCCACGATTTTTGAAAAAACTCACACTCTGTTGTCATGTAAATTTTGAAGTTTTTAGCATGGAATTGGAATTCGAAATTTGGTAAAATTTCGGGAAAACTTTTAGAGAACTATTCGGCAGCAAATATTTCTTGGGGATTTTTTGTCCGGGATTTTTTGTGGGGATATTTTGTCCAAAAAAATTTGTGGGGATTATTTGTCCGGGGTTTTTTGTGGGGATTTTTTGTCCGGGGATTATTTGTCCGGGGATTTTTTGTCCGGGGATTTTTTGTCCAGGGATAATTTGTGGGGATTTTTTGTCCGGGATTATTTGTCCGGGGATTATTTGTCCGGACCCCGCACCAACGTATGGATACGTACCGTAAGATACATGTCTTACAGTTTTGTTGTTGACCAAGGGTTTTTATCTTTTGGCTTCTCTAGTTATGGTCACCCACTTTATACTTCACATTGATTGGATCTCTTCTTCTTCTTAGTTCAGACGTTATTCTCTGGGACTTGGTCGCCAGTACCATACCTCGTTTTTTACATTAAACTCTAATAAGTCTCTTCTTCCGTTAAAAATTTCAACACCATGGTTAATTCCCCTTTCCTAGTTTGTGTAGGTGTATTCTTAAACGACAATATGCAGTCACCACTTCGGTAACTGTTTTAGTCTGTCGTGTATTGAGGTCTATCAAATTGTCCAAGAGATTTTTTATCAATATTCTTGATTAAAATAATGAATGTGTTGCATGTGTGAGTCCATACTAGTGTAGTAAAGAAAAGAGAGACGTTCTCACAAACAATTTATTTTACTACTGACGACCGGTTTCGCTGTTTACAATTTATACAGCATCATCAGGTCCGGTTAAAGTAAAATCAAATGCTACAAAACAAAAAACCAGAGTTAGTTAGGTGGTCTGGTTTGAATAAATTTTTAATGATACAGCCAATATCAAAGTACATCTGTCAAAGCATGCACATGAATACCCACATGTACGCGCGCATGATGTACAATCCTCATACTCACAAACATGCACGCATCCATGTGCAGCGGCAAACTATAGTATGTCAAGTATAAGATATATACTTACTTTCCGGTATAAGGGAAAAATGTAGTAGTATTCAATATCATACTTTTCATGCACCTTGCTAGAGGGATGGTTGGTGAAGGGAAAGATTTCAATGTAATATATTAACTAAACATCGATGGGGTCTTGAAGGGTTTAGTAGGAAAATACGACATTAAACCGATAATCCAATTTGTTAGTTATATATAGTAATGTTATTTTAATTATATCTATGGTGATGTTATCTTATTTATAAATGTAGCTTTTATTATTTGATAGTTAGATGTTGTGTTGGGTGTGCGACTTTAAGAAAAAATTGTTCGTTTGTGTTATAAATATGATCTGTTTGTGGATATTTATTTTCTCTGTTTAAAAAATTGTAGTTGAATATAAAATTGAACATTAGTAATTTGTTAAAACTTTTTTATACAGTAGACTCCCGTAAGTTAGGCCACCTCGGGACCGGACCCTAGGCCGAACTTAAAAGTGGCCGAACTAACCGATGCTTATCAAAAAAATGCCCATTTATTGTTTGTATGGATCTAACAAAAACAAAACACTTGTACATTAAGTAGAAGACAACACAGAGGAATACTCTGACATATATTTAGCATATATGAAAAGATAGACCGTTACAAAAAATACTATAAAACAATACTTGCAGAACTGTAGGCCTAATAAAATTTAAAAATATTATTGCACATTGGTGGTTTGGCTTCTTAAACACTTAAAAAAAGTCAGTAATTTTTTTCTGAATTTTCTTTTCTAATGATTTTTGATGTGCAAAGTGTATGACTAATGCTCACAGAGCCGGCCGGACTAAACGGAGACCGAACTAACCGAGGCCGAACTTACGGGAGTCTACTGTATTTAAAAAAATATTAAAATTGTCAAAATTAGTCAAAATCTAAAATCATTCATGACTGACTCAGAGTTGAAGCTGTGTTAAGGTAATGCAGTAAGTAAATTAAATTAAACTAAACCAATTGTAATGTGAAGTTATAATTAACTATAGTATAATGAAAAACTATGGAGTATCACTAAGAAGTTTAAAAAAAGTGAAAATGTAGAAAAAATTTTAATAATAAATGAATGATGAAAAAAGCTATGTAAAAACTTTTTTCCTATTGTATAGAAATATTTGTTTAGTTTAATGAATAGTTATGTAGATCAAAATTTACTTTAATTCAAAAAATTTATGGTGAAACATTACCTTTATTGTTGCATTGATGGTTTCTTTATTGATAAAAAAGGTTTCTTTTGTTTTTTAACTTTGATAAACAACACATAACAAAACTTTTGAACAAACACATAGGATAGACAAACAGGAGTTTGGAATTTTGAATTTTGAATTTTGAAATTCCAAAATTCCAAACTCCTGTTTGTCTATCCTATGTGTTTGTTCAAAAGTTTTGTTATGTGTTGTTTATCAAAGTTAAAAAACAAAAGAAACCTTTTTTACCAATAAAGAAACCATCAATGCAACAATAAAGGTAATGTTTCACCATAAATTTTTTGAATTAAAGCAAATTTTGATCTACACAACTATTCATTAAACTAAACAGATATTTCTATACAATAGGAAAAAAGTTTTTACATAGCTTTTTTCATCATTCATTTATTATTAAAATTTTTTCTACATTTTCACTTTTTTTAAACTTCTTAGTGATATTCCATAGTTTTTCATTATACTATAGATAATTATAACTTCACATTACAATTGGTTTAATTTAATTTAATTTACTTACTGCATTACCTTAACACAGCTTCAACTCTGAGTCAGTCATGAATGATTTTAAATTTTGACTAATTTTGACAATTTTAATATTTTTTTAAATATAAAAAAGTTTTAACAAATTACTACTGTTCAATTTTATATTCAACTACAATTTTTTAAACAGAGAAAATAAATATTCACAAACAGATCATATTTATTACACAAACGAACAATTTTTTCTTAAAGTCGCACACCCAACACAACATCTAACTATCAAATAATAAAAGCTACATTTATAAATAAGATAACATCACCATAGATATAATTAAAATAACATTACTATATATAACTAACAAATTGGATTATCGGTTTAATGTAGTATTTTCCTACTAAACTCTTCAAGACCCCATCGATCTTTAGTTAATATATTACATTGAAATCTTTCCCTTCACCAACCATCCCTCTAGCAAGGTGCATGAAAAGTATGATATTGAATACTACTACATTTTTCCCTTATACCGGAAAGTAAGTATATATCTTATACTTGACATATTATAGTTTGCCGCTGCACATGGATGCGTGCATGTTTGTGAGTATGAGGATTGTACACCATGCGCGCGTACATGTGGGTATTCATGTGCATGCTTTGACAGATGTACTTTGATATTGGCTGTATCATTAAAAATTTACTCAAACCAGACCACCTAACTAACTCTGGTTTTTTGTTTTGTAGCATTTGATTTTACTTTAACCGGACCTGATGATGCTGTATAAATTGTAAACAGCGAAACCGGTCGTCAGTAGTAAAATAAATATTTTTTTAAAACGTCTCTCTTTTCTTTACTACACTATTCTTGATTAATTTTTTAGTCTGGATTTGCTATTGAATGAATCTCCGTTTCTTTTGATGATTCCTTATGAGCCATTTTTGAACCTCGTTTTTTGTAGTATATCTTTAGTAATGCCACAGAGTGGTTCTGGCCCTATAAACGTTTCTCTCGAGCCTTGATTTTTCAAAAAATCTGTTCGTTCATTCCCATGCATCCCTTAATGATTGGGCTGTAAATCTCTGTATTTAGATAATTTAAAAAATACCGTTATTTCTTTTAATTTTATAGAATAGAACATAGAATATAGAATAGAATAGAAATATGCTTTATTGTCATGAAAAATTTAACAATTTTATAGACAAAGCTTACAAGAATCATAAATAAGAACAATAACAAATAACAAATACAATTTACTAAAATGATATAATAAATCATCTATATAAATAAAATATAATGAAGAGAAACAAAAAACAGTAACAATCTATTGCAAAATTTTAAAAAAATTTGCAAAGTGCATAATCTACCTTAAGAAATTTATCAACTTTTTTATAACTTTTGTGTTCTGCTATGCGTTTTTCAAAGGTTCTGCCAGTTTGACCGATGTAAGTTTTTGGACAGTTATCACATGTCAGTTTATATACACAACTCTGTACTTGCTTTTTCTTTTGGTTCTTATTATTCTAAGTTGTTGTTAGTTCTGAAAGCTGGTGTTATTCCTTTCTTTTTATGTGTTTGGCAATTTTCGTTGATAATATCTTGTCTGTGATAAAGTGTGATAAAGTTATAAAGCAGAAGGTACTGGTTTTTTTTGTGGTAGTGGGAAGACTGATCTCAGAGCTTCCTTACACAGATTTTGGTTTAAAATTTTGTTAATTATTGTTTGTTCGTTGTACCTATTGTTTACTGCTATTTGTTTAATTATGTTTAGCTCTATCTCGAAGTTATTTTTTGACATGGGAATTTCTGTCAATCGAAGTAACATGCTATGGTAGGCTGCTAATTTATGTTGTGTAGGGTGGGATGATGAATTGTGTATGGTTGTGTCAATATGGGTGGGTTTATAAAATACGTAGAACTCATGTTTATTTTGTAGTCTGGTAATTTTTAAATCTATAAAATTCATAGACTGATTACACTAGTTTACACTCAAAATGCGACTGGAATGCCACATGCTGTTTTTGGTTAATTTTTGCTCTCTGAACACGAATATGATGGTAAAAACTTCCCAACACGTAAAATTTTTGACTTATGATTAAAAAAAGATCAGTATTTTGATAAATTTTTTTAAAAAAGTAATTACCAAATTCAACTTTTTTCTAAAAACTGTGCATAATTTGGCAACACTGGGATGTGTAATGTCTACAAATAACACATTAAATAAAAAATAAACCAAAGGCAATCCTTAATCTGCAAACCTACCCATTTAAACCTATTTCCAAATGTCTTTGGGTTTTCCAGAAAATGCTAAATAATCCGGTCAACTTAGACATCAAAATGCTTGGCAAATAACAAAAATTGCCGGAGAGCCAAATTTTGGTGGAGAGCTAGGGTATACCATAACAAAGAAAGTTTAAAAAGTCCCCATCGATCCCATGTGTGCGTCAAAAGTTATTCGGGGTCAAAGGTCAAAATTTGAGATTGTTTGGATTTTTTTCGAAAACGGTAAGTTTTATCAAAAAAATACCTCAAACCAAAGTTGTAGATCTTAAGATTCTCTACAAAAATTGTCCTTACTATTTTTTACCTAAGAGTTACCATTCCTGAGATATCGCGATTTTAAAAGTTACTTTATACATTATATGCACATATAAGCCACGTATATACATATGTGGCCCTTAAGACAAGTATAAATGCCTATTTCTGTCTCTTTTATATAGTATATTATACTATTCTGAAAATATTTCTTCAAAAGGTCATCAGTCCCAAACTGAATTTCCTCTATCCACGTGGCCTTGAAAAACATTTGGCTATACCATTGTTTAAAAAAGAACAGATTGTCTATTATAGGCAATGGCTACAGTATTGTCCGTAGGTCTGGTTCATAATATTATCTGTTTCTTTTAGTGCTAAAGGTTCAGTTCAAGTGAATATAAGTACTTATTACAAGCGTCTACCATTTAGTACCGTTACCGTTATTTGTACAATTTTATAGTTTTAAAAATGTCTCAGTTTTGCTTTATTTGCAATAAACTTTTAAGTGAAACTAAAACAGTTGTGGTTGATCGTGGAATGCCAAATTTAATCGAGGCTAGTGTCGAGAGAGGTGATGAGTTTATTGAGTATTTAAGAACTCAAAAATCCGTTACAATACACGTGAATTGCAGAAAATCATACATTCGGAAAACTTCAATCGCTGCAGTGAAAAGACAACGTGAGGAGGAACAGGCTAGTACTTCAAAAGTAAGTTCACCTCATACTAGAACGCGATTAAGTAAATCACATTTTTGTTTTAAAAAATACTGTTTATTTTGTGGCAATGAAGCCAATGAAGAATCTGAGAAAAAGAAAGCACAGCATCTTCGAAAAATAATTCGTAACGTGACTACACTAAAATTCAAAGAATCCCTGTTGAAATTAGCTAAAGATCGTCGCTTTTAAACATTTGTATCGAGTATATTATCAAGTTTAAACATGGTTAGGAAATGAACTGGATCCAGAAGACTGGGCTGGAAATTAATAGATAATACTCTGGAACCGATTAAAACCTTACTCCCACCTGCTCCAGAAAAACTCCTTAACCCTATTTTTTGCAATTGCAAAAAAGGTTGTAGTGCCAAATGTGGATGTAAAAAAGTCGGGTTGCTGTGTTCTCTAGTGTGTACCAACTGCCAAGTTCAGTCTTACTCAAATGTCCAGTTTAGTACAACAGAGGAAGACTCCTGTGATTTTAATGCAGAGGCCAATGACTCAGTCACATTTGAACAATTTTTGAACATCCAGCAAGAGGAAGAGGAAGAAGATGAAATCGAAGAAGACTTGACTGTTGAAGTAGACTTTCAAGAATATGAATCTGATTAAAATATCTAAAGAAATCAAAACAATAGTTAACCTAATAATCAATAGCAATATCAATAATCAATATCAATAATAAGGTAATATCTAGAACTTGACCGGTATTGTTTCCTTAAATTATCCTAAAATTGTCAAAACAGTTAGTGGAGTAGGCCTACAGGGGAAACCACGGTAAAAAAAACGCGCCGAGTACACTACCTCACAGGTGGTGTGGAAACGTGTGCATATCATGTATAATGTGACTCTTTGAATCGCGATATCTCAGGAATGGCAACTCTTAGGAAAAAAATAGTAAGGATTATTTTTGTAGAGAATTTTAAGATCTATAACTTTGGTTTAAGGTTTTTTTTTGATAAAACTTACCGTTTTCGAGAAAAATCCAAAAAATCTCAAATTTTGACCTTTGACCCCGAATAACTTTTGACGCACACATGGGATCGATGGGGACTTTTTAAACTTTATTTGTTATGGTATACCCTAGCTCTCCACCAAAATTTGGCTCTTCGGCAATTTTTGTTATTTGAAATGTCTATATAGACCGGGTTAAAAAGTATGGAACGGCTATAAAAGCAGCTCGTTGGTAAATCACCCCCTCAGTATTGGTTTAGTGCGCATAGTGGTGTTATATCGAAAAGTGAAAGTATCCAAAGTGAAAAATGTCCAAAGTCCAGAAACGTGGTTGTGTTAACCCCGCGGATAGTTTTTGTTACATATGTGGTCAGTTTACTCCTAAATCGCAGAAAAGGATAATTAATAAGAAGACAAAAGTAGCTTACCATAAGTATTTTGGATGTGTTATTGGCGATCAAGATCGGGACTGGGCTCCTCACATATGTTGCCAAACCTGTGCTGCAAATCTAAGTAATCGGTTAAATGGCAAACGCTTTTCTATGCCGTTTGTAGTTCCGATGATTTGGCGGGAAGCAACAAGTCATTTCAACGACTGTTACTTCTGCAAGACAAAAGGATTTTCAAGGAAGAGCAAACATAAAATTGAATATCCAGATATTCTGTCAGCAATAAAACCGGTTGTGCATAGCTAAAATTTACCAGTTCCAGAACTCCCGGCAAATTGGGAGGAAGATTTAGAAAACTATGACGATAGAAGTGAACCCGATGATGCATCAGAAAGGGGCGATTCCTATTTACCATAAAGTGACGAAAAAGAACCTCATTTCATCCAACAAGCTGAATTAAATGATTTAGTTCGAGATTTTCACTTGTCCAAAGAACATGCTGAACTCATAGGTTCTAGATTTAAACAATGGAATTTACTAGCCAGCGGAATCAAAGTTACAACATTTAGGAAAAGTAACCAGGAGCTATCCTCGTTTTTCACTATGCAGGATAAAATGTGTGTTTGTGTTAATCCAAATGGGGTTATGGAAAAATTAGGATTTGCACATAACCCAGAAGAATGGCGTTTGTTTATAGATTCTTCTAAATCAAGTCCAAAAGCAGTTCTGCTCCATAATGGCAACAGAAGATCATCTATTCATCTTGCACATGCAGTTGATATGAAAGAAACACACGAGAGTATGTCGCTTATCCTAAATGCAATAAGCTATGCTACATACAAGTGGCAAATATGTGGTGACCTAAAAGTCATCGGATTATTACTAGGTCCTCAGGGAGGATTTACAAAATTTTGCTGTTTTCTTTGTCTTTGGGACAGTAGAGCAACACAGAGCCATTATCAAGTTACAGAATGGTCTCCAAGAGGTCAATATATTCCAAAGCTAACATTAAGAATATACCTCTCGTTGATCCCCAAAACGTTCTGTTACCTCCGTTACATATTAAACTGGGATTGGTTAAAAATTTCGTTAAAGCATTAGATAAAGAAGGACATGCGTTTAAACACCTTAAACAAATTTTTCCTAAATTAAGTGACGCGAAGCTGAAAGAAGGGGTATTTGTTGGACTTTCTTCTTCAAGTGCCATCTTCGCGACGGAGGTCGGCAATCATCATAGCTATTCGGACCTTGAAGACGGCTGCTCTGAAAAGTTCGTTTGATGTACATCCGTACCATTCTCTCAGGTTGCGCAGCCACGATATTCTGCGTCTCCCTATGCTTCTTTTTCCTTGAATCTTTCCCTGCATAATGAGTTGGAGCAAGTTGTATCTCTCTCCACGTGTAATATGTCCGAGATATTCCAATTTTCTGGTTTTAATTGTATTTAAGACTTCCATTTCTTTATTCATCTTTCTCAGAACCTCTTTGTTTGTGACGTGTTCTGTCCACGATATTTTTAGAATTCTTCTATATACCCACATCTCGAATGATTCCAGTTTTTTCATTGATGCCGCATTCAAGGTCCAAGCTTCCATTCCATAAAACAGAGTCGAGAAAACGTAGCACCTAGCCAACCTTATTCTTAGCTCTAACCTTAGATCTCTTGTGCAGAGCACTTTTCTCATTTTGTTAAAGTTCGCTCTAGCATTTTCTATTCTAATTTTAATCTCCTGGAAGTAATCATTTGTGGAGTTGATCATTGTTCCAAGATATGCATATTGGTCTACTTGTTCGACGTTGTTTCCGTTTATGAGGAGATTCTCATTATTTCTTTGTGTTTTAGATATTCTCATAAATTTTGTCTTCTTGATGTTCATTGTTAAACCGTATTCTTGGCTATATGTCGCTATTCTGTTAACCAGTCTCTGAAGATCTTCAATATTTTCGGCTAAGACGACAATATCATCTGCATATCTAATATTGTTAATAGGAACTCCGTTCACCTTTATTCCAGCTGTTTCACCCTCAAGAGCTTGTTTTAGGATCTCTTCCGAGTAGGCATTAAAGAGAACTGGAGACAATACGCATTCCTGTCTCACCCCACGTCTAATTTCAATTTCCTCTGACAGCTGTTCGTTAACACGTACTTTTGCTCGCTGCTTATAGTATAAATTAGATATGGTCCTGAGGTCATTGTAGTCTATCTTCTTTAATTTCAGGACATTCATTAATTGTTCATGTCGTACTTTGTCGAAAGCTTTATTATAGTCAATAAAACAGACATATATATCTTGATTGACGTCTAGGCACCTTTGTATTAGGATATTAAGTGCGAAAAGAGCTTCACGCGTTCCTAGGCCTTTGCGAAACCCAAATTGTGTATCATTAATATCTATGTCAAATTTACGATATATTCGGCTATGGATGACTTTCAGTAGCAACTTCAGCACATGGGACATTAAGCTGATGGTGCGATAATCGGCGCATTCTCTTGCGTTTTTCTTTTTGGGGAGACAAACAAAGATCGACGTTAACCATTCTTTGGGTAATACGCCTGAGCTATAAATTTGGTTCAAAAGTATAACTAGAACATCAATGTGCTGTTCATCTATAATTTTTATTAATTCGATAGGAAGCATGTCATGCCCAGGGCTTTTTCCGTTCTTCATTGTTTTTAATGCGTGTGCTATTTCTTCTTTTGTGATATCTGGACCTATTTCTTCTGAAGTAAGTTCTATGTTTTCCAGGTCTCCTCTTTCATCATCGAACAGTTCATCTATGTATTCTGCCCAGCGTTGTACTTTCTCATCGGTCTGTGAGACGATCAGAAGTGCACCAGTGAGATTTTGTTTTCTTAGCCCTGCCATTTCTTTTACTTTCTTGTGTAGATTAAATAGATCGTATCTTTTTTGAAGGTCCTCGATCTCTTTGCATTTCTCTTCAAAGTATTTTTCTTTTGCCTGCTTTATCATCCTTCTTATCTGGTGGTTAATCTCCCTGTATTTATTGTTATCTTTGTTCTTATGTTGTCTCCGTTGTTCCATCATATTGAGTATCTCGTTGTTCATCCATTCGTTATTTCTTTTTGTAGAAGTCTTCAGTATTTCTTTGCACGGTTCTAGTAGGCAATGTTTTAGTCGATCCCAGTGCTCGTCAATATCATTGGTGTCTATGTTCAGTTTGCTACAGTTCATATGCAGTTCATGTTGGAGGCATTCTTTTATATCTTGTTGTTTAAGCTTACTTGTGTCTATTGTAGGAGTTCTTTAATGTCTTTTAATGTTTTTAAGTGTGAATGTAATCCTGGCGATAAGTGGGTTATGGTCTGAGGCCACGTCTGCTCCGGGATATGCTTTCACAGCTTTAACAGCATTACGGTATCTTTTATTTATCATAATGTAGTCTATCTGGTTCCTAACTACTTTCTCCGATGTATCTGCGGGCGATCGCCATGTATAGAGTCGTCTGTTTGGTTGCTTGAAAAACGTGTTTGTAATAATCAACCAATTTGTTGGACCACAAATCAGAAAACTACTTAGAGATCAATAGTTTGATAAAAAATTAAGTGATATTGAGTTGCGTGGAGATCTTTCAAAAGAATTGTTTCCGAGTTTTTGGGAAACAAAAAAGTAGAAGATTACCAAAATGTTGTAGAAGAACTACTTAAAAACTACTGCAAAATGGGCTGTCGTATGTCTCTGAAAATACACTTTTTGCACTCCCATTTAAATTTTTTCCCGGAAAATTTGGGTGCGGTCAGCGACGAGCAAGGAGAAAGGTTCCACCAGGATATTCTCACAATGGAGCAACGCTACCAGGGAAGATGGGATTCAGCAATGATGGGAGATTACTGTTGGTTCCTCATGAGAGAAACTGATACGGAATATAAAAGGAAATCAGCGTTTGCAAAAAATTTGTGTACCAAAGACTTACCATAGTTTTTTATTCTAGTTCTAAAATTGTATATATAGTATATAAGTATTTTTATAATAAATATTAATATTTCTATAACTCAAAATATATACATGATGGAAAATTTTGGTGTTTGAATTCGTAATTAGGATGCTTTAAACTTCCCGATACAGCTATTTTAACATCAGTCGCAACTTTTTTTTTCTTTTTTGTTGACTAGTGTTATGTTCTGCTTCTATTTTTCATACCCGTACGTCATAAGGGTGATATCATACCCCCTGATATATTTTTTAATTTTTGGAAAAACCATTTTTTACTAATTTTATGAGATGTAAATGCAAAACATACATAATATGTTCAATTTTCTATCTCAGACCGTTATTTTTTAATAGCAATTTAAATATTTAACATCTATATATTAAAATTCTCCGGTCGCAGTGTTTGTCACCATTCTCATTCGAAACAACTTTACCGATTTTTATGAAATTTGGCAGGTATATTCGACCGGACTGGGAGTAGGATTTTATCTATATTTCATATGCGTACGTCATAAGGGGGTTTCCCATGACGCCGTAACTCTCACAACAATGACGCGAAAAATACAAAATTAAGTAGAACTCCTTGCTGAATTTCGAGCAGAACCGTATGAATTTTTTTTTTCTTTAGCGTAGTCGGTGTTCGAAATACAATATCTCAAGCCGTAGAAATATTCTGAGGATAGAAGAAGAACGAGAGACAAATTTCATAGAAGAGAAGTGGAACAGTTTAAATTTGGGACTCAAATTGGGCAAAATATGAATTTTTTAATTTTGCGAAATTTTCAAAAAATATCTTTAAACGTAACTTTTCTGACGAACAGTAAGCAGCAGAAAAATTCTGAGCACACGAAAAGAACAAGCAGCAAATAATTATAACATTTTATTTAATTTTAATTAATGTTGTTTATTTTCATTTAATTTTATTTAATTTAAGTATTTTATTTACTTTCGTCTATTTTATTTTATTTCATTTTTTTTATTTTATTTCGTTTTATTAAATTCTATTTTTTTTATTTATTTGTTCTTAGCTTTGTTTAATTGTATTTAAATTAATATGATTTTATCTATTTATATTTAACTTTATTTATTTTTATCCAATTTCATTAATTTTATTTAAATTTATTCAGTTTTATTTATTTTTATTTTTTTTTCAATTTCATTTAATTTTAATTTACTTCATTTACTTTTTTATTTAATTTTAATTTAATTTAATTTTATTTAATCAACACCTATAGAGTTGGAACCACCCCGAACCCAATCATAAATACAGGGTTGTTTAGAATGTAGATGCAATAAAGCTGTTATATTCATTATAAGATAAACAAATTTAAGATTGCAACTGTTGCACTAAAAACTTTATTTTGTTACTTCTAACTAAACTTTATTAGGTACTTTAAACATCATAAGTAATTAATTAAAAATAATAATAAAATCTCATTCACAGCGAGCATTTTTTGTTTATTAATTACGAATTCCTTTTGTTTATTTTAAGTTTATTGTATACAAAAGCTTGTTTTTATCTATTAAGGCAGTACGAAGTCTGCCGGGTCAGCTAGTGTATTATAAAAACTGGTCAAGTTGCCTGTTGGTGTCTGTAAAGCTTACGAGTATATCATATACGTATCTCCACCAATATAAGAACTGTTTGAATACGGGATGTTTTGAAATAGGTTGTTTCTAGATGGTCCATAAAAATATCTGATATACTCGGTTCGCTAAACTCAGACAAAACTGGCCAGTTATTTTAGTAAGTAATTTTGCCAATTTGGTAAGATTGGCAAAAAAATAATTACTAAATAGTTAAAAATTTGCCAAATAGTTAGTAATTTTGGCAAAATTGGCCAAAAGCAAAAAATTACATACTAAAGTCACTATAATATAGTCTGTGTTATAACTGGCTATATTATAGCCAGTTGTGTCTGTGTTTAGCGAAACGACTATAGTAATGGGCTTAGAGGTTTACCCATGAAATAGAGCTCCCAAGTCCTGCACTGTTGTTTGCGTATATTTTATTATTAAATTCAAAGTAATCCTCTTTTATGCAAATTTCAAGAAGGTACAAAATTTCAAATATAATTATTGGATTTGTAATTTTATGGTCTAAAAGATTTTCTATTAGATCAAAAGTTTCTATATGAGGAAAAAAGTTTCTAGGAAAAATATTTTTTACGTAAAATGAAATTAGTCTAGAGTTGTTGGGTAATTGAAAATGTAGGTATTTTTATGGTAATATTGTATTTACAATAGAAAAAGAACAGAATCAGTCGAATCTGTCAGCTCTTAACAACATAAAAATCTACAGGGTGTTTTATTAAAAATAAAGATCATGCAATATGATGGACTTACGCGAATCAACCTGTACATTTAAATTTATATTTAAACAGCGCACATATAAATTTAAAAGTTAACGTGTCCCAGCGGTTTTTATAATCTTCTAAAATTAGGACACAAAAAATCATATTCTAAAAGTGGTTTTCACACTGTAAAAAGCTTTTTTACATTCGCCTATGCCGTTTCGTTCTTTTTGGTCTTGTACCTATACACTAAGGATTTCCACAGTTTTCGTTTTCATTGTACTCCTTCACTCAACCGTTCTCTCGAGGTTTTTTCTGTTTTACCAGCTCCCTTTCGACAGATTTCTTCTTTTTATTGCTTCGTCCACTTTATCTTTGAAAGATCTTTAGGGTCTGCTTCTTTTACTTCTTCCCATCGGGCTACACTCTGTTTTTCTCTTTATATCCAACGTTTTTGGTCTGCCCTGACATGTCCATATACCAGGTTAATCTCTTCTGTTCTATGTAGTCTATTATATCTGAGTTCATTCCCATTCTCTTCTTAATCTCTATGTTATTTGTTCTCTCTCTTCTTGTTATTATGCAGCTTCGTCTTAAGAATTCCATATCTGTTGCTCTTATTTTGCTTTTGGTTTTCTCATTGATTATCCAATTTTCCCACCCATAAATGAAGATACTTCTTGTCGTGGTGTTATATTTCGTCCTATTAAAGGTTAAACTCACTAACTACACTTTTCAGATAGTCGAGAAAAATCGATTTAAAGGTACAAATTGTTTTTTAAATTCACCTGACTCGAATATTGGAATTTTTGTAATGCAACTTTAAAGAATAAATAAAAACAGATATTTTAAGCCATATTTCGTCACAGGAACTATGATACAATCAATATTAGATACATTTTTGTATTTGAAGAGTTTTCCATGAACACAATTATTGGATATTGATATCCTATTAGAGGTAAAACTCACTAACTACACTTTGTACTTGATGAGTTTTTCCTTGAACACAATTATTGGATATTGAGAAGGTAATGAATTTGCCTCCATAAAATTTCGCTGACTTACAACAAACGAGTTATCAGAAATAACAATCTATTATTTAAAAAATGAACAATAAGTTTTGTTCTTCGAAAATAAATGCAATTCTTTCAGCATTTATGACAGCCACAAAAGTCGCCTGCTTAATCGCAAAATAGATTATGTTAGGTACCCTTTATATAAGCCATCACTGTTACAAAGAAATTTAAGCTCATATTTTTTAATCAATCGCTGAATAGATAATGCACACAAATATAATGTACAGTTTAAACAATACAATGTAACACACAAGTCGCCTGCTTAATCGCAAAATAGATTATGTTATCTAAAGATCACTATGTTATGTTTAAAAGATCACTAAGTACCGATTTGGCATTCCAGATTCTAAGGAAAAATTCACTAAGTGCAATAGTAAATTTTAATGAGCTTTACTCTGAAACCAAAATTCACAATATTGCACTCCAGATTGGAAGGAAAAAATCACTAAGTGCAATAATACGTCTTAATGAGTTTTGCTCTGAAATCGAAATTCACAGTAATGCACTTATGAATTGTACCATAAATTATCTTAGCAATTAGAAGGGTTCTGGCCCCAGGTGATTTCTCCTTCTAGACCAATCAAGTTAGTAAAAAATAAGCCGTTTTTCGACATACTCGAAAAGACGAGGTTTGACAGTTGAAATGTTGAAATATGGAGTATGAGATATTACAAAAAGGCTACCATCTTGGGATTCATCAATTTTTTAGTTGAACATTTTTTAAATAAACAATCAAAACGCCAAACTTAGTTTTTGGCTCATAACTTAAAAACTTGTTTATTTAGAAATTTGACGTCTACAGGTAACTTTTTCAGAAAAAAAAGATACATCGAATGAGATACACCAAATTAAAATCGGTTAATAAACAAAAAAGTTATTGCAAAACGGACGACAAAATCACTGTTTTTGAATATTGTTAATAACAATTTTATTGTTTATTAAAATATGTTTAAATATACCTAAACTTGAGGGCATTATGGTGTTTGAATGGTGTGCAAAAAATGGTCCAAATCTGTTAAATAGTTTTTGCAAAATTTAATTTGTTTATAAAATTTTTGGAAAAACGAGCTAAGTTCTGATGCTGGTCCAGTTAATATGGCTGAATGTATCTCAATAATCAGGGACTCATCTCCTTCGTTAAGATGTATACTAATACCCTATGAAAAAAAAAGTAAAAAAATTACATTTACGTACACAAAATTATTTGTTAATAAATAGCAGTTTTTAAGCTTATAAACAATTACAATAATTTCGTAGAAATTAGATCAAATTAAATGGCAATAAAAATACGGAAAGCTGGTTAAAATACACAACTTCTAAAAAAAACTTTTAGGTCCTACAACCCTTGGGGTCTGAGGTAGCCCCTTTTTTTTTGAAAAAATCACTGTTACGTTAATTAACAACACTAAGATCTGAAATTAACCAATCTTTTATAAGAAAAGTGATAGTTTTTAACAAAGTTTTTTGCAAGAAAAAATGTTAAAAATTGTTTAAACAGTATTTTTTATAAAGAAAGAGTATTTTGCGTTCCGACTAAAGTAAAAAAAAATGATGGGCGCAGCCGAATGAGAATAAATTCGCGGACTAGCATTCGCTAGCGCTAGACCGTTGCATCCCATTTTTAACATTGACAGTATACCGGATTTGAAGCTTAATATTATATTTATATATTTTGGTAGAAACTTGAATTTTATGAATATTATTATGTTGCACATTTATTTAGTAAAATTGTATTTTAAATAAATAAATTTAAAAAATAACAATAAAAAGGCCACAAAGTCAAAATATGCAACAGAAAAAAAGTTACGCGACCTTATAGACGAGTGGTACGTAGTACTCCCCCCAAAAAAAACGCTCATTTCTCGAGATATCAACCACGGTGTGGTGAATGGCTAATTTTGGTCTTACTTTATACTTTTTATGGTGCTGAAAACGAAAATGAGTTTTATTTTGAATTTTAGATGGGGAAACATTGTCAAAATCGCAATTTTACCCTAAATATAAAAAAAGATGAAATCACGTTTTTCTTAAAATTAAAACTTACACCATTTTTTTTCTATAAAACGTTTTGTTTTCTGTACTCTAGATTTTAACTTAAAATTAATTAAACAGCTAAATTTCAAATTTTGTTACTCAACTTTTGCGATTAAACTTTGCAATTCAAGAATCTGCACCTTTTACTTCAAACAATTTATAACTTTCTTTATGGCAAGACAGAAATATTGAAGCAGGTCCCATTGTCTTCAGAAAGGTGAGAAATATATACTATAAAAATATCAGAAAAAAATATTACAATGGAACAGAATTGTAGCAAATTAAACTCAAAAAAACGTGATTTTTTATTTTTAGGGTAAATTTTAGGGTTCCCCTACGTAAAATTCAAACCAACCCTAATTTTAGTTTTGAGCACCATCAAAAATATAAAGTATGACCAAAATTAGTATCAGTATCTCGAGAAATAAGCTTTTTTTGGGGTGTGCCGCTCGTCTATAAAGTCACATAATATTTTTCCTATTGCATATTTTAAATTCAATTTTTTTGGAAAACTTCTTCATAAATTATATTTTATTTCTGTGTTAATTAAAATTATAAACTAAAAAGTTTGTCACTCAACTTTTTTAAGTAAACCTGAAACTAACGAAATCTGACGACAAAATGTTTAAAAATTAACAACTTCTCTTTTAACGTGTTGAGTCATTTTGGACAAATCTCATTGTTATCTAAATGCTTCAAAGATAACACAGTAAAATTTTCAAAAGGAAATATTTACAGCGACCAAAAATACAGTGAGTTAAAATTGAAAAATCATCAAGATTGATTTTTCGCATTTTTGCATAAAATTTGATTTTTGAACATGTTCCACTAATTCTAGAAAAAAAATAACTCCATATTCGGATTCAGAGACCTCGAAAACATAAGGAATGACAAAAATTTGTCATTCACCTTAAAGTGGATTTTTGTGGTCGGTATAACGTAATTTTAATAGTTGCTGCCGCATGCCGGTCGCCAACCGCGCCCACTATTCAGTCAGTCGACTACGCCCGCTATTTTTTACTTTAGTCGGACCGCAAAATACTCTGTGTTTATAACACTCCTATTTAAACAATTTTTAACATTTTTTCTTACTAAAAACTTTGTTAAAAACTTTGACTTTTCTTATAAAAGATTGGTTAATTTCAGCTCTTAGTGTTGTTAATTAACGTAACAGTGATTTTTTCAAAAAAAGGGGCTATCTCAGACCCCAAGGGTCGTAGGACCTAAAATTTTTTTTTGAAAGTTGTGTATTTTAACCAGCTTTCCGTATTTTTTATTGCCATTTAATTTGATCTAATTTCAACGAAATTATTGAATTGTTTATAAGCTTAAAAACTGCTATTTATTAACAAATAATTTTGTGTACGTATATGTAATTTTTTTTTTACTTTTTTTTTCATAAGCTGTTAGTATACATCTTAACGAAGGAAATGAGCTCCGGATTATTGAGATACATTCAGCCATATTAACTGGACCAGCCTCAGAAATTAGCTCGTTTTTCAAAAAATTTTATAAACAAATTCAATTTTACGAAAACTATTTAACAGATCTGGACCATTTTTTGCACACCAATCAAACACCATAGTGCCCTCAATTTTGGGTATATTAAAACGTATTTTGACAAACAATAAAATTGTTATTAACTATATTCAAAAACAGTGATTTTGTCATCCGTTTTGCAATAACTTTTTTGTTTATTAACCGATTTTTATTTAGCGTATCTCATTCGATGTATCTTTTTTTTTCTGAGAAAGTTACCTGTGGACGTCAAATTTCTAAATAAACAAGTTTTTAAGTTATGAGTAAAAAACTAAGTTTGACGTTTTGATTGTTTATTTAAAAAAATGTTCCACTAAAAAATTGATGAATCCAAAGATGGTAGTCTTTTTGTAATATCTCATACTACACATTTCAACTGTCAAACCTCGTCTTTTCCGTTATGTCTAGTAAAAACCTAACTTGATTGGCCTATTCTACAGGGCTGGGTCAGTAGATACCACATTTAGTTCAAATGGATGAAAATGTCAAATTCTCAAAAATGTGCTCTTGGTGAGTTTTACCTCTAATAGGACGATATTGTACTTTTTGTTTTTATACTGATGTTCTTATCCCACAGTACTGGGTTCAATTTTCGTATGTAATCTCTTGTTTGTCCTAGTTTATTTTTTATATCTTCTTCCATTGTTCCTTTGTTTGATGTTACGAATGCTAAATACTTGTACTTGTCTGTTCCTTTAATTTGTTTACCTTCGTCTATTTCCAGCTGCTTTATTTCCGTATTCTCCGTTTTTAGGTATTCAGTTTTCTTTTGGTTGATTTCCATCCCATTTTTGTATATTCCTGTTCCAGTTTTCTGATCATAAAACTAAGGTTATCTTCGTCTTGTGCGTTCACTATTTGGTTGTCAGCGAAACTTAGGGTATAAAGGTATTCGTTTCTTACTGGTATACCCGTTTCTTAGCAATTTCTTTTTCATGATTTCAGGGTTTTTCCAGGAATATTTTAAATGCACTGCATTTCATATTTTACTGCCCGTTTTGATAGCAACTTTGTTATTCTTGTAGAGTGCTTATATTGCTATTATTAGCTTATAATATCTGTTTGGTCTTACTGTACGTAAAATGAAACTGTTGTAGTGTCACTAATGTTATCATTTATATTAACCTTATGCATCAATTTACCATTAAAAACATAACCAATTAACTAACAATATGCTCATTGTCATTACGAAAATCCAAACTGTTATTACAGAAAACGTTCTAAACATCTTTGAATTGACCACTTTAATTTCATTTAATGGCTGTAAGTCGTTTTTGTTCTGATAATTTATTGTTGAAAGGTATAATTTGTCATCGTCGTTAATAGCCTTGCCGAAACTAATGCTTGGTTACATTTTGCATCAGTTTACTATATTAACAGAAAATTTGTCCAAAATAACGAGTTAGAAATACCGCACGCGATATAAAAAAATAAAAAAAAAAATAGATAATAATTGAAGGTACCTAATTTTATTACAGATAACTTGTAAATGGTAACAGATAAACATAAAAATGTAGGCTTCTTAAGTCAAGCATTGGCTATTCTTTTAAGTAATATTTATGCATTTGTAAAGTAAATATAGTATAAGTATAAATTACTCTACATATCCTTACATAAAGGAATCTGGATGCCTCCTGATGAAAGGACGATTTTCATCGATTGTCATTTGTTTCGAGCTTCCGTCATGTGTCACATAATATTAATATATCTACGTCATACGTCTTTGGTTTGTATCACTGGTATATACCATTAACGTACGACGTAGATATATTAATATTATGTGACACATGACAGAAGCTCGAAACAAATGACTGTGAATGAAAAGTCCTATTGGTGGAAAGAAAACACATGAAATTTATAAGAAATATAAGAAGTATGAGAGGAGCCGAAATGGATTTAGACCATTTTCTAGTAAGAGCTATATGTGGAATGGCGCAGAAAGATAAAGAAATGTGAAAAACCAATTCAAAGAGAAAAATGGATATGATACAGAAAAGCTAAGCGAATTGGAAATAAATAGAAAGAATATCAAATGAAACAAAAATGTATACCATTTTTATTCAGTTGCAATGCGAAGGCAAAGCTATCTTATTTTTCACTTAGAACAGAGAGCGCAAGCCAGCACTCTAAATCGACGATTTTCGACTCTATTTGGAGCCTCAGAGAGGCGTAGGCCTGTTGTTCTCTGCCCCAAGTAGGGATGGCGGTTTTTGACAAAACACCGGTTTTCGGTTACACCGGTTTTTTTTGCTTACGGTTTAACCTGGCGGTTATAACCGGCCAAAAAAACCGGTTTTTGGAAAAACCGGTTTTCGGTTATTTTAATCCAATGGGTTACAAAGTTACATTTACAATGCACTTTAGTTTGTGATACTCCATTCGACTCGATATCAATATGATCAAAGTTAGTACTATTGAAAGGACATCAATATCAATATAAATAAAACACAATTTTTAATAAAACCATTTTATTCTATTAATTAATATATTTATTTATTATTTTACTATTATTATTATCCCAGACTCTTTGAAATGGGATTTAAAAAAATAATATCAACATAATATTTTACTTAAAAATAAAAGGTCTGGATTCCGCTTATGAAAAAAAAGTTGATTAATGGCAAGCTGAAAATTTGTTAATAGCTTAAGGGTGTCTAGTCGGATAAACTTTGATATATGGGAACACTGGAACAGGGGCAGTTTTAATTGTGGAAGAGGTTAAAAATTCGGAACGGTCAGACCACGAAAACGGCACATTTATTTTGTCCGACAAAATAGACTTAAACTCTCCGAACAGAGAATAAACTCTCATGCAAAAATCAGACTGCTATTTATCACCTGTCATAATTCCTGTCATTTGACATATTCTACATGTTCCACTCATTAAAACGCCCATTTGGTGATAAATAGCAGTCTGATTTTTGCATGAGAGTTTAATCTCTGTTCGGAGAGTTTAAGTCTATTCTGTCGGACAAAATATATGTGCCGTTTTCGTGGTCTGACCGTTCCAAATTTTTAACCTGTTCCACAATTAAAACTGCCCCTGTTCCAGTGTTCCCATATATCAAAGTTTGTCCGACTAGACACCCTTAAGCTATTAACAAATTTTCAGCTTGCTATTAATCAACTTTTTTTTCATACGCGGGATCCAGACCTATAAGTTGGATAATGCAATTTATCTTTTATTTTTACTACCATCAATAAAAAATTATCATAATGTATTACTTTTAACACGTTTGTATATTTGTAGAATAGGTACATTTTAACTCATTTAATACTTCCTATATGGGTGTATCGTTTTGAAAACGTAGGGAAATTCTTGGAGATTCGTATTCGTAATCAGTAATTCGATATTCATAATCAGAGCATTATTTTTTGGTAATCAGAAAAAGTTATTCACCCACTTTCAATGTCAAGAGTTAAGTGTGAAAAATAGATGATGTTTGCGTCTAGTTCAACCAGATCACTTCTTATGTAAATATTATGATTACAAATACCTTTTCAAGGAAATATTATAATAAAACTTAATAATTGTTTCTGGCTGATGTGAGATTGCACATTCAGTTTGCTTCTGTATTTATAAAATAAAATAAAGTTTGAATTATGGTTTTGTTTGGAATAATTACTTGAGAATAATAATTATGATTGGGATCCAAAATAATACCTAACCTAATCCTAATCACCGTAAAAACCTAATAACCGGTTTTTACTTTAAAAAGAAAAACCGGTTATAACCGGGACAAAAAAACAACCGGTAAAACCGGTTATTGCGAAGTAAAAAAACCGGTTTTAGGTTTAAACCGGTAGGTTTTTCCCATCCCTAGCCCCAAGTGACCAATCTCCGAGAGCTTATCCCCGCATTGCAACTGACGTTAATGGAGTAGGTGACTAACGACATCTGGTAACTGAAAGTAAAAGTTTTAAAGTTTTCAACCTAATAAAAAGCTTTAGAAGCCATGGATTTGTTACCAGGGAAATGGTCCAATAATTTTTCAATTAAATATATTTTAGAAATATTTTTAATATTTTTCAATATTTTTATTATTTCTATTAGGTTGAAATTTCAAATTTCAAATTTTTTATTCAAAAATATGTGTGTACAACATTTTACATTTAGATCTTCTATTATTATTAGTATCGACTGACTCAGCACCATGCCTAGGCAAGAGTTGCCTGTTTTGCACTGTACTATGTCAATCGAAACTGTATCAATTGTACATAAAAGTAGTATTAAGGTTGGAACTAAGAAGTAACATACCTAACTATCGAAGAGATAATGCAACAGAACAAGACGGACGGTAAACATCTCTAGCTGCTGAATACTTTGTTAATTATAATACCAACATACACCCAAATTCTACTCTGATTATGCTGTCGTTCATACATTAAGACATTGCGTCCAAAAATAATTGTAAGTGGGTTTTTAGATAGGTTTTTATGTATTTTTTAAATTTAACTTTAAATGTTATTTTTGAAAACTTTAAAACTTTGACAGAAAGTATATCAATTAAATAAATAAAGGACTATTATCCCAGAAATACGAAGAGAAACTAGGAATAGAGCAAGTGCTAAAAGAGCCAAATGAAAGCAGGGAAAATTTGGTTTCATAAAGAATGCCTTAAAATAGCAGAGGAAAAGAAAATATTACGACAATTGAATGGCATCGTAATAGAACTGCCTAGTAAAGAAGAGATTAAAAGTAGAGTTATTACTGGTCACAGAAATAACAAAAGACCGGGAGAAAACGAAATATGAAAACGAAAAATGAATGGGCTACTTTGAAGAAGATTCCCCAGCCTGGTCGATTTTTATTTTTAAATTATGATTTTTTGACATATAGACCGTAATAGTGACGTCATATATTTGGACGTGATAACGTAATCAGTAGTTTTTGTAAATAAAAATAGGGGTCGTGTGGTTATTCACTTCTCTATTTAGTAGTATAAACATTAATATGATTATTTTTACAGGGTGGCTCATGGAATAATTTTTGAATTAAATCAATTGACCCAAAAAGAGGAATGTATGTAATTTATTTAACTCAAAATACATTTTACTGCTCTCAAAGAATATATAAAAATGTTTATTTGATGAATAAACATTGTTTTTCGCTTAAATCGTTTTATTCGTTTTAAATTACAAGCAATGTTTATTTATGAAAACACTTTTTTATAGTTGCTGACAGCTGTAAAATGTATTTTAGGTTAAATAAATTATGTACATACATTCTTCTTTTGCGTCAAATAATTTAATTCAAAAATTATTTTTTGGTCACTCTGTATAAACAATAATGTTAATGTTTATATTACTGAATAGAGCATTAAATAAGCTTTGAAATGAGCTACCACACGACCCCTACTCCCATTGAAAAAAATCATCGATTATGTCATCACGCCTAAATGGATGACGTCACTATTGTGGCATATGTGTCAAAAAATCATAATTTAAAAGTAAACATCGACCTGTCTCGGGATTTTTCTCAAAAGTTACCTATTTTCGAAAAAAATGAATTTATTCAATAAGTTTGAACCTCTCTGTATATAAGTTCTTTGTCTTAAAATATATGTTGGTCTGATTGTCTTTGGATAATGCCTTTGTGTTAGTCACTTCTAGCGTGTACGCAAATAATTACAATATTTCTTTATTAGTGTTGTAGTAAAAACTCTTGTCGACAGAAACAATATAACATGCATTTCTTCACCTTAAATTACTTGTAACGGAATCTAGGGAGTGTTGACTTTTTATACTTTAAAAATAAAGTCATTGCCTTTGGAACAACAGTAAAAATATCCTATTAATTAAGTACCAATAAATCGGTAGACGACAAAAAAAGGGTTAAAAAGTGAAATTAGCATATACCCAGAGCAACAAAAGGAGACTAATTATAATATCGAGGGGTTCGAGTGAAAACCCGATAAATACCAAAATTATGAAATCCGGTATTTTTATTTTTGCTGTAGTAAAAACACGTCTCCTACCACTGGTAAATATTATTATTTAATGTTAACATTTTTAAGCACAATAAGTAATAAAAACCAAACATGATAAAAACCGTTAAGGTGGTATGACACAATGTTAAAATTTATATAGTTTTTAGGTACAGTTACCGTCACTATTTCAAAACCAATCTTCAACTTAGGGGTATGTACGTGAACTGTAGACTTTCTATTTTAATAGTATCTAGTTAAAATTTCCAAAGAAAGCAGTATATTTTTTATAACTGTACATAAAGGAGTCCATGTCATAACTTACTTAGTAACTTGCTATAAAAATTCGTTTTGCATAATAATTTTTGAACTTGGGTGGAAAATAACTACCAGAAACGATTAACTATGCAAAAAGCTTTATTTTAAACAAAATTTCATTGTCCATACTGCAATAATTTTTAAATTAACTGTACCTAAAAGTAAAAATTTTAGTTAAAAGCTGCAATCTGGGGATTTTGTTGAAATTACAGCAATAAGTTGGCATTTTTCTAGTGATAAATTAGTTCCGCTGTCACTTAATAGATGAGAAGATGAGTTCACGTGTCATTTAGTAGATGGCAGCAGTGATGTATTAAATGGAGACAGATGCGCGTTTGCCGGATTTTAAGAAAATCTACAAACAATTGAAAACGAGTTTTGTAACCACGGAAATACGATGAATCACGCGGTTTTGTTTAGAAAAGTGGCCCCACCCCCTCCCAGTACGCATTTTGGACCTTGTTTGACTTTCACTTTCAATCATGATTGTATAACGTCACAGTGTCTTAACAATACAAATATACATTTTTTATGCTTGAAACCGTGACGTTATACGAATGGTTGAAAGTTAAACGAGGTTTAAAATGACTCAAAGTCTTTACTGGGGGATTATACTAGTTTTGACATAATACATAAATAACATAAGTAAGCTCTAGTATGTTATGTGGGGCGGATCTAAAAACAATTTCAGTTTTATTCACTTTCTGGCAAATTTAATTTTTATAGGGCCGCAAATAATGCATTGTTCGGATACAATTAGCGTCTCTTTGTAAAGACGATGACGTCGACATTTTTACACACATTACACATGCCAATGGCCATTAGTATTTGTTGAGGCATTATCCTAATAAAAAAATTGTAGACAAAACAATATTGTATAATCATTGATTAATTTATGTCAAATATTTCCGTAAGTGAAAAAAATATTGAAATTTACTGGAGTAATAATTAGATAAACCGATATGCAGACGATACAGTTGTGGTTGCTAGCAGTATCGACAGGCCTGTCATACCCGGGTACCTACAAAGAGCGAGTGAAAAAAGAGATTGTAACCATCAACATAAATAAAACAAAAATGGACACTGGTGAGCAAAACTCAAAAACCTGCCAGACAATTGAAAATAAAAAACCAATTCAACACGTAGAAGTATATGTATACCTTGGAACAGTCGTCAACTAGAAATGGGATCAAACAACCGAAATACGATGTAGAATTGAAAAGGCCAGAGCTACATTTAACATGAGAAATATATTCAATCATTGCGACATATCTGTCCCACTAAAAATACGGCTGCTAAAATGCTATGTATTTCCAATCTTGTTGTATGGAGCAGAGACCTGGACAATAACGGAAACATTATCGAAAAGGCTAGAGGTATTCGAAATGTGGGTGTACCGACTTATCCTCAAAATGTCCTGGACGACTCACACTACCAACGTAGAGGTATTGCGCTGAGGAGAAAACAAAAATGAGAAATCTGTTTCACAATAGAAACGGAAACCTGAATACCTCGATCATATTATGAGACATGATAAATATCGTATACTGCCACTGACAATACAGAGTAAAATAGAGAGCAAACGTGGACCCAGAAGAAGAAGACACTCATGGCTTCAAAACTTACGCCAATGGTTTGGACTAACGTGCCAATGTCCGCAACGGACGAGGCACATGAAGAAGAAGAAGAAGAAGAATTTAAAATGAGATATTCTTCTTCTCACGGTGCTTATTCGTTCCGAATGTTGGCGATCAGCATAGCTATCCTAACTTTGCATGCTGCTATTCGGAATAGTCTGTTTGTCGATGTAGGTATTGAACCAGTTTCTCAGATATATTCTTCTTCTCCCTGGTCCTCTCTTCCCAATACCTTGCCCTGAAGAATGAGTAGCGGCAATCTCTATTCATTCCTCATAACATGGCCAAGATATTCTACTTTGCGCTCTTTGATAATAATGTGTGTTAATAATCTCGCATTCCTTGCCCATTCTACGTAAGACCTCAACATTAGTCACACGACCCATCCACGAAATTCTTAAAATGCGACTGTAATACCACATCTTGAATGCCTTGAGTTTTCTTAAAGAAGTTTCGGAAAGAGTCCAGGCTTCTACTCAGTATAATAATCTAGAAAATACATAGGATCTGATAATAGAAATTTTGGTGCCACTTCGGTATGCGGTCTACCGTCTAATATGTGGTCTACGGCAATTTAGCTGATTCGGCATGCGGTCTACGTACAAAAACAAATTAGAGAAACTATTACAAACATTACTATTTTATTATTACTAACAGCTTCACTGTTCAATTGGTAATTATACAAAGAGTCTACATTTTACCACATCCAATACTATTTTAATATTAAATATCATGCAACCGCAGTAAATATCGGTTTTTGCCTGAAAGGAGGAAGACCTAACCCTTCGGTCCAAACCCAACTTACGGGTATTAGAGTGAGAGAACCGCAGGGCAGGAGGTATTTGACCGCTGCGCGCAATCACAACCCACCCTTTTTATTATCACTAAACGGTCTTTTCAGCGTTTTAAATTAACACTCAAGGCCCATTTCGTTGATTCAAGTTTATATAGGCAACCCAAATTACACGCCGCTAATCCTCGGTTCGGGATTTAGACAGAATAACACGTGAAGTGTGAAGTAAAGCACAAGTATGACAAGTAAAGTAAAGTATAAATATAAATAATAAATAAAAAGTTTGTAATAGTTTCTCTAATTTGTTTTTGTACGTAGACCGCATGCCGAATCAGCTAAACTGCCGTAGATCGCATATCAGACGGTAGACCGCATACCAAACTAGAAACTCTGCCGTAGACCGCATACCGAAGTAGCACTGAAATTTTGTTAACAAGTGGTAAATGTGACTTCTGAAACGAGACTTCATCATTATGAACGCTGATCTCGCTTTTCCTATGCGTTGTTTTATTTCACTAGAGTGGTCTCATTGACTGTTTATGTAGGTACCAAGGTATGTGTAGCTGTCCACTCTGTCAATTGGTTGTTGGTTAACCAAAAGCCGTGTATGTAATATATTTCGCTCTTAATGACTACCATTACTTTCTTTTTTTTTTCGTATTGAAATTCCATGTTCACTACTTATGTCTTATATGCGCGACATTATTCTTTGCAAATCATCTAGGCTATCTGCAAAAACTACTGCGTCGTCGGCATATCTAATGTTGTTTAGATCTATCATCTAATCCAGTTTCCTCCAAGATAATTTATGAGTATGTGCAGCTTATCATGTTGTACTCTATCAAATGCCTTTTTGTAGTCGATAAAACAAATATATAGCACTTAGACAGTCAATAGAGCCTCTCGGGTGCCTAATCGCAAGGCATTGCGGAATCAAATCTTTGTCCGTGATACTTGTTCTTCGCATTTTTTATATAGGTATTCTGCAGTATATTACTTTTAAAAATGTTTTAAGTAAGTGGTTCATTAGGCTAATTATTATTCTGCCTCGCATGTTGAAATGAGAAATGAAATGAAAATGTGAAATTTTCCGAGGAAAAAACTTTCCCTGTTGAAAAAACATTCAATATGAAAAAAGTTATTGTAGTGACTCTGTTTTTCAATTGACTTACGTATTTTACATTTATTAAAAATACTAATTTTATACTCGATCTTCATTCTGAGAATTAGCATAATTCTTTTTTGGTCATTTAGATAGGCACTTACTTGTATTTCAAATAATTGCAAATTTCTTTAGTTTGAAATAAATCCTTTTGAGCAGGTAAAGAATTACGAATTGCCGTATAATACAATATTAAATAATAAACTATATCCAAATGAATGAACGTTTAGTATCTATTAATGAGAATTTACCCTAGGCAGGTAAAGAAAGGATTAACAACTGTCGTCTGTAAATACAAAGTACGATTAAGATCGAGATGTGCCGAGCCTAAGTTGCAATACATGGCATCAATGCGGTGTCGTTCAGAGAACTAAATTTAATAATAAAATATATGTACGTGCTGCCATCTATTCAAAGAACTGTTAAACGTTAGTTTAAAAATTGGCCACCTATTTTGACCATAGCGTACTAATACCCCCTTAACTCATATTTTTAAATAACACCATCCCGATATATAACTTTACTGATAAAAATACTTTGTTTTAAACATATTGATAATATGAGTCCCTTGTCAAAAGAAATAAATGCTACAAATTTCGACAAAACGCCTCGGAATGCGGACGGATCAAAACAAAGACGACTAATGCAACGGAAAAGGAAAATGATATTGGCTACATGGAATGTGCAAGGACTTAAAACCAAACAAGCAGAAGTATTCAAAGAATTAGCGGAAAGAAAAATAGATGTATGTGTTCTTACCGAAACCAAGAAAAAGGGAAAAGGAAATGAAGAGATAGGAGAGTATATACATATCTTCAGTGGAATGAGCAAAGATAACAGAGCTAAGAGAGGAGTCTCTATTGCTATTCGAAAAAATCTTAAAAATAATATTAAATCGTGGACTGAAGTAAATGAACAACTGCTGATGCTGGACATGACAAAGAATGGGCACAATATCGTAATTGTCGGAGTGTATGCCCCAAATGAAGATGCAGATCCAGAAAGTAAAGACGATTTCTACGACAAGATGAATGAAATAATCTCTCAAGTTAAATATAACTGTGAAATCTATGTACTAGGAGATTTAAACGGCAGAGTAGGTAGAGAAGAAAATAATAGAGTCGTAGGAAGATATGGGAACAAATAACCAATGACAACGGAATGCGTCTTAGAGATTTTTGTGAAACAATGTCTCTCAAGATTATGAATGGATTTTTTCAACATAGAGACATCCACAAATTTACATGGATACAACCTACTAGGAATCTGCGCTCGATAATCGACTATGTAATTCAACGTCAAACTTCCCAGCTGAAAACCACTGACGTAAGGGTATACCGTGGATCAGAATGTGGATCCGATCATCGTTTACTTATGGCCAACGTGATATGTAGTTAACTATCGCAAAAACAATAATACTCAGGTACAGAATATAGAAAAGGGACAAGAAGTAAGATCTCATAAATATAACCTAGAAAGCTTGAAAGAAGAGTCAACGAAATTTCTATATAAATTACGACTGGCCACAAAATTACAAAATGTGGAACGAGAAAATATAACAGCGGAAGAATTATACCAGCAAATTAAAAAATACATTCATGAGGCTGCAAGTGAAGCTTTGGGGTATAAATACAAACATGAAATAAAAAATACAGAATGGTGGTCGGAGAATATGCAAACGTTAGTAAACAAGAAGAAAACTGCTTATCAGAAATGGATGTCAACAAGAAAGGAGGAAGATCACAAGAGATATGCAGCATTAAATCGAGATGTAAAAAGAGAAGTAGTGAAAAGTAAAAATGAGATGTGGGACCGAAAATGCGCAGAAGTGGATAGGTATATGGGTGGAACAAGAGTTGGGCAAGCGTGGAAGGTAATAAAGTCTCTCCAGAGGGAAGGAAAGGAAAAATCTAACATAAAGTTAATAGATCTTAAACAGTGGAAACACCATTATGAGATTTTACTGACAGAAGATAGATGTAAATTCCAAGAGATCGAAATGGAAGAATTAGCCGAACATACAACAAATAGTTGAGATAACAACCGGAGAGTTAAGCGAAGCCCTCAAAAGATCTAAAAACGGTAAAGCAGCAGGACCTGGAGACATCTCAATTGAGTTGGTAAAGTACGGACCAAACATATTACATGAGATGTTGGTTCAACTATTTAATAAATGCTTAAAAGGACAAAATATCCCTGATGATTGGAATGTTGGATACATCAGCTCAGTATTCAAGAAAGGGGATAAACGCATATGCTCTAATTATAGAGGAATAACTGTTACCAGCTCAGTAGGGAGGTTGTACGGTCGAATAATAAAGAAAAGAATAGAATCAGAATACGAAGACATGGAAGAACAAAGTGGATTTCGTGCAGGAAGATCGTGCACTGATAATATATTCGTTCTACAGCAGGTAATAGAAAAACGGAAGGCAAGGAATCTATCTACCCACCTATTGTTTGTAGATTTGGAGAAGGCATACTATACGGTACCTTTAAAAAACTGTTTCAAACATTGACGAAGGTAGGTCTCAGTAGAGAGTATGTGGATGCTATCGCAAATATATACAAAAATGCAAGAAGTGTCGTTAAAGAAGGAAACTTTATATCTGAATCATTCCCTATATCAAAGGGGCTTAAACAAGGATGTTGTCTGTCTCCGACTTTATTTAAAATATATATTCAATCATCGCTAGAGCAGTGGAGGAAACAAGTATCCGTAATGGGAATAGACATAGGCAGTGGTAAATGTCTAACAACTTTGTTTTTTGCAGATGATCAGGTAGTCGTAGCGAATGATGAGGAAGACATGGACTACATGTTTAGAAAACTAAAGAAAGAATATGAAAAATGGGGCCTCAATATGAATATGTCAAAGACAGAGTATCTTAAAATAGGGGATGATGAAGAAGATCCAGAGTTAGAAATTAGAACCACGAAAAGATGTAATGAATATAAATATCTCGGATCTATAATATCTAAAGAAGGCACTACCAAAAGAGACATCGAAAAGAGAACGCAGCAGGGCAAAAAGCGGTAAACATTCTGAGCTCTCTACTGTGGTCTAAAGATATAAGGCAAGAAACGAAATTGACAATCTATCGTACCTTGGTAGAGCCTATTATGACTTATGGGGCAGAAGTTTGGCAGATGACAAAAAAAGATAGGAAAAGAATAGAAGTAGTAGAAATGGATTATCTAAGGAGAGCGTGTGGTATATCTAAAAAAGATCACATCAGGAATGAAGATATTAGAAGGAGGACACATACTGTATATTCCAGTGTAGATAAAATTGAAACTAGACAACTAGTGTGGTATGGTCACGTGAAACGAATGAATGAAGACAGATGGCCAAAGAAAGCTTTAAATTACATATCACACCAAAGAAGAAGAAGGGGAAGACCTTCAGTTGCCTGGGAAGAAAATGTACGGCACATCATGAAAGATAGAGCCATCAAAGAAGACGAATGGATGGACAGAAAACGATGGCGGTCGAAATGCGAGAAGCGGCAGAGGCTGTAGGAACCTCGCTGATAGATAGATAGATAGATAATATGAGAATCCGGTAGAATAATTTATCTTCTTTTCCTGTGTAAAGTTACTAATTTTGTTAGAAATATTTCTAAGTTAAAAACTGATAATTAATTTTATCGGAGATGAAGATTACAAAATTGTTCATTTCGACAAAATATATTCATGCGAAAATCCGATAAAGAATTTTAGACTACGATAGTTTATTAAATTTCAGCACACTTTTTCCTGCGAAAACCCAGTAAAAGATGGTGTAAATTGACAATTGAATATTACGAAAACAAAAAAAAGCAGTTAGAATGGGGCTAATATTTATAATGAAAAACAAACTCAGAGCTTCCAAGGTACCACAGCAAATCAATTGTATTGTAGTAAATTTAAATTTAAGTGTACTGAAAAGTTTTCTGAAAACTATTGAAATTCTGTAGAAATTACTGGAGTCTAGTAATAGTAGTCTAGCCTAGAAAATTTTTTATTTTGTACAATATAACTGTCAAACTAATTAAGAATAGACTTGTCCCTAAAACTTCCCAAAGAAAGGAACGAACATTTAGTAAGAAATGTTTCTTTCCAGTAGCTTACCATGAATGAATTCCAGTGTGTCAAAAGTTTTAAAAAAAACGCTGGGTATATTCTCAGGTGATATAATAAATGCTGTAGGTAACAGTGATTCTACTGGATGATATTCTAAAGAAGACAAAGCGGAAAACGGTAACTAGTTAATAAAAATATCAGGGGATATTGGTTTGAATAAAAAAAAAAACTCCTACTTTACGCCCTAAAAGGCTAAAACAAATTTCATCCCAAAAAGCAACCGTAGACTTACCAACTCCGGGCAATTTACCAATATAATATATGAAAGTACCTTTCCAATAAGTGAAGCAAAGGAAACAGATTTGATAAAGATGTGCCATAGTAATATTATCCAGAAGAGGTGCATGCTTGAATAACAAATTTAAAAACCGGTAATTATATCGTAGAACGAATTCCAGACGTAATGATGTGAGAAGAATCTGAAGAAGACACATTTTACCTTTTAATTTTCTAAACAGAATATAGATGAATTTATTTTTGTCGGAATAATATACAATTAACTTTTATTTTATAATTAAAAAAATTTAAAATAAAAACCAATAAAGTCAAATGTTAAACTCATTCAACGAGGTAAAACCCGATAAATATCACGTTTTATTTTTTTTATAGAAAAATAATATTTTTTGTCGATTTTTAATTTGTTAATCACTAGATCCTTCAGAAGTTTTCAGATGACAAAAGTGGCAGTATGGGTATTAGTAAAAAATCGGGTATTCTTGTTATTTTTCGTTTTTGAATAATAATTTTTATGTTAGGTCACCACATCCACCGTGTATTCGTGAATCTGAGAAAATCAATCAAAACAAACATTTAGATTTCATAAGTCCTAGGTTATCAGTTATACTGCGTTAAGGTGGAAGTACGCAGTAGCTAGTGATCTACGCAAAATGGGAGTACAGCAATGGGAAATAGCTGCTCAGGACCGACAACAATGGAGGGAAATAGTAAACGCGGCCAAGACTCACATAGAGTTGTAGAGCCAAATGATGATGATGATGATAAATTTTCAAAATTAGACATGCGTTGGAAAGGTAATGATTAGTACTATCAGAAGCCGCAAAGGTCGGACTTACATTTTTGAAATTTTTGGGAGTTTTGGGGACGAGAACGAAAAACAGACCCTAAATAGGAAGGGCCGTAAAATTCACAGCTTTCCAGTGTGTCTTTTCCTGAACTTTAAGATAGGAGTTGGCCCAATTTTTAATTCAGTCAGATTTAGAAAATCAAAAATTTCGTGTATATATAGTGCCGCGTGTAGGGGGGGTTGTGAGCCACTGGCGAGAACTGCCGTTCTCTGGTAATTGTTAGAAAAAAATATTGGAAGAAATCACGATCCTCAGTAATGGGGAAACGACAAGAGAGAGAGTGTCTATTAAATTTGATTTTTCTGCCCACAAATTCATTGATACCGTTTACTATTTTTTGGACTTTACTTTTTACACATAACTTCTCCTACCCACGTGTCTTTTTAACGTTGGTAAACTTATATGCAGTTAGAATCTTTAATTATAAGTATTATTTTTATTGTAAAGCTCTAACCAGGATTTGCTTGTTATATTAAAATCTCATTTCATTTTATTGTTAAAGGGTAAATTAATATAACTAGTTAATTTTATATTTTATAAGTCCCTTTCAAGACTCATTGTTCACTTTTTCAACTATGATAAGACGAACTTAAACCTGAATGACTGAACTTTAGACGAAGCCTTAACAATCGGCTCCCATAGTTCTTCTGCTTTTAGTTGTTTTCTGTTAAAGTCTTCATTAAGTGTTATTAAAATAGTTCTTCTGGAGCAGTTTGTCTTAAAATTTTTTAGCTTCATCTAAAAAGTGTGTACCTATAGTAAGTCTACTGGAGAATGTTCCCACTACTTAATGCACTGATTCCTATGTCCTTACCTCTAAGGTGAAGTGGTCTGGAAATTAGGTACCAAGTCAGTCAAGTTATCGAACGAGTCTGATATTTATGAGCAGAGCGAGGCGAATAAAAGACGAGTTCGATAAAGAGTCTTTACTAACGTAATGCATACAAAATTCTATCGCCAACAATTTGATATTGGTTTTAACACTGACTTACAATTGACAATTTAAGAATTTTTTTAAATTTTAGACGTAATAAAAATTTCATGACAGTGATGACAGATGACTTTTGCATGATGGCTGCTTTCGATTTTTAATCGATAGTTTTCAATATTGAATAATTACTGAATCGGTAAAGTTTTGATTTAATTTATATGAATATTATTACAAAATACTACAGAATTTCACTTTTTGACATAAATTTAATTAACAATATCGTAAATTTTGTATAATATTTTTAATAATTAAAGTAAATAAATTGTAAGTCAAATAAATAAAATAATGATCGCGGCAGGTAAAGTAAAATTCTCCTTTCAGTACAATAAGGTGTTACTTTACTACCGCAAATGAGAGCAAATGAGTCCAAATGAATGACTTTAGTGATGGTTGGCGATAAAGATAATTTATTCCGATTTGAAACGCACGAAATTGATTACGTTATCTATATTTTGAATAAAATATATTATCTTGGTTTTATTTTTTTTTGTTTCTCTAGTAACTATTATTTCAATACAATTTATATTATAAACACAAAGGATTATTGCGTTAAGATCTAATTTGCCTATATACACCCACGGACAAAAATATTGCATATTTTGAAATTAACGTGTGAATTAAAACTTTTTGTGCTGTCCCTAGCGTCATAGAAATAGGCTTTCTTTTCCGAATGTGATGTTTTATTATATCATATAAATGGTATAATCGGATTTAAATTTAATATGAGCTATATGTTGGCCAATATAATTTTTAAATTGCATCTCATCAAGGTGAGTATTCACTATTCTAACGACATGAAGACCTGCGTCATGGTGCATTAACACGAATTTGTTATTCAATATAGCTGGCAAATGACAAATTTAAATGCTTTTAATAAACATATCAGTTGTCATTCTCCCAATCACTTCCACAAGTTTGGTCTCTCCTTTCCAAGACATACCACTCCATGACACTGTGGCCCCACCACCAAAATTAATACTCTGTATGAGTTTGCAGCTGGCAAATCTTTCACCATATTGAAGCAAGATTTACAAAACTTCGTCAACAGAAGAGTTGGCGAACAGTATGTCAGTTGTAACCTCATACAGAGCGTTAGTTTTTTTTGGTGGCGGCATAGTGCTACAGAGGTATTGTTTTGAAAGGGCATACCAAACACGTGGAGGTGATTAGGCAAATGACAACTGATATGTACTTTTAAAGGATCATGTTTTGCCATTTGAAAGCCATATTGGATACGACATATTGGTGCCAATGCTCGTCTTCTTGCGGTTAGCATAGTGAATACTTACCTTGATGAGATTCAATTTAAAATTATACTGGCGAGCATATTTATAGCCCCGATCAGATTTAAATCCGATTATAGCATTTATATGATACTTTAAAACATCGTATTCGGAAAGGAAATCCTATTCCTATAATACTCCGAATTCCGAATACGATGCTTTAAAGTATCATATAAATGCTATAATCGGATTTAAATCTTATCTGGGCTATAAATATGCTCGCCAGTATAATTTTAAATTGAATCTCATCAAGATAAGTATTCACTATGCTAACCGCAAGAAGACGAGCATTGGCACCAATATGTCGTATCCAATATGGCTTTCAAATGGCAAAACATGATCCTTTAAAAATACATATCAGTTGGCATTTGCCTAATCACCTCCACGTGTTTGGCATGCCCTTTCAAAACAATACCGCTGTAGCACTATGCCGCCACCACCAAAACTAACGCTCTTTATGAGGTTACAACTGACATACTGTTCGCCAACTCTTCTGTTGACGAAGTTTTGTCAATCTTGCTTCAATATGCTGCAAACTCATACAGAGTAATAATTTTGGTGGTGGGGCCACAGTGTCATGGAGTGGTATGTCTTGGAAAGGAGAGACCGAATTTGTGGAGGTGATTGGGAGAATGACAACTGATATGTTTATTAAAAGCATTTAAATTTGTCATTTGCCAGCTATATTGAATAACAAATTCGTGTTAATGCACCATGACGCAGGTCTTTATGTCGTTAGAATAGTGAATACTTATCTTGATGAGATTCAATTTAAAAATTATATTGGCCAACATATAGCTCCAATTAAATTTAAATCCGATTATACCATTTATATGATATAATAAAACATAGCATTCGGAAAAGAAAGCCTATTTCTATGACGCTAGAGACAGCACAAAAAGTTTTAATTCACACGTTAATTTCAAAATATGCAATATTTTTGTTCGTGGGTGTATATAGGCAAATTAGATCTTAATGCAATAATCCTTTGTGTTTATAATATAAATTGAATTGAAATAATAGTTACTAGAGAAACAAAAAAAACCAAGATAATATATTTTATTCAAAATATAGATAACGTAATCAATTTCGTGCGTTTCAAATCGGAATAAATTATCTTTATCGCCAACCATCACTAAAGTCATTCATCTGGACTCATTTGCTCTCATTTGCGGTAGTAAAGTAACACCTTATTGTACTGAAAGGAGAATTTTACTTTACCTGCCGCGATTATTATTTTATTTATTTGACTTACAATTTATTTACTTTAATTATTAAAAATATTGTACAAAATTTACGATATTGTTAATTAAATTTATGTCAGAAAGTGAAATTATGTAGTATTTTGTAATAATATTTATATAAATTAAATCAAAACTTTACCGATTCAGTAATTATTCAATATTGAAAACTATCGATTAAAAATCGAAAGCAGCCATCATGCAAAAGTCATCTGTCATCACTGTCATGAAATTTTTATTACGTCTAAAATTTAAAAAAATTCTTAAATTGTCAATAAGTCAGTGTTAAAACCAATAACAAATTGTTGGCGATAAAATTTTATATGCATTACGTCAGTAAAGACTCTTCATCGAACTCGTCTTTTATTCGCCTCGCTCTGCTCATAAATATCAGACTCGTTCGATAACTTGACTGACTTGGTACCTAATTTCCAGACCACTTCACCTTAGAGGTAAGGACATAGGAATCAGTGCATTAAGTAGTGGGAACATTCTCCAGTAGACTTACTATAGGTACACACTTTTCAGATGAAGCTAAAAAATTTTAAGACAAACTGCTCCAGAAGAAATATTTTAATAACACTTAATGAAGACTTTAACAGAAAACCACTAAAAGCAGAAGAACTATGGGAGCCGATTGTTAAGGCTTCGTCTAAAGTTCAGTCATTCAGGTTTAAGTTCGTCTTATCATAGTTGAAAAAGTGAACAATGAGTCTTGAAAGGGACTTATAAAATATAAAATTAACTAGTCATATTTATTTACCCTTTAACAATAAAATGAAATGAGATTTTAATATAACAAGCAAATCCTGGTTAGAGCTTTACAATAAAAATACTACTTATAATTAATGATTCTAGCTGCATATAAGTTTAACAACGTTAAAAAGACACGTGGGTAGGAGAAGTTATGTGTAAAAAGTTAAGTCCAAAAAATAGTAAACGATATCAATGAATTTGTGGACAGAAAAATTAAATTTAATAGACACTCTCTCTCTTGTCGTTTCCCCATTACTGAGGATCGTGATTTCTTCCAATATTTTTTTCTAACAATTACCAGAGAACGGTAGTTCTCGCCAGTGGCTCACAACCCCCCCTACACGCGGCACTATATATACACGAAATTTTTGATTTTCTAAATCTGACTGAATTAAAAAATGGGCCAACTCCTATCTTAAAGTTCAGGAAAAGACACACTGGAAAGCTGTGAATTTTACGGCCCTTCCTATTTAGGGTCTGTTTTTCGTTCTCGTCCCCAAAACTCCCAAAAATTTCAAAAATGTAAGTCCGACCTTTGCGGCTTCTGATAGTACTAATCATTACCTTTCCAACGCATGTCTAATTTTGAAAATTTATCATCATCATCATCATTTGGCTCTACAACTCTATGTGTCTTGGTCGCGTTTACTATTTCCCTCCATTGTTGTCGGTCCTGAGCAGCTATTTTCCATTGCTGTACTCCCATTTTGCGTAGATCACTAGCTACTGCGTCCTTCCACCTCTTTCTTGGGCGAACTGACATTTTTCCAAGGGGCCTTTCCCAGAATGTGGCGTTCAGAAGTCTTTCGTCACTTGATCTTAGCACGTGACCCGCCCGTGATTTTGAAAATGGGTTATACCATTCAAAAGTTACCGAGCTCAGAAGTATAACTCAATTTTTATTTAAAAAGGGAAAATGTTTGTGGAGATGTATGTATGTATGTACTATTGTGTATCATTTTGTCAGTCAAATATAGAATAAAAACTTAATTTTTTTTAATATAATCCGGGCACATAAATTTGATACACCCTGTAACTATTCTGTAACTATTTAATATAAGTTAGTTTTTAAGCAGTGGGTTTATCCTTAATGAGTTTTTCCCTGAAGAATTAAAGACATTAGTAAATAAAGTGATGTGAATAGACAATTTATTTCGGGATTATAATTTTAAAACGGTTGCTTTGTTACGGGAGAGGCCAAAATCTACAGATAATTATTATATTTAGAAAAGTAATGTAGGGAAATGTTGGAATACAACAAACCGGCATATTTATGATTCGTGGACCTTAAGAAAGCATTTGACAGGGTCACATTAAAGGACGTTATCCACTTGTTATACTCGAGAGAGGGACCTCTGGGAATAATTAAAACGATAGAAAACATCTACCAGAACAACAAAATAAAAGTAAAAGTGGAAGATGAACTAACTGACCCAATTGAAGCAGGCAATATGATAAGACAGGGGGATTCCTTGAGTCCTTTATTGTTCAACCTGATCATGGACGAAATAATAAAAAAAGTAAGACTAAAAAAGGATACCAAATGGGAGAAAAGCAACTTAAAATAATCTGCTATGCGGACGATGCAATACTAATCTCCCAAAGTGAAGATGATTTACAACGTATGCTGCACTAATTCAACATAATCGCCTGAAAATTTAACATGTTAATTTCCTCAAAAAAGACAAAATGCATGGTTATAACAGCAGATCCAATAAGATGTAAATTGGAGCTGGAAGGTCAGATAATAGAACAAGTGATGGAGTTTAAATACCTAGATGTGTAGCACTCGCGCCGCTCGTGCTCTAAATATCGCGTGCGTGCGCAAGAGCATACTTCACGAACTGTTTCATAAATAACTATAATGTCGACTGGTCTATTATTTGACAAAGTCATGACATTATTTCGAAATCTATTAAGTACGATATAACGCCCAAGGGCGTGTTAATGAAAAATAACGCCCTAGGGCCTATTAAACTTAAATAACGAGTTAAATACTGTCAAGTTGACAAATAAAACTCTAAGTAACACTATGGTTACCAAAATTACGTTACGACTATTTCTCGTAAATGTACTTATTTAAAAACTAGTTAATTCAAAATTCATTCAAATTTTTTGCATATAAAAAATAATTTAGTCGGACATTAAACGTTGAAGGCACCACGGGTATTATAATAACGCTTTTTGTCAACGTATATACCTCGGGCCAAAGGCCCTCGGTCTATACACTATTGACGTCAAGCGTTATTATCCTTATAATACCCTTGGTACCTAAATAACAATTTTTTTATTTATGATCTTGCTGATTGCTGCATAAAATAATTCGATCCATATTGATCAAATTAAATTTCTTTTTTTTTCGAATCAATTTGAAATTATACACTAACAAAATAATACTTTCATTATTTTTTTATTTTCGCATTCTATTTGATTTGAGATGGCCAGGAAAGCGATTATAAATAAACTCAATATTCGATATTCCGTAAGTTCAGTGACTGTAACAAAATGGGTTGAACCCATTACTATTCCGTGGTTGTGCAAATTTATTTTGGTATGGTTTTAAAATTACATAACACTTATTTTAATAGTGTACACAACTCAATAGATGAGTAAGTAGTGCATTAAAATTAGAATGCCTAATTAAATATTTCACCACCATATTTTGCATGGGACTCTTTATGACTAACCAACTAAAGAAAATAAAAAAGAAAAGTACTTAACGAATTAAAGTGGTCGAGAAACTATTTATGCATTTCACTATCAACTTCTTAATATTAGAGATGTAATGTACAGGGTATAAGAGATGTAAGTTAGTTAAGTTGACCCAACTAACAATGCAAAACGTAAGCTCGTGCGTTAGAATTCAAGGAGAAAACTCTACGTTCTTTGACGTTAATAATGGTCTAAGACAGGGAGACGCGCTGGCGTGTCTCCTCTTTAATATTACCTTGGAAAAGTCAGTCAAAAAATTAAATATTGGAATGAATGGAACTATTTTTAATAGATCGACGCAAATTCTCGCATTCGCTGACGATATAGTTATAGTGGGCAGCAGAAGTTTGAGAGACATGGTGCAGTGTTTTACAAGGCTTGTGGACGCGGCAAGTGAATTAGGACTTGTAAACGAGGAAAAAGCCAAATATATATTGGTTTCTAAAAACTCCCGAAATATCCAACAGAGAATTCAAATTAACAATCACACCTTTGAGCAAGTCAAGGAATTCACATATCTTGGATCGCTAATAAACTCAATAAACACGACAAGCGATGAATTAAAAAGACTCATAGCAATAGCAGACAGAACTGTTCACGGTCTCCATAAACATTTAAAAAATAAAAATATAAAACGTGCAGTAAAGTTCAATATATGTACCTATACAAGACCTTAATAAGACCGGTTTTGATATATGGAGCTGAAACGTGGACCCTATCTCAAAGTGATGACCCTTCTTCGTATTTTTAAGAGAAAAATTCTTAGAAAGATTTTTGGGGCAGTAAATAAATGGGCTATGGCGTCGAAGATACAACTTTGAACTGTATCAGTTATACACCGATCCAGATATTGTAAAATTCGTTAAAGTTCAGAGACTTAGATGGGCTGGACACATTGCTAGGATGTAAGACCACGAATACACTAAGAGATTAACATTTTCAAAACCAGAGGGCACAAGAAGTAGAGGACGACCACGAAGAAGATGGATTGATGATGTGGAAGAAGACCTAAAGATTCTAGGGGTCAGAAGATGGAGGGAAGTTGCCAGGAATCGACTGGAGTGGCGACTTCTTTGTGATCAGGCCGAGATCCACAACGGATTGTCGAGCCACTTATGATGATGATGAATGTACAGTCTACATTTAAATAAAAGAAAATGGAACAATCACATCAGTAGTATCACCAAGCGCACAGGAAATAAAATGACAATCTTTCGTAGAGGCAACAACCCCAATAAATAACCAAACTTAGTTACATAAAGGAAGAAGAAAAATATTCTCCATTTTGAACAATTTTTTCCTCTATTTTTGAGGAAATGATTTTGAAGAGAAATTTTTATACTGGCGTTGTATTAATTGTTCTCTTCAGTAAAATGCTGAGGCGATCGTCACGAAAGTAGTGTCAGGAAATAGTTGGGAGAGTCAATTTATATGACGAAGGGAGTCCGTTATAAGAGATGTAAACTTCTTCAATTTTATTATAATCTATACTAAGGATTTAGGGAACATCCATAAACTACGTCGTAAAAATTTTTGAAGTTTTTAATACCCTCCCCCTCTTCCGTCGTAAAGCGTCATTTACAGTTGCCCCCCCTTCATACCATCGTCGCAATTGCAACTCATGATCACCCTTTTTAGTGATTTTTTTTAAATTCCATGTTATTTCTGGATTTTTTAAAGTTAGCTATCAAAGTTTATTTACGAATGTATCCAAATCAGTATTACTATGTAGTTCATATCCACGTACTTTTTTTTCTCAATTCACTGTACAACTAATTAGCTTTATGGGGACAAAAGACAACACTTTTATCGGAGTTCCTATGATTTCATAACTGCATCATATAAATCTTGATATTTATTTTGTTTTGATTTCAATGCCATTTCTTTTATTAAGTATAACTGCAATGTACTAACTAAATAGAATAGAATATTTTATTTCTATTCATTCTTGTAGAATTGTTTCACACATAGTAGTCAGTAAACTTTGCGGCGAAATACGAATAACATTGGCAACAAAAATATGTACAGAAAAAGAAACAAAGACAACAGCATTGCTACGGATAGAGCCGAAATCCTTAAGGTTGTCGAATCGTTTTATCGCGAAATGTATGAGAGCACCAACGCAAGGCAAGATCAGCTCCTGCCCAAAATCACAAACCAGGGATCAGAATTAATGCCAGAAGTAACACCATGCGAAGTTAAAAAGACACTTTCAGAAATGAAAAATAATAAATCCCCTGGCGATGACGGAGTAGTGATTAAGGCAATCAAACAAGGTGGAAATAAAATTATCCAGGTTTTGGCCAAACTTTTCACCGAATGCATTTACCAAGGAAAAACGCCTTCTCAATGGAACGATGCAGTCATTGTTTTATTGCACAAGAAAGGTGATATAACAGATCTAAAAAACTACAGTCCTATCAGTCTGCTATCACACATATATAAACTTTTCACAAAAATTATCAAAAAAAGACTGGAGGCTAAGTTAGACTTCTATCAGCCTAGAGAACAAGCTGGCTTCAGATCCGGATATAGCACTAACGGCCACTTACTGGTAATAAAAAACTTGATCGAGAAGTCTGCGGAATGCAACAAACCATTGGCACTGATATTCGTGGACTACGAGAAAGCGTTCGATACCATAAACCAGCAGAAAATGTTAAAAGCATTGACAGAATGCCGAATAGACCATCGCTACACTAACATGATAAAATATATCTACCACAACGCAACGGCTAGCGTAAGACTATCTGATCAACAAACAAATAAATTCTGTATACAGCGAGGAGTACGGCAAGGAGACACCATCTCACCAAAGCTGTTCACAACCCTTTTAGAACACAGTTTTAAGACGGCAGATCTGAACGAATATGGTATCAACATGAATGGAGAGAAGCTCAGTCATTTGAGATTCGCAGTCTATACAGTCGTAATAAGCAAATTCCCCCTTTTTAAGGACGTAGTTTATGGATGTTCCCTACAACAACCGAGTTTATCAAAAGTTGGAGTCAGATATTAATAATACACATATGTGGTTGGTTCAGGTACTCGAGCTTCCTTCGGTTTGAATGTTCTTACACAAAGATGCCTAGTAGTCCAGGAACCGAAGCTTTTCACCCCGCAATTTTTACAGAATGGATCAATTTGCTTGAAAATTTGAGAATGAATAGTGGATGGTCCAAGGATCAAAATCTATATGATGCCGAAAGGCGCTTTTATTATGGGGGTGGTTGCCACCCCATCTCGGGGGTGGAAATTTTTTATTATATTTTGACAGCAAAAGTTGATAAAAACATTCATTCTAAGCAAAAAATGTTGTATACATTTTTTTGATAAAACTAATAGTTTTCGATTTATTCGCTATCGAAAATGTTAGTTTTATATGGAAAAAATCAATGTTCTTCTATAGTATACTCATTTACTATTCACTCAATTTTTGTCGTAGAAAAAAATTTTTTACACCAAGTTCTTAAGAATGAAATAACCTACAATTTCATATGTAAACATTTTTTCTTATCTTTGATGCTAATCTTTCTATTCTGAAGAAAATGGCATTTTGTACAAAACTACAAAAATTCTTTATTCGCTTTTAACTTCAGATTTTTAAAAACTAATCATTTTAAACCAGTCAAACTTCTAGAATCTATTAATAATACAAAAATAAAGAAGAATGAATAAGGCCAATGACTAAAAACACCGCTAACTTACATTATTATGCATACAATTGGATTTCTCCTTTTTTTTTCTCAAAAAAATATATTGATTTTTTAACCGTAACTTTTTTGTTTTGTATCTTAGAAAGTTTGGTATAAAAAAATTTTGTAGGCTTTTATAAGATCTACAAGCCTATTAATATTAAATCTTATAAAAATCCTTAGTCACAAAAAGAGGTGACTTTGAAAGGGTTGGTAAAGGTGGTTTTTGCATGCTATTACAAGTTTTAATTGTCAATAGCTCACTTAATTTTTGTCATAGAAAATTTTTTTTCGAATTCTTGAGAATTTAATTAGCTACAATTTAATATTTATACATTTTTTCACATCTCTGATGCTAATCTTTCCATTCAGAAGAAAAGCAATTTTTTCCAAACTACAAAAATTCGTTAATCGCTGTTAACTTAATTTTTTTAAAAACGAATCATTCTAAGTCGGTCAAACTTCTCGAACCTATTAATAATACATAAATCAATAAGATCAAATAAGGTCAATGAGTAGATTTAATTAGGGTGGTGATTACGGGGTTGCTTCCGACCACTTTTGCGCTGAAAAAAATAGGGACTGACATTCTTTTCATTATAAGTCACTTAATTTTTGAGCTAGAGACTTCTTTTTTATTTCTGGAGATAGATATTTTTAAGTTCTTTAAATTAGTTTTAGCAAGTTATTTTCGACAAATGCATATTTTTCCCGTATTTTGACTTTGAAACTACAATATTTAGCATTTGACAAAGAAGAGCTAACATATAATAAAGTATATCTTGATTACTGTTAGTCTTAAAGAAAATTAAAAAACACGGTTTTGTTTATTTTTTCAAATAGTACATTTTTGTTAAGTAAGTTTGTTTTCATAAAACGAAAACTTTTGGAGTTATTAGCCGAAAACTAATTAAAAACATTGATTTTTCGATATAATACTAACACTTTCGATAGCGAATAAATGGAAAACTATTAATTTTATCAAAAAAATGTATAGAACATTTTTTGCTTATAATGAACGTTTTTACCAACTTTTGCGGTCAAAATATAATAAAAAATGTCCACCCCCAACAGGGGGTGGCAACCACCCCCATGATGAAAGCGCCTTTCGGCATCATATAGATTTTGATCCTTGGACTATCCACTACGTATTCTCAAATTTTCAAGCAAATCGATCCATTCTGTAAAAATTGCGAGGATTTATCCTATTTCAAGCTTCATTACTTGGACTATAGACGTTGATCAAGAAGTACATGCATGTTTTATCGATTTTTAAAAAGCGTTTGACAGGGTACGCCATGATAAGCAAAGAGACATTCTTGAAAGAAAGGACATAGATAATAAAGATCTGCGAATAATTTCTCAATCTATATTGGAATCAAAAAGCTAACATCAAAATAGAAAATGGGTCATCACAAGCAATAGAAATACGTAGAGGAGTACGACAAGGATGCATTTTGTCACCACTGTTATTTAATGTACAGCTGGTTCATAAAAAAACTGATATGACTCTTAGTAAGATTTGATCATTTTGAGCAGTGTATTTGATTGGTTTGACGTTATATTATATTTATTATGACAGACAAATAATAAAATAAACAAACAAACAACAAACAACTGCTTACATGTTAATTCATAAATTGTAATAATTATTAAGGTCTAAATTTTGATATTATTTTGAATTCTTGCAGTTTTCGCAAAGAAAGGATTCTCTTCTAATCTCTCCAAAAGCGTACGATCTTCATGAGTGGTAGATACTTTTGGTCTTCCAGCTTTCGAGAGTTTCTTGTTCTCTCCATCTTTTATTAAAATTAAAAACTGTTGTTTTGCTTACGTTAAATGGTTCTTTACGGCAGATAATGACCAACCATCTTCTAATTTCGTTACAATTCTTGCTTTTAGTTCTTTACTAGCATGTGGAGCCATTTTCTGACGTTGAACAGAATAAGTTATCTGACAAATTTTAAAATTTGGCAGTGACAGTGACAGTATTTAAATAATAAGTATTTATCCTTCAAAAAACACTGCTCAATTTTCTACAAAATTCGCTTTAAGAGTCTTATCAGTTTTTTTAGGAACCAGTTGTATAGAGTGAAAGCAGCTGCCAGGAAGCCCTTTGGCAAACGAAAGAATCGTAATCAATGGAGAGGTTGTAAATAATATTCGATACGCGGACGACACTGTACTAGTTGCAAGAACAGTAGAAGAATTACAACGATTACTTACAAACATAAATAATATTGCTTGCAACAATTATAGCATAAATATCAATATCAAAAACCAAGCATATGGTCTTCAGTAAAAATATGACACAACCAGCACATATTAGTATAATCGGAATTCAAATTAAAAAAGTATCAAATTACAAATACTTGGGAACTTTAATAAATGAATCTGGAGACCAAAACAATGAAATAAAAAGACTTATCGAAATTGCCAGGCCACCTTCATAAAGATGAGACAATTATTCTTCTGCAACAGAGATATAAGCATCCCTCTACGATTACGAATGCTAAGAGACTACGTATTTAACACGCTATTATACGGTGTAGAGTCCTGGAATCTCAAACAGAAAACCATAAAAAATATTGAAAGTTTCGAGATGTGGTGCTTTTGTCGAATGATGAAGATAAGTTGGGTTGAAAGAATCACAAACTTTAAACTAATACGAAAGATAGGAAAAGTCGCATTTTGTTAATAATAAAACGAAGAATACTGGAAAATTTGGGTCACCTGATGAGAGGACATTGTTTTAAGGTACTGATAAGAATATTTGATTAAAATCAAAATCAATGGGAAAAACCCAATAGTTGGCTGTATACCATAGTTTAAAAAACTCATACAGAAGTAAAAACTTCATCTTGTATTCTGGTATAAAATCGTTTATTTAAAAACTATCTAAAAAGTCATCCAAATGGATTGCAAAACGTTTTCTTTCTAATTCAGAACATCTTCAGTGCATTCTGCAGAGTAGTTTGAAACTAGCACACCAGTTAAACTAGTTGAACTAGTTAACTCAACTAGTTGGTCTGTGCCCATTGTACTGGCAAGTACCTAGCATTTTCGAGCAGGGAACCATGTTGACCTTTGAGCATGTGTTCTATTATATCTAATAACATCGACTTGTAGTCACCATGTTTTGTTAAAATAACATATTTAAACCATATATTATGGCAAATAACATTATAATATTATGGCATATAACATGTTAGGCAACCAACAGTACATATATCTATAACATTTAAAATTAAAATCTGCTTTATTTACCCTACTATCTCTCCACTTCAGGTCATTTATTGTTTTCATATAGTATACATATCATTCTATTATACCAAATTAAACTTTCACCTTTAAATTTTACAATCGATGACGTCACGCTTCTAACCGTGAAATATACCAATCTTAATTCCAACAAACCTAAAGTTTTTTCTGGATTAGAGAGTTGCTATTTTAGACTTTACAATAGATCCTCAACATATTTTTTAAACAGTTTTAATTATATTTTCAATCAGCTATTACCTACCTTTACATTTTAATTAAAATCCAAAAATTAAAACTACACTTTTTGTAGTTCGTAACCAAAAATTGACTTTACCTTGTCTTGTCATGTCACTCTTTGTCATTCATAAATAATTTAATCACATACATAATTTAATCTTGTAACATCGACTTGTAGTCACAATATTTTATCAAAATTTATAATGTAAGCCATATATTATGAAGTTACCACCTTCATTGATGTGCTAGTTACAACTACTTTGCGGAATGTAAGTATTCTCCACATATTTTTTTCATTAACAGTCACAATTTTAACCTTTTTGCCTTAATCTAACGTGGAAATACTTCATTCCAGGCACTGAAGATGTTCTGTTCAGAACGAAAACGTTTTGCAATCCATGTGGATGACTTTTAGATAGTTTTTAAATAAACGATTTTATACCAAAATACAATTTGAAGTTTTTACTTCTGTATAGGTTTTTTTTATATATTGTGGGGTTACCACTTTGAATAGTGTGCCAGTTTGTACTACTCTGCAGAATGCACTGAAGATGTTCTGAATTAGAACGAAAACGTTTTGCAATTCATTTGGATGACTTTTTAGATAGTTTTTAAATAAACGATTTTATACCAGAATACAAGTTGAAGTTTTTACTTCTGTATGAGTTTTTTAATATTTGATTAGTTCCATATACAATAACATTTTGTCTCAAACATCTATGTGGTACACAATACAAAACAACTTATGGTATTATTGTCAAACAATTATATTTTTAACTAAATTGTACATTATGTAGTTTTCCTACTTATACTAATGATTATAGACAATAAATGCATTTTCCTTGTAATAGCTGCACAATATTGATTTCACACAATTAATAATTGTAATTTGAAGCATGCTCTTACCAAAGTGACATTTTTATTCCAGGTAATCAATCATCAATATTATGGCGTGAAGTTAGACATTCACTTAATTAACAAATGATAGAAAAGTGTCTATTTATGTAAGTATGTATTCATATTTTTCAAATATAATAAGCAAATAATTTAATTGTATACGCTAATTTTTCCATGTGACTGTTTTTTATTTCTCTGTGTATGGGAGAATAATAATTAAAATTAGCACAATTTTTAGGTCCACGAAAATTTATAGACGTGCTCCTTTAACTTAAAACTAATTAATTGTTCTCGACTCTATTGTAATTTTTATTTGAATTTATGTATTTCCAATTATCTAACACTAACACTAAAAGCACCAATAATTTTTAACATTTATTTACTTAACCGTACAAATTTATATTATCACCTTACGCTTAAATTGTAATCGCTTTTATTTATATTGTCCACTGTAACATTCCCTTCGAACGTTCGAATTATTCGATAGGCTTCTAAAACCCAAAACCCACACCGAGGTTGAAGCGCGTGTTGATGCGAGCTTCAAGTGTTTAAAAATTTAGACGTCGGCAAAGAGAGATATAATAAAAATACCAAGTTTCTTGTAAAAGAAGAGATATAATAGGTATAATAGTGAAAACGAAAGAGAACGCAGTTACCTTCCTACAAGACGGTAAAATTAGTAATATTTACTTTGTGATAAAATGGGTCAAAGCATATTATGTCCCGAAGAATAAAGACAACCAAAAAGGTTATACCCCCAGTGGTGGCGGTAAAAATATTAGTAGGTTGGTTAATTCTCACAATGATAAAAATGAAAACAAAACGTAGTTTGACCATAAAATGACCACGACACTGATCGTACCCTCGGTTGGCCAGTTGACAAATCTTGAAGCGTGTCTCTTTTTTTCTTTGATACGTGTCACTTTACCTTAGCATTTGGTATTATTTTAAGGGTCATAAATACCAAATTTTGACAGAAAATTCTCTATTTCACGTTGCGGTTAATCTATTTCACCTTGGGTTAAATCCCGTTTTTCTATTTCACTCAGAATGTAGCGCCACGTTCTGTCAGTTTTCCTCTTAAGACTCGTCATGACAACAGAACATCGTAGAACGCCGTTAGCATCAGTAGCGTAGCAAGGGCTTGGGCTTAACAGTAAAAAAAGTAAATGATGTTTATTAGTGAAAAAAGAACTTCCAACTACAACAGTCAAAATCTAACTTATCTCAAATAGAAACAATCTAAGTCTCCAGTACATTGTGATAAGTGATAGTACATTGTAGTGTGTCTAAATCAGCTCAATGTGCAGTAGTGAGTCTGAAATTTTATCTGTCAGTGTACTCGTGGCACAGGTAGTGCATTTCTTACACCATTCCTTTACAACATTGGAACTGTTAGACAATAAAACTGTTCCCAAATTATCTAAAGGGGTTCCCTTACACCGAAATGCCCTCCTGATGGACTGTTGTGTTATTGACAAAGTCCTTTGGCTATTCTGCTCTTAGAAATCACGCACTGCTCTTCCCGAAACCATCATTATTTTCGAGTATTCGTTTAAGCAAGCCACATTCCATGTTAAAGGAGTTCCATTGGGCCAAGTACATTTTAACTACTGGCCATAGGTTTGATATTTCTTGCAAATTGGGGTCGAAGATTTTCTTCCCTCCATTTTAGAATTATCTGTAAAACTGGATCTTTCTCCTATCACTGCTGCTTCTTTGGATTCTGTTTTGTTGCAGTGGAAACACTCTACTGGTCGCAGCCTTCTAGAGAGAGAATCAGCGTTTCTGTGACTAATTGCTCAACCTTGAAATCTGAACTCTGGATTCTTAAACTGCTGGAGAGTTTCTTGATTTGTGTTGTACCTAGTGTGCATACATGAACTTCGTACGTGTCCCACTTCACCACAACTCTAGCACCTAATGGTCTTAGTTTTCTTGGATGTAATGCATTTCATTATATAAACAATCTGGTTCAGTTTGTCTTCATCGTCTTCTTTTTTCACAGTCCTAACTTTACCGTATCAGGCAGAGGTCTGTGTAGCTGATTCATATTCGAGGGCGGCGGTCAAGATATCGACCAGCCTCTTGGGGTGAGATAATCAGTGTTATTTGCAGTTCATGATCACTAACACCATCAGTCTTCTACTAGTTTCTGTTTAAAAAAGGAAACCTTTTAAATCTCTTTTATCTTGTCTTCAGAAAATGATATATTGGTAACAACTTGGTTTTCTAAGGAAGATATTTTATCGTCAAGAGAATAATTACTTCTCAGAAGATACTTTTATTTATTTTATTTTATTTATTTTGTAAAGAAACAATGTTTGTAGACACTAACTAAATATTAGTAGAAACTTTTAAAATATCACAAGAAACTTTGCATTCCAACGATGTGATCGACGAGTAGCATGCTTGTCCGACAGAATAGAATTCTCTGTCTTTCAATTCCCTTCATAAGCTTGTCACTTTTAAATCACTAGGTATGATAGCTATTATTTACATAATTTATTTAAATAACATAATTATGACAACAATGTAATGTTTATTTTAATTTATTTCAAGTCTTCTAGCACAGGGGTCACCAATTAGTTTCCCTGAGGGTCCGTTTCGAAAACCTATGACACTTCCGGGGTCCGGACTTATGCTGACTGTCTCTGACTGTTCTGATTCGGTTTCTTTGTGGATTCTTGTTAAAAATATCCCCTATAAACAAATCAGAAGAGTGCCGGGCGAAATTTTTGGGCAGAAATTGTTTAATATTTTCTTTAACAAATTCAAAACATCACCATTTTTGCCATCGAAAATATGTTTTTAGCATTTTTGGGTCATCTTAAATAAAAGAAATCTGTCATTTTAATAAAACTTACGAGTTTTCAAGCATCGCAATGCGTATTTTCACATTTTTTAGATTTTAAATCGCTTATAACTCGAAAACTATCAACTTTTCAGAAATATGACAAGAGACCTTTATTGTTTATAATTACCCAAGAAACCTAAAAATACATTTTTCGAGACAAAAAATAATTTTAAATTAGCTTAAAAAATTGTTTTACCCGGCACCCTTCTGATTTGTTTAAAGGGGACATTCTTGAACAGGAATCCGCAAAGAAATCGAGTCGGAAACATTTTTCATACGAAAGTGGCCTCACACATGGACTAATATGGAAAGGAAAACTAATAATATCAGATTGTTTTTTGGTACTGTATACTTTTCTCTAAGTTTTCCTGGTACAATAAATAAAATATAAATCCATTGTGTATTGTTTTGATGTTATTATCTGTATATTTTGAAAACAGCAGTATTGTAAATTGTTACTGAGAATATTTTAAAAATTAGGAATTTATCTTTTGAATGCTAATGAAGTTTTTAGACATCTTCAATTTTGTAGAAAGGAAACTGAGGAATTTAAAATAAATAATCATAGTACAAAATGCTAATTAACATGTTATCTTTTCTACATTAGTTTCAATGCAAGGTGTTTGTTGCAAACTTATTAAATCTGAAAATTATTTTAATTAAATGCACATCTGAAAAATACTCCTACTTAACATTAAAGAGGAAATGAATATAAAAAATGCACATGACAATTTTTTTATTACAGTTTAATTAATTTCAAAATTAATGATTAGTAAGTATAACAATAAGGGGGAAAACTTTTTACAAAATTAAATTATCAGAGAGAAAAATTACATTTTTTTTATGTACAACCTGTTTGTAGTTTGGAGTGAGTTTAGTGCAGCTGAGTCTCATTAGGGAGTTGAGATATTCATCTGTTAAGTGAGATCTCTACCGATTTTTAATAAAGTTCATTCTAGATAAAGCGCCTTCGCACACATAAATTGAGCCAAACCTAGGTAGCACACAATTTCATGGCAAAACATTTTCAAAATTGCCAAATACTAGCTATATTCTGAATTTATTGACGGTCCGCACAAAACTAACTCACGGTCCGGATGCGGACCGCGATCCGCTAATTGGTGACCCCTGTTCTAGCACACCCTGCTTGTAGCCATATATTAAAATAAAATAAAAAGGATCAAAACCAGACATGAATTTAATGAAGAAATTAGCAAAATAATATACGTCACATTAATCAATAATGTCGAGAACTTGAGAGAATAAATTCGGCAAGTGGAGAGATAAAGAGAGGAGAGAGAGAGAGAGAGAGAGAGAGAGAGAGAGAGAGAGAGAGAGAGAGAAAATCCTGACAAATTCTGGTCTGAATTAAAAACAATAATAAATAAACTGAAGACAATCTAAAAACACAAACCAACAATCAAGAAGACAAGGATGACCGATGAAATATTAGAAAATATGAATTTGAGAAGAAAAACAAGAATAAAGGTAACAGTAAATATAAAGAAATTCACAAACAAATAAGATGAAAAATTGTTGAGGCAAAGGAGAAGTGGCTTCACAAACATCATATAGGTACAACAAAATTAATTTTCAGATAACAGGATACCAGATACCAATATACGTTTAAACATTGCTCAAAGTCTTGTTTAGTTTCATTGTGCTCATGCAAAAGTCACTATTAACAATAGGATGCATATTTGTGTTTCATAGATTATGAAATGCCTTTGATTAAATCAAGCACGAAAAATCAAAAGAATGTTTACAAAACAGAACATCGATCTGAAACTATAAAAGTACACAGAGAAGTTAGACAAGGTTGTATACTCTCGCCATTATTATTCATCCTTTACTCAGAGGGGATACTTGCACGATTCTGGATGAGGCACAAGAAGGTATTAAAGTAAACAGAAGAATTGATAATAGCATCCCATATGCTGACGATACGGTATTAATAATATTGTAGGAAGCGAAGAACCACAAAATTTGCTGAAGAACAAGGTAGTGAGTGAGGGTGAAAATATGGTCTTGAAATTAATACAAAGAAAATAAAACAATGGTAGTCACAAAAAATACTCCAAGCATAAACAAATTAGTAAATGGCAAACTAATTGTAGCAGAAACCCAAATCCGCAGAACAGACAACATAGATGAAAAACTGAAGTATATAAACACTATAATAAGAACTACGGGAAAGAAACACCTAACCAAATCTCCAAAGAAACATAAGGTGTGGATGACACCAGACATACTAGAACTAATGGATGAAAGACGCAAATTGAAGAATAATTCAGAAAAATACAGAGAGGTTGATAAGATAAAGCAAATAATAAAGAAGACAAACGGATAGCAGAACACAAAAGGGCTTTCAACAATAGAAAAACAGACACTTCTACATACGCACTTCACCTTCTAGATCATAATCATTCTTTCAATGAAGAGTTTCAAATTCTACATATTCAAAATAAAGGCCTTAAGCTATCACTTTTAGAATCAATGGAAATTAATAAATTGAAAAATACAGATATAATTCTGAATGACCAACTCGAGACAAACAGCTCCCCACTCCTCAACCTCTTCAGTTAAAGACTTAAAAAGGCAAACACATTGTAAAATATATCACTTGAGAAAGGCACTTTGCCGAAACAGCTGTAGTAATAACATAGTTGTAATAAATTTTGTGGAAGTATAGAAAAACAAACGTTTTTCAGTGTTTTATTGTGAGATAAAATGAACTTCCATCAAGTAACGGTCGAATCCATCAATTAATAAAGAAGGCCAAAGAATCATGGATTAAAGAACAATGTGTAGAAATGGAAGACTATGAAAAAAACTATGACACATTCAATATAGATAAAAAAGTAAAAGAACTTACAGGAACCCAAAGAAGACATCAAATAAGTTTGCTTAACCCGGGAGTAGTCGCGCTCACTTCTGTAACGTCGATAGTCGCGTGTGAGATTCTATCTCAAAATACGAATTTAAAACAAATTTTTATTTTGTACTATTTTTATCTACTTTTTATATTGAAAATATATATTTCTAACAATTTTATTAAAAAAACCTGTGTTAACGGCCACCTGCCAACATCGGCCACCTGTCCTAACGGCCAGTTTAAAAATTTCCCAAACCAATTATATGTAGACTACAAAAACTGACAATACCGTCCACCTTTCTATATCGGCCAATAGTTCTTTCATTTTTAGTGGCCGTTACGGACAAATTTTACTGTAAATATTACGAAAAACGATGAAATGTGAGATTCTATCTAACGGCGCGACTACTCGCGGGTTAAAGTTAATTGGCTCTCCCCAAAGCCATAAATTCCACAAAAAGAAGACGAAGAAAAAAAAAACTCCTACGCATTACTACACCCTTTCTCGAGGCACTTACGAAATTTTTTTAAAATTGCAAAATTGTTCATCAAGTTATCGCGAAAAAGGATAAAAATTGAGATTCTATCTCACCGCGCGACTACTCGCGGTTTAAGGACAAAGACGGAAATATTATTGTAGACTTAACAAAAAAAATTAATAGATGGAGTGAATACATAAGAGAATTGTTTGAGGACAACAGAAATAACATTGACAAGGTAAATGGTGAAACGGGACCTGAAATCCTAAAATGTGAAGTAGAAATGGCACTTAGAAATTCCAAAACTGGAAAGGCAAATGGACCCGATGAGGTTCCTACTGAATTACTAAAGCTCTTGAATGATGAATCAATAGGTATAATATTGCACTTATTTAACACAGTATACAATACTGGTATTATACCTCAAGAGTGGCTGCTGTCTACATTCGTTACCAGCGGCGGCTCGTGGGTCAATCTTCAGGGGGGTCATTTTGGTTTGAAAACTTCAAACTGTTGATTTTTTAAAGTATTTAAAAGATCTTTTAGCATTTATATTTTAGATAAAAAATACAGACTTAGATAAAACTCAATACTATTTACCCTAGTTTTCCGAAAATTAAATTTGTCTTTTTTTAGAGTAAATCTTTTAAAAAATATAGGAAAAATGGTATGAACAGGTTATTGACTGATATATAGATAGGAATATTTATAGTATAATAAATTGTAAATTTATTAAAACGAAACTTACTTTAAATATTTTTATATTTTAAGTCAATTCTTCTATCCTTTAGTTCTGCAAAATAGTCTATGACCTTCTCATTGAAATTTGGAATGCTCTTGACAAGCGTTTTCTCGATGCTCAGCATAGACAAGGCACTAAGTCTAGGTTGTCCCATCGTATTACGCAGGAATGTTTTTACTCTTTTTAAAGTAGAAAAACATCTCTCACTTTCCACGGTTGTCATAGGGAGTGTGCACAAAATATTTAATAACTTCACTGCTTCAGAAAATGTTTCAGACAAATTCATGTTAATAAAAAGCTGAAGTATGGCTACTGCACCAGCACTATTGCGAAAATCCTCACGACAATATAAGACTTCAAGTTCCGATTTTAGTTTGGAAATATTCACTGTGGGATAATTAGCCGTCACCATTTTTAAAATATTTTGCGGAAAGTTGGTAGTGTATGCTTCAAATTTCTCTATGTAGAATAACTGTGAAATCATGAGATGATCATTGAAACTAAACCTGTGATTTATTTCAGATATAATAATATCACAAATTTCAAGTGCAGTTCGTCGCTTTGGATCCTCTGCAGTAGTTTTTCTTTTTTTTGCTGTTGATGTGCTTGGTACTTCTGATTCCAAAATAGTATTTCTAATTATTTGGATATTGTTGTTAAAAGACAGGATACAATTTTTGACAGATATAACATCAATGTCTCGCATTTGCAATTGTTTAAACAATATATCAACATGGGGCATTATTTTATGGAAAAAATTTAACCAAAATAAAAAATGCTCATCTTCCAAATGTCTTTTTAAACCAGTTGCTTGATTTATATTGTTACCATCTTGCTCCTCATCAATAATTTCCTCTAAGCAAGATTTTAAATCATCTTTATAAGTGTATACAATTTCAACACATTTTGTATTGAAAGCCCATCGAGTAGGCGCAGCTTTAGGTAGCCTTACTTTAACCACTCTATCCAGAACCATCGTACGTTTTGGAGATCGGCCGAAAAAGGACGAAAATCCGTGTAAATTTGCAAAAAATATTTTTATCGGTTTGTGTTGACTCGCCGCTTTTTGGAGGATAAGATTAAATTGATGGGCATAGCAGTGAATGAAGTGTGCATTTGGGTATATTTCTTTAATTTTTGTTTGTACTCCTCCCAGTTTACCGCTCATGACTGATGCACCATCGTAACTTTGGGCAATCAATTTTTCAGGTGCTTCATTAATTTTTAATAATTGAAGTTCTTCCAATATTACATTAGTTAAATGTTGTGCTGTAGTACCTAGGGGGTTAACAAATTTCCAAAATCTTTCATGTACAATACCAGTTAATACATATCGCAATATGATAATCATCTGCGTTTTATTGGAGCTGTCTGTGGTCTCATCTACTTGAATGGCCACAAAATTTGTCTGGCCAATCTCCTTCATGATATGAGTATGCACAATGGCTAACATTGATTCTAAAATATCGTTCTGAATTGTTTTCGATGTTCCTTTAAATACTGTACTTTTTTCAATGTGTTCTTTAAACATTAAATCCAGTTCAGAAACAAAATCGATAAGGCCCAGAAAAATTCCACGATTATTGGAGCTGTCACTTTCGTCATGACCGCGCAATGCAATTTCGAAAACTCCACAAAATTTTACACAGTCGATTAGTTTGTTTAAAATATACCTATTTTTAGATACCAATTCATTAAAGTCATGCACAGATTTACGATATACACTATCAAGTTGCTGTCTTATGTTAACACGTCCTAAACTTGCGTAACTCATTGATGAATTTATATGAGTAGTTGAAGAGGCATGTTTTGTAATTTTCACTTTTAAATGCTTAATGTCAGTTACTCCATTTTTCGCCCATACAGCGTCATTCGAAAACAGTAAACACGGATAGCAAAAAAATGCATTTCTCACACTGCAGCCACAAATCCAATCAGCAGACGGTAACTAACTAAACGTGAGGCCGTCGACTCTACTAGAGGTATACGACGGAAAGGTCACTCCCACTCTCGCCCACGAAATTGCTATCTGCCGTCTCTTTTCTATTTTACATGCATTTGTCCATAAGCCATAAGAACTGTATATAGACAATTTAAAATACGGCCCAGCCACGGGCTTGTGTATAGCGCGAGGCGCGACGTTATTATATCTATTATATTTGTTTTGCCAATGCAGATTGCTGAGAGAGAATTTTATATTTCAGAGTGAAGTTTTAGATAAAAGATATTTTTAATAAAATTGGTATTTTTATGAGATTATTTTAGGGGGGTCATTGACCAATTGACCCTAAGGAGGAGCCGCGCTTGTTCGTTACACTGCCAAAGAAATCCAATGCAAAAGAATGTTCAGAACATCGAACAATATCTTTAATGAGCCATCTACTAAAGATATTTCTAAAAATCATCCACAACCGAGTTTATCAAAAGTTGGAGTCAGATATTAGTAATACACAGATGGGGTTCAGAAAAGGACTAGGTACTCGAGAAGCTCTCTTCGGTTTGAATGTTCTTACACAAAGATGCCTAGACGTTAATCAAGAAGTACATGCATGTTTTATCGATTTTGAAAAAGCGTTTGACAGAGTACGCCACGATAGGCTAAGAGACATTCTTGAAAGAAAATACATAGATAATAAAGATCTGCGAATAACCTTACTTTGGTAAGGTCTCCAATGTTGTATCGTGGCATTCCACCGTTGGGCTTTTTGTCTAACAGTGTGGCCTGCAAAGCTCCATTTAAGTTTGGCAACTTTTGTTGTTATGTCCAACATAACAACAAAAGGATAGAGATGGATTTGGAAAATTGTCATGAGAGAAATACTTGGAAACTATTAGACAGGTCCCAAAATAGGCCCGATATAATACTATTGGAGAGAAAAAAAAATCAAAAAGCAACATCTTCTTCTTCTTCTTCTTTTTGTATAGACATGACTCTGTCTGTTTTTTCAATGTGCCTCTAGTAAGTTGTGGTTCCATCGTTTTCGTGGTCTTCCCACTGATCGTCTTCCTATTGGGGAACCAATAACTTCCTATTGGGGAACCGCCTCTCGCTGTCCTGACTACCCAATTTGTTGTCATTCGGCTTATGTGGTCATTCCATTCTATTCTTCTGTTTCTTACCCAGTTATTAATGTTATCCACCTTGCATCTCCATCGTATATCTGTACTTCTAGCTCTGTCTCATAGAGGTTTACCATAGATTTTTCGAAGGGTTTTCATCTCCGCTGTTTCGAGCAATATTTTTGTCCTCTCTGTGTCGGGTCGTGCTTCTGCCGCGTATGTCATTATTGGTCTGATGACTGTTTTGTAAATTCTGCCTTTCATTTCTTTTCCGATATTTTTATTTCTCCATATTGTGTCATTCAGGCAACCTGCGGCTCTGTTTGCTCTATTCCCTTGATCTTCCACTTCTGTTTCGAGCCTTCCGTAGCTAGATAGTGTGATGTCTAGCTATTTAAACTCCATCACTTGTTCTATTATCTGACCTTCCTGCTCCAATTTACATCTTATTGGATCTGCTGTTATAACCATGCATTTTGTCTTTTTTGAGGAAATTAACATGTTAAATTTTCTGGCGATTATATTGAATTGGTGCAGCATACGTTGTAAATCATCTTCACTTTGGGAGATTAGTATTGCATCGTCCGCATAGCAGATTATTTTAAGTTGCTTTTCTCCCATTTGGTATCCTTTTTTAGTCTTACTTTTTTTATTATTTCGTCCATAATCAGGTTGAACAATAGAGGACTCAAGGAATCCCCCTGTCTTATCATATTGCCTGCTTCAATTGGGTCAGTTATTTCATCTTCCACTTTTACTTTTATTTTGTTGTTCTGGTAGACGTTTTCTATCGTTTTAATTATTCCCAGAGGTACCTCTCTCGAGTATAACAAGTGGATAACGTCCTTTAATGTGACCCTGTCAAATGCTTTCTTAAGGTTCACGAAACATAAATATGCCGGTTTGTTGTATTCCAACGATTTCTCTTGAACTTGCCTCATTATATATATAGCGTCAGTGCATGACGTTCCCGACCTAAAACCTTGTTGTTCTTCTGCTAATGTTATAATTTCATTCACTTTGTTTGTTGTCACTTTTGTTGTTAATTTTAATGTTGTGTTTAATAAGTTAATACCTGTGTAATTCTCCGGGTCTGATTTGTCTCCTTTTTTGAGGAGAAGTATTAGGATGCTTGATCTCCATTCTTGTGGTATTCTGTTTTGTTCTATTAATTTTGTCTTAGTTCTAATAGTTGTTTAGTTAGATCTTGTCCTCCGTACTTTAGGATTTCTAGTCCTCTCCTGGAGATTTTCTATTTTTTAATTTTCTTAGTGCTTCCTTTACCTCTCCCTCCTCGATGTTTATTTCTTCGTTTGTCGTAACTTCATGTGTTGGTGGTTCACTATCGGCGCCTTTAGCAAATAGAGATCGTAAGTAGTCTGCCCATGTTTCCTTCTGAATGTGTTTCGCTTTTATTAATTCGTTCATCTCCTTTCTGTGCCCTCTGATCGTTCTCCATACTTTTTTTTTGTTCCATAGAAGTCGTGTTCCATCTGTTTTGAGAAACTGTCAGTGCTCCCTTTTTATTTGCCTCACTAAAGTATTCGTTTCGTTTGTAGTGGTTGTATGCCTGTTTTGTTTGTTTTGTTCTGTATTGTAAAGAGGCTTTCTTCTTTTCTTCGCATTTTATCTTAACTTCCTCTCTAAACCACGGGGTTTTCTTCTTTAATATGTGTGTATTCGTTACTTTTCTCTCTCCAAGTGGTTCTGTTGCAGCGTCGAGTTATCGTTATCTTTGAGTTTTTGCCAGCTTTAATTGGTGTTATCGTTTTCTAATATTCCATTCTCAGCAATATTCTCTGATATTCTTTTCCTGTATAAGTATTCCGTGGATTCCGTATGTAGTCCTTCGACTTTAATTTTTGTTTGTGTTGGTGCTGCCCTCTTAGGTGTGAAATATTTCATAATGATTCCTATTTTACATAATACTAGGCTATGGTCGCTACCTACATCTGCTGAGTTGAAGCATCTTACGTTAATTATTTTTGATGGATGCATATCTCTGTTGGTTACAACATAATCTATCATAGATCTTTGTCCACGGGTGTTATTGAATGTATATTTTTGTGTTGGTCTTTGTGGTCAAAAAATGTGTTGTTTATTCTAAGTTTGTTATTTATGCAGAAGTTTATCATCAATTCTCCATTTTAGTTTTTAACATTTTCATTGTGTTTTTGCTTAATTCCGGGTATTACTTGGTTACCTATTCGAGCGTTAAAATCCCCCAGTATTATCATCTTCCCTCTAACTTGATCTACTACTTGTTCAAAAGCCAAAAAACAGCTTGAAGAAACTAAAAATATGAAACATTTACGTTAAGACATCCTGAACTAAATTAAATCAAAATATTGTGTATTGGCAATTGGTTGTAAAGTACACTACAACAATTCAAGAACAAAGTCAATCACAAAGAACTAAAACTGCATGAGATTTGCAGATTCACTGTCACTCTTACAATTAAAGAATAAATAAACCTGTAATGTGGAATCAAAAGAAAAAAAAATCATCGACCTCGCATCTCAAAGGTAAAACTCATGGCGGGGGAAAATAAACTCGGGTAGCACCAAATATTGCAACTCCTCACCAGCCAGTCCGTTTTTAAGCTTCTTGACTTGAGTGACCACTTGCTGAGTCAAAATAAGTGTGTTGTGCGCGCGGCGAATGAAAGTTGGCCTATTGTTTCGCGTGTCGTACGATATCAAGGTATAGTTTGGCGATATTATGCAAATTTCTTGGTAATTATTATTGAAAAGTGCAAGTGATGCATACAAGTGGTTGGATTTTATTTGATTAAGGCAGAATACCAGAGGATTACTTAAGGTTTGGTGACATTCGATTCTTCTTTAAGTTTTATTGTTTTATCGATGTTATTGTTACAAGGATGGTGTGCGCAGAAGACTTGAAAATTACGTTTAATTAATTATCTGATTTTGCATATATTTAAATAATATAGATATATTTTCGTGGGACGTTTGAGAACAAAGGCAAATGGAAGAAAGAAAAATGTTAATTTTCAAAACAAGTCCTTTAATTGTTTTCTATTATTGATCATACATTAGTTTGACATACTACAACTAATAGCCAACAATATTTAAGGGCGTAGGCGCAAAATTTCGCGCCAGTGTGTTTTAAATGCACTCATTTTTTTCGAATCCTGAGTAAATTAATTAGTATTCTTGAAAAATTTAAACACAGAATGAAAGATGACACTATTACCTAGGGCCGAAAGTCCCTGAAAACTTCTATAATGTTTATTTTAATAAGTTAAATGGCTAAAAACGAGAAAATTTAGTGTGATTTTTAATTTTAAATATCTTATTCAAATGAAACTTTAAGTAACTTTCGGCCCTCTGTAATAATGTGATATTTCCATATACGATTAAATTTTTCAAAAACACTTATTAGTTTTCTCGTGATTCGAAAAAAAAACGAATGCATTTGAAACACATTGGTGCGAAATTTTGTGCCTACATCCTTAAGTACTTTTTTAAATACAGTATTTTTTTCTTCCATTCCTTTCTGTTTCCTTTTTTCGCCTTTCTTCAGAATTTATTCCCGTAATACATATATGCACTAGAAAACAACCAACATACATGAATGAACATGACTGACCTTTTGGCTTTGCCAATGCCATTAACTTGGAAAAACTATATAAATAACGTTTGTATTTTCTTTCGTCCATTTTATTGTATTTTTTTCGTTTTTCTTTATTATTTATTTCCACAATTTTAATACTTTTTGTCTTTTAATATGAAAAGTAGACTGACCTTTTGGCTTTGCCAATGCCATTAACTTGGAAAAACTATATAAATAATGTTTGTATTTTCTTTCGTCCATTTTCTTGTATTTCTTTTTTTTTTTCGTTTTTCTTTATTATTTATTCCCACAATTTTAATACTTTTTGTCTTTTATTATGAAAAGTAGGGACTACTAGTTATTTTTAAACAAATGTTTCTTACATTTTTTTTAATGAAAAGTACCTATAGTCCTGTCGCCAGGGGGGGTACAATGGCCTCCTGTATTCAGATGGACTTACCCAAGTTTTTTTTATGTATTTTGACCTGTAGAACACGAATTTTTTGGGTAACAGTTGATCCGGATGTCGATAAGATTTTTATAAACCAAGAAGTTGAGGAATCACATAACAGCGATTTCTCGCAAAACAAAATATTTTTTTGTATTTTTTGGGCCATTTTAACCAAAAAATGTTCCTACAAATTTTTTCGTAGGATGCATAGTTTTCGAGATAAACGCGGTTGAACTTTCAAAAAATCGAAAAATTGGAATTTTTGAACCCGAAAAATTTTGATTATTAATAAAATAGCAATTCTGCTTACCGCATTTGAAAGTTCAAGTCAAATTATATCGGTTTTAATTATTTGTATTGCCAAAAATGTATTATTTTATTGTTAAAACAAAGCTATAAACACCTGAGTGATGTTTCAATGATTTCTCATTTAAAATCGAACGAGTACGTAGAAGATGTAAAAGTGCAAGCGGGGCTATTTCTAAGTAGCATGCATTAAAACGCATGTATTAGGCACGGGAAACAGTATGTGTTTATAGCTTTTTTTAACAATCAAAAAATAAATTTTTAGCAATGCAAATATTCAAAACAGATATAATTTGACTTAAACTTTTAAAGGCGGTAAGCAGAATTGCTATTTTATTTTTTATTCAAACGTTATTCGGGTTCAAAAATTGCAATTTTTCCATTTTTTGAAAGTTCAACCGCGTTTATCTCGAAAACTATGCATCCTACGAAAAAACTTGTAGGAACATTTTTTGGTTAAAATGACCCAAAAAATACAAAAAATGTTTTGTTTTGCGAGAAATCGCTGTTATGTAATTCCTCAACTTCTTTGTTTATAACAATCTTATCGACATCCGGATCAACTCTTACCCAAAAAATTCGTGTACTACGGGTCAAAATACATAAAAAAACTTGGGTAAGTCCATCTGAATTAAGAAGGCCGTTGTACCCCCCCTGGCGACAGGACTACTATCTCGTAGACGTCAAAGTTTATAAAATTTGTTATTTATTAATTTTTTTTTGTAATCTCTACTATTCCTACATTACTGCCGATCTTATTATACTTTTTCTCTTGTTGATTTTTATGTTTCTCTTTTGTGCATATTCTCATATACTTTGTCTAAGACCTTAGTTAGATAAAAATGAATTCACTGTCTACAATAATTTAAATTTCATATGGTATTAAAAATTAATTTGAATTTAGTATTTTTTTTTTAATAAAAAAGAGGTCCACTATACAGCTTTTTAGTAAGAACTACCTAACGCAAATACATAGTTGTGATTTATTATATGAGGCGCAAAAATTGCAGATTTTAGCACAGTAGAGAGTGCTAAAAACTGCATTTTGCCCAGTGTATAATACAATATTTTTTTCTATAACTTGTCAGAAACACCAGAAGTTTCAACAATTTTGCTATATACAGTCCGTCTAATTTACTTACCGGTGCACGTCATTATTAACGTTAGAGATCTAAGTTGACATTGTTTCCCAATTACAAAAAATTCTTGAATTCGTTTTAAATCAAATACATCACACAATTTTTGCGGAAGTGGATTATACAGCAAAACAAATTAATATTCAATGTAAATAAATAAAAACTTTAGAAATAGAAAACAAGAATTAAGTTAAAATCTTACGTTAAAGTACATAATAAAAACAGTAAATATAATGAAACAAATACTTATAGTAAAGAATATAAACAAATATGATGTTTCATCACCGCAACTGTCAAATAAATGTTACCAATTTATGCCAAAATATCACCTTCGTTCGATTATAGTTACAGTGTATTCCGAACAAATCGATACATTTTTGGCAAAGTAACGTAAGTGACATTTTTTAAAATCTTGTTTTTCCATTAAACTAACGCTATTATTGTTCAGAAGGCACTGCCAAATTGTAGTAAGCCTATACATTATATTATGTTTAAAGTAATTCTAGGCTTACTACACTTTGGCAGTACCTTCTAAACAATAATAGTGTTAGTTTAATGGAAAAACATGATTTTCGCCAAAAATGTCACTTACATTACTTTGCCAAAAATGTATCGAAATGTGCTTCATAAAAACGCTTTATAATCCATTTATACAAATTAAATAAAACATATTATTGTATATTTCTTTAAGTTAACATTAATAGAAATCTTTAAATATTATTTCTACGCGTCCATAATAAAATATGCCTAGTGGATGTACTAACGCCAGTGTACTCGGCAAAGTGATTCTAAAAAAGAACACACCTATTGCCTAAATATTTCGTGTTGGTATCATGTGACGTCACTGGCTATGACGCGGATGACGTGCAATGGTAAGTAAATTAGATGAAGCATATCTAAAAATTAATTTAATATCAAAAAATAATCAGGAAATTAGGGGGCGTTGCAAAGGTAACTACTAAAATAAGATAAAAAAAAAAATTCCAAACTTCAAATTCTCTGAAACCAGTTTTTTTATGTTGACAGAAATTAAACAGGATGATAATTTGCCATGTCCGGAAAGAACGAAACTAACTGATTGTTATAAATCTGTTACTTGTAAATTCAATAATTGTAAGTTTTTCTTCAAACATTAAAAAATAGGAGTAATCGACTCTGATAATTTGTAAATTTTTGACCTCCGCGAGCGAGATAGAAATAGATTTTACCTCATGCGATAAAATGTGACGTTTAAGAAAACTGACAAGAGGTGACAAAATATGACATTTCATGTCAGTTACAAAAAAATATACTTAAACTATAATAACTTGAATTTTGTATTACCTGTGTCTATTCGACTAAAACAGGGACACAGTTTAAGCCATTGTTGTTCGTCATCATCATCATAATGGACAGAATTGTAAAGAAACTCAAAGCTGGAGAAGAAATTCTAAATACAATAATTGGATACAGGAGCTTGTAACCAGTAAAATTACAGTTTGCTCTATGCATATCATAATGTAGTTGTAGTAGTATGTGGACTGAAGGAAGACTAAAAATGAAAATGGAGGTGAATATAAATAAAACAAAAAATATGATAGTTAATCACAAAGAAGACCAAAGCAATACGGAAATTAAAACTAATGGAACAATATTAGAACAAAAAAAATCAACGTAGGAAAATCTGGGCAACATTGCGACTGATGATGGTAACATAGACGGAATACCAATAGAGGAAATAAGTCTACAAGTCTACACTATTACAATCCACAATTAATACAACAATACCAGGACACAAAGATTTAAAAATGGAAGTCAGAAGAAAAATTGACAATACGATAAGAGTGCCAATAAATGCAAGCAAAAATTGGGCAATTCAGAGAAAATGTGAATCAAAAATCAACGCAATTAACATGAAACATTTGAGAAAAATGTGAGAGAAAACAAGATGGGACAGGACAAAAAATGAAGTTATCAGACAAAAGATAAAGCAGAAACTTTTTGAGTACATTAAACGGAAACAAATGCTCTGGTTCGGACACATTAATAGAATTAAACCAGAAAGAATTACAATACAGAATTACGAATAGTAGAATTTAGAAGAAGAAGGAAAACGAGAAGAAGAATATCAACAATAAATGGATAGATCAGATCGAAGAAATTGATAGGGACAAAGCAAAACTATTGAAGAATTAAAGACTATGGCCAAAGATAGAAATGTATGGAAAAATGGACAAAGGAAGTACCGGAATCCCAATCCAACGCCTGAGAGGGCAAACGGATATGAAAAGAAGAAGAAAAATGGTATTATTTATACTTTTTACCAGTCATTTATGGCTTTGCTATATTATTAATTTGAAAATGCTCTTAACTCGGTTAAATATTCAAAATATATTTTAATTTTATACCTCCTTGAATACTCTTTCAAACAATCTACAACATGACTCACTAGTATAATATATTTATAAAATATTTATTTACGCTGACCTGACCTAAAAACAAAGAACAAATATAGCTTGCGTGATCTGACTTGGACAAGCATAACATCAGACAACTTTTGGTAGATATCTTTTAGGTCTGGATCCCGCGTATGAAAAAAAAGTTGATTACTAGCAAGCTGAAAATTTGTTAATAGCTTAAGGGTGTCTAGTCGGACAAACTTTGATATATGGGAACACTGGAACAGGGGAAGTTTTAATTGTGGAACAGGGTAAAAATTTGGAACGGTCAGACCACGAAAACGGCACATGTATTTTGTCCGACATAACAGACTTAAACTCTCCGAACAGAGATTAAACCCTCCGAACAGAGATTAAACTCTCATGCAAAAATCAGACTGCTATTTATCACCAAATGGGAGTTTTAATGAGTGGAACATGTAGAATATGTCAAATGACAGGAATTATGACAGGAATTATGACAGAAATTATGACAGGTGATAAATAGCATTCTGATTTTTGCATGAGAGTTTAATCTCTGTTCGGAGAGTTTAATTCTGTTCTGTCGGACAAAATAAATGTGCCGTTTTCGTGGTGACAAAATGAATGAAATATGGAAATTTTTTATATAAATTTATGCCCAATATTTCTGTTTATATTGTCGTCATAAATACCTTCTTTCTTCTTCTTGTACTATGCTTGATTATCATGCGTTGGCTATCAAATTGGCTTTACTTTTTTTACTTTACTTAATCAGTAGACCCATTTGTACCTTTCGGTGTTGGGCCATTTATAATACAATTCATTAATTACAATATCTTACAATCTTCTGAGCTTTCCTAGCTCTTAACGAACTCTCTCCATTCCTTCCTATTGGATGCCATCTGTGTTGCTAGCAAAATTCTATAAGTATACAGAGCTATAAAACCCTAATAATTCAATAAACAATAAGAATTTTAATCCCTTAGGCTTAGGAGATAAACAGGAAAACCCATCGTTATACTTGTCCATTACTCTGGGCTAATTAGCAAAATTCATGGAAAAGTTATTTACCAGCAATTTTATTGCTGGAATCGAATTATAAGATCCTATATATTAATAATATAGTTATGCAAAGTCCGCAGATAGTGTGCTACTTTTTTTTATAAACAAAATGGCGCCGACAAATCGTATTTTTTTCAATTATTTCTCTATAACTCCGAAGATTTTAACTTTACAACAAAAACACCCAAACAAAAAGTCACCACAATTAAATTCTGCATAGAGATATGTTTTTCACGATTTGCTCCGACGAAAATTTTCCTCGGAAAATGCAGGTTTTCCCAACAAAAACTCTAATTTTCAAATAAAGTTTTAGGTAAGTAATTATTAATCAATAATTAAATAACTTAGTGACATCAAAGCTTTCTTGGTATAGATTGTAATTCCAGAAGCCGGTGAAAATTAAACGAATATTTTAGCAACAATTCAATTGTTAATAAACAATTTACGATCGCAATAATAACCAAAATAATCATGACACATTGATCAAACTTATAAAGATTATAAAGATGAGATTCTTATTTAATATTTTATCGACAAAATATAAATTTTTCTTTTTTTTGCATAATCTTTAAATTTTGAAAAAAAAAATAGTTATAATACGCTGGTCTAATTAGTAAAGTACAAAGAAAGGTTATTTACCAGCAATTTTATTGCTGAAATCGAATTATAAGATCCTATATATTATTAATATAGGTATGCAAAGTTTGCAGATGGTGTGCTACTTTTTTTATAAACAAAATGGCGCCGACAAATTGGTTTTTTTTCAATTATTACTCTATAACTCCGAAGATTTTAACTTTACACCATAAACACTCAAATAAAAATTCACCCCAATTTATTTCTACATAGAAGCATGTTTTTTCCGATTTGCTCCGACGAAAATTTTCCTCGGAAAATGTGGGTTTTCCCAACAAAATCTCGAATTTTCAAATAAATTTTTTGGGCCAATAATTATCTATCAATAATTATATAGCTTGGTGAAATAAAAGCTTTCTTGGTATAGATTATAAATTCAGAAACCGGTGAAAATGAAACGAATATTTTAGCAACAATTCAATTGTTAATTAAAAATTTACAGTCGCAATAACAACCAAAATAATCATGAGACATTGATCAAACTTGGAAAGATTATAAAGGTGTGATGCTTATTTAATATTTTGTCGACAAAATATAAATTTTTCATTTTTTTGCATATTATTTAAATGTTTAATAAAAATTGTTATAAAAAAATTAACATTTCTCAGAAATTGTTTATTATATTCTAATTTTATAAAATACTTAAAATGCGTATTTCATAGGTCTTGAAAATGAATGCTTTAAAAAATTTTTCCAACCATTTGCAAAAAAGTTATGAAACAGCAAAATAAATATACGAAATATCCGTTGTTTATAATTTGTTTTAATTGTTTCAAAGCTTAAAAGTGAGTCTATGGTACAATCTAATTACTCAAAAAGAATGTCAAAAATTAGTGCAATGGTTATATTTTAATCAAAGATTAAAAATACTTTTTTTTGTAATTTTTAGCGCAAAAGTAGGCCTGATACAGAGTCGGAGCTAAAATGTTCACTCGAAGCGACTGACACGCAGCATATATTATTTATAAAAGTGTAAGTCTCGCGCGGCCTGTCGTCGCTCCGAGTGAAAATTTCAGCTACAGTGCTGTATTATTCAACTTTCGCGCGTGTAAATTACAAAAAAATATATTTATCATCTTTAATTAAAATATAACCATTAAATTTATAATCGATATTTTTTTGTAAATAATTAGCTTGTACTTTATACTCACTTCTACGCTTTGAAAGAATTAAAAAAATATATAAACACCGTAGTAATCTTATGTTTACTTTGCTGTTTCATAACTTTTTTGTAAATGGTTGCAAAAAAGTTTTAAAGCATTCATTTTCAAGATATTTGAAATGCGCATTTTAGCTATTTTTTAAAATTACAATATAATAAAAACTTTCTGAGAAACGTTAATTTGTTTATAACTATTTTTTTAAACATTTAAAGATTATGCAAAAAAATAAAAAATTTAGATTTTGTTGCCAAAATGTTAAAAAGGCATCTCATGTTTATAAGATTTCAAAGTTTGATCAGTGTATCATAATTATTTTGGTTATTATTGCGACCGTAAATTATTAATTAACAATTGAATTGTTGCTAAAATATTCGTTTAATTTGCATCAGCTTCTGGAACTATAATCTAAACCAAGAAGGCTTTTAAGTCACCAAATTATTTAAATATTGGTAGATAATTACTTATCTAAAACTTTATTTGAAAATTAAAGATTTTGTTGGGATAACCCGCATTTTCCGAGGAAAATTTTCATCGGAGCAGATCGGCAAAAACACGTCTCTATGCAGAATTTAATCACGGTGAATTTTTATTTGGGAGTTTTTGTTGTAAAATTAAAATCGTCGGAGTTATAGAGCAATAATTGAAAAAAACACGATTTTCGGGCGCCATTTTGTTTATAAAAAAAGTAGCACACTATCTCAGGACTTTGCATACCTATAATATTAATATATAGGATCTTATAATTCGATTCCAGCAATAAAATTGCTGGTAAATAAATTTTCCCAAAAATGGCCTATTCTCCGATAATCAGCCCAGACTACATATAATAAACTAATATTTGTCTGCAGAACTGCCAAATTTATTATATTGTTGTAAAATACTTTTCGGTAGTATCGCTAGATTTGTCTAAATTTAAATACCTACGCACCAATCACATCTGCAGATGTTAAAAGAACTTTTTCCACGTATAAATAATATTATGTCTACAGATAGAAGACACAGATTTTTATAAGAAAATTTTGAAAAACTTATTGTTAATTGTTTTTATGCTAATGGCCATGAATAAAAAATATATTAATATGTTAATCGTTTTTCGATTTTTTTTATTATATTATAGTTTAACACTTTTGTAATTTTTTATTTATTGTTAATAATACGATAATTAAAAATAAATGTAATTTAATGTTAATGTCCTTTATTCATATTTATATCATATCCATGTTTACTTACATGTTTTTTTTCTTGAACCTTGCTTATTTCATAAAAACTTTGCTTATTTTTACGTCATTTTTTGCTTATATATGTGCTTATTTTGACCTTTCTGTCATGCTTATAATCCGGGCTTTAGTTATTACTCTCAGTTCTAATCTAAGGTCTTGCAGATGATATGTAGTTTCCATTTTTGCAAACACATTTCTTACTATTTTTAACCTTTCTCTTGTTTCTGTGGTTTGTCTATTTTCTTTTAAATCCAGGTTCCCAGATATTTGTATTTTTCAACTCTTTCTATCGGTACAACTCCCCAGTATATACAGGGTGAGGCAGATAAAGAGCCTATTCGAAATATCTCGAGAAATAAAGGTAAGAGAATCGTGAAAATTGGAATACAGGGGTTTTGAGGTATGAACTATTTAATGGAAATATTTTAGTCTCTTTGCTACTTCCGGTTATACCGGAAGTTGATTGTAACTTCCTTTTTTTAAATGGGACACCCTGTATATTTTTACATTTTTGGATTCTGATCGATGTCTTCTTTCTTAAAATATGAGCTTTTGTAATATTATACAGGGTAGTTTAGAAGATAATTACGGTTTTTTATAAATCTTGTAGCAAACTTCACACCCTGTAGAATTATACTGATTTGATATCAAAAACTCCATTTATGTTTAAGTGATTTTTAATATTGTTTTTTATTATAAAAACATAATAATATAGCGAAATATTTAATTTTAGTATACAGGGTTGGTCGAAACTCGGAATGAGTATTTTCTGAGTTCTCTTAAATGGAACACTCTGTATTTTTGTATTGTAATGAAATGATATTTTACAGTACTTTTTAATTTCTTAAGCATTCCCTATACCTAACTGCCTTATTTTATAAGTTATTCGTAGTTCTTTAAGCCAAACTTTAATTGCAACAAAAATTACGTGAAATTTTATTAGGTTTGGCGTGAAAAGATTCAATCATAAATAATTTTTCGAAAATAAATGTAATATATTAATCTCGACTGAACCTTAATTTATTAATACTGGTCGTTATATCAAAATACCTACTTAGTTAAGATTGTTGGTATGTTTAATATGGATTAATAAAAGCATACAATATTCTATCTAGTTGGCTATGACTTTGACACTAAATATCCTTAAACATTCTACTATTTTTGAAGTTCCAATTGCTTTGATACCATTACTAATATGAATTTTTCTAATGAGGAAATGATTCAGATGTTTTTTTGTTCTAGGAGAGTATTACAAATAAAAATGTGCTACTAGCAATAAGAATTTATCACAGCAATTCCATGATAGATGATAACCAAAAAGAAAAACTTTTCAAAATTTACTAGAGCGGTTTCAACGAACTGTACATTTAGATTACGAGAAATTTGATCGAACAAAAACTATTGTAAATGATTAAAATAAATTAAATGTTAGTGTCACTGAGAATCTCCATATTAGTATGAACGTTCTCGTAATCCAAGTGTCTAGTACGTCGAAACTATTCTAGTAAACTTTGAAAAGTTTCTCTTTTTGGTTGTCGTCTATCAGGGAGTTGCAGATGATAAATTCTTATTGCTAGTAGTACTTTTTTGTTATACTTTCCTAGTCCAAAAACTTTGTTAATCAGTTCCCCATACAAAAATTTATATTAGTAATGGTAACAAAGCAACTGGAACTATAAAAATAATATAATGTCTAATGTTTAATCAAGTTTAGTTTCAAAGCCATAGCCAACTAGGTAGAATATGGTTTGTTTTTATTAATATTTTATGCACCAACAATCTTAACAACGTAGGAATTTTCTTATCTCATCCAATATTAATAAATTAAGGAACATTCTAGATTAACATTTATTTTCAAAAAATTATTTATGAATGAATATTTTCACGGCAAACCTAATAAAATTTCACGTAATTGTTGTTACAATTAATGTTTGGCTTAAAAAACTACGAATAACTTACAAATTAAAGCAATTAGGTATGGGGAATGCTTAAGAAATAAAAAAGTACTATAGAATATAATTTCAGTACAATACTAGAATACAGGGTGTTCCATTTAAGAAAACTCAGAAAATACTCATTCCGAGTTTCGACCAACCCTGTATACTAAAATTAAACATTTCGCTATATTATTAATTTTTAATAATAACAGACTATATTACAAATTTCTTGAACATAAATGGAGTTTTTGATATCAAATCAGCACAATTCTACAGGGTGTGAAGTTTGCTACAAAATTTATAAAAAACGGTAATTATCTTTTAAACTGCCCTGTATAATATTACCTCATATTTTAAGAAAGAAGACATCGAGCAGAATCCAAAAATGTAAAAATATACAGGATGTCCCCTTTAAAAAAACGAAGTTACAATCACTTTCCGGTATAACTGGAAATAGCAAAGAGACCAAAATATTTTCATTAGGTAAATAGTTCATACCTCAAAACCACTGTATTCCAATTTTCATGATTCTCTTACCTTTAGTTCTCGAGATATTTCTAATAGGCCCTTTATCTGCCTCACCCTATATATTTGTTTGTGTCTTTGTTTTATTTGTTATTGTCAATAATTTATTATTTTTTATATCCATTTTTTGAAGTTGATAATTTGAAGCAAAAATATCCATGTCATTATTAATTTTTCAACGATTAATCTTGCAATGGTATTTAGATCCAGGTTATTGGAGTTTTGTACAAGAAAGCATTTTCTGTGACGAGTGTGACTTAAGAAGTAGCTAATATAATAAGCAAAGTAAAAGTAGATTTTATTGGTAATAAATGTTTTTATATGATCATAACAATCGGTATTTAATTAATGAGTTTTTGTAATTTGTTTTTGTAAAACGTTAATATTGAGATTAACATTCAACCAAATTGATTTTTTGGTTGGATAATGGTTAATGTTAAGCCATAATTGGATTTTATAATATTTATAGTACAAAACAATTTTTGCAAAAGTCAAAAACATCAAAAACGCCGACTATCTAACAGCCATCTGCATCATTAAATTTTTTAAATTTATTTTGGTATAACGTTCTATAATTCGATATAACTTGATACGAAGCAATGAGATCACTGAGAATATCAAGTCAAGGAACATACAGTCAATAAGGTCTTAATAGAAAGTTTTTCAAATCAGTTTAAAGATAATAGAGGATTAAAATAGCGAGACACCCTATAAAGAGACTTATTAAAACTAGTACTAAAAAACAAATTAGATGAGGCAAGATCCATACAAGCCGCACGATTCTGAACAAAAGACAACAGTGTATGGATTTTGAAGACTTTTTGATATTTCTGACACGTTCAAGAATAGAACATCGCAAAATTTGAAGAAGAAACTAGAAAATATGACCTAACTATAAATTAAGAAAAAACAAGTATGTGAACGTAAGAGGAGAAAATGTAGAAGATTATACACAAGAGTTTAGTCTTTCCAGACTAAATCCTTTTTTGTTTTCTCAATATTGACATATTAATCAAAAGGGTTTGAAAGAATTTTATTTTATAGGCAAAACACTAGAAACCAAGCAGTCTGGAAATATTTTAATGAGTACGTAAACAAAACTTTTTCCATCCCATTTATTTTAAAAATCAGGAATTGTGATATCGCCTGTCTTTTTATTGTTCAAGGTCTACTTATGAATATAATGCAAATTATTTTTCCAAATGAAACAAAAATCTGATGGCCTTTTTGTACTAAATCATGTATACAACTCAAACTTTTACTCCAAACAGTAATATAGAAAATAATCCATGGTTTTATAAACTAGTAATAATGTAAACAAAATAAGTTATCAATCAAGTAGTACAGAAAACGACAATAAATATCGTTCTCACACCACTAGATTAACAACAGGTGGAACTTCTCTTGTTACTACCCCCGTGATTTTCAAAAATTATAAATCATACGAGATGGAGGAATTATACTACGAAATTGAAAATGTTTATACATTTTTAGTAATAATGTTTCATATAAATGTTTCATAATAAAAGTTACTTATTTTTGCGTAAGGAATCCAAATCTGCAATAAAAAATGAGGGGCTCCCATTTAATATTTTACAGTAACCCCCCACCCCATCCCCGTGGGGGGTCGTATTTGATGTCATTCGATAGATTTTTCAAAAATATTGTATAAGTGCATTTTTCAGTTTTTCGATCTAATGTTCATTTCGCGAAATATCGCGGGATTCGTATTTAAAATATTAAATTTACCCCTCTCCGTGGGAAGTCGTGTTTGGTATCATTCGATAGATTTTTGAAAAATATTGAGTACGTATTTTTTAGTTTTTGGATCTGTCATTTATTTCGCGAAATATTCGCTTTTTTCCTGTGAATCTTTGGGACTCACCCATTTCCTTACGCCCCGCTCAAATCGTCAGAGTTTTAAAATATACACTGTTTTGCATGTAGTTAACTTACCTTATCTTAATCTAACGATTTCAAGTTTTTCTAAGGATATTTTTTTCGGTCTCCCCTTAACGAACTCCCCTGCGTTAAGAGCCAATATATGGTAGAGGTACATTTTCAGGGTATAAGGTTTCTCTCCATGTAATAATCTGACGCGCTCGAGTAACTGCCAAAATCCCCACTTGGGCTCCCCTACCATTACGTGCTTGATTGTATTAAATTTACAATAATGTAATGCCATTTGGGGGATGTCTAAAACATTTGTTAGCTCGGTCATATTAAGTTGAAACGTTTTCAGTTTTTTATTTTTTTGTATTTTTTATCAATTTTATTTTTTGAGACTTGTGTGTCTAATCCAATGCAATCATTTGGCCAATTAATAAAATATTAACACTACGCGTTTATGCATATTCTTAAGTTTTTGTCATGAAGTAGTAAATAATTTTGAATTAATTGAAATCTTTTAGAACTGTTGAGAAATTGGAGAGTTTTTTTCTTCTTTGGTCTGGTGGTGCGATTATGTCACACTGTTGTGTCAACTAATGATATTTCTTGATCTTTTGAAAATAATGAAAAATATTTCTTCAATCCGTTGCTTAAAATAATTTTCACCTAACTTTTTTACAGGATCACAGCTGTTTCATAACGGGTGACTCTCTTTTTGTATAATACATATTTTATATGTAAAGAGGACTAAGACCTCCGAGGTTAAGATTCTTTTGGAAAATCCTTTTTTTCTTGTCTACTTGCCTCCTCACTTTTCTTTTTTGAAATTGATTTAAATTACGATATAGGTAATAAACTTATATTTTTAGTAGTAAAGGTTAAATCAACTGCTGAGTTTTTTACTATGTCGTATTTCGAAAATCGGCTATTTTCTTTTAGCCCAATAAATGACCGTTTTGGAGTGTAATTTCCAGGGGCAACTCCGAATTGCATGAAAATTTGGATTTAGGTTCTACTTACCCTCCACTTCAAAGTTGAATTTGTGCCGTTGGTTGCTTTTACTTGGGGGGTGACATTTACCCCTTCTCTGGGGGTGAAAAACGCGTGTTTGAAATAAGGCCGGAAATGGATAAATTGACTTATTTTTAGCACCTTTTGTTATATAAAGTTTTTTACGTAAGTCAATACTCTTCGAGTTATTCTCGATTTAAAATGTTGATTTTTCGACAAAAAAACTACGTTTTCAGACCGTTTTTCCCAAATAACTCAAAAAGTAAATATTTTATCGAAAAAAATATTTTTAGCAAAACTGTAGCCTATAAAAAGACGAAAAATATGATATACCAGTAAAGTCTACAAATTGAGTAGAAGCAAAGTTGTAGCTCATGAAAAATACGTTCTTATTCGTCTAATTCCAAATCGAATAATTCAACGCGAAATCACCGAAGAAGGAAGTGTTTTTCGGGAAAACCTTATTAACATTTTTAAAATATCGAAAAAAAGCTTACTATTTCTTTTTTACAAAAGTTTACAGCATAAAAAATTAACGAGTTACACTGAAAAAATATTGGCCCCTTTTTTTGGTAAAAGAAATCGTGAAAACCTCTCTCTGTTTAGCAACCTAAATGAAATTAATCATTTGGCTTTACCATCTAAATATTTTAACGGTATGTGCATTGTTTATATGATCTGTAAGTTTGATTGGTTTGAAGTGCTTATTTTTGAAAACATTTGGTTTATATTAAAAAAAATTTTCAAAATTTTTGAAAAATTTCATTTTTTCAAAATAACTTAAAAAGTATTAGTGATAAGAAAAATCTTAAACAGTAAAAAATGTAGGTTTTGCTATTATAAATATGCTAGTTTCATTTTGTTTCTCCGGAAGACAAAAATTGGTTAAGATATGGCTGTTCAAAATTTGCATACACTCGTGATTAGTGACCCATTCAAGCTTTCTCAATTATAGCATTTTCAATAATAAACACTTTAAACCTGTAAGACTGACAGATCATATAAAAAATAGATAGGTAAGTAAATTGTTTGTAAAGCGGTAGCGATTAATTTCATTTCGGGAGCTAAACACGGCGAGATTTTCATGAGTTTTTACAAAAAAAAAAGGGCCAAATTTTTTTTGAGCATAACTCGCTTATTTTTAATGCTAAAATTTTGGTAACAATTAAAACAAAGCTTTTTATAAACACTTTAAAAAAGTTTAAACGGATTTTTCCCGAAAAGTGCTTAATTTTTCGGTTATTTCACCTTGAAATATTCGATTTGGAATTAGACGAATAAGAACGTATTTTTCATGAGCTACAACTTTGTTTCTGTTTGATTGATAGGCTTTACTGATACACCATTTTTTTGGGTTTTTTATAAGCTACACTTTTGCTAAGGATATTTTTTTCGATAAAATAGTTACTTTTTGAGTTATTTGCGAAAAACCGTCTGAAAACCTAGTTTTTTTGTCGAAAAATCAACATTTTCAATGGCAAATAACTCGAAAAGTATTGACTTAATTAAAAAACTCTATAGAACAAAAGTTGCTTAAAACCAGTCAATTTATCCATTTCCGCTCTTATCTTAAACGTATGTTTTTTCACCCCCCGAGACTGAAGACTGTCACCCCCCAAGTAAAAGCAACGAACGGCACAATTTCAACTTTGAAGTGGAGGGTAAGTAGAACCTAAATCCAAATTTTCATGCAATTCGGAGCTGCCCCTGAAAATTACACGATATCGCCGAATTTCCCGTTCATTTACTGGGCTATTTCCAGTATGCATAAAAATAAAAGAAACTTATATTCCACTACAAAAAGTTTAGAATGCTATGTGTGTTTATTTTCTGTTTTAGCAAAATAAGAAAAGATGCTAACCGTATATAAACACACGTGAAGCGCACGTGTAGCACGTGCTCTTCAAAATCAGTAAAATAATAACAAATAGATAAAAGTAAAATTAAAATGTATTTTTTACTATGTGATAAATATTTACTTTTCGATATTTAGATAGCACACGCATTTTGGAATATTTATATTACCCCAAGTTGCGATAATAACTGCAGATTTAGAAAAAATGCTTTTTTCCGCAAAACGCCAGGAAATTTTGACATTCCTGTCAAAATTTCTTGAAGAAAAAGTCAGGACTTCCTTACTGTAAGGAAATGTCATTTCCTTACTGTAAGGAAATGATATTTCCGTACAGTTGTTAGTGTTCTACATAAATGATAGAAAACACAAAATTCAACCTCAATACGTTTCCATAGTAACCCAAGTAATTTTATTAGGAATTTCAAAGTACCATTTATTTGGGAATAAAATTATCGCGTTTTTTTTAAATCAATCAATATCTGTCGAATTTTAAACGATTTGCGGAAAAATAGTATGTTTACCTCGTAGGAAAAGCCACATTCCTGGACTCTGTGTTGCTAAGTCGAGGCTTCTTCTTCTTCTTCTTAACTCAGGCGAGACTCGTTAGTCTCTGGCACTTGGTCATAAGACCTTTGTACCAAACCCTGTTCTTCTCCTTAAACTTTAATAAGTCCTGTGGCCTCAACGAAGGCCAACAGTTTTCTTATTGGTAGTTTTAAGATCTCTTCTGGTTCAAACCTCATTTGACCAGTGAAGTTCTGCCTTACATCACCTAGCACACTGCAATAGCATAGTATGTGTATGGCAGTTTCTTCTTCCATTTCGCACTTTCTGCACCATGGTTCATTCACCTTACCTAGTTTGTATAGGTGATTTCTTAAACGACAATGTCCAGTCACCATTTCAGTGACCGTTTTGATCTCTCGTTTATTGAGGTTCATCAAACTGTTCGAGAGTTTTTTATCAATATTCTTGATTATTTTTTTAGTCTGGATTTGCCCTTGAGTGGTTCTCCATTTATTTTGATGATTCTTTATCAGCCATTTCTGAACCTCGTTTTTCATAGCATCTTTAGTGATGCCACAGAAAGGTTCTGGGCCTTCAAAAGTTTTTCTCGAGCCTTGTTTCGCTAACATATCTGCTCGTTCGTTCCCATGCACCCCTTCATGACCCGGCACCCATATTAAAGACACTTTGTTGTCTTTTGCCAGGTTATTGAGGAGATCTTTGCAGTTTCTCACCAGTTTTGATTTGGTGAGAGGGTTCTTTACAGCCAGAATAGCCGATTGGCTATCTGTGTAAATGTTGATTCTCTTAGCTTTAGGGTCCTCATCAATTATTTCATCAATGCAGGCCACCAAAGCAAAAACTTCAGCCTGGAACACCGTTGTATGTTGACCTAGGCTGTAAGATTTATTATAGTTACATGTTTGCCCAAAGACTCCTGATCCAGTACCATGGGCAGTTTTAGATCCATCAGTGAACCATATTAAGTCTCCATTAATGTTTGGGACTTTTTGTTCTCTAGATGGTATAATTGTGTTAATCTTCTCAGTGAAGATTAGTTCTGGTGTCATCATATCTAAGTTCATCATAAAGATGTATTCCTCAAGTATAGTCCCAGTAATGTATGTGTGGCTATTCAATACATAATTTGGCCTCCAAGTATTGTTTGCTTTGAGCCTCAGGATGGTCATAAAGGCTACCGCCGAAATATACAATTCCAGCGGAGGGAGACCTGTGATAGCCTCTAATGAAGCCGTTCCTGTACTATTCAAGGCTCCTGTTATATTTAGAAGCGCTTGTCTTTGTAGGGTGGTGAGAGTGGTCACACAAGATTGCAAAGCCGTCTTTCTCCACCAGAGTACTGACCCATAAGTAACTGTCGGTCGTATCACTTATGTGTACAACCAACATATCACCTTTGGTCTCAATCCCCAGGTTTTACCTACAACTCGTCTGCAGTTCCAGAAGAGTCGCTTAGCCCTATTGGTTATATTGGTAATATGAGTATTCCAATTGAGTTTCGAATCCAGGGTTACCCCTAGATACTTAACCTCATTGGTTCTTTCCAGTACCTCTCCAAATAATTTCAGCTCACTCAGTCCAGTAAGCTTCCTCTTATTTGTAAAGGCTACCAGTTTAGTTTTAGAAGGGTTCACGGAGAGGTTCTCTTTCAGACACCAGTTCTCTATGTAGTGAAGGGCATATCGCATCTGATACGCAACAGTGCTGGGAAATTTTCCCCTAGTTACTATCACGATATCATCTGCGAAACCCTGGACCCAGATTCCTTGGGCGCTTAGCCCATGAATCAGATCATCGACAACTATGTTCCATAATGACGGTGACAATACACCGCCTTGAGGGCATCCCTTAGTTGCCCTCAGATTTATGGTATCTTCATGCGTATCTGTGGATATTATTCTGCTCTGAAGCATCTGAATAATCCACTTGCATGTTGTGTTGTTGATTTTCTTCCTCACCAGTGCGCTTTGTATAGACTCGATTGAGGTATTATCAAATGCACCTTCTATATCTAAAAATGCAGCAAGGGCGACTTCTTTCTGATGCAGACTCCTTTCGAGTTCCGACACTAGATTGTGCAGGGCGGCTTCACCTGATTTCCCTGCCTGATACGCCCATTGCCGTTGGTGCAGTGGATTTTCATTTAAATTGTTTTTCTTGATGTGTTCGTTCAAGATTTTTTCCATGGTTTTTAACATGAATGAGGTCAGACTTATAGGCCTGTAAGATTTTGCTAAGGTGTAATCTGTTTTTCCTGGTTTGGGAATAAACGCCACCCTTGCCCTTCTCCAAGCTTTGGGAATGTATCCCAGAGCATGGCTAGCTCTAAATATTGTGATCAGGGGACCCATGATTATTTCCAGACCCTCCTGGAGAAGCTTAGGAAATATACCATCCGGTCCCGCAGTTTTATAATGTTCAAAAGTTTCAATAGCCCATCTGACCTTGTGAGAACCAAAGATCTCGTCAGAGGTCAGCCAGTCCCTTTTGGTTGGGCTATTGTTTGCTTGATGATTATTATTAGCAGTCAATTGCGTCGACCCTGGAAAGTGAACACTTAAAAGATGCTCTACAGCCTCCTTCTCTGTGTCCGTATACTTCCCATTGGGCAATTTCATTGACTTGGGTTTGTTAATGTTATCTCTTTTGAGGATTCTGTTAACCCTGGCGCTTTCAGGTACACTTTCAATGTTTTCACAGAATTCTCTCCAGGATCTTTCCTTAGCGGATTGGATTTTCTTATTATAGGTTTTCAGTTTAGCCTTATATGCTTCCCAATCACCTGATTTCTTCGCCCTATTGAAGAGCCGTCTTGTTTCTCTTTTGAGATCAGACAGCTCCTTATTCCACCAAGTTACTTGCCTGGGAGGGTGACTTTCTTTTAACGGGCAGTTTTCCTCATATGAAACGACTATTGCATGCTGCAACCAGTCTACTGCCATCTCAACCTCAACATTGTTTTTTGGCCTTTTAGGATAATTCCGTACCCTTGTTCCAAGATCCCTCTTAAAGGATTCCCAATCGGTCACCTTAGGGTCTCTATAGAACCTTGGTTCCGGTTTGACTGAGTTTATCTCAAAGCATATGTATGCATGATCCGATAAGGATAACGCATCCGACACATGCCAGTCAGATATTATGTTCCCAATCCCCATAGAGCATAGGCTTAGGTCGATTAGTGATTCTGCTCTTGATGTCCTGAAGGTGGGCTTATTACCCCTGTTCAGAAGATCAAGTTCAGTAGTGCAAAGGTACTCAAAAAGTAACTTACCTCTATTGTTTGTATCTCTGCTTCCCCAAATGATGTGGTGGGCGTTGGAGTCGACTCCAATGATAAGTTCTGTATGCTTATCATTGGTGTATTCTAGAAGGTTCTCTAGGTTAGTCCCTGGAAGTTGTTCTTTACTGTCAATAGGAAGGTAGAGAGATGCAATAATCAACTCTGTAACCAACCCATTGCAATTCAGTTTAATTCTGGCAGCTGTCATGTCTCCCGTACAGAGCTCCATAACTGGTACCAGGTTAAGGTCAGATCTAAAAAATATACAAGTTCTGATTTTATTGTCAGGTACTCCCAAAATTAGTTCCCATCCCTTAACATTTAATCCCCGTATCTTACCTTCATTTATCCACGGTTCTTGAATAAGCACCATATCAATGTTTTTCTCAGCTACTTCCTGGCACAAAAGTGCCGAAGCTGTTTTTTTGTGCTGCAAATTGATCTGTATGATCTTAATTTTGCAGTTTATTCATTTTTGGGGTCTCTAACAGGCCCTCTTGTAATTTCTTCCACCTGCATAGATTCCCCTTCGGCCTCCTGCAGTTCGGAAGTAATCGTTGCAGGTTTTGGTTCCCCAATGTTCCCAGCCTGTCTTGCTTTACCCTCTTCCAACGGTATAATACTTGCTCGCTGTAGAAGGTAATAAGGCTTCCATTGAAGCCTTTCGAGCTGTGCTTCTGACTCCTTATCAATTCGGAGACTCACATGCAGTCCTCCGTCAGTTGCTGGTTTGGAACTCAGAATTGCCCAACGACTGGTCCTTAGTTCAGGATTTTGTTTTTCAATTCGTGCCAGTGGCACTTTCAGATCCTCATTTTTAGTCTCTGGAAGGTACATCAGTACACGCTTCGATTTTGGGAGTTCCTCAGCCTTAACGACCTTCCACTCCGTATTTTCTTCCAAGAAATCCTTTGTGATCTTAAAGGACTCCTCGTCAGCACATATCAACCCATAGTATCCATCCATGAGCCGATTACCTTCGTAACGAGGTGCGCAAGGAACCTCATCGATAAGTTTAATTAGGGCCTCTTTTATTGCCCCAACGTCTTTTTCCGTTACAGATATGTCTGGGTATTCTTTGGGAATTATTGCCGTCTTTATTCCCGTAAGAGCTGCTTTGTAGTTGCTGCTGAGCTTTTTGAAAGAGGCAGCAGCAGTTCTGCTCTTTTTTGTTAATTTCTCCTCAGGAGTGCTTCTATCAGACACAGTCCGTTTGACAGCTTGTGTGATTTCGGCATTTCCAGGAGTTTTGTTTTGAGGTCTAGGAGGTAATTTGACCTTAGAAGTGTCAATTCCCTGTTCTCTCATTTTCCGAAGCTTTCTTCTCTGTGCCCCAGATATTTTTGGCCGAGAAACCTCATCCTCAGCATCTTTTAAAGGAGTCCGCATTGCGTCCTCAGTATTTTTATTACCCGATGTGATGGGATTATTTTCTTCCAGATTCTGCCGAACAGTCTCAGTGGAAGTTTGATTGTTTGTTGGGTTCTCCTGCGAGACCCCTAGGGTTAAATCTTTTAAATTTTTGAATGGTTCCATATTGATCCCACGAGTATGGGAGAAATAAACTGTCCATACCAGCAGCGCTCCCTGTGCCGGTCGAGGCTTGCGCCTCGACTTAGCAATCTTCACAGTCGTCCAGGAATGTTAAGATTTTCCTACCCGGTAAACAATGTACTATTGTTTTGACTGACTAAGATATAGCAGATTTTCTGCAGTTGAATATTTAGTAAAGTATAAATAATATGACAGAGTTAGCAGTTTTGCCGCAAAACAAGAAATTGTATGCTGTGGTGATTATGCAAAAATTCAAAATATCAAAAGTTGGACTTTAGCCTATTAGTGTCCGACTGGTATATTACTTGACAAATAATGACATGATTTCGAAGTCAGTTAAGTATGATATAATGCCTTATTGCGTTATTTTGAAAAATAACGCCCTAGGGTAATAAGTTTAAATAATTAGTTAAATACTGTCAAGTTGACAAATAACAACCTAAGTATAACTATAGTTACCACAATTACGTTACGACTATTGCTGGTAAATGTACTTATTTGAAAACTAATTAATTCAAAATTCATTCAAATTTTTGGCATATAAAGAATAAAATAATTTATGGTACGGGAGCAAAATATGCTAAATTTGCAGTCACTCGAGGGTTATGGGGACCTATTAGCTTGTGATTGTTAGGTCCTAAAACCAAAAAAAGTTAAGTAAAATTTTTCACTTTAGTGGGGACTTTCCATTTTTTAATTTAATTTTCCATTTCCAACAATCGTTTTTTTCCTATTATAGGATCATTCATCTATCCATAATTCGAAAAAATATCTCAAATAAAAGTTGCTTATTTTTACGTAAAGAATTCAAATCTGCAATAAAAATTTGGGGGTCCCATTTAAGATTTTAAAGTAAACCCCCACCTCACCTCCGTGGGGGGCCGTGTTTGGTACCATTCGATATATTTTTTAAAAAAAATTTGAAAGTGTATTTTGCAGTTTTTCGATCTGATGTTCATTTTGCGAAATATCGCGGGGTTTGTATTTAAAATTTTTAATTTACCCCCACCCCTCTCCGTGGGGGGGTCTTGTTTAGTACAACTCGATAGATTTTTGATAAATATTGAAGAAGTATTTTTTAGTTTTTCGATCTGAAGTTCATTTCGCGAAATATTCGCTTTTTTTGTGAAACTTTTTGACTCACCCATTTCCTTACGCCCCGCTCAAATCGTCAGATTTTTAAAATATACACTCTTTTGCATATACTTAACTTACCTTATCTTAATCTGACAATTTCTCCTTAACGAACTTCCCTGTGTTAAGAGCCAAGATATGGTAGAGGTACATCTGCAGGGTACCAGGTTTCTCCCCATGTGATAATCTGACACGCTCGAATAACTGCAAAAATCCCCGCTTGGGCTCCCCTACCATTAGTCGAACATTAAACATTGAATGCACCACAGGTATTATTAATAATAACGCTTTCGGTCAACGTATATCCCTCGGAACAAAAGCCCTCGGTATATACACCATTGACCTCAAGCGTTATTATCCTTGTAATACCCTTGGTACCTTAATAACGATTACACTCTCGACGATTATGCTTTTGATAAATTAATTGAATATTATATTATAATATTTAAATTTGGGCAATACTCTGTGCAGTTCTAAATTCGTCCCTGAACAGGTAAAAACAAATAATCCTATCCTCAGGTTGTAGTTCTGTTAAATTATGTTACTGTAAATCCTCTAAACTAAATGTTTACCAGAGCAAGGGATTATAATTTCTCGAAATATTTTTAGACATTAAGCTGCCCAAAAAGTTCAACCACGAGATTTTTCCATGTCTTTGAAAGTACTAAAAGAGGAAAGAGGAAATCAAGGAGAGTAAAACCTGTGTAAATTGTGAGGTTTCCTAGAAAAATCTGCTCGAAAATTGAATTTTCGTCTGTAAAGAAAAGCGCATGTCCTGCGACTATTTCTTCCCTTCCATTTGCCATTTTAAAAATCGATTGAGTAGTATTGATTACACAGGCCTACAGAAAAAAAAAATGTTTTGGTGCCGTGAATCTTTAAGCTGATTTTTATTATATTAGGGGCGATAAATCGAAATATGGATTTCGTTTTTTTGTATCAGCTCTAGTTTTATGGATATAACAAATTCCGAAATTAGAGTTTTAATATTTGAGATAATGAAGAGTATGCTATTCAAAGGAATATACATTGATAATTAAACTTACTCCTCAGTATATATTTGTTGTTCTCACTGTATTATGCCTTATTTATGGAAGAAATAATACTTTAATGTCGTTACATTACTATTTTATAAGAAAATAAAACAGCTTGAAGAGTATTTTTAAACTTTTAGAATGATACATTTACCACTTGTAAACCCATTCAGCCTCCACCTAATAATGGCTCATAGCCCATGGACCATGCTTCGCCTACATAGAAAGGAGGCTGTCCCAGATAAGTATGGAAAAACTTAAAGCTGGAATATTTGATGGAGCACAGGTCAGACTTCTTAAAAAGGATCCGGCTTTTGTGGGGTCAATGAATGAGGAAGAGAAAAAAGCTCGGTTTTCATTTGTGGACATTATGAAAAATTTTCTGGGAAATCACAAAAGTAAAAACTATGCTGAGCTGGTAAACCGTTTGCTGAATAACTTCCAATCACTTGGATGGAATATGAGCATCAAAGTCAACTATTTTCACACCCACCTGGTCCGTTTCCCTGAAAACTTAGGTGACACAAGTGAGGAGCAAGGTGAGAGACTTCACCTAGAGATAAAAACTATTGAGGACCGCTACCAAGGAAGATGGACACCCATATGGTGGCAGATTTTTGCTGGGGTTTTAAGAGAGGCTGTTTAAAGTTCATTCCAGGAAATCAACGCAAGCTAAGCTTTCGTTACGTGAAGTAAAGTTTTTTTTCTATTTTGTTAGTTTTTTCTCAAAACTAATTGTATATCTGTTTCATTGTACACAGGGTTTTATTGTAGTTAAATGGCTTAATTCGCAGACGACATAGTTTTGTTCTCTGACAACCTCAAGGAGATATGTGCAATGCTACATGAACTTCAGTTAGTGTGTGCCAGTGTAGGTCTTAAAATAAACAACTCCAAAACAAAATTCATGACAAACCTATTACCTAGCGGAAATATCAATATTGGAGACAACGAAGTAGAGCTAGAAGAAAAATACATATATTTTGGACACGAAATAAAGATCACAACAGACAACCCAACATGCGAACTACGAAGAAGAATAAACCTAGCATGGGCAGCCTATGGAAAACTCAAAGACATCTTTAAAAGAGATATACCAATTTCTTTAAAACGTAAAACATGTGACCAATGTGTGTTGCCTGTGGTGACTTATGGTGCCGAAACTTTGACATTGACAGCTACAACTTCTAAAATGCTGCAAACAACTCAGAGGAAAATGAAAAGGTCAATGCTGAGTATGTCGCTTCGTGACCGAGTTGGAGATTAACAATTAAGACTAAGAACATGAGTTACCGATGTAATTTCCCGAATTGCCACCCTCAAGTGCAACTGGGCCGTGCACGTCGCCCGAATCAGGGATGGGAGGTGGACGAAGAGATTACTTGAATGGAGGCCGAGATTAGACCAAAGTAGTAGAGGAAGACCCCCTACTCGTTGGACTGATGATCTCAAAAAAATGTCAAGAAATTGGATGCAAAGTGCTCAAAATGGAGCACAATGGACAAAAATGAGGGAAGCCTATGTCCAGCAGTGGACGCAAAGGGCTGGACGATGATAATGAAATGACTTAAAATATACGTATTTTTTAATTGTGTGGTTTTTATTTCAATTTAGTATATCCATATGAGCATATTCGTATTTTAATGCATAAAAGCTGGCATGACCTACGTTATCTTGAAAACTAGAGCTGATAGCGCAAAACTAAAGCCATATTCGGAATCAGCACCCCAAATATACCTAAAATCAGCTCTAAACACTTTGGCACCAAAAACACTGTAGGCCTGTGTTATATTTTTCAAAATTTTGGTATATCTTGTAATGGTGCCCGAAAGGTGTTAATTTTGACCTAAACTTGTAACGTTAACCTTAAACTAACCTTTGTTAGTTTTCACGATGAGAAACTTGCAAAAAAGGCATAACGAACACTTCGTTAAAACGAAAAATTTTACCTTGGAAAAGTTGGGGTATAAGAGATAAAATTCTGGTTAAACTTCGTATTGAAATCCGACGGTAATATTAACATGCGTACTGATTAGAGAATTCTCTTCCAAGTATAGTCCAAGTAATGAAGCTTAAAATAGGACAAAACCTCACAATTTTTACAGAATGGAAAATAAGTAGTGGATAGTGTAAGGATCAAAATCTATATCATTCCGAAAGGCGTTTTTACCATGGGGGTGGTTGCCACCCCATCTTGGAGGTGGAAATTTTTTATTATATTTTAATCGCAAAAGTTGGTAAAAACGTTCATTCTAAGCAAAAAACGTTCTATACATTTTTTTGATAAAATTGATAGTTTTCGATTTATTCGCTGTCGAAAGTGTTATTTTTCTATCGAAAAAATCAATGTTTTTATTAAGATTTCTGCTAATAACTCCAACAGTTTTGGTTTTATCAAAACAACTTTACTTAACAAAAATGTACCTTTTGAAAAAATAAACAAAACCGTGTTTTTAGATTTTCTTTAAGACCAATAGTAATCGAGCTATACTTTATTATATGTAGGCTCTTCTTCATCAAATGCTAAATATTGTAGTTTCTAAGTCAAAAGACGGGAAAATTATGCATTTTTGAGAACAACGCGTTCAAACTAATTTAAAGTATTAAAAATATCTATCTCCGGAAATAAAAAAGTCTCTAGCTCAAAAATTAAGTGACATAATGAAAAGAATGTCAGTTCCTATTTTTTTTTCAGCGAAAAAGTGATTGGAAGCAACCCCTTAATCATTACCCTAATTAAAATTAGCCATTGACCTTATTTGGTCTTTTTTATTTATGTATTATTAATAGGTTTTAGAAGTTTGACCGGCTTAAATTGATTAGTTTAAAAAAATGGAGTTAAAAGCGAACAACGAATTTTTGTAGTTTGGAAAAAATTGCCCTTTCTTCAGAATAGCAAGATGAGCATCAGAGATACGAAAAAATGTTTAAATATGAAATTGTAGCTTTTTTGATTTCCAAGAACCTGACTTGCAAAAATTTTTCTACGGTAAAAATTTAGTGAGCTATTGACAATTAAAACTTGTAATAACATGCAAAAACCAACCTTTACCAACCCTTTCAAAGTCATCTCTTTTTGCGACTGAGGATTCTAAAAAGATTTAATATTAATAAGCTAATAGACCTTGTAAAAACCTACAAAATTCTTCTTTACCAAACTTTTTAGGATAAAAAATAAGAAAGTTACGGTTAATAAATCAATATATTTTTTCGAAAAAAAATAATAATGTAAGTATTATTTAAGTATTATATAAAAAAACAATGTAAGTATATGTAAATGTAAGTTAGCGGTCTTTTTAGTCATTGGCCTTATTCATTCTTATTTATTTATGTATTATTAATAGATTCTAGAAGTCTGACTGGCTTAGAATGATTAGTTTAAAAAAAAACAGGAGTTTAAAGAGAATAACGAATTTTTGTAGTTTGGTAAAAGATGCCATTTTCTTCAGAATATAAAGATTAGCATCAGATATACGAATAAATGTTTCAATATAAAATTGTAGGCTATTTAATTTCCAAGAACATGGCCTGAAAAAATTTTTCTACGGCAAAAATTGAGTGAATCGTAAATGAGTATACCTATCGAAAAACATTGATTTTTTCACACTTCCGATGGCAAATAAATCGAAAACTATTAATTTTATCAAAAAAATGTATAGAACATTTTTTGCCTGAGAATGAATGTTTTTATCAACTTTTGCGGTCAAAATATAATAAAAAATTTCCACGGTAAAAAGGTAAAAGCGCCCTTCGGCATCATATAGATTTTGATCTTTGGACTATCCACTACTTATTCTTAAATTTTCAAGAAAATCGATCCATTCTCTAAAAATTTCGAGGTGGAAAGCTTCGGTTCCCGGCCTAGTAAGCTAAGCTAAGCGCACAAACAAAATGGTCAGATTATGTCGAAGTATTCGTTCTATTCGCTACGTTCCCATGTTCTGCTTATTTTATTACAGTGTTCGTCCGACTATGGTAGTAGAGAATCTGGAATACGCCTCTAACCATTGAGCATCAACTGACAAATGTTCGCTTTTGACCTTTCAACGGTTACAGACACTCCTCCGAAAATGATCGGCTCGTTCGGTTCGGCAGAATTTTGCACGCGAACACGTACTGACTGGAACAATTTATTACAGCGCGCTCTGCTCGTTCGGTTCGTTCGGAGAAAAATGCTTGGGGTCATATACGTTTCTCGAGCTTAAAAAGTAGTCTAAATATAATGATAAATTGTACGAAAACTATTGGGCTAATTGATTTCATTTTTTTTTAATTTTAAAGGCGGACTCTTAAGGAGTATAAAACATATGTGAAAAGTTAAAAAAATAATTAAAAACATGGCGGCCGCGTCTAGTAGCGTAGAACGTGTTTTTTTTTTCAGGTCAAACGGTGGGCATGATTCAGCTCGTAATATTTATTTGAAACAAAAAATGTTTATTTGTTATCATTTTTTAGAGTCATAGTTCTCGTGTGACGAGAGGAATTTAAGAAAAATAATTAATTACGGAAATGGTCGAAATTTAAAAATAAGTCGTAATTTTCACCAAAAAAATTGTCTATTTTTTTATTGCTATTCGAAAATGGTTAAATTTATTCAAAAAAGCTCTCGTCACACGATAGTGAATCTAATTTAGAATATGTTTGCCATAAATGAAGTTAATCGGACGAACGGTTAAGCAGTTATCATGCCCACCGTTATGAAAAATGCTATTTCGAGAAAAATGTGTTTAAAGTTTTGCAAGACCTGCGGAGCGACCCGACTAGTTCCGTTTAAAGCAGCTGTAACTTCGTCAATAATTCGAATATCAAACTCGTTCTGGTCTTAAAATGTTTCTAAGAGATGTACCTTTTAAAATAAGTAAAAAAAATAAAATCGATTTTTTGAAGCCGAGAAACGTATATGACCCCTTAAGTCAATACGCCCCTTTATCCATCCGTTTTTGGTAGGAAGCTAGGACAAATAATCCGGGACAAAAAATCCCTAAAAATTATCCCTGGACAAAAAATCCCCAGACAAAAAATCCCCACAAAAAATCCCCACAAATAATCCCCACCAATATTCCCCACAAACAATCCCCGGACAAATAATCCCGGACAAAAAATCCCCACAAATTATCCGTGGTCAAAAAATCTCCAGACAAAAAATCCCTACAAAAAATCCTCACAAATAATCCCCACAAATAATCCCCGAACAAATAATCCCCGGACAAAAAATCCCCACAATTTTTTTTGGACAAAATATCCCCACAAAAAATCCCGGACAAAAAATCCCCAAAAAATATTTGCTGCCGAATAGTTCTCTAAAAGTATTCCCGTGAATGCAATCTACGCAAATGTTTTTCAGCCTCAGTGCATGAGAGTTATAGCAATAGCCATGAAACCAGTTTTCGGCACGAAAATAATGATTAGCAATTAAAATTAAGCATAAATTGTAATTTCGAATACCAAATTTCGAATTCTAATTGTGAGTTTTTTCAAAAATCGTGAAAGATATAAGAATAGGGTAAGGCTGTGGGAATCATGTAATTACTCGCTTAAATATTTTGCTCACTCTGCTTTGAATAACTCAAAACATGTTCAAAACATTGTCTATTTGTGATGATAACCGCTGGTCCTGAAAACTATAATCTTGATTGTAATGCAAAAAATCCTGTTCCTTTTTGTAAATTTAACGTCAAAAATATTTAGTCATCATCATCATCAATGCGTTATAACTCTTCGAGAGTCTTTGCCACGTTTACTATTTCCTTCTGTTTGTCGGTCCTGTGCCACTATTTCCAATTGTCTCACTCTCATTGTCTCCCAATCTTCTGTGACTGCATATTTCCACCTTTTTCTAGGCCGTCCTACAGACCTTCTCCCATCTGGCCTCTCCCCGAGCAGCTATGTCTGGTTTGATTTATGGATACATTTTCAAAGTTTTTTTTATGGATGCACACAGATCCTCAATTACGCTTTTTAAAAACCGGATATCGAATAGTAATGCCCATAAATTTGTTCCCAAAAACACCAAAAAAGTCAAAATATTCGAAAGGCTTTGTATAACTTTTCTTGCGATGCGTGGAACGGATTTTTGGCATTACAATCACGATTATCGTTTTCAGAGCCAGCAGTTATCATCACGAATAGACAATATTTTGAACAGAGTTATTCAAATCAGAGTGAGCAAAAGACTTAAGCGAATAACTAACTACAACATGATTCCCACAGCCTTAGCTTATTCCCCATATCCACCATTTTTGAAAAAACTCACAATTGGAATTCGAAATTTGGTAACCAAAATTACAATAATTCATGCTTAATTTTATTTGTTAATCATTATTTTCGTGCCGAAAAGTGGTTTCATGCCGATGGCTATTACAACTCTCATGCACTGAGGCTGAAAAACATTTGCGTCTATTGCATTCACGGGAAAACTTTTTAGGGAACTATTCGGCAGCAAATATTTCTTGGGGATTTTTTGTCCGGGATTTTTTGTGGGTATTTTTTGTCCGGGGATTATTTGTCCGTATATTATTTGTGGGGATTTTTTGCGGGGATTTTTTGTCCGGGGATTTTTTGTCCAGAGATAATTTGTGGGGATTAATTGTCCGGGGCTTATTTGTCCGGACTCCGTTGGTAAAAGTATATTTATAAAGGACCATAATAAAAAAAACGTGAATGAAAAGCAGGTAATGTAAAAAGTAGAATGTTACACATTAAAAACTAAATGACGTTATATTTTATTTCATTTTAAATAGTTTCTTAATTAGATCTTAATTATGTAAATTTATTTTTGTATTAATGGTCAATTTACGATGCCACAATACATTAGTGACGTCCAAGAACGTGTCATTCGAAACCAAGTCTTATTATTTATCATCTAGATATATTTACGCATTCCAGTAATGATCATCTAAAAACGAAGAAATGTGCAATATCATGAACATGTAACCATTAGTTTTAGAAGTAATTACCTACAAAATTGAAGGACAATATATTTAACTATTTGTGTAATAAATCATTGAAACTTATGTTAAAACTAAGTGGAATATTTTTTTAAAAATGTTAGTAGACCCAATACATTTACCACTAAATTATGGACAGTTCAGCTCAAATACAGAAATTCAGATAATAATTATAGATATATCTTGTTAAATAGATAAGATGAAATAAAATGTAATAATGTTTCTTCCATGATCATTTTTGGAGTTTTCCTCGATTTTTTTTTATTTACATTAACGTGCTCGGCAACTATGGCCACTCGCACGGGACGATTACAAACAAGATTACAAGAGGTATAATTAAAGAGCATTAACAAGTTATGTCATAAAAAAAATTAAAGTTTATGATACAATGATATTTTTTTTAAAAACTGAAGAACTCTGTCTAACTGGTTGGTATCACTTAGAATGTCACATAGCTGCGGTTTTAGTTTGAGCTGTTGTCTTACTACACTGAACTGATGACATTCGGTAATAATGTGGTTCACGGTAAGTTGGCACTGGCATGTTAAACAGATAGGCCTGATATCTGATGACATCAGGAAGCCGTGAGTAAGTTTGGTGTGGCCTATACGGATTCTTCTTATATTTCTAAGGTCTTGTCTAGAGAGTCCTGTGGGGCCAGTGTAAAGTGCCTCGAAAATTTGCATGAGCGTCGTTTCGGTATTTTCTGCCGAGTAGGTATCAACGAACTGTCAATACCGATGGAATGGCACCGTCCCATTCAAACAGTGAAGCGAGATTGCGGCCAACGTACAAGAGAGATGCCCTAGAGAGAGACAGAGAATGGCAGGGAAAATTTGCTACAACTACCATCAGAGTTGCCAGATGTGATTTTATAAATCCCCCACTTAGAAACTGAAATTCCCTCAAATTGAAGCTCAAATCCCCCAAATTTAAATTTGTGACGCATTTTAATAAATCAGTAGTCAAATGTAGAGAACAGTAAACCAAAATTATACTACTTATCAACAGAGGGCCCTGGAAATAATTCATAGTAATAATTCACAAATTTAATTTACCATGACTTCTTAAAATCTTCTATAATTGTCCCCCCCCCCAAATCCCCCAACCATTTCTGCTTAGAAAAAATCCCCTAGACGCTTTCAAATTACTCCAAAATTGTGGGAAAATACCCCAATCTGGCAACCCTGACTACCACTATAAATTTTTTTGTTTACGAAAGATGACGATTATCTTCCATCCTTCCCTGACTACGCTATCTCATCCTGGCCGCATTAAATTCGCTTCGTGCCCATTCCATCAGTATTGAGTTATATATGATCAGTATCTATTATACATAGTAGACAGTACCTCATTGACAAAACAACTTAGATCCAAAAAAGAAAAACTCAAGTATAAAACCTAAACTAAAACGGAAATGTAAGATATCAAAAAGCCAAAATATCTGAAAAAATAAAGGAAACTAGTAAAACAAAAACCAAGTAAAGTGCACAGTAAGTAAAGTGTTTGTAATCGCTGTTAATTTGGAACAAGGTCAGCAACCAAAACATGAGTGATTGTGTAGTCAGTGTAGTGAATTCTAAACTGTAGAAACAAAACCCGATTTTTTCAACTTATATAAATAAGTTACAGAATCTGCCACATTATGTAAAAGTAAGTGTACTGGACTATTAATGGATCAACAAGGAAAATAATCCTTTTTTTATTTAAACACAAAACCACATCAACCGCGCAGGGTTATTAGTGGATATAACAATACAAAAATAGAGTTATACAATTTGATGTCTTTTAAATATGTTAACACTGATGAAATTTTTTTGGTGAGTATTCTCTTGAGGTCATCATCTGTGATTCTATGGGATCTTCTTTCTTTCTGGAATTGCGGACACTCAAGTAGGATATGTTTGACAGTCAGTGGATCGAAGCAGTTGGAGCAGATTGGTGGTGGTTCTTATGGCTACTCCGAAGATTAATATTGGATTGCTTAAAAATGAGTTTCTTGAAGACATAAGATCTTAGGGCATGTTTCATTTATTAGAAGTTTTAATTGTTCTAAATGGGTATATAGAACCCATTAATATTCTACTGTAATATAAAGGGGTTAGACATTTTCGAGTTCTGCCTGAGAATGTGTTTCATCGGTCTCTTCTGTGGAAGAGAAATTATTGGGGCTTAGTTTCTTTCTTAATCGAGTTATATTATTTTTTAACTTTGAATTGTGGGTATAAGCGTGAACAAAATTAAGGATCTGAATTAGTTCGGCTGTTTGGTTCGAATAATCTTTTGAAGTTATTTCAGGATGGTTCGCGTTTAGTGTGTTTTCCAGAAAGTTACATATTTCGTCGTAGTTAAGGACAAATGGTGGTGATCTATTTGCAATTTTGTCTTTAATTGTCTCTAGGGAAAGCAAAAGCTCTTCGCGAGAATTTCTTTTTGACGTTTTTGTCTTTCTCTTTGATTTTCTTGCTACAGGAGAAGTGAAGATCTGTGAATCGGTCTGTGTGGTATTTTCGTTAATTTCTGGAAAAGATGAGATGAGCCTTTTTAGTTGTTTGGTGACGTTTGGAATAATTGGAGGTTGTGGTATTTCTAATGGAGTAGGATTGCTGATATTGTTAGAAGTTGATGCTGTTGGGATTTTTAAAGTGTTTGTTTCATTTGTATTATTTATAGATCTTGACATGTCGTTAGTTTCCATGGTAGGTTCTAATTGATTATTAGAGACCTGTACTGTAGTTAATATGTTTTGGAAAGTTGCTGGGTGTTCGTTAGAGGTGGCTGTTAAGGCTTTGTCAGAATATTTTTGTTCTGTTTGGTTATAAGATATATTTGTTGTAGATTGTGTGTTTTGGGAGGTTTCTGGAAGAGCATTAGAAGTGGTTGGATTAGAATTGGTTGGGTCAGAATTGGTTGTATTAGAAGTGGTTGAATTAGAATTGGTTGGGTCAGGACTGGTTGTATTAGAAGTGGTTGTATTAGCATTGTCAGAGCATTCTGTTTCCTAGTGACCAATAGTCTTGCATTTTGAACAGTTGAATCCTTCTATAGAAAGGTATAATCTGTAAGTGGTATTATTATGAGAGATCATGAAAGAATCGGGAATGGACATTTTTCTAAAGGTGTGACAAACGTTTGCCTTCTAAAACTCAAGACATGACTGTATTCGCTTTCAGGCATTCCTACCCTAAGGAAAGTCATTTTAGAGACGGCATTTATACCCATTTTACGTAGTTCTTGTTCAATTAACGTGGTTGGAACAGTAGGACCAGCGTTTGATATTATTAGTCTTTGAGCTGGAGTGATAAGTCTTCTTATTTCTACTTGAGTTTCTTTTATATTGACATATTCGTGGGAATGCAGCAATGAATCAACCATATTTTTAGAAGAAAGATATATACATATTCTGTTATTGGCGATTCTGGAAGCGAAAGATACGTTACGTGGACCAACTATTGAACCGACGGCTATGATGTACTCTTGAACTTTGGTTCCTTCAATACTAGAAAGAACTATGGCTTCGTCTTTTGTTGGTTGTTTAAACGTGTTAACAACACTGGAATATGAGATGTGAGATGAAGTGTGGGTAGTGTTCATGGTGTTATTCGAAGTCATAATTGATTAATTTCAGAGACGTTGCAAGGCCGGCCTGTCGCCGGTTCAAAAACCGGTGTGGATCTTTACCCAAAACTGGTCGTACATATTTATATTTCTTGGATATTTTATAGGTTATATTATTATTAATATAATTATAATATGATGTGGTTTTTGGTACTCACGTCAGGTTTGCAAGGTTTACATGGTGTTTCCACTATAACTATGTGGAGGAATAAACAAAATAATTTTAAACTGTGTTTTTATCATTTAAAAACTGATAAATTTCGCAGCGGTTTACAACGTGATATATATTACCACTGTCAGGGCCGTACTCGAAAATAACCCTTGATGCAGAAATAAAATGAAGTTGTATTATGAATTTGATTTTAACAGAGTTTGCTGAGATTTTCGTTAATCAAGAGAACCTTAAACATAGAAGTACTTCGTCTTTAGCTGATTCTTCTAACGAAAGTTGACGATAAATTATAGAAACTCTTTTGCTGCCTTTTGCCTTTCTTATTAGTGACTGTTGGTCTTTTAAAACATATTGGCCTTAGAACTTCTCGTTTCTGATTGTCTGTCGTCTTAAAGTTGCACCTATATGCCCTATACCAGGATTGTGTAACTGTAGCTGTTAAACATAATACATATTTCAACGTTGTAGATTTTTTTTTACATTTTTTTTACTTTTCTGTTTCCAATCTGGAAATTGCTAAATTCAAAAATTTTTAAAAATGATTTGGAATTGAAAATCGACACGTCAAAATAAAATTTAACATGTAACTCATTACAATCAATGCTGGTAAATAAACGTGAATCTATTCAAGGTAGTATTTCAAGAAAAAGATTTCGAATTTTACTTAAGATAAATTAACCAAAGTTTATTTTTTAATTTTTTATTTGTATAAGAAACTAAATATTGATTTACATAGTGCTGTGTCAGCTATGCCAATGCAAACATTATTACGACTACATATTTGTATAGTTACATTAACACATGAACAATTACAATATAAAAAATTGTGTAACTTACTTGGACTTGGATTTAGAATTAAAGATAATTTCTTGGAAATTTAACTTGGAGTTAGGAAAATAACAATTTCCTAAATAGTGCGGAAAGTTATACTTTACAGCACGCGATTGCAGTTTGCCGAACGACGCGAAGCGGAGTTCGGCAAGCAGTCGAGTGCGGAAAAGAGACTTTGCGCAAGAATTAGGAACAATATTTTTTCTACGAGCGTTTAAAAAATGACCAAATCTTAATCAATTAATTGAATTAAAAAATAACGCTAATAATAATCCCGAATTAAAATCAATGCAGTGCCTAAATACCTGTTATGCAGTAATGAATGGTGTATATCAATACAGGTTTTAATATTTTAAAGTCATAGCAACGATGTCAAACAAAGCAATTATTGTCAAAAAGCACGTCACACACTTTAAAATTTCCACGCATCTTTACTTACGAATTTTAAAATAATTCAGTGATTTAGATGGCATCAAGTGACGAAGAACTACCCCCATCTATTCTCGACGTTGTCAATAATCTTGATCTGTTATTTTTTTAAATACACAATATGTATGTAAATTCAGTGCGGAAAAGTAATGCGGAAAAGTAAAATTTTCCAAACTAAAACGCGTGCGGAAAGTAAACTTTTTTGTGCGCTCGTAGAAAAAATAGTTTTTGTAGTAAAGAAAAGAGAGACGTTCTCACAAACAATTTATTTTACAACTGACGACCGGTTTCGCAGTCTACAATATTCACAGCATCTTCAGGTCACGGTAAAAGTAAAATTAAATGCTACATATGTATGTGATATATGTGAGTGTGAGGGTTGTTAAACCATATTTACGTACATTTTAGTATTTATATGTATGCATAAATATATACACTTTAATATTGGCTTGATCTTTACCCTTTGATTTCAACCAGACCACTTAACTAACTCTGGTTTTTTGTTATTTGTAGCATTTAATTTTACTTTTACCGTGACCTGAAGATGCTGTGAATATTGTAGACAGCGAAACCGGTCGTCAGTTGTAAAATAAATTGTTTGTGAGAACGTCTCTCTTTTCTTTACTACAATAGTATGGACTCACACATGCAACCCATTCATTATTTAAAATAGTTTTTATTACTGTAGGTATACAATGTATTGAAATTATTTTTAATTATAAACCTATTTTCTGTATATTATCACTATTGTCAAAATAGAGATATTCTTGAGCAAGGAGCACATTTTTACACACTTCCTAAACAACTGATAGAATTTGATATCTGATGGGATATTGTAAAGATCTTCCTTAGATTTCTAAACATATTCCAAAGGCAAAAAGTAGCCAAATCAATTTAGTCTTTCTCGAGTTATAAAATAAAAAAATATTAAAAATGAATAGCCGTTTTGTTTTCATTCTGGTGGAATCTGGAATAGCATTATGTTGTTTTACATGCCATTAGAGTGAAAACTTAGTCTTTTGCTAGCAGTTGCCGCTAGGGCATCTATGCCATTTCGTTCGTTGCGATCCGGGACTGCACGCTGGGGTTTGTTTTGGTTGGATCAGGGAGAGCAGCATATGTGCCTTCTGATGAGAGACTAATAAGTTTCGAAACCGGTAGAGGTGCTTGCTGCACTCTCTGATTGGACTAGAATATGGTTCGGCTGTATTTTCGTTTTGCAACGAAATTGAAAATGGCTATTCATTTTTGATTTACATTTACTCTGATTGGAGTACGTAGGGAACCATTATCGTTGGAACTTTACCGCGCTGAGCAGATGGGACGTGAATTGTAAATTGTAGAATTCCCTCATCTTCCTTAGTCTCAGCATCCGTATGGCTTGCAAATTGTAGAAGCCTCGGAGGTGTAACCAGAGAAGGTTCCCATTGTTTTCATTCTGGTGGAGTGTGGAATAGCATTACATATGTTGTTTTACATGCCATTAGAGTGAAAACAGTCTTTCTTTTTAAATATTACTAAAATAAGAGTCAGAAAAAAATGGAGGGTATCAAATAAAATTGGAGGACGCTAGAAAAAATTAAGGGAATCAGAAAAAAAATGGAGGAAAAGATTGGAAGGAGATACGATAAAATAGTAGGATGTCAGAAAAAATTGAGTGCAGTGACTGTAAAAGGCAATTGATGGTATTCTCCATCACATGGTGTACGGTATTATTTTTTCAAAATATTTTTAACTTTTTTTTCAAGTGTAAGAACAAAACAGATATCATTTTCAATACGTTTTTAACTTTTGCCAAATTCGGTTTGCCAATGAATTAAGAACTTGAACTTTCTCTTTCTTATGTAACAATAAAACGCCTTCTGTTCGCTCTGCACATATTTTTATTACATATTCCATTATTACATCAATGACTATAAAAAATGCAAATAAAAATAACGATTTTATTTAAATTTCTTCGCATTTTGCGTAAATTTTATAACAGGAGAAATCCGGCAGTTACAATAACGGGAATTTTATACTAGAATTTATAAAATATTAATTTATGCTATTAAACCACAATTATTGATAGTAATGAGAATATTTTTTTCCATTTGTTTATGTTTCGATTTTCAATGCGGGAGTCGTTGAAAAATTTTAGATTAAAAAATATTTGATTTATGAAATTTTGTAAATGAATATCAATGTTTATACATAATATTATAACAGTTTTAGAACTTTTTCGGAATTACAGAATTTATTATATTTACGAAATTAAAATGTACTAATTGAACAAAAATTGACTACATTTGAGTACATTTTAGTTAATTCTGTCATAGTAAATAAATTGCTAATTACCTCAAAGTTAAAAATTTTTGCCATGAAGTTTTCGCGAGCGTAAAATTAAGTTTCTTGCATGCAGTGGTGATATATTCAAGTTATATTGTTATGTACCTGTTTTCCAGATATTTTAAATTTATCAAGAGTACAAAATCGCCTAGTATTTCCAAAAAAAATTAAAGAACGGAAAACGGTAACAGTTATACCGACAATATGCTACTTCAAATATGCTACTTCAACTCTTTCCGTATAGATTTTCTTTGAACCTGAACTGCAGTATCAAATATCTACTAGCTTCTATTATACGCCTAAAGTATAACAAGAGATAACCTGGTCTAACTCCTGTTTCAATGAAAATTTTTTCGGTCTCGACATCGTCTACTATAACAAAAAATTTTTGGTTCAAGCTACATATTTTACAAATATTAGATACTCAAACAATCAACTCTCAAATACTTGTTCAAAATCTATAAAGCAGACTAACTCCTTAATTCTCAATGTGTGTCTGAACGCCAGCACATCGAAGTATAAAAATGATAATTACTAATAAAAAAGGTCACCCCAGGTCGACTCAGCCTGAATAAAAATGAGCACCTTGGGTAAAACCAGGGGTAATAATAGTCGGTTGAAGCGTAGCACTGGCCCTGTTACCTTCCTTGCATACCGTTAGACCCTTGATATACATAGCATACTACTCTGCTATAATCCCAAAGCCGCGTTAGCAGTGTAAAACGGGAGATTATCAGCAGTAATTGCACAAGAGCTCTAAAATTCTATATTAATTTTATCGATAAATTTTTTTGTTTTCACGAAAACTTCTTTATTTGGTAAAATTACGAAAACAAACCGAATGATAAAATCAGGAGTCCGAAGGACGAGTGATTGTATCCATTTCGGTTTGTTTGAGTGATTTTACCCTAAATAAAGAAGTTTAAGTATGAAAACGAAAAAATTTATCAAGCAAAATTTAGAGACGAGTGGTAATTTGAAAAGATTATTTTGTGAACCAATATGTATTATTAGTAAATACGGGCATCTGTGAAATATTTTTAAGACAACTAGGATCAATGTCTTAAGTAGGTTATAGATAAATTATTTTATGATTTAAAAATGAACCAATTTATTTATTATATTTTTAATACTGTTTAAATCGAAAATGAACAATTATTAAAAACACAATTTTTATAACTAATATGAGATTTTCCAATGTCGTTCGTAACGTCTAATCTGTCGTCACTTTCAGTATCATTAATTACAGTCGCAGTTGATGTACTGGCAATGCACTCAGTTGTAGTAGTTGTTCTAAGTTTATTAATAATTTTTTTTCTACGAGCGTGCAAAAATGTCTACTTTCGCGCACGTATTTTAGTTTAGAAAGTTTCACTTTTCCGCACGCGTGTTACTTTTCCGCACGCGTGTTACTTTTCCGCACGCGGTTTTTACTTTTCCGCACGCGTGTTAATTTAGATATGTTAATATGGACTTAAAGTAATTATAATACATGCAATAAACTAATATTTAGATATTATTTACTAATTTATTTCAAATATATCTTATTGTGTTCCTGTTTTAATGAAATTAACGCGACAATTCGATGAAATAAAATTATTTTGACATAGTATTCGAAAGTCAAATCGGTAGACAATAACAGTCGTTTTGAATCATCGTCATGGAAACCAAGATCGTCGTCATGCTAACTAATTATATTGAAAGTTTGATTTTGACAACCTTGTCAAAGAATTAATTTGGGTATGTATTTTCATATTAATGAAATTAATTGATTAAGATTTGGTAATTTTTTAAAGACTCTTAGAAAAAATATTGTTCCTAACTCTTGCAGAAGTCTCTTTTCCGCACTCGACTGCTTGCCGAACTCCCGCTTCGCGTCGTTCGGCAAACTGCAGTCACGTGCGGAAAAGAATGACTTTCTGCACTTGTTAGGAAAATAACTATTTTATGATGTTCTTCATTAACTTGTAAATAAGGTTTTAACGAAGAAGCTGTGGCATGTCCAGTTATTTTTATTGCCTCCTGTTCTTGAATTCCTGCCTTAACAAGATGAGATACTACACTGGATCGGCTTGAATGATTTGTTATTTTTTGGTTTTGTGTGTCCAATCCGCATTTTTTTGCAGAGTTCTTCAACCATTTAGCCATTTCATTTAGTCCAATGGGAGTATTTTTATACCATATTCCATTACCTGTTTGCCAGTATGGATTTGGGGTAAGGAAAAATCTATCGCTGGTAATATTTTTACCACGCTTCTCCATGATTTTTTTTATTTAGTCTTATTGGGCACCTTTCTGGATCTTTAATGTTTGGTGTCAGCCATTTTGAATCCGAACACTTTTTTTGACCACCTTGGCATGTTTTGGTAAAAATTGGATTATATTCAATCCTTCCTGTTTCTTTGCCGGCATTATTTATTTCATATTTGAAATAATCAATTCTACAATGAACACCCTCACCACCGCGCCATGCTAACTCGTAAGAGACAACATGAACAAATTTCATCTCTAATCCCAGCGGATTATTTTCATCGCACGAGTCTATAATACTCAAATACTCTTTTTCATCCAGCGCTATAGCACTTTGTTTTCTTTTTTGGGGACGACTTTGTAACTCTTTCCTTTTTGCATTTCTCACGTCTCTTGCCTTCTTAAATTCAATGTCGATAAACGGGTTAAAACTTATATTAAACTCTGAAAAATATTTTTCTTGAATCATTTTGGCTGTTACATTCCAAATAGTTTTAACAGAGTATTCCTTGTAATCTTCACCATTCATTTTCTTCATATTCATTCCCCAATCTTCAAGAACTTTTGCAATTTCTTGAATACTTGTATTATCATTCAACTGATAGTTCCTTACGGTGCAAAATTGCTCAAATTGTGTCCAAACAGAACTTTTTGTCTTAATTGTATTTTGAGGCGTATTATTTTTTAACAAATCTTTAATTTGTTCATGATTATTGTCACCAAATCTAACGCTAACGTCCATTTTGTTTAAATTAAATTATGACGATAATAAATCGCGAAAATTTAAATCGATCAAAATTGCGCGGCCTACTTGCTTCGTGGTCTTACCCAGCTGCGCTGGGTGAGTTCACCACAGTGCAGTGGTGTAATTGGTTTTGCCTAACCCCCAGGTGAATGCATTTTATTTAATTATTATTCACCTGTGTTTTTGTAATAATAAAATAGGAGAATGTAATTTTAGAACTATTTTACTAATTCTACTAATATAATGTGTATTTTAAAAGTAACTATTGTTCCAAAATATTACGTTGTAAATATTCGAATCCTTTTATGTGATAACACTGGTTTGTTGAAATCGGCAACAAAATAGAAGAATTAGTTCTGTGTTCTGTGTATGGTTTACATCGGTTCTGTTTGACGTTTATGAAAAGTTTAGAAATATTTATTTTGAAAATAAAAACTGTAGAAAATTTGAGTATATCGTGGTTAGTGTTTTTAAAATATCTATGTACCAGGGCTGTTCATAAATTAAGTTAGTAAACACAGGTATGTACGTATTATGTGAAATTTAGGGTACCGTAAGTTTTATCAGGGAAGAAACTGTTTTATCAAGGAAGAGGCTGTTTTATCAGTATTACACTAAATTATTGGCTAGAACGACGCGTGGTGATTGGCTGAAAAAGCAAAAACGTCAGAATTTGACAGGTGAAAAAAATAATCAGTAGTAATTGCACCAGAGCTCTAAAATTATTGAATTTTTCCCGAGTGACACTTTGACAGTTTTAATTTCACGACCCGAAGGGGAGTGAAATTATGTCAAAGTGTCACGAGGGCAAAAATTCGATATTAACTTTAGAGATCGAGTGCAATTTGTTGCGATTATTTCATGAATAAAACTGTTCAAAACCAAAATTTAATTGTAATTTATTTATGTAAGTACAAATTAGTACAATTAAACACACAGTTGTTATAAATATTTGACGGTTGAAAGTCATCACTTTTATAATTTTTAAAACATTAATTGTCATTAATGGCACTGAATGTATTTTTTCGTAGCAACCAAGGGTATCTGACATAGTATACTTGACGACGGGACATTATCAAAAATTATCAGTTTAATTTTTATTTCTGTAGCTTTCTATTGGTCAGAATCTCCTATGAATGAAATAATCAAAAATTATCAGTTTAATTTTTATTTCTGTAGCTTTCTATTGGTCAGAATCTCTCCTATGAATGAAATAATCATTATATTATTATTACTAATAAAAAAATAGCTCGCAGAAAAAAGAAAAATGGCACCTGTTAATTCTGACATTACCAAAACTTATGTAAGCACAGTACTTACACGTTTAAACTAATATAGTATTTAATTATTGTAAATATGATTTTAACAGTAGGTACTGTTATACGCCAAATGGAGCTAATAATAAACTCATTAATACTAAATTAAAAGTAGCTTTAATAATTATTAGAGATTCCCTTGGGCCTGTCCCACACAGCAATGTTTTTCAAAAAAAGATTTTATATTACAAAGAGCTACTCTCAGTATTTTGTTTATAATTAGTCGATATCTATATTTTGTCCTTAAATTAGTCATGCAGAAAATCTGTCTTCGCAAAAGTTGGATATCGAAAATGACAATAATATACGAAATGCACTTGTTTTCAGTGAGATATTTTAATATACGCGTGTACAAAAAGGCAGGTCATAAACTAAATCAAATATTCTCGTACCAAAAATAATTTTATTGAACTTAACTTACCTTGTACAGATATGCACATAAAAAGTTACAGTCTTTTGAAGTTACAAAATGAAAATCGATTTTTCCGTTTTGTATAAAATGTGTTTTCGAAAAAATATATTGAAAACTATAAGAGATTTTTTATTGAAAATGGACATGTGGCATTCTTATAACAGAAAAATCTGAAAAAACTTATAGCGAAATTTGTACACCCCATAAACCCCGCAAATTTTTGTGTACGTTCCAATTAAATTATTATTGTGGTACCATTAGTTAAACATATTATTTTAAAAACTTTTTTGCCTCTTAGTACTTTTTCGATAAGCCAGTTTTTATCGATGTATTTTGAATATTTGGTTTTGTTTTGGTATTTAAATACGCAAAAAACACACAATAATAGTTTAATTGCAACGTAAACAAACATTTGCGGGTTTAGAGGAACAAAGCTCCCATAAAATTTTTATGTAAACATATATATTAAAAAAGAAGCAGCATTTCGATAAAAACTGGTTTATCGAAAAAATACTAAGAGTCAAAAAATTCTTAAAGACATTGTGTTTAACTAATGGTACCGCAGCAACAAGTTAAGAATTGAAACGTACACAGATGTTGGGGGTGGGTTTAAGAGAACACCATCCCATTAAATTTGTATGGGGTGTACAAATTTTACTCTTATTTTTTTCGTGTGTTTCTGCCATAAGAATGCCACGTGTCTATTTTCAACAAAAAAACTCTAATAGTTTTCGGATATATTAAAAAAAATCGATTTTCATTTTGTAACTTCAAAAGACTGTAACTTTTTTATGTAGACATTTATACTAAGGTAAGTTAGGTTCAATCGATCTATTTTTGGTCCCAAAATATGTGATTTAATTTTTGGCGTGCCTTTTTGTTACACTCTGTATATTAACTTTTTGTTTAGTATCACTACTTGCAGTACTTTTTTACTAAAGTATATATCCGCCATCAATGTTATTACCTTTCATTAAAAATTTAATTACCAATAAAATGTTTTAATTTTTACATCAGACTTAATTCTTACGCCCTCAAGAAAGTAAAAATAAACTTTATTATATTTTAACTTTACTATGCACATTCAATGAAATAATTAAATTGGGATTAAAAATTAAATAAACAAATCGTAATAAGTAATCCGTAGTTAGACTAATAAGGGTCTACAATTCTACATTGTTGAAACCTGATATTAGCTCTTAGGAGGTGTTGTAACCGAGATTTCTGTAAATTTTCTTAATTTCCGTTTGTTAAAATATATTCGCTTGTTGAAATATTCTTACTACTAATACTGCCCATACATGTATAGTTCAGGAAACAGTGTTTTGTTTATATTTAAACCAGTTTAAACTTTTCTGAATTATTTCTTTGGAATCCCATTTCAAACTGATATGTTTACTCATACTGCACTTAATTGTCTCGATTTTATAAAGTAGTTTGTATTCCGCATTTTTCTTTATCAGACTAGAAAAAATACTAGGAGTAAATTGCAAAGTGACTATTGACTAAATTTATTTGACTAAAATATATTGTAGGGAACAGAGGTTGAACCACACAAAATGGACACAGGTCGGGTTTTATCTTTTTTCTGGTATATCAAGGGGTGCGTATTATGAGACTAACTTTTTCATGAAAAGGGGAACCCCCCTTTTCATTCCTTAAAGTGGGTAATTTGTGGTTTTTGCAAAACGTAGCCCTTCCTGTACGTTTTGCCAAAGATTTACCTAATTTTCTTCTTCTTCTTCTTCTTATGCAATCCACTAATGGATGTTCGCGATCACGTTTGATCATTTTTCTCTATCCCTTGCAGTATGTATTAGTATTATTTACTTAATAGTAGAATAAAAAAAAATATATTTCCTACTATTTATTTCCCGACAACCTATCACCCACCGTTTTAGCGGGGGTGGCGCCCCAAAACTGACTAGTTTTAAAAAAACATGTTTCTAAAAAAAATTATTTCTCCCTAACTGTAATGAAAATCAAGAAGAAACCCTGCGGCAATTAATTACAAATAAGTGGCTGATTTGTTTTTATAAGTTTTATTTAAGGGCAATTGCCTACTTTTGAATTACAGGATGTTACATTTTAAAAAACCCCATTGTATACTATCTGAACCGCTTATGCTAGAGTAAAAAAGCTTTCAACGATTATCCATGTACTAATGCTATTAACAAATTTGTATAATGCACCCCCATTTTTTCCCTGAAAGCCCCAAAAAAGGAGAATTAATAAAGAAAGTGATTTTCTTGAAATCCTTCACACACCATGCCCTTTATTAAAATGCTTCATATATCATTTTGTGCACGTTCTTATTACCCATGCATGGACACCAAATGCGATTTCTTGATGCAACCCCTGTAGCAAAAAAAAAAAAAATAAAATGGGGGGTTGAAAAAATTTTTTTTTTGTTGCTTTTTGACCCATATGGGCCATGGGACCCATATGCTCCATCAATAGGGTTTTCATAAATGTATATGATTATTGCAACATCCCTGCGGAAACTACCCCTATCCTTGAAAATAAAGTGCATAAACTACCCCTATCCCTTGGCGAGCATGTTTTACGATTTTCTCATTACTTATGTATTTTTTTGAAACAAAACTTATACAGAATTAAAAACCACCATTTTTTCTACAAATAAGGTCCTATGAATTTTTTTCATATAAGCAACCGTTACGGCACAGTGGCGCCGTAAACCTCAGAAATGCTTTGACGGGCTCCAGTTTTTGTTTTTTTTTCGTCACCTATTCATTTTATTGATAACGTACTTATGGAAAATAAAAGAACACACTGTCTGCTACACATTATTTGGCGGGCTCCAATTTTTGTTTTTTTTTCGTCGCCTATTCATTTTATTGATAACGTACTTATGGAAAATAAAAGAACACACTGTCTGGTACACATTATAACCTATGCATATTTTACTTTCTTTGCATCCTAAAGCCACAGTGGTGACCCAAAATCAATTTTTGATTATTTTCTTTATTAATTCTCCTTTTTTTGGGGGTGGTTCCAGGGAAATATGGGGGTAAATTATACAAATTTGTGAATAATACTGATAATACTTGTACTTGGGTAATCGCTGAAAGTTTTTTTACTCTAGCATAAGCGTTTCAGATGGTATAAAAAGTGGTTTTTTAAAATGTAATTACCCTGTAATTAAAAAATGGGCAATTGTCCTTAAATGATACCTATACCAAAAAATCTGCCACTTATTTGTGATTAATTGCCGTAGGGTCTCTTCTTGATTTCCATTACAGTTAGGGAGAAATAATTGTTTTTTAAAAACATCTTTTTTAAAAACTTGTCAATTTTGGGGCGCCACCCCCTCTAAAAGGTGGATGATAGGCATAATATGCTGTGGGGAAATAAATAGTAGGAAATATCCTAGTAGGACTCTCCTCTTCATTTTACTATTAAGTAAATTTTTTGCAAAACGTACAGGAAGGGCAACTTTTCGCAAAAACCACAAATTACCCCCTTTAAAAGGATGAAAAGAGGGGTTCCGGAGCGAAATTTTTTAAGAAAAAGTTAGTGTCATAAAATGCACCCCTTGATATACCAGAAAAAAAAATAAAACCGAACTTGTGTCCATTGTGCGAGGTTCAACCTCTGTTTCCTGCACTAATAAACACTTTTACGGTTTAATTTTTAGAATGAAGTAACTAAATTAATAAAAATAAAACTCGTTAATATACCCAGCAATTAAAAGCAGTTACTGCGTCATTGCTTTCCAAACTAAACCTTTTACGTTGGTATTTCCGATTGACCAACAGCACCAAAGACCTTAAGAACGTACGGAGAACACGATAATTTGTTATATAACTATAATTAATAAGTCATTTACCACAGGCAAATTGCGTGTGGTCAAGAGTATTTTGTGAAAATATTATTTTTAATTAACACTTTCTTTTTTTGAGTGTATCACCTTTAGTGACCTTTGATCCCTAATAATTGGAAATGAAGTAACATAATTAGATTACTGTTAGTTTGTATGTTACAAGCCACTTTCACCTGTATTTACAAAAAATAGAGGTTTCCTTAAGGGGGCTCTTATTTTCAAAATGAAAAAAAAACAGTTATTTAATATTTAAAAAAACAACTCTTATACTTATGGTTATAATTTTGTTTATACATTGTTGACAATTTTTTGAAGCATACATAAAAATAATGACACTTTTAGATGTTTCTCATCACTGCAGAGGGCGTCTTCCAAAACATACATTTTAATTTGGGAGACACTTTTCCGCTTTGCTGTAACAAATTTTTTTAATTCCAACCTGATTCAATTCGCAAGACTTGAAAGTAATAAATAAACCTGTTACTAATAAACCTAACATTAATTTTTTTATGTGTATGGCCTTAATACGCGTTATTTTAAAGAGTTAGACAAATTGTCTGTTCTGGAGATGAATTTACCTCCTTTCTAAAAAGGTGGGTTTTTAAATATTGTTTACTGTTTTAATTGGTATAATAGAATTTGAAAAAAACGTCTCACAATTTTAAAAAATGTTATTTCTAGAAAAACGCCTTTAAAGTATTTTTACTGTAATTTAATCGAATAAAATGTTCTTATTTTTTTGTCCTTTATCAGCGATTCCTGGTGTAATATTGGTGCACGTACTGTCCAGTAAACCTGTAAATGGTCGATCAAAGATTTTTTTTCATAATTCTGCCCCCTTTTGATGTCTCCCTGCTCGCTCTAATGGCTTGAGCAATACGAGTTTCGTCGATATTTTCCGACCAACTCGTTACTATTTCTACATTTTTTATTACCATAAGAACCATTATTATGATGTTGATTTTAGTTCCTTAGGCACATACTGCTATCCAGGAAGCTATCTCACCACATATTTGCCACACAATTCTTTTTGGAGCAATTTTCGAAATTAAATACTTCGACTGCCTTTTAAATGATAACCAGATTTAGGAATTTGTTTTGACCTCACCAATTTTCAAAAAAACTTTTCAATAAACTTCAATAATAGATATAAAATAAAAACCTTATCTTGTAAGTTAATAAATAAAATAAGTGCTCTCCTTATAAGTTTTAGAAAGCAAATGTCGAGTTGCAGGTGCACAGGTCAGGTGTCGTGCGCCGTGTTGTACAAAAACGAGTTTTACCTCGGGTAATAGATACCGTTATACATACCTACAGTAAGATCTTTTCCATTTCGAATTTTTTTAATAAAATTGAACAAAAATCGATTTTTTAAAAATTTAGAAAGTAAATGTCTCCAAGAGAGTTTGCAGTGCTTTGTCGTCTGTTTTAGTATTTATAGTGATTCCTTCTTCTTATGGTGCCTATCCGTTACGGATGTTGGACACTAACATGGCTATTCTGTCTTTGTTGACTGCTGCCCTGAAAAGTCCGGTAGTGGTTAAGTTAAACCATTTTCGCAGGTTATGCAGCCAGGATATTATTCTTCGTCCTGGACCTCTTTTCCCATGCACTTTACCTTGAAGTATGGTCCGAAGTAGGTCATATCGTTGTTCATTGCGCATTATATGGCCCAGGTATTCCAGTTTGCGACGTTTTATGGTTACGACTAGTTCGCGCTCTTTACCCATTCTATGTAGAACTTCTTCGTTGGTAACTCTGTCTATCCAGGAAATCCTCAACATGCGTCTATAGCACCACATCTCAAATGCTTTGAGTCTCTTCAAATGGTATAATATACCATTCAAAAGAAACTTTTTGTTTATTCTAAGGGACTTTCAACCCTCGGTAATAATGTAATATTTTATTATGCGTCTAAATTTTTCAAAAATACTTATTAGTTTTCTTCTTCTTTCTTCTTCTTCTTCTTCTTTTGCCCTTTAATTCGTCCAATTTTGAACATAGGCTTCCCCCAGTTTCCTCCATTCGCTTCTGTTTAGTGCTTTCTGTTTCCAGTGTATTTGAAATTAAAAATCATACTAAATTTTCTCTTTTTCGCCCTGTGACTTATTAAAATAATCATTATAGAAGTTCTCAGGGACTTCAGACCCTCGATAATACTGTAATATTTTATTCTGTGTTTAAATTTTTCAATTTTTCAAAAATACTAATTACTTTGTTTAGGATTCGAAAAAAATGAATACGATAATAGACACACGAAAACTTCCTTCAAGTACGGACTACACTTGGAAACGAAATGAAATTATTTTGCACTTTTGCACAAGCAAAACATTTACTGTTTCAACAACTGCGTTTATTGTTACCATGTACGCATTGATTGTGGTTATTAAACGCAGTAGTAGATTGATTAATGCGCATTCGTTTTCTCAACAATCAGTTTATATCTATGGAATAGTCAAATATTACTCTATATTAACAACATTTGTACATTGTTTTAATGAAATCTGTACGTTGTCACGATAAGCCAAGATAATTGCTTATCATCTACGAAATCAAGCAAGTGAGTTGCTGCCAGAATTAACATTATTTATTACATATACTTAATATGACTTGGCATCGAGGCTTGAACTTAAACGATACTGTCAAAATACGTTCTGTATTAAAATATAAAAATTTAGTGTAACAAAGTGAAAAATAAACTAATACAAACAAACTATAGTGAATTTAGACAGACGACAGTGCTCCCGATAAAAATAGTTCGTCAAAATTCAGCAGAAACTAGTGAGTAAGCATTGCAAAAAGCATAATAACCTCTCAAACAATTAATAAACAACAGACAAAAACATTCCGATAAGAGGTGAAGTTCCGTCGAAAATAAAAGCGACGTTGCCGGCTATTGAAAAATTTCTGCAATAAAGCCGAATCATTAATACGAAAATCTATATCTGAGTAAAACTCCAAAGTGCTGAGAAGGGTTGACGCTCCGCCAAGTCGATTGGGCTGACCCCCTTACCGCGGTACAATGGAGCAGATATTAGAAAAATTAGAGAGAATGGATGAAAGAAATGTAAAAATCGAAAGCAAAATAGATAAAATGCAAGTAGACTTGATAAATTAAATAAAGAAAACGATCAGTTGAAAGCAGATAACCAAGCAATGAGAACTAAAATCACGGAACAAGAAGTTAGAATCGAATTACTGGAAAGACAAGCCAGAAGAAAAAACATAATAATACAGGGGGTCGAAGAAAACCAAACAGAAAGCGAACAAGAGATGATAAATAAGATAAAGGGGATAATGGAAAAAATCGACGTACAAACCTAGATGAAGAACTGGTAGAGATGAGAAGAATAGGTAGACAAGGTGATCCCCAAAATGTACCCAGACCCATCTTATTAGAAATGAAAAAGGAAGCTACGAGAATGGATATTCTGAAGGCTGCTAAAAACCTAAGAGGAACTAAAATATATATCAATGAGGACTTCACGAAAAAAATACTACAAGAAAGGAAGCATCTTCTCCAGCACATGAAAATGGTACGCCAGGAAGGACACACAGCCGCACTAAAATACAACAAATTATGGATAAATGGTGAACTGTTCTCACTAGAGCAACTAGAAGGCACGGATTTAAATTACTGGAAGAGACCTGAAGAGAAGAAGAGTAACGCTAGGACAATAAACGACAAATCCTCCCTATCTGCTGATATAGATCCACGCGGAAAATTGATAAAAATGACGTCAAAAAACTAACAGAACCTATAACAAAAGACGGCGACAGTATAACGGAGTTGGCAATGAATACGGACATGAAAATATTTTGTAAGAAAAGACGCAAAAACAAAACAAAACAAAAAAAAATAAAATAAAAGACAAAAACAGGGAAACGTGGAACGTGGAAAATCAAAACACTTCAAGACCAGGCAAAATGGAAGAGTTGGCAAAAGAAATGACAAAATACAGGATGGGAATACTAGCGCTACAAGAAATAAGGTGGGCAGGAGAAGGGACGATCGATAGAAGAAACCACACAATGTACTACGCAGGAGAAAGCAAACAGTGTCGCAATGGAACCGCCTTTCTAGTTAGTAATAGCGTAAGAGACAAGATTATTAACTTTAAAGCGGTTGATGGAAAAATATCATATATAAAAATGAAAAATAAACAAGCAAATTTAACATTTGTTAATTAATATATATGCACCTACAGAGAATGCTTCCGAAGAAGAAAAGAATTAATTCTATGAGAAACTTGAAGAATTGTACGAAGAAATACCAAAGAACGACGTACTAATCCTGTTAGGAGACTTTAATGCAAAGATAGGGAAAGAAGACACGAACAGAGAAATCGCAGGGAAAGAAACGATCCATCAAAATACGAACAACAATGGCAGGAGAATATGTAATCTAGCAGCAGCAACCAATACTTTTATTATTAGCACCCAATTCAAGCACAAAAAAGAGCACAAAGTAACGTGGCTAATACCTGGAACGACAGACGGAAACCAAATAGACCACATCCTAATTTCAAAAAAATGGAAAACAATTGTACAGAATGTGAGGTCCTACAGGAGAGCCAATGCTGATTCGGATCACATTTTGGTGATAGGCGACATGAAATTGAAGATACTTAAAGACAAAAACGACAGAAAGAAAAGAAAGAGGTGGAATAGGTCAAAACTAAACACAGATAATGCAAACAGAAAATTCTGCACTAAGTTTGAAGAAAAACTACTAGTCCTAAAACCATCGGATATAGATGAAACATGGGAAGACATATGGGATGAAACAAAGATAGTATTTTAACAGCAGCAGAGGAGACGATAGGACTAATGAAAGACAATAAAAGAAAAGATTGGTACGATGAAGAATGCGAGCAAGCTAGTAAACGCAAGGACCAAGCAAGCCACAGGTGGTTGGCCACAGGGAAACAAGAAGATCTCCTACACTATAAAGAGAAAAAGAAAGAGTCAGACAAATGTTGCAGAACTAAAAAGAAGAAATGGATTGAAGACTTACTGCTGGAATTCGAAGCTAATAGTAACGATAATGCAAGACTAAATAGACACATAAAAGCACAGAATAAGAAAAAGATACCGGAAAGTATTGGAAAAAAGGATGGGAAACACACTATAGAGAATTGTTTAAAAAGAAAGGCGATGCTGAAAATGCAGAAAATGAAGAGCAAACAGAAAATAGGAATGAAGAACAATCAGAGCCTCCCTCATACAACGAAGCATTGGCGACCACAAACAGATTAAAGACAAGGAAAGCAGCAGGACCAGACGACATTATAAATGAGTTCTTCAAGAAAGGGCGAGAGGAACTAGCCCACAGAATCCACAAGCTGATAGAACGAATATGGGAAGAAGAACGCATGCCGAACGACTGGAATTGCAGTCTGATAACACCAATTCCTAAAAAAGGTGACAAGACGAAATGCACTAACTACAGGGGAATCACGATATTAAATACAATGTACAAAATATTAAGTAATTTGATCAGACAAAGAACAGAAAAACAAACGAGAACAAAAATAGGTGAATACCAGCATGGATTCAGAGAAGGTAAGTCAACAATAAATGCAATACACATTGTAACGCAAATTGTCGAAAAAAGTTACGAGCATGGAATAGATCTACATATACTGTTTATTGACTACAAGCAAGCCTTTGACAGTGTAATAAGGGAGGAGCTAATTAATGATATGAAACAACTAGGCATTCAAGAAAAACTAGTAAGTCTCACGAAAATGACGATGAAGGAATCCAAAGCACGAATCTTAACAAGGGAAGGCCCGTCAGATGAAGTACAAATGGAGGTAGGTGTCAGACAGGGAGACTCCCTATCAACAACATTATTTAACATTGCCATAGAGGGTGCAGTAAAAGCAGCCAAAATTAGGGGAACAATTATCGAATCTTCAGCCCAACCGATAGCGTATGCAGACGATATTGCACTGGTTACTAGAGATTTAAAAACCATGCAGAATATAATATTAATACTAGATAAAGAAGCAAAGAAGAGAGGGCTAGTAATAAACCAAAGCAAAACGAAATACCTCAAGTGCTCAAGAGAGAATACGAACATCGAGAAAGAAATTAAGCTTGGAGCATACACATTTGAAAGAGTACACCGTTTCAAATATTTGGGAGTGATGGTGAATGGCAGAAATGATAGAACGGATGAAATAAATGAACGCATCCTACTGGGTAATAGAACCTATTGGAACTACCAAAAATTCTTGAAAGAAAAACACATTAGTAAAACAACTAAATTAAAAATTTACAAGACTACAATCAGGCCAGTGATCACCTATGGTGCAGAGACGATGTGCCTTACACAAAAAGATGAAATGAGATTAGAAATTTTAGAGAGAAAGATAATTCGACCAATAATGAGACCGGTGAGGATAAGTGTAGGCGAATTTAGAAGATTAACAAATGAAGAAATTAAAGAAGTCATCTAGGGTGAAGACATAATCAAGTTCGTGAAGCGAAAGAGCTAACCCAGACTCTACGCTAAAGCGAATAATTGGCTGGAGACCAACAACAAAGAGACCAAAGGGAAGACCCAAAACAAGATGGAGAGATCAAGTCTTAGGAGACATAAAGAAGCTGAGAATCTACAACTGGAAGGAGCGTTGTAAGGACCGGAAAGAATGGAGGAAAGTTGTAAACAAAGCCAAGTCACACACGCTGCTATAATAATAAAAGACAACAGTGGACTGATTCTCCGCAACAAATGAATCAGAGGGCCCAAAAGGGCGGCAAACACTTCGCCAGGAGTGAATAAGCCATGATGATGATGATGATGATTAAATATATGTACGAAACTAACTTACTGTTACTAATTATTATTCAATCATTGTGACAATATCCAAATACATTCATCAATGTCTAAAAGTTCGTTGAAACAAAAAATTAAATTGTTGTTACAACGAAATACTATTCAATAATCACTGTTAATCAATATTACGAACTAAATTTTTTTGGGTGCCGATGTAAGAATTGGTCTATATACATATCACCTTAAAGAGATTCGCTTGTATTGTTATTTTTTTCTTGTTGAATTATTCTTCATATTGCCTGGTATAATTTATAAATTTTATCCATCATTTTATTCAACTGTATTTATTGTCTGCCAGTTTCTTCAATTGTCACTCCTATGTATTTGAACGTTTTCACCAGGTAAATTTCTGTTCCTTTAATCTGGACTTGTATATCCACTCTTGTCTTTTGCGATCACCATCACTTTTGATTTCTCCTTATCAATGTTCAGACCCAATTTGTTTAACGCTTTGTTCCATGTTGTTATACTTCCTTGGATATATTCTTCTGTGGATGCTAATATTGCTACATTGCAAACACGAAATCCGTAATATTAATGTACTTTCATTAGTTATATTTTTAATGATTGTAACACTTCCTTCCGTAAGTTATTGCAAATATTCTTAGAAAAAATTTCGTCACTTTTTTATGAACCGTGATGATGTTCAGTGTAAGTAGTAGCTAAATAAAGTTTATGGCAAACTGTAAAGCCCTTGTTGATTTTAATGTATAAAGTAATTAAAACATTCTTTTTATTGTCTTTTTATTGATATTTAAGTTAAAAAAAAACATTACTTGGAAGAGTCTGAAAAGTATAGAAATAATTAAAAATATTTATACTCAAAACAACTCCATAAGTTTTAGCAATAATAGGTATTGTTCTTTAAATGGACAACAATGTAATAAAATACAGTGACACATGATGTATATATAGAAGATAATAAAACAAACTTTTTTGCTGCTGAATCACATCTCAAGTTTTATTTACATTCTATAATTTTACTACTTTAACATTCTTATGCCCATGTAAAAAAACTAAATAATAAGGTATTTCTCATCGGTTGAAGATAGTGATGGTAAGTAGGTATGTGAAATATACATGGAAAAAGATGAAAAACTGTTGTTATTACCACAGATATACATTAGAACTGTTGCTTTCTGCATACACGATGACCTTTGTAACATACATTCCCCTGCCCTGTCATTCAGTCTAGAATCTAGAACATGCTGCTTTATTCACTTTGAATTGAGTGTGTACAATATACGAAACAAGTAGGCTATATTATACTATAGTGGTGGTGTAGGTACTGTATTTAGACTGAGTCCTACTGTACCTGTTGTGCCTAGTAGTACCTACTGTATTCAGACAAAGGACCAAGTAAAATAAAACAGATTATTTCATTCATAGGAGATTCTGACCAATAGAAAGCTACAGAAATCTGAATTAAATTAATAATTTTTGATAATTGCCCGTCGTTAAGTATATTACGTTAGATGCCCTTCGTTGCTACGAAAAAATACATTCAGTGACATTAATGACAATTAATGTTTTAAAAATTATAAAAGTGATGACTTTCAATCGTCAAATATTTATAAAAACTTTGTGTTTAATTGTACTAATTTGTACTTACATAAATAAATTACAATAAAATTTTGGTTTTGAACAGTTCTATTCATAAAATAATCGCAACAAATTGCACTCGAACTCTAAAATTAATATAAAATTTTTGCCCTCGTGACACTTTGACATAATTTCACTCGCCTTTGGCTCGTGAAATTAAAACTGTCAAAGTGTCACTCGGGAAAAATTCAATAATTTTAGAGCTCTTGTGCAATTACTACTGATTATTTCATTCATAGGAGCTTCTGACCAATAGAAAGCTAAAGAAATAAAAATTAAAGTGATAATTTTTGATAATATCCCCTCGTCAAGCATTACGCCAGATGCCCTTCGTTACTATGCAAAAATGAACATTACAGTAGAAAAAATGAAAGTATACCCATGAACGAACATATTTATAAAACACGCTGTATTTTCCTGTCACAGTGTCACAAAGAAAATTGGCCAGCGCAACTACAGGTAATAATTATTGTTTCATGTACTTGCACTGGACAATTTTCTTTGTGACACTGTGACAAGAAAATACAGCGTGTTTTATATGCTCGTTCATTGGTATTCTTTCATTTTTCCGACTGTAAGTGACATTAATGAAAAATAATGTTTCTGAACTTGTCACAGAGAACACCAAGAACAAGAAACACGTTTAGCAAATATTCAGGTGAATATATCAATTACATATTAGTTAAAATGATTTAAAAAGACCGTTTTATTCATGAAATAATTATATAATTAAATACCCTCGATCTCTAAAATTATTATCGACTTATTGCCCTCGTGCCACTGAGATAATTTCACGCCCCTTCGGGTCGTAAAATTAAAACTGTCAAAGTGTCTCTCGGGAAACAATTCGATAATTTTAGAGCTCTCGTGCAATTACTACTGAAAATTTAGAAATATATTTAATATTTAAAATCAATATTTTAGTCCATTGAAATGTTACATTTAGGGTTGAATTTCTTAGAGGAGCAAAATTTATTCTTTTAATATGTAGGGGGGTTCAGTAGAGGCTTAAGTTCAAGTTTTTGGGGTCGCCCCCTTGTCCCCCTTGTCCCCCTGCCGTCATCTTTGAAAAAAGAGTGCAACGGTCTTTCACGCTGTATTTCCTAAACTAGCAACCCTACAGAAAATTTAATTTACACATGAAATGTAGCAAATTAAATGTAATACAATTTTATTTCTATCACTTTTTATTGTCAAGTGACCAACGAAAAAAGTTATAAACAAAAATAAGAGAAAATTTTGTAAGAAGTTTCCTTTTAGTTAGAGGTTATACCTTTTAATAAAATAACATCATAGCGATTGTGTAGAGGATTTTTCAACAAACAATTTACAACCCCCTCCGTGGCTCAGTGGTAAGAGCGCCTGCCTTTGGATCGAAAAAATCCGAAAGGTTGTGGGTTCGAATCTCACCAGGGTCAGGAATTTTTCATTTATTATAAATTAATAAATGAATATAGTTTCTGTCCTTGTGGGATCGGTACTCACCGAAGGTACCGCAGACGTTCGGATACAATTAGCGTCTCTTTGCAAAGACAATGACGTCGACTTTGCAAAGTAACAAGACACTTACTCAACACACACACTACACAAGACACTAGGTACCTAACTGTTCAAAATTACCGTACCTACCATGCCAATGGCCATTAGTTGTCGAGGCATTAGCTAAATAAAAAAAAAAACAATTTACACTATAAAGTTGTTTAATTTTATTTATTTATCTAGCTTTTACAGCGCTCCAAACTTAGTCATATTATGAGAATGTGAGAGAAAAGATGACCAAAAAGAGCATTAAATTACACACCCATAAATAGAAGAAGAAGAGGAAGGCCTACAGAAACATGGAAGAAAGGCATAGAAAAGTCTATGGCAGATATAACTATAGAAGAAAACGAGTGGGTGGATAGAAAACGATGGCGAGCGAAATGAGGGATGCGTAGGAGGAACGAGACCAAAACCTTTTTCTAAGGTTGAGAGATGTTAATGGAAAAATTATTACATTGGCAGACAATATTGCTAAATACGAGGGTCGTTTTTTTTTCAACTTCTGTTTGTCCATAAAAAATTCCCGTGAAGCGTTTCGCCATTGCGGTGCACAGTGGGCGACAGCGCATCTCCCCCGCTACACTCTACATTAATCCCGACTTCCAGGCATCAGTCTGTACTGTGCTACACACGAAACAACATGACCGCGACAATTAGATCTCCCGCTAAGTGTGAATTATGCGCTGTCATTCGCTTTTTGCAGGCAGAAGGCAATAGTGCAGCTGAAATTCATAGAAGGATGTGTCAAGTGTACGGAGAAGGGTTTATGAGTGATGGAGTTGTGCGTGAATGGTGCCGAAAATTCAAAGAAGGACGGAATGATGTGCATGACGAAGGGGGTCAAGGTCGCAATTCTGTCGTTACAGATGAGCTTGTTCAACGTGTTGATGAAGCGGTGAGAAACAACCGTCGCTTCACTTTAACATCGTTGGCAATGGAATTTCCACAAGTTTCATTTGACACATCCTTGATGTGTCAAATGAAAGCGAATGACAGCGCGTAATTCACACTTTGCGGGAGAACTAATTGTCGCGGCCATGTTGTTTCGTGTGTAGCACAGTACAGACTGATGCCTGGAAGTCGGGATTAATGTAGAGTGTAGCGGGGGAGGTGCGCTGTCGCCCACTGTGCACCGCAATGGCGAAACGCTTCACGGGAATTTTTTATGGACAAACGGAAGTTAAAAAAAAAACGACCCTCGTATATTAACAAACTCGTTTTATCTGTTACAAATTAAATTAAATTGTGATATGAGTAACCATATACCGAAGGTACACGAAACAGCTGATATAATGGAGATATTTGTATCTAGAAAAGCTTTAGGTACCCACGGCTGAATAATATAGTATTAAATTTATGAGATAAAGCACGTGCAAAGAATTCGTCAAATGACGGCATCAATGAGTATTATTATATAGGTTAAAATAGTACAAAACAATAATTAATCAATCTTGAATGAAATAACAATACATGATACTAAATAATAAAAAATAAAGGCTCACCAAATACAGTCAATAAAGTGCAATATTTACATGCAACAGTAAAAATATACGACTATAAAATATAATAGAACACAAATATAAAATATTTTTAAAGTAAAAATGTAATGTCTAAGCAAATTCGCATAATGGTTTTATCGGTAACACTCGCAAGACAAAGTGAGAAAGTTTGAAAAAGTAGCGGTATTTGATACACCGCAGCAACAATAAATGTATGTTTATATGTACCTGGAATCCCCACATGGAATGGAGGGAGGGATGGACCGCTTGCTACCAAGCGAAGTCTATCTTGCAGTAATTCAGGAAGATAAGTGTTTGAATCTCTTTGTTTGTGGGATGGAGGGTAGCGCTTGCTACCAAGCGAAGATGTTGGTTGCAGCAGGTAGGAAGAAGAGTGTTGAATTTGGTTGTCGGAACCTCGTCTGCCAAAAGAATTCTTCATCAGGTGTTAGCCGACACGTGGGTGTCTACTTATCCAAGCGAATTTGCAGCTATAACTAAAGACACTTTTGTGATACTATTCTCTTTGTTCGAAACAATGTATAGATATTAACATTCAGTTCATTATTTCATAATTATTTTATCAACTTCAGACTGCTATTCGGTAGTGGTTAGGTCTTGTTTAGCGAATTAACAAGTTAATAAGTTAATTTGCAATACAGATACCAGGAGAAACAAAACTAACAAGATGTATGCATATTTCAGCAATAAAGTTGCGAAACTTACACAACAACAAATAAGCTAAATACCAAATATAAGAACAAAAAAACGGAAATGAATGAATAAATTGAAGAGGGATGGACAAATAAAAATAAGAATTTCGGAAGAGTGTTTCGGAGGTCCCAGAAGAAATACGGTGGTCCCAGAAGTAGCAGAGCCTACAAGAAAAACAAAAAATTTGAAAAAAAAATATATTTATTTTCCAATATAATTAACTTTCTTTCACTTTTCCCAGCGATTTTCAATGAGATCTATACTAGTTTTATAATAAGAACTCTTCAAAAAAGCCATTAATATTTATAGACAAAAAATATTTATAGACAAAAAACTCCTTTGGACTGGTCACAATGAGTATGAGAAACAAAAATGTGTAAAGGAAATTATTCTTCTTCGGTTCATTTCCAAACAGAGTTGGGCCGCACATCAACAAATTTTATTGCTAGTTTACATTATTACAGATTTTTGTTATTTTACTATATAACATTCGGCTATTTTGGATTATAGGTGTACTCTATATGGTTCTACAAGCAATACAAACCCATGATCCAAACACTTTATATAGTTTTAGAAGAGAGTTTTTAGCAAATAAAATGTTATTAAAATATATGCTTTTCTAAAAAATTACAATGAAGTTGTGGCAAAAATGAACTTTTCTTCCTTAAAAAATTTGATCAATTTGTATTGGAAAATAAATTGTGGCCACATATTATTTAGAAATTTTAATTAATAAACCAACAATCATAAAAAATACAGAGACTCTCAATATTGGAGGATACAGACTTAGTGGATATAAAGGAACTGTTCAACTTATGTCTGCATCAAAGTGAAACACCTGCAAGATGGCAGAGTGCACTTACTATTTTATTACACAAAAAGGGCAATCCAACAGACCTCAACAATTATTGATTCAAAAGCCTCTTTAACCACCTCTAATAGTTTTTCACAAGAATAATAACAAATAGACTGAAAACAAAATTATATTTTTACAAACCTAGCGAACAGACAGGTTTAAGAAAATACTTCGGCACCATAGACCACCTCTACTACATAAAAGGGATTATAGAAAAATCGTAGACTTTCGCAAAGCATTCAATACGATAGAAACTAATTGTGTAATGAGAACGTTAGGGGAAAGTCGTATAGATTATCGGTACTCCAAACTGATCGAAACATATACAATAACGCAACCATGGCCGTAAGATTACACAAAGATACAAAATGTATAAAAATCCAAACAGGAATTACACAGAGAGAGACGTTATCTCCCAATCTCTTTACGAGAGTTCTGAAGCATGCTTTCAAACACTTACTTTCTTACTTTTTCGTGTCTGGATCCGACTACAGTTCTTCCGCCCAGTATTGGGCTACGTCTACACCCTTTGTATTTGCGAGCCACAAATCATCGAGGGTACACTGTGATGGCAAAGTCTGCATTCTCTCAGGTGCTCCACGTTCTGTATTTCCCCACATTCGCAAAGTGCGTCGTTATCTGTCTTGATGAACCATTTAATAAGGTTCTGTTTTACAGGGGCAACACCTGTACGTATACGGTTGAGTGTCCGCTAGGATCTCCAGTCCAGGTTCATTCCATTAGTTCGTTCTGGATGTAGGGGGAACAGTTCGGGTGGTTCGACGCTGAGATTTCTCATAAACCTTTTCCTTGATTTAAGTCGGCTGGTTCCTAGTGGTTTGTCAAACCCGTATAATTGGTGCCTTTTATCAAAAGTTTGCCTGAGCTTCTCCACATATTATTGTGAGGCGCATCTACGGTCGCCTGGTGATACCAATCCAGCTGCCCGGTACAGTAGGGGTAGAGGGGTAGGCTTCATACAACCGGTAATTATTCTACATGTTTCATTTAACACCGTGGTGACTTGTTGGGCGTGTCTAGATCTACCACAGACGGGACAAGCATATTCCCCTGTTGAGAAACATAAGGCCTCAGCTGTTGACTTTAAGACTTGGGGGGTATGCACCCCACATGCTCCCTTCAAGTTTCCGGAGAAGGTTGTTTCTCATAGAAACCTCTTGTCTTGTGCTCCGACAGTGGAATTTATACGTTAGTGACCGATCTAGAATCACCTCAAGATATTTGGGCCTATCAGTATGTTCCAAGCGTACGCTCTCCCAAGAAACATTCAGTTTTACATGCTCCAGATGATTGTTGAGATGGAATGCACATACTTGGGTTTTAGTAGTGTCTGGCTTTAATGAGTTTTGTTTGTAGTAAGTTGACATCATATTTTAAGCCTCTTACATTGTCAAATCGACTTGTGTGAGTGTTTTCCCCTATACGGCGATACCAAGGTCGTCAGCGTAAACAAAACTCTCAGTCTGGGGGTGCATTGGTTGGTCGTTGCTTTCAAACAATTGGAATAGGACGAAAAAAAATCAATGTCAAGGGAGCAATGCTCTCCGATCTATGATTTGCGAAGACATCCTTCTTATAACAGATAACTTAAAAGAGATTTCAATTATGCTAGATGCCGCCTGTAAGGAAGCTGGTTTGAACATAAATTTTATAAAACCACAATACATGACAAATCTGGTACCAAGCTAAAATCTAAAAGTCGGATGCAACGAAATAGCATTAGTTCATAAATATAAATACTTGGGTCATCAAATCCAAATTGTCAGGGACAACCAAACCGCTGAACAAAAAAGAAGAATTGCTTTAGTGTGGGCCGCATATATAGCTCTGTCAGATATCTTCAAGAGAAGCATGCCAAATTATTTATAAAAAAGACATTCGACAAATAATGTGTGCTTAGAGTCATGACTTACGGCATCGAAACACTTTTCTTAACCGACTATAGCAAGCAGCAACTTAGAGTGGCCCAAAGAAAAATGGAACGACATTTGGACTGGGTCTTAGACAGGGTTAGAAACTAGGAAATAAGGAGAGGCGTTCCAGACTTCATAGAGCACATAGCATGATTGATGTGGTACTGACAGGATCATATTGCCAAAGTGAATTACGAGCGGTGAATCCAAGAGATTACAGCGTGGAGACCACGAGCAAATAGAAGAAGCAAAATTAGGCCACCTACGCGAAGAACAGACGACGTCATAAGAATCGCTGGAAATTGGCTACAGGAAGCTCAAGACTGACAGAACTTGAAGAAATTCTTCTTCTTCTTCTTTAGGCGATTTCTAGCCAACTTTGGACATAGGCCTTCCCCAAATCTTTCCATTTGCGTCTGTTCTTGGCTACGCTTTTCCAGTTAGTTCCTGCAGCTTTTACAATATCATCCTTCCTCTTCGTCCTGTCCACGGTCTCCAGTTGTGTATTTCAGCATTCCATCTTTTATCCTCCTGTCTCGCATTGTGGCCCGCAAGTCTCCATTTAAACACTGTTATATGTTCAGTTACATTTTTACTTTTGTTTTCTCTCTTATCCATTTTTTTGATTTTCTGTCTTGTAGTTTTATTCCCAACATGGATCTTTCCATTTTTCTCAATTTAGTTATTTCTATTTTGTTTATGTTGGCCTTTGTTAATGTCCATGTTTCTGAGCCATACGTCAGAAGAGGAAGGATGCACTGGCCGAATACACCAGTTTTTAGGAACTGTTGTATCTTTGTGCTTTTTAGTATCCATCTTAACTTTCCAAACGCTGCCCACGCCAATCGGATTCTTCTCTGTACTTCAATTGCTTGGTTCTCTTTATTGGCTTTGATTATTTGACCCGGTATATAATATTCGTCAACAACCTCAATATTGACATTATTTATATTTTTATATTTATTCTGTCATTTGTATTTGTCATGATTTTTGTTTTACTCATGTTCATTTTTAATCCTATCTTCTCTGATGCGTGTGCTAGTTGAGTCAGCATTGTGGCTAGTTCTTCTTGGTTGGTTGTAATAGGGACAATATCCTCGTAATATCTGAGGTGATTGAGATTCTTCCCTTTTATGTTGATACTCATGTCTTCCCATTCCAGTTCTTTAAAGACGTTTTCCAGAGCTAAGGTAAAGAGTTTTGGGGATATTACATCTCCTTGTCTTACGCGTCTACGTATTTCTATGGGATTAGTTTGGTTTGTTTTATTTTCCCATTCGACTGTCATTGAAGAAAATAGGAGAGACAAATTGGATGATGATGATGATGATGATAAAGACTCTCATATTACTGTTTTTACTACCGAGTCCGTTGCAATTGCAAAGGAATCAACATTAGGTGTGTCTTACACGTACACGAATACAGGGTGTAACGAAAATACAGGTCATAAATTTAGTCACATATAGGGCTTTTCATCGATTGTCATTTGTTTCGAGCTCCTGTCATGTGTCACATAATATTAATATATCTACGTCATACGTCTTCGGTTTGTATCACTGGTAATACCAATAACGTACGACGTAGATATATTAATATTATGTGACACATGACAGAAGCTCGAAACAAATGACTGTGAATGAAAAGCCCTATTCTGGGACCAAAAATAGTTTGATTGAACCTAACTTACCTTAGTACAAATGTGCATATAAAAAAAGTTACAACACTTTGAAGTTACAAAATGAAAATCGATTTTTTCCAATATATCGAAAACTATTAAATATTTTTTATTGAAAATGGACATATGGCATTCTTATGACAGTAGCATCTTAAGGAAAAATTTTAGTGAAATTTGGACACCATTTAAAAATTTTATGGGGGTTTAGTTCCTTTAAACCCCCCAAACTTTTGTGTAAGTTCCAATTAAATTATTATTGTAGCACCGTTACTTAAACACATTATTTTTAAAACTTTTTTGACTCTTAGCACTTTTTCGAAAAGTCAGTTTTTATCGAGATATTTTAAATATTTTTCAAATCCACCACATATTTGTATATGGTTAAATACGATTATGGAGACTTTGTAATAATATGAAAATTTATGTATGATTTACATTTTTAGGTATATTTTGAACCGTATTGAAAAAGAAGCCATATCTCGATAAAAGGTGCCTTCTCGAAAAAATACAAAGAGGCAAAAAAGTTTTAAAAACGTTGTGTTTAACTAATGGTACTGCAGCAATATTTTAATTGGAACGTACACAAACATTTGGGGGGTTTAAAAGAACAAAACCCCCATAAAAATTTTATGTAAACATATTAAAAAATAAGCCTCAACTCGATAAAAACTGCCTTATCGAAAAAATACTAAGAGGCAAAAAAGTTTTAAGAATATTAAATTCAACTAATGGTATCACAATAATAATTTAATTGAGACGTACACAAAAGTTTGGGGGAGTTTAAGGGAACAAAACCCCCATAAAATTTTTATGGGGTGCACAAATTTCACTATAATTTTTCTTTAAGATGCTCCTACAATAAGAATGCCACATATCCATTTTCAATAAAAAATCTCTAATAGTTTTCGATATATTCGAAAAAATCGATTTTCATTTTGTAATTTCAAAGGGCTATAACTTTTTTTATGTGCATATTTGCACTAAAGTAAGTTAGGTTCATTCGAACTATTTTTGGTCCCAGAATATGTGATTTAATTTATGACCTGTATTTTTGTTACACCCATAATAGCAATAATTTCATACTGTCAGACTCCGAGTTAATACTTTTAATTATTATTTTAGCTTGGTAGCAATATTTACATTTACCGCTACTTCTTGTTGATCGATTTAAAAGGCTTTCTTTATTTAATATTCATATTTACATCAACATAAATATAACATAAACAAACTTGTTATTTTCTATTTATATAGAACAAAAGAAAGTATAAGTACATCGAAATATGCAATCGTGCTACATGTTCATACGCATTCCAATAATTCCAAATCTCCGATGTTTCGATATGAAAATCAAATCTATATGAATTACATAAAATGAATAATAATTATCTAACACGAGCAGGTTACTGCAAACACTGGACATGAATTATGTCATTGGAAAGCTCTCGATATTTTCACTTTCTATGAATGTGTAACACTTGTGAGTGAACTTGTAACACTTTTTGCTGCACCGGTAACGTAATAGTTATCGAAAACAATACCTGCTGCTTTTGCTGCTCCTTGGTGTTTGTCTTGTCATGGATTGCTTGACCGACTACGACTCTAGAAGGCGTGTTTACTACTGGTTTTGATTAAATACGAGGTGAGTAGTGAGATTTCTCTGAACATATTTCAAAGATAATCAGGAATATCCGAGGAATCGAGAAAGATCATAATGATGCCCTTGTTTAAGAAACATGTTATAGAAATTGCAGAGGAATAAACCTGTTCCTTAACTAAGAAATAAGCTTAAAAAGTACTTACTTACTTACTCCGTGGCGTTACAACCCTTCGTGAGTTTTAGCCGACTCGACAACATGCCTCCACTGTTTTCTGTCTTGAGCAACCTACATCCAATTCTCCACGCCCATCGCGCTTAGGTCTCCTGCTATATTATCTTGCCACCGGAGTCGAGGGCGTCCGCGTGGTCTCCAGAGGAAGTTGGGACTTCCTCCCACACCAGTCTTACTGTTCTTTGGTTAGAATGTCTTCTGAGGTGTCCCGCCCATTGGAGTCTTCTGGACTTTATTTCTTTTATGATGTTGGCGTCTGGGTAAAGTTCTTCGAGCTCTTTGTTAGTTCTTATCCTATATTGTCCTGATTCTTCATCCAGCACAGGACCAAAGATCTTCCTTAGGATTCTTCTTTTCCAAACAAGTAGTCTCTCTTCGTTTGCCTTTGTTATCGTCCACGTTTCGCTTCCATACATCACAATGGGTCGTATGATTGTTTTATAGACCTGTATCTTCGTACGTCTTGTTAGATGTTTCTATTTTATAAGGTTTTGGAGGGCATAAAGACATCTGTGGCCGGCCTGAATCCTGTTGTTTATTTCTTGTGATCCGTTATTGTCTTCACACCGAGAGAAAAAAATTCTTGACATAAAGAAACTTTATTAATATTTAAGAAAGGTCGACTTGGCATATTGCCTAAGAAATATATCTTTGTATATAAGATATAATTTTCTAAAATATTTCAAATAAATTATACTATAGCCAAAGAAATATATCTTAAACATGATTGAACTATCACTTTCTGGCAAACTTCAAACCCATTTATCAGAAAGAAATTACACTTGATGTTAATTAATTTTATTAGTCATAAAAATATATTTTCTACACATTAGAAAACTATTCTTTCTGAGCAATAATATTTCTTAGTAAGGAATACTATTATTTTACTATTAATAATTTATTTATTTAATGTTAAGAAATATATTTCGCAGAGATAAACGTATATTTTGAGTTAAGTTAATATTTCTTGAAAATAAAGTGATATTACATACGGCGAAATAAATCATTGTGTTAAGGTAAAATCATTATTTATTAATAAAACAAGATATAAAACCTTATTATTACATACAAATATTTTCTCCACTCTTAAACCACTGGCTTCTACACAACAATAAAAGGATGGAGAGGCAAATCCAACTTCCTCAAATTTTCCTTCTTTTGTTAATAGCACTTTGTATATCAGCAGTTCACTAAAACAAAATCGTTATGTAGAAAGAGTAAACTTACTTTAATAAAATTTTTTTTATAAAGATATATGTATTTATTTTGACAAATTTAGGAAATATAAAAAAAAAACAAATACACGGCCTCACATAAGAACTATTAATACATACTAATAATAATCAATCATATTTAGTTCAAACATGGCATTATTTAACCTACACATCTTTGTTTAGTTTTTTCTTTTTGTTAATGAAATATTAATTATTTATCTGTATAATATTAAGTCACACAATAAACGTTGTTTAGCTAAAACACGAGGGAAAATACAAACAATGTAAAACATTGAAGCAGACATAATAATATGTAATTTTCTTAATTTTTATAATCTAAGAGAGACAGCATATCTAATCATTAAGAAATTTTATTACGGGAAAGTATTATTAGTTTACATCTAAGTCATTTAATACATATTAACTAATTCACGGTTTTCGGCAATAATATTTCTTAACCATAAACATATATTTCTTTTAGACTAACTGATTTCTTTATCTCAAATAAATTAACATAAAAAATCCTCAGCGTTGCACCCGCCATGTTTGATATAGCGTTGTATTGTATATTTTTATAGAAGACGATACATTCAAGAAACCTATTATAGTTGATACATAAGTATACACATTTTTAAAAAGGTACTTACATGTATGAAGTTCTACCATTTCTGGAAGGCCCGACAGTTGGTTAATAACTCCTTTCTTAATATTGTTCTGAAGCTATATATTATATCATTCTGTCCCAGCTTTAAATTGTGGCATATTTCCCAGTTAGAATAATAAGCTCCTTTATTTCAGAGTCGTCCATCATTATACCTAAAAAGCATATAAAGATACTGTGTTCCTTTTTTAACGATTCGGATACGCAACAATATTATTATTACATCTTAAATTACTCAATTAACTTGTATTTAATACCTATATATGTACGTACCTTCAAAATATCCGTTAATTTTTAAAGTACACCAATAAATCCAACATCCATCTATATGAACATGAACATATCACGCCATCTTGACAAACACTGACGACTAAATCATAAATAGTTAATCTGCGCAATTCTTTTGTGGAAGAAAATCTCTGTGCAAGTAACATTTGGGCATTAATGACAAAGTTTTTATTTTATAACCACAGTTACTACAGAGGGTATTTCTGAAGAATTATTTCTTGTGGTTTAAAATATTTATTTGATTGCAAGAAAATTTCTTGTTCACAAATATAAATATGAATTAACTTAACATTATATGTCTTATACTGCAAAAGATGTGTAGTTTTCAATTTAAGAAATAAAAGCTTTAGGATTGTAAAATTGTAGTATTGAAGAAATTATCTGTAAGAAATTATTGAGTTGTGTTTAAAAAACTCATTTCTTTATATGTGAACGGGTATGTTTAAGTTAATACGATATGTTAACTTTTAAGAAATATTGCTCAAAGAAATCGGTGTTTTAGGAGAAAAGAAATTGTTCTCTCGGTGCAGTTACTGTTGTTCCAAGATACTTGAATTCTCTAACGCGCTCAAAGTTAAAGTCATCGATGGTGATGTTCTGACCGATTCTGTCTCTGCTTTGGTTATTGCGGCTCATATACATATATTTCGTCTTGTTTTCGTTGATTTGGAGCCCGATCTTCTCTGCTTCCTTCTCGAACCTCACGAAAGTCTCCGTCATCCTTAATCGTGTGTTTCCTATTAGATCGATATCGTCTGCAAATGCCAGTAGTAAGTTTGGTCGTTCTCGATGAAATACTGTATTAGGTTTTTCGATTCTTGCACTTCTGATTATGTGCTCCAGAACTAAGTTAAAGAGTTGTGGTGAAATTGCATCTCCCTGTTTTATTCCATTGTTTATTTCAAATGTCTCCGAGTATTGTAGTCCAACTCTCACCTTACATCGTAACCGTTCTATACACATCCGTATCAACCTGACTAGTTTTTTGGAAAGCCAAGTTCCTGCATCGCTGTCCACAGTCTAGCCCTGCATACTCTATCAAATACTTGTTTAAAATCTATGAATATCTGATGAAGCTCACGATCAAACTCCCAGCACTTTTCCATTATCTGTTTTATTGTGAATATCTGGTCAATAGTAGAGCGGCCCGGTCTAAATCCGCATTGATAATCTCCAACGATTTCTTCTGTGTATGTTTTGGTTCTTTCTAGCAGGATGTTTGCAAGGATTTTGTAGGTGATGTTTAGGAGTGTTATTCCCCGGTTGTTAATACATTGTATTTGTTTCCTTTTTTGTGTGTTGGTACAATAACCCCTTCTTTCCTTTCATCTGGCATTGTTTCTTCTCGCCAAATGTCTTGAATTAGCTTGTATATAGAACTGTACAACGCTTCTCCTCCATGTTTTAAGCACTCTGCGGGTATACCATCGCTACCTGGTGTCTTATTATTTTTAAGTTTTTTAATTGCCTGTATTACTTCTTCGTATGTCGGGTATTGCTCTTCATCTTTGTCTTTTCATTAGTTTTCTTGTCTCTGTTCTTCTTTGTCTATACATTTCATTGTTGTTGTGCGAGGGGTTTTGTAGCATGTTCCTTCTAGCCATATTTCTTGCTGTTATGGAGTTCAAGCAATCATCATTGAACCATTTTTTTGTTGTTTTCTTTTTGTGTCCTAGTATTTCATCTGATGCGCTTGTCAGGGCTAATTTGACATTTTTCCAAGCTGAGTCTATGTTATTATAGTCTTCTGTCTGTGTTATAGCGATTTTATACCCTTTTGAAATTTCTGTTTTGTCTCCTTATTACGTAGAACTTCGGTATTCCATAATTGTGTTGGTATATTCTTGTGTGTTTTTTGGCCGCTATTCTTGTCCTTATCTTTGCTTTTACCAGAAAATGATCCGTGTCTCCATCAGCTCCTCTTAGGCTTCTTACGTCTAGACAGTTACTACCCCTCCTGGCATCTACTAGAACACATGATCGATCTGATTTCTTGTGACGTCGTCGTTGGAGACCCATGTTTGTTTGTGTATTTTCTTGTGTTCGAACATTGTCGATTTTATTAGTAGGTTGTGGGACGCTGCAAAGTCTATTAACCTTGTTCCATTATCGTTGCTGACATCGTGAAGTCTATAGTTACCTCTTGTTGGTTTGTACGCTACTTCCTTCCCAATCTTTGCATTGAGATCTCCTAAGATAATATGCATGTCCTGTTTGGGGAGATTATTTATCAGTTCCTCTAGTTTCTCATAGAAGTTATCTTTTACATGCTCTTCCTTTTCCTCTATCGCTGCATGGGCAGCAACTAGGGAATAGTTATGTAGTTGTCCTTTAAGTCTGATATAACAGAGTCTTTCATTAACGGGTTTGAAAGTTAACACTGACCCAACAAGACTTTCCTTGACTATAAAGCCAGTGCCGAATTGATGTTTCTGTTCGCTTCCGTTGAAAAATACTACCGATTTATTAGTTTTTAGTTTGCCTTCTCCAGTCCATCTAATCCCTTGTAAGGCAGTTATATCCACGTTTCTGGATTCAAGTTCTTTGACCACCTGAGTTGGACATCTCTCTGAGTTAGAGCATTGTCAATAAAATATAGGAACATAATATCATTTATGATACATATTCGGGATTGGGAAATAAACAACAACTATAAAATATGGATAAATATTTTGGAAAATAATATAACTTTCATCGTATATAATTTTGAATTAAAAATGTTTTGGTGTTGTGAAATTCCTTGGTCTTTGTTACACGAAATCTTCATTATACTTTTACACTGACCACACGCAAGGTCGTCCAGTTTGCAAGAGTGGTGTTGGTCAAGACAACAACCTCTTCTTCAATGTCTGCTGGTAACAAATAATGTGAATATATACCTGTTTCAGTAAAGAAGTACGTGCGATAAAATAATACTTAAGGGGATCGGAGTAAAATGCAAAATTTTGACGCATGTCAAAATGTTCAATGTGTTTTAAATGTATTCATTTTTTTCGAATCCTGAGAAAACTGATAAATATTTTTAAAAAATTTAAACACAGAATGAAAGATTACATTATTAGAGAGGATCGAAAGTCACTGAAAACTTCTAAAATGTTTATTTTAATAAGTTACAGGGGTGAAAATAAAAGAGAAAATTTAGTGTGATTTTTAATTGCATATAATTCATTCAAAAGAAACTTTTTATTTATTCTAAGGGACTTTCGGCCCTCGGTAATAAAGTAGTATTTCATTCTGCGTTTTAGTTATGGTAGTAGAGCCCAAGCGGGGATTTTTGCAGTAACTCGTGCGCGTCAGATTATCATATGGGGAGAAACCTGGTACCTTGTAGGTGTACCTCCACCATATATTGGCTCTAAACACAGTGGAGTTCGTTAAGGGGGGGGGCGAATAGAAAAACTCGAAATCGTCATATTAAGATAAGGTAAGTTCAGTAGTACATGCAAAACCGCGTATACTTAAAAAATCTGACGATTAAGTAAGGAAATGGGTGAGTCACAAAGTTTCACAAGAAAAAAGCGAATATTTCGCGAAATGAAAGATATAGCTAAAAACTAAAAAATACTTGCTCAATATTTGAGGCGTGTAGATGCAAAACCGGACATGTCACATTTTGGTCGAAATGAAACTAACACCAGGATTCTGTTCATTATAACCTATTGCATCAGTATATAATGAAAATTCGTTGCAAAACACGTCTTTTACCGTAAAATATTACAATCAAATATTGATTGTAGTTTCAAAAGCGGACAAAGCCCAAGCGTCTTGGTTGCAAAATCGTGCATCGACGTTCGACCAATGGATTGCAATCATATGACGTAGCGCAGCACGTGTCTGTTTTGTTATTCCCGGCAGCGCAGCGTGATCATTACGCCTTACATTAAACCGTACATCCAATAACAATATCCTTGCAATGGGAGAAATAAATTAGAATTATTTTTCTGCGTCAAATGCATTGCCTATTACTAAAAAAGGTAAAAAATATCCCAAATTACTCCAGCAGAACTGCCAATCGGTGTTCCACTGAATTTTAAAAAGAAGGATATCGAGACATTATTATGCTGTCATTTTGGTAATGATTGGTCATCTATGCCTGAATGTGATTTTACAAAAACATTCTTGATAGTGGTCAAGACCAACACACCACTGAACCTAACGATAATGATAACAATCCACCATGCGAATATTTAGAAGAAAATAGCTATTTGTATAACAAGGGAGGAAAGTGCTACTTTTCCTCCCGAGAATGAAGTTTACTGCCCGACGCGTAGCGGAGGGCAGTAATCATTCAAGGGAGGAAAAGGCACTTTACTCCCATGTTATACATATGGTTTTTTCACCTTCCCCAAATAACAAGTCCTTTTTTCATTTTTACTTAATTTATTTATGTAACTAACCAACAAAATTTATTAGAACTAAAACTAACAAGTAGGTACAATATAACTGTTAACTGTCAAATATAAATCAAATTATTAATGTAAACATTGCTAAATCAGAATAACAATTTACTGTTTTTTACCATTCTGCAAAATACAGAGTGTTTTTAAATAAACGTTAAAATGTATAGATACTTACGTAATAGAAAATAGATATTGTACAGGGCGCCAATAAGTTATATTTCATGAATGAAATACCATGACGTCACTTTTACTTTTCCTCCCTAGGGAGGAAAAGTACAACTTTACTCCCTACAATCAGGTCCGGAAAAGTATACTTTCAGTAGAGGTAGGTGGAAAATAATATTCCATGTTTAATATAAAAATGGTTCTTTTTTAACAAAAAAAAACATCTTGTTCATTTTGCCTTTTCAATAGAATAAACTGTCAAAGTAACAAAAATCTCATTATTAATTTTCCCATCGCTTTTGTCATATAAGTTTCAAAGCAGGACATATCCAAATTTTTGTTGCAAACTCGGATGCAAGTAACCTTAATAACCGTGTAGATTATTAACCAGTAAAGATAGGCTAATTCTTCTTTTCAGTTATAAAAATTTGTGTGCAATCTTCGTCATAGTAAAATAAAACGTTAAAAATACCCATCAAGTTTTATTCTACAGTTTTTTTGCGTTTTTCTCTAAACTACTTAACTGTGACATGTCCGGATTTGCATTTACACGACTCATTTGTCAAAAATCTATCGAATGATACCAAACACGACTTTCCACGAAGAGGGGTGGGGGGTAAATTTAAAATTTTAAATATGAATCCCGCGATATTACGCGAGATGAACATCAGATCGAAAAACTGAAAAATACACTTATTCAATACGTTTGAAAAATCTATCGAATGGCACCAAAAACGACCCCCCACGGATGTGGGGTGAGGGGTTACTTTAAAATTTTAAATAGGATCCCCCATTTTTTATTGCAGATTCGGATTCCTTACGTAAAAATAAGTAACTTTTATTTGAAACATTTTTTCGAATTATGGATAAATGGTGCTATAATCGGAAAAAACGATTGTTGGAAATGGAAAGTCCCCACTAAAATGGAAAACTTTACTTAACTTTTTTTGGTTTTAGATCCTACTCTTCACAACCGAATAGGTCCCCAAAGCGCTCGAGCGACTGCACATTTAGCATACTTTCCTCCCATACTATTATTATTATTTTATTTCATAACTATTTTTAATTAGATAGAGCAAAAAGTTCGAGCTCGTTCGAAAAAATTCTCATGAAATATTTTAGCATAGGTAATCACATTCGTGAACCATCACAAAATACGGTTCAAGTAGACGCCCTTGCGAAAAGCGGTCCTTAAAATATTCTTTAAAATTATATAGAATGAATGAAAAGAAATATGAATGAAATACCTATTAAATGCTATCTTTATAAATAAATATAATTTTAATAAAAATAAATTTTTGTTGTATCTAAAAATACCATCTATTTCTGCACGTCCGATCAGTGTTGTCCAACTTTGGTTTTCACTATTTTTTCACTATCTTTTGTTACATGAAATAATTGTCATGCATTTGATATCAGAGTCGATTTACGAATTTTTTTAACCAAGAAACTTGTTTCCTTCCTATACTTATACAGCCCTCTATTTTGCTTTTAAATATAAACTATAGTGTAGTATTCTATATCTATTTGCCCTCACTTTATCTCCCAGATAAGATATTTTCTCATTTTTAGAAGTTCTTTATCTTTGTTGATCCTCTTTAGTATTTCCTCATTACTCTTTCTTGCTATCTAAGGGATCTTCTTCAGCATCCGTCTATGTTTGCATTTACTATGCTTTAATTCTGTTCATGATTGATACTTTTAGTGCCGTAGAACAGGGGTCACCAATTAGCGGACCGCGGTCCGCATCCGGACCGTGGGCTAGTTTTGTGCGGACCTCGATTAAATTCAGAATCAAGTGTTTGGCAATTTTGAAAATGTTTGGCCATGAAATTGTGTACTATGTTTGGCTCAACTTATGTGAACGAAGTACGAAGCCGCTTTATCAAGAATAAAATTTATTAAAAATCGGTAAATATCTCAGCTAACAGATGAATATCTCAACTCTCTAATGAGAATCAGTTGCACCAAACTTACTCCAAACTTCAGACAGGTTGTACAAAATAAAAAATGTCATTTTTCAAACTGATAATTTAATTTTGTTTTCCCCTGATTGTTATACTAATTATAATCACTAATTTTGAATTTAAGTAAACTGTAATATAAAATTGTTTTATGTGGGTTTTATTATATAAACCCACATTTTATAAAATGTGGGTTTTATTATATTCATTTGAACTGAATTCATTCAAATTGAAGATGTTTAAAAACTTGAGAAAGACGTAATTGACATTAAAAATATAAATTCCTAACTTTTAAAATATTCTTAGTAACAATAATTTACAATACCTACTTATGTGTTACTGATAATAACATCAAAACAATACACAATGAATTTATATTCTATTTACTGTAGATCAGGAAATTATTCAACTCTACAGGGCCAAAAAACAGATATTAGTTTTCCTTTCCACATATATGTTGTGAGTCCGCTCCCGAATGAAAAATTTTCTATAAAGGAAAAGATTCCTCTCATTGGCTGTATACCATAATAAAAACTTACTAATGAAGTAAAAACCTCACATGTAGGTAGGTGGTATATAATTTATTAAAAAATTTTTTCTAAAAATGATCCAAGATGGATAAAATCACAAACTTTTTCGGACCAATCAGTCCATCATCAGGTGGTAGAAACTTCAGATCCAAAGTAGTTGGAACTAGCTACATATTTAGGTCAAAAGACCTTAATGTAATAATAATTATGCCATTTAGGCTACAAAAATGTCGACAATAAGTCGATGTCACAAGAAATTAAATTGCAACGGTATTACAAAGTGGTCTTCATCTTGGCCTCAAACTGACCTAGATTGAGGCCAAGATGAAGACCACTTTGTAATACCGTTGCAATTTAATTTCTTGTGACATCGACTTATTGTCGACATTTTTGTAGCCTAAATGGCATAATTATTATTACATTAAGGTCTTTTGACCTAAATATGTAGCTAGTTCCAACTACTTTGGATCTGAAGTTTCTACCACCTGATGATGGACTGATTGGTCCGAAAACTTTTGTGATTTTATCCATCTTGGATCATTTTTAGAAAAAAATTTTTAATAAATTATATACCACCTACCTACATGTGAGGTTTTTACTTCATTAGTAAGAAAAATTTTCTGATTCGGTTTCGTTGCGGATTCTTGTTCAAAAATGTCCTCTACAAATCCCGGGCAAAAATTTTTTTAAACAAATTCAAAATTACCTTTTTGGTCCGAAAAATGTATTTTTAGGTGCTTCTAAACAAAAAAGGTCTCCTGCCATTTTTTTCAAAAGTTAATAGTTTTCGAGTTATAAACGATTTAAAATCTGAAAAATGCGAAAATACGCATTTTCGAGGCTTGAAATCTCATATGTAAATTATTAGATTTCAGGTTGCCAAGTACCTAAATTGAGGATTATACATTCAGTTTCAAGATTCTTATGCGTAGTCGGATGTTTTTTAATTGTTAATTGTGCGCCTACACTGGACTTTAAAGCCTCCGCGCGTCAAACTTTATGGTGCGCCCTTATACATATACGTACTTATGGGAAAAATTCCCAAAAAACCGTTGACATTTATTCAAATTTTATAATTTATTATTAACATAGTTTTTTTAATAATTAATTTATTTATTCAATTCATTATTGTCAATAGGCTAATTAAATAAGCCAATAAAAACAACGGTCTAAAATGAAACAAGCCCCGATTACTCATCAGAATCTTGAAACTGAATGTTTAAACTTCAATTTAGGCACTTGACAACCGCAAAAATACTAATTTACACATGAGTTTTCAAGCCTCGAAAATGCTTATTTTCGCATTTTTCAGATTTTAAATCGCTTAAAACTCGAAATCTATCAAGTTTTGAGAAAAACGACAAGATATTTTTTATTTAGGATGACCCAAAAATGCTAAAAATATATTTTTGAGGTCAAAAACATGATGTTTTGGATTTGTTAAAAAAATTATCAAACAATTTCTGCCCAAAAATTTTGCAATTCTGATTTGTTTATAGGGGATAATTTTTAACAAGAATCCGCTAAGAAACTGAATTAGCACAAGCAAGGTACCAAGCTTACCAAGGTAGCATTAAATCCGGACCCCGGAAGTGTCATAGGTTTTCGAAACGGACCCTCAGGGAATCTAATTGGTGACCCCTGCCGTAGAATACAAAAGTATGTTCAGACCAACATAGCACTTAACAATTCTTTGTCTTAGTTCTAAACTGAGATAATTATTGCAAAGAAATGTCTTCATTTTAATTTTCATAAAATTATTTTAGTCATTGCTATTCTGCGTTTTACCATAAAAAAAAACTATGCGTAAAAGTATCATACTAATAAAAAATAGACTTAACCGCTGACCTTTAACCTTTAATAATAAATTGTTTTATTCTCAGTGAAGTACATTTTGTTTAATGATGACATTATCTTATTTAGTAAAGTTAAATACACTGTTTTATTTTTACGAGGAAACTAAATTTAACTGGAATACTAAAATAGTGTTACCGAGTAAATATGAGAAAATATAAGTTTTTCTAGTTATTTATTAAAAATTATTGTAGGTGTGCGGTCAAAGTATGAATCAGATACTGTCAATCATTAAAAAACTTTGATATATAACTAGTGGAGTCACTGAAAGTTTTCACCTCCGATTTCGTTGAACCTTCATCGATTTTCATGAAAATTGGTGAGTAGTTAGAAGAGACTTCAAGGAACAAAGGTGACGTGATGCTAACTTGCGCTTTTCCCCTTAGGGTGGATGCCACTCCTCCTCAGGGTGAATTTTTTTTTTATTAAAAATAATACCAGAAATCGATAGAGGGGCAGCTTCTAAGCAAAATTTACTATATAAAGTTATTAACATAAATCAATACTTTTTGTGTTATTAAATTTCAAAGATTTTATTTTTGTTAAAAGAAATGCATGTTTTAAAGCTGTTTTTCACGTATTACTTAAAAACTATAACCTTTTGTAAAAAAGCTATAATTACCAAAATTAAAGATAATAAAAAATTTAATACCCTCCCCACTTAAAGAACTAAACTAATGTTATTTCAAAGTGAGTTATGGGTAATTGAATGTCTATTTTTTTCGACGAGTACTCAAATCTAAGTCTTCAAGCTTACATAACGGGAAAACGATGCATTTTATATAATATACTTGGTAAGCACTTGCCAAAAATAGCGTCAAAATTAAGCAAGTTATGATAAAAATAAGAGAACCTTTTCGATTTTTTTAGGAAAAAGTGAAAAATAAAACATACGCCATTTCCACAAAAATTAAAATTTGTAGTAATCCTCACATGAATTTCTTTAGGTTAACATAGTTAATGATTTCAACAATTTTGACGGGTTTAGAATGCATATTTTTGAAAAAAAGGTATAATTTAAAAAAATCAGAATTTTTAAAATTATCGTTCTTTTCATTTTCTTTTGATACTAACTCCAAAAATACTCAATATACGTAAAAAATCATATATAACTAAATTTTAGTCTTTTCTGTTCCAAATACTTTATCTATTTTACTATTTCCGTAGAGTAAGGAATAACCGAGATAGAAACTTTAAATATTTCAATTTTGCTACGAGAACCATGTAACCGGAGCCATTTAACCTTTTATTTTTAAAAAAGTAAGAGGTTTACAAGACTAATTTTGACGTTTTTAATAGCTCTTGGAACCAAGTTCTAACAAGTTTTTAGGTGAACCTTATATCCTAAAAATTAACGGAGGTGTTTACAAAAAAACAACAATATTTTTTGGAAAATTTTTTAAAAGATGCATTTTAAAACATTTTTGGTGCATAATTTTTAATGCTATCAACTTGTTAGAGGGCTTGTTTGATATATATTTCTATGAACTTTGACAAATGTTTAATAAGTTTATGTTATAAAATGCACCATTTTCCCGGTATTTAAGCTTGAATACTTAGATTTGGGTACTCGACGAAAGAAATATACATTCAATTACCTATAACTCACTTTTATTTACCATTGAAAGGTTTTTCTAGTAAGGAGTTTATTTAATTTTTTATTAGCTTCAATTTAGATATTAACTTTTTTTCAAAAACTTATAGTTTTTGAGTTATTTATGAAAAATCGGTCATAAACATACATTTTTCTCACGAAAAATTAAAATCTTTGATCTTTAATAACTCAAAAAGTTTTGATTTATTTTAATAAATTTATATAACAAATTTTGCCTATAATTTGTCCCTCTATCGAATTGTGGGGTTATTTTTAATAAAATAATTTTCACCCCCGAGGAGGGGTGCCATCCACCCCCAGGGTAAAAGCGCAAGTTAGCACCATGTCACCTTTGTTCCTTGAGATATCCTCTAACCACTCACCAATTTTCATGCAAATCATAGCTCATATCCACCTTCAGTGACTGCACTAAACGTCGAAAATTAATAAAATACACATGAATAATTTCTGAAAAATTGAATACGCCAAAGACGTCAAAATTGCAGTGTGTTATGTTTTATTAAGTAAGTCTATGCACAGAATAAATAACCACACAGAAGCGAAACTCCTGCCGAAAACGGTAACACAATTTTCATGCTCATGTGTCAACGTAACTGATGCAACCTCACTTTTGCGACTGACGTGCCAGTTGTTTATAGTTAAATTTTATATTTATATATGTTTTATTTTATATTTTATAGTTAAATTGTATATTTCATATTTAATTAATAACTACTTGTCAAAAATATTACCTAATTTGGAATGGTCTATTCCTTAGAACATCAAATTCTATTCTGTAACTGGTGCACAAGGTCAAATATTTCGGTCCCTACAAAATCAATGGAAACGACAGTCAGATTCGCTTCTGTGTTGTTATTTATTCTGTGTTCTATGTAAGTCAATATTATTTTTTCAGTACACTAAAATGATTCCGAGAGTGTAATGAATTGTCGTACAAGGAATATTTAAGTGGGTAGGCGCAACATTTGCTTGCAATGCTTTTTTAATCCATTAATTTTTTTCGAATCCTGAAAAAACTAATTAGTATTCTTAATAAAATTAAACTTAGAATGAACGATTACATTATTACCGAGGGTCGAAAATCCCTGAAAACCTCTATAATGTTTATTTAAATAAGTTACATGGGTGAAAAAAACAAGAGAAAATTGAGTGTAATAATTATTTCAAATATCTTATTCAAAAGAAACCTCTTGTTTATTCCAAGGAACTTATTCAAACGAACTTTATGAAGGCATTTAAAAAGCGTTGCAAGCAAATTTTGTGCCTACGTCTTAAGTTTCATTCATATTTGAAAATAATATATTTTTTTATGCACTCAGTGATAAAAATAAATAGTAACCACAAATTAATGCAACAACGATAGATATAATCTCTCAGTGACAACATTTATACATGCATGCAAAATCTTTCTACAGATAATACACAATAGATTAGTAGGTACTCCAGAAAAATAAAGTAAAAAAGTACCTTGTTAGAGTCTTTAATCCGGGCAGGTACCTAAGAATTTTTGTGAATTTTATGGACCTCGAATTTTTTGCAGTGGGTTCGGTAAACATTTTAAATTATCAACAATTTATTGCAAACATTTCATCATTTTGAGTTTACCATTAACTTTCGTCTGCCTGTAAAAATAAAGTATTTCGAACAAATTTGGAGATTATTATTTGATAATAATAATATAAGCAACTCAAAGTAAAAGAAAATAAATAAAAAATAACAGCTTTCTATGAGAAAGAAAAGCTTTCTCCATTATATGAAAATTGATTAAGATATATTACTAAATGAACCATAGTGCAGTCAGTGAAAGTATTTGGCTCCGAATTCCATCCTACTACATCTATTTACTTGATATTTTCACTGTAAGTAGGGAATTATTCAAGAAACAAAGTCTATCCTATGCCGATGTGCGGTTTTGTCTTGGGAGTGGTTTCCACCTCTTCTCGGGGGTGGAAAATTCATTGGTCAAAATAACCACGGAAGTGGCTAGAGAACCTAATTCTGAGCAAAAACTGTTCTATAATTTTTTTTGAACCCTCACTATTTTTTGACTTATTCGTGGTTAAAAATTTGCCATTTTCATTGAAAAATAACACCGCTTCGAACAGATTTTTGCGAATACCTTAAAAATTATGTATCTAACGAAGAAAACTACATAAAACATTTTTGTACCTTATGAAAATCAAATAGATTTATTTCTTCACAAATCTTCTAGTTACAATACAAAAAGAGATATGGTAGGTAAAACGAGATTATTTTTGATGCATGCCCAAATTGGTGTATTCAACTGAAAATAACAGAGAAATGGTCGATTTGAGGGGTATAATGCTACAAATACCTTTGGGAATGCTTGAAAAAACCTTTAAAACGAGCACTGTTAAATGTCGATTACATTCAAAGCAAGCGAAATATGGTGCAAAAAGTTGATGACTAATGATTTTTAAGCAAAAATGACAAGTAGGTGTGATTAACCCCTCATTCACCAGAATATAAATGCATCGTTTTCCTTCTACTATACCTTCTATTATTATATTTTTATGTTCAAAAAGTTGGACTGATTTCCTGTAGCTGGCTTTATACCATTAATTACAAGTAAATTTCATGAAAAATTCGTGTTGGTAAAAGGTATATTAATTTAACAAGCCCCTAAAAGAGCTACAAATATAAAAACAAAACAAAACTGTAACTGGCTGTATACCATTAATTATTACAAGTACATTTCATGAAAAACTCGTTTTGGTAAAAGTTATATTAGTTTAAAAAGCCCCTAAGAGGGCTACAAATATAAAAACAAAACCTTTTCGCTCTGTAACAAAAGCATCATTAGTGTTACCTAAAATAAGTATAACCGTATTAATTAAGACAAAAATTTTTTAAAGTTAAAATGATGACCAAGGTAACAAAAAACAATGTTTAATTATACTTACAAGAACATGCTCTTTTGGTTGGCTCAGCATGTTCTTGTAAGTATAACCAAACTTTATTTGTTTACCTTGGTCATCACTTTAACTTTAAAAAAATTTTGTCTTAATACGGTTATATTTATTTTAGGTAACACTGATGATGCTCTTGTTACAGAGCGAAAACGTTTTGTTTTTATATTTGTAGCCCTTTTAGAGGCTTTTTAAATTAATATACCTTTTACCAAGACGAATTTTTTTAAAATGAATGGTTATTGAAAAAAAAAAGATCAAATTATATAGCGCATTTATAAATTTTCTTTAAAATCTTCCTTTTTCTTCATGTAACTCGAAAATGATAAGTTATACAATGATAAGAGATACGAGAAAAAGATGCATTAAAAAATGTAGTTATTTTCAGATAACAATTTTGTTTTGTCTTTCATTACTGTATCTCTTTGTCATTTTCGAGTTACATGAGAAAAAAGGAAGATGTTTAAGAACATTTAAAAATGTGCTCTATAATTTGATCCTATTTTTTTTTCAACAACCATACATTTTAAACCCGTATAACTTTTTGAACATAGAAATAACAATACATATATTAAAAGGTACCGTAGAAACAAAATGATGCATTTAAATCTGGTGGATGAGTGTTTAAATTAATATACTTCGCATTTTATCGTAAAATAAATTAGTCATCAATTTTTTTGCACCATATCTCGCTTAGTTTGAATGTGATCGACATTTTAACAGTGCTCGTTTTAAGGGTCTTTTTAAGCACTTCAAAAGATATTGGTAGTATTATACCCTTAAAATCAACCATTTCTCTGTTATTTTAAGTTGAACACACCGATTTGAGCATGTACCAAAAAATTTCTTTTTACCTACCATATCTCTTTTTGTATTATAACTAGAAGATTTGTGAAGAAATATCTCTTTGATTTTTTATAAGCTACAAAAATGTATACCTATAGTTTCTTTCGTTAGATGCATAATTTTTAAGGTATTCGCAAACAACTGTCCGAAAAGGTGTTATTTTTCAATGAAAATGGCAAATTTTCAACCACGAATAACTCAAAAAGTACTGAGTTTTCCAAAAACATTATACAACAGTTTTTGCTTAAAATTAGGTTCTCTAGACAGTTCCGTGGTTATTTTGCCCAGAAAATATTCCACCTCCGAAAAGGGGTGGGAACTACCCCAAGATAAAACAGCACATCTACATAAGATATAGTTTGAATTAGGAGATAAGTAGAGGCTATTCCCAAAATTTCATTAAAATCCATGCAGTTGTATAGAATTCGGAGGTAATATCCTGTTTTTGCTCTAATTGACTGGTGTACCAGGGGAACAATGACAAATTTGCAAAGTTATTTTAGAGAACTGGTAAATAAAAAGAAGTAGTAATGGAACCAAACAACGAAATTATAGATGATCACATAGTAATAGAAATGCCTACAAAACTGACGACTGTAATGAACGCGCAGATTATTAAGTATACATAATAATATGTAAAAAATGGTACTCTCCAAAAAACCAATACAAAAGAGAAGCCAAAATAGACAAAAAATAGGTAGAGAAGCAGCGTAGGCGAATATTGACAAATAATTAACATTAAGAAGTGAAAATAAAGAGCGTTGGATAATAATTGGATAAAAGTTAATTAAAACAAAGTATGTTTAGCTCTATAAATAATACATTATCATCAATTTGACAGATTTAAATATCAAAAACAAAACCAAAATTAAATGAATAAAAGCTCCTTACCTGTTGCTTCAGCAGTTTTATTTTTTACCATTAACACAGTGTCCATTTCACTTTTCTTATTTTTAAAATAATAATTATACCTGGCGACTATGCTCTTTAATAACGCTACGTTTTTTTCCGTTCATTTTCAGTAAAATTCCGAAGAAACACACATGTCATAACTTGTTCATTGTACAGCTACTGAATATTGAAATAGGGCTGTGGCTTCCGAAGTAACTTTAAATTTCGATTTCTATAGGTACTTCTGCAATAATATGCAAATTAGGGCCATCCGAAATGACTTTAACTATAAAACTATATCTAAAATTGATCTGTTTACATTGTGCATACTTTCTTTTTACTATGGGTGCATGCATGGATGCATGTGCTCGTTTCGATACATCGGAAATCCCGGTTGTTTTTTTAAGGATAAAAATAAGTCAAAACATTGTGATAATAGTGTCAACAATCTCCTGGAAACTCCATTGAGATAATATTATTATATTGTCAGATAATTTTAATTAACACATTTTTTTCTGTGCCAGTAAACAAATCTAATTTTTTATGTAGGACAACAAAAGCTTTAGTGATGTTGTTATAGGTCAGTAAGTGAACGTGAAATACGGCGATACCGTGTAATTTTCCGTGTCACCGGCGAATTGCATGAACATTTGGATTCAGGTTCTACTTACCCTCTACTTCAGTTTTGGCCTTGTTCTGTTGGTTGCTTTTACTTGGAGGAAGAGCTGAAAACCACCCCTCTTCGGGGGTGAAAAAATATATGTTCAAAATAAATCCGGAAATGAATAAATTGGCTAATTCTAAACAACTTTTATTCTATAAAGTTTTTTTACTAAATCAATACCTTTTGAGCTTTCTTGCGGGAGTTTTGAAGTTAAAATATTCATTTTCCAAAAAAAAACAAGTTTTTAGACGGTTTTTCGCAAACTCAAGAATTAAGTAGGTACTTGATAAAAAAAATATTCTTTATTAAAATTAAACATTATTCAGGAAAAATATAGCTTACAAAAATTGATAAAGCGAAGCAGAGTTGTAGCTCATAAAAAGTTCATAAGGTTTCTTATTCGTCAAATTAGAAACCAAATATTTTAACCTGAAATAACCAAAAATGAAGAAACTTTAGGGAAAACTCATTAAAACTTTTTTAAAGTCTTTAAAAAGAGCTTTATATTTGTTTTTATAAAAGTTTCTAGCATCAAAACTAAGCAAGTTACGCTCAGAACAACGTTGGTTTTTTTTGCAAGAAAACTGAAAAATTACCCCCTAATTACCCCCGAATACTTTTTTTCGTATAGAATCACTAATACTGTTTAAGTTATTTTGAAAAAAGGCATTTTTCAAAATTTCAAAAATATTACAATTTTTTTTCAAACCAAGCACTTTAAACCAGTAAATCTTACAGATCATATAAACAATAGATATATCCAATTCTGTTACTCCGTGAAGGAGCATAGCGCATCCAAGAAGCTTCTCCATTTCTGTTTATTTCTGGCAATGGATGCTATCTCTTCCCAGATTTTCTTCATGATTTTGTAGTCATCTACAATCGTGCTTCTCCATGTCGGTCGTGCTCTGCTCCTTTGTCCTATTGCATTCAATTTGAATGCTTGTTTTGTTATGTCTGTATTTTCTTTCCTCAACGTGTGACCCCACCAGTGCTATCTTTTTCTCTTTATTGTTATCCTGATTGGTTCTTGCTTAGTTTTCCTCCACAATTCTTAATGTTATGGTGTTGGGCTAATATGTCCTCATAATTTTTCTTAGGCATTTATTTACAAACACTTTTTTTGCATTTCCTTCTGCCATTGCCCATGTCTCACTAGCATATATTAGTACTGATTTGATGCTATTATTAAATAATCCTATTTTTGTATTTTGGCTAACATGTGTTGATCTTCATATGTTTGAGAAGATTCCAAAGGCCTGTTGTGATTTTCCTGTACTGTGTTTAATGTCTGCCTGGGCTCCATCTTTTGCACTAATTATATTGCCTAGGTAGCAGAATTTTTTAACCGGTTTAGTTTCTTCTTGATTGATGTATAGTTTGCCATGTTCATTTATTTCTACTATCATCTCTACTGTCTTATTAGCGTTGATTTTAAGACCAACTTCAGCTTGACTTCTTTAGCTTCTTTATCATGTTTTTCATGTCGTCTATTGTGTGTGATATCAAGCAGATATAATCTGCATATTCCATATCTGCCAGTTTCTTATTCTGAACGTAATTCTGTAACGTCCATTTTTTATTTTTATCGTCTTTTTCCAATATGTGATTAAGACATAATATTATGTCTTAAAGAGTAATGGTGACAGTGTACAACCATGTTTTAAACCTATTTCTATTTTTTCATCAATAGATATTAAAGTAAATTATAAAGCAGTCCCGATTAATTTCATTTGTGATGATGATTAGGGGGTGTTTTTTACAACTTTTTTTTACCAAAAATGGAGTAACTTTATTATGAGCATAACTTGCTTAGCTTTGACACTAAAAACATTTATAGAAAAACAAAAATAAAGCTTTTTTTAAATACTTATAGGAGTTTTGATGAGTTTTCCGAAAGTCTTTCAATGTTTGTTTATTGTACGTTGAAATATTCGATTTGGAATTTGACGATTAAGAACCAACTTTTCATGAGCTACAAATCGGCTTCTACTAGGTCTACAGACTTTATATATACAACTTTTTTCGTTTTTATATAAGCTATATTTTTGCTAAGAATATTTTTTCGATAAAAAATGAACATTTTCACTCACAAATAACAGAAAGTATTAACTTAGTGAAAAAGCTCTATAGAACAAAAGTTGTTTAGATTTAGTCAGTTTATCCATTTCCGGATGTATTATTTTGAACGTATGTTTTTTTACCCCGAGAAGGAATGGATTTCACCCCCTAGTAAAAGCAACCTTAGGCTCAAGTCGAAAAGTGAAGTAGAGGATACGAGAAACCAAAGACAGAGAAACGATCATATACTGGCCTACAATAAATAAATAACATTAGGAATAAGCCAGATCCCTATTAAAACTGATAACAAATGAGTAACCTTACAATTTATAAACGTCACAGGATATATATACAACATTCATAAGTACAAATTTAGTAACATAAGTGTAATAGTCTAGTCTTCTGCGCACCATCTAAAAGTTCTGGAAGTTCTCGCGAAGTTGTTCATAATTGTTGAGTTGGGTCGTGTAATAAATTGGAATTTGTTAAAGGTAAGTTCCAAAATTACTTGCCAAATTTTGCGGTTAACTAGAATAAGTTGTCTCCTACTGGTATTCTGACATCCAAATATTTCCCAACTTGCGGCTACGCTTGACATCCTCAAAGCTATTTATTTGGACATTATAATTACTTTAATGGATTGAGGTTACTAATATTTTATTAGTGTGAAAGTCAAACATTTGAATTGTTTGTACTAATAGTTTTTGTATTTATATAATAATTGTTAAAAACATTTTATGTAATTGATATATTTGTTATTTAATTTCCATTTTTTGTAGTCACGTTTCAGCAAACATTTTTATTGATAATCTAAAAACAATAGTTTTTAAGCTGTCACTTGCTAATGCTGAAAAAGTTTCTAAAAAATAGTCAAATTATTTTTTTGTCCTCCATTATTTCATTGGTCACTAGATACCTCATTACTCTTAACTCCCTGTCAAATAATTGTTTAACAAGATTGTTTCAATCTTCAAAGCCGATGCCGCACTGCAGGATGCTAGAGGGTGGCTTGGAGGGTGGATTTTAAAGGTGGATGGTGGAGGGTCGCTGCATCCTGGACGCAGTGAAAGAATGAAATAAAGTCAGAAGTCAGTATCCAACTGACTACTGATGAATCGTTTGTTTCATTTGTTACGTTACATTTGGTTTGTTTTTTAGCATATCGTCATATTAGAGGTAAAACTCACTCACTAAACTTTTCAGAAAATGGAGAAAAATCGACTTAAAAGCAAAAATTGCTTTTTAAATTCACCTGACTTGAATATTGGATTTTTTTAATGCAACTGCAAAGAATAAATAAAACAGATATTTTAAGCCATGTTTCGTCACATAGTGGGTCTTCTGGGTCCCAAATTGCCCTTCTTTTATACACAGCACTTATTACGCTTTCCTCCATAGCGAGGCTACCCGGATGGATTATCAAACACGACTGATATGGGTGGATAGACGCCTGGCGGACCACCGGATGGTTAGATGGTAGTGGGAGGCCACTGCAGCTACCGTCGTGTCCGTCGTTGTATTATTCGTGGTATAAGTAGCTGGATCGTCGCCAGGCAGGTATCTACCATCCACCATCCTACCAAACTTCCTGCAGGGCGGCATCAGCCCAAGAGCAACTTGTACCAGCCATGCAGTGTTTTGTTGATTATTTCGTCGAGCTAAAATTTTTCTTTTAAGCATATTCCACGAGTGCTGTAAAGGGTAAGAGTCGGATTAGCAAGCATTTCATTCCACAACAGTGGTATCTTCTGTGCTTCAAGGAAGTCTGTAGTCACTCTGCTGGTATGTGGAGGTACATTATCATGCATGCAAATTAAATGTTCTCCTATTGCAACTCTCTAGAGCCTAACTACAAATTCTAGAACCAAATCAACATACCTGTGAGCTGTTAAAGTTGGTGTGACGAGAATTAAAGGAGTTTTTTGCCGATCATAATACCTTCTGAACATGCCAGTTCCTCCTGTACATAATATGTGAACAGATCCGGCAGTTTCCGTTCTTGCTTGTCCTCCTGGCCCTTTAAGTACATACATTCGTCGGTCATCTGATTTTACACAGATAATAGTTTCGTTTGAAAATTTTGCCCAATTTCCAATATTCCAGTTTTGGTGTTGAAGATACCATTGTAGGTGATCACTCTTGTACTACCTGGATACCTTTGGAGCCATTTTCCATTTGTCGCTCAGGTGAAAAATTGTTGGTCTCTTCAATATCTTGGACAATGAAACGATCGTAACGAACTGTTGTTACTTTTTGACATCTTTATCTTGGTCTATTTTTAGGCTTTGCTAATTCTTGATGCGTAGGTTTTTTATATAACGCCTTGTGTTATGCTACCATCGGTGCAGCTGGATCCGTCTGAGATATTCCTTGCTCCGCAATTCCAATAATCTCTCCCATTATCGTTTACTCCACCTAATGCCACGTCCGCACTGGTAAATTTCTCGTGCGTACCAGCTGTTCCTCGCAAATATTTGCGTGCTCGAAGTAAATTCTGCTAGTGTGGACAATACGAAACGCAAAAAACGGAAAAACTGTGGGTCCAGACGAAATACATGCGGAATTACTGAAATGTCTAGACCAGCGGTTCTCAATCTTTTATGTCATGTACCACCAAATACTTTTTATTCTTTTTGGTACCACCTAACTGAAATACATATCTAACTAGGTGATCTAATTAACTATAATAGTGGTGCTGATTTTGGCTGTTTTTGCGTTTTGTGTACCACCTCAAAAAATGAAATGTACCACTAGTGGTACATGTACCACAGATTGAGAACCGCTGGTCTAGACGATGAAACTCTACCGGTACTACTGGATCTGTTTAATGAAGTATATTAAACCGAAAAAATCCCTCAGGAATGGTTGGTGTCCACCTTTTTAACAATACCAAAAACAATATATGCCAAAGATTGTTCGGACTATAGGACAATATCACTAATAAGCCATACGCTCAAAATATTTCTAAAGGTGATTCATGGAAGATTATACAGAAAGCTAGAATGTGATATGGATGATACCCAATTTGGGTTCCGCAAAGGACTTGTAACAAGAGAGGCATTGTTTGCGTTTAATGTCCTCTCTCAAAGATGCTTAGATATGAACCTGGATATTTATTACTGTTTTATCGACTTCGAAAAAGCGTTCGACAGAGTCCGACATGAAAAACAGAGATATAGACAGACGAGATTTACGAATTATCATCAATCTGTATTGGAATCAAAAGGCCAATATAAAGATAGAAGAACAAGAATCCGAGAATATTGATATAAAGAGAGGAGTAAGACAGGGTTGTGTTCTGTCGCCGCTACTGTTTAACCTGTACAGTGAAGCCATATTTCAGGAAGCGATAGCGGAGCTTAGTGATGGAATCTCTATAAACGGAAGAATAGTAAATAACATAAGATTCGCTGATGACACCGTTATAATGGCAGACACCCTGCAAGCGCTACAAGAATTGCTAAATAGAATTAACGATTATTGCATTCGATACGGACTAAAAATAAACAAGAAAAAAACTAAATTTATGATTGTCTCAAAAACAGAACATGGAAATGAAAGGTTAATGATCGAGCAAACCCAAATAGAAAAAGTTAAGACATAGAAATATCTGGAAACCTGGGTTGATGACAAAAATGACCAAAGCAAAGAAATTAACGTCCGAATTGAAACTGCAAGGCAAGCATTTATAAAAATGAAGACACTGCTTACAAACAAAAACCTTCAGTTGCCTCTCAGATTGAGGGCTCTAAGATGCTACATATTTTCTATATTGCTGTACGGATTGGAAGCTTGGACATTGAAGACACAACACATAAGATGAATAGAAGCGTTCGAAATGTGGTGTTACAGAAGAATATTGAAAAGTCAGTGGGTTCAAAGGATTACCAATGTTGAAGTGCTACGACGTTTAAATAAGGAGTTAGAAATTATGAAAAGTATAATAACTAGAAAACTGGAATATTTGGGTCACATTACCAGAGGAGAAAAATATGAGTTGCTGAGAATTATTATGCAAGGAGGGATCCAAGGAAGAAGAAGCATAGGAAGAAGACGCATCTCCTGGCTGAGGAACCTTAGAGAATGGTTTAACTGTAGTTCATTACAACTATTCAGTGCAGCAGCCAACAAAGTGAACATAGCCATTATGATAGCCAACCTCCGATAGGAGAGGGAACTTTAAGAAGAAGGACATGTTCGTCGCATACAATTTTTGACTCACACAACGCACACGCTCCATCGTTATCGTTTTCGAGCGAAGATCAAAAAATGATCTGAGTACCGCGTCCTCACTGGTAAAAATTTGCGACGAATCATTAGTTCAATACGCACGAAAAGTTTACCAATGCGGACGCGCCATAAGGTATATTTTCGGTTTTGACCCAAAAGTTGGAGGCCTAGTCTATTATTTATTTTCGGTTAACTTTTTTTTATTTCATTCAATTAAAGTAAATAATCTATAACGTAACGAGCTCTGTTATCTAATTGTTTTATCGGTTTGTTTATTTTCAATACAACCTTTATTCTTCATAACAATAACAAGTTTTTTAAATGAAATAAATATTGGGTTGAAATACATGTTGATTCTAGATAAGTTTGGTTGTGTATATTTCAAACTGATGTCTAGAAGATTTTATGCAAGGAAGTCTCGGGCATATTTATAATCCGAGCACTTTTAAGCCGTCCATATGATCTACAGGCTATACCAAAATTTAATTAGGTGAATTATGTAAAACCTATCCCGATAAAGGATCAGAACATAACCCTGTTGTAGCAAGATTTTATGTCAAACTTTTATATCCACATTAGCGTGGCTATCCTATCTTTGCTTGCAGCTATTTGGAATAGAACAATGTAGTATACTAAACCACTTTCTCAGATTTTGGAGCCAAGATATTCTTCTTCCCTCTGGTCCTCTCTTTCCAAATACCTTGCTCTGCATAATTTGTTGCAATAATCTCGTATTCCTTACAAATTATACGTAGGACCTTAACATTATTCATAAAATTACTAAATTACTTACCCATAAAATTCTTAAGCCGCGTCTGTAATACTTCGTCTCAAAAGCCTCCAGCTTTCCTCAAAAAGCTTCAGCAAATGTCTAAGCTTCTACTCCATCTAATAACACCGAAATCATATACCATTATATAATAGAGTAGATTTTGGTACCAAGTGAAAACATGACTTCTGAAGAGACTTTATCTTGACAAACGCTGATCCTGCTTTTTCTTTGCGTTCGTTTATTCCGGTAGAATGGTCCCATTGGCTGTTTATGTTGCTACCAAGGTTTGTGTAGCTGTTTACCCTGCCAATTGGCTGTTGATCATCAAAAAGCCGTGCATTTAATATTTCGCACTTACTGACTACCATGGACTTGGTTTTTTTCGTATTGAAATTCAGTCCATATTCTCTACATATATCTGATATGCGCGACAATATTGTTTCTAAACAATCCAAGTTATCTGCAAAAACTACTTAGTCCAGGGCGTATCTGTTTTGAGATGGACGTTGAGAGGTGACTCAAATTTTTTTGCAGAAATTGCTTGAAAATAACTCAAATAATAATATTTGAGTTATCCTCTCACTCAAAATGGTCCGGAACATTGTTTAAATAATCAAAATGTCAAAATATGAAGGAAAAATTCGATTTTTTTATTGGTTTTTTGATTATAACTTTAAAACTATTCATTTCTGAGAAAAGTTTTACTGACATAAAAGTTGCGTACACTGTAAATTTCATTAAGATCGGTTTATTAGATTTTGCAATCCAGCTTTCGCAAAAAAATCATTTTTTTAAAATGTTTGCAGGACTTAAAATAAACCAGATAGCAAGTTTAATTTTTTTGCTTATAGAAGTGTACTGTACCTTTCATTTGCAATTTGCAAAATTAAAATCGATTAATTACCACGGCGTCAGGAAATTTTTAAATAAACATTAATTTTGGTGCTACGCGCAGGACAGCGGTGTTCGATTCACACAAGCTGATTTCCACCAAAATTTCTTCCAATATTTATCTAATATATTATTTTCTTACTCTATATTTTGTTGTATTTTAATATTTTAATTCCACAAAAATCAAACTAATTTTATTATTGTTTGTCAAATATTGTTTAAACAATTGCATATGTTTTAAAATAATAAACTTTTATTTTCTAAGTTAAAATATATGAACAATGAAAGTTTTTGCTAAAAAAGTGTTATTTCAAAGTATAGAGTATGTGTTTTTATTTTGCAATAAACAAATTTATTTATTTGTATCGAAATGTAATAAAAATTAAAATGTATCAATCATTATCAAAGGTCATTGGAATGCCCAATCAGAGCAAACTATCCGCTGTCCTGCGCGTAGCACCAATAATTAATGTTTATTTAAAAATTTCCTGACGCCGTGGTAGTTAATAGATTTTAGTTTTGCAAATTGCAAATGAAAGGTACAGTACACTTCTATAAGCAAAAAAAATTAAACTTGCTATCTGCTTTATTTTCAGTCCTGTAACATTTTGAAAAAATGATTTTTTTTGCGAAAGCTGGATTGCAAAATTTATTTAAATCTATTGAACCGATTTAATGAAGTTTACAGTATTGTTTTACTATATCAAAGTTTTTCTGAGTGAAATATGAAGGTCCTAAGTGTAGCATAAATGGTAGAAAAACGTAAAATGCGAATACTTGTTTTTGTATGGTTTTTTCGCAATTATTACCAGAGAACGGCAGTTCTCGCCAGTGGTGCACACCTACTTCCCCTACACGCGACACTATATATACACGAAATTTTCGATTTTTCTAAAACTGACTGAATTGAAAATTGGGCCAACTCAAATCTTAACAAAATCTTTGAGCCAACTTCAGGAAAAGACTCACCCATTCATATGTCAACCATCCATTTTGGTCCAAGGGTGTGGATTTTACGACCCTTCCTATTTATGGTCTGTTTTTCGTTCTCGTCCCCAAAACTCCCAAATACTTCAAAAATTTAACTCCGACCTTTGCGGCTTCTAATAGAAGTGATCATTACTTTTCCAACGCATGTCTAATTTTGAAAATCGGTTATACCGTTCCAAAGTTACCGAGCTCAGAAATATGAGTCAATTTTTATTTAAAAAAGGGAAAATATTTGTGGATATGTATGTATGTATATATGTATGTATGTATGTATGTGTGTATGTATGTGTGTGGAAAAGTTAAACCGATCTGAATTTTTTTTTCTGTGTTTGAAGAGGGGGTGAGGGCCGATTCAGAACCGGTGTAGTTTGTGAGCCCAGCTACAGGACTTGGTAGGTACAAAACGGCATATTTTTGGCGGTATACATCTTCAGTTCAAGAAGAGACAGGAGAACAGTAAATACACCAAATCAATGGCGTTGAGTTAAGCTTTCAATCGGTGTGTAAGATGTCAGGATCAGACATACACACGGCTCAGTATAGCCGAAAAACTGAAAAACTAAACTTTGAAAATTTTGGTTTATCGACAATTACTCAAAATTTCAACCTACGAATTACGCTAATAACTGAGCGTTTGTAGAAGGACTCTAGACAAATCTAACAGTGTATACTATATATCCGGGAAAATTCGAATTTTTAAGTTATAGAATTATAGAATTTTTTCTTCATTTTTTGACATTTCAAACAATGTTCCGGACCTTTTTGAGAGGAAGGATAACTCAAATATTATTATTTGAGTCACGTCTCAACGTCAAAATGTACTAATATTTTTACAGATGCGCCCTGGTCTAACTGTGTTGTCGGTATATCTAATTTTGTTTAGACGCACTCCGTTGACTAATCCGCCTGTCTCAAAGAACATATTATCTTCAGCGCTTGCTCGAAGATATGTTCAGAGTACATGTTAAATTACACGAGTGACAGAATTCATCCTTGTCTCGTTCCTTTTTCTATGGACAGTGGCCTCCGCCAAAAAGAAATTTTTTTTGTAAAATTTACTGATCGTTTTTGTAATATATATTTTATTAATTTATTTCGTAACGCAATAGCCGAGTAGTGTCCAAATAAATAGTTAATAAAGTTAATAGGTTTAGTGTACTTTATAATAAATATATTCAATTCATTCAGTACACTCAGCGATTTTACTTTTTATTATTTTATAAAAAGTTCGCTATGGCAAATAATTGAAGTGAATACATTTATTTATTTACTATATTTATACATGCAGTATTTTCATTGGTTTGATTATAATGTTCTATTATACGCTTTCAATGCATTGTATTGTAGCATTATAATTATATGGTTGAATAAAATAATACTACACAACAAAGGAAATATATTTTTTTGATAATTGATTTTCTACTCCTACTTTATACGTTTTTTTATAATAAAAAATGTACATTTTAACAAATTTAATATTCGTTTATAAAACAGTATAAACACTTTAGAAAGTTTATAAAACAGTATACAAAGCTAAAGAAATGTTGCATGGGATTTAAAGCTACAGAAATATATTGACATGAAAAACAGCTGCCAATCTATCAAATACTACAATGATTATTTCATTCATAGATATTCTAACCCATAGAAAGCTACAGAAATAAAAATTACAGCGATTATTTCGACACTCCCATCGAACAAGGTTGTAACTCAATTTAAATCTTTTTTCAGATTTCAACACAGGCGAATTCAGCAAAAAACTGCGCACACGTCAATATAAACGACATAGTTTAATTCTCAATAGTTTGGCTAATACTCCATTGAAAAAAGTTGTATTTTAACTTACGTGTGCCATTCTAGCGTGAAAAAGGCAGTAACACTGGATGCTCCCCATATTAAATATTTACTTTCTTTATAGTTGACGATTAACAAGGTTTTTAAATGAGTCACAACTTTTTTGCACGTATGTTTAACTTATAAAGTATTCAAAAATATGTTGCATCTCATAAGTCAATTTATCGAAATAAAAATAAAAAAGTATCTACGGACTTTTTTTCCTTTTTGATAGTTGCGGTGGACAAAATAAGTATAAAATAGAGTTTGCTACGTACTTCTATGTAGTGAAAAAGTTTAATATTAACAGTACACATATATTTTTTGAAATAGCACATTCACAAAACGAGGGTGATTCAATGTATGCCCTTGTAGAAAAACCGAAAAATATAAAGTCGTATATGCTCCACACCTATGGATAACCATGATACGGTATGCCAAAGCATCAGGCAAGCCTAAATCCGTAACTGAAATAAATCAGCAACAGATTCTAAATTTTAACCTATTTAAGGACACACATGTTAATTTTGAAGTAGATATTAATAGTAAAAGAGTAAAGTAATAAAGTAAAATGGTTTAAAATTAAATATTTACAGATACGCAATAAGAATGCGAAAAATTTGAGATTTCTTATACCATTTTTTTTCATAGTGATAGAATATTAATGTTATTGTAAAATTTATAATTTCCAATTAGAATTGTGTAAACTGTGAGTTGATATTTTGTTTAAATATACCATAAAAATTAATTGTCTCCTAGTTTTATTGCAAATAACTCAAAACATACAACCTTTTAATAGTTAAACAGGAAAAATAATTAACATGCAGAGTGTAAAATGGTTGTTAGGCGAGTTACAACCTTTTTCTATGGATACTCATGTTTCTATGGATACTCATTAATACTAAAATTAATATAGAATTTTTGCCCTCGTGACACTTTGACATAATTTCACTCGCCTTCGGCTCGTAAAACTAAAACTGCCAAACTGCCACTCGGGAAAAATTCAATAATTTTAGAGCTCTTGTGCAATTACTACTGATTATTTCATTCATAGGAGATTCTGACCAATAGAAAGCTACAGAAATCTAAATTAAATTGATAATTTTTGATAATTTTTGTCGTCCAGTATATTACTTCAGATGCCCTTTGTTGCTATGAAAAAATACATTCAGTGACATTAATGACAATTAATGTTTTAAAAATTATAAAAGTGATGACTTTCAAGAGTAAAATATTTATAACAACTGTGTGTTTAATTGTACTAATTTGTACTTACATAAATAAATTACAATAAAATTTTGGTTTTGAACAGTTTTATTCATGAAATAATCGCAACAAATTGCACTCGATCTCTAAAATTAATATAGAATTTTTGCCCTCGTGACACTTTGAAATATTTCTCTCGCCTTCGGCTCCTGAAATTAAAACTGTTAAAGTGACACTCGGGAAAAATTCAATAATTTTAGAGCTCTTGTGCAATTACTACTGACAATTTTTGATAACTTTACGTCAAGTATTTTACGTCAGATGCCCTTCGCTGCTACGCAAACATACATTTAGTGACATTAATGACATTTAATTTTTTACAACTTCTTACAGAGAACAACAAGAAACATGTTTAGCAAATATTCAGGCGAAGATATCAATAAAATATTAGTTAAAATCATGAAGACAAATATCCATATTTCGCAAATGTGGTCTCGAGGTAACAAAGTACAAAAAACTCGAAGACGTACCACAAAGTTTTTTATTAAAAATACCAAAATAGGACGCGTTTCGGCTCAGCACGTGCCATCATCAGCTTAAATACAGGAACACAATCATCAAGGACTGACCTACAATGTAATGTTATAAGGGGTCATCCATAAACTACGTCGTTGAGAAGAGGGAGGGGGGCTTGCTTATTCCGACGGAGTACGACATGGGGAGGGGGGTATGAGTGCCCATTCGACGTCGTTTAATATATTGGTATCTTTAAATTTGTCGCTATTGTGTCTATAAAAATAATTTTTTACTAGCTTCTACCAGCATTAATTAAAGTATCAGATATTCATATAAAAACGTATAGTTTTTGATATGAAATTGAAAATAAAACAAAACGTTTACGAATAAATATACCTTTGTTAAAATTAAAAAGAATAATTCTATAATAGATACTTTTATCGCATACTTTTCATTTCGTTTTTATCAGTCGCGGCGTTAAAATAATATTAGGTAGCACTTTTGTACAGGACAACAAACAATAAGACCTTGTTCTTTGGGTTTAAACAATCGCTTCTATATACGCTTCTACGTCTGAAAGCAAAAAAATATTAAATTGTTAGTTCATTTATGTGCTGCATACTGTGTGTGAAACAACAGTTCTGAAAGAACGAATAGAAATAAAATATTGTTTTCTATTTAGTTAGTAAGTCGTATTTATACTTTAGAAGAAATGGCATCGAAATCAAAACAAAATAAATATAAAGATTTATATGATGCAGTTAAGAAAGCATACCCCGCAAAATCTTGGTCCAATGCTATTTAAATGCATTCATTTTTTTCGAATACTAAGAAAACTAATAAAGATTTTTGAAAAATTTAAACACAGATTAAAAGACTGCATTATGGCCGAGGGCCAAAAGTTCCTGAAAACATCTATAATGTTTATTTTAATAAGTTACAGGGGTGAAAAAAAAGAGAAAATTTTGTCTGATTTTTCATTTCAAATATTTCATTCAAAACAAACCTTTTGTTTATTCTAAGGGACTTTCAATCCTCGGTAATAATGTAATCTTTTATTATGCGTTTAAATTTTTCAAATATATTTATTAGTTTTCTCAGGATTCGAAAAAAATTAATGAATTTAAATAGCATTGGACCAGATTTTACTCCTACCCCCTCATATTTGATTAAAAAAAACAGAAATAATATTGATTTTTTTTTAAATCAATGAAAGATGGGTCGTGAGTTGCAACGACGACGTCGACATGGGGGGGGGGTCGTCTCTAAACGACGAATTACGACGGAGGGGGGAGGGTATTAAAAAGTTCAAATTTTTTACGACGTAGTTTATGGATGCTCCCTAAAAAATCAAACGTGAATTTTAAGCATGTGGTGACAACGCCCACCTAAGTTAAGGAACCTACCAGAACAGGAAGGAGGAAGAATCAACTAGTTTACATGACACATATTGTTACAAAATCTTCATCTTATTGGTGTTAAGCGATTTTCAACATTTTGTTATAATTATAACATGATTCAGATCAAGTTTTTGTAACAATATGTGTCATGTAAATTAGTTGATTATTCCTCCTTCTTGTTCTGGTAAGTTCCTTAACTGAGGCGGGTGTTCTCAAGTAGCACCGAAGGGGTTTATTAAGTCTTTTAAGGATGCTTTAAAACTGTAGAATAAAACTAAAACTAAAACCATTTAGTTTTTAAGTAAACCTTAAGGTTGCAATAAAACCGCTTTCAGCATAAAAGGGCCCATTCTGAAAGAGGTCAATAAAACCAAAAATAAAAACCTTCTTAAAACTTTGTTTTCTTAAGCCACTGGTTTTAAAGCTGCTGTGAAGGTGCTTTTAAAACCATGTTAAAAGACACTAAGTGCAGGCAGTTTTATAGCAAACTTTAAAAGGTTTCTTAAATGGAGACTTTGAAAAACAATTTACCATAATAAATAATTCTTTAAACCCATATTATACTCCATCATATAGGCCAACAAATTTTTACATGTGTTATGATAGGTAGATACGTATTTGTAACCATAAAATAATAAAAAGTACTTGGTTATTTCGGACTGTCAAGGTAGAAAAACACTTGCGCACCCAACTTTATTGATAATGTTAACAAAAATATGTCTAAATAACTCACGCGCCATAAAATTTCTGATTTTTGGCGAATAAAAAATAAAAACAATAAACAAATTTAATTCCGAAAAACATTAATTTGAAAGAGAAATAAATTTATCTACAATTTTAATGTTTTAATGTTAAAATAAATCGAATTTATGTCTTAGAGACGCTTATTTATAATTTTTATGTAAGCCTTATATTGTAATCTGTCATGGCTTTCATCATCACCAGAAAGCAATATGACCGAAATCCAAATAAAACTATTTGGTCTATCGACAGAGAATTGTTAAGATCAAATAGTTTTATTTTATACCTTTCCAAGAGCATATATCCTACATAAAAGCAAGGTTGCCTTGGAATTAAAACCGTTTAGTTTTAATGCTGCTGTCAATAATGCCACTCGGTTTTAATGTGAATCTAACCTAAAATCGAGGCGTCGTAGTGCTGTGTGTGTTGTATTTTTCTTTTAAAATGACCAGTTCGTTTATATTTTATGTACTTGCGACTTATTTCTTCCATACTAACTGTACTTTAATTTTTTACAACACAGTACACCACTGTTTCGCTCTAAAACAAATGGCCGACCATTTTGGACATAAAAGAAGAGGGGATGAGTTTAGTTTTATTGTTTCTAACAAGAAGAATAGTTTAGTCTTTACGATAACCAAATTAATTAAGTTAAGAGCGTTTGGTTTGAAAATAGCCTACTAATTGCTTTTAAGAAAGCAACTTTAAAGGAAACCAAAAAAATAGTTTTAAGGCATATATTTTACTGACATAATAGCCTTGAAATCAAGTAGTTTTAATAATAGTTTTTATTAGTCATATTAGGAGAACATTTAAGACTGCAATAAAACTAAAAGGTCATAAACTAGAATCTAATAAAACCAAACCGCCCGGAAGTTTTTCATAAAACTGATCAGTTTTAAAGTGAACTGAGAATAAACCATTTTAAAACTACAATAAGACAAACTAGTGACAAATGCATAACAGTTTTAAAGTTCTGGCAGTATATCTACAAGGTAACTTTAAAACCATTGTCTTCTTATTTACCAGAATAAAACCTTTATAAACCTTAAATAAAACTAAAATGTTTTTATTGTGCTACTTGGGTTATCACTGCATGCTTAAAATTCACGTTTGATTCTTTATAACATTACATTGTAGGTCCTTGATGTTTGTGTTCCTGTATTTAAGCTGATGATGGCTTGTGCTGAGCCGAAACGCGTCCCATTTTGACCTTTTTAATAAAAAACTTTGTGGTTCTTCCTAGAGTTATTTGTACTTTATTAGTTAAAACACAGATTAACCCAACACAGATGCGAAACCCTGGCGATAACTCTGGTACCGAGTGTTGGTAAACTCCTCCCACTTTGAGTTACCAAAAGGGTAGTCGCTTAGTAGCTCACTTAGTATGTAGGCTTACGCTTATTGTCAGTTCCTGAATAACCTCGACAGTACATGCGCTTATTGTAGTGTTAAATTGACGGGCAATATTGGGAATTTTCTCTATTTATCAAGTGTGTTTAAATAGTTTTGTTATATTTTTAAAAATGGTTGGATATACGTGTAAATGTGAAGGGTGTTCATCTAAGACGGGTCAACAAGGAATATCATTTTTTAGATTGTTTATAGTGGCTTATTTTCAGATGTAAAATAGTAAACTTGTTTAAATAGATGTTCAATATTTTTTTATTTTACAGAAATAATCTTCTGTATTATTTTGATGGCTTAGCAGCAATTTTTAGATCAGGGGTGGGCAAAAGCCCGACCCTTTTCCTTACTTTATCCGGCCCAGTGAGAAATCCCGCAAGCAATTTTTTAAGAGCTTAATGCATTCATTTTTTTCGAAACCTGAGAAAACTAATAAGTATTTTTGAAAAATTTAAACGCAGAATGAAATATTACATTATTACCGAGGGCCGAAAGTCCCTGAATATTTTATAATGTTTATCACAGAGGTGATAAAAAAAGAGAAAATTTAGTGTGCTTTTTAATTTCAAATTATATCTTTCTCCTTTTAATGATGGTCAAAAGTTCTCTGCTCTTTTCCATTATGTGCAACACCATTTCGTTTTTAATATGATCGGTCCATGGTATTTTCATAATTCCCGTAAAAAGCCACATCTCAAAAGCTTGCAGCTTTTTCATTAAGTCAGCATTAACAATACAATAAAGAAGAAGAGAGTTGACATATCATTTTTATTATTATCCCGGTTTTTTATAGCGTTCTCCGTCTTCCGGTTGCCAGTTTCCAGCTTCGTTGCATTCGTCAGGGTGAAGGTTCCTTTCCGACATTGCCTTCTGAATGCCGCCTAGCCAGGATTGTTTCGGCGTTTCTCTCTTCCTTCTTTCCCTTGGCGTCCATTTTAAAATATGTTTTGGCAGCCTGTCGTCGTCCATTGACGTCGTACATGACCATACCAGATCAGTTGTCTCCTTTGTTATTATGATGGTTGACTTGTCATAACATTTTACCATCCAATATTAGATTTGCAGATTGAATCTTTGGTTACTTAGAAATTTTCTCAACTTCAAAAATTATTTTTTATCTGGATCCTTGTTATTGCTTAATATAATGGACCATAATAAAAATTTCGTAATTTTACTGGGAATAAATTGTTCGCATGTACACACCAGAAAGACAGTTTGTTATTAAAAAAATACAGGATCCTTTGTATTATTATCAACAATTATCCAGATTTAGCCATACGGCTCACACTCCCTCTAAGAAAATTAACTCATCCCAGATACCTACGGTGTCAAAAGGATTAAACTCTCGTGGGACTCTTTCCGTGTTATCGAGTCCTCTAGGTGACTTGATATACAGGTGTATCTCGCAAAAATTTTAGTACAAATTTATTAATTTGTTATTATTAATAGTCAAATGTCTTTCTCCACATGCTTTAAAGTGATTGTTATAGTATTTTGGCCAAAAAAATTTCTTGGGCAGAGAAAAACCTCCACCAAAAACATTAGCGTACATACTGTATAGTGTATAGGTATAGTCATCCAGCCCGGTAGATATTTTGAAAATTTAATTTTGGCCCGCGCTAAATGTATTTGCCCAACCCTGATTTAGATTTTACTTTAGCTACCGTTATTTTTTTAATCCTTTTTCGCTTTGTTATCGAACTTGGTACTTTCAAAAGTAATCACTAGACCTCGGTTTTTTCAGCACACGTATTCTAAAATATAACTGTTATCTTTATATTATACTTACTGAAAAAGTAATTAATGTATTTATTATTAAAGGATAACGTAAACATCATTACGGCTGTTTGCCATTTTTCTAGTGATACACGTGCAGGGTTAATCCGACATCTTAGAAAAGTATCTCATTGAGAAACTGATGTATAATACAATTTCATGTTAAGTACCTACCAATTTTGACATTTTCTTATCTACAACTCTTATCAGGTAATTATGAAATCTCCTCTAAAATAGTTTGTTGTGTATTGTAAGCTAATATTGTTTCTTAATTCAATAATGTATTAAAAATGAAATAGTTATGTTATTAATAAAATTCTGGTTTTGGAAAATTAATTTGATAATATAATTAAATGACTCTCTACATATTATAAAGTTGTCACTGTTATAACATCCACTTGAAAACTCATCTTGAACTTGAAAATCATTACATTAACTACACTTTATCTGGTTTTGTTCTGAAAGGCCATACATGGAATTCCCAAATTACTGTCACCAAACGACTGTCACTTTTCTAATACCTAGTTTACTTTCTCTTGTTTTGTTAAGGACAAAACTTGGTTTTGTTTTGTTTTGTAGCTAGTTTACTTTTTCTTGTTTTTTTACCTACCTAGAATTCCCAAATTACCCTATTATATTTATATCGTGTTCACTTCCAAGCAACTTTTTATTATTTTTCAATATACACAGAAATTTAATAAATAACCATTTATATATAAATTTTTAACGATTGTCACTTTTCTAGCAGTTCCTTAACTTTCTCTTGTTTTGTTATGGATACAGAAACTTATTAAATGACCAATGTTTTGTTAAGTTTGGTTTGTCTTAATTTTTAGTGTAAATATAGTAAATATCAAACTAGGTGTAAAAGTAAGTATTATAAACCAAATGAACTATTTTGTAAGTTATCAATTGTCTTGGTGCAAACACCGGCACAACAACTGTGCTCCTTAGTTTCAAGGTTACCAATTTTTGTACCGGCATCATAGCATAGCTTTCGCATCTGTGTTGGGTTAATCTGTGGTTAAAATGATTTAAAAAGACAATAATTTTATTCATGAAATAATCTTACCGAATTACTCTTGAGCTCGAATTATCGATTTGTTTTGCCCTCGTGACACTTTGACATAATTCCACTCCTCTTCGGGTCGTGAAATTAAAACTGTCAAAGTGTCACTCGGGATACAAATCGATAATTTAAAGCTCTCGTGTAATTACAACTGATAGTTTTTTTCGATAATTTTCCGTCGTCAAGTATTACGTCAGATGCTCTTCGTTGCTACGCAAAAATACATTCAGTGACATTAATGACAATTAACGTTTTACAACTTGTTACAAAGAACACCAAGAAACAGGTTTAACAAATATTTAGGCGAATATATCAATTAAATATTAGTTAAAGTGATTTAAAAAGACAGTTTTATTCATGAAATAATCTTACCGAATTACTCTCGAGCTCTTACATTTTATCGATTTGTTTTGCCATGGTGACACTTTGACATAAACCTGTCAAAGTGTCACTCAGGATAAAAATCGATAATTTTAGAGCTCTCGTGTAATTACTACTGACAAATAAATGTCACGGTGAGTTAAACACTGTCAAAAGATTTAAACTTTGCTGGTACTCATTAATCTATCAAAAAATTAAATACAAGTAGCCCAGTTGAGAACTTAAGCCAATATTGACTAACTCACGACCAAAGTTGAAATCGAAACGTCCAAATAAATGTTTTTTGAACTGAAACTGCGGATAGTTTTCCTTAAAGATAGTAAATGTAAATGAGACAAGCTGTATAACTTCAAACATTTTAAATGTGCATTCCCCATAGTACATTCTTTCACGGTTTTTGCTGTAAATTTTAAAGAACCCCTTGGATTGACATGAAATTTGGCATACACATAGCTAACATGTCAATGAAAAAAGTGATATCGTGCCGATTTGTGCTTTTGCCCTGGGGGTAAGTTTCACCCCATCTCGGAGGTGAAAAAATATACTTCCAAGATAAGTCCCGAAATGGATAAACTAACTAATTTTAAGCAACTTTTGTTCTATAGAGTTTTTTCACCAAATCAATACTTTTCGAGTTATTTGCAAGTGAATATGTTCATTTCTCAACAAAATAACCACATTTTTAGACGGTTTTTCGCAAATAACTCAAAACGTAAGCATTTTGTCGAAAAAATTACTCTTATCAAAATTACAGTCTATAAAAAAGTGAAAAAAAAACGGTGTATATATTAGGTCTCTATACCTAGCAGAATCAGAGTTATAGCTAATGAAAAATAGGTTCATAATCGAAAAATTCCAAATAGAATAATTCAGTGTGAAATATCCATATAATGAAGCATACTTGGGGACAACACATTACAACTTTTTAAAGTGTTAAAAAAGCTTTATTTCTGATTTTATAAAAAAACGTTCTAGCATCAAATGTAAGAAAGATACGCTCAAAATAAAGTTGATCCCTTTTGTTTTGGCAAATAAAATCAGGAAGATCACCCTCCAATTAGCAACTTAAATGAAATTAATCGCTACCGTTTCACAAGTTACTTTACTTATGTTTTGTTTATATGATCTGTAAGTTTCATCGATTCAAAGTGCTTATTTTTGAAAAAAATTGGTATTAAAGTAAAATTGTAACAAAAAAATAGTTTTTTTCTAAATAACTTAAAAATTGATGGATTCGACCGTTACTTGATGGAAGTTCATTTTATCTCACAATAAAACACTGAAAAACGTTTGTTTTTCTATACTTCCACAAAATTTATTACAACTATGTTATTACTACAGCTGTTTCGGCAAAATGCCGTTCTCAAGTGATATATTTTACAATGTGTTTGCCTTTTTAAGTCTTTAACTGAAGAGGTTGAGGAGTGGGGAGCTGTTTATCTCGAGTTGGTCATTCAGAATTATATCTGTATTTTTCAATTTATTAATTTCCATTGATTCTAAAAGTGATAGCTTAAGGCCTTTATTTTGAATATGTAGAATTTGAAACTCTTCATTGAAAGAATGATTATGGTCTAGAAGGTGAAGTGCGTATGTAGAAGTGTCTGTTTTTCTATTGTTGAAAGCCCTTTTGTGTTCTGCTATCCGTTTGTCAAAAGTTCTGCCAGTTTGACCGATGTAAGTTTTCGGACAGTCACCACAAGTTAGTTTGTACACACCACTCTGTAGTTGCTTTCTCTTTCGGCTTTTATTGTTTTTAATATGTTTGTTTAAGTTGTTGTTAGTTCTGAAAGCTGGTGTTATTCCTTTCTTTTTTATGTATCTGGCTATTTTTGTTGTTATTTTGCCAGTATATGTGAGAGAGCAGAAGGTACTGGGTTCTTTCTGTGGTGGTGGATACACTAATTTCAAGGCTTTCTTATGGAGTTTTTGGTTTAAAATGTTGTTAACTGTTTGTTCGTTATAGCCATTGTTTACTGCTATTTGTCTAATGATATTTAGTTCTGTCTCAAAGTTATTTTTTGTCATAGAAATTTCTGTCAGTCTATGTATCATGCTATGGTAGGCTGCTAATTTGTGTTGTGTAGGATGGGATGATGAATTGTGTATAGTTGTGTCAGTATGGGTAGGTTTATGATATACGGAGAACTCATGTTTGTTGTGTAGTCTGGTAATCGTTACATCTAGAAAGTTTATGGAATTATTCTGTTCTGTTTCTATTGTGAACTCAATATTACTATGAAGTGAATTAATGTATGATAGAAATTGGTCAAGTTGTCTGTTAGTTCCTGTAAAGCAGACTAATATGTCATCCACGTATCTCCACCAATATAAGAACTGTTTAAATAAGGGGCGAAACAGCTGTAGTAATAACATAGTTGTAATAAATTTTGTGGAAGTATAGAAAAACAAACGTTTTTCAGTGTTTTATTGTGAAACTTAAAAATTGTTAGATATACCGAAAATCTTAAATAAAAAAATCGCCTTTATTTTTCTGAATATTTTCAATTTTATTGTTTTTCTGTAAGACAAAAATTCGTTAAGATTCGGTGTTTCTAAATTTGCATACACTCGTGATAAGTGACTCGTTCAAGCCCTTTTAACTACAGCTCTTTCAAAAATAAGGACTTTGAACCGACGAAACTTACAGATCATATGATTAATACATACGCGAGTAAAAAACTTGTGAAGTGGTAACAATTAAGTTCATCTGAAATGCTAATTAGGGGGTGATTTTCCCGATTTTTTACCAAAAAAAAAGGGACCGACTTTATTTTGAGCGTAACTTGTTAACTTTTGATGCTAAAAGATTTTTTTAAAAACAAAAATAAGCAACTTATAAACACTTTAAAAAAAGTTAAAATGGGTTTTCCCCAAAAAAGCGCTTCGTTTTTGGTTATCGCACGTTAAAATATTCGATTTGGAATATGACGAATATGAACCTATTTTTCATTAGCTATAACTCTGCTTCTACTAGGTATAGTGACCTAATATATACACCATCTTTTTCACTTTTTTACGTGCTATATTTTTGATAAGAATTTTTGTTTCGACCAAATACTTACTTTTTGAGTTATTTGCGAAAAACCGTCTGAAAACGTGGTTATTTTGTAGAAAAATTAACTACACTAGCAAATAACTCGAAAAGTACTAACTTGGTGAAAAAACTTTATAGAACAAAAGTTGCTTATAATTAGTCATTTTGTCTATTTCAGGACTTATTTTGAACATATATTTTTCAACCCTCAAAAGTGGGCAAAAGCACACATCGGCACAATATCACTTTTTTTCTTTGATTTGTTAGCTATGTGTATGCCTAGTGTGACCAACTAGCCCGAAAAATCCGGGACATGGCCCGAATTACGAAGTCGTGTCACGGCGTCCCGGACAAGGCTTCCGGCCCATCCGAATTTTCAACGTTTTGGTAAAATTCCATATTGAAATTTTTAATACATCATTCTTCTAAGAATTCACATCAAATTGAATTGGTGGGACGAAAAAATGTCGACAATTTATAGACTGTTATACTAATACCACATCCAAAGCGCATGCATTTTATATCGTCGTATACACTGGGGTGCAAAATTAACCGGTCACCTTAAAAATGGGTCATTTTTGATGTCTCGAATTTTCTAAACCTGTTGTCCGATTTAAGTGATTTTTTAATATGTTATAACCTTATTCTTTAACAATATGATGTAAAAATAATGTTGCTAAACAGGTAAATTTTCATTGTATACCGGATGTACCAATGAAACTGTGTTTTTTCTCAAACTTCGGATCACCCTGTGGAATATTCTAGCATTTATAAAATACTCAAATTAAAACCCAACTATAGCCTCATATTTTCTCAACATTTAGTTTTTTGGTTCATTCGCTTATGTTGGACCGTGAAAAAGTTAGGTACTTTAACAATTAGCCATGTTTTTCATCAATAGGGTGTTTTTAAATAAATATACGTGAAAAAATAATGTCAGTTTGCTTTATAAACCTATGTCCGCAAATGCTTCGTTTCTGAGACAGAGGGTGTTAAAATTTTTCTTACAAATTGACGATATATTTATTGCTATAAAACCGGTTGAGATATGCAAATGAAGTTTGGTGAGTTTTAAAACGTTGTTATTGTACATTTTTTCACATATAAGTAAGAATTTAATATTCACCATTGGCGCGCATACGGGTAATATGAGCCGTCATATTACCCGTATGCGCGCCAATGGTGTTTATTAAATTTTTAATTGTATGTCAAAAAAGGGCAACAACGACGTCTTAAAACCCACCAAATTTCATTTGCATATCTCAACCGGTTTTAAAACAATAAATAAATCGCCAGTTCGTAAGAAAAATTTCAACACCCCATAGCTCGGAAACGAAGAATTTGCGGACATACCGTTTATAAAGCAAACTGTCATTATTTTTTCATGCAGAAGTACTCCTTAAAGTTTGCCATACTTATTTAAAAATACCCTGTATTGATGAAAAACATGGCTAGTTGTTAAAGTACCTAACTTTTTTATGGTCAAATGTAAGCGAATGAAACAAAAAACAAAATGTTGAGAAAATATGACGCTATAGTTGGATTTTAATTTCAGTATTTTATAATAGCTAGAATATTCCACAGGGTGATGTGAACTTTGAGAAAAAAATACAGTTTGATTGGTACACCCGGTATACAATGAAAATGTACCTGTTTAGCAACAATACTATTACAGCGATATTGTTAAAGAAAAAGGCTATAATATATTTAAAAAATCACTTAAATCGGACAACAGGTGCAGGAAATCTGAGACATCAAAAATGACCCATTTTTAAGGTGTCCGGTTAATTTTGCACCCCAGTGTAGCTCCACGAAAACTCAAACTCTGGACTTTTTCCGGTTTCTGTATTCTAATTTATCGTCTTGATAAAAACATGAATATCAAAAATTGATAATTATATTTTAACCCGAGGTTCAATTTACATGGAAATCCAACATTAGCTGATTTTCTAATTTTTCGTTTTTTGAGAACGATTTCCGGCTTGAAAGTCGAAACGTCAAAAACAAAATGTGAAAAAACAAAAATGTAATTATCATTACAACCCATTCCGTCAAAAAAATTTTTGTTAACATAAAAATGTTAAATATTCAATAAAATGATGATATTAAAGTTTTATATTTGAAAAAAAAAACATGGCCCGATTTTCATTGAAAAGTCCCGGATTTTAGGTAGTTTTTTCAGTCCTGTCCCGAATTCGACTAAATTGGAGTTGGTCACACTGTATGCCACATTTCATGTCAATCCAAGCGGCTCTTTAAAATTTAGAGGTTTTGGAATATTTTACCTTCAAAGAACGTCTACCAATAAAATCAAACCTATATGGCCGTTAAGCTGTCCATGTAGTATGGACTTCCCAGTTATGTGGGCTTTCCAAATGTTCTTGTTTACTCCTATACTCAAAAAGATTCCCTACATTGCATTTCTAAGAAATTTTAAACTTTGTATTCAAATCATGTTGCCCATCGTTTATATTGATCATTTGCATAACGTGGAAGATTTCATCATTTAAAGTATCGTTTAGTCGTCACAATCGACACAATTTTATGAGTACTTGGTTTATTAAGGTAAGTCTTGAAATAAGACATTTGTGATAAAATTTGATTTCCACTCCTAAATTTTTATTTCATATAATAGGGGAGTGCAATTAGAACGAAAAGATACAATGTTTCGGAAAAAATCAAACAAAGTTATATTTTTCTAAAACTCTTTTTGTTAGTTTATAAATATGTTAAAGTAAAAAGTTCTACTCACAAATTTCGCCGCTAATTGTTTATTAATTGTTTAAACAATAACAATTGTTTTGTATAAATAATGTTAAGAATATGGGTGAATTCAACATTTTATTTTGATAAAAAATATTTTTATTTTAGTTTTGATTATGCTGAACCCGAATCTGGCATTACAATTTGCAAATTCAAAATTGCGGATTCAAAATCCTAAAAATCCTTAAAAAGTAGTTGTAAAATCAGAATTTTTTTTATAAAACGTGTTTGTTTACATATATGTGGATATTTTTAAGAGGTTGCTGAACCTGAATCAAATTTTGATAATTTAAATTATAAAATGGCAGATCCAAAATGGCGGATAACTAAACGTTAACAAATTGTTATCTTAATAATTTTTCAATTGATGAACAAAATATGTATTTTTTTGCTCTTAATATGAATCGTTTGAATTAAATTCAGCCTTACTCGTAATGATGTGAAAATTGTGCTTCTACCTTTTCAAAAAATTGTTGCAATGGGATCATAAATAAAAAAAGTTATTCTTAGTAAAAAGCTCTGCATATTCTAAAACTTTAAATGCAATCATAAAATATCAATTTTTATCAATTTTGTAGAAGATATGTCAATAAACAAAAATTTCAGTTAGGAGTAAAATACCTATATTTTTCATAATACTGAAAATTGTTATTATGGAAAGTTGTTCAGAATTAAAAACGATGTGTCAATATTAGTCCTGTCGCCAGGGGGGTACAACGGCCTTCTTAATTCAGATGGACTTACCCAAGTTTTTTTTATGTATTTTGGCCCGTAGAACACGAATTTTTTGGGTAACAGTTGATCCGGATGTCGATAAGATTGTTATAAACAAAGAAGTTGAGGAATTACATAACAGCGATTTCTCGCAAAACAAAACATTTTTTTGTATTTTTTGGGTCATTCTAACCAAAAAATGTTCATACAAGTTTTTTCGTAGGATGCATAGTTTTCGAGATAAACGCGGTTGAACTTTAAAAAAATTGAAAAATTGCAATATTTGAACCCGAATAACCTTTGAATAAGAAATAAAATAGCAATTTTGCTTACCGCCTTTAAAAGATTGAGTCAAATGATATCTGTTTTAAATATTTGCATTGCTAAAAATTTATTTTTTAATTGTTAAAAAAAGCTATAAACACATAGTGTTTCCCGTGCCTAATACATGCGTTTTAATGCATGCTACGTAGAAATAGCCTCGCTTGCACTTTTACCTCTTCTACCTACTCGTTCGATTTTAAATGAGAAATCATTAAAAACATCACTCAAGCACTAGGTGTTTATAGCTTTTTTTAACAATAAAATAATAAATTTTTAGCAACACAAATAATTAAAACCGATATAATTTGACTTGAACTTTCAAATGCGGTAAGCAGAATTGCTATTTTATTTTTTAATCAAAAGTTATTCGGGTTTAAAAGTTGCAATTTTTCGATTTTTTGAAAGTTCAACCGCGTTTATCTCGAAAACTATGCATCCTACGAAAAAATTTGTTGGAACATTTTTTTGTTAGAATGGCCCAAAAAATACAAAAAAATGTTTTGTTTTGCGAGAAATCGCTGTTATGTGATTCCTCAACTTCTTGGTTTATAACAATCTTATCGACATCCGGATCAACTGTTACCCAAAAAATTCGTGTTCTACAGGTCAAAATACATAAAAAAAACTTGGGTAAGTCCATCTGAATACAGGAGGCCGTTGTACCCCTCCTGGCGACAGGACTATATGCAATTACACTCTTTTAATCTAAATATTGTGAACTATAAAGGTACATACAGTCGAAAAAATAAAAGAATACCCATGAACGAACATATAAAATACGCTGTATTTTCCTGTCACCGTGTCACAAAGAAAATTGTCCAGTGCAAGTACATGTAACAATAATTATTACATGTACTTGCGCTGGCCAATTTTTTGTGTGACACGGTGACAGGAAAATACAGCGTGTTTTATATGTTCGTTCATGGGTATTCTTTCATTTTTCCTACTGTATTTATTGCGCGAAATATAATTTTTTTACATTCCTCGTATATTATTGATAAAATATAATATTTTATATTTGCATATTCAGTGTTAGACATTGCACAGCTATTTATGACGAATAACTTTAGTCATAAAATTAATAATAAAACAGTTATCATAAATACCTAATAAGTAAAAATTTAATGATGTTGGGTATAATTAATTTGAAACAATATTTAAAAAAAAAACAAATTTTCGATTAGAAGGATATGATTACATATTGGAACATAGTTTTTAATTCCAAACAACTTAACTTTACAAAAATTTTCGATATTGTGAAATATAAAGGTACTTTACTCTTGAGTGAAATTCATTTTTTTTACATACCTCGTACAAAATTAGCAAAATTTGATATTTGATGGTTGAATCTTATGTTATACCTATACGATGCAAAGTGTTTTATAAAGAATAACTTTTTTTCGTAAAACTGATATTAAAAAAGTTATCAATAGGTTTCAAGTTACGCAGACATAATATATGAGCTAAAAATTTTTTTTTTGTTGAACATTTGTTATTGTTGAAGCTTATTATTAAATGTGTTTTAGGTAAGTTTTACAGAAAAAGTTTTGATCACTCTGTATATACATTTTTTCAGCTGGTAATTTTCGGTTTTTGTATTACATTTTTGTTATCTTTCTTAGTTTTCTCAAAAAAAAATTGTTTATTTCATTTTTAAACTAAAATAATTCAGTGTTTTTTAAAGATTATATCTTAAGATTTAAAAAAAATATCAAAAAAATTGTATTAGATTTATTCAAACTTGAGCAATACTGTCTTAAAGTGGTGGGAATTCTGTAAAACTACGAAGTTTTCAAAAATTACATTTTTTGAGACATCGTATTATTTGAATTAAATTTTTGAGATTTTTTTTGAATGAAACATCGTTTAGCAAGGTGATTGGTAGGTAAGTTATGCAAATTTGAGAGTTTTATAAGTGAAGTTGTATTAGTTGCACATTTTTAAATCATTTTTAAACAAAATTCATGTAAGGCTCACTTTCCGCCCACACCGTACTTATGTCCATAAATTTTTTGTCTTTTTATTACAACCATAAGATAGTTTATTTCATCTTCTTTCATGTCCAATTTGTAAAATTTCTTTTGATCCATTAGTTAAAGAATTACATTTAAAAAACTCAACCGTGCACTTCTTCCAACGCTAGTTTACAGTGCGCCAATGTGTGTGAGAAGGGTGACTTCAGCGTTATAAATAAAAAATTACAGAAGCTAGAGATTTAATTTTAGAAAAATCTTGATATAAGTTTTTTTTTTGTAAAATTTTCTGAATTTTTCAATGGTTAAGTCAGTTTTTTTCTAAAAATTATATTTTCGGAGTTATTTAAAAAACATCTAACTTCGCTGTTCATTTGTTTAATAAAAAATGAAGCACCCACTTCTCGAGTAGAACTTTTTGATATGTTGTTTATTAAACATTTCTTAATGAAATTACAAAAAGTTTTATCTTGTTTGATTTTTTCCGAAGTGAAAATCTAAATGCACTCCCCTATAATATGTATCTTCAACTTTATATATGTAGATAATATTGTTATTGTGTACTTTTATTTTACCGTACCAGTCTTATTTATGCTAAGAAAACTTCCTTATTATAATTTTTAAAGTGATGGATACTATTCATTCAACCATGGAATTGATTCGTTTCTCTTAAATCTTGATCAGTATATTCACCTCAACCAGTGTGATTCTTAACAACAATAATTTGTGATGTATGGTCTCCTTCAAGACACAGTTTTTGATCCGATATTATTTCTCGTTTTTTATATTAATGACCTAAGATACTCTCCAATTAAGGAAGTTAACACTGCTTTATTGATTGATGATACTAATTACTTTTATGTAAGCTAGCACCCTTTTGAATGTGACCGACACTCTTGATTATCAAACATCTAAAAAATTTATTCAATTGGTTTTTAACTTCTTCTTCTTAAAGTTCCGCTCTTATCGGAGATTGGAAATCATTCTGGCAATTATAATTTTGTTGGTTACGCGCCGGAATAGTTCAATTGAGCTGCATTCAAACCATTCACGAAGATTGCGTAGCCACGAGATTTTACGTCTTCCTACGCTTCTTCTGCCTTTGATTTTGCCCTGCATTATATTCCTTAATAGTTCGTATTTTTCACCTCTCATGATGTGCCCCAAGTATTCCAACTTCCTGATTTTTATGGAATTTTAAACTTCGCATTGTTTTCCTAGTTGTTCGAGCACTTGTGCGTTTGTTTTACGATCTGTCCATGATATTTTCAGAATACGTCTATAACACCACCTTTCGAATGCTTCCAGGTTTTTAATGTTGGATTGTTTTAGTGTCCATGTCTCAACCCCATACAAAAGGGTGGAGAAAATTTAACAACGAAGCATTCTTATCCGAAGCGTTATATTGATATTGCGATTACAGAAAAGTTTCCTCATTCTGTTAAAAATGGATCGTGCAATTTCAATGCGTCATCTTATTTCTTTTGTCTGATGAGTATCTTCTGTGATCCATGCTCCAAGGTATTTGTACGAAGATATTTGCTCAATTTCTGTATTATCCAGTACTAGTCTAACTCTGATGTTTTGTGCTTTTGTAAATACCATGAACTTGGTTTTCTTCAAATTTATTTTTAGTCCATAATCGTTGCAATGTATATTTAGTTGTTGAGCAAGGTGTTGCAATTCTTTCAGTGTTCCCGCTAGAAGTACGGTATCGTCAGCATATCTTATATTATTAAGTGGCTCACCGTTTATTATTAGGCCCTCATTGACTTCGGCCAACGCTAATTTTGAGATGGCTTCACTATATAAATTAAATAACAATGGTGATAAAATACACCCTTGGCGCACCTCACGGCGAATCTGGATATCCTCAGTCAGTTCATTTTCAACTTTCACTTTTGCTGTTTGATTCCAATAGAGGTTACATATAATTCTAATGTCTCTACTGTCTATGTTTTTATTTAACAAAATTTCTTTGAGGCGGTTATGCTGCACTTTGTCAAATGCCTTCTCAAAATCAATGAAACAGGCATATACTTCCTGATTCATATCTAGGCATCTCTGCGAAAGAACACTTACTGCAAACAGTGCGTCCCATGTTCCCAGACCTTTCCTAAATCCCATTTGTGTATCACTTATGCCTTCGTCTAATTTCTTATGTATTCTATTGTGAATCACTTTTAAAAACAATTTCAAGACATGACTCATTAAGGCTATGGTGCGATGTTCATTGCACTCATTTGCATTGGCTTTTTTGGGTAGCAGTATAAATGTCGATTGGAGCCATTCTTTAGGTACTATACCTGTTATATATATGGTGTTAAATAAATCCAAAAGAAGGTCAATAGATTCAGTATCCACAATTTTGAGTAATTCAATAGGAACTTCATCAGGCCGGGGAGATTTACCACTTTTAGCTTGTTTCATTGCATATTCGACTTCTCGTATAACGTCAGGTCCAGTATCATCTTTAAATTCTTTTGGTGCTTCTGTTCTCTCTTTGTCTTAAAAAATCTGTGCTATATATTGTGTCCATCTCTGCATTTTCTGGTTTATATCTGTCATACGTGCACCACTTTCATCTCTTAGTTGCCTAGTTTGAAGTGTTTTTTAATACCTGTTAGTTCTCTAATTGTTTTATGCATGTTAAAAAAGTCATATTTTCTCAAATTCTTCCAGTTCTTGGCACTGCTCATATAACATTCTCTCTTTAGCTTCTTTTATTTTCTTTTTAACTAATTTATCGGTTACATTATATTTAATTGGATTTTTTGTTTTGAATGATTTTCTTTCATTCATTACTAATATTATCTAATTGTTTTTAACTAATCGTCTCGAAATAACTCGAAATCATAAAGAGCTAATTTCACTTTAAGAAATAACACTGATATAGGGTAAATTTTGCTCTACGACAATGTGCAACCGTGACGAAGTTTCTGGGGAAGTCTCAAATCGCTATTTTTGCTAGGAGGACAAAATTGATATTAACCATTCTCTAGCAATTTTATCTGTATCATATAATTTGTTAAAAATATTTGGACGAACACTGCAATTTTTTTTAAATGTGTTTTAAAATATCTGCTAATATTATCCGGCTCTGGAATTTTTTCATTTTTTTATTCGTATTGCATATTTTATGTATATATAGGAAGGTGTATGTTGTTTTTTGTGTTTGGTATCTCGAAATAAGTATGGCGTCATATCTTTTCTGTAGAAAACTCTTGGTCTTCACACATCTCTGTCATTCTTTTTCCTTTGGATTTATTTAGTTTTAAGTTTATCTTGGATTGTAGTATCCTATAAGTCTCTTTCGTCGTAAATACTCCTCTCGTATTGTTAGTTTCATGATATTGATTTCAACCCTTGCCATCATCGCTAAATGCAGCGACTGCATGTCATTGGTTAAATAATTTTTTTTTTTGTTTTTAATACTACTATGCCATTTAAGTTTTAACGATATCTAGGTCACAAATATACATAGTCTAGAAAGTCACTGCGCATCCGCTAGGAAAAATATTATAATTCGGATTTTTTGCACAATCTTACTCAAAAAGGACTCCTTTTGACAAATTTGCATGTTGCCAGGACGAAAAGTTAACCAAACATTTTTTAAACGTTTTTTTTTTTGTTTTTTTCCTAAAATTATTTTTTTTTGCATGAAACAAAATTTTTTTAGGTTTTTTGGATCATTCCAAACAGAAAAGATCTTTAGTGACTTTTCTCTAAAGTTGACAGTTTTTGACATATAAGCGATTAAAAATTGAAAAATTGCGAAATCGGCCATTTTTAACCCTCAAAAACTATGTGAAAAACTGAAAATTTGAATGTTTCCGAGATAGGTAAGATATTCTTTAAACATCGATTGATGAAATCCCGAAGAGTTTTTTGCAATACAATGTTCAAAACTCCTTCGTTATTTAATTGCTGATCAAGCGTCCGAGACACTATTTTCCACCGTTGCATGTGTATGCAGTATGGTGCAAATGAAAGGATTAAATTCATTATTTCGTAAACCGCCGACTTTAAGGAAAAATCCCGAAACAGTTCGATTTTTATTTTTAAGTTATGATATTGTGACATACATGATATACTAGTGACGTCATCCATCTGGGCGTGATGACGTAATCGATGATTTTTTTAAATGAGAATAGGGGTCGTGTGCTAGCTCATTTAAAAGGTTCTTCAATTCTATATTCAGTAACATAAACATTTACATAATTATTTATACAGGGTGTCCAATAATTTAATTTTTTTTTTCAATTTTCCAAACGATTTAATTTAATAAAAATTTTTTGGACACCCTGTATAAATAATTATGTACATGTTTATATTACTGAATAGAGAATTGAAGAACCTTTCAAATCAGCCAGCACAAGACCCGTACTCATTTAAAAAAATCATCGATTACGTCATCACGCCCAGATGGATGACGTCACTAGAATATCATATATGTCACAATATCATAACTTAAAAATAAAAACCGACCTGTTTCGGGATTTTTCCTTAAAGTCGCCGGTTTACGAAATAACAAATTTATTCCTTTCATTTGCACCATACTGCGTACACATGCAACGGTGGAAAATAGTGTCGCGCACGCTTGATTAGCAATTAAAAAACAAAGGAGTTTTGAATATTGTGTTGCAAAAAACTCTTCGGGATTTCATCAACCGATGTTTAAAGAATATCTACCTACCTTGGCAACATTCAAATTTTCAGTTTTTCACATAGTTTTTGAGGGTTAAAAATGGCCGATTTCGCAATTTTTCAGTTTTTAATCGCTTATATGTCAAAAACTATCAACTTTAGAGAAAAGTCACCAAAAACTTTTCTGTTTGGAATGATCCAGAAAACCTAAAAAAAATGTTTTCCATGCAAAAAAAAAATTTTAGGAAAAAACAAAAAAAACGTTTAAAACATTTTTGACCAACTTTTGGTCCTGACAACATGGACATTTGTTAAAAGGGGTCCTTTTTGAGTAAGAATGTGCAAAAAATCCGAATTAGAATATTTTTCCTAGCGGATGCGCAGTGGCTTTCTGGACTAACAGAAATATAATCTATTAACACTTCCACCATCGTTATTAAGTTTTGCACAGCCATGGTTTCTCTTTGACAAGTATATAGAATACCTGGTGTAAATATAAATATTAATTTTGTGTAATACATGTTCCAGATAAGTAGAAAACCTAAGTAGTTGCAGATAAGTAGATATATGTTTAACTAAATACTTATAAGGGTAGTATGAATAAACTTTTATTCGGTTAAGATGATACCAGTGATTTTATAGACAATTGAAACATATTCTCTACTATAGCAGTAAAAAGATATTTCGAATTAGTTTGGTTATATGTGTAGGCGCAAATCCCTGAAAACCATTATAATGTTCATTTTAATAAGTTACAGAGGTAAGAAAGAAGAAAAAGTTAGTGTGATTTTTAATTTCAAATATCTCATTCAAAAGAAACTTTTTGTTAATTCTAAGGGACTTTCGGCTCTCGGTAATAATGTAATCTTTCATTCCGCATTTAAATTTTTCAAAAATATTTATTAGTTTTCTCAGTATTCGGAAAAAATGAATACATTATTTAAAAAGCATTGGAGACGAAATTTTGCGCCTACGCACTAACAGTTAGTATATTTTACTCACCCAATCTGCTGACCCTACCGTTCAGATTTCGTTTGTATTGTTGTTCTATTGTGAAATATTCTGCTGGAAAAGAATAATGCCATATATTAAATTTTAATGAGTACCGCTGTTAATGATTACACTATCAACTTAGCAAAAGTAATGCTTGATAAGTGAAAAGCAGTAATTCATACATCCATTCTATGTTATAAAACTCAAAAAATTTTAAGTATCCTATAAATTATTGATATGACAAGAGATTGTAGAAAGATGTTAACTTAAAATAAAAACATCCTGTTTAATTTCACATCGCTGTTATTGCACAGGCATAATACAAAAATAAAAATCATTAATAACCAAGCCCATTTCACAATATGGGCTGATTTTAAATCCTCACAAAATATTATATTTAGGGGCGACACGACAAGAAGTTTTCCTTGATAAAGACCACACAGTTCGTTAATCTCGAGATTGTCTGCAATTTTTTACGATTTCAAGTTATAACGAAATGTCACGAATAACCGGTATTTTAATAAAAAAAATATTTTATTATTCCCAGGTCTTTTTGGGCATATTAGTACTTACTAAAAGCCTTTTATACTCACACAATAAAAATAATTCTTAATTATTGTGAAATCAAAAATATTGTAGACATGAATTTTTGAATTTCGAAATAACACTATATAACGAATAACGAATAATAATATATTATAGTACTATATAACGAATGTTGATAATATGTTCATCTACACCTATAATAGTCCAGGAACCGAAGCTTTTCACCTCGCAATTTTTACAGAATGGATCGATTTGCTTGAAAATTTGAGAATAAGTATTGGATAGTCCTAGGATTAACATCTATATGATGCCGAAAGACGCTTTTACCATGGGGGTGGTTGCCATCCCATCTCGAGAGTGGAAATTTTTTATTATATTTTGACCGCAAAAGTTGATAAAAATGTTCATTCTAAGCATAAAATGTTCTATACATTTTTTTGAGAAAATTAATAGTTTTCGATTTATTCGCTATCGAAGGTGTTAGTTTTATATCGAAAAAATCAATGTTTTTCGATAATACTCATGTACGATTCACTCAATTTTTGCCGTAGAAAAATTTTTTTCAAACCAAATTCTTGAGAATTAAATAACCTACAATTTCATACTTAAACATTTTTTCCGATCTCTGAAGATAATCTTTCTATTCTGAAGAAAATGGAATTTTTTACCAAACTACAAAAATTCGTTATTCGCTTTTAACTCCAGTTTTTAATAAACTAATCATTCTAAGCCAGTCAAACTTCTAGTATCTATTAACCCGCGAGTAGTCGCGCCGTTAGATAGAATCTCACATTTTATCATTTTTCGCGATAACCTAAATGATAAATTTTGCAATTTTGAAAAAATTTCGTAAGTGCCTCGAGGAAGGGTATAATAATGGGTAGGAATTTTTTTTCTTCTTCTTTTTGTGGAATTTATGGCTTTGGGGAGAACCAATTAGCTTTAATAATTGTTAGAAATAATATTTCTAACATAACAAGTAAATAAAAACACTATAAAATAAAAATTTGTTGTAAATTCGAATTTAAATTCGTATTGTGAAATAGAATCTAACACGCGACTATTCACGTTACAGAAGTGAGCGCGACTGCCCCGGGTTAATAATACATAAATAAAGAACAATGAATAAGGCCAATGACTAAAAACATCGCTAACTAACATTATTATGCTTCCAACTGGATTTCTCCTTTTTTTTTAAATATATTGATTTTTTAACCGTTACTTTTTATTTTTATCTTAGAAAGTTTGGTAAAAAATAATTTTGTAGGTTTTTAGAAGATCTATAAGTCTATTAATATTAAATCTTTTTAAAATCCTCAGTCGCAAAAAGTAATTGTCAATAGCTCAGCAAATTTTTGCAAACCAGATTCTTGGAAATTAAATAGGCTGCAATTTCATATTTAAATATTTTTTCGTATCTCTGATGCTTATCTATTTGTTCTGAAGGAAAGGCCATTTTTTTCCAAACTACACAAATTCGTTTTCCGCATTTAATTCCGTTTTTCTAAAAACTAATCATTCTAAGCGGGTCAAACTTCTGGAAACTATTAATAATACATAAATAAAGAAGACCAAATAATGTCAGTTACCAAATTTAAATTAGGGTGGTGATTAGGGGGTTACTTTCCATCACTTTTTCTCTGAAAAAAAATAGGGACTGGCATTCTTTTCATTATAAGTCACACTTTTTTTTTATTTCTTGAGATAGATATTTTTAAATACTTTAAATTAGTTTTAACAAGTTACCCTCGAAAAATGCATAGTTTCCCGTCTTTTGACTTTGAAACTACAATATTTAGCATTTGACGAAGGAGAGCTAACATATAATAAAGTGTAGCTAGATTACTATTGGTCATAAAGAAAATTAAAAATAACGGTTTTGTTTATTTTTTTTTAAAGGTACATTTTTGTTAAGTAAACTTGTTTTGATAAAACGAAAACTTTTGGAGTTATTAGCAGAAAACTTATTAAAAACATTGATTTTTTCGATATAAAACTAACACTTTCGATAGCAAATAAATCGTAAACTATTAATTTTACCAAAAAAATGTATATAACGTTTTTTGCTTAGAATGAATGTTTTTACCAACTTTTGCGGTCAAAATATAATAAAAAATTTCCACCCCCGAAATGAGGTGGTAACCTCCCCCATGGTAAAAGCGCCTTTCGGCATCATATAGATTTTAATGCTTGGGCTATCCACTACTTATTCTCAAATTTTCAAGCAAATCGATCCATTCTGTAAAAATTGCGAGGTTTTGTTCTATTTTAAGCTTCATTATTTGGACTACTACAATATTAGGTAAAAATAAATGGATGACACAGGAAATCCTATACCTGATGGAAGTTCGACGGAGACTTAGTAGTAGAAATTAGAAATATTTACAGACTTGAAAGTAGAAATATTAACAACTATTGTGGTAACAAGTACTGTGGCTCGAGAACTCATGCAAAGAAATAAACGACCTCAAATAAAACACGACAGTTTCAACCTCCACAAATATACCTCCGGAATTAGAAAAATGTTCATGCACTTAAAAACGAAGGTTGAATAATTTGCGATCACGAACAGCGTGCAAAGAATGGGAGAGATATATCAGTGATTTTTTGACGATACTTCTCGAGAAATGCACATACTACCTATGACAACCCCATGGACAGAGGTACCAGTATACTGAAATCAGAAGTTAGAAAAGCAACAGAGCAAGCCAAAAATAATAAAGCACCTGGGCAAATCAAATTCCTGCTGAGCTACTTAAACTGTTGGACGAGGAAAACAGTATCTACTTAACCACTTTCTTTAACAGAATTTACCACGAAGGAAAAACACCAGATGATTGGTTGGAGTCACCGTTTATAACATTACCAAAGAAAAGCAGGCCCACCAAATGCAGTGATTTTAGACTAATCAGCTTCGCGAGCCACAAACTTAGATACTTTTACGAATTATACAACACCGAGTACTCCTTCTGTGCAAAAGGAGAATGGGTAAAAAGCAATTTGGATTTAGATATGGTCTAGGAACTAGAAAGGCACCATTTTGTATGTGCGCTCACTTACAAAAAACTTGTGAGTTCCGAAAGAAAGTTTATGTTTGTTTCATCGACTTCGAGAAGGCATTCGACTGAGTCTAACATGGTACACTTTTTAATTGCCTACGGGCAGCAGAACTTGACCAACACTATATAAGACTGCTAAAAAATATTACAACCAAGTAGCCTCTTCATCAAAATTGGAGATAGTCATATTGAAAAACTATCTATCAAACGTGGAGTACAACAGGGTTATGTTTGGTCTTTTTAATCTATACTCTGAAGAAATCTTTAGGGATGCTTTGGATGCCATACAAGAGGGAGTAATACTATTCTGCGTTCCGCAGTCACTTTGCAGTGTGGGCAGCATATCCCAATATAAAACTTATGGAACCTTGCAGCTCAGTGTTGCCGGTTTTAAGCAGACGAACTTAAAGTCCGTCTAAATAGAATATTCCAGAATTCCAAAACATCTTGATTTGAAAATCTGTGGGTTTTATTATTTTTAAATAACTCATAGATAGGTACTATGAAAGATATTTATACGATATTAAAGATATATCATTTGAATATTAATTATAATTAGCCTGTGATTAATATTATATTTTAATAGTTATTTATGATAAAAGTGTTAAAAGTACAATTTTAAGGCACGCATGTTAAAGTTGAAATGAGCGAAGCGAATTCTGCAATTCACATGAGTGCCTTAAAAATGTACTTTTTAACACGTGTACTTTGTACGCACCTAAGAAGTTATACGTCTATGTATGATTTCAACGAAATAAATATACTTTCAACAGGTTATTTGTATTTAAAGATTAAACTAATTTTTACTTATTACTTTCCAAAAATTTTTATTAAAACAATACTAAAAATAAAAAAAAGTTAGATAACATACGGATTCGAACCAGGGACCTCTCGATCTCCGGTAGAACGCGCTACCACCGAGCTAAACTCCCTTTGCTTTGACAGCTTACAAGATTTCTCATACATACCGACAAATTTAATAGACCATGTGAGGTATAAAATTACTTTAAAATTTATTTAATATAAATATTAATATCTCTTGGCAACACTGTTCTTCATAAGAGTATGTACTGAAAAGTGATCGTGGAAAGCAGTATAGGCGGAGAGGTAATCAACAATATCAGATACGCTGACGATACAGCCGTTCTTGCAGACAATTTACAAGATTTGTAGACATTTTAGTGAATTCATTATTTTGTAGAAAAGAGAAAAGGTTCCAGATACAAAATTCATTAAAATAATAATAAATAATTATTTAAATCTGAAAACTTTTCTTGTTGGAACTTCTTTTTGGTATGTTTTGTTGGAATGTGACTGCATATTGTAGAGTCCTTATCGCTTTCTTTATTCGTCGTCTCTTGCCTTATAAACTCTAAAAGTCAGAGATTAAGGATGTTACCAGAAAGGAGTTCCAACCAGAAAAGTTTTCAGATTTAAATATTCAGTTATTATTATTTTAATAAATTTTGTATCTATGACTTTTCTCTTTTTTTTTAAGAGTAGTCGCCGCAGCGTTGCAAAAGTGGATTTTAAACTATTTGTGAAATTCCACATAAATAGACAGTTCGGTTTCGTTTTGCTTCAGAGGAGTGCACGCACGCAGCTCCACTGAGGACCTCGTAAGACAGAAACAGCTATCTGAAGATTGTGTATCGTTTCTAAATCGAAAGGAAACATAAACTGTCTTGTTCATCATTATTTTGTATTTGCGTAGAGTTGCATTATCTTTTATAAAACAGTTTAATAGTCCATGTGGTGAGACCTCTCCCGTCTGGAAAAATTCTAGTTCGGTTTCTTTGTGGATTCGTATTCAAAAATGTCCCCTCTAAACAAATCTGAAGGGTGCCGAGCGGAATTTTTGGGCAGAAATTGTTTACAAAATTTTTTTAAACAAATACAAAAGATCACATCCTTTTGCTCCGAAACTTATATTTTTAAATTTTGTGAGTCATTCTAAACAAGAAAGGTATCTTGTAAATTTTCTCAAAAATTGATAGTTTTCGAGTTATAGGCGATTTAAAATCTGAAAAATGCGAAAATACGCATTTTCGAGGCCTAAAAACTCATATTTAAATTAGTATTTTTGAGGTTGCCAGATATTTAAATTGAAGTTTAAACATTCAGCTTCAAGATTCTGAAGAGTGATTTTTTTTGTAGATTCTTTGGGATATTCTAAATAAAATAAGTTTGTTGACATTTTTTTAAAAGTGAACAGTTTTAAAGTTATAAGCGATTGAAAATCCAAAAATGCGTTTTTTTGGCATTTTTTGGATTTTAATTCGCTTATAACTTTAAAACTATTAACTTTTAAGAAAAATGCCAAGAAACTTATTTTCTTTAGAACATCCCAAAGAATCTAGAATATTTTTCGGGGGAAAATAGGAGATTTTTGAAATAGAGCTCGCCGCACCGGAAAATAAATCGGATAATCACGCATATTTAACAATTAAAAAACAACGGTATAAATTAAGGTTAGACGCGATCACTCTTCAGAATCTTGAAGCTGAATATTTAGTCTTCAATTTAAGTATCTGGCAACCTCAAAAATACTAATTTAAATATGAGTTTTTAAGCCTCGAAAATGCGTATTTTCGCATTTTTCAGATTTTAAATCGCCTATAACTCGAAAACTATCAATTTTTAAGAAACACTACATGATACCTTTCTTGTTTAAATGACCCAAAAAACTAAAAAATATATGTTCCAGAGCAAAAAAAAAGTGATCTTTTGTATTTGTTTAAAAACATTGTGTAAACAATTTCTGCCCAAAAATTCCGCCCGGCACCCTTCAGATTTGTTTAAAGGGGACATTTTTGAATAGGAATCCTCAAAGAAACCGAATCAGAAATTTTTTCAGACGGTAGCTGTCTCACCAAATGGACTACAAACAAAGCCTAAATTAACAAACAATAATAATTAAAACCGTATGAAAATACTGCATTTATCAACCAATCTAATAAAATATATAAATTTAACTTTTTTCTTTCAGTAAAAATTAATCGTTACAAGTAACTATGATGTGTGATAGTAAGTAAAAAAGTGAAAGTTGTGGGAACTTTACGTGAAGTAACGGCAACACTTGATAATCCTTTTACAAAAACAATGTTAATAACGTAAGTATCTAATTTGTTTGTATGTATTCATTATTTAAACAATGTCTTATTATTATTGTTATAATTTCAATTTGTTAAACAGGAAGGTATATCTAAATTGATAATTTTTATTACCCGTATTACGAATCGACTCATATACATGAAACGCAAGTCACGAATATCAAATATATTATCTGTATTTTAAATTTTTAATGTGTTATAATAACAATAAGTATAATATGTTAAATACAAAATAGACACAAGATAGGAACATTAGTAAAATGATGGAAAATGGAAATTAGTAAAATTTTGCAACAAAAATATTTTGAAAAAACAATAAATCATTTTTTTTATATCTTAAAACAACCTATCTAGTGCAGTCACTGTAGGTTTTCACCTCCGATTTCGTTGAACCTCCATCGATTTTCATGAAAATGGGTGCATAGTTAGAGGATACCTCAAGAAAGAAAGGTGACGTGATTTCAACTTGCGCTTTTACCCTGGAGGTGGATGCCACCCCTTCTCGGGGGTGAAAATTATTTCATTAAAAGTAATATCATAAATCGATTGAGGGACAAATTCTAAGCAAAATATGTTATATGAAGTTATTAATATAAATCAATCCTTTTTGAGTTATTAAAGATCAAAAATTTTATTTTTTCTTAAAAATGCATGTTTTAAAGCTGTTTTCGCGTATAACTCAAAAACTATACGCTTTCTAAAAAAAGTTATTATTTTCAAAATTAAAGATAATAAAAAACTGAATACACTTATTATTTAAATGACTACACTAACGTTAATTCAAAGTGAGTTATGGGTGATTGATGGTATATTTTTTTCGACGAGTACGCAAATCTAAGTATTCAAGCTTAAATAACGGGAAAAGGATGCATTTTATAAAATATACCTACTTAACACTAGTCAAAGTACTTTGGAATACCTCTTAAATGAGCTCCAAAAGAAGAGAATAGCATCAAAATTAAGCAAGTTCTGGTGAAAATAATAGAACCGTTTGGATTTTTTTTGGAAAAAGTGAAAAATAAAACATACGCCATTTCCACAAAAATTAAAATTTATAGAAATCCTTACAATAGTTTCTTTATATTAGTATAAGTAATGATTTTAATAATTTTGATCGGTTTAGAATGCATATTTTTGAAAAAAGATATACTTTTAAAAAAATCAGAGTTTTTTAAATTATCGTAATTTTCATATTCTTTTAATAATAACTCCAAAAATACTCAATATACGAAAAAAATTATATATAACCAAATTTTAGTGTTTTCTGTAACAAATATTTTACTATTTTTACTCTTTCTGTAGGATACAAAATAACCGAGATAGAAACGTTTAAATCTTAAATTTTGCTGCGAGAACCATGTAACCGGGGCAATTTAACTTTTTGTTTTTAAAAAAGTAAGGGGTTTAAAAGACTTAGGGCCGGTTGTTCGAACGCTAATCAACAATGATCATTATTAAATATTTAATTACTGTCACCAAAACTGTCAATGTCAACTTTGTTTGGGTCGCTGAAAACATAATTAATTACAATTATGAGATTTATTATTAATTATGTTAATAATTATTGTTATATTAATTGATTATAGTCTCAGAATTGTAATTAATTATGTTTTAACAATTGACATTGATAGTAATTAATTATTTGATAATGGTCATTGTTGATTAGCGTTCGAACAACCGGCCCTAAGGGCCGGTTGTTCGAACGCTAATCAAAACTGATCATTATCAAATATTTAATTACAATTACATTTGATTAAGCGTACTTCTGACAGATGTCGCATTTTGAGGTTATATTGACTGATTTATTTTATTATTTTGGTTTTAATTTAAAATAAAACAATTAAACTCTTTCTGATGTTAATTTCTTGTTTTTGATTACAGATCAATAATAATAATAAGCAATTTTTAATAATTTAAGAGCTGCGGCTATACTTTAATTACTGTTTTACCTACAATCAATAACTGATTAGTGTTTTACATGTATTTTTCATGTCGCGATTTGATTTCCATCAAGAAAATTGATTACAATAAATGATTGATAATAATCAACTTCTTGATTAGCGTTCGAACAACCGGCCCTTAATTCAACATGGTTTGAAAGCACTTAGTTTTAGCTTTCAAATGGTTTTTAGGCAAATGTGATGTCTTAAAATTAACGGAGGTATTTAAAAAAGAAACAATAACATTTTTTGGACAAATTTGTAAAAGATAAATTTTGAAACATTTTTGGAGCATAAATTTTAATGCCATCAACTTGTTAGTGAGATCGTCTGATACATATTTTTTAATATTTTGACAAATGTTTAATAAATGTTATAAAATGCATAATTTTTCCGTTATTTAAGCTTGAATACTTAGATATGGGTAGTCGCCGAAAGAAATATACATTCAGTTACCTATAACTCACTGTTAGTTAACATTAAAAGGTTTTTCTAGAAAGGGATTTATTTCATTTTTTATTAGCTTCAATTTTGGTAATATTAACTTTTTTGTAAAAACTTACACTTTTTGAGTTATTGATGAAAAATTGGTTAAAAACATGCATTTTTCTCAAGAAAAATTAAAATATTTAATCTTTAATAACTCAAAAAGTTATGGTTTATTTCAATAACTTTATATAACAAATTTTGCTAAGAGTTAGCCCCTCTATCGAATTTTGGGGTTATTTTTAATAAAACAATTTTCACCCCCGAGAAGGGGTGGCATCAACCCCCAGGTGAAAAGCGCAAGTTGGCACCATGTTACTTTTGTTTCTTGATATATCTAACCACTTTAACTAATCCTCTAATCACTCACCAATTTTCATGCAAATCGATGGAGGTTCAACGAAATCGGAGGTAGCAGCTCATATCCACCTTCAGTGACTGCACTAATCAACCTTGTTTTGATTTCATTGTTAATTACGCAGTTAATTTGTATTTCCTCCATCAGAATTTAGTTAGCTGGTGTCTGCAGACCAACCCTCATGTGGGTTTAGTTCCCAGTAGGAACACAGGGTTCCCGGAAAGTTAAATATTTTATCCTCGGCATGACGTTCTTTAATGTTATACTTCTACGTATCTTATATGTAATTTAAATATACCCACTGCTTGGTGTTAAGGTTATTTTGCAAGTACTTCAAGCATTATGAACATTTTTCAACAATTATTGTAATGCATTTGTATTTTTGATCTAATGTTTCATTAATATACACCAATTACACTAAAGTGCAAAAATTCTGTCTTGCTGCTGTCTTTTCAAGGTTTGTTATTACATCATCAGTATGATTAGCCGAATCAGTCCTTAATCTGAGTATTCTCGGATTATTTGGGGTTTGTACAACATTTTTCAATTTTCTCATACAGCTGCCCCCTTCGCGGGACCATCTTTACCTATACTAAGAGAGCTCATGCTTACTATAGGGGCCCCGTCCCAGATCAACTTGGCAAAACGATTACTAGGGAGACTGTGGTCATCTTAGGCGTTGAAGTTTAATGTCTTGGACGACATTGCCAGTGTTACATATCTTCTTCTTCTTATGCAATCCACTAATGGATGTTCGCGATCACGTTTGACCATTTTTCTCTATTCCTTGCAGTATGTATTTGGTCTCCTATATTTTTTAGTCCTGTCCATTGTTTGACATTACGGAGCCATGACATTTTCTTCCTGCTCACTCCTCTTCTTCCTTCGATCTTTCCTTCAATTGAGGTTTGCAGAAACTGGTATCTTTCATATCTAATTAAGTGCCCCAGGTATGCCGTTTTTCTCTGTTTAATTGTGCACATCATTTGTCGTTCTGTACCAATTCTTCTCAGGATTTCTTCATTTGTTATTCTTGCGGTCCAGAGAACTTTAAAGATTCGTCGATAGATCCACATCTCAAATGCCTCTAGCTTATTTATTGTGTTTATTTTTAAAGTCCATCCTTCCATGCCATATAGGAGCACCGACCATATATAGCATTTTGTGAATCTTAGTTTTAGGTTTAGGTCAAAGTCAGAGTTCGTAAAGACGTTTCTGAATTTCATGAATGCACTTCTGGCTCTTTCTATCCGACATTTAATTTCCATATCCGACATCCAGTCTTATTATAGCCAGGTTCCCAGGTACTTAAACTTTCTTACGCGCTCTACATCTTGGTTGTTATATGCTAGTCTTGAATTTTGATGTTGACATAATTGACGGCTGATTATAAGGAACTTCGTCTTTTTTATGTTGATGCTAAGTCCCATGTTCTCGCTATACTCTCCAATTTTATTAAGAAGGTTTTGGAGGTCTTCTATATTATCTGCTATTAAGACCGAGTCATCCGCATATCGTATATTATTGACCCAGGTACCATTTACTTTGATGCCGCTTTCCCATTCCTCAAGAGCTTCCTGGAAGATACTTTTTGAATATAGATTGAACAGTAGTGGGGAGAGAATGCATCCCTGTCTTACACCTCTGAGAATTTTTTGAGCTTGCGTTTTTTCATTATCCACCTTGACGACAGCTGTTTGATTCCAGTAAAGAGCCTCTATGCAAAGAATGTCTTTTTGATCTATGTCGAGTTGTTTTAGTATATGTACGAGTTTATGATGTTGTACTCGATCGAAAGCTTTTTCATAAGCTATAAAACACATCATTACATCTTTCCTTTGATCGAAGCAGTTCTGAGCTAGCACTTGGGTTGCAACTAGTGCTTCCCTGGTACCCAGGCCTTTTCGAAATCCAAATTGTGAGCAACCAATAGCCTTATCGCATTTTGTGGAGATTCTGTAGTGAAGAACTTTGAGGAATATTTTTAAAGAATGGCTCATCAGACTTATCAGTCGTGCTCTTGACACTTTGTTGCGTTGTTCTTTTTTGGCAAAGGGATAAAAGTAGGTACAAGTCATTGGACAGGGAATTTTCCTTTTTTATAGATTTGGTTGAAAAATCTTTGGAGTATCGTAATTCCCTCTTCATCTAACAATCTGAGTAGCTCAACAGGAATTTGATCAGGTCCAACTGCTTTCCCGTCTTTCGAAGTATTTATTGCTCTAGTAATTTCTTCAATTGTGATCTCGGGACCAGATGTTACATATATATCTGTTTAACCTCAGTATTTGTTCACACTCGGTATTGGTTAATATTCGAGTCGTGTTAAGGTCCGAAGATTCTTCTGAGAATTTAAAAGATGTACATCAAGAATATGCGTGAAAGTCCCTTAGAATAACCAAAAGGTTTCTTTTGTATGAGATATTTGAAATTAAAAATTAACTTTTTTCTTTTTTTTTTCCTTCCTGTAACTTATTAAAATAAAAATTATAGAAATTTTCAGGACCTTCGGTCCTCGGTAATAATACAATCTTTCATTATGCGTTTAAATTTTTCAAAAATACTTATAAGTTTTCTCAGGATTCGAAAAAAATAAATGCATTTAAAACACATTGACGCGCAATTTTGCATCGAATAGTAAAGTAATAAATAAAATAATTGACAAGACCGCCAAAGACTTAATATATCCAAATTTTATCGAAAGTGTATCTACAACTAAAAGAAATGTAGATAACTACTTTCAACAATTTCCTCAGAATACACATTTAAACTCCCATGATTTATTATTCAAAACACAAAAAACCGTAGAATTGTCGTATCTTTTATTCACCTAATCGGGTCATTGCCCATTGTGTATTTAGCAAAGAATACAGGTGACATCAATGAGGATATTTAATTTAGAATACTCGAAATACGATATTATTATTAAAGAAAATTGTTCTCTTGTTCCTTTTATTATTGTACACCATTTGCCTACATCCTGGCATATTGGCATTTTCGATGAAATTCTGGAGAACTTTTAGAGAGTTTTCGAATTTAGTAGCGCTAAATGCCCTGTTAAGATTCACTCCTTTCTTCAGTATTAGACTTAAATGAATGTTTTCGAATAATTCAAGTGTCACCGAAAATTAAACAAATTAGTAAATCGGCGAGCCAGGCAATTTTGAAATATATAAAGTAGAATGAAAGTTTGCATTATTATCGAGGGCCGAAAATCCCTTAGAGTAACCAAAATGTTTCTTTTAAATGAGATATTTGAAAAAGTCACACTAAATTTTCTTTTTTTACACCTGTAACTTAAATAAACATTATAGAAGTTTTCAGGGACTTTCGGCCCTCGGTAATAACGTAATCTTTAATTCTGCGTTTAAATTTTTCAAAAATACTTATTAGTTTTCTCAAGATTCGAAAAAAATAATACATTTAAAACACATTGAACATTTTGACAGGCGACATTTTGCGCCTATACCCTTAAGAGGCTGCATCAGCGCATCATGAATATTAATTTGAGAGATAGTAGCAACACCGTTTTTCGAAAGTTCTGTGAACTTTTAGCAACAGTGCATTGGCAGTATTTTCGATTGAAATTTTACTCGATCGAAAAGTCCGTTAATTCATTAATGATAAAAATTCCAAAACAACGTAGTTAGGCCACTCCATAGTAAAATTACCATGGCACGAAAGGGCTGGAGGGGTAAGTACGTGTTGTGCATCAGCTTATAACTTTTCTTTGAATCGTTTTAATTTACCTACAAATGACGGCACTGTACGCGCCGACCATAACCGAAACTAGGAAGAGCGCCGCTTCAGACTCGAGTTTAATATTGACCAAGCTACTTTACTGCACTTATATAATTATATATTTACTGCATTTCAGACATATTGACTGAATTGGCAATACCACATACGCTAAGTAGACTCATTAAACCTAAATGGATGAACTCTGGCATGAGTACGAATACAAAACCACCAGACAGACTTTTTCAAAATCTCGCAGAGACTGAAGCAGGGATATGGGCTGGCACTGATATATGCGGTTAGGCAAATGCAAACTGGACGAGGAAACCTACTGACCAACAGAACAATTCAACTGGTCGCTTATGCCGATACTATTAATATTATGAGTAGAACATCAACAGAAGCACAGGAAATATACGCAAAGTTAGAAACGTAAACAAAAAAGCTAGGTCTGGAAAGTAACACAGAAAAAGAATAATGATACAGACGAGAAGCAATATAGTCCCACAAAACATTATACATGAAGATGACATTGAAACGGTTGGAAAGTTTACATACCTGGAAATACAAAGATGAGAATCTATAAAACCTTAATTCGACCAATAGAATGCTATGACAGTGAAGCATGGGTCCTGAAAGAAACATCCAAAAACAATCTCGACATATTCGAAAGGAAAGTGCTGAGCAGAATACTAGGACCTCTGAGGGAAAACGGAATCTTCAGAAGAATATAACAACGAGCTTTATCAATTTTATAAGGAAACACCCCAGTCAGACTTCATTAGATTACAAAGATTGCAATGGGCCGGGCCAAAGAATGGGAGAGGATAGACTACCAAAAATAGCACTGAATTCTAGAATCCAGGGAAAGAGACCGGTCGGAAAGCCACGAAAGCGCTGGGAAAACTCAGTAAGCAGCGATGCACAAGCACTTTAAGGAGTCCGTCTATGGTAAAGAGCAACAGACAAACAAGGGTGGAGGCAAAAAATAAATAAGGCCATGGCTCACTTTGAGCTGTAGTGCCGTATAAGAAGAAGAAGACTTTACTGTCCTTATCAGCCAATATTTTATCGCCATCAAAATTGTCTTTATCCAAAGTTAATTATAAAAGACATGAACACGCTAAAATATTTTAAAAAATCTAAACGGATGCTTTGTCTTCAGTTGTAAAGGTTAATATAGTCATGCATTTACAGAAAAAAAAACATGATACAATTCGATTGATAAATTACTAAACAATAGTTGTTGATTTATTTTGTTACTGACAGGAGAGAAGTGCACGTAAATCAGCTATAATAATGTTACTATTAACCACGATCAAGCAATTTATGTCACCTCATTATTGCAGATACAATTAGAATGGCATTGTCGGACTTTGAGATCTGGTGAAAATAATGGATCAGTCCTTGGGTTACTAATAATTATTACTAAGAATTTTAAAAAGCTCGAAGAGATTGTCGTACTTATTTTTATAGAAAATATTGGAAATAAGTGAATGTTTTAATGATATAATGAAAGGGAATGGTTAGAAGGGTTCCTACACCTACAATTACCGTTCACCACATTAAGTTTCCAGTTGTTCCAACTGCAATTTCAATAAATTTGTCATCATTTATCATAAAAACATCAACTTTCCGAACTTGTCAGTCTTTCCACCATTCGTTAAAATATAATAACCAAAAGCAAATGTCTTTAAAGGTTTTTGAAAATAGTCAACACGAGTTCACCCCCAAAACATCAATATTTTAGATATCAATAAACTTACACGATTGAGTCTCAAACTAATCACACTAAATAAATTTCGTTGGCTAATGGTGTTATTTGAACGTGGTTCATGTTTAGATGGAACACGATATCTACGGAACACAAACAGAAATATGGAGAAATGATCAGAGGACAAAGAAAAAAGATGAACAACTACCTAATAAAAACGTGAGAAGGAAACATGGGCAGACTACTTTCTATCTGTAGTTACTTAAGATGACTATAATGACCCAGAAACACCTCAAATGACAACGAACGAAGAAGTAAACATTGTAGAGGGAGAGGTAAAGGAATTATTAAAGAAATGAAAAACGAAACAACTGTTAAAACTAATACTATAATAATAGAAGAAAACAGAATAACACAAGAATGGAGATCAAGCATCCTAATACCTCTTTTTAAGGGAGACAAATTGGACCCGCAGAATCTTAATTAAAAGAATTAATTTATTAAACAAAAGATTAAAATTAACAACTAAAATGATAACAAACAAACTGATGATATTATAACACGAGCAGAAGAACAAGGTTTTAGGTCGGGAAGATCATGCATCGACGCTATATTTATCATGAACCAAGTTCAAATCATTCTTCTTCTTCTTTAAGTTTCGTCTCCTAATCGGAGGGTGGATATCATCATTACTATCTTTACTCTATCTACCGCTGCTCTGAAGAGTTCTATAGAACTGAATTTAAACTAGCCCCTAAAATTCTTGAACCATGACACTCTCTTTCTTCCTATACTCCTTGAGCCTCTTATCTTTCCCTGTATTATCAATCTTAGCATTTCATATCGCTGTTCCCTCATTACGTTTCCCAGATATTATAACTTTCTTAATTTTATTGTGTTTATTATTTCGCATTCTTTACCCATTTCTCGCAATGTTTCCTTGTTCGTTTTCTTCTGTGTCCATGCTATTCTAAGCATCCTTCTGTAACACCACATTTCAAATGACTGTAGCTTATTAATTTATGTATTCTTGCTTCAATGTCAAGCTTTCAAGTCCATATTGTAGTATCGAGAACACGTAGCACCTCAAAGTTCTTACTCTCAGTTCTAAGCTAAGGTCTTTGTTGCAGAGAATTGTTTTCATTTTTACAAACGCATTTCTTGCTATTTCTATCGTGTTCCTTATCCTTATCTTGGTTCTTATTTCTGTTTTTTGTTTCAAATCATTAGAATACAACAAACAGGCATATTTATGTTTCGTGGACTTTTAAGAAGACATTGGACAGGGTCACCACTATCTACTAGAAACCACATTCAAAAGCAAAAGAAAAGAAATCAAAAGAAATGAGAACATAAACAGAAAACACAAAAAAATAATTTATAAACTAATTTATAATAATAAAAATTTATAAACTAAGGGAAGAAACAACGAAAATAAGATACACAGAAGGGCTAGAGAAAGAGATGGACACTAAACATGAAATAACAGAAACAATAGAAGAAGAATAGGAGAATTTAAAAATGCGATGATCAAAACAGCTATATAAATCAATATGTGGGACTACAAGAAATAACAACAGAGGGAAACGAACATCTTGGTGGAACGATGAAGTGAAAAGAGAGATAAAAGAAAAAAATAAATTATGGAAAGAATACATACAAGACAAAACACAACAAAAATATGAAAATTATAAGAGACAAAGAACGAAAGTTAAAGCGATAGTTAAGAAAGTAAAAAAGAAAAGTTGGGAAAGATTCGGAGAAAAATGGAAGAAAACAGCACAGAAAACGTAAAATTATTTTATAGAACACTGAAAACCCTACGAAGCAACAAAGAAACGAAACTGAAACAAATAATGAACAAGGAAGAAACAGTAATAAATGACGATAAGGCAATAATGGAAAGATGGAGGGAACATTTCCAGCTGATACTGAATGGAAATCAAGCGAATACAATCGAGAAGGAAAGCCACATCAAGAGAGTATCCATGAGAAACACGGAATATCCAGAAACTATAGAAAAAGAAGAACTGGAAGAAGCAATTAGAGAGATAAAGATTGGAAAAGCACCAGGAAGCGATGAAGTAGCACCAGAAGTGATCAAATATACAGGAGTAAAAGCAAAAGAAAAATTGTTATACATACACATATAACCTAATATGGAAGAGAAAAGTAATACCCAGAGAATGGACAAATGCAGTAATTATACCTATATACAAGAAAGGAAACACAAGAGACTGTAAGAACTATAGAGTTATATCTCTACTATATGTAGCAGCAAAAGTATACGAAACCATAATAGAAAGGAAAATCAGAAAAGAAATAGAACATAAATTAGAGGACGTACAAAGTGGATTCAGGAAAGGACACAACACACAAGACCATATTATATTCACCATGCAACAAGTAATAGAAAAAGCATTAAAGAAAAATAGAGAAATATATCTGAGCTTTATAGACATGGAAAAAGCATTCGACTCAGTCAAAAGAAAAGATATATGGGAAAGTCTAAAGAAGAAGCGAGTAAGTGAAGAACTGATAGAAGCAACAAATATTATATTATACATGAAAACAACAAATACAGTAAGAATGTTAAATATACAGTCAGAACCATTTGAAACAACTCAAGGAGTTAGACAAGGGGAAAGTCTCAGCCCAGTGCTATTCATAAATGTAATAGATGAGATAGTGAAAGAATGTAAGAAAACTTTCAAGAAATACTGCATGGGTTAGAACAGAATGCAAATGATAAACGCTGAGATGTGTATATTTGCAGACGACATAGTATTAATTGCGAAAACAGCAGAAAAACTGAAATACAACTTAGAGAAATGGAACCTAGAAGCAAGCAAATACAACTTAAACGTAAACAAAGAGAAGACTCAGATTGTGAAAATATCAAGGAAACAAGGGACGGAAGATCAAATAGAAGTAATGATAGACCAACAAAAAATAATACAGACAAATTCATACAAATACTTAGGAACAGTAATCAACAACAAAGGAAACATCGAGGACGATCTTAACAACAGAATGGAAAACACAGGAAAACTATTCCAAGCACTAAATAGAGGATTCCTCAATAACAAAGAAATATCAACAAAGACCAAGATGACAATATACAAAAAACTATATAGACCTACGGTGACGTATGGAGCAGAAAATTGGATATTAAACAAAAGACATCAGAGCAGAATCCAGGCAGCAGAGATGAAATACCTCAGAAGAACGATCGGAGTAAAAAGAACTGATAGAATCAGAAATGAAGAAATAAGAGAAAGACTCAAAATCAAACCGATACTCGACTCAATCAAGGAGAAAAAATTGACATGGTTCGGACATATAACCCGGATGGACAATAATAGACAAGTAAAAAGAGTGTGGGACGCCAAACCAATAGGGAAGAACAAAAAAAGAAGACCCATTAAAGAATGGAACAGTAACATTTCGCAGATACTGCAGAGTAAGGGTAAGACTTGGCAGGAAGCAACACAGCTGGCATCCAATACGACGGAATGGAGAAAGTTCGTTAAGAGCTAGGACAACTCAAAAGATTGTAAAATATTGTAATTTAATGAATTGTATTATAAACGGTCCAACACCGAAAGGTACAAATGGGTCTACTGATTAAGTAAGTTAAGTAAGTTGACAGGGTGAAATTAAAGGACTTTATCCATTTATTGTGCGCAAGACAGATATCTCTAAATAGGAATAATTAAAACCATCGAAAATATCTACCCGAACTAACTGACCCAATTGAAACTGGCAATGGGATAAGATAGAGGGATTCCCTGAGTTCAACCTGATCATGGATGAAATAATAAAACATGTAACTAAAAAGGATAACAAATGGGATAAAAGCAGCTTAAAATAATCTCCTATGCAGACGATGCTATGCTGATTTCTCAAAGAGAAAATGATTTTCAACGTATGCTGCACCAATTTAATATAATTGAGAGAAAATTTAATACGATAATTTCCCCAAAAAAGACAAAATGCATGGTTGTAACAGAAAATCTACTGAGATGCAAATTAGAGCTGGAGGGTCAGATAATAGAACAAATGATGGAGTTTGTCTATTCATCGCACTATCTAGCTACGGAAAGCTCGAAACAGAAGTGAATATCAAGTAAATAGAGCAAATAGAGCCGTAGATTACCGGAATCAAAGAATATGGAGAAATAAGAATATCGGGAAAGAAACGAAAGACAGAATTTATAAAATAATCATCAGACTAATATGAGGCATGCGAGGCAGAAACACAACTTTCGATTTCTATATTCGTCGCCTTATGACTTGTAAATTGTGGAAGGCAGATATTTAGGATGTTAACAGAGAAAGGTTCTAGTAAGGAAAGTTTTCAGATTTATATTAGTGTACATTATTATTTTTAAAAGATGAAGTTTTTCCATCCTCAAAGCAACATTAATAATATTAAAAATATTACTAAAAGATTTTTAAATTGAAAAACATATTGGTACATTTACCTGGTGACACCCCCAAGGCTTCTAAAATTTGCAAGCCAAATGGATGCTGCAGTGAAGACAAAGGGAAGGAATTCTACACTATGCATTTCACATCCCCCGTCTGCAGCTTGGTAAAGTTCCAACGGAAAATGCACCTAGTTACTCTACGGAGTAATACGAATATATAATAAAAATGTATACCATTTTTATTATTCAGTTGCAATGCGAAGGCAAAACAATCTTACTTTTCAATTAGAATACGGAGTGCAATGCAGCTCTCTAAATCGAGATTATCGATTCTTATTGGAATCTCATCGGAGAGAGTGCAGGCTTGTTCTCCATATCCTAACTGACCAGCACCGAGAGATTTTTCCACACATTGCAACTAAAACAAATAGGGTAGGTGACTAGCGTCATCTGGCAATTGAAAGATGAAGTTTTTCAATCCTAAAAGCAACATTAATCATATTGAAAATATTAAAAATATTACTAAAAGATTTTTAAATTGAAAAACTAATTGGTACATTTACCTGGTGACACCCCCAAGGCTTCTACAATTTGCAAGCCAAATGGATGCCGCAGTGAAGACAAAGGGAAGGAATTCTACACTATGCAATTCACATCCCCTGTCTGCAGCTTGGTAAAGTTCCAACGGAAAGTGCACCTAGTTACTCTACGGAGTAATACGAATATAAAATAAAAATGTATACCATTTTTATTATTCAGTTGCAATGCGAAGGCAAAACAATCTTACTTTTCAATTAGAATACGGAGTGCAATCGAGCTCTCTGAATCGCGATTTTCGATTCTTTTTGGAATCTCATCGTAGAGAGCGCAGGCTTGTTCTCCATATCCTAACTGACCAGCACCGACAGCTTTTTCCACACATTGCAACTGAAACAAATAGGGTAGATGACTAGCGTCATCTGGCAATTGAAAGATGAAGTTTTTCATTCCTAAAAGCAACATTAATAATATTGAAAATATTAATAATATTATTAAAAGATTTTTAAATTGAAAAACTTATTGGTATATTTACCTGGTGACACCTCCAAGGCTTCTACAATTTGCAAGCCAAATGGATGCTGCAGTGAAGACAAAGGGAAGGAATTCTACACTATGCATTTCACATCCCCCGTCTGCAGCTTGGTAAAGTTCCAACGGAAAATGCACCTAGTTACTCTACCGAGTAATACGAATATATAATAAAAATATATACCATTTTTATTATTCAGTTGCAATGCGAATGAATTATATTTTTAATATTTTCAATATTATTAATGTTGCTTTTAGGATTGAAAAACTTCATCTTTCAATTGCCAGATGACGCTAGTCACCTACCCTATTTGTTTCAGTTGCAATGTGTGGGAAAACTCTCGGTGCTGGTCAGTTAGGATATGGAGAACAAGCCTGCGCTCTCTCCGATGAGATTCCAATAAGAATCGAAAATCACGATTCATAGAGCTGGATTGCACTCCGTATTCTAATTGAAAAGTAAGATTGTTTTGCCGTCGCATTGCAACTGAATAATAAAAATGGTATACATTTTTATATTATTATTTTTATTTTTAATAATATATTCTGCATCTGGGACTTTCCTATTTTCTTTAATTGATATCGCGGCAGAGTTCTCATAGTGGATGGCAATCTATTTTTAAAATTCCCCTTTAAAAGACAATCTCGTTTCGGTTTGATTCAGAAGCGGGCAAGCATCTGCACTGATGAAGTTCATAACAGAAACAGCTGTCTGTAGATTATGCTTTGCCTCTGAATCGAAATGAAACATAAATTGTCTTTTAATTCAGAAACATATAAATTTATGTAAAGTGAGTAATATTATCGAATGTTATAATCATCGAGTAAAAAAAGCAGCACATTACATAAAGTAATTCGTCTAAAGATTTATGAAAACTCTTGCACTCTTGCATTACTTTGAACAAAGAAATAAATCTAATCTTGTTGAAATTATGACATTACATAAATTGTAAATAATTGAAATGATAATTGCTTATGCCAATTGATAATAGCTTTACAATAAAAAAATAATTATTGTTATAAAAACTGGCCTTGCAACAAGATTTACAAGAAATTATAGTGTTACCGACAATATTTATAAAAAACTATAAATAATTATGACTTTAATTAGTTATTATTGATTGAAAAAAAGTAATAAGAAGTGAAAGAATGTTAAATGATATAAATTATTCTAAACAGTTCTCTGTAAAGATATTAAAGAAAGATGAAACTTATGGGTAATTCTGGCAGAGAGCTTAACCTACAACTCTAAAGTACTCTGGGCTAATTAGCAAAATTCATGGAAAAGTTATTTACCAGCAATTTTATTGCTGGAATCGAATTATAAGATCCTATATATTAATAATATAGGTATGCAAAGTCCGCAGATAGTGTGCTACTTTTTTTATAAACAAAATGGCGCCGACAAATCGTATTTTTTTCAATTATTGCTCTATAACTCCGAAGATTTTAATTTTACAACAAAAACACTCAAATAAAAATTCACCGCAATTAAATTCTGCATAGAAATATGTTCTCCACGATTTGCTCCGACGAAAATTTTCCTCGGAAAATGCGGGTTTTCCTAACAAAAACTATAATTTTCAAATAAAGTTTTAGGTAAGTAATTATTAATCAATAATTAAATAACTCAGTGACATCAAAGATTTCTTGGTATAGATTGTAATTCCAGAAGCCGGTGAAAATTAAACGAATATTTTAGCAACAATTCAATTGTTAATTAACAATTTACGATCGCAATAATAACCAAAATAATCATGATACATTGATCAAACTTATAAAGATTATAAAGATGAGATGTTTGTTTAATATTTTATCGACAAAATATAAATTTTTCTTTTTTTTTTGCATAATCTTTAAATTTTGAAAAAAAAAATAGTTATAATACGTTGGTCTAATTAGTAAAGTACAATGAAAGGTTATTTACCAGCAATTTTATTCCTTTAATCGAATTATAAAATCCTATATATTATTAATATAGGTATGCAAAGTCAGATAGTGTGCTACTTTTTTTTATAAACAAAATGGCGCCGACAAATCGTATTTTTTTCAATTATTGCTCTATAACTCCGAAGATTTTAACTTTACACCAAAAATACTCAAATAAAAATTCACCCCAATTTAATTTTACATAGAGGCATGTTTTTCCCGATTAGCTCCGACAAAAATTTTCCTCTGAAAATTTGGGTTTTCCCAACAAAATCTCGAATTTTAAAATAAATTTTTTGGGCCAGTAATTATTTATCAATAATTATATAGCTTGGTGAAATAAAAGCTTTCTTGGTATAGATTATAAATTCAGAAGCCGGTTAAAATGAAATGAATATTTTAGCAACAATTCAATTGTTAATTAACAATTTACAGTGGCAATAGCAACCAAAATAATCATGAGACATTGATCAAACTTAGAAAGATTATAAAGGTGTGATGCCTATTTAATATTTTGTCGACAAAATATAAATTTTTCATTTTTTGGCATAATCTTTAAATGTTTAAAAAAATTGTTATAAACAAATTAACATTTCTTAGAAATTGTTTATTATATTCTAATTTTAAAAAATACATAAATTGCGTATTTCATAGGTCTTGAAAATGAATGCTTTAAAAAAATTTTACAACCATTTGCAAAAAAGTTAGGAGACAGCAAAATAAATATACGATATCTCCATTGTTTATAGTTTGTTTTAATTGTTTCAAAGCTTAAAAGTGAGTCTATGGTACAATCTAATTACTCACACAGAATGTCAAAAATTAGTGCAATGATTATATTTTAATCAAAGATTAAAATTATTTTTTTTGTAATTTTTAGCGCGAAAGTAGGCTTGATACAGAGCCGGAGATAAAATGTTCACTCGAAGCGACTGGCACGCTTAATCTCGCGCGAGTTGTGTATGTGGGCGGGTAGCTACGGTACTGTATTATTCTAATTTCGCGCGTGTAAATTACAAAAAAATATATTTATAATCTTTAATTAAAATATAACCATTAATCTGATAATCGATATTGTTTTATAAATAATTAGCTTGTACTTTAAACTCACTTCTACGCTTTGAAAGAATTAAAAAAAATATTAACACCGTAGTAATCGTATGTTTACTTTGCTGTTTCATAACTTTTTTGCAAATGGTTGCAAAAAAGTTTTAAAGCACTCATTTTCAAGATATTTGAAATGCGCATTTTAGCTACTTTTTAAAATTATAATATAATAAAAACTTTCTGAGAAAAGTTAATTTGTTTATAACTATTTTTTTTAAACATTTAAAGATTATGCAAAAAAATAAAAAATTTATATTTTGTCGACAAAATGTTAAATAGGCATCTCATCTTTATAAGATTTCAAAGTTTGATCAGTGTATCATAATTATTTTGGTTATTATTGCGACCGTAAATTATTAATTCACAATTGAATTGTTGCTAAAATATTCGTTTAATTTTCACCAGCTTCTGGAACTATAATCTAAACCAAGAAGGCTTTTAAGTCAACAAATTATTTAATTATTGGTAAATAATTACTTATCTAAAAGTTTATTTGAATATTAAAGATTTGGTTGGGAAAACCCGCATTTTCCGAGGAAAATTTTCGTCGGAGCAGATCGAGAAAAACACGTCTCTACGCAGAATTTAATCACGGTGAATTTTTATTTGAGTGTTTTTTTGTAAAGTTAAAATCTTCGGAGTTCTAGAGCAATAATTGAAAAAAACACGATTTTCGGGCGCCATTTTGTTTATAAAAAAAGTAGCACACTATCTGAGGACTTTGCATACATATATTATTAATATATAGGATCTTATAATTCGATTCCAGCAATAAAATTGCTGGTAAATAACTTTTCCCAAAAATGGCCTATTCTCCGATAATCAGCCCAGACTAAAGGACGAGGCCCCATTAGTGCGTTGCGACGTCGCAAAGGAACAACGCAGGGGCGAGGTCCCATTAGTGCGTTGCGTTGCGACGTCGCAACGGAAAAACGCATTATATGCCACACCTGCCTTGCGATGACACTGCCATCGAAGAACACCCTTGTACGTCGATCCGTTGAAACATTGCAACTGATCGACGTGACGTAGCGGCCGTAGCGCAACGCACTGATGGGCCTCGTCCTGATGCGTTGTTTCGTTGCGACGTCGCAGCGCAACGCACTAATGGGTCCTCGCTTTAGGGTTACTACTGAACAAAACAAACAATTTCTGTAAAGAATATGGACTAAAAATGAATATAAAAAAGACCAAATACATGATAATAACTAAGAAAACAAACATACAAACAAGCATACATTTGGGAAATGTACCGATAGAAAGGGTTGATAAATACAAATACCTAGGAACCTGGATTTCAGAGAAAAATGATCAAACAACAGAAATAAGGACCAGGATAGAAATAGCAAGAAATGCGTTTGTAAAAATGAAAACAGTTCTCTGCAACAAAGACCTTAGCTTAGAACTGAGAGCAAGAGCTTTGAGATGCTACGTGTTCTCGATACTACAATATGGACTTGAAAGCTGGACATTAAAGCAAGAACACATAAATAAGCTACAGTCATTTGAAATGTGGTGTTACAGAAGAATGCTTAGAATAGCATGGACACAGAGGAAAACGAACACGGAAGTACTGCGAGAAATGGGTAAAGAATGCGAAATAATAAACACAATAAAAATAAGAAAGTTACAATATCTGGGACACGTAATGAGGGGACCGCGATATGAAATGCTAAGACTGATAATACAGGGAAAGATAAGAGGCGGAAGGAGTATAGGAAGAAGGAGAGTGTCATGGTTAAAAAATTTAAGGGACTGGTTTAGATGCAGTTCTATAGAACTCTTTAGAGCAGCGGTGGATAGAGTAAAGATAGTGATGATGATATCCAACCTCCGATTAGGAGACGGCACTTGAAGAAGAAAATGAACAGATAAATAATGTATCTTGAAGTTGGCGGACTTGAAATAGAAATTAAAATTAGTAGAAGACTAATTACGGTGGAAAAACTAGCTAATTTTTAAGCAGAATTTAAGGCGTTCAACATTTATTTTTTTTATTTTTTAATAAGGGGGTTTTGTATATCTAGTATTCTGTCCAAGGAGACAGTTTACAATTTTGCACCGACACCAACAGTGGATTTCCACTAATTTTTCTCACAGTTAATTTTTTTGGGGCTGGTGATATTGTTTGATATTTACTTTCATACTTAGAGAATGACGAATGAGTTGACTCAAATTTATTAGCGTTGTTTAAAAAAGGATATAAATTCTATAAAAAGGTGATCTTCTCTTTTTTATTTTTTCAATAGATTGTAGCGTTACAGAAAACTCGGTTATTTTTTTGAAAAAAAAACCAACAGTTCTCTATGTCTTCTACCGTTGATTGATAATTATACAAGTATTTATTTATCTCAATTTATATCTCTTATTTATATCTTATTTATCAAGTATTTTTATCTAATATAAGTATACTCTGTATTTATCAATCGACGCTTTTACCATATAGACGAGGCAACGAAGCATTAAACCTAGGAATTTTGTGCATTAAGATGAATCGTCATGCAACTTTTTGCATTCGATTCGTGAGAGTGTCAGGCAATTTTGTGAACTAAATTTATCTCCGGCAAAAATTTTTGTGCATGAGAAAAAGTATCTTTAATGTGCATCTCAAAGAGATTTAAAATAAAAAATTTAGGACTCGGGAAATATTGACGGAAATGAGTTCATTTTTATACTTGGGTTTTTAGGAGGTCACCGAATACGAATTTCATGACGGCGATGGTCTCCGAGGTACCTGGTGACCAGGGTGGAACTCGTCGCCTGGGACGACCGAATAATTCGCGAAATGAAGATTCGATCAAAAAACTGAAAAATCTGTATTCAATATTTTTCAAAAATCTATAGAATGACACTAGACACGACCACCCCACTCCACCCCATGGAGGTGGGGTGGGGGTAACTTTAAAATCTTAAATATAAACGCCCATTTGTTATTGCAGATTTGGATTGCTTACGTAAAAGTTATCAACTCTTGTTCTAGACATGTTTTAGAATTGTGGATAGATGGCACTATAACCGGAAAAAACGATATTTTCGTGATACCATAGGTAAATTATAGAAACGGTCTAATATCTCGAGAAATGCACTTCCAAATACAAAACCAAAAAATACGCCTTTTATATTTTTTAAGAACCTATCGAATAACATAAAGCACGACCCTCCACTCCATCCGCTGGAGGTGGGGTGGGGTGTAACATTAAAATCTTAAATAGGAGCCCCAATTTTTTTTGCAGATTTGGATTCCTTACGTAAAAATAATTAACTTTTATTCGAGACATTTTTTCGAATTATAGATAGATGGCGCTAGAATCGGAAAAACACTATTTATTAGAGCCATCTATTAACAATTCTAAAAAATGTTTCGAATAAATATTACTTATTTTTTCATGAGAAATCCAAATCTGCAATAAAACATGGGGATTCCCATTTAAGATTTTAAAGTTAACCCCCACCCAACCTCCAGGGGGTGGAGTGGAGAGTAACGAGTGTTTGATGTTATTCGATAGTTTCTTAAAAAATATTAAATACGTATTTTTTGTTCTTTTATTTGGAAGTGTATTTCTCGAGATACTAGACCGTTTACCGTTTCTATAATTTACCTATGGTGTCACGATAAATGGTTTTTTCCGATTATAGCGCCATCTATCCACAATTAGAAAAATTTTCTCGAATAAAAGTTGCTTATTTTTATGTAAGCAATCCAAATCTGTAATAACAAATGCGCGTTTCCGTTTGAGATTTTAAAGTTACCCCCACCACACCTCCAGGGGATGGAGTGGGAGGTCGTGTTTAGTGTCATTCGATAGATTTTTGAAAATATTAAACGCTTATTTTTCAGTTTTTCGATCTAATCTTCTTTTCGCGAATTATTCGATCGTTCCGCGAATTATTCGATCGTCCTAGGCGACGAGCTACACCCTGGGTAGCAGCAAAAAAAACTCATTTCCGTCAATATTTTCTGAGTTCTAAATTTTTCATTTTGAATCTCTTCGAGATGCACTTTGAAAATGCATTTTTTCATGCACAAAATTTTTTGCCGGAGATCAATTTAGTTCACAAAATTGCCTGCCACTCTCTCGAATTGAATGCAAAAAGTTGCATCACAATTCATCTTACTGCACAAAATTCCTAGGTATTGGGCTTTTTAGTGCTTCGTTGCTTCGTCTAATAAGAAAGTATTAGTACCTGCCTTGCCTAGTTCCACTATGATAAGTAATTCAGAAACCTTTTTGGAGAGGTTCAGGTCTCCAACAATGTTTTGTTGTATCCAACTCAATGAATTGAGTTTATTAATTATTAAGTTTTTGTTCTTCCTGAATAGGAGGAATGCAGCCAAGGATTTAACCTATTTTTGTGGTTAGGGCAGCAACACTAGATTTTAGAAGAAGTATAGTCTAGTGCTGGGGACTATTGTATTTTCGTTCTGAATCAAAGTTAAAATTCCTCAATACAAATAAAGTTTTAAAATACATTTTCTATTCATCTATTTCTTTTCTTTTTCGGCTTTTTCTTATTATGAGTTCGCCGTTTTTATCTTCCACAGTACTCTCTTCTTTAAGTTACTTTCTGTGAGATCTCTATCTATCATATTATTTCCTATGTATGTTTTCTATCTTATAGCCGGTCTTCCTTTCCGTCTTCTTCCTGGTATATCCAGTCCAATATTATTTTCGGTCACAAGTGCTCTGGCATTCTATGTACATGCCCGTACCACATCAAGGCTCTGTTTTCCAACTTTTTTTGTAATTGGGCATTCTACTTCCATTCTGTTCCATATTGCCTCTGTTTTTATTCTATCCTCTCAGGTGATTTGTAGACAACTATTCTTATTGTATTTCGTATTAATGTTGTCATTGGCCATACTATTGCTTCATATAGGGTAATATTCAGCACGGAATGGGACGTTTCATCGCCGCCGGTTCATCGCCGCCGGTTCATCGCCAGTCCATTTCATCGTCGTCCGTTTCATCGCCGGCCGTTTCATCGCCAGTTAGTCAGTTGATTTTGTATTATGGAAGATGACACGACACGACGTTAAATTCAGTTCAAAACTTAGGACAAATAAAAGGATAAAAAATAATATTATATTAATTTACTGTTTTATTTCTACTTCCCCTAAATTTGACACTAAATAGTATTAAATTTGTAGTGTTAAATTATATTTTATATTATAAAAGTTTAGAAGTCTATTAAAAGATTAAGTATGGCAACGTGATTGGTCATATCTCGCATTTCCTAGAATTCCTAGTTAATACTAAAAATAAATAATAAATGTAACTGTCGAAAATTCGGAAATATATCAGTTAGCGATTAACTGACTGGCGATGAATCGGCCGGCGATGAATCGGCCGGCGATGAACTGGCGGCATCGAAACGGCGGATATGAAACGTCCTAGACCAGAGGTTCTCAATCTTTTTGAGTCATGTACCACCAAATAGTTTATATTATGTTTGTTACCGCCAAACTGAAATACCTATCTGTAGGTGATCTAATTAACTATAATGGTGGTGCGGATTTTGGCCGTTTTTGCGTTTTGTGTACCACCTCAAATAATGATATGTACCACCAGTGGTACATGTACTACAGATTGAGGACCGCTGTCCTAGACCCTATTCAGCACTATGCTCTGACAACTCCTTGTTTTTTTATTAGAGTGGAGTTCCATATCACTCCATGGATTTTCACAAAAAGGATAAAATTTAACAAAAAAAAAAATTAAAAATTATATTTTGTTTATTAAAATTGTTTAGAATTGTTTATTAAAATTGTTCATTAGAATTATTTATAATTTATAATTTTCAGAATTAGTAATAGATTATTGCCATTGTTAATTAGTTAAATTAAAGTAGAATATTGTTAAAATAAAAATTATGTAAAATCAACTAATGTAATCCCACCAGGAAACGATCTGGATTAGTCACAAGAGGCCAGGTCATTTGTATTTACTATAAATAAATAAATATATAAAGTCACTCTATGGAGTTATTTCGTATCTTGTTTCCCGTGCTATTTTCATTTCTATATCTTTTATATGAGTACCATCTCGGCTTATCATTGACCCTAAATACGTAAAAGTCTTACAACTTTTAATAATTTCTTCTAAATTTAATTTCAAATCTACAACCTCGAATCCAATATAGTCCGTCCGCTATAACTTTTCCCATGCGGTACGATTCATTTTCAATCAAATTAAGTCAAAACATAAATTGAAACGAACGTCGATGTGTATGTACATTTTGTATACTGTATAATATATACTACACACATCGGCGTACGTTTCACTTTCTGTTTTGACTTAATTTGATTGAAAATAAATCGTACCGCATGGGAAAAGTTATAGCGGACGGACTATACATAAGTATTCCGTCCTACTGACATTTATCTTGAGTCCCCACAGCTCATACTCTTTCTTTAATTTCCTTATTATAGATTCCATGTAATCCCTGTCTTGTGCAAAAATGACTTGGTCGTCGGCGAAAAGTAGTGAATATAATATTTTGTCGATTTTTAAATACATAAACAGAACCAAGTAGTACGAGAATTTTCTTCAAAAGTTTAGGTTATGACCGATGAGAAATCTTGAAACCTGTAGAGTACCTGGAACAGGTTCAAAAATGGATTCTTCACTTTTGATCACGATATAAGTGTTTTTGGGTTTTTTGGAAGTCGTTATTTAATTAATATAATTCATTTAACTAATTGTATTCTAATTAACCATAATTGTAGGCAATTAATTTATTTTGCAAATACAGACCAAGGTTACCATTTTTTAACATTTCACATGACATCTTTTTTTGCTTTACGAAAAATGATGATATGCGTAAAATTTAAGAATTTAAACGTATTTTTTTAGTAGATAAAAACTCATTTTTAATTAGATTATATTATGTAAGAAATTAAAGGTTACTTTTTACATTAAATTAAGTTTTAGCATTTACTATAAAGGTTACATGATTTTATATTTTTGGTTTATTATTGATGTATTTTCTGTTCATTCAATTTTCTATTCAAAGAATACCCCAAGAAGAAAAAAAACAGAAGATATATGAACAAGTTCAACATTGATTGTCAATAAAATCATGAATAAAATAACAGATAAACTATATTAGTGTACATTTTCAGTGCTTTAGTTAAATCTCCTTAATTTTCTACAGAATGCAGAAAGAAATCTTACATTTTGTACCGGGTGTCCCAATAAGAATGGCTCTCGGCCATATCTCAGGAACCGTTTATAGTAGAGCTTTGAAATAAAAAATTTTATAACAAAAGTTGCCTCAGGAAAAGCCTGGAAATTATTTTCATAATTGTGGGTCCACCGCTAGAGGGCGTAATTGAATATCAAAAATAAAAAAATCTAAATTGTACAAAATGTTCCTAATGAGGGGCACTGGAAATCCGATTATTGTATTCTTCATCAAATTCTGCGCATATTTGATTTAACAAGTTTAACTCTACCTTTGCAAATAAGAGGTGGGGATGAGTGGAAACCTTGTTATGAAAAAATGGCTTTAAGTCCGGTTCTGCTAAAGCAAATTTTGAAAACTGGGTCTTGTTGAACACAGATCTTTTTCTTCAATGTAAGCGTGATAATGTTGAACCATCCTAGTAAGTAATAAGCCAGCTGGGAGGCGTTATTTAATTTTTTTCAGAAATCTAGTTTTCTTTGGAAAATATTAAATACAAGTATGCATTTTTAATCATACTTTATAAAATTAGATTAAATTAGCAATAGAATAGCGAAAACCGCATGTCGATACCTTTTTTCTATCTCAAGATATCTCGAGAAACGTGTAAATTTTATACATAACTGTAACTATCACCGGTAAACTAAGTTAATGGGTGCGTTCGGACGACCATAGCGGCTGGCTGGCAGCAGAAATCGGCTGAGTGGTTGCATCCAGCCGTGATAGGGAAAGCTTAGTAAATCTCTCAGCGGCTGGCTTCCAGCGGTGACGTCTGACAGCTACTGCTGGCTCAGCTATCCAGCCGCTGTGGTCGTCCGAACGCACCCAATGTAAAGTAGTGTGTTGTGGAAAAAACAAAATAACATTTTCCAGATGTCAACGTATAAAAATATAATTAATTAAAACAATATAAAGAGAAACAATACTATTAAAATTAAATATAACACAGAACAAAAAGAACTATGTACTTAGTGACGACCTAAATATTCAAATTGTTGCCCATCATACACTACTCTAGAATACATTATCCAGAGAATACTAAACGCCATTCAAAGCATATCGAGAGCAGAAATTGAGACTGCTGTTCAATCTACTCTTGAAAGAGTAAATGTTTGCAACGAAAATGATGGGCAAAAATTTGAACGTTTATGTCATCACTAAATAGTTGTTTTTATTTCTTTGTAATAGGGCTTTTCAACGCTTCTCATTTGTTTCGAGCCTCTGTCATATGCCGTATAATCCGTGTATAATATTAATATACGAGATATGAACGAGGCTCGAAACAAATGAGAAGCGTTGAAAATACCTAATATACGTTGACAGCTGGAAAATGTTTCTTTGTTGTTTCCATAGCACACTACTTTTAATGAATTTCGTTTACCGGTGACAGTAACAGTTATGTTTTTAAATTTACACGTTTTGTAAGATATCTCGAGATAGAAAAAAGGTATTAACATGCAGTTTTCGCTATTCTGTTGCTAATTTTGTCTAATTTTGTAATATAGTATTAAAAATGCATGTTTGTATTTAATATTTTCCGAGGAACACTAGATTTCTGAAGAAAATTAAATAACGCCTTCTAGCTGGCATATTTCTCAGTAAGTTGGTTCGAAATCATAACTTTTACATTGACAAAAAAGATCTGTCTTCAACAAGACCAAGTTTGCAAAATTTGATTAAGCAGAACCGGACTCACAGCCAGTTTTTCATAACAAGGTTCCCACTCACCCCCACCTCTTATTTCCAAAGGTAGACCTAAACTTGTCAAATCAAATATGCGTAGAATTTTATGAAGAATACGACGATCGGATTTCCAGTGCCCCTTCATTAGGAAAATTTTGTAAAATTTAGATTTTTTAATTTTTGATATTCAATTACGCCCTCTAGAGGTGGTCCCACAATTATGAAAATAATTTCCAGGCTTTTCCTGAGGCAACTTTTGTTATAAAACTTTTTATTTCAAAGCTCTACTATAAACGGTTCCTGAGATATGGCCGAGAGCCATTCTTATTGGGACACCCGGTACAAAAAAAACATACAGTGCGCTGGAATAAGTGTTATCCCCCCTTTATAACTTATTTATTTCTAGCACATAAGCAAAACGCTCGGATAGGTCGATTTTTAAAATAATCAAAGTATATTATAACATCAATGTTTCGAACTTTACGCGATCCCTCTTCAGGTGATAGCCATAACTTTTATTTTTTTAAATGGAAAAGTACATCATGTGATAGCTCATTTAAAAACGTTTGAAATACTGTTTACAAAAATGTATAATACTTTAATCCTTTTTAAGAGCGTAGGCGCAAAATTTCGATCGCATTGTTTTAAAACGCATTCATTTTAATCCTGAGAAAACTATTAAGTATTTCTGAAAAATTTAAACGCAGAATAAAAGATTACCTACATTATTACCGAGGGCTGAAATTCCTTTAGAGTAAAGAAAAATTTCTTTTGAATTATATATTTAAAATTTAAAATCCGACTAAATTTTCTTTTTTTTTTTCACCCCTGTGACTTATTAAAATAATCATTATAGAAGTTCTCAGGGATTTTTGATCCTCGATAATACTGTAATATTTCATTCTGCGTTTAAATTTTTCAAAAATACTTTATTAGTTTTTTCAGGGTTCGAAAAAAATGAATACATGTGAAAATAATTCGACCGAAATTTTGCGCCTACGACCTCAAAAAGGATTAAGGTATTATACATTTTTGTAATCAGTCTTTCAAAAGATTTTAAATGAGGGGTCACATAATGTACTTTCCCATTTAAAAAATCAAAGTTATTACTGTCACCTGAAGAGGGACCGCGTAAAGTTCAAAACATTGATGCTATAATATACTATGATTATTTTAAAAATCGACCTAACCGAGCGTTTTGCTTATGTGCTAAAAATAAATAAGTTAGTAAGGGGGAAACACTTATTCCAGCACACTGTATATAAAAATTGCATCATAGTTCTATGTCAGAAAATGCTGAGAAATGAGTTGCAAACAAGCCATATCCCCTATTTATTTCTCATAACATACCCCATAATATTCCAATTGGCACTCTTTGGTTTTGCCAATAATTTCAACATTAGTCACACCATCCACTCATGAAATTTTTAAGGTACGTCTGTTATCAATTTCGAAGGCTTCGAGATTTCCTAAGGAAGCTTCAGAAAATACCCAAGGCTATACTTCGTATAATATTTTAGAAAATACGTAACATTTGATGATAGAGCTTTTGATTCCAAGTCGTAAATCCCGACTCCTAAAGAGAGACTTCATAACGAGCGATCCACAATTATTGGGATCAAAGCTAGCCGTGCAAAAAATTACATATGTCTTGTTTTAATCTGAATTTATATAATTGGTTTATCAATTAATTTTGATTAACATTATAAAACATAAAAAATCAGTCAAAACCTTTAACACAGAACTTGAATCAAAAATAAAAAGAATTAACAAAATTATAAGTAACAATAATAAATAAAATCAAACAAGATGCTGTATATTAGGGTGGAGTGAAAATAAAACAAAATTTTTTTTTTTCTCAAATTTTTTCGCCTGTATGCGGAAAAGTGGTCTCACGTGTAGTGTAAGTAGCTTGCAAAAAATGAATTTGATGGGATAATTTTTTCCGGTGCCCCAAGCCACCTAAAAATTAAGATAACGTGAAAATAAAACAAAAATTTTTTTTTCTCAAATTTTTTCGCCTGTATGTGGAAAAGTGGTCTCACGTGTAGTGTAAGTAGCTTGCAAAAAATGAATTTGATGCGATAATTTTTTCCGGTGCCCCGAGCCACCTAAAAATTAAAATAAAGTGATTTTTTTTGCAGCTCTTCGCTTGTTTTCCGTGAAAACAACCCAGAACTCACCACGAGGAGGTGGCTGCAATTCGAGTTCCACCCACCCACCCACCTTTAAAACGTTTATGATTTAATGCTTGAGATTAGCTAAAAACTCAACTTTTGTGTTAAATTTAGGTAATGCTTGTCGGGAAACTATTTGGGACCTTATGAAGCCATCTCTTGCTTCAGGCCCACATACTTTTAAGGATGCCTCTGTTACCAACTTAACGCAGCGTTCTATAGCTTGGGAGTGACAGGGAAAACGTAGTATCTCCATTTCTTCAGGAACATCTTTAATCATCTGTTTTAGATCTTCTGTTGAAATTTTTTTTGTCATTGGAGGTTCGCTTATCACTAATTGTTGCCAGTCAATCATTTCAATGTAGTCATTTGCGTTAAAGTTAATTTCTGGGACTTTAAATTTTCTTATTTCATGGGAGTTTCTGGATTTTAAGATTCGCCGCAAACCTAACTCTCTGATATGCTGCCGTTCATCACAAAGCATTGCTATCAACACATTTTCAGGATGTGCAAAATAACCATTAATTTGTATTATCCTGTCCACTATTTTTTGCAGTTCAGGTGACAAATACCTCGTCCTTTTTACTAAATTAAATAAATGTACTGGTCCATCAAAACAAAATGGTCTTGCTTTAATCTCGAACCACAGTGGGGCATATACGTTTTGTATATAGCATACCAAAGATTTTAGGTTTTCCGAAGGAGGATCTGTTGCTACGTAAAGACGAAGAATTCTGCTTGCAGTTGTTAGCCATCTAGCATGTGAAATTTTTCCCGGTTGTCTTCTTGCTAAGTCACTCGAGATTTTACCGTTAGATACTGAATTACTAATTTCAAATAAATATTTCTGATCCGTGCTAAGCTTCTCGATTTCCTTTGCATCATATTTGGGTAAAACTGATCGAATTTGCTCAAATTTAACTACAGGAAGATGCTCGCAGTTTTGTAGTCCTTTTCCAATTTGTCCTGAAAACTCACGTGGTCCGGTAGTTTCTCCATCCAAGTGCTTTATTAGATGGCGCAGAGGTAGTTCATTGGTATGTAATATGCAAATAAACCATTGCATTGATCGACCAATTGCAAGTTCTACTTTACGGATAACACCATTGTGAATACCTGTATTGACAGCAGTTCCGTCGCATCCAACAGCTACCAAATTATCAAGGTCTACATTTTTATTTAGAAAGTCCAACATTGTCTTGCTGATTTCTTCTGCACTACCCGACGATACACTAATATGTCCTATATATTTTGACTTGGGCTCAGAGACTAAGACAATATGTTCTTCAGATATGGTAGTTTTGTAGTATTTATTATCCTTCATTTCATTTTGTAGAGTTCTATCTTTTCTACCATCAAAATAGATTCCATGAAGAAATTTAAAAATTTTTGTATCATCAATTTTAATCTGGTTGCGCCTTTTTTTTCTCTCCCGCCTAATTTTACTCCGATCTATGATTTTGTCATGACTTTCTACCGAGATGAAACTTAGATCTTGCAACACCGAGTTTGTTATTATGGATGCTACTCTATCAGATACTCCTGTACGATCGCATGCTTGAGCTAAGTTTGGCAAACTAATTCGCATTTGTTTTGTTTTTTTTGTATTCGGTAAATCGTCTTTTGTTCCGGTTTTTGTATTTTTCTCGTAGACACTTGTGGCACTTTCATCTGAAGACTCACTTATAATTTGTTCTACTGGAAGATGTGTTTCGGATCTTGATGAAGAAGATGTAGCTATTGGAGATTGTGTTTCCACAATTTTCCGGTAAATAGAGCGTTCTAGTTTTTTGGTAATTACTTTATCCACCGAACCAATTACCATTTTTCTATCATGCCTCTGATCTTTAATGAAGTCATGCTCTCGAGCCGGTATTTTATTTTTGCATTTGCATAATAAATAGTCAGAACATTTGCATGATGCAATATCAAACAATTTCTTTTCCAATAAATCTCTAAAATCTTTAACCTTTCTTTGCATATTGGCTGAGTTTCTACTTTTCATAGGTTTTTTAATATTTCTGTATTTTTGATGTAATTCCTTTAATTTAGATTTAATTTGTTGATCGGATATTATCGGAATGGATGCTTTAACCCACAGCAATTTTAATTCAACAAGAAGAATTTCATTAATGTCACTAACAGTTGGTTCAGCATTATTTGCTGCAGCTTCTTTCATAAACTGGCGAATACACAAAAAGTTTCTGATAACATCAGCACAGGTCGGTAACATATTGTCTTTAAACTTCCTTGGTGCTCCAAAAACACAACAAGCGACGTCTGTTCGTGTTTTAGGCATGTTTTCTTTTTTTACGGATCTCACGGACACAGTTTAACAACACAGAATAAAACAACGGTTCACTGTATTGCATCTAAATTGATACTAATACAAGAAACGCAGTTTGCTCTCGAATCGAACTACTACCAAAATTAACCAAGTAAGTATTAACGAAGGCGGGCGCATCGGCGCATTACTTTAGTGGGAGGCCAATAGCCTCAAATTTCGAAGTAGTGGGGGCACCGCTAAACGAAGTCCGATCGATTTGAAATTTTGCAGGGTATTACAACAAATATGCAGACCACTTTTCCGCATACAGGCATTTTAAATTTTAAAAGTTGATTTTTTCGCTCCACCCTACTGTATATGTCCACCACCAACATCTCTACACATAACCTAACTTTTCTTGTTAACTTGGCGTACACTGCAAAGTTGACGTAAACTGGAAAGTATATCTGAATTAAGAATAGACATGCACTGTATAGCTATTTCTGTCGTTCAGAGCCACCTATTGTGACAATAATTTTGGATCACACGTTATATACAAACGCTGATTTTGCTTTCAATATGCGTTGTTTTATTTCAATGAAGTGGTAAATACCATTGGCTGTTCAGATTAGTGTCAAAGTATGTGTTGCTGGTTACTCTGTCAATTGGTTGTTGGTTAACCAAAAGCCGTGCAGGTGTTTAATATTTTGCTCTTACTGACTACCATAAATTTTTTTCTAATTAATTTCTAGTTTATGTTCTTTACTGATACCTTATAGGCTCTATAACTCTACATTATTGTTTGTAGAACATCTAGGCTGCCTGCAAAACTACTACTATGTTTTTATCCCACTTCTCTATCTATGGAGATTTCTGCTGTCAATTGGTCATTTACTTTAATGTTGGCAGTTTGATTGTAGATTATTATATTGCATATTATTATGTAACTCTCATGTCTCGGTCGTCTAACATCGCTTCTTTCAAGATGGTCATGAACTTATGTTCTATTATATCAAATGTCTCTTTGTAATCGATAAAATAAATATTATATGCTGAAGTTTACATTTCTGCACCTCTGAATAAGAACTTGCGTAATAAATAGAGCCTCTCGTATAAATTAAGTTTTTAGGATCCGCCACCAGGAAAGTTAGACATATCGGTTGTTCCATTGTCGTTATCTAAGTTCTGACCTGCTCATTAACTTTTCCACTCCTTCCATCAATATTCTCTTCGGTATTTCTCTTCTCCATCACATACAACAACAGTTGTTTTGTTGTAAGTTATTCATTACTGTACCTTCTATTCTTCTATTCTCATGCGTTCCCTGATTGCTTCACTTGTTATCCTTTTTTTTTCGCAATCTTAGCATTCTTCGGTTTCTCTGTGTTAATCCCCACGTTTTAAATCCATATTATAATAGCATACTTTTTGCCAGAGTTTCATAGATATTAAATTTAAGAATAATTTTTAGAATAGTAATAAACACGGCGATCTCAAGGTGCTAAAACCGATGTACACGTGCCAAAAAGAATACAACTTTATGAATACTGATTAACTTGAATATTAAGTCACTATATATAGTCCATTGTTTACATAGTTTTGACTCATATAAAGAGAGAGTCTGTAATTTGGAATAAATTCAATATCTCAAATACTAATTGTTTTTTTGAAAATTGCTCAGACCTGTCAATTAGTATATCAAATTGTCCTTTTTAACATACAATAATAATGTATACAGGTTGTCTCAATTTAGAGATATGACGTCATCGTTGATTTTCTTAAATGGCAAGACTGTCATTTTGATAGCTATTTTGATAGGGTGTGTAAAGTTATACATAACTGCAAAATATCAAATTTTATTCTGTACCATTTACAAGATAATAAAAAATAACAAAGTTAGGTCTGTAATTTGTAATAAATTCAATAATTCAAATACTAATTGCTTTTTTTAAAAAAGGGTACGATCTGTCGATTAGTATTTCAAATTGTCCTTTTTGACATATAATAATAATGTATACAGGATGTCCCAATTTAGAGATATGACGTCATGGTTGATTTTCTTAAATAGCAACACTATCATTTTGATAGCTATTTGGATAGGGTGTGTAAAGTTATACATAGCTGCAAAATTTCAAATTTTTATTACCTGCCATTTACAAGATAATAAAAAATAACAAAGTTATGAAAAACAAATAATCAAATAATAATTGAATTTAATTATTTCAATTAAGCAAATGCTCATAATGATGCCAATATATTGAAAATAATTAAGGGCAACATTATGAGCATTTCAATTATTATTTGATTACTTTTATTGATTGATTTTTTTTTATCTTGTAAATGGTAGGGAATAAAAATTTTAACTTTTGCAGTTATGTATAGCTTTACACACCCTATCAAAATAGCTATCAAAATGACAGTGTTGTCATTTAAGAAAATCAACGACGACGTCATATCTCTAAATTGGGACAACCTGTATACATTATTATTGTATGTCAAAAATGACAATTTGGAATACTAATCGACGGGTCTGAGCATTTTCACAAAAGCAATTAGTATTTAAATTATTAAATTTATTCCAAATTACAGACATAACTTTGTTATTTTTTATTATCTTGTAAATGGTAGAGAATAAAAATTCGATATTTTGCAGTTATGTATAACTTTACATACCCTATCAAAATAGCTATCAAAATGAGAGTGTCACCATTTAAGAAAATCAACGATGACGTCATATCTCTAAATTGGGACACCCTGTATACATTATTATTGTATGTCAAATAGGACAATTTGAAATACTTATCGACGGGTCTGAGTATTTTCAAAGAAAACGATAAGTATTTGAAATATTGAATTTATTCCAAATTACAGACTCTCTCTGTATAGTTTTTTTGATAGAAGGGATTACGTTCTAGTAACTTACCACCTATTATTGAGTATTCAAGAATATTTAGGAAAATTGTAAGAAAAGTCGTGTATCTACCTACATATGTCTAAAAATTACCCTTTAAAAATATTAAAACTTAGAATCTTGGTAAAATACAATTTTCACTAGAATAAAACTACAATTAATATAAAATAAGTGCATTCCGAAATAAAAACCACTTTTTATTTATAAGAAGTATACCCTTGACATCAATAGCAAGTTTCACAAATGCGTAATTTGAATCTTATATAACCAAGCCGATACGAGGTACATATATTGTAAAACGAATAGCTCTAACATCTAGGTTAATTAGATTTATGTCTTGATAGGAAAGATGTGTAACGCCGTCTTGGTAGTACATGTGGCCGCAATGCGGAAAAGAAGAGTTTCCACCGTGAATTGATTTTATGGCTAGATCTAGAATAAAAAGATAAATAACTCACGAATGGTTTCCACATAATATTTTAGTCCAATGAAGCTTAAAATAGGACAAAACCTCGCAATTTTTACAGAATGGATAGATTTGATTGAAAATTTGAGAATAAGTAGTGGATAGTCCAAGGATCAAAATCTATATGATGCCAAAAGGCGCTTTTACCATAGGGGTGGTGGCCACCCCATCTCGGGGCTGGAAATTTTTTATTATATTTTGACAACAAAAGTTGGTAAAAACATTCATTATAAGCAAAAAACATTCTATACATTTTTTTGATAAAATTAATAGTTTTCGATTTATTCGCTACCGAAAGTATCTGTTTTATATCGAAAAACTCAATGTTTTTAATCAGTTTTCTGCTAATAACTCAAAATGTTTTCGTTTCATCAAAATAACTTTACATAACAAAAATGTACCTTTAACAATAGAAATCGAGCTATACCTTATTATATGTTAGCTCTTCTTCGTCAAATGCTAAATATTGTAGTTTCAAAGTCAAAAGACGGGAAAACTATGCATATTTTAGTTTCAACTTGGTCAAACTAATTTAAAGTATTTAAAAATATCTATCTCCAGAAATAAAAAAAAGCATGTGTGTGTAGTTTGTGCGCACGTAAGAAGTTATACTTCTATTATTATGATTTCAATGAAATTAATATACTTAACAAGTTATTTTGTATTTTATTTAAATATTAAACTAACTTTGTTTACCTACCACTTACTATTTTTATAAAATATCTTATTCCCGAGGAAGACAAATCCAAAGACACAAAAATTATAATAAATAATACATTTACTAAAAACACTAATATATTATTCTCACAACTTTTCTTGCACTGATGTTATATTTATACATAACTTGAAAGATTCAGCAACTAAACGCCATACTGTCTGTGTGCGCATGCTCGCAGTATTATGAAATTTTACTCTCAATCGCGCCTAAAGAAATATAACTTCAAAAAAAATCTCTAGCTCAAAAATTAAGTAACATAATGAAAAGAATGTCAGTCCCTATTTTTTTTAGCAAAAAGTTATCGGAGACAACCCCCTAATCACCACCCTAATTAAAATTAGTCATTGACCTGATTTGGTCTTCTTTATTTATGTATTATTAATAGGTTCTAGAAGTTTGGTTGGTTTAGAATGATTAGTTAAAAAAATGGAGTTAAAAGCGAATAACGAGTTTTTGCAGTTTGGTAAAAAATGTCATTTTCTTCAAAATAGAAAGATTAGCATCAGTGGTACGAAAAAATATTTAATATGAAATTATAGCTTGTTTAATTCCCAAGCACTTGGTTTGAAAACATTTTTTCTACGGCAAAAATTAAGTGAGCTATTGACAATAATAATTAAAACTTGTACTAACATGCAAAAACCACCTTTACCAACACTTTCAATGCCACCTCTTTTTGTGACAGAATTTTTAAAGAATTTATTATTAATAGCCTTATAGATCTTGTAAAAACCTACAAAATTCTTTTTTACCATACTTTCTAAGATAAACAATAAAAAAGTTACAGTTAAAAAAGAAATATAGTTGTTTTTGAAAAAAAAAAGGAGAAATCAATTTGGAAGCATAATAATGTAAATTAGCGATGTTTTTAGTCATTGACCTTATTTACTCTACTTTATTTATGTATTATTATTAGACTTTAGAAGTTTGACTGGCTTAGAATGATTAGTTTTAAAAAACTGGAGTTTAAAGCGAATAACGAATTTTTGTAATTTGGTAAAAAATGCCATTCTCTTCAGAATAGAAAGAATAGCATGAGAGATACGAAAAAATGTTGAAAAGTATGAAATTGTAGGTTATTTAATTCCCAAGAACTTGGTTTGAAAAAATTTTTTCTACGGCAAAAATTGAGTGAATCTTAAATGAGTATATTATCGAAAAACATTGATTTTGGAATGAATATTTTATCAACTTTTGCGGTGAAAATAAAATTAAAAAATTTTACCACCGCGGTGGGGTGGCAACCACCCCCATGGTAAAAGCTCCTTTCGGCATCATATAAATTTTGATCCTTGGACAATCCACTACTTCTAAAATTTTCAAGCAAGTCGATCCATTCTGTAAAAATTGCGAGGTGAAAAGCTTCGGTTCCTGGACTATTTATGAATTTCCTCAATATTAATTTTAATTGATGTGTCGAATGTTCCGTTACTTTGTGTATTATTATTATGCATTTAAAAGCCAAATATATGGCGCACCTTCCGTGGATTTAGGTATCAATAGACTCTTACAGCGTTGTTTCAGCATATCCCTATTAGTTTCAACAATATTGAGCGCTTCCCCACTACTATCAATGAGTTACAGATTTTTTAATGCGAATTTTTCACATTGATGGATTGGAGTAGTGGATTCATAGAGTGGCCAGCTTATCAGGAGTTGAACGGCGACTTTGGAACATTTTTGAAGTGATATTTTTAAATTAATCTGATTGGATGAAGTAAAAAACAGACGTACTCTCAATCATTTATTGTAATTTCCGACGACCGGTTTCGCTCTCTATAATATGCAGAGCATCTTCAGGTCAACGGTTACAAGTCACTAAATACTACAAATAAAAACCAGAGTTAGAACAATGTCTGGTTGTAAAAGATGCTAAAGATCCATAAGATCAAGCCAATATTGAACAACATACATAAAAGTAGTTAAGACAGCAGACAGATACATATGCATGTACAAATGGGGGCGGCAACAAACGTCCCCCAAGCATAACATGCACATGCACATGTATGCCGTCTGTAATCATGCAATAATAACGTGTCGTACTTACATTCGGCTACAAGGAGCTACTTCATGAGTATTCAAAATATTCAATACTTCATGAGTATTTGAATACTCATGAAGTAGCTCCTTGCAGCCGAACGTAAGTACGACACTTTATCATTGCATGATTACAGACGGCATACATGGGGGACGTTTGTTGCCGCCCCCGTTTGTACATGCATATGTATTTGTCTGCTGTCTTAACTACTTTTATGTATGTTTTTCAATATTGGCTTGATCTTATGGATCTTTAGCATCTTTTACAACCAGACATTGTTTTAACTCTGGTTTTTATTTGTAGCATTTAGTGACTTGTTACCGTTGACCTGAAGATGCTCTGCATATTATAGAGAGCGAAGTCGTCGGAAGTTACAATAAATGATTGAGAGTACGTCTGTTTTTTACTTTATTTAAAATGAACTCTCACATGCAACCCATTTAACATTTTATTCTGATTGGTCTTACTAAATAACTTTCTATATTCGATAAATGTCAAATGATTGTTCAATCACCAATTAATTCCTTAATTTCTTATCTCACGTCAATCTTAAATTCCTAAATTTTTATAGTTTCACAGGGGAAAATTTTAAAACATATCGATTAATAGCTTAATTATTAGAGTCCATTCAATTTACTGCAAAGTGAATACATTTCCAAATAGTGTTATTTCTAATTGTCCTTCCTAGTGTTGCAATCGCTTCCTCGATTAAATTATATTTTAAGTTTTAAAAGTTCAAACTTTTGTTTCTATGCTAGATGCATTAACCTCCATGCCGAGGTATACATTATTTGTGAATCAAAAATGAATAACCATTTTCAATTTCATTGCAACACGAAACTACAGCCGCATCATCACTATAGTTCAATCAGAGAGTGCAGCAAGCACCTCTAACGGTTTCGAAACTTATTAGTCTCTCACCAGGAGGCACATATGCTGCTCTCTCTGACTCAACTAGGACAAACCCCGGCGTGCAGTCACAGATTGCAACGAACGAAATGGCAGGGATGCCCTAGCGGCAACTGCTAGCAAAAAAAACTAAGTTTTCAATCTAATAGCACATAAAACAACATTCAAAAATGTTATTCTACATCCTACCAGACTGAAAACAATGGGAACCTTCCCTGGTAACACCTCCGAAGCTTTTACAATTTGCAAGCCATAACGGATGCTGAGACTAAGGAAGATGAGGGAATTTTACAATTTATAATTCACGTCCCATCTGCTCAGCGTGGTAAAGTTCCAACGAGAATGGTTACCTTGGTACTCCAATCAGAGTAAACATGTAAATAAAAAATGAATAACCATTTTCAATTTCATTGCAACACGAAATTACAGCCGCATCATCATTCCAGTTGAATCAGAGAGTGCAGCAAGCACCTCTACCGGTTTCGAAGCTTATCAGTCTCTCATCAGGAGGCACATATTTTCTTTATTTGTGAACTTATAAATTAGGGTATTTCAGCTCCTTCGAAAGCAGTCTATTATAAAATTGTATTTAATCAACAACTGTAGTGTAATAATTCAGTAGCTGTCAATAAAGCCATATTTTTTACTTTACGACATCAAACATCTATTTGTCATCGTCGATCGAGAAGAAAGGGACACACATCGAATTGTCCAGATTTATTCCTCGTCTTATATTATGTTTGTTTCCAACTGGCAGTTGGACGAATCATTACCAATGCAAATCTTCACTAATCTGCAAAATGCAGGTGAAGTGGTCAAACTGAAATCAGTCAAAATAATTCATATACCTGAGAAAAATAATCCTAAAAACATATAAGTTCATTTTTTCGTGGTAATCTTTAGAGTGGATTTTGAAACGAACTCAAATAAACCATTCTCCACAAAATAATGTTCTCTACTTATGTGCGTGATTATTAATCTTCGACCCATTCATGAGGAAGCATTTAAATTAGTAGAGTATTATAGAATGGTTTGTCGAGAACTTGTAATATTATTATCTGTCCATACTTTTGAAACTGTATGATTTTCGTTTAGCTAGGTTTCATCCAAATAAAAAATACATCTTCCTCCTAATCTAAATCTTTTTATTGTTCTCAAATATTGCCTTCGCAAACAAACAATATCTTCTGTCTTATTAAATAAAGGCCTTTTTCTTTGATTTTCATAGCCAAATCCATTTTCTTTAATTTCCATAACTGATCTCGGCGACACACAGTGTGTCGATTAGAACAAGCTAGGTGGACAATAGCTATTTGTATAACAAAGGAGGAAAGTGCTACTTTTCCTCCCGTGAATGAAGTTTACTGCCCGACGCGTAGCGGAGGGCAGTAATCATTCAAGGGAGGAAAAGGCACTTTACTCCCATGTTATACATATGGTTTTTCCACCTTCCTCAAATAACAAGTCATTTTTTCATTTTTACTTTATTTATGTAACTAACCAACAAAATTTATTAGAACTAAAACTAACAAGTAGGTACAATATAACTGTCAACTGTCAAATATAATTCAAATTATTAATGTAAACATTGTTAAATCAGAATAACAATTTACTGTTTTTTACCATTCTGCAAAATACAGGGTGTTTTTAAATAAACGTTAAAATCTATAGATACTTACGTAATAGAAAATAGATATTGTACAGGGCGTCAATAAGTTATATTTCATGAATGAAATACCATGACGTCACTTTTACTTTTCCTCCCTAGGGAGGAAAAATATTTTTCTCCCTAGGGAGGAAAAGTACAACTTTGCTCCCTACAATCAGGTCCGGAAAAGTATACTTTCGGTAGAGGTAGGTGGAAAAATTATTTTTATCATATTTACATTTGTATCGAGCAATAATACAATTTGATAATAAAATAAATCATTTTTATTAGTTAAAAACTGAATCAGAGAGGTCTAGAAGCCTAGAAAATAAATAAAAAAATTAAAAACAAAAGTTTTTCTATATTTAATACGTTATAAATACAAATACATAAATATATAAATAAATATTCGTCTGATTTTGAAGTAGATTTGACAGAGGTTGAGACTCTACTGTAGGAGCTATAATCACTTTTAAAACCTCTGGGTACAATTGACCAGCTTTTTTGTTTAGAATTTCTCTGACACTATTATCAGTGGATCAGATGTTATGATCAACATTGAAAGTAAATCTGTAGTCGTGGCATACGTGAACAGTCTCTGGTGTATTTCTCCCGGAACTTGCGGCAATCTTTGTTCCTTGCTTCTTAAGCTTCTTTTGAAAGCGGTCCAAGTGGAACTATTGCTGATTTGATTACTTCCATACTATGTATAAATATTTTATGTACAGTGGCTTTCCGTACCATGAAATGGCTCTTATGGCTAAGAAAAAGTTCTCTGCATTCAAGACAGAAATTTTCAAATCTCAAAAAAAAATGTTGTGCTCGAGTGTTTTGGTTATAATAAGTCTTATTATCAGTGGAAAAGGTGCAGATATTACATATAGACAATATAGCCCTGGTACAAAAGGCCTCAAGTCATTGCCATCATTTGAAAGTTTCAAAACGAAGGAAATTCATTCGTTCACCATACAAAGTTTTTTAAATATTGTTTGTTTATCAGATACATTTAATAAACTAAAAAAAATCAGCACACATATTATCCATTTTCAACGATTAATCTGTATAAATTAAGGAAAACTTAAATTTCGTGTGAAAAAATGATGAACGGAACTCAACTGATTTATTCTATTACAATAAAAATACGTACCGTAGGACGCTATTACCAAAAAAAAAAGAATGATGTGCAAGCGTGTGCAGGTTATAATAAGTATTATTATTAATGGGTAAGGTGCAGCTATGATATATTGAAAATTTAGCTTGGGTACAAAAGAGTACAAGTAATTGCCACCCGTCAAAATTTCAAAACGAAGAAAATTTCCTTAGTTCATCATAAAATCTTTTTTTAATATTGTTTGATTATTAGATAGATTTATTGGATTAGAAATAAAAAAAATATAAAAAAAAATTTTTAGAAACGCTTTTCTTTAGTTACGAGTGACTAAAATTAAAAATATTATAAAAAAATCAACTAAAAAGCAAAATATAAAAATAATTAAAAAAATCTAACACATCCGTCAAAGAAAAGCGTGGCGCGTGTTCATCGAATAAACGGTTTTCGCCCCACGCTTTTTTGTAACGAATGTGTTAGATTTTTTCAATTTTTTTTATTTTTTGCTTTTTAGTTGACTTTTTTATAATATTTTTAATTTTAGTCACTCGTAACTAAAGAAAAGCGTTTCTAAAAAATTTTTTTCATATTTTTTTATTTTTTACTTTTTAGTCTTACACTTTTCAAACATTAAAATATATCGTCATGTTTATTAAAATATATATGTATAAAACATAGATGATGTACAAACATGAAAATAAGTCGGAATCGGCAAAAAATTTGAAACTTTATTGTTTATTAATGAAGGATAACGTAGACAATTAACGTAAAAAGTGAAATTATGTATTGTTCATATCATTAGCTATACAATCCGTAAAAGTTTCAAGTTTTTACATTGTAAAAAACAAGAGAATTTAAGCGTTTTCAATTAAAATCGTTTTTTTTTATTTAAACAATTACTAAACATGAAAAATTTCTATTAAATGACTATTCGTGTATTGTTCCCGCGAATGCATATATCTGCAAATTTTCATTCATTTGCATTGAAGCAAAGGCAGTCAAATTAACGTCTAAAGATTTGACGCAAACTATTGAACTAAATAAAAGCGTTTAATAAAAATGAGCACTTACCAGCATAACCACTAGCCATATTCAACAATTAATCTTTAAAAATTAAGGAAAACATTAATTTCGTGTGATCGAAATGATGTACCAAATTCAACTGATTTATTCTATTACAATTAGAATACGTATTTTTGGGCTCTATTACTCAACGATGGGATGTGTTAGACATAAAAAAATATTGGAGTAGCATGTTTTGGGATATTGGTTACAATATTCAAATAATAATTCTTTTAATTTTGAATATGACTTCTGTCCACCTAGCTAGACTCATCGACACACTGTGCGACAGTGAGACAATTACTAAACTCTTATTGTCTTTATAAGCCTGGATCCTGAAATTTTTAGCAAGCTGAAAATTTGTTTAAAAAATTTGCTGAAAGTTTGTTATTGAATAAACTAAAAAACTACCTGCTAATTTTCACAATCTTAAACTTGTCAGGATGACACGTTACACAATTAAAATCCCGTTCCATAATTAAAATTTCCAATGTTCCAGTATTCCGATACATCAAAGTTTGTTTGGCTAGACACCGTTAAGCTATTAACAAATTTTTAGCTTGCTATTATTAAACTTTTTTTTGGTACGCAGGATCCAGGCCTATTAACATTATATCCAACGTAGGAATCTCTTTGTTTAAATATAACGAGTGAACTTTTCACCAAAGGATGTTTGTATAAAAGTCATCAATTTTTATTGGTTGTTTTCCTTTCTTGTTGGCTCAATAATGTTTTCTTATTTTCTTTCACTTAAAAATCTGTAACTGGCTGTTTCACTAATACCTGTCATACTGGAGCACATAGTTATACATTATTAACCGTTGTTAAAGGCTGTTGTTAAAGCAAGGAAGTCATGAACAATTGGTACGTATGGGAGAGGAAACTAATAGGTGTATAATTCTTAAGGTTTGCAATGCCACTTTTTTTGTGCATTATTTCAAACCCATTCGTTGGGATGTGTTTTTAGAGCTACTTTAGGAAGTTTGTATGTTTTGTATAGGGCTTTTCATCGATTGTCATTTGTTTCGAGCTTCTGTCATATGTTGTATAATCTGTGTATAATATTAATAAATACGGATTATACGACATATAACAGAAGCTCGAAACAAATGACTGTGAATGAAAAGCCCTATTGGGCTCAAACTGATTTTAAGCGTTTCTGCTCACTGCAAAATAAACCAAAGCCTGTAGGTTTTTTCTGATTTGTTTCCATTTTAATATGCTACAAAACTATTATCACTCACAACAAAAGCACACAGATGACACAGGTAGATGCCTAGAGGTTTTGACATCTGAACCGTTATGACTTATGGCGGTTCTAAAGAAAATGCTGTGTTACATACAGCCACCGACATCTATAAGGAATTCATGAACCTCTAATTTTAATGATGGCATTTGCGTGCCAGCGTTCTTAGAACGACAAGCTTTGAACTTAGAACTTAGAATTTTTAAAAAATGGTACTTTGACACTTTCTAATTTTCACCGTTCAATTAGGAATAACAAATTCTTTTAAAACCTGCAGAAATGTACAAGGTATCCGAACTGAACAAGTTTAGGATATTTTTGGTGAAACCGAAATTGCAATAGTGACAAAAAGTATGGCATATAATACATTAGGTGGCATTGTAGTTGCATGCAAAGTTTCATGAATATTGTCTTTTTCATCTCAAAAATGTTTGCCTGGTTTCATCTTCTTCTTCATGTACCATGTCCTTTCAGAACGTTGGTTACCATCATATCTAGCTTAGTTTTATTCAATGCCATCCTAAATAGCATGCTTGTATCAACACCATACCAATCTCGCAAGTTCTTCAACCATGAGGTTTTTCTTCGTCCTGGGCTGCGTTTACCTGCTACTTTTCTTTGCATGATATTTTGTAGCAACCTATATTTGGGACCTCTCATTACATGTCCGGAATACTCAAGCTTTCTGTGCTTGATGCTTTTTATGATCTCAGTAGTCTTGCTGAGACGTTCTAGTATTGTGGAGTTTCGAATCTTCTCCACCCAGGAAACTTTTAAAATTCTTCTATAGCACCACATTTCGAAAGCCTCAAGGCGATTTAGATCGATTTTATTCACAGTCCAGGACTCGACACCATAAAGTAAGACCGAGAACACGTAGCAGCGAAGTAGGCGGATCGTCAATGCCAATTTTAGGTCTCTGTTACACAACACCTTGGACATCCTTCTAAAAGCGGCTCCAGCCTGCTCTATCCTAGATCTAATTTCGCCGTGACTTTCTGCGTTACAATTTAATTGCTGTCCAAGGTAAACGATTTTATCAACTTGCTCAAGTTTGGTATTATTTTATATAGACGGTTTTATACGCTGTTGTTTACTTATTACGAGTATTTTGGTTTTCCGTATGTTCAGATCCAGACCTGCCTCCTCACAACTCTCAACGACACTATCATGTAATGTTTGCAGATCTTCTTGACTAGAAGCTAGGAGTACTCTATCGTCCGCATATCGCAAATTATTGATGACTTCACCGTTCACAAGTATTCCTTTTTGTTTTTCAGAAAGTGCTTTTCTGAAAATTCTTTCGGAGTAAACGTTGAAAAGCAGGGGTGACAAGAGGCATCCCTGCCGCACTCCTCTTTTAATATTAAGAGCCTGTGGTTCCAAACCATCTACTAAAACGAACAATCGAACATCTCTGCCGTCCAAGCCAATGTATTTTAGAGCTTCGATCAATATAGAGTGCTTAACACGATCAAATGCCTTTTGGAAATCAATAAAACAACAATATATGTCTACAGATATATCTTGGCATTTTTGAGCAAGTACGTTCATTCCAAACAGTGCCTCTCTCGTTCCAAACTCGTTACGGAAACCAAACTGTGGGTCATCCAGGTATACCTCGCATTTATTGTAGATACGACCATGTATTACCTTCAGAAAAATTTTTAATAAGTGGTTTAACAAACTTATGGTTCTATAATCAGCACAGGTTTTTGCTGTTGTCTTCTTAGGTAGAGCTATAAACAGTGAATTAGACCAACCATTAGGTAGTTGTCCGCTGGTGTAAATGGTATTGAAAAACTAAGTTAGAGCGTTCTCAAAACCCTGTATAGCTATGTAGCTAATCATATGCATTTGCGTCTCATTCTCGGACAAATTTGATGTTCCTATCACTGGTCTAATTTCGCTAATGCGTATGAATGTATGAATCTATTATAAAAACAAAATTAATTTTCGCTGATCTTGACACGCTAACACTGAACGTGGTCGAGTCCGAGCTATTTTTATCCCAGTTACAACTCCAAAGTTTAGTGTTTAGTCCATGAAATAACGTTAGCTAATGGTATTTTAAAAGCAATTATAATAATAATCAAATAGACCACCATTAATATATTCGCAATAATGATAAGTGTCCAAGAAAACAAGTGATATCAATTACCTTTTGTTGTAAACTGATAATAATTACTTTTTGGTTTAATATTCCTAATTATCTGTGTTGGTGAGTTAGTGATCAGTGTCATGTGCCAGAGGAACGTAGTGGAATGTTAATCGTTTGTAGATGTTTTCGTGGAATAATTTAGTGAATGTTTTGGGTAGATTGTTAGGAATCTATAGGAGAGCATTAAGCATGTAAGTTGTCTTTTCGCAAGAAAAAATAGATTATTACTACATAATATAAGAACCAGTCCCAGCGCTAGGGTATAAGGTTCCCGCCTGCAAAACTAGCATAATACGCGCCCGTAGTTTTTTTAAAATTAGTATTTTATATACCACCAGCAGGAAACAGCTCATTTTGGCGCCCCCAAACAGGTGCGGTCGCCTGCAGCGCTTCCGTTGCAGGGCCGTTATCGCTATTTGGGATTATGGTAGGGGAGCCCAAGTGGGGATTTTTGCATTTACTCGAGCGTGTCAGATTATCACATGGGAAGAAACCGTGTACCCTGTAAATGTACCTCTACCATATCTTGGCTCGTAATAGGTACAGGGGAGTTCGTTAAGGGGGAAATCGTCAGATTAAGATAAGTTAAGTACATACATGCAAAATAGTGTATATTTCAAAAATCTGACGATTTGAGCAGGGCGTAAAGAAATGGGTGAGTCACAAAGTTTGACAAAAAGCAAATATTTCGCGAAATATACGTCAGATCGAAAAACTAAAAAATGTTTCAATATTTTTCAAAAATCTATCGAATGATACCAAACACGGCCCCACGCGGAGAAGTGTTGGTGGTAAATTTTAAATTTTAAATACGAATATTTCGCAAAATGAACATCAAATCGAAAAATTGCAAAATACACGTATTCAATATCTTTGAAAAATCTATCGAATGGCACCACCCCCTCGGAGGTGGTGCAGATATGGTTTTTATTGCAGATTTAGATTCTTTCCGTAAAAATAAGCAACTTTTATTCGAGATATTTTTTACGAATTATGGATAGATAGCGCTATAATCGGAAAAAATGATTGCTGGAAATGGAAAATTATATCAAAAAATGGAAAGTCCGGAACTCTTTTGGTTTTAGGACCTACTCTTTACAACCGAGTAGGTCATCAAAGCGCTCCAGTAACTGCAAATTTAGCACACTTTCCTCCCCCTACTATTAGGGATAAAAGCTTTGACTTTAACGGTTCACTATGCTGAGAAAGATAATAGCATATTCTCCCAATATTTGAAGCACTGTCTAAGAGAAGAAAAAACGGTTTTAACTTATATATTATATTTTACATTTATTTAGAGAAATAGGTATACAATTATTAGTACAAAATACATAGAAGAAAATTACAAATTCTATTAGTTTCTAAATTGCAGTTTACTGATAAAATAATTACAATAACACTCAAAAAATTTTTTAATGCGAAAATGAAAACATGCTACCTTACAGTGTAATCAAGAATTAGATCCATACTTATAATTACTGTCGTCGGTATCTTCATTTGGATTGTAAATAACAGGGTTAATTGCTACGGTGCAAGTTTCAGACATCTTCACAAGATTCTTCTATTAACTATTCTCAATTCCGCACAGTTTTCAACAAATTGCAGGAGTAGCGATAGATAATCTTTATCTTTATCTGCCAACCCCACGGTCTGAGCTGGTTAAGTGCTCTATACTATACAATTCGAGAAAAATGCACAATCACCTGCCATCTAACATAAAATCTATTACAGCATTTCCCGCTTTTCGCAAGGCCTTGAAAGCTTATTTGCTAGAGAGAGCTTTTTATACAGTGAATGACTTTTTTATAAACGATTTGAATTCAGCAAATTGACTTGCAGGATCATTACTTTCGAGTACTTTTGTACATATTTGCAGCGGCATAGAACTTTTGATTTACTTTCCCTTTCCCTTTTCCTTGTTCGCCTTCTTTGTGCTCTGACGTTGTATACATATTGTTTGCAAGATTTTTAATTTTTTAATGTGTACTTAATAACTGTAAAATTATATTAAGTAGTATAACTCAGGCCATTTACTTGGTGTCTGTTTCTGTTTTTGTTTTGTTTGTAGTTTTTTATTATTTTTTGTTTTTTATTGTATTTTTTTATTTTGTATAAGCTTCGTCCACAAATTGGTAAAATTTTATGACAATAATGCATACCTTACTTACTTACTTACTTACTTACTAGTCAATGCTTTTTGCCACGTTTTCACAACTGCAGCCTCATTCTAGCCATTACATTCAATATAGTTATCGTGGTAAGTTTTGCATATTCCCCAAATATGTTTAATGGGATTGAATTCACATAATTCACAATGGTAAGGGTTAACACATTATGTCTAAAACTATATATAATCTCACCTACATACGGTAAATATTTTTGGTTTTCATTCAATTTGGTTAGTAATTCCGGCTTGAAATAATCCTGAGTGAATGAAATAATTTTATTTGCTAATCATTCTTTTATTTTATATAGGGTCTAGAAATTTGTTGGTTGCTTATTTAAAATTTCCGAATGATATGTATTGGAAAAGACTGTAAGACTTGTACACACTTCTAAGTAGGTCAAAACGGCAAACAGGTGTATGTTCTCAAAAAACTTTTGATAGTGTGTAAAAAAGGTTTTATTATCAGCTAAGTACTTTCAACACATAACGTGCCATCATCAGAGCTTCCTAAAAGGACATTTAAGATAATATTTTTTTTATATAAAAAAATCTATTAAAATCTACTAGAAGATGTATAAATAAGTAGAGAAATGAAAAGAAACCCTCAAAACGGTGTTAACACCCAGATTCAATTAAATTGTAAATTTGATCCTATTTTTAAGAAATTTCTTTAATAATTTTGGTTTAGTATACAGTATACCCAACAATTTATGAAAGTTTTTGAACATTTCTTTAGGTATTCTTGAGTTTCCTTTCATTGATTACATACTTGTAAACAAGTAAAATATTTGAGATTTGTCTGCATTAATTAATAAGATTGTTAATTTATAAAATAACAGCTTTTAAACTCTGAGCTTATCAAATGAGGTTTCTCCTAGGTTTGATTTTATCTAACTTCTTCTACACTTGGTCAAACTATAACAGTTTTGTTTTTAGAAGAATTTTGATAACTTATATTCACTTCAATATTAATAATAGTAATTTTTGAAAATTTAACTTTAAAAATTTAGTATCCTAACTTAAAATCCATTTAACATATAGGTACATGGCTTTTTAGTCAATTTCAATTTTTTAATTAAATTATTATTTACGAATATAGAGGTCGCTTAAGATTGTGGTTCCTTCTTTATCATTTTAATAAATCACAGTTTTCCTCAGCTGTTCACGTGGGCTCAAAATGGTTTGACTCAGCCATGTTGTCTTTTTATTATATAAAATAATTTAGATGCGATTTATTCATTTTAAGGGGTTGTTATACCCGATATCTGTGGCTTTTGCCCAGTATCCATGTATTTTATTGCGTCGTTTAGCAATTGCTCTTCTATGAAGGTTTTATAAGAGGACGTAAGTTTTTCACTCATTTTTTATATAAAAAAATATTATCTTAAATGTCCTTTTAGGAAGCTCTGATGATGGCACGTTATGTGTTGAAAGTACTTAGCTGATAATAAAACATTTTTTACACACTATCAAAAGTTTTTTGAGAACATACACCTGTTTGCCGTTTTGACCGAATGACATGTGGCATTATCCGAAACTGTTGGTTCATCTTAATTTCTTTCATCCATTTCTCAAACGTCTCCATATTTATGGTACCTTTATAATCAGCAGATTTTAATTTTGCCGAAAACACAAGAGCTGCTCCATCAAGAAAACCATCCGCATGTAATATAAGAAAATATGTCTCGTTCCCTCAGTATTTAGTGTGTTTTATGGATTTTATTTTCTCGTCCTGATAAATCCGTTTTATTCCACTTGTAGCAAAAATCCGCGTTTCGTCTAAAAAAACAAAAAAAGCATGTTATTACCCCCTCTGTGGCTCAAAGGTAAGAGATCCTACCTTTGGACTCAATAGTTTAGAGTTCTAGAATCACAGCTAGGTAGGAAAGTGTTCTTTATTAAAAATTTAATAAATAAAAATAATGTCTATCCTTGGGAGATCGGTACTCATCTGAGGGACCGCAGACTTTCGGATACAATAACCGTCTCTTTGTAAAGGCAATGAAGTCGAAGTAACAAGACATTATTTACCAACACACACAGTCACTATGATCTGATTGCGACTGGCTGAATTATTAATATCTATTCTATCAAAAAAGCGTATTTTTTTTTTAAATTACTATCGTTTTTTAAGAACTTCATTCTTTTGTGAACGACACTAGTTCTTTCACACAAGGCTTCCCTATCGTACTTCACTTTGAGCCTGAACCCAAGCTATTTGGGTTCTGGCTTAAAATAAACTTCCTAGTTGCCTTATAAAGTTGCCTTAATAAACTTACCTTAGACGTTGCGGTTTTTAAAGAGTTTGGTCATGATATTGAATGCACTCCTAGCCTTCTCTATTCTTCACTTTATTTCTTGTGCGTGATCCCACTTTTCTTTTACTATTGTTCCAAGATAGGTATACTGTTTTAATTGGTCCACTGGTGTATTCTTGATAAGAAGTTGGGCGTCTCTAATTTTATTTTTGCTGATGACTGTAAATTTAGTTTTTGATATGTTTAGGTACTTGTAGTCCAAATTTTTCACTTACTTCATTTACATTGTTTATTCTTCTTCTTCTTCTTATTCTTCGTTTTGTATAGACATGACTCTGTCTGTTTTTTCAATGTGTCTCTAGTAAGTTGTCGTTCCAACGTTTCGTGGTCTTCCCACTGATCGTCTTCCTATTGGGGAACCGTCTCTCGCTGTCCTGATTACCCTATTTGTTGGCATTCGGCTTAATTGGTCATTTCATTATATTCTTCTGTTTGTTACCCAGTTATTAATGTTATCTACCTTGCATCTCCGTCGTATATCTGTACTTCTAGCTCTGTCCCATAGAGTCTTACCATCGATTTTTCGAAGGGTTTTCATCTCCGCTGTTTCGAGCATACTTTCTTTATTAGTTGCTGTAAACTGTTCAAACTGTCTGCAAAAATAACGGTGTTGTCTGCATAGCGGATGTTGTTTCGGCGTTGTCCATTTAGGAGTATTCCATGTTCACAATTTTCCAAGGCTTTACTAAATATTTCCTCTGAATATAGGTTAAATAATATACGTGAAAGTATACATCCTTGTCTAACGCCTCCTAGAATCTCTACAATAGAGCATCTCTCGTGCCTCGTAGAATAGTGCATCTCCTGTACCTACGCCTTTCATGAATTAAAACTGTGTGTCTTATATTCTCTCTTCGCATAGCTTGTTCATTACTAATAAATATTAACCAAAGTATGTTTAGATACCATGTATGCGCAAGTGTCATTTGTCCTTTAATTTTGATATATTTAAGAACCTATAAGTGATTCTTTCAATGCAAATGTTAAAATTATAGTAAAATTGCAACATGTCATTCATCTAACACATAATGATATTTTCTTTTTACAAATCATCATTGGTTCTTTCTGCTATTTCTTCTATTTATTCATCATGATCCAAGCACACTAAATGACATTGCAACGGGTTTTTTTATTAGCACCAGTTGCAGCGGCACTGATCACCACATTACCAACTTTCTCACCGATAAGTGGATGCAATCCAAGGTTGGATTCCGAAAAAAATATTTCCTATTATATTACACTTATATTACACACTTGCGAGTAAATGACTTTTTAATATTGTTTATTAAAAACTGGCTTTTGCATAGATTACAAAAGCAGAATTCACTTTACTGAAGTTAACAAGTTATTGGTACCCTCTTTATCTTGAATTGTTATCAGATCAAAATGTGATAATTAAGTATTATTTCTCTTTTTATCGCTCGGCCAGTTGTCCTTCATAATATCCTTTAACTCTCCTTCAATCTGAGTCAATTTTTCAGTAGTTATTACACGAAAGCTCTAAAATTATCGATTTGTATCCCGAGTGACACTTTGACAATTTTAATTTCACGACCCGAAGGGGAGTGAAATTATGTCAAAGTGTCTCGAAGGCAAAACAAATCGATAATATCTAAGAGCTCGAGAGTAATTCGGTAAGATTATTTCATGAATAAAACTGTCTTTTAAATTATTTTAACTAATATTTTATTGATATATTTGCCTGAATATTTGCTAAACCTGTTTTTTGGTATTCACTATGACAAGTTGTCAAACATTAATTGTCACTAATGTCACTGAATGTATTTTTGCGTAGCAACGAAATGCATCTGACGTCATACCTGACGATGGGAAATTATCGAAAAAAGTTATCGGCATTAATATCACAAGAGAGTGAGAATAAATTGACAATCATGCGACAATTTTTCGAAAACTTGTTGTCTGGCAATAGACAACTATTGCTATTGCCCAATGACAACCAGTTTGAGAAAAAGTGGAGCATTATTTTTTTATTTATTCTTAGTGTCGTGAGATATTCGTAAGGTTATTTATTAATAATTACATATAAAATTCAAGTATTTGTATAAAATCATTCAGTGACATTGTTCCCAATTAATGTGACACACGTTTTTTAACTTGTCAACGTGAACAGCACATATTCGCAAATATTTAGATGCAGATATTAGACGAAGAATTATTTATAAATACAGTTGTATTTATGAAATAATATTATCGAAGTAAACTCGAGCGCTTAAATTTGCCGATTTGTGTTCTCCTTGTGACAATTTGAGATTAGATGCAGAACTAAAAGTTTGTTATGGATATTTTCTTAATTGTGACAGTTGTCAAAATTAGGAAACTGGTTGCAATTAAACAGAAATATAAAGACTGAAATATTTTTGTTCACACTTATGACAACAGGTAAATAGGGAGAAGTGTATTTTTGAAGTGTGTAAAATAAATAATTCCTAGCTGAGCGTTTTCGGCTTACAAAGCCATCTTCAGATCTATGCTACAATAAAAAGGTCTCTAATTAATAATTGATTTTATAATTCAAAGTTTAACTTACGTCAAAAGGTTCAAAATACCACTATGAAGAGAGATAGATCCCATGTATGATATAAAAAAACTGCATAAGAAATAGAAGTATTTTTATATAATACACGGGATCCATCTCTCTTCATATTGGTATTTTGAACCTTTTGACGTAAGTTAAACTTTGAATTCTAAAATCAATTATTCATTAGAGACCTTTTTATTGTAGCATAGCTCTGAAGATGGCTTTGTAAGCCGAAAGCGCTCAGCTAGGAATTATTTATTTTACACACTTCAAAAATACACTTCTCCCTATTTACCTGTAAACAGAAATAGTCTACTTGAAAAAATTCCCACTGTAATTTTGTAGAGTAGAAAATGGTAGAAAATTACCGACGTAATAATAATCTGATTGGACAGAATTAAGGGGGGGGGTATGGTTTGAAATCAACATCTCAAGCACATTTTTGTGAATTTTTTTCGAAGCTATGTTACATTTATTTTATTTTTAAATTAATAAACATATTAAGTACAATTCAAAAAATACTTGAAAAAAATTCAGTCCAAAATATTGAAAAATAAGCCATTGGTGACAAATTTTGACAGGCAGCTAACAAAAAAAATGGATTTTGCGGTGGGCATCAGAACTCGTCACTAGATCATACGAAACAAAAAATTCAAAAAGATTTAATTAGCTTATGAGTTTCACGAGGTCACAACGTCGACGAGGTCACAACGTCGACGAGGTCACAACGGTTTTTTTATTTTTAATGATTTTTGAATTTTTGGTATCACTCAGAAATCAAAAAAATTAAATTTTTGTGAAAATCAACAGATTTATTATTGTTGAACAAAAAATAAGCAAAAAAAGAAAAATATCTCGACGTGCAAAATAACAGGTAGATCGGCCGAGTAGTTTTTCAGTTACTATGTCCACCGTATTTGAAAAAGCAGTTTTGAGAAAAATTCGTTTAAAGTTTTGACAACTACATCTTCATCTTCTTATTTGTCTGCCAAATCGTAAAATGATGCATATTTGAATATGTTTTTTGAATCGAGGAGTAATCTACAAAAGAGAAGGCGAACAGTTGTTTAACGTTTCTCTAGGGATATTCAACACGCTGTGTCTCTGGTAATTTTACTGCGATTAGTTTGACATTTTCAGAGAATATTCCTGAAAGTATACACTTTTATTTTAAATAATAAAAAAAATTAATATTTCAAACCATACCCCCTCCCCTTAAAAACCTGATGAAAAATCCTACTACACGATTGGGAGTTAAAATCATTAAAAAATAACCGCTGTAATTTTTATTTTTGTAGCTTTCTATTGGTTATTCATAGAGATTCATGAATGAAATAATCACTGTTACACACTTAAATTTGGATAGCAAACATAAATAAGATGCATAATTCATAAAAAATAAACCAAAGAAACAAAAATATATTGAAAGAGCTTCCGAGAGTTTTTGATATGTTTACATGTGTACAAAAACTTGGGAGTTCCTTTAGAAAGTATAAGAAGAGTAACTAATTCAAATTATTAAATACAAAATGTTTTCAAAATGGTAGTACCTACTTCAGAATTGTAATTTTTTTTAATAATAAACACTTTCAACTCTCTATTCCATCTTCCCATCTTTGATTTATTTTTTTTGGGATTTAGCAAAATTTTGTTAATTTATCGAGCTAGTTAGAATACAAAGAACATTTCTTTCATCCACATGGTATGAACTAATTAGGGATATTTGGTAAAACCCGTCCAAAATACGATCTTTGTCGGTATTACCATATTACAAATTATTTCAGAGGTCAAGAATACTATAAAACTATTTATCGCTCTTTTGTTATGGACTTTGTTTTAATTAACTTCAAATCATAACTTAAATAAAGCGTGGTAAATGTTTTAAAGCCGAACAATGAAAAGAACGTCATTTCCAAGTAGAAGGATCATTTTTATCTTCGTCTCTTTTTTTTTATTTAAAACAAAGCCGCATCCTCCCGAAGGATATTAGCGACATAACGGTTACAATTTACAATAGATGCAAATATCAGTAATATCTAGTACTTACATGATTAAGTTTTGTACAACATATTGATACAAGATAAATACCCTATTAGTTTTCCGTAATCAAAGTTCTTTACCAGTAACGTTTGTAAGCTGTTCGGAATGCCATATAGACGTCTTTCAATAGTATATTTAGAACAATCAATTAGGAAATGATCTATACTGTCTACTACGTTACAAACGGAACACTTTGGAGCTTCGCTGTTTGTGAATAGGTGTGCGTGTGTATACCTACTATGGCCCAGCCTCAGACGTGTTAAAATTATTTGGGATTTTCTGCTTGTTGCTGTCGGTTGCCACGGAGAAATGTCACTTTTAATCAGTTTTAGTTTCGACACAGAATTTTGCCACTCCCGGTTCCACGCACTTAACACTTTATTTTTGAAAAAGGCTTTTAGATCACTTGCCGCACTCCGATATTCGACCTCCGATTCGTCACTACCGATAGCATCGCGAGCACTTACATCTGCCAATTCATTACCTTCGATACCAATGTGCGAAGGTATCCACACGAAATTTACTGTTCTGCGATTTTCTTGAGCTTTCTGAAGTTCCAATTTTATCATCTTCTCTATGGGATGTTTCGGGTAGAGATTTTGCATAGCTTTAATGGCGGAGAGGCAATCGGAAAGAATGACACTGTAGGAGATGTTTTTGCTGTTAATATATTGTAGTGCTTTGAATAAGGCAAAAAGTTCTGATGGGTATATGGTTGAATAAGTGGGAAGATCAAATATTAAGGGACCGTCTGATGTGATAATAGCTGCACCAACTCCCAGTTCGGTTTTAGATGCGTCGGTAAATATTTTATACCATCTTCGTTTCTTTTCTCGTTCCTATTTTTTATTATAACATGACGCACTTCTCACGCCTTTAATTTTTTCTCAGATTCATTCTACCTATAATAGCTTATTTTGCCTATAATAAGCTGTGCCCAAAATTCACGCAAGATTTGATTTTGCCGCCATTTATGCAGTAAACTGTTACCACAAGAAAAAGAAGAAAACAGGTTGGCAGATGACAGTTCAGGGTTGGTAAAAATACAGAGTTACATAAGAGAACAACGCATTTTCATGATTGAACATTATTTTAAAAATAATGAGAGTTTCGGACACCCTTTATAATATTTCAGTCTGTGGACGATGGCATTACTTACGAATAAATGGACACAGAAAGATGATTTAAACCAGTCTGGGATGATTTAAATCAGTCAGTGATAAATATTAATTATTATACTAACGGTAAAAAGGCTTACTTTGTACAAAATATTGGTTTAGCCTGTGGTACTGCATATTAAGATTCTATTGTGGCCACAAATGTGTTAAAATTTCAAGACATGATTGGGTAAATCCTTAAAATTCACGTTTTATAAAACCTTAGATTATGGTCATTGATTAATAACTGCTACACATGTTATGGTGCATGATATATGTATGAGCTATATTATCATTAAATTGTAACATTTTGTTTGCATCTATAGTTGCCTATAAAATAACACCTTTTAGCGATATGGAATTTTGCTGGCTTCATTCAAAACATAAATAGGTCATTAGCACAGAAAAATATAGTTGTTTACGTATTTTTATTTTTTTTTTTTTTTCATTTTATTAAGTGCAAATTTACAATCTACTCCAATTACAACACAGAGTATTTAGCAAATAGTAGCAAAGTCTTGAATCCTGGCATGCTTTGGGCACCATCCATCGATGGTTCTCCAATACATCTAATCAGTTAGGTCCTCTGGCCATGTCCTTTTCAGTCGTCTTCCCACAAGTGGCGGCTGGTAGAGTTGTTGAATAGTTTGACTTTCATGGGCGAAATTTCTTTCTTGGGCTTTGGTTGCCTGTAGTCTAATAACATTTTCGATGAATGGTATCCCAAGGTCATTATGGATAGTTATATTGGAGACGTACCATGGTGCATTCGATATCATGCGCAGCGTCTTTGATTGAAAAGTTTGCAGTATTTTTGTGTTGCTCGGTTTGCTGCAGCCCCATAACTCTATACCATAACTCCATATCGGCTTTAGTATAATTTTGTATAATAATACTTTGTTTTCTAATGATAACTGGGATCTTTTACCTAGCAGCCAACACATTTGTCTGACTTTTAAATTTAGTTGAGCTTTCTTGGTTTTGATATGGTTCTTCCATGTCAGCTTTCGGTCCAAATGGAGTCCCAGGTACTTGACATCTGATTTTAAGGGGATAGGAATGTTGTTAATATGAACCTGTGGACAGTCGATCCTTCTTGTTGTGAACGTAATTTGTGAAGACTTTTCACCGTTTACTTTAATCTTCCATTTTGTTAACCATGTTTGAAGTGAACTTAAATAGTTTTGCAGTTTGTTAGAAGCTCTATCTGGGTTATCGTCTGATGTAAGGATTCCTGTATCGTCGGCAAATGTGGCCATAGTAATGTCATCATCAGCAGGTATATCAGCAGTGTAAAGGAGATAAAGGAAGGGACCGAGGACACTACCTTGAGGTACTCCGGATTGTATAGGATGATATTTGGAAAGTGAGGTATTTACTTTGATTTGGAAAAATCGCTCGTTCAGATATGATTTTAATATCAGGTATATTTCATTAGGCATATTCTTTTTCACTTTATACAACAGGCCTTTATGCCACACCTTATCAAATGCTTTTTCTACATCAAGGAATACTGCCGCACACATTTTCTTTCCCTCTAAAGTTTCTTTTATATAATTTACAATCCTATGGCACTGCTGTATTGTTGAGTAGTTCTGTCGAAAGCCAAATTGATGGTCAGGTATTATGTTATTTATGTTTATTCTTTCGAGGATTCGGACTAACAGAAGTCTTTCGAAAATTTTTGACATTATTGGTAGAAGGCTTATAGGACGATAGGAGGAGGGTTCTGTAGGCGGTTTGCCCGGTTTCGCAATCATAATTATTTGTGCGTATTTCCATTGAATAGGAAAGTGACACAGTCTTATCATGCTGTTATATACAATAGTTAGCAGGACTATCGCTTTTCTAGGCAAATGCTTTAGTACATCACCATTAATTAAATCATAACCTGGAGCCTTATGAGGGTTTATTTTATTTATCGCCTTCCAGATCTCTGTTGGTGTACATGGTTTCAGTGGTAGTGATAATTGACAAGGAGCGTCGAGAAATGTGTATACTTCTTCATCTTCAGCATTGACTTCTGTATGTAGACTAAATACCTGGGCGAGGTGTTGTGCTAATGTGTTTGATTTTTCTTCATCAGTTTTTGCCCAGCTTAGATCCGATTTTCTAATTGGTGGAATAGATGTTATTGGTCTCTTGAATTTTTTGGTCGCTTGCCATAATGAATGGTCATTAGGTGTTAGGTTGGAGATGTAATATTTAAAAGTCTCATTACGGGCCTGGATTAAAGCTGTACGCAGTTGATGTGTTAACCGATTTAATTGTGTTTTATCCCGGGGATTCCTTGACCGCTGCCACTTGGCTCTAGCTCTTCTTTTTTCATTTAAAATTTCTTTAATTTGTAAAGGAATGTTATGATCATGGGTGGTAATTTTTTTATCATCTGGAGTTGACTTCCATGCAGCATCTTGTATTACTTCTGTTAAATGTTGCACTGCTTTTTCTATTTCATGGGGTTCTTTAATTCGATGTTTTAAGCTTTTTATTTTTATTTAAATGTTTGATTATCAAGATAAAGATACCTCAAAGATAGATAGAGATAGATTTCATATCAATTTTCATAATTCCGTTTGTACAATATCTGGTACAGTCACCTGGCAACTTGTATTTCTGGCTTCCTCTCCTACTCCAATTAGCAACCAAATATTCAACGATCATTTGTATTGATTGCTTATCGTTGTTTTATGGAATGGAGGTAAATCTTCTAATGACCGCACCAGGCTCTGTTTCGTTAAGGATGGCCTGGAGTGTGTTGTATTTAAGGTGAAAGGAATCATCTGCTCACAGTCCCCCGGAGGAGTCGTATTCAAACATACCCTGCCTACCAATTCAACTCCACTCCCTCAACCGGACTATTCACGCAGTAGCTCCTCTTCAGACAGGTGCATCACATAAATAACCCGTCTTCTCTATCTCTCTTCCTCGATCTCTCTCCCTCTCCCTTTCACTCCTTCCCTGCCCCTTTTTTTATCTTTGCTGCAAATTCCTCTCTAACATTCCCAAGTAGCACAATAAAAACATTTTAGTTTTATTTAAGATTTATAAAGGTTTTATTGTGGTATGATTGTGGTTGTATTGTGGTACCTATGATAATGGTTTTAAAGTTACCTTGTAGATATACTGCCAGAACTTTAAAACTGTTAAGCATTTGTCACTAGTTTTAAAGTATCTAATAAGAGTATAAAATAAGACTAATTAATCTTAATAGATAATTTTTCTTATTGCAGTTTTAAAATGGTTTATTCTCAGTCCACTTTATAACTAATCAGTTTTATGAAGAACTTTCGGACTATTTAGTTTTATTAGATTCTACTTTGTGACCTTTTAGTTTTATTGCAGTTTTAAAGGTTCTCCTAATATGACTAATAAAACCTTTTATTAAAACTACTTGATCTCAAGACTATTATGTCAGTAAATCATATGCCTTAAAATTTTTTGTTAGTTTTCTTTTAAGTTGCTTTCTTAAAAGCAATTATTAGGCTATATTAAAATCAAACGCTCTTAACTGAATCAATTTGGTTTTCGTAAAGACTAAACTATGCTTCTTGGTAGAAATAATAAAACTAAACTCATCCCCTCTTCTTTCATGTCCAAAATGGTCGGCCATTTGTTTTAGAGCGAAACAGTGGTGTAGTGTGTTGTAAAAAGTGGAAGTTCATTTAGTATGGAAGAAATAAGTCGCAAGTACTTAAAATAGGCGCCCATATAAAAATTTTTAGGGGGGGGCCAAACGTGAAGGTGTTGCACATTACATTTTATATTTCGGATGCCAATATACATATACAGTAGACTCTCTGTATAACGAACATGGATATAACGAGTGTTCGCTTATAACGAGGTACATTAGGTGTCCCATGAAATTCCTATTGAAGTATAACGCTCTATAACGAGGCATATTTGGTTACAACGAGGAAAATTGAAATCGAAGAATACGTGTCTTTACCTGTTTTTAGCGTTGTAATGGTCATAAATAAATAAATGCCCCAACTACCTGTACATAGAAATGCCCAACATCTGTCTTATTATCGAGGCCAGTGCTGTAATAAACTCGGCCACCTGTAATAAACTTCTGCCTGTTTATCGACCGATATTGAATATTATAGGAAATTTACAATTTATGACGGCGAAGTCTCATTGTTTACTGTTCAGGTTGACCATCGACACCTAATAAACTAAATAAATAAATCAAAACAAGGCGTCATATTATTGTTGTTTGATATAAAGAGATCCGCTTATAACGAGATAATTAGTCCACCATTTCAGTTCTCGATATAGAGGGAGTCTACTGTAGCTTAAACCATTTAAAAAACCTAGTTTGAACCCTGTTGTGAGAAATTATTCATACATTTAAATCCTAGACCAAGTTTTTAAATGGAAATGTCATGGGTACCACAAAAGTTGCGCTTCTCTTTAAAACCCGTTTGAAAAGAATACAATGCTTGCAAAGCTCTGCCTTCAACTTTGGCGAGTAGACTAACCATGAATATGTGTCGAACCAAGTTTTTACTTTAAAATCTTAAAAAGGAGCCCCCTTTATTTTTGCTGATTTAGAATCCTTATGAAAAATAAGTCACATATATTCCAAACATTTTTAGAATCGTTGATAGATGGCGCAAAAAAATCGCATTTTATGATTATAGCGCCATCCGTCAACAATTCTAAAAAAGTTTCGAATAAATGTTACTTATTTTTTGAGGAGGAAACTCAATCTGCAATAAAAAACAGGGATTCCTATTTAAGATTTTAAAGTTAACTCTCACCCCCACCTACAGAGTGTGGAATGAAAAATCCTGTTTGGTGTCATTCTATAGATTTTTGAAAAATATTAAACACATGTTTTTAGTTTTTCATTTGGAAGTATATTTCTCGAGATATTAAACCGTTTCTATAATTTTGCTATGGTATCACGATATTTTTGGTATTGTTTTTTTCCGATTATAGCGCTCTCTATCCACAATTCGCAAAATGGTTCGAATAAAATTTAAAGACTGAAATAGTTTTGTACACACTTATGACAACAGGTAAAAGGGGGAGAAGTGTACTTTTGAAGTGTGTAAAATAAATAATTCTTAGCTGAGCGCTTTCGGCTTATAAAGCCATCTTTAGAGCTATGGTCAAAACCATAGCTCCGAAGTGGTCAAAACCATTTTGACCATAGCTCCGAAGATGTCTTTATAAGCCGAAAGCGCTCAGCTAAGAATTATTTATTTTACACACTTCAAAAGTACACTTCTCCCCCTTTTACCTGTCGAATAAAATTTGCTTATTTTTGCAAGGAAAATCCAATTCTGCAACAAAAATTAGGGGTTCCATTTAAGATTTTAAAGTTACCCACCGCTCCACATACAGGGGTTGAAGTGGTGGACTTGTTTAGTGCCATCACATAGATTTTTGAGAAATATTTAACACATATTTTTCAGTTTTTCAATCCGATGTTCATTTCGCGAATTATTCGACCTTTCCGCTACTTTTGGGACACCCTGTATATAACACTCATTCGTCATGAAAGATCACCTGTTTTTCATTTAAATAAAATTGTTCTGTTCATCATAATGTACACTTTAAAATAATCTACTTACTAAAAAAATACTTTTGCAAAGCAAACTTTGACATGTTCAATCAATTTTAAAAATGATTCTTCAATATAAATTTATTTCTGCTTATGAATAATATGGTTCTATTCGGTGTACAGAAAACTTAATATAGAAAACAAATATAATCACTTCACAGATTTTACACTTTATCTTTATAGTGCCAGTTCTTAACGACAAATGGCTCATTAGTGATTATCGGTCAGAGATCGGATTTCTTGCTGATATGATTTTCTTTGCAGTATTATAAATGATTCATTTAATTTGTAATTTTGGGTGTCGATTACAGTATATATTCTGTTCCCAAGTTTCTAATCTCTTTCAATGTTTTCGTTAATAGCATACCGTGACTGTGCGAAATGTGTATTATGCACATTCCATATACATAGACCGCTGTCGCAGGCACACAGATTTTCTGTTAAACTATTAATTACCCAATATGTGAATTTTTTTATTAATAAATATGTTGTTTCCAATTTATCTCTCAAAATTATCCAATAACTTTTTGACAAAAATACGTTTATGTAATATAAATTTAATTTTTGTTCTTTCCCGAAAAGCTAGGGGGGGGCCACGGCCCCCCCCCTGCCCGTGTGTATGGGCGCCTATGCTGGAGTGTGTTGTATTTAAGGTGAAAGTGATCATCTGCACACATTCCCCCGGAGGAGTCGTATTCAAAGATACACCCTGCCTACCAATTTAACTCCACTCCCTCAACCGGACTATTCACGCGGTAGCTCCTCTTCAGACAGGTGCATCACATAAATAACCCGTCTTCTCTATCTCTCTTCCTCGATCTCTCTCCCTCTCCCTTTGTTTGTTTTATCCCAAAGATAAAAAAGGCAGAAAAGGCACTCCTTCTCTGCCTTTTTTATCTTTGCTGCAAATTCCTCTCTAACATTCCCAAGTAGCACAATAAAAACATTTTAGTTTTATTTAAGATTTATAAAGGTTTTATTGTGGTATGATTGTGGTTGTATTGTGGTACCTATGATAATGGTTTTAAAGTTACCTTGTAGATATACTGCCAGAACTTTAAAACTGTTAAGCATTTGTCACTAGTTTTAAAGTATCTAATAAGAGTATAAAATAAGACTAATTAATCTTAATAGATATTTTTTCTTATTGCAGTTTTAAAATGGTTTATTCTCAGTCCACTTTATAACTAATCAGTTTTATGAAGAACTTTCGCACTATTTAGTTTTATTAGATTCTACTTTGTGACCTTTTAGTTTTATTGCAGTTTTAAAGGTTCTCCTAATATGACTAATAAAACCTTTTATTAAAACTACTTGATCTCAAGACTATTATGTCAGTAAATCATATGCCTTAAAACTATTTTGTTAGTTTTCTTTTAAGTTGCTTTCTTAAAAGCAGTTATTAGGCTATATTAAAACCAAACGCTCTTAACTGAATCAATTTGGTTTTCGTAAAGACTAAACTATGCTTCTTGTTAGAAATAATAAAACTAAACTCATCCCCTCTTCTTTCATGTCCAAAATGGTCGGCCATTTGTTTTAGAGCGAAACAGTGGTGTAGTGTGTTGTAAAAAGTGGAAGTACAGTTAGTACGGAAGAAATAAGTCGCAAGTACTTAAAATATAAACGAACTAGTCATTACGGCTTATTTTTCAAAAAATACAACACACAGCACTACGACGCCTCGATTTTAAGGTTAGATTCACATTAAAACCGAGTGGCATTATTGACAGCACCATTAAAACTAAATGGTTTTAAAAATGAATAACCATTTTCAATTTAAACCATTTGAATGGTTTTAATTCCAAGGTAACCTTGCTTTTATGTAGGATATATGCTCTTGGAAAGGTATAAAATAAAACCATTTGATCTTAACAATTCTCTGTAGATAGACTAAATAGTTTTATTTGGTTTTCGGCCATATTCCTTTCTGGAGATGCTGAAAGCCATGATAGATTGCAATATAAGGTTTACATAAAAATTATAAATAAGCGACTTAAAGATAAAAATTTCGATTTATTTTAACATTAAAATTTTAAAATGGTATATAAAGTTATTTTTCTTTCAGATTAATATTTTTCTGATTTAAATTGTTTTATTATCATTATTCTTTATTCGCCAAAAATGAGAAATTTTAGGGCGCGTGAGTTATTTAGACCTACTTTTGTTATTTAGTCCAACAATAAAGTTGGGTGCTCAAGTGTTTTTCTACCTTGACAGTCCGAAATAACACAAGTACTTTTTATTATATTATGGTTACAAATAGGTATCTACCTATCATAACACATGTAAAAATTTGTTGGCCTATATGGAGTATATGGGTTTAAAGAATCATTTAATATGGTAAATTGTCTTTAAAAGTCTTCATTTAAGAAACCTTTTTAAGAGTGCTATAAAACTGCCTGCACCTAAAGTGTTTTTTAACATGGTTTTAAAAACACCTTCACAGCAGCTTTAAAACCAGTTGCTTAAAAAAATAAAGTTTTAAGAAGGTTTTTATTTTTGGCTTTATTGACCTCTTTCAGTGTGGGCCCTTTTATGCTGAAAGCGGTTTTATTGCAACCTTAAGGTTTACTTAAAAACCAATTGGTTTTAATTCTAGTTTTATTCTACAGTTTTAAAGCATCCTTAAAAGATTTAAATAAACCCGTTCGGTGCTACTTGGGATTTCCTTCCTTCCGACAATTCGAGTTACTGCCTCCAGTAATGCCCTGCATCAGATGGATGGATAACCTACCCTCGATCACTTATATAGCCACTGTTGATGTTGTCCTGTATATACGTGCTACCCTTAGTAGTCCCTTTTTGAACTTTTTCTAGCATACTCCTATATTTCTTGATGTTGACCACTTGTTGCCATACCGTTACCGCGAGTAGTACAGTAGAGTGGACCGGTGGACCCTTCCATTAAAATTACTATTTTGCCAGTCCCTGATCCTTCTACATTGGTCATAATCCTTGTCAGTGCCTAAGTCCCCTCTTCTGCCTTGCGTGCGACGTATTTCACGTGCTCACCAAAAGTTCTTTACTGATTACTATTGTTTTAGTTTTCTGAGATGAAATTGTCATATTCAATTCTATTGCTCTTATGTAAACCAGTGGACTAAATTTTGCAGGCAAACAGAGTACATATTAACTTCTTTGTTTCCTATTCTGTAGCATCTTCCTTTATTGACGCTTTTGATAATTTCATCCATGATTAAATTGAAGAGCATAGAGCTCAATAAGTTTCTCTGTCTTAGCCCGCAGCCTATGTCTTTAGGTTCTGTAAGTTGTCTCTCTATTCTGACTTCCATCTTGTAGTTTTGGTAGATGTTTTCAATAGTTTTTAGGATATTTAGGGGAACTTCTCTATTTTACTTGCATGATTTGCTTTGTATGGCCGAATACCTGATACCGACCTAAGGCATACTCCACTAGTTACTCCACTATATATTTATACAAGAATAAAAAACCGCTAAACGCCGTAAAAATGAGTGGCGCATACAATATTCCAGCTACAAAAGATCTGATATGAATATTACGTGGCGCGAAAATGTGTTTTCATTTTGATGCAAAATAAAATTTTAGTTTTATTTTAAAAGATTTTTCCATAATATTTGCTAAATTTTAAGTAAAATGCGCCACAAAAAGTAACTTTCATACAGTTTGAATTCTGAAACTCTTTTGGGGCGCGTTTACTTCAAATTTAGCAAATATTATGGAAAAATCTTTTAAAATAAAACTAAAATTTTATTTTGCATCAAAATGAAAATACATTTTCGCGCCACGTAATATTCATATCAGATCTTTTGTAGCTGTAATATTGTATGCGCCACTCATTTTTACGGCGTTTAGCCGTTTTTTATTCTTGTATCAGGAGTTTTTCAAAGTTTTTTTATAAATTAAATGTATGAAGTTGAATTCAATTTTTCTCGATTACACGTTAAGCTTTATAAATGGTCGTCTTTGTCGCATTATCTCCCAAATAATCTAGTGTCCAACGAATGTACACTAGATTTTTTTCTATTCGAAATAGATTGAAAAAAATTATTGGAATGGCCGGTTAATGAACTCGGATTGCCCGTTGCCAGATCAAATTTAGCGTCGTAACCACCACAACTACATAAACCATTTCGGTAATAATCGTTAGTTTTATTATACTTTTGTAGCTTAATAACTTCTAAACGGCTTAACCGATTTTGATCACTAAACACGAGTTTGAAACGTATTCACAAGTAGTATCTGATGCATCTAAGGTCAAGTATGATAACTGAAGCTATTACAGGAATTATTGAGCTTGAAAAACCGTTTTTCCCATAGGAAATAGATTTGATCATATTTATGAAGCCTATAACTTAAAAATTCATATATATATATATATATATATATATATATATATATATATATATATATATATATATATATATATATATCCGGATATGAGGTATACACCGTCAGATTCGTCTAGAGTCCTTCTACAAACACTCAGTTATTGGCGCAATTCGTAGGTTGAAATTTTGAGTAATTGTCGAAAAACCAAAATTTTCAAAGTTAATTTTTAAGTTTTTCGGCGATACTGAGCCGTGTGTATGTCTGATCCTGACGGCTTAGACACCATTTGAAAGCCTAACTCAACACTATTGATTTGGTGTATTTCCACCAAATATATACCACCAAGTATATTAACCGAAGATATATACCCCCAAAAAATAGGTCGTTTTGTACCTACCAAGTCCTATAGCTGGCTTGTGGGTGGTCAAAAGTCACAAACTAAACCGGTTTTGAATCGGCCCCGACCCCCTCTTCAAACACAGAAAAAAATTCAGATCGGTTTAACTTTTCCAGCCACATACATACCCACAAACATTTTCCCTTTTTTAAATAGAAATTGAGTCATATTTCTGAGCTCGGTAACTTTTGAATGGTATAACCGATTTTCAAAATTAGACATGCGTTGGAAAGGCAATGATCAGTGTTATTAGAAGCCGTAAAGGTCGGATCTAAATTTTCGATGTTTTTGGGAGTTTTGGGGACGAGAACGAAAAACAAGCCCTAAATAAGAAGGCCCGTAAAATCCACACCCTTGGATCAAAATGGATGGTTGATATATGAATGGGTGAGTCTTTTACTGAACTTTAAGATGGGAGTTGGTACAATTTTCAATGCCGTCAGATTTAGAAAATTGAAAATTTCGTGTATATATAGTGTCGCGTGTAGGGGGTTGTGGGTGTGCGCCACTGGCGAGAACTGCCGTTCTGTGGTAATTCACAGTTTTTTGTGTTTTCTATTCAATCTTAAAATTTATGTAGAACAAATATCTAATTCATACAATGAACTTTTTAATTAGTTCTTTATACGTATTTGTTCTTGATGATCCTTTTATTTTAGCTACATTACCATTTGGTGGTTGACTGAGTATTTTACATAATTTTTCGATTTATCTTTCCAAAAACAATTGCGAGACCACCGGGAACATCTACCTGATAGGTATATATTTTAATGATGTCTAATAAGTATTTCACTATTTACAAAAACAACCACTTAAGTGCTTTCCTTTTATAGCAATCAGTTGATGACAAATCGGGTCCAAGGTTAAGAAACTACACTACAATATAAAGATTTGTACAATTAAATTCAGCCTATTGCACAATTTATGGTAGCGATGAACAAGTGCTTTGTTTATTTAAAGTTTTCAAACGAACAGGTAGGCAAAATATATAATCAACTTTTCTAAATGGGAAATAATCCACAATTTAACTAAAGAAATAATTATTTTCGACGTCCACATCGGTTGCCGTTGTCAAAATAGAAAATATTAATAAATTAAACAAAAATGTTGTTGCTTAGTAAAAAATTCTTCTATTTTAATTTAATATGACTCATTTATATCGGCAATTCAGATATATATTATACATTTAAAGTAGAAGATTTTAAAATGATATTGCCAATATTTATGAGTTGCGTTCCTGGGACGACTTTACTGAAATATAATTCATTCCATTACATGAAATTAACCCCAACTCAAGAATATCCGCCTTAAAAAAGTCATAGCATGTGATCTGTCTTTACCAAGACTACCACATGCAACGGTGACAGTAAAATTTTCGTGTTAGAGATTCTATAGTAAATCACGAGGAAAAACCAGGAAAAACTCGTGGTACTATCCCGACATCGTAAGTATTGGGACCGTGCAAGTTCGGCAAAGCGACACCTGCTTTCTACGCTCAGCAACATTATTCGCACTTTTAATTATATTGGCCAATTATATTAGTCCTGGTTACTGGATAATTGTCAAGGCCATAGTCCAAAAAAATAATAAGAAGAAAAAATAAGATTCAGGTTATGTTAATAACCAACAATTGTATGTAGTAAATAAAATTAGTTATTAAAATGTAGTACTATACATAATGAGCAGAACAATGAATGCAGCGGAAGAAACCTACGTTGAGTTGAAACAGAGTGCAGAAGCAGTAGGGCTAGCAATAGACACAAATAAAACAAAACTACTCATACAAACCAGATCAAATAGACCGGCGCAACAACACTTTATTGACGATATAGAACATGTGAATAGATTCACGTACCTAGGAATGGATCTGGTTGCAAGCAATGAAGAAGAACCGGAAATAAATAGAAGGCTTGTGCTGGCAAATAAAGCCTATTTCGCGATGGGCCACATATTCAAATCGCGAGACGTACACCGGAAAACAAAACTCCGGGTATATAAAACAATAATCAGGCCCATAGTAAGTTATGGCTGCGAAACATGGGTGGTGACACAGAAATCTGCCAATGCATTAGATGTGTTTGAAAGAAAAGTATTACGTAGGATACTGGGCCCAATAAGTGAAAATAACAACTGGCGAATTAGGTATAATAGAGAAATATACGAGCAATATAGCGAACCAACTCTAGCACAACACACTAAACTGCAGAGATTACGGTGGGCAGGGCACGTGGTCCGCATGCATGAGAATAGAATCCCCAGAAAATTGCTGAATGCAGGAATGCAGGAAAGAAGACCTGTTGGAAGACCTAAAAAGAGATGGGAAGACGAAGTCGATGAGGATGCCAGGAACTTTCTGGGAACGCGTTCATGGAAAAGAACAGCGGTAAATCGAAATGATTGGAGAAGCTTATTGACGGAGGCCAAGGCTCGATTTGGGCTGTAGTGCCATTGGATGGATGGAAAATGTAGTACTGCAAGCAAAATAAAATTAATTAGATTTACCTTTATATAATAATTGCATATCATATCAATATTTTGGAGCAATATATAATTTTTCTTCTTCATTGACAGTAGATATAAAATATACGTCAATTTGACAATTTCAATTGACAATTAATTATTTCAGAAAGTTTCAATATTTCTCCGATATTTGCGCACGATCGTTTCTCGTATCCCCCTCCAAGTACTTGCACACCGCAAATACCTATGGTCTTATATTTAGTTTACTCTTAAAACTAATACCAAATTCTGATTTTATTATACATTATATGTTATTTAAAATTATAAGTAATATCAATAATACATAGATATATAAATAATAATAAAATATAAAATATGTACTATCCTTTATATGTTATTGACTTAATAATCATGGTATTTTCTTTCTATTGACTTCCTCTTTTAGTATGGTTAACCACATCCTACTGCATTCTACCGAGGAATTTGCGACACAATTGGTTTAATTTAGCATAATTAGATCCGTTTCTTTGATTTTTTCCTTTTTAATATCTGTTTCTTTCAGGACTATACTTGAATCTCTCCACTAAACTCTAACTCTACAGTCCTGAAAGAAACAGATAGTAAAAAGAGAAAAATCAAAGAAGCGGCTCTAATTATGCCAAATGAAACCAATAATTGTGTCGCATACGTTTTCGTTTTCGTATTTGACCATAATAATTAATAGACAGGTAATGAGGTGCAATATTTAGACCTCCCCATTGTCTTCTTTTATTCATCATTCGTTTGGTTTGCAATAGAAACCACGAATAGGCGTAATCAGAAACTGGGTCCCATTAGAGGTTTTTAAAATTTAGAGGTATTTCTCGGGAAAATTGAATGAAATTGAATGAAAATTGCTGTTTTTCTAAAAGAATGAGTCTTTATTAGAAAAAACAGTTCCTGCCAATTATACCTTCTAATTCATTAACAAGAAAAAAAAAAGAATGTGTGTGCTTTGTACGCACGTAAGAAGTTATACTTCTATTATAATATAATTTCAACGAAATAAATATACCTACTTAACAGTTACAATACAAAAAATCAACAATAATTACCAAAAATGAACCAAAACTTAACAATGCCAAATATTTAAAAAAAAAAAGAAAAAAATATGAATTGTCCGGGATTTGAACCCGCAATCTCGCGATTTTTTTATCTCTGGTCCAATGCTCTACCAACAAGGCCATCAAGCCGCATGCTAGTTACCTTTCAGATATACATAATTATACATCACGGTGACAAGTGAAATATAAAAATAGATGTTTTATTATTTTACGCCCAAGGAAGACAAGTCCAAAGACACAAAATTATAATAAAAAACCTTTTAAACCACCTTTTTCAAATTGCGCAAGTTGTATTATTAATATTAATGTTAATAAATGAAATATAAATATTTTGATGTTTCACAATTTGACAATTCACTTTTAACTGCAGTGCCTTAAAAATTTTAAAGCACTGGTGCCTTAAAGTAGCATTTTTAACTCTCCTATGGAGTCCTAAAAATTGCATTTTTAACACGTTTGTAGAAAAATATATTTAAGAACACTAATATATTCTTTCCACACCTTTTCTGGACTGATACATACATAAATTAAAACATTTTGAAGTATAACTTCAAAAATATAATATGAAAACTATTTAAAAAGGCAGTATAACTATTAACTAACCTTTGTTGTTTCTCTTCCCACAATTTTAAAACGCAACAACCATACATAACCAAACCATCAACCGTACAAACCACAGCTGCGCTACAGCTGCCATATTGGATAATTTTTGACATGTCATTTGAACATCCAAGCAGAACAAAGTTATAATGCGCATGCGCCGGGATCGTAGGTTTTAACATATAAAAATTCACCCTCATATCGCGCGTAAAGAAGTATAACTTCAAAAATAAAAAAACAAAAGTTTTTATTGGGATTCGAACCAGCTATCAGCGCGGTTGGTATATCGGGGTTCATTCGCCTTAAACGCTTCGCCACGGAGGCAATGTGTCATTATGTGCGAAGATCGACTAACTAAACGGATTAAGCTTTTGACATTTTTGAGTTAAATTAAATTATTTTTATTTTGAATTGAAATGATTTAGAATTGAAAAAATACAACAAAACATAGAGTAAGAAAACAATATATTAGGTGAACATTGATGTAAATTTTGATGATAATCAAATTATGTAAATAAAAGTATTACATACTATGTATTTTGGTAGGTTCAAATAGGTAGGTACCTATGATACATTTACAATTATTACGTACCTGTTGCTTTTAAAAACTATTTAAATGTCACTACAATTATAAACTTTTTTGTTTCTGTCCTCACAACAATAAAACTAATATATTATACATTTGTTTACCTTCATATTGAACAATTATTTATTATTGACAGATCATTTCAACACCCAATCAGAGCCCGTATAACGATTAATACCATACTGTCGGTGTGCGCATGCGCGCAGATCAATATAAATTCACCCTCAATCTCAATCGCGCCTAAAGAACTATAGCTTCAAAAGTAATTGCACAGAACAATAAGTTTCTAGTACTGATTAAATATTTAACATTTTAAATGATTAATTATTCAAAAGTCCTATTAAGACTTTTACAGCGTATTACGCGAGCGAGACAAAATCGGCCAGTATGGATGATAGTGATCGTTACATTAAGAGCCCGTCGGTCGTTTTAGTTTATTATATCGAAATTGACGTAAGGTGTGTGTGAAAATTATTACCAAGTTATACGTGTAAAGTGACAATATCGATTTAATTGATTGTGGTGATTTATTTATTTATGGACATGAGCGAAAGGTAAATAGAACATTGATAATATCGTAAATATAAAGGGAATTTATGTTACATGTCGTATTGATTTTATTAAAAATTCAATAAAAGTGTAATAATCCTTAAAGATAACTCAGGAGTTTCACTTAATGATAATATTTTCAGGAATCAAAGTGTCACATATTTAATGGTTCTTAACGAAAATACAGATTTGAAACTAGGTGAAGTATATTAAAATTGATTATCCAAAATTATGCTTTCTATAGACAATATCTCAGTGTTTATTTAATTCACATTTTAAATAATAGCACAACGACGTAGTTTGTAGAGACCTTCATTGCGCCCTCTGTGGAATGGGTCAACCAGTATGGTTTACATTTATTGAGACTTTCGAAATAGTCTCTTGCAGTCATGATTCCCAACCGGTGGTACGCGTACCACTGGTGGTACGCGGGAAGATTTCAAGTGGTACGCGTCACATAGATGAGACAAGCGAATTCAAGAGTATTCTCCTTGATGTGTGAAGATATGATTGACAGATTCAAAACTCTTCTGTTGCATACAGAAGCGTAGAGCTGAGAAGTCTTTTTGAGCTGAGGTCAGAAGTTTTAATGCTTTTAACTGAAAAAAATAATGACATGAAAGACTTGTTCTATGACGAAGAATGGTTGTTAATATTTGCGTATCTAGCTGACATTTTTGACAGACTCAACGTTTGAAAATGGTTCTTCAGAGGAAAACACAAGACCCATCAAAGCCAATGAGAAAATAAACTACTTCAAGAAAAAGTTGGTTCTTTTTTGTTCTCAAATGCAACGGAAGAATGTCTCTGCATTTCCTACGCTCTCATCATTTTTTGAAGAAAATGAGGTATCTCCAATAATAGCTGTCGTTGCTGATATAATTCTTGACTTGAAATCTCTTCAAGAGAGTTTTAATAAATATTTCTCTGAAAATTATTTTAAACTTGACTGGACCAGAAATGCTTCTGCAGGAACCTCTTCAAATGAGTTGGAATTATATGAAACATTCATCGATCTAACAGAAGACAGTTCTATGAAAGACGATTTTAAAGAGAAATACTTAATTTGTTTCTGAATCGGGTGTAAATTCAAGTATCCAATGCTCTTCTGGAAAGCTATGCTGTTTTTGATGCCATTTGTTACTAGTGACTTGTGTGCAGAGGTGTAACCAGGATGATCCTAAGGGGGAGTTACAACTATTTGATGGTCTCTGGGGGGCATGAAGGGCAGGGTAGCCTTGATGATTTCCAATCTCCGATAGGAGTGACGCAAGAAGAAGAAGAAGGGGGGCATGAAATAGTAATGGTGTTAAGCGTATAGGGCTTAAAGTACATCCAAATGGGGGTTATACCCCCAAACTCCCCCTGGTTACGCCTACGCTTGTGTGAGACTGGCGAACTATTGTACCGGGTGTCCACTTATATTTTCCCCCATTTTAACTGCCTATAACTTCTAAACCGCTCAAGATAGAAATATGCGGTTTTCGATGAAATGTTTTATTTCAGTAAAAGTTTTGTCTGGATGGACTGAATTTTTTATATCGCTTTCAAATACGAAAAGAAAAATGGCGGATTTTTGAAAAAAACGTTGTTGACTTTTTTTAATGGAACACCCAATATATTTTTTTGTAAATTGAAAGAAAGGTCATTCACCTATCCAGCGATATAAAGTTTTTCAAAATCGGTTGTCAAATCACTGAGTAATTAATTTTTAAAATGAGAGGTGCAACGTGGATATCACATACCTAAATAACATAATATATGATTTCCACATTGCATCTCTCATTTTAAAAATTAATTGCTCAGTCATTTGACCTCCGATTTTAAAAAAAATTGTATCGTTGGATAGGGAAATGACCGGTTTTTCAAGTTTTTAGGTAAATGACCATTTTTTATGTCGCTTTTAAATAAAAAATGGCGGATTTTTGGAAAAAAAACGTTGTTGACTTTTTTTTGAAACACCCAGTATATTTTTTGTAGCTTGACAAAACGGTCATTTACCTATCCAGCGATATTAAATTTTTTAAAATCGGTTGTCAAATGACTGAGCAAATAATTTTTAAAATGAAAGATGCAATGTGGAAATCACATAACATAATATCATTTTGCTTAGTTATGTTATTTAGGTATGTGATATCCACGTTGCACCGCTCATTTTAAAAATTAATTACTCAGTGATTTGACAACCGATTTTGAAAAACTTTATATCGCTGGATAGGTGAATGACCTTTCATTCAATTTACAAAAAAATATACTGGGTGTTCCATTAAAAAAAAGTCAACAACGTTTTTTTCAAAAATCCGCCATTTTTCTTTTCGTATTTGAAAGCGATATAAAAAATTCAGTCCATTCATACAAAACTTTTACTAAAATAAAACATTTCAGCGAAAACCGCATATTTCTATCTTAAGCCGTTTAGAAGTTATAGGCAGTTAAAATGGGGGAAATATAAGTGGACACCCGGTATATAAAAATTAAATGTAGAAACAGAGTATCAAGTGTTGAAGAGAACATAAGAATAAAATTGAGTTCAATTACTCCTGGAATTGACACTTTAACCACAGGCAAACTGCAATAAGCTTCGCATTAATCTCGATACACAATGACTAATAGACTAAGAGCCGCTATAGGTGAAATTTCTTAATCATTTTAGGCACGGTGGGACCCTATAACTTAAATAGTAGAACCTAAAAGAAAACGTTTGAACACTGTGCCGTCACTTTTCAGTGGCACATGCGTCGACAGTGGCGCATCAAACTTTCCACTTATGGACGGGATAAATAAATTAAAAGTTACCCTCCCTTACTAACACAATTAAATATTTTTTATTTTTTAAGTTCTATGTGATTAACAAATAGAATTCAGCGTAATTTTAACCCACCACCCCCTTTCCCTTGCCCCCAACCATTAAAAACTTCATTTTTGGTTTTTATTTTTTTTGGTGGGATGCAATCAATCTTAAAATTTTAAAAAATTCACACGCATAGCTGAGGCTTTTATAAAACATGCCTATTTTTTATAGACCCATAGGTAGAGTGTACATAACCTCAAAAAATTATAAGAATTTTTTTTTTCAAAAAGCTTATAACTTTTTTTGAGGAATAGCTGCAGGTCTAATTTTTTCTTAATCTTGTGTGTTTTATCAAACACTATATTTTTAATTTTTTTCAGATTTTTCCGTAAGGCTCCCCACCTTCAAAAATCCGGAAAACTGTTTTTTGGGGGGTTTGGGGGATTTTCCCTATTTTATAAACTTCATAATATATCAAATCAATTTTGTTTTTATAGGTTATATATAACTTGAAGTAACTGAGTCCTTTATAATATTTAAAAATCAGAAAAACAAGTTCAAACCCCCCAAAACCCCCTTAAAAAACATTTTTTTTGGATTTTTGAAGGTGATTAGCGTTACAGAAAAATCTGAAAAAAATTAGAAATATAGTGTTTGATAAAATACATAAGACTGAGAAAAAAATAGATCTACAGCTATCCCCAAAAAAAAGTTATATACTTTTTTCCAAAAAAAATTTTTTTTTATTTTTTTGAGATTATGTACACCCAACCTACAGGTCTATAAAAAATAGACGTGTTTTATAAAAGGCTTTATTACGTGTGTGAATTTTTTGAAATTTTAAAATTGATTGCATCCCAGCCAAAAAAAATAAAATCGAAAAATAAAGTTTTTCTAGGTGGGGGCAGGGAGAAGGGGGTGGTGGGTTATTATTACGATGAATCTTATGTCTTAATCACATAGAAATTAAAAAAATGAAAAAATTAAATTCTGGTAATGAGGGAGGGTATTTTTTTGATTTATGTATCCCGTTCATAAGTGGAAAGTTTGATGCGCCACTGTAGACGCATGTGCCACTGAAAAGTGACGGCATAGTGCTCAAACGTTTTCTTTTAGGTTCTACTATTTAAGTTATAGGGTCCCGTCGTGCCTAAAATGATTAAGAAATTTCACCTATAGCGGCTTATAATTTCACCTTATAATGTTAATTTCTGTTGATTTGTATAATTTTTTTTTTGGTTGATAGTGTGTACCAATTGTATAACATTGCATTATGTGTTTGTACAGCTATGAGTAATAAACTTATATATGTATATATTTTTCATCCGACGCCGACGCGCTGAAGGGCACTAAGGATAATGAGAAAGTAGAAGACGTATATATTTTTAAATGAAAATTGATTCTGATAGTAAACATGTTTCTAAAAAAATTAGTATCAGGAGGTGGTCTTCCTTCCATTCCATGCCCCAAGGAGTTTGGTGGTACGCCAAAATCTTCAAAATATTTCAGGTAATATGCAGTTGCTAGAAAGTGTCTTAGACTAACAGATCTCCAGTCAGGCCGCTGAGCTTTTATTAAGCTCGCCAAAGGATAAAAAACCGTATAGGATTATAATCCACAGCACCACGATAAAAAAATATAAATACTCACAACACACAAGATTATTTAAGAAATGTGATAAAGTCGGCGGATGAAATTAGTCTTAATTCAAAAACGGTGTATCCTTACCATCATACCAATGACCTAACGTTAAAAGTAAACAAGTCTCAATAATTTCAGTTTTACCATGAACTCTTAACAACGATGACTGCTTAACTGCATATAATATTGCCTTAAGATGTTTTACCTAAATAGATACCGATTATATCGTCGGATGATGGCTATTAATTATTTTTACCTAGTCAATGAGGTGGTTTCAATGAAACGAGGTAGGTCAAGTAGGTTCAATGTTTCAATTAATTACTATAAATTTTCTTTCAGTGTTAATCCTAAAAAGACTCAAAAGGTTAAATACTTAAATCAAGAGGTATAATATTATTGCTTATTTTGCTTTATTGTAATACCGAAAAGTAGGTATACATCTAAAAATACTTATGATATCATGAGATATATGTATGAAATGCATACATAAAAGAAGTAGTCGCTTCTGTCGCAAGTGCCACGTTCCATTTTTTATTGTCTTTCTTTTTTGAAATCTACTTCTTTGCATTACGTATACTGAAAATAAATTAGAGGGTGTCAGAAGAAATTGGAGGGTAACAGGAAAATAGAAAGGAGCCAGAAAAAATAGAAGGGGTCAGACAAAGATAGAGAAAAAGTCAGAAAAAATTGGAGGGCGATACCATAAAATAGGAGGAACTAAAAAAATGAGTGCGACGGGTAAAATATCTATGCTTTGTTTGCAAATCAGGAGGAGTAAACTAAAAAGACAGATTCGAACACGAGAAAGTCACTCGAAAAATCACCAAAAACATCTTCTTTTTTGGTTGATCATATCGGTCTTCTAGCCCGATCAAAGAACAATCGGACCCCAAAAAAAATAAAGGAAGGATGAAAATTTGGGAATAGGTAAAATAATAAATAATAAAGGTAGTTTTTGTTTTTATTCGATTCAGAGTTGGACCACAATCTCCATATAGCTATTTCAGCATCCCAGGCACCTTCAGTGAAGATATGCAGTCATAGGTAGTTGAAATTGTCTATTATTATATAAGAAAAAGTATACAATTCTACATCCCCTCCATTTAAAAAAAAATGGAGGGCAATACCCCCTCTCGAAGATGAAAAAAATACATTCAAAATAAGACAGGAATTGCATAAAATGACTAATTCTAAACAACTTTTCTTATGTAGAGTTTTTTCACTTAATCAATACTTTTCGAGTTATTTGCGAGTGAATATGTTCATGATTAACAAAATAAAACATGTTTTTAAATGGGTTTTCGGAGAAAACTCAAAAAGTATGTATTTTAGCGAAAAAAATATTCCAAGCAAAACTAGAGCCCATAAAAAATTGAAAAAAAATGGTGTGTGTATACGTGAGGTCTGTAGACCCAGTAGAAGCAGAGTTGCAGCTAATGAAAAGTAGGTTCTTCTTCGTCAAATTACAAATCGAATATTTCAATGTGAAATAACCCAAAAACGGAGCACTTTTAGGGGAAAATTCATTTTAACTTTTTTAAAGTGTTTAAAAAAGGTTTACTTTTGTTTTTTAAAAAAACTTGTAATATTAAAAGTAAGTGAATTACGCTCAAAATATTGTTGGTCCCTTTTATTTTTTGGCAAAAAATCGCTCAAACAATTTACTCTCAAAACTAATACCAGATTCTAATATAATAAAATCAATGGGAAAATACCCAGTAGCTGGCTGTATACCATAATTAAAAAATCATACAGAAGTAAAAACTTCGTTTGTACAATGGTATAAAAAAGTTTATTAAAAACTATTAAAAGTCATCCAAAAGGATTCGCAAAACTTTTTCGATCTAGATCAGATCATCTTCAGTGCGTTCTGCTTAGTCCATGAAACTAGCAACCTTATGAAATTGGTAACATCGAGAAATATGGTCTACATGATAATTACACAATATTTATAGCGACTCTAAGTCGATGTTAAAAGATTAAATGTGTTAGGAGTGCGCAAAAGGAACATGGTTCCCTGCTCGATAAAAACTTGTGGTTCTTGCCAGTTCAATGAACACAGACCAACCATTTGATTTGACCACAGTTGGCCTGTGTCCATTGAACTGGCAAGAACCACAAGTTTTTATCGAGCAGGGAACCATGTTGCCCTTTGCGCACTCCTAACACATGTAATCTTTTAACATAAACTTGGAGTCGCTATAAATATTATATAGTTACAGAGCCGGATTTAAGGCAGTGGGGCCCCTGGGCAGAATTGGTGTGGGGGCCCCTGGGCAGAATTGATGTGGGACACTACCTCCTACCATTAAAAAATTGTTGTTATAATAACTATGGTATACAGCCAAGTATAGAGTTTTCCCTTTTAAAAATAAAAAAAGTGTTGATCTACATTTATAAATATATTTTTAAATAATAAAAAGTACAAGAGGTGTAACTTGTTACCGTAAAATATTAAAAATAAATATTGTAAAATGTATGGTTAAAGTCTGGGTATTTTTTATATTTCTGAATTGAAAATTCCTTAATTATGTCTGACATATCTATTTAGTTCCTTTAAGACATAGTGTTTAATGCTCATTATAGAGAGATGAAACGCTCTTGGCCCATCATAGACCGAAGGCGATTTTTAATTCACTTTAGTTTTGACAATGATCAGTATGATCACTCTCCACTCTCTAGAACTCATACATACACCATTTTTTTCACTTATTCATAAGCTACACTTATATTTTTGATAAGAATGTTTTTTCGATAAAATACTTACTTTGTTAGTCATTTTCAAAAAAACGTCGAAAAACGTGTTTTTGTTTGTTGAAAAATGAACATGTTTACTCTCAAATTTACTGCAAATAACTGAAATAATAACAGACTTCTTCAAAGAAAAGTTAAAAAAACAGAGATCCACTATATGATGGAATTATACTGCATCAAACTGATACTAGAGAAACAACCCCCTTACGCAGCATTCAACGAACCCGACGTTATAACATCCATAAAGATCAGACGTCTGCACTGGATGGGCCATGTTGAACGGATGTTGAAGACTGAAACACCAAAACATATAATGAGGCAGACACCAGTAGGGAGAAGGTCAAAGGGAAGGCCCAGACTTAGATACATGGAACAAGTGGAACAAGATTTGAAAACACTTAAGATTACCAACTGAAAAAACAAAACAAGGAACAAAACAGAATGGCGGAAAATCCTAGAACAAGCCAGGACCGAAAATGATTGTCGAGCTACTGATGATGATGAATAACTAAAATAATAACACTACCTAAGTATTAACTTAGTGAAAAATGCTATAGAACAAAAGTTGCTTAGAATTCGTCAGTTTATACATTTCCGGACTTATTTTGAACTTGTTTTTTCACACCCGAGGAGGGGTGAAATTCATCTCCAGGGCAAAAGCACAAATTGGCAAAATTCGGGCAAATTAGGACACATTTTAAGACCATTAAAACACATCCACTGACCAATCACAACAAACAAAGGTTTCTGGCTTTACTACAGTCTAATAAATAATAGTAATCATTAATTTATAAATTTATTTTTAGAAAAAATTTAGTCATTAATTTTACTTACGTTTGGTTTTTTCTATTTATAATATAATCAACAATTTTTATTACTCAATATTATTTGACTTAATAATTTTAATTTCATAATCAAACAATATTTCTTAGTCAACAAGCATGTTTACGCTTTTAAGATTTTTTTACGTTTGTTTGATATCTGTAAATAAACTGAAATTAATTGTATTGGGGAAAAACGTATCTATATATTCTTATAAATGGCAATTAGGCAATAAGAAAAAGAATAAAACAAAAAATCAGGCAAAACAATATCGAAAAAATCAAAAATATTATAGAAAAAAAAAACAAGAACATGTGTAGAAACTCTGAATAGAAAATGCCGACAACAAATACACCAGATAAGAAATAAAATTGGATACTATAAACGACAAAAAACAGATAATACATAATAATATTTTAAAGACAACTACAGTCGGAAAAATGAAGGAATACCCATGAACGATCACAGCAATCACTTATTTTGTATTTGCTGTCTTTTTCTATAAATAACAAACATTTGTTATAGAAAAAAATAGCAAATACAAAATAAGTCATTGCTGTGATCGTTTATGGGTATTCTTTCATTTTTCCGACTGTACACAAAATTGTACTCGTCTACCACAGCAAACACGAAAACCACGATATGGAACGAAACATACCAAATGTAGTATGAGGATACCAAAGAGGAACGTAAAAATGACTTAAAACAGATAAAAATGAAAAAAGCTAATGTAGACGACGGAATAACAAAAGAAGATTACAGCTGGAGTTACTACTTTGGGGGTAGGTAAAATCTTAATGAAAAAGTATCCTTTTGGTGGTGCTCTTGGCAAAATGTGCAGGTACTTTTACTACACAAGAATAAAGGGAAACACAAACTCGAAAATTACAGACCAATAAGCCTGTTGCCACATCCGTACAAATTGATTACCACAATAATTACTATCATATTATCAAATAAGTTTAATTGTTTAATAGTTACCAGCCCGTTGAACAAGCGGTATTTTGCAAAGGTTATAGTAGCAGAGAACACCTAAAAATAATTAAGACGCAATAATTGATCCCAGATATAGAATACTCCTAAAACAAATATATATTAAAATGCAACTATGCAAACAAACAAACGTAGCAGAAGCTGTAACAAGCAAAATAAGAACAGAAATAGGAGTTAGACACGGAGACATTATCTCTCCAAAGTCATCGAAGACTTGCTGATAACATAGTACTCAGAAGTAAAAATACAGATGAAATAATCTATAAAACAAAAGTGATGACAAATCAAAATATCATAATATACTAAGATGGAAGTGAAATATAAAGTGCCGAAGAATATATTATACCTAGGTCACATGATCAAACTAAGCAAGTAGAATCAAACCGCAGAGATAACAACTAGAAAAATCCGAATAACTTGGGCAACAGTAGAAATGCTCAGTAGAAAACAGTAGAAAGTGTGTTGAAAAACAAAAAGATACCAATGAATCTAAAGAAAAGGATACTTAACAGTTGTCAATTATGACGTATTAAATGCAGACCACGACATATACAGGGTGTCCCAAAAAGATTGGTCATAAATTATACCACACATTCTGGGGTGAAAAATAGTTCGATTGAACCTAACTTACCTTAGTACAAATGTGATTATAAAAATAGTTACATTCCTTTGAAATTACAAAATGCAAATCGATTTTTTTCAATATATCGAAAACTATTAGAGATTTTTTATTGGAAATTAACGTGTATCATACTTATGGCAAGAACATTTTAACACAAAATTATAGTGAAGTTTGTCCATCCCATACAAATTTTATGGGGGTTTTGTTCCCTTAAACCCCCCCCAAACTTTTGTACACGTTCCAATTGATTCATTGTTGTGGTACCGTTAGTTAAACACAACATTTTTAAAACTTTTTTGCCTCCAATTATTTTTTCGATAAGCGAGTTTTTATCGAGATGCGGCTTCTTTTTTTGGGGTTTTCTTCCTTTAAACCCCCCAACAGTTTGTGTACGTTCCAATTAAACTATTATTGTGGTACCATTAGTTAAACACAGTGTTTTTAAAACTTTTTTGCTTCTTATTTTTTTGACAAGTCACGTTTTATCGAGATGTGGCTTCTTTTTTAAAATATACCTAAAAATGTAAATTATAAATTTTTCAGATTATTAATGAGGCGTTGAGAACCAGAGCGGACCATCCCACATAATTTAAAAAAATGCACCATTTTGTGTTTTCAGTAGCAGAAAACCTATTTATCAAAGCCAGAGTGGACTAAGTGAGCTACTATTATTCTATAATAGATGCCGCTACTGAAAAGCTTGGTCCAGTTGGTTGATTTTAATAATTTGTCGATGTCATACTGGATTATGCGGCTTAGTTCACTCTGGCAGATAGTTCAATTATTGTTTACTGTGGGTTGGTTCGATATAAATTACACGCGTTTTTGTGTAGGTATTAATATTTTGACTATTTAGTAGCATGACATAGTTTAATTTCAAAAGTATGGCATTACGTAGTTGTTAGTATGTATCTGTAGACGCCCATTGTAGACTCCTAAAAACTTGCGATTCTTTAGGAAATAAAATAAAATATGAAGTAGATCAAACAAAACTAAAATAATTAACTTTGAAACTAGAACTTCACCAGCGCAAAGCCCAACAACTACGAGATGCTATGGATCAGGTTGCAAAAATTTAATCCAAAAAGATGTTACAGTTATGGCCTTTGATCTTATGAAAACCCTACCTACACCCGTCATCTCTACCGGTATAACTTATTATAAGAGGCAATTATGGACATTCTGTCTAGGAGTTCATAATTTGCAGAAAAATGAAGACACCATGTTCATATGGGATGCACCGATTGCATCTTTTGGAGCCCAAGAGATGGAATTATGCCTGATATACTTATATGAAAAATAATGTAAAAACCAAAAAAGTTATAATGTATTCTGATGGCTGCAGAGGCCAGAACAGGAGTATTAAAATGACTTCAATTTGCAACTATATTGTCCATTCTCAAAAATTTGTGTTAGGAGAAATTCAACATAATTTTTGGGTTAGCAGTCATTATTTTCTCTCGTGCGATAGGGACTTCGGTCTTATTGAAAAAAATAAAAAAATCTTTCCTAATATTTACGTTTCCAATAACTGGCTTAATGTCATTTTAGGAGCAAAGAAAAAAATACATTTATAATAGTCCTAAGGGAAAAAGGAAACTTTTACTCTACCGTCGGTTTAGAAAAACTTATTACATACAAACAAAAAATAAGTTTAGAATCCTCAAAAGTAGAATGGATAAAAATACATTGCATTATAATAAAAAAAGAAGACTAATTTGTTGTATATTTTAAATATGGCATCAATGAGGTTCATGCTGTACAAAAATTTAGTATTCAGAAAAGAAAAATGTGTTAATGGAAGATTTCCAAAGACCAAAAAGAAAGATATTTTACAGTTAATTGAATTTATTTCACCTATCTATCATAACTTCTTTCAGTCTTTAAAATGTTCATTAGCAGCGCACGATGAAATTCCCATAGTTGATAAAAATTTTGAATAAAGTTTTCAATATTTAAAATTATGATTTTTTGGCCGGGCCGGCGTAGCGCAGGTGGTAGTGTGCTTGCCTCGCATGCCGGTGGTCCGGAGTTCAAATCCTACCGCCGGCAAGAACAACTAGACATTTTTAAAATGTCTATAGGCCCCAGGTCGACTCAGCCTGAATAAAATGAGGTAAAGCCAGGGGTAATAATAGGCGGTTGAAACGTAGCACTGGCCCTGTTACCTTCCTTGTATTCCGTAGGCCCTAGATATAGTAGACTACCCTGCTATACTCCCAAAGCCGCGTGCTGTATAAAATGGGAGACTATTATTATATGATTTTTTAAGTTAATTTATGCCGTAAAATGTTTATTTTATAATAAAATGATCAGGGCCCCCGTAAGGGTAACTGGCGCCTGTGTGCAAAAAAGGATTTTGGCGCCTCTTAAGGCATTTTGGATAATGTTTTTCTATTTATTTTTTGAAGGTAGGTAGGTAGGTAGGTTCTTGAAATAAAGCAAAAAACTGAACTTTAGAAGTCATACTTATAGTCCAGTCACTCACGGTAAAACATTGCAAAACCTCCGAATTTTAAAGAATTGCTTTCATTGGCATGGAATTTGGCATACACATACCTTTTATTGTGCGGATGTGTGCTTTTGCCCTGGATGTGATTTTCACCCCTTCTCGGTGGTAAAAAACATAGAAACGTTAAAAAAAGGAATTTGATAAAATGACTAATTTTAAGCAACTTTTGTTCTATAGAGTTTTTTCAGTAAGTTCAGTAAGTATTTTATCGAACAAAATGTTCTTACCAAAAATAAAGCTTATAAAAGAAAGTGAAAGTGTAACATTATTTTTTTTGTTTTTTAAGTTTCTAACTTCAAAATTAAGTAAGTTACGCTAAAAATAATGATGGTCCCTTTTTTAATAAAAAAAATCGTGAAAATCACAACCTAATTAGCGTCTGAAATGAAATTAATCGTTACCGCTTCACTACAAGTTACTTATGTATTGTTTATATTGATCTTAAGTTTCATCGGTTCAAAGTGCTTTTTTTTGTAAAGGCTGTTCTAGTTAAAAGGGCTTGAACGAGTCCTTAATCACGAGTGTATGCAAATTTTGAACAGCCATATCTTAACAAATTTTTGTTTTACAGGAAAACAAAAAATCCAAAATATTCAGAATAGAAAAACCTACATTTTTTAGTGCTTGAGATTTTTGGTATCACCAATAATTTTTAAGCTATTTAAAAAAAAGCAATTTATTTCAAGATAAAAAAAATTTTGTCTGAAAGATTTCTTTTACCAAAAAAAGGGACTAACTTTATTTTGAGCATAATTTACTTACTTTTGATGCTAGAAACTTTTTTAAAGAACAAATATAAAGCTTGTTTTAAACACTTCAAAGAAGTTTTAATGCGCTTTCCCCGAAATTCATTTTTTGGTTATTTCACGTTGAAATATTCGATTTGGAATTTGAAGAATAAGAAACTACTTTTCATTAGCTACAACTGTGCTTCTACTGGGTTTACAGACTTCATATGCCAGCCATTTTTGTAAGCTATTTTTTACTTATGTAAGCTATTTTTTTGATAAGGGCATTTTTTTCGATAAAATACTTACTTGTTTACGATAAAAAGAGGGTTTTTGTTAAAAAATTAACATATTCACTCGCAAATAACTCGAAAAGTATTAACTTAGTGAAAAAATTCTATAGAAAAAAAGTTCCTTAGAATTACTCAGTTTATCCAATTCCAGGCTTATTTTGAACGTATGTTTTTCACCCTCGAGAAGGGGTGGGAACCACCCCCAGTGTAAAAGCACACATCGGCACAATATCACTTTTTTTTCTTTGACTTGTTAGCTATGTGTATTATATGTATGCCAATGTGTATTTCATGTCAATGCAAGCGGTTCTTTAAAATTCACAGCAAAAATCGTGAGTAAATGGACTATTATTTGTAGACTAAAATATCAAAATGAAACAAACATAATAAAATCATAACAAAATAAATTAAAATGTCTGACTTCCGACATGGTCTTGCATATAGGAATCGGCAGTAACTGGAAGATATACCTACTAAGAAAATTTTGTGTGTATTTATTATACCTTTCCCTCTTTCCCTCCACTTTTTCTTGTATTATAAGGCGAAGTAGATGGAATATAGGTCCTCTAATTATTATATGGCCGAAGTATTCTGTTTTTCTCATGTTTTCTTCTATTTATACGTAATCCTATTTAATTTCTCAACTTTTATTTTAAAATTAATTTTTGTTTTTATTTCAAATTTTTTGCAATTTTTTACCCTGGGTTTTGGAGCCCCTAAAGGATGGCGCCCGTGTGCATTGCACACTTTGCACATATGGTAGCAGGGGCCCTGAAAATGATATTGAAATTAAAATATTTGTCTTATTTGGTTTTGGTCCAATAGGGAAAAACAAAAACTTTTATTAAAGCCAGAATGGATCAATTACTTATAATTTTACCAAAAATTAAGCGTTCTTAAAATAATTTTACCAGCATTAAAAAAATTAAGAAAAATCGAACAATTTTTAAACGCATTTATCTTCAATGAAGTTATTATGTGGATGGTCCGCTCTAGTTCTCAACGCCTCTTATTATCTCTATGTGGTGGATTCGACAAATATTCAAAATATGTCGCTAAACACTGGCTTATCGAAAAAGTACTAAGAAGCAAAAAAGTTTCAAAAATATTGTGTTTAACTAATGGTGCCACAATATTAATTTAATTGGAACGTACACAAAAGCTTGGGGGGGGGGTTTAAAGGAACAAAACCCCCACAAACTTTTATGGGGTGTACAAATTTCACTTTAATTTTTTTTAAGATGTTGCTGCCATAAGAATGCTGCATGTCAAATTTCAATAAAAAATCGCTAAGAGTTTTCGATATATGAAAAAAAATCGATTTTCATTTTGTAACTTCAAAGGGCTGTAACTTTTTTTGTGTGCACTATTGTATATAGGTAAGTGAGGTTCAATTAACCTAGTTTTGACCCCAGAATATGTGGTATAATTTATGACCAATCTTTTCGGGACACCCTGTATATTATGTAGTTATCAGTTAATAAATTAAGAACAACAGAGACGCCCATGGAACGAGCTATGTTAGGAGTTTCTCTGAGGGACCATATACGAAATAAGAACATGCGAAGCACCACGAAAGTGGAAGATGTAATTGGAAGAATGGCGCAAATGAAATGGAACTGTATACGACACGTGACACGACAAAACAAAGAAAGGTCGACGAGAAACATTGTACATTGGAGATCACGCGAGCACAGTAGGGATGGGAAAAACCTACCGGTTATAACCTAAAACCGGTTTTTTACTTCGCAATAACCGGTTTTACCGGTTGTTTTTGTGTCTCGGTTATAACCGGTTTTTCTTTTAAAAGGAATAACCAGTGAAAAACCGGATAAGTTTTTCTACCTCTGAAAAAATAATGAATTCGGAAAAAAAATATTGTTTATTTTAAATTCATTAATATTCTTGATTTGTTTAATGTTTATGTTCGTTAATGACTCTCACACTCACTGAAATAATATATGAAGGAATGTGAGAGACTGAATTGGCCATTTTGATGATCTTGAGAATAAGCATGTCTTGTTTGTTGAATTGGGTAATGCTATTAAATAAATATTATAATAAATATAGTAGCAATCAGTTGTGCAGTCATAGTTAGTTATAATTGTATAGATGCTATACACAAACGAACATAAACTTATTTTTTTTATCATTAAATATATAAACCGAGGAGAAAATAATAATTCCTGTGTAATCACTTAAAAAAATGAAAAAAGTTAAATAGTGTTGTGTATGTTGTGTAAAAAGGATTTAATTTTTTTTTGGAAATACAACAAATTTGCAGACACATTTAGGGCAATACATCTAGTTCAGAAGTTAAAAACTAACATCTCCGCTTATATTTGGAGCCGACATCAGAGACTTTTAAAAATATCTGCGGACATCCGAGTACCGAAACAGAGTACCTTAGCTGGTCTCTATCTATCTAATCAGCCCTAAACATCGATCCGTATTGACCCGGTGACATTTTGAACCGGTGTGTTACTTCAGGTCATCTGATCAACACAATTGTGGCCTGTCTCTTTTCCGTTTGTGGTTCCAGGGTCTCCAATGTATAATCATCTTAGTCCATCTTTTATCCTTCTGCCTTTAGGGTATGTTCTACGAACTTCCCTTTTAAGCTTGGCTACTTGGGTTGAGACATCTCTCACTTTTATTCTATTACGGTTTTTTTTTGTTATCGAAATTGTAGTGATTCTTGCTATTCAAAAACCCCATCACTAAAAAAATGGGGAAATTTCTTGTCCTAGTGTGCGCGAAGTAGAAATTTTAATCTAACCGAAAGCGAAGCCAATTTGACAACACTGATGACTGATTCCTATTTTCGATCCCAATTGGCTAGTTTGAACTTAAAGTTCCAACTTCCCTCTCCTCCTACGCAATACCCAATACACGCAAATCCCGTTTACACAGAGATGAGAGGGGGCTAATAACCGGCAAAATAACGCAAAAGGTGGAAAATATAATACATTGTGGAATAATGGAAAACTAGTAGAAAACAAAAGGAAATGAAACTAGTAGAAGTAGAAATTATCGGTATAAAAGTATAAATTAACATTACTTATATTCCATAGTTTCTCACCTTCAGATGTATCGGAGGAGTATGACAACTGTCACTGTGACAGTAGAATTTTATAAAATACTCCTGTCACAGACGTCTAAAGGTGAGAAACTATGTAATGTAATGTTAATTTATACAGTTATATCGATAATTTCCAGCTCTACTAGTTTCATCTCTTTTTATTACACAATGTATTATGTTTTCCATCTTTTGAACTATTTTGCCGGATATTAGAGCGCTAGTCACTGTATATCGATTGATTATCTTGGTCAATAATAAAAATCGCTCTGATGATTGCCAATCTTCGAAGCGGAGACGGCACCTAGAGAAGATTATTTTGCTATCGATACCGATATCGAATACTGATTCGAATGGAGTATCGCAAGTTAAAATGCAATGTAAATGTAACGTTGTAAACTATTAAGTATTGGATATTGATTAAAAAAACCGAAAACCGGTTTTTTAAATAACCGGTTTTTTGACCAGCTATAACCGCCAGGTTAAACAGTAAGTAAATAAACCGGTATAACCGAAAACCGGTGTTTTGTCAACAACCGCCATCACTAGAGCACAGTACTAGTAGAGAAAGACCACAACGATGGCTAGACGACATCAAACAGTGGGGAAAACTGGCAACAAAAAACCCAAAACAGTGCAAAGTGTAGAACTCATGGGGAAGCCTTTGTCCAGGAGTGAATGCAAACAGCCTGAAGAAGAAGAAGAAGAAGGAGATATATTATTATATTATAATGTATATTTATAAAGAATCTGTCTAGAAACTAATTAAAACTAATATTTTTTACTTTCTATTTCGTTTAAGGTATCTATTGACGTTACCGTCGGTGTAGCTGTTAGTACCAATAATTAATTTCAACAAATTTATTTAATATCAACGTCTAGTAAGTTGTTTAGTAAACAAAACACACGCAACTTATTTCGTGTCTAGATTAAATCTAGGACAGGTGACCCACTTAAATGGCAACATCATTAAGTAATCCATCGTACCAATGTCATTCAGCACGCTCGCATATTTCAACGTGTATTGTTCGTCCCGTCCACAGTGATTAATATAATAGACGAAGATGACTTCTTTCATAAATATAACGAAAAACATGCAAGATTAATAATGGACAGTATATTTAAATGATTAAAGTTTAAAAAACCTCTGAAATTGTTTTCTTATGGCATGTTTAAATATTATGTTTATATGGAATTAAGTAACACTTGGTTGTAATGAAACTTACAAAATAATTCTGAACTTCTTATAACCAACAAAGTTGTTAGCTAGTTATGCTTTTTCAAATTGACTTACTGGGCCTTGATCTTGTAGGTAATAGTAGTAGTTGACAAAAAACTTGAGGGTGGTATCTGTACCTTATTCTTTTTCTCCTTATTCTGTTCAATGTGCTTCCAGAAAGTTCTCTCATTGTTTTCGTGGTTTTTCCACTGGTCGTCTGTTTATTGGGCTCCTCCGGACTTATCAAAAATTCTCTTGCACTCTTTACTGCTGTATTTGTTGTCATTCGCCTTATGTAGTCGTTAAATTCTACTCTTTTGTTTTTTACCCAATTCCTAATGTTCTCCACCTCACATCTCCGTCGTATATCTGTACTACTTCTGTCCCATAGTGTGTTACCAACGATTTTTTGAAGAGTTTTCATCTATGCTGTTTCTAGCATTACTTTTGTTCTCTCTGTGCCAGGTCGTCTTTCTTCCGCATAGGTCATTATTGGTCAGATGAATGTTTTGTAAATTCTACCTTACATTTCTTTTCCGATATTTTAATTTTCCCAATTGTTTTCATTCTGGAAACCTGCTGCTCTGTTTGCTCTATTCAATTGATCTTCCACTTCTGTTTCGAGCTTTTCGTAGCTACATCTTCTTCAAGTGGCGATCATCAGGGCTATACGTATTTTCGAAACTGCTGACCGAAACAATTCGTTGTTGCTACAGCTATAGTAGATTCCCGCAGATTCTTTAGCCAGGAGTTTCGTCTTCTTCCTATGGACCTTTTTCCTGCTATCTTTCCCTGCATAATTATTCGAAGCAGTTCATATCTTTCGCCTCTTGTAATGTGTCCCAAGTATTGCAGTTTTCGTTTTTTGATCATAAATATGACTTCCTTTTCTTTATTCATTCTTCTCAAGACCTCGACGTTCGTGACTCTCTCCGTCCATGATATTCTCAAGATTCTGCGATACATCCACAGTTCAAATGCCTCTAATTTTTTGGTATCAATCTTTTTCAGCGTCCATGACTCCATTCCGTAGAACAGCACAGAGAGTACGTAACATCTCATCAGGCGTAGTTTCATTTCAAGGCTCAAATCTCTTCCACAGAACACTCTCTTCATTTTAGTGAATATGGATCTGGCTTTTTCTATTCTTATTTTGATTTCTGCTGAGCTATCGTTGTCTTTATTTATAAAAGTGCCTAAATATTTGTATTTGCTAACTCGATCGACAATTTCATTGTGTAAATATAAATTTTGGGCATTTCGTGTTGATTTCGATATTACCATAAATTTAGTTTTCTTTATGTTCTAAGATAGTCCATATTCTTCGCTGCAGTCTGCTATCTTATTCACCAATGTCTGTAGCTCTTCAAGTGTTTCTGCGATCAGAACGGTGTCGTCGGCAAATCTCAGGTTGTTTAATCTAACACCATTTATTTTAATACCTATGGATTGCTCAGAGAGTGTTCTATTCATTACGTCTTCGGAATAGAGATTAAACAGGGTTGGTGTCAGTATACACCCTTGTTTCATACCTCGCTTTATTTCAATTTCTTCAGTGGTATTATTCTCTACTCTCACTACTGCTTTCTGATTGTAGTACATATTTGCTATTAGTCGGATGTCTCGTTTATCAAAATTCTTTTCTGCCAGAAGTCTGATTAGATGGTCATGCCGCACTTTATCAAAGGCCTTGTTATGTTATAATCTATGAAACACATGAATACATCTTGATTTATGTCAAGACATCTTTGAGACATAACGTTCAGTGCAAACAACGCCTCTCTTGTTCCGAATCCATTTCGGAATCCAAACTGGGTATCATTGATGTCCATTTCCAGTGTTCTGTGTACTCTAGTGTGTATAATTTTCAGGAATATTTTCAGTACATGGCTCATCAAACTGATTGTACGGTACGGTAATCACTACATTGTTTGGCATTCATATTTTTTAGTATAATAACAAAGGTCGATAAAAGCCGTTCTTGTTGTATTTTTCCTGATGTATAAATGCTATTGAAAAGTTTAACTAAAGTGTGGATCGAGTCTTCTTCTACCAGTTTAAGGATTTCCGTTGGTATTTCATCTGGACCTGGGGCTTTACCGTTTTTCATTCTTTTTAGTGCGTACATTACTTCCTCTTTCGTTATTTCTGGACCTTCGTCTCCTTGTATGTTACTTAGTCCAGATTGTTGTCTGTCATCTGCAAAGAGTTCTCCAACATAGTTTTTTCATGTATTCAACTGTTGTTCTAGTTCTGTTATTGACATTATACAGTGTATTTGGCTGCTTACGTTTTTGTGTACCTGCAAGTTCTTTCACTTTTTTATGTACATTAAAAATATCATGTTTTGCCTGCAATTGCTCTATTTCTTCACATTTTCTTTTATAAAAATCTTCCTTTGCTGTTCTGATTTCTTTTTTGATTTCTTTCTGTATTTGTTTATACCTTTGTTCGTTTTTTCCTTTCATTATTCTCCGATTGTCCATGAGAAGAAGGATTTTATCAGTCATCAGCTGTCAGCAGTCAAGGATTTTAGTCAGTAGCTACATCATGTGATCCCTAGATATTAACCTCCATCACTTTATTATCTGACCCTCCAGGTCTAATTTACTTATTCGTAGATTTGCCGTTATAACCACGCATTTTGTCTTTAGTAATTTCCACATGGGACATTAACAAGTTAAATTCTTACGATTATATTTAAATAGGGTGATGCATACGTTGTAAATAATCTTCACTTTGAGTAATCAGTACTGCATCGTCTGCAAAGCAGATTATTTTAATTGTTCTCATATTTGGTATCCATTTTTGGTTCTTATTTTTTATTTATTAAACGCTTTTCTTTACTTCAATAGTTTGCATAAAATCTTTAGACGTTAATTTGACTGACTTGTCTTTAATGCAAATGAATGGAAATTTGCAGACATATGCATTCGCGGCAACAATACACTAATAGTCAATAAAAATTTTTTTTAATATTTATTAATTATTTAAATAAAACAAAAACGATTTTAATGAAAAATGCTTAAATTCTCTTGTTTTTTACAATGTAGAAACTTGAAACTTTTACGGATTGTATCTAATGATATGAACTATACATAATTTCACTTTTTACGTTAATTGTTTACGTTATGCTTCATAAATAAACAATAAAGTTTCAAATCTTGAACGCTTATATATTTGTTTATATATAAATCGGCGTTTATTCGTGTCAAATTTCAATACGATACGAAACAAAACTTCAACCAAAACTCGAATTCAAAAAATTCGTGTTTTTATCGTAGTTTTAGAAAAACCAATGCGGTAGAGACGTTTTGGGCTACAATTAACATTAGAACTCGTTTTGTCGTATTAATTAATTAAACGCTTTTCTTTAGTTCAATCGTTTGGGTCAAATCTTTGGACGTTAATTTGACTGCCTTTTCTTCAATGCGAATGACTAAAAATTTGCAGACATACCTATGCATTCGCGGGAACAATTCACGAATAGTCAATAAAAAATTTTTTGTTTGTTAATTGTTTAAATAAAATAAAAACAATTTTAACGGAAAATGCTTAAATTCTCATGTTTTTTACAATGAAGGAATTTGAAACTTTTACAGATTGTAGCTAATTATATGAACTATACATAATATCACTTTCTACGTTAATTGTTTACGTTATGCTTCATAAATAAACAATAAAGCTTCAAATTTTTTGCCGATTCCGACTACTTTTCATGTTTGTACATCATATGATTTATACATAAACATGACGATATATTTTAATGTTTGAAAAGTGTAAGACTAAAAATTAAAAAATTAAAAAATATTAAAAAAATATTTTTAAGAAACGCTTTTCTTTAGTTACGATTGACTAAAATTAAACATAATATCATAAAAAAATCAACTAAAAAGAAAATAATAAAAAAAAGTTGAAAAAATCACATTCGTTAAAGAAAAGTGTGGTGCGAAAACCGTTTGTTCCATGAAGACGTGCCACGCTTTTCTTTGACGAGTGTGTTAGATCGTTCAATTTTTTTGATTTTTTGCTTTTTAGTTGATTTTTTTATGATATGTTTAATTTTAGTCACTCGTAACTAAAGAAAAGCGTTTCTTAAATATATTTTTTTCATATTTTTTTATGTATTATTTCATTTTATCACATTTAACATCTACCGCATTAAATATTCTAGGATATATCTCATAAAAAGAGTAATAAAAAATTTTCAGCGAAGCCATATGTTATGTGAAAGTCTTTTATTTCCTATTTTAGATTATTTTCACTTTCTTCTAGTTCCCGTTTATCTTCATTTGGTACTCTTGAGAATGTTTTGTCTAGGCCTATATTTTCTAAAGTATCTGCAACTTAGACTGAAAGAAATTGATCTTGGATAGTCGTGTACTCTTCTTTTACCCTCAATCACAACCTCTTCATCAGAAAACAACAGAACATCCGAGTCATCCTCATTTGCTAAATAGTGCAAGAGGTCCTCTTCAGCCAGGGAATTTTTGTTTTTAGACATTTCCTGAAATAAAGAATAATCCATAACTAAAAATGAGTCGAAAATAAAAAAATTGGGTAAAATTTTTAAAATCCTGATAAAAATCATTTAAGCATGAAAGTGTTTTGCACCTTCACAGGGACATAACAGAAACACCCCCTTTATAAACTGCATACATCCTTAAAGGCAAAACTATTCATATACATACATATATAACAAAACCAATTTTTATGCTTATCAACTTTACAGTTTATAGATAGTTTTTGTTGATCCAAAACCAGATTTCTACATAATTATTAATGTACAACTTTCATAGCATAGTAAATTTACCCGAAACAGCTGAATATGTTGATCGGAAATGGTTTGATCTACCTATACTCATATACGTGCGCAGATTTTTAATTGGTTTAGAAAGGGTGTCCGTTGGAAGGTACAACGCTTGTTCGGCGGTCAGAAAGCAAAATCCTTGTATTTAATATTGTACAAAAAGTTGTACCTGTAAAGTAAACGGGCATTACATACATATCATACATTGTAATAATATGTAGTATATTGTTGCGTCATCTCTTGTTACGCCATTGATCGAAAACTCGAGGCGATTGCATAATATTTGCTGCTCTCCTGATGTTTATGAGAATCTTCACTGAATTCTAGAAACATTCCGAAGCATGAGGTGGGCTATATAAATGAGCAATTAGAATTTAGGAGCTAGTCTAATAAATTTATGTGTACCGCTAAATAAATAAAGAGGTATTATATAAGTTCATCGTGTTTTAGTGTTAGTGTTAGAAGACCGGAAATAAATTAAAATCAATATTACAGCATATGGAATTTATTAAAGGTTCGTGATAAAGTAGAACCATATACATATACAGGGTATTTGGCAAAGGATGGGCCATAGCTTAACCTTAGATTCCTGAGCTTAAAATAGGTCGATTTAAGCCAACTTACCTTAGTAAAAAAGTTGATAATAATCGAAATACAGGGTGTCAAATTTAAACTTTTATTTTATTTATTTTTGAATATTTCCTGACAGGCATGGGACAACAACACGAAATTTGGTAAGTGGTGCTGGTATTGCACAATCTACTAAATTATGTTAAACAAAACGTTTCTGGCTACTACCAGAGGCGTACGACGGGGAACGTGAATGGTTGACCCTTCCCAAATTCTACGCCACTGTCAGAATTGCTATTTTAGTGCAATTTTTTGATTATCCAATACTTCCTCTGTAGAAAACATACTCTTCATTCGTAATGATTAAGCCATTAGTTTTCGAGATATTTGAAAGTATCACGCATAATACATTAATCAAAATAAGTGTGCCTGTTCATTTTTAACTTCAAATATTTTGAAAACTAATGACATTATCGTTACGACTGAAGAGTATATTATTTGCATAGAAAGTGTTGGAGAATCTAAAAATTATGCTAAAATAGCAGTTTCATTAGTGGCGTAGAATTTGGGAAGGGTCAACCATTCACTTTCCCCTGTCGTACGCCTCTGGTAGTAGCCAGAAACGATTATTTAACATAATTTGGTAGGATGTACAGTGCCTACACTTTCTGCCAAGTATCACACGGATATGTCAAATTATTTTGAAGTATTCTTTTTTTTTTATAATTTATTCTTTATTTAAAATTTTAAGAAACATGTGTGCCCGGTACTATAAAACTATTTGACATATCCTTATGGTACCTACTTGGCAGAAAGTGTAGGTACTGTACAGGTGTACAGCCTATTAAATTATGTTTAATAAATCGTTTGTGGTTAATACCAGAGGCGTATGACAGGGGAAAGTGAATGGTTGACCCTTCCCAAATTCTACGCCACTGATGAAACTGCTATTTTACATAATTTTTAGATTCTCAAATGCTTCCTATGCAAATAATATACTCTTCATTCGTAACGATAAAGTCATTAGTTTTCGAGATATTTGAAGTTAAAAATGAAAATGCACACTTATTATGATTAATGTATTATGCTCCGTTTTTAGCTTCAAATATCTCGAAAACTAATGGCTTTATCGTTACGAATGAAGAGTATGTTATTTACATAGAAAGTATTGGAGAATTAAAAAAATTGCACTAAAATAGAAATTTCGCCAGTAGCGTAGAATTTGGGAAAGGTCAACCATTTACGTTCCCCCGTAGTACGCCTTTGGTAGTAGCCAGAAACGTTTGTTTAACATAATTTAGTAGGGTGTACAAGTGTACAGTACCAGCACCACTTACCAAATTTCGTGTTGTGGTCCCATGGCTGTCAGGAAATATTCAAAAATAAATAAAATAATAGTTTAAATTTGACACCCTATATTTCGGTTATTATCAACTTTTGTAAATACTAAGGTAAGTTAGCTTAAATCGACCTATTTTAACCTTAACCTCAGGAATCTAAGGTTAAGCTATGGCCTATTCTTTACTAAACACCCTGTATTTAGGAATACAAAACATTGTAATGATTTGAACATTATGTACAAGTATTACCGAAAGAGGGATATTAATATAAAAAAATTACACTCTGGAAATGATCTATTAGAAATATGTACCTACAGTCTACAGTAATACAGTCTACAGTAATAGTCAACGTCAAGGAAAGTAATTTTTTAATTCCAGTAACAATTAATAATTGTAATTAATAATTGTAATATAAACATATTATTTGAATTAAATATATCATGAGATTTGCCTAAAGTTGTAAAATTAAAACTACTTCACGATTTAAACTCAAAGTCTGAATCGGTTACGCGATTCTCGACATTAAAAAAAATTAGTTCTAATTTAATATTAAAAAAATTAGAATTAGAAACATAATATGGAATACGAATAAATGGAGAGCTCTTGAACCACTTGAGATATGCAGACGATATGGTCCTGATAACATATAAGAAGGAAGAGTTACAGAGGATGGTTGAGGAACTAGATAGAAAAGTGACAGAGGTAGGTCTAGAGATCAACTATTATAGTAAAGCTAAGACTACGACAAACCAAGAAGACAAATTAGAAATTAGTGGTCAAACAAAATAAATTAGAGCAGGTGGCAGAATACATATACCTAGGAGAGATAATAAAGCTGAACAGGGACAATTAAACAGAAAAAATAAAAAGAATAACTAGATTAGCATGGGCTTCATTTGGTACACTATAATATATTCTAAAAGATAAAATACCCTCAATATATGCGAACGAAAGTATTCAACCAGTGCATATTACCATTTATCACATGGCTCACAAACATGGACTTTCGCAAAGGAGAACATCCACAGGATATATAAAACACAAATACCAATGGAAAGGAAGATGATAGGTAGACGTCTTAAAGACAGGAAAAGAAACGCATGGATCAGAGAAAAAACAAAGGTAAACGATGTATGAAGACAAGAATTTCCCCGGTCACACTCTACGGCATAAAGGTGGAAGATGGAATAAGCTGATACACTGACGACCATGGGAACAGAATAGAAAAAGACGAAGACAGATGAGATGGACAAATGACCTTAAGAGATCGGCAGGAAAGGACTGGATGCAGATCGTCGAGAATATAGATCAATGGAGAATAACAGGGGAGATCTATGCCCAGGAATGGGCGTTTATGGCTGATTAGATAGATAGATAGATATTGTTCTGAAGCTATTTCCTTGTGGCATGTTTATGATTAACTATTTAGATGGGAAATAAGCCACAATTAAATTGAAAAATAATTTTATTAACGTTTCGAAGCTCAAATCGAGTTTCGTTGTCAAAATACAAAATACTACTAAAATAAAAAAACTGTTGTTGCTAAGTAAAAAAATTCTTCTAATAATTTATTTAATGTGACTCATTTATATTTACCATTCAGACGTATATTATACATTTTAAAGTAGAAGACCTTAAAATGATATCGCCAATATTTATGAGTTGCGTTCCTGGGACGACTTTACTAAAAGATAGTTCATTCGATTACATGAAATCAATCCCAACTCAAGAATATCCGTCAAAAAATCATAGTATGTGATATGTCTTTAAAAAGACAACCAAATGCAACGATGACAGTAAAATTCTCGCGTTAGAGATTCCATAGTAAATCACGAGGGAAAACCAGGAAAAAACTTCGTGATACTATCCCGACATCGTAAGTATTTGGTCTTACATTTAATTTACTTTCCAAAAACTAATACCAAATTCTGATTTTATTACGTTTAAATTATAAATAATATTAATAATACATAGTTATACAATAAATAATACTAAAATATAAAATTTGTACCAACTCGATATGTTATTGACTTACTAATCGTGGTATTTTCTTTCTATTGACTTCCTCTTTCAGTACGGGTAACCACATCCTACTGCATTCTACCGAGGAATTTGCGACAAAATTGGTTTCATTTAGCATAATTAGAGCTGCTTCTTTGATTTTTCTCTTTTTACTATCTGATTCTTTCAGGACTATATTTGAATCGCTCCACTGAACTCTATGTTCATTATCCCATGCGTGTTGACATATTTGAGATCTATCAAATTCTCTATTTTTAATATAAGACTGATGTTCACTTATTCTAACGTTTAATGGTCTTGATGTTTCACTTAAATAAAATTGTTCTCATTCACAAGGTATTTTATAAATGCAATTCTTTGTTCTTTCTTGTTCATTGTTAGGTTTAGTTTTAGATAGAATATATCTCAATGTGTTTTCTTTTTTGAATATTGTTGAAATGTTGAATTTATTTCCTATTGTTTTAACTTTGTCGGATAGTCCTTTTATATATGGTATTGATATTTTCCTCGTATTATTTCTTGTGAATGTTGTAGGATCCCGTTCTAAGTTGTTCTGTTCCATTCGATCCCATCTTGACAATTCCTTTTTTATAAACGATAACGGATAATCATTTTTTAATAAAACAGATGTTAACAATTGTTTTTCTTCTAAAAATGAATTTTCGTTAGAACAAGTAATTTTGTATCATATATATAAGGATTTAATGATTCCCTTTTTAACGTTGATGTTGTGATTTGATATGTAATAGAGATATCTGTTAGTGTGTGTTGGTTTTCTATACACTTGAGTCTCATATCCAGTATCCTTCTTTGAGACTAAAACATCGAGGAAAGGTAAATTACAAATTTAAATTAAAATTACAAAGGTAAATTAAAAAAAAATCAATTAATTGCAAATCAAATCACAACATCAACGTTAAAAAGGGAATCATTAAATCCTTATATGATAGAGTAGAGCCAAAATTATTTGTTCTAACGAAAATTCATTTTAAGGAGAAAAACAATTGTTAACATCTGTTTTATTAAAAAATGATTATCATTTACCGTTTATAAACAAGGAATTGTCAAGATGGGATCGAATGGAACAGAACAACTTAGAACGGGATCCTACAACATTCACAAGAAATAATACGAGGAAAATATCAATACCATATTATATAAAAGGACTATCCGAGAAACTTAAAGAAATAGGAAATAAATTCAACATTTCAACAATATTCAAAACAACAAACACATTGAGATCTATTCTATCTAAAACTAAACCTAAAAATGCACAAGAAAGAACAAAGAATTGCATTTATAAAATACCTTGTGAATGCGAACAATTCTATTTAGGTGAAACATCAAGACCATTAAACGTTAGAATAAGTGAACATCAGTCTTATATGAAAAATAGAGAATTTGATAGATCTTAAATATGTAAACACGCATGGGATAATGAACATAGAGTTCAGTGGAGCGACTCAAGTATAGTCCTGAAAGATTCAGATAGTAAAAAAGAGAAAAATCAAAGAATCAGCTCTAATTATGCTAAATGAAACCAATTGTGTCGCAAATTCCTCGGTAGAATGCAGTAGGATGTGGTTACCCATACTGAAAGAGGAAGTCAATTGAAAGAAAATACCACGATTAGTAAGTCCATAACATATCGAGTTAGTACAAATTTTATATTTTAGTATTACTTATTGTATATTTATGTATTATTAATATTATTTATAATTTAAACGTATTAAAGTCAGAATTTGGTATTAGTTTTTTGAAAGTAAATTAAATGTAAGACCAAATACTTACGATGTCGGGATAGTATCACGAGATTTTTTCCTGGTTTTCCCTCGTGATTTACTATGGAATCTCTAACGCGAGAATTTTACTGTCATCGTTGCATTTGGTTGTCTTTTTAAAGACAGATCACATGCTATGATTTTTTGTGACGGATATTCTTGAGTTGGGATTGATTTCATGTAATCGAATGAACTATCTTTTAGTAAAGTCGTCCCAGGAACGGAACTCATAAATATTGGCGTTATCATTTTAAAGTCTTCTACTTTAAAATGTATAATATACGTCTGAATTGCCAATATAAATGAGTCAGATTAAATAAATTATTAGAAGAATTTTTTTACTTAGCAACAACATTGTTAATAAAATTATGTTTTCAATTTAATTGTGGCTTATTTACCATCTAAATAGTTAAGATAGATAAATAGTTCTAATTTCACAATTGTGTACCTAAACTGACTAAAATAACTCCAAAATAATATTATTAATTTCTGATACAATTGTTGCATTTAGTTTTGGTTATTTCAGATTATTTTGACGTTTCGATTTCCACTGCGGAAATTGTTTTCAGTATTTTGTAATACTTGGTTTATTTTCCATATTAGTAATTTCTGTTGGAAGATTTATTTAATAAAGCATTTTATATTTATCTTTACCTGATTTTCTTTGTTTTTATAAGTTATTTTAAATAGATCCTTGAATCATAATAGAAATATCTAATTAGATTAAAAAACGGAAATTCATTATTATGTATAAGACATAAATTCAAACTATATTTTGAGATTGGTTGTATGGAACATGGTCAGAAAACAAATAACAAAAGAAACTATATTTCAAAGAAATCGCTAAATTTCCTTATACATGACATGGTTCACCCCACTGTGGCCTTTTCAGATGTAAAGCTACAACTAACTTAAAACTGTTAATGCGTATTGATTAACATTCTATAATTAGGACGATGAAGTGAGACCAGATAAATTTGGAAATAATTACAGACTGCAATCCTATGACAAATAGATATTTAACGATAGTCATGTCGTAAGATAACATTTTGCAATTAATAATAAAATTATGGCTTTACTTTATTATATCGTAAATATAGAAGGAAACCTACCAGTTATAATCATGTTTTTCTGACATTTATTGCCATGCAAACGTATATATTACTACAGGGAGGGGCTAAATTATGGAATAAATTAATTTTATCTAATATGGACGATTTTGGAGAAAAATTCCGAAAGGGTCGATTTTTAAATTACAATTTTTTGGCATATATTTCATACTAGTGATGTCATCCATCTAAGCGTGATGACGACATCGATGATTTTCTTTTAATAGGAATAAGGGTCGTGTGGTAGCTCATTTGAAAGGGCGTTCAATTCTCTCATCATTCTCTTTGCCTTATCCCTTCGCGGGGTCCGCTTTCCTAATTGCATTTCTCCTCACAATTCTATCTTGAGTCATATCAACGTTAATTCCCTTTACCAACATGTCCTGCCTTATCGTCTCCCACCAGGTCTTCTTTGGTCTTCCTCTCCTAGTCCTTCCAGGAATCTGGGCTTCAGCTATTCTTCGTATTGGGTGATTAACGTCTCGACGTTGAACATGACCAAACAACCATCCTAACCTATGCTCTCTCATTTTGGCATCAATCGATGCCACACCTAGACTTCCCCTAATATACTCATTTTTAATTTTATCCTTTTTTGTCACTCCACTCATCTATCTAAGCATTCTCATTTCCGCCACATGCATTCCTTGTTCCTCTTTCTATTTCACTACCCAACATTCAGTTCCGTACATCATAGCCGGTCTTATGGCTGTTTTATAGAATTTTTCCTTCAGTTTCCCTTCAGGGCGTTCAATTCTCTCTTCACCAATATAAACATAAATATCATTATTTATACAGGGTGGCCAAAAAATAATTTTTGAATTAAATTAATTGACGCAAAAAGAAGAATGTATGTAACTCAAAATACATTTTGTTGCTGTCAGAAAATAGAAAAAATGTTTATTTGCCAAATAAACATTGCTTTTCGCTTAAATTAAATGTTCAAACTGCCAAGAGGTAGGTGGGAGGCTGTTTGTGATTTAATTTAACAAAAAAATGTTTATTTCTGAAATAAACATTTTCTTTTCTATTTTTTGAGAGCAGTACAATGTATTTTGAGTTAAATAAATTACATACATTCTTCTTTCTGCGTCTTTTAACTAAATCAAAAATAATTTTTTGGGCACCCTGTATAAATAATGACATTAATATTTATATTACTGAGTAGAGAATTGAGCGCTCTTTCAAATGAGCTACTACACGACCCCTACTCCCATTTAAAAAATCATCGATGACGTCATCACGCTCAGATGTATGACGTCACTAGTATGAAATATATGCCAAAAATTGTAATTTAAAAATAAAAATCGACCTGTTTCGAAATTTTTTTCCAGAATCGTCCATTTTAGAAAAAATAAATTTATTTCACAATTTAGCCCCTCTCTGTATATCTTATTATCCGCGTGTATAGGTCGCAGCAGAGCCTCCTACAGTTACTGTAGGAGGCTGTGGTCGCAGTCGTTTCTTCATAAGGTTGTGTGAAAATCTTCCAAAATACCAGTCCAGGCCATATCGCCCGATAGGTGCAAGGGAATACTCGGCGTGTATTGGATTCACACTTCCTCCCATAAGAAGATCTTCATCTCTAATAATATTATTTTTTACTTTCTTCAATCTGCTGTGAATATCTTGCATCTAAATACGTAGTATTTGAATTTGGATAATTTAGAGAAATTCAGGGAGAAAATGGAAGAAGAGAGCAAAAATAACCAAAATCTATTCTACAGAACCCTGTAGACGATAAGAACACAAAAAAGCTATGTATTATACAGCATTTTAAAGATAAACATGGGAAAATAATAATAAATACAAAACAAGTAGTAAAACAAATGAAAATCCTTTGAAGAACTAATAATGGATATAAACCAAGACGACATTAATGAAGAAACGAAATAATATATTGAAAGATAACAAAGAAAACTCAATAATCTAGGAAGAACTGGAAGACCTTTGAAGTATGGAAAAGCTCGTGGAGTAGATAAAATAACAACAAAAATTATAAGAAACTGGAAAAATGGAAAACACATATTATATTAGAGAAACAAAAGCAAAATACAGTTTATGCTTCCTTTCGATTCATAGGAATGCACAATCCCTAGACAGCTGTTTCTGTCTTACAGACTTCCTCAATAGAGCTAACGTGCACACCTCTGAAGCAAAACGAAGCCAATCTCTCTATGTATATGTGGAATTTCAAAAATAATTTAAAATCCAAAAATAAAACAAAAATTCCATTTTTAATTCAGTTGCAATGCGAAGGGAAAACAATCTTATTTTTCACTTAAAATACGGAGAGCAGTCCAGCCCTCTGACGAATCGAAGATTTTCGACTCTTGCTCGAGTCTCATCGGAGAGAACGTAGGCCTGCTTCTCCATACTTCAAGTGATCAACACCGAGAGTTTATCCCCCACACCGCAACTGACGTGAATGGACTAGGTGACTAGCGTCATCTGGCAATTGAAATATGAAGTAGTTTTCAATCCTAATAACAATATTATTAATATTTAAAAATATTAAAATGGACCAATAAGTTTTCAATTTATCTTTTCAGTTTATTTATTTTATTCAAAATCTTTCAGTAATATTTTAATATTTTTAAATATTAATAATAGACCTGGATCCCGCGTAAGAAAAAAAAGTTGATTAATAGCAAGCTGAAAATTTGTTAATAGCTTAACGGTGTCTAGTCGGACAAACATTGATGCACGGGAACACTGAAACAGGGGAAGTTTTAACGGTGGAGCATGATAAACGTGTCGTCCTGACAAGTTTATGATGGTGAAAAATAGCAAGTTGTTTTTAAGTTTATTCAATAGTCAACGTTATATAATATATGAAAAAATGTTTGTCCGACAAAAAGGTTGGGCATTTTAACGAGTCCGACACGTAGAACATGTCACATCACAGGAACTATGTTGGTGATGAATAGCAGTCTGATTTTTGCATGAGAGTTTAATGAAAGGTTAAAAAAGCAATTGGAAGTTCTGTCGGATAAAATGAATGGGAAATTTTCCTAGTCGGACATTCTAAACATGTAAGATATAGACAAAAATGTTGGTGATAAATAGCAAGCTAATTTTAATTTGTTTATGTACAAATTATATTTTGTAACGCAAAAAGTTATATGTCGGACAAAAAGTTTGGGCAAATCGAAGGAAATAAATAAAAAACATTTTTCAGAATGACTTAGCCACATATTGATAAAGCTATTTTAGTTGTATATTATTATTTATATTCACATATCTGCATGTGCATATATATATATATATATATATATATATATATATATATATATATATATATATACATGCACACTCCAAAAACAGTGAGGTAAGTATCAATGCATGTATATATTGTAAAACAATTGTTTTTTGGGTGGAGTTTGTTCTAGATATTCTCAAAATGACAATAAAAAATGTCAAAGAACATGTGAAAGCAATCTCTTAGGGTTTTCTAATTAGGCGCATCAGAAAGTACGGAAAATTTTCTACAAAAAACGTTGTATACATTTTTTTTCATACGCAAACCTTAACCCTGTAAACGACATTGAAAAATGTGAAGAGTCTAAAACTTCGGTGCTTATAAGAATAGACGTAAATATGACACATTATGCTTAGAAGTATGTATTAGAACAGCGGTTCTCAATCTGTGGTACATGTACCAGTGGTGGTACATATCATTATTTGCGGTGGTACACAAAACGCAAAACTGTCAAAGTCGCCACTATTACAGTTAATTAGATTACCTATCTAGATAGGTAGTTATTTCAGTTAGGCGGTACCAAAAATATTAAAAAAAGTATTTTTTGGTACATGACTCAAAAAATTTGAGAACCACTGTATTAGAAGGCTGCATTTGTCAGTGTGACACTTTGTGCTATACAAAGTAGTATTTGAAAGTACATGGTCTCTGAGTTTCTGTTTGCCACGTGTGTTGGAAATTAAAATTTATATTAAATATGGAGTGTTTTTGTGTCTATTTTTGAGTGTCAACAGTTTAAATTTTAAGTCGCCAAATCAAAAGTGAAACCATTCAACGGAACATTTTTGAGTAATTGTCGAACATTTTACAAAGTTAGTAAAATACTTGGTCATCAATTCAATGAGGTTCAGTTGCCAGATAATTGTGAAAGTTCTATTGAATATCATTCTTCGTGCTATAATGCTTTGCTTGATTGAAAAAGGGTACCTAAATAAATTATTACTAAAATTGTATAACGTAATTTTTCTCAACTTTCTACAAATGAAATAATAATGTAATTAATATGTCACATGGCAAGAAATAATTTGCTGCCAAAATAAATCGATTAGTTTAAATTTGAAGTTACGATTGCAATTTATTATGAATTATTGTCAAAAGTGACAGTTTTTCTTAAATGGAAATGTATTCATAGACATAAGGGTAGACAGGGAATACAGTGCAAAAAGTCGATAGGTGGTCTATCTATCTCTTTTAACCAAGCGATCCCGCGCATGTGGCAGACAAAGATAGCTAGACCACTCAATCCATAATATAATTTGCCTGATCTACTATAAATGTATTACAGTGAGGTATCTCAATGATGTTGAGATAAATCGAAAGATATCGATTGTAATTGATTGCAGGTACTTTTGACATAGAATAATCACCCCTTATTGAAATTTCAAAAATTATTTTTTTAAATTGTCCGACTACAAAATCTACCCCTTATTTTTTTCCGACAACAGTCATTCTTGGTAAGGAATAATTTACTTAATTAAATTTCGTCTTTGTCGGAAAGCTATTTATCACCAGCATTTTTGTCTATATCTTACCTGTTTAGAATGTACGACTAGGAAAACTTCCCATTAATTTTGTCGGACAGAACTTCCAATTGCTTTTTTAACCTTTCATTAAACTCTCATGCAAAAATCAGACTGCTATTCATCACCAACATAATTCCTGTGATGTGACATGTTCTACGTGTCGGACTCGTTAAAATGCCCAACATTTTTGTCGGACAAACATTTTCGCATATATTACATAACGTTGGCTATCGAATAAACTTAAAAACAACTTGCTATTTTTCACAATCATAAACTTGTCAGGACGACAGGTTTATCATGCTCCACAGTTAAAACTTCCCATGTTCCAGTGTTCCCGTGAATCAAAGTTTGTCCGACTAGACACCGTTAAGCTATTAACAAATTTTCAGCTTGCTATTAATCAACTTTTCTTTCTTACGCGGGATCCAGGTCTATAATATTGTTATTAGGATTGAAAAACTACTTCATCTTTCAATTGCCAGATGACGCTAGTCACCTAGTCCATTCACGTCAGTTGCGGTGTGGGGGATAAACTCTCGGTGTTGATCACTTAAAGTATGGAGAAGCAGTCCTACGTTCTCTCCGATGAGACTCCAACAAGAGTCGAAAATCGTCGATTCAGATGGCTGGACTGCTCTCCGTATTTTAAGTGAAAAATAAGATTGTTTTGCCTTCGCATTGGAACTGAATTAAAAATGGAATTTTTATATTGGTCGTTACTTCTTTGAGTAACTTAGGTCCATTTTCTGTTGAAATTTACCAGCTGAACAGACGGGGTCGTGAATTGTAAGTTTTTTTAATTCCCTTTTGTCTTCGCTTCAGCATCCATCTGGCTTGCAAATTTTAGAATCCATGGAGGTGTTACCAAGAAAATGGACCAATAAATTTTCAATTTAAAAATCTTTTAGTAATATTTTAATATTTTTAAATATTAATTCAGAGGGCTGGACTGCTCTCCGTATTTTAAGTAAAAATAAGATTGTTTTGCCTTCGCATTGCAACTGAATTAAAAATGGAATTTTTATTTTATTTTTATATTGGTCGTTACTTCTTTGAGTAACTTAGGTCTATTTTCTGTTGGAATTTACCAGCTGAACAGACGGGGTCGTGAATTGTAAGTTTTTTTAATTCCCTCTTGTCTTCTTCGCTTCAGCATCCATCTGGCTTGCAAATTTTAGGAGCCATGGAGGTGTTACCAAGAAAATGGACCAATTCAATTTAAAAATCTTTTAGTAATATTTTAATATTTTTAAATATTAATAATATTGTTATTAGGATTGAAAACTATTTCATCTTTTAGTTTAAAATCCACTTTGGGACGCAATCAGCGATATCTCTTAAATAAAAACCAAACGTCTCAGATACAGAATCTACCATTATAATAGAAATTAAAATGGTAAATAATTATTTAAATCTGAAAACTTGTCTTGTTGGAAATTTTTTCTGGTACATCCTTAATCTGTGAATTTTACAATTTATAACACAACGGACGACGAATATAGAGAACGAAAAGGACCATATATGCAATAATATTCCGTTTTCATTCGTCAAGAAAAAGGTCAGAAATACAGTTCCTAGTACTCAAATCTGAGTAAAGGTAGAAAAGAAAAAGGCAGTTTATGCTCCTTTTCGATTCAGAATTTACTCAGATTTGAGTACCAGGAACTTTCTTGTTGAACTTTTCCTAGAAGAATGAAAACTAAATGTGACTGCATATAGTAGAGAGTGATTTTCGTTTTCTATATTCGTCGTCTGTTGTCTTATAAATTGTAAAACTCATAGATTAAGGATATACCAGAAATAATTTCCAACAAGAAAAGTTTTCAGATTTAAATAATGATTTACCATTTTAATTTGTATTATAATGGTGGATTCTGTATCTGAGACTTTTCGATTTTACATATTATATTACTAAAACCAATGAATAAAATATGGAAAAATGAAGATGTCCTGTAAGATTTAAAAAAGTCTCTAATAGAACCCATAAAATAAAAAAGGAAATATGAGAGACTGTAATAACTACCGAGGATTGACGTTGAATGTACATACATGTATGAAACTCTTAGAAAAAATAATAAACAAACGATTAAGAATAATGACATAACATACAGGGTGTAACGAAAATACAGGTCATAAAATTAATCACGTATTCTGGGACTAAAAATAGTTTGATTGAACCTAACTTACTTTAGTACAAATGTGCATATAAAAAAGTTACAACCCTTTGAAGTTACAAAATGAAAATCGATTTTTTCCAATATATCGAAAACTATTAAAGATTTTTTATTAAAAATGGACATATGGCATTTTTATGACAGTAGCATCTTAAGAAAAAATTATAGTGAAATTTGGACACCCTATAAAAATTTTATGGGGGTTTAGTTCCTTTAAACCCCCCCCCCAAACATTTGTGTACGTTCCAGTTAAATTATTATTGTAGTACCATTACTTAAACACAATATTTTTAAAACTTTTTTGGCTCTTAGTACTTTTTCGAAAAGTCATTTTTTATCGAGATACATATTTTGAATATTTGTCAAATCCACCACATATTATTTGTATATGGTTAATAGTGGAGTCACTGAAGGTGGATATGAGCTAGGGATGGCGGTTTTTGACAAAACACCGGTTTTCGGTTATACCGGTTTTTTTTTGCTTACGGTTTAACCTGGCGGTTATAACCGGCCAAAAAAACCGGTTTTTGGAAAAACTGGTTTTCGGTTTTTTAATCCAAGAGGTTACAAAGTTACATTTACAATATATTTTAGTTTGCGATACTCCATTCAACTCGATACCAATATGATCAAAATTAGTACTATCGAAAGAACATGTATTACTTTTAACACGCTTGTATATTTGTGGAATAGGTACATTTTAACTCATTGAATACTTCCTGTATGAGTAGTGTGACCAACTAGCCCGAAAAATTCGGGACATGGCCCGAATTACGAGGTCGTGTCCCGGCGTCCCTGATAAGGCTTCCGGGCCATCCGAATTTCCAACGTTTTGGTAAAATTGTATTTTCAAATTTTGAATATGTTATTCTTCTAAGAATTCACATTAAATTGAATTGGTGGGACGAAAAAAATCGACAATTTCTAGAGTTCAATACTAACACCACATTCAAAACACATGCATTTTATATCGTGGTATAATAAATTATTATAGTTCTACGAAAACTCAAACTCTGGACTTTTTTCCGTTTCTGTATTTTAATTATCGTCTTCTGAAAAGACGATTTAAAAACATGAATATGTACTAATGATAACTATATTTTTATAAGTTTCTATTTACATGGAAGTCCAACATCAGTTGATTTTATAATTTTTCCTATTTTGAGAACGCAATTTCCGGATTGGAAGTCGAAACACCAAAAACTAAAAAAATGTGATTATCATTACAACTCATCCCATCAAGAAAATTTTTATCAACATAAAAATGTTAAATAATCTATAAAATGATGATATTAAAGTTCTATATTACAAAAAAATAGCCCGATTTTCATTGAAAAGTCCCGGATTTCAGGTATTTTTTTTCAGCCTTATCCCGAATTCGACTGAATTGGAGTTGGTCATACTATGTATGAGTGTATCGTTTTGAAAACGTAGCGAAATTCTAGCGAAAAATGAATTCGTATTCGTCATCAGTAATTCGATATTCATAGTCAGAGCATTATTTTTGGTAATCAGAAAAAGTCATTCATCCACTTTCAATGTCAAGAGTTAAGTGTGAAAAATAGATGATCTTTGCGTCTAATTCAACCAGATCACTTCTTATGTAAATATTATGATTACAAATACCTTTTCAAGGAAATATTATAATAAAACTTAATAATTGTTTCTGGCTGGTGTGAGAGTGCACTTTCAGTTTGCTTCTGTATTTTATAAAATAAAATAAAATTTGAATTATGGTTTTGTTTGGAATAATTACTTGAGAATAATAATTATGATTGGGATCCAAAATAATACCTAACCTAATCCTAATCACCGTAAAAACCTAATAACCGGTTTTTACTTTAAAAAGAAAAAACCGGTTATAACCGGGACAAAAAAACAACCTGTAAAACCGGTTATTGCGAAGTAAAAAACCGGTTTTAGGTTTAAACCGGTAGGTTTTTCCCATTACTAATATGAGCTATTACCTCCGATTTCGTTCAACCTCCATCGATTTGCATGAAAATTGGTGAGTGGTTAGAGGATATCTCAGGAATCAAAGGTGACAAGGTGCCAACTTGCGCTTTTACCCTGGGGGTGAATGCCACCCCTTCTCGGTGTGAAAATTATTTTATTAAAAATAACCCCATAATTAGATAGGGGGGACAAATTCTAAGCAAAATTTGTTATATAAAGTTATTAAAATAAATCAAACTTTTTGAGTTATTAAAGATCAAACATTTTAATTTTTCGTAAGAAAAATGCATGTTTTTATCCGATTTTTCATAGATAACTTAAAAACCATAAGTTTTTAAAAAAAAAGTTATTATTACCAAAATTGAAGCTAATAAAAAATTTAATAAACTCCTTACTAAAAAACCTTTTAATATTAACTAAAAGTGAGTTATAGGTAATTTAATGCATACTTTTTTCGGCGAGTACCCAAATCTAAGTATTTAAGCTTAAATTACGGGAAAATGATTCATTTTATAACATAAACTTATTTTAAGCATTTTTGAAAGTACTTAGAAATATCTATCATTTGAGACACCGAACAAGTTAATAACATTAAAATTTATGCTCCAAAAATTTTTCAAACTTTTTCTTTTAAAAATTTTTCCAAAAAATGTTACGGTTTTTTTTAATAATTCCGTTAATTTTTAAGATATCAGGTTAAACTAAAAACGGTTTGAAAGTTAATTCCAAAGGCTATTAAAACGCGTTAAACTTAATGTTTTAAACCCCTTACTTTTTTAAAAATCTAAGAAAAAATGGCCACGGTTACATGGTACTCGCAGCAAAATTTAAGCTTTAAACGTTTCTATGTCGGTTATTTTTCACCTTATAGAAATGGTAGTCTGGTTACTCACCATTTTTTACGTATATTGAGTATTTTTATAGTTGTTATCAAAAGAAAATGAAAATGACGATAATTTTAAAACTTCTGATTTTTTTAAATTATATCTTTTTTTTTTTTCAAAAGTATGCATTCTAAACCGGTTAAAATTGTTAAAATTATTACTTATGCTAATACAAAGAAATTTCTGTAAGGATTACTATAAATTTTAATTTTTGTGGAAATAGCGTATGTTTTATTTTCCACTTTTTCCTAAAAAATTTAAAACGGTTCTCTTAGTTTCATCATAACTTGCTTAATTTTGATGCTATTAACTTCTTCTGGAGCTCATTTGTTAGGTATTCTGAAGTACTTTGATAAGTGTTTTGCAGGTATATTTTATAAAATGCATCGTTTTCCCGTAATTTAGCTTGAAGACTTAGATTTGAGTACTCATCGAAAAAAATATACATTCAATTACCCATAACTCACTTTTAATTAACATTATTTTAGTACTTTGAGTGAATAGTGTATTCAATTTTTTATTGTCTCCAATTTTGGTAAGAATAACTTTTTTGTAGAAGATAATGTTTTTGAGTTAAACGTGAAAAACAGCTTTAAAACATGCATTTTTTTACGAGAAAATAAAATGTTTGATCTTTATTAACTAAAAAAGAATTTGTTTCTCTATCGATTTATGGTATTATTTTTAATAAAATAATTGTCACCCCAGAAAAGGGGTGGCATCCGCCCCCAGCGTAAAAGAGCAAGTTGGCATCATGTCACCTTGTTTGCCTTATCGAAAAAATACTAAGAGGCAAAAAGTTTAGGAATATTAAATTTAACTAATGGCACCACAATAATAACTTAATTGAGACGTACACAAAAGTTTAGGGGGTTTAAGGGAACAAAACCCCCATAAAATTTTTATGGGGTGCACAAATTTCACTATAATTTTTCTTTAACATACTCCTGCCATAAGAATGCCACATATCCATCAATAAAAAATCTCTAATAGTTTTCGAGATATTCGACAAAATCGATTTTCATTTTGTAACTTCAAAGGGCTATAACTTTTTTTATGTGCATATTTGTACTAAGGTAAGTTAGGTTCATTCGAATTATTTTTGGTCCCAGAATATGTGACATAATTTATGACCTGTATTTTTGTTACACCCTGTACATTAGATGAAGCACAAAGTATTTTGTATTTTGACAACGAAACCCGACTTGGGTTTCGAAACGTTAATAAATTAATTTTTTAGTAAAATTGTGGCTTATTTCCCATAGAAAATACTTAATTATAAAAATGCCACCAGGAAATAGCTTCAGAACAACATTAAGCACAAAGTGGATTTAGAAGTACTAGAAGTATACAGGATCATACTTTAAAACAGGTAACACAAAGCGCTGCAAGAGAAAAAGAAAATATACGTAGCATTTCGTGACCTAAAAAAAAACCTTAGATAAAACACCAAGACAAAAACTACGGAAAAGACTAAGAGAAGACCAATACCATAATTAGTAATAATTCAACATCAGATACGTTTACAAGAAATGAAGGTTTAAGCACTTAACCCCACACTATTTCTAATAGTCCAGCAAATGAAGCATTTTGGCTCGCAATTTTTTCGTCCAGCATGGATTTACTTGAAATTTTCACAGAAGGTAGGGAATAGTCCAAGGATCATTTTCTATGCCATGCCGCTGTACGCTAAATCCTTGGGGGTGGTTGCCACCCCATCTCGCGGGTGGGATTTTTTTATGCCATTTTAACCATGTAAATCGATGTAAAATGTAATTCTAAAAAAATGTTTTTACATTTTCTTCGTAAAACTAAGATTTTTCGAGTTATTAGCGGTTGAAGTTTTTCGACGAAAAAATCGACTTTTTTAGAGGGTTTTATTGAGAATAACTCGGAAAATATGCATTTAATCAAAAAAACTGTATATATCAAAATTGTATCTTTTAGTAACACAAACCAAATTATTTTTCTATAATATTTTTATGATCAATACAAACCGGTACACAGCATGTTAAACGTTAGCTTTTTCGTCAAATGCATAATTTGAAATATTCAAAGCCAAATAACGGGAAAACTTTGCATTTTTTCGAGGAAAACTTAAATTATATTTTTTCAAGTATGCAATTCGATCTTTAAAAAAAATAATAAAAAGATTCTAGCCTAAAAATTGAAAGACTTATGATCAAAAAAAGGTCGGTACCTTCTTTTCTCTACGAAAAAATCAGTGAAAACAACCCCGTAACTACCCTCCTAATTAAAAATGGTTCTTCATCTTTCTGTAATTCCTTTTATATTTGTAATATCTATACACCCAAGAAGTTTGACCTATTTAAAAGGCCTAACTTTAGAACAATTGGAGTTTAAAGAAAAATTGATTTTTTGCAATTTCGTATTTTTCTTCAAGATATCTCCGAAAATACTGAAAAAACGAAAAAATGATAGACTATACTAATTGTAGCTTTTTTAATAGCTAAAATTTCAAAATTGTTTATAAGTAAGCAAAAAATCGACATGTTTTTGCTAAACATTTTTACACTGTTTAAAATTACTTTTTGTCATTTTTTTAAATTAAGTTAATAATATAAATGTTCTTATTTCATAAACTATCCGAAGTATTACTGTAACCTCATAATTTTCTGACTTATAGTGTTGCAAAAAAAATGAATTTGGGATAAACAGATTAAATAACTTTTAAACTATTAAACCAATTGCTTTGAAATTTAGGATATAATTTAAACACAAGAAGTCTCAGCATTCCGTGTAATAAGAAGGTTCTAACCAGTGTTCCCAGATGACTTTTTTGAGGATCAGGAGGTGTCGCCACGAACGATCAGGAGATTTCAGGAGACTCGCTCGCCTCAAAAATTGGTAGAATTCTGTAGTTTCAGTCTTTACGTTTATAGATAGGCAACTAGATGTCGCCACGAAAAATCAGTAGAATCAGTTGTTGTACAATAGGGCTTTTCATTCACAGTCATTTGTTTCGAGCTTCTGTCATGTGTCACATAATATTAATATATCTACGTCATACGTTATTGATATATACCAATGATACAAACCAAAGACGTATGGCGTAGATATATTAATATTATGTGACACATGACAGAAGCTCGAAACAAATGACAGTCGATGAAAAGCCCTATACACAGAAAATAGCTGATTAAGTACCATCTGTTGACTTTTGGGGGAAATGCAACTCTATAAAATAAGGGACGGCTGTGGCAACGCTAGATGGCGGCTAAAGCATAAAAATAAAAAAAAAATAAAATAGGATAAAATTCTGAAAAATTCAAACTCCATACAAAACCGTTCTTGAATCGTTACGCGCATGCGCAATGGCGAATAATGCTGCGCAGTAACACATTTTTCGTTACTGCGCATCCTCGTAATCATTCAAGAACGGTTTTGTATCGAGTTGGAACAAAACCAGATGATTTTCAGAATTTCATCACTTCATCAGGAGGTTTAAGGACGCCATCAGTAGATCAGGAGGCGAGTGTCGCCATCAGTAGGTCTCCTGAAATTTCAGGAGGTCTGAGAACACTGGTTCTAACTTAATTTTTACATAAGTTATGAACATTTAAAAATCTCAAAATTTATGACTTATTTTGCAATTTTCTAAGCACCAAATAAGGATAGACATATTCAGCAAACGCCATATTGAAGTTTTTTACATGATTTATGAGTTTCTTATTCTCAAATTTGTTTAGAATACATCACTTTTTAATAATAGACGAAAAAAGCGAAAATTTACTGTTTTTTGATGTGTCACGAGAAAAATCTTATTTCTCTGGACTTAAGGTGGTTGACGATTCACAAGAACGGAATAACACAATTCAATTTTAAGCCGCCTGCCTTTTCTCCAAGGAACACAGATATAAGGATTGAACTGAAACCACAACCTACATTGCAGTTTATAGAACTGTAGAACCGAGACAACTGAGTTGGTATGGTCATTTACATCGGATGAAATATACCATACTAGTTAGAAGAGTGTGGGAAGCAAAATTATTGTAAAACAAAAAAGAGGAAGACCGAGACAGATATGGAATGAAGCAATCGGTAAGATATTGGACAGAAGAGGAGTGACATGGACAGAAGCAAAAATGTTGACACGAAACCACAAACAATGGAAGACACTTGTTAAGAAGTAAATTAAACCTTACACTATTTTTGGTCACATTTATATATAACATTTTTAATATTTTTCTACCTCACAACGTTTCATGTGATAATTTTCCTAGACATCATTATATTTTAATGATAGGTACTTAATTTCAACAGATTGACATCATTGGTAACTGTCGTGATTAGGTACTAAAACATTGGAAAATTTTTCCATTTTCTAATATATGAGTCATATGAGGACGTACTAATATTTTATTTTTTTTTTAATTTTTATCTTCAGTTACTAGAACTAGTTGACGTCTGCATTTACTCCCATCGACAATGATTTATTTGCTGTTTCCATTATAGTTGTAATTCTATGGTTATTTATAACGTAGGAATTCCATAATTTGTAGTAATAGAATAATATTTGTAGTGTCGCGGAACTTTCATAAGTAGTTTTTTAATTGATTATGGTATAAATTTCTACTTTGTGGTTAATTTTCCGCACCTGTCTCAGCAATAATTATCTTGTATAATACATATAATTATTCGGATTAAGACATCATTATCTTCTGTGGGAGTGTTTAAATGAATTTTACAACGATCTTATTTAAAAAACTTAAAACTAGACCAAGACAATGAAATAAACTAACAATTTAATGTTATTTGGTTATTTATTATGCATGGATTGCAGTTTTTAGTTATATCTGTATTTCTTTTCTGCTTCTGTATATAATATGTATATATAAATTGTATAGAAGTATGTAAATTTAAAATAAATGTAAAAATTATTTTAGGATGGGGAAAAAGGATTTATTTCGCGACCGTCATCTCTTCGGCGAAATAAATTTTGTACGTATCTGTATTATGTGTATCTATACATAAATTTTATAAAAGTATTTAAATTTTAAATTAATGTTAAACCTATTTTTGGATGGGGAAAAAAATTTATTTCGCGACAGTCACCGCGACCGTCATCTCTTCGGCGAAATAAATTTTGTTACGTATATGTATTGAAGTGAAAACTTCTCTAGGGACGTTGTGCACTTTTTTGATGGCAAAAAGTATTAAATTGGCGACCGTCATCGCTTCGAAGAGATACATTTTTGAAGTGAAAACTTTTTGAGGGTCGTTGTGCACTTTTTGGATGGGGAAAAAGTATTAAATTAGCGACCGTCATCGCGACCGTCATCGCTCCGACGAAATAAATTTTTGAAGTGAAAACTTCTTTAGGGACGTTGTGCACTTTTGGATGGGAAAAAGTAATAAATTAGCGACCGTCATCGCTTCGACGAAATAAACATTTGAAGTGAAAACTTCTTTAGGGACGTTGTCCTCTTTTTGGATGGAAAAAAGTATTAAATTAGCGACCGCCATCGCGACCGTTATCGCTTCGATGAAATAAATTTTTGAAGTGAAAACTTCTTTAGGGACGTTGTGCACTTTTTGGCTGGGAAAAAGTAATACATTAGCCACCGTCATCGCTTCGACGAAATAAATATTTGAAGTGAAACTTCTTTAGGGACGTTGTGCACTTTTGCGATGGAAAAAAGTATTAAATTAGCGACTGTCATCGCTTCGATGAAATAAATTTTTTAAGTGAAAACTTCTTGAGGGACGTTGTGCACTTTTTGGATGGAGAAAAATTATTACATTAGCGACCGTCATTGCTTCGACAAAATCAATTTTTTAAGTGAAAATTTCTTTAGGGACGTTGTGCACTTTTTGGATGGGGGAAAAGTATTGAATTAGGGACCGTCATCGCGACCGTCATCGCTTCGATGAAATACATTTTTGAAGTGAAAACTTCTTTAGGGACGTTGTGCACTTTTTGGATGGGAAAAAGTATTAAATTAGCGACCGTCATCGCGACCGTCATCGCTTCGACGAAATAAATATTTGAAGTGAAGACTTCTTGAGGAACGTTGTGCACTTTTTGGGAGGAGAAAAAGTATTAAATTAGCGACCGTCATCGTTTCGACGAAATAAATTTTTGAATTGAAAATTTCTTTACGGATGTTGTGCACTTGGTTGTGCACTTCTTGGATGAGGAAAAATATTGAATTTGCGACCGTCATCACTTCGTTGAAATAAACTTTGTACGTATATAAATTATGTGTATGTATATATAAATAGCATAAGGCATACACATCGCGTATATGATATAGGTATAGCACTTCTTTTTGGATGGGGAAAAAGCATTGAGCTCGTAATTTATATACTATAAGGAGTTTTCACTTCTGTCGGCACTCCCACGAGTGCCTTAAATTTTTTTTTATTTAGTTCATTCGTTTATACACTGTTCGTTACATTTTCTTTCATGTCTTCACTACCCTTTCGATCTCTCAGCGTATTTCCTGTAATTCTTCTCAGTACTCTCATCTCGGTCGTTTCCGATAGCCTTTGTGTTATGGCTGTGTCGAGTCTTGTTTCTGATGCATAAGTAACTATTGGTGTTACACTGCCTTTATAAATTCTTAAATTCATCTCAGTGTGAACATGTCGGTTTCACCATAGTTAATAAGGGATCCTGCCAGTTTATTTGCGTTATTTACTTGATCCCCCACTTCTTTGTAGTGGTCTCCATTGCTGAACTGTGAAATTCCGAGGTATTTTATCTCCATTACTTGTCCAATACTAATGCCATCAATTTATATTTTACATCTGATTGGTTACTTGCTGATTTTGTTTTGGTTTATGAGATGAAATTGTCATATTGTCATATAAGTTTTTTTGTTTCTATGTTAGACCTGTGGACAAGTCTTTGCAGACTATCTACATCTTGAGCTATCAATGCTGCGTCGTCTGCGTAACAGAGTATGTTTACTTCTTTGTTTACCATTCTATATCCTTTTCCTTTGTTGCCACTTTTGATGAGTTCATAAATGACTAAATTGAAAAGAATAGGGCTGAATGAGTCCCCCTGTCTTATTTCGCGGACTATATCTCTAGGTTCTATTGTTAAGTTGCCTATCTATTCTGACTTCCATTTTGTTGTTTTGGTAGATTTCTCCTCATTCGCAGTAAAACTACTTCAGTTCTTATAAATACCAGCCGACTAATTAAAAATAAAATATGCTGCTTAGTTCTTATTGGTAAGGTCCCATATTTATTGAAGTATGGAAGTAAATCCACATACATCGGTTTTATCGGAGTTTGATGAAATATGATAATGCTATTAGAAAATGAATCAACATGTAGATATACTTACAATCAACCAAACTTATATGGAATCATCTGATAATTTTTATTATTTGATGCGAATTTATGCTAAATTAAATTTACTTTCATCGCATCTCTCAGTATCCTCATCATCATCCTGCCTTCTGCATCCAAAGTTGAACATAGCCCCCCCCTAATTTCTTCCAGTTTTGTCGATCTTGGGCTTCCTGCAACCAATTCTCAGCAATCCTTTTGACGTCGTCTGTCTACCTCTACTTCTTCTGTCTGCTCTTGGGCTTTTTTGGGTCCTTCAACCATGCTTCTCGCTCTATGACATCTGTGACGCCTTCCCTTTTTCTGATTTGTTCGTTACTGACCCTGTATCTGAGAGTCAGTCCAAGTAGTGACCGTTCCATTCTTCTTTGGGTCACTCTAAGTTTGGTTGCTGTGGCCTGGGTTAACGATAGTTTTTCGGCACTGTAAGACATGACTGGAAGCACATATTGGTCGAAAGTCTTCTTTTTCAAATTATTTGGCAAGTTGTTCTTGAATATGTCTGATAGAGCTCCAATATGCGGCCTATGCTAAGGTGATCTTTCTTTGTAATTTGGCAGTTTGATTGTCCCTGGAAATTTGGATTTCGTGCCCTAAGTATTTATATTTATGGACCAATGCTATTTCGTTGACGTCAACTTCTAGATTATCGCTTGGTACCAGGTTTGTGATGTGTTGTGTCTTTCCAAAATTTATGTTTAAACTAACTTTCTTACAGGCGGCATCTAACTCAGTAAGCAGAGTTCTAATCTCTTTTAAGTTGTTTGTTATAAGGACTATGTCGTCTGCAAATCGTAGGTGGGAGAGTCTTTCGCCGTCGACATTTATTACTTTGGCGTCTCATTCCAATTGTTTAAAAGCATGTTCAAGTACTGCCGTAAAGAGTTTGAGAGATAACATGTGTCCCTGTCTAGTGCCTCTTTTAAGTTTTATAGATTTGGTATCTTTGTGTAGTCGGACGGTCATGGTTACATTATTGTATAATATGTTCGCTATCAGTTTGGAGTACCGATAATGTATATGACTTTCCTCTAACGCTCTCATTATGCTCTCAATTTCTATTTTTCTATTGGGACCGTGCAAGTTCGGTAAAGCGACACCTATTTCTGCGCTCTGCAACTTTATTCGCACTTTTAATTATATTGGCCAATTATATTAGTCCTGGTTACTGGATAATTGTCAAGGCCATAGTCCAAAAAAATAATAAGAAGAAAAAATAAGATTCAGGTTTTGTTATTAAAACGTAAACAATTGTATGTAGTAAATAAAAGTAGTTATTAAAATGCAGTACTGCAAGCAAAATATAATTAATTAAATTTACCTTTATATAATAATTGCATATCATATCAATATTGTGGAGCAACATATAATTTTTCTTCTTCAATGACAGTAGATATGAAATGTACGTCAATTTGACAATTTCAACTGACAATATGAATTATTTAAGAAAGTTGCAATATTTCTCCGCTATTCGCGCACAATCGTTCTCAATTCCCTTCCAAGTACTTGCACACCGCGAATAATTCCTTTTATGCAGTGTAGGTGGTCGTTAGTGCCAAAGTTTTTCATAAAACCTGCCTGTTCTGTAGGTTGGTAAAAATTTAATTTAGTTTCCAGTCTATTTGTTATTATTCTTGTGAAAAACTTGTAGAGGTTGTCTTGTTGTCTAATAGGCTTATAGGCCAGTAGTTCTCGAGGTCTGTTGGATCGCTCTTTTTGTGTGAGGAGCCTAACAATAGGTTATTGTAGAACCTAATCAACATACCTGCGAACTGTTAAAGTTGGCTGGATGGAAATTAAAGGATTTTTGTTACCGATCATAATTTCTCCCCACAACATGACCCTTCCTCTTTTATATTTGTGAACAAATCTGGCAGTTTTCGTTTTTGCTTGTCTTCCTCGACCTCTAAGTACACGAATTCGTTAATCATCTGATTTTACCACAGCCTCCTACATTTACAAGCCATGAAGTAGAAATTTGGCAACGTCAAATGGTAGTCCTATTCGAATGCGGCCAGCTGATTGCAGTGCATTGTAAATGTGTGGCAGCTATGTGTAAATTATATTTTTGTACTTAATATTAAGTGTTTTTATGTGTCTAGGAAGTTATTTAAGTTATCTTATTGGACTAATATTATTGATATTGTACTAAAGGTTGAAATAAACTCAAAGTACCTAACTACCTAAGTAAAAACAAATAACATAAACATTGTTACGTTGTGTGTCGAATTTTATTCTCAGTATTTACAAAGAATCTTTGGTATTTATTAACGCAATGTTTAATTATTTTTTTATATTAATCCTTAAGGCAATTAAATCACAGTTTTTGCGACAACAGTCGAAATGCCACGAAAGCTTAAATGTTTTATTTTTTTCATTTATTAGATGCCGAGACATTACCTCGATGCCAAAGTAATTACACCAGCATTCTGAAGTTGGAAGGGCCTGTAAGCACAAGATAGATCATAAGACATTAATATGGCCAGTCTGGAAAGTGCTCGGTATGATGTAAACTTTACAAAAAAATGTATTTGTGAACAAAGCGCAAAATATATTTATCTTGTTGCATCAAAAATCTTAAGAAATATAATTTTAAATAATTTTACTAAAAATGAAAATAATAGTAACCATGCAAAAAAAGCAGATAGGTAAACGTAAAAATAAAAAAATAAAAGGAACTGTTGAAATTGTACCCAAGAAAAGAAAATTATCAACATTAACAAAATAATAGTCATTTTTAGTCAAGTCCAACTTAAGTGGCATTCAGACTATGATTGTTATCTCTCAATAATATAATGTTCCAAAGCAGTATCGTTAACTTTGTAAAATTTACTAGGTATTCTTATCGACAATAATCGTAAATGGTCCTTGCATACAGATTCCCTAGAAAGAAACTAACCTCAGTAACTAGCCTTCCTTAAGTAAGAAACTTGCTTTGCAATAAGATCTGTTTCAAAGGAAATAAATTTATCATCTGCAAAAATGGCATATTTATCATTGTTTAAGTATCATCTTCGATATGGGCATTATTTTTGGGGTTCTAGTACAGCTGCCCAATTTGATACTACTTTTAAATTACAAAAAAGAGCAATTCGTTATCTATTTGATATCAAAAATAAATTATTGCATGACCTACTTAAGAAATCACGGAATTTTGAGGCTTTCCTTTATATATATTTTAGAAACTGTTTGTTAGATACACGAGCATCTAAACATTTTTCCTGAAAGACCTGATCATGGCTACTCTTTTTAATTATACTAATTTAAGACTGTTTCGTCCTGTTGGTTTAAATTTTTATATTATTTCACTTTTTTGTTAGCTTTGTCCATAAAAGTGTACAATTTTCAGTGACAATAGTGATTATACAGCGTTAAATTAAGTTAGAATGTAAGCCCTCCGTTTGTTACTGTAATAATAATAAAATTAATAACACATATAAGTTGTGCACTGAGCTAGAAAAGTATCTAATGAAAAGCGTTTTTTTATACTTTAAAGAATATTGTGATTCATAATGCCTGATTTACGACTCCCTCTATGCATTTTTATGGCTTGTATACTGAGTACATACCCGTATTTTCTCTTAATCTGCTAGGTACTACACATTATTAATTATTAAAACACTAAATTCTGAAAATGAAAAATATTGACTATTCCTATACATTTCTAACATTTGTATGAAAAATGAATATTATTACTAACAAGTTTAACTTATTTATTTCATAATTTCCTTTTTAAATTTAAATTTAATTAAAATTTCTCTTATTTGTGCAATTTTAAAAAGAGATTCATGCATTTTATTTAAAATATTTCGTTATGAAACGGACCACCAATTCTCCTTCATAGGACTACCTAAATCACGTGTTGCGACATTGCCTTTTTTACTTCATGGCTTGTAAATGTAGGAGGCTGTGGATTTTACACATCCTACTATTGTTTGAAAAAGCACACTTTTCCAATTTACAATGTTCCAGTTTTGGTGTTGAAGAGACCAATTTACGTGATCAATCTTGTGCTGTCTGGTTAACTCGGGATCCCGGAACTTCTTCTTGCTATATAGTCCTTGGGCATGGCAACTCTTCTTCATATCGTTTCAACTAAAATATTTACACCTATAGCTTCCAAAAGCTGCAGGTTTTAAATACATAGTGATTCCATATAAGTTTGGTTGAGTATATATACGGGAGTACGGGACATACCAACCAATAGGTATTGCAATTTTTTTAGCTACCATAAAATCTCTCATCAACCATATATTTTTTACACAATATTTTTAAAAATGTTTAACAAGATGGACCACAGATTAAAATTAAATTATTTAAAATATACTCATAATTTAGAACCTATAAAAATACATATAGTACATTCTTTCACGGTTTTTGCTAAAGAACCACTTGGATTGACATGAAATTTGGCATACGCATAGCTAATATATCAGAGAAAAAAAGTGATATGGTGCCGATGTGTACTTTTGCCCTAGGGGTGAGTTTCATCCCATCTCGAGGGTGAAAAAATATATGTCTAAGATAAGTCCCGAAATGGATAAACTAACTAATTTTAAGCAACTTTTATTCTATACAGTGTTTTCAACAAATCAATACTTTTTGAATTATTAGCAAGTGAATAATGTGTTCATTTTTCAACAAAAGAAGCACGTTTTTAGACGGTTTTTCGCAAATAACTCAAAACGTAGGCATTTTGTCGAAAAAAATATTCTTATCAAAACTATAGCTTATAGAAAAGTGAAAAAACGGTGTATCTATTAGGTCTCTATACGTAGCAAAACAGAGTTATAGCTAATGAAAAATAGGTTCAGATTCGAAAAATTCCAAATAGAATAATTCAATGTGAAATATCCAAATAATGAAGTATTCTTGAGGAATACAATAACACATTACAACTTTTTTAAAGTGTTTAAAAAAGCTTAATTTCAGTTTTTATAAAAAAAATTTCTAGCATCAAATGTAACCAACTTACGCTCAAAATAAAGTTGGTCCCTTTTGTTTTGGCAAAACAAATCAGGAAGATCACCCCCCAATTAGCAACTTAAATGAAATTAATCGTTACCGCTTCACAAGTTACTTTACTTATGTTGTGTTTATATGATCTATAAGTTTCATCGATTCAAAGTGCTTATTTTTGAAAAAATTTAGTTTTAAAATAAAATTTTTACAAAATTTAATTTTGAAAAAAATGCTTTTTTTCAAAATAACTTAAGAATTGTTAGATATACTAAAAATCTTAAACAATAAAAAAAGTCGGCTTTACTTTTCTGAATATTTTGTATTTTTTTGTTTTTCTGTAAAAAAAAAATTGGTTAAGATTCGGTGTTTCTAAATTTGCATACACTCGTGACTCGTTCAAGCCCTTTTAACTACGGCTCTTTCAAAAATAAAGACTTTTAGACGGAGAGCTAGAGGCGAGAAATCATCGTCATAAGTAATATGGAGTTTGGCATGTGAAATGTGTCTATTGTATATTGATAACTATGACCCCTTTCAGGCTGACACCTCAGTGGATACAGGAAGTAGCAATAAGGGATGAAAGGGGAAAGTTGGTGCAGTCATTAAATGTTTTCACCTTCTATTTTGTTAAATCTCCATCGATTTGCATGAAAATTGGTGAGTAGTTAGGGCATAACTCAAGAAACAAAACTGATATGGTGCCAACGTGCGCTTTTAACCTGGGGGTGGATGGCACCCCTTCTCGGGGGTAAAAACTATTTTATTAAAAATAACCCCATTAATCGATAGAGGGACAAATTTTAAGCAAAATTTGTTACTTCTAATTATTAAAATAAATCAATACATTTTGAGTTATTAAAGATCAAAGATTTGAATTTTTCGTGACATAAATGCATGATGTAAAGCGGTTTTTCGTGAATAATTCAAAAATTGTAAGTTTTATCAAAATAGTTATGATTACCAAAATTGAAGATAATAAAAAATAAACGAGATTTATTATTCGAAAAACCTTTGAGAATTAAAAAAAAGTGAGTTATAGGTGATGGAATGTATATTTTTTTCGGCTAGTACCCAAATCTAAGTATTCAAGCTCAAATAACGGGAAAACGGTGCATTTTATAAAATATATTTACTGAACACTTGTCAAAGGACTCAAGAATACCTATCAAGTGAGCTCCAGATGAAGTTTATAACATCAAAGCTAAGCAAGTGATGATGGAAATAAGAGAACCCTTTCGAGTTTTTAGGAAAAAGTGAAAATTAAAACATACGCTATTTATACATTTATTTTGAAATTTGTTAACAGAATAATTTTTAAAGGAATTTCGGGAATGAAGTTATTATTATAATTTATTATCAAGTTCGTTTTATTACAATTTAAATATAACAAGTTAAAATTGCGAGCATTATTATAACGAAAACTTTGTTTTTTATGTATTTAAATTCCTAATATGGAAAATTGCTATTATGAAAAGTTGTTTAGAAATAAAAATTATGTTTAATGTGCAATTATATCCTACTATTTAAATCTTGTGAGCTATAAAGGCACTTTACTGAGTGAATTTCTTGAGCGAAATTCACATTTTTTTCACATCGACTAAAATCGATACAATTTTATATAATCTTATGTTTATGATTGCATCTTGGATTTTAGACCGTGCAGATCTTTTTATGAAGAATAATTTTTGTTCGTAAAATTAATAATAAAAGAGTTATAAATGAAAATGATGATTGGTAGGTATCTCTAATTTGAGAAAAAAATTAAATATTTTCTTTTTATTAGAAGAATGTAGATAATAGTTACATTATTATAATAATTATTAATTATTTAATTATAATAATAGCAACTATTGCATATATTAGAACACAGTTTTTAATTCCAAACAATTTTTCGTAGTAACAATAATTTACAACAGTGTGAAAAAAGATACTTTAATCTTGAGCGAAATTCATATTTTTTAAAATACCTCCTATAATATAGATAAAATTTGCTATATGATGATTGAATCGTAGGTTTTAGACGATGCAGAACTTTTTATGAATTATAACTTTATTTCGTAAAATTAAAAATAAAAAAGTGTCCCGTAATATATGTGTCCAACTTAAGTAGACACACTGTATATTATACAATATAATATACATAATACATAAATCATTGGGTAGACAGCACCCAAAATTTGTAACCTGCCATTTAACATTATTTACATTAAAATTAATAAGTAATATTTATTTATTTGATATTTCAATTCTTTTACAGTTTATATGAAGTAATATATTTTTGAAATAATATGTATGTTACTAAAATATTATTTTTATATTATTTTGATATTTAATTGAATTTTTTCTATCGATATAAACTTAATGGCGGTTCTAGCCAGGGACAGGGGGGCAGCTGCCCCCCTACAGTTTTTACAGTACTTTTGTACTATAATTTTCGTTAAAAAGGCACGTTACCTTGTTTATTCACCGGTTGTGTTCCCTTGCCCCCCACTTTTTTTGGTCTAGAACCGCCCCTGTATAAACTGAATATGTACAGAAACTGAGGGTGTCCAATAATGGGCACATTTGATATAATATTCAAACACATTTTTGCTATATTTTATATAATTGTCTTAAAACAATTTTAAAAACTTATATAAATAATATAATAATTAAGCTCCAAATTTTTGGAGCCTAAACTTTGAAAAATGTTTGTAGCATAATGTTAAATGGTATCAACTTTTCCGGGAGCTCATTTGATACATATTTCTAAGTACTTTGACAAGTGTTCAGTAAATATATTTTATAAAATGCACCGTTTTCCCATTATTTGAGCTTGAATACATATATGTGGGTACTAGCCGAAAAAAAATATACATTCCATCACCTATAACTCACTTTTTATTAATTCTCAAAGGTTTTTCGAATAAGAAATCTCTTTTATTTTTTATTATCTTCAATTTTGGTAATCATAACTATTTTGATAAAACTTACAGTTTTTGAATTATTTACGAAAAACCGTTTTACATCATCCATTTATTTCACGAAAAATTCAAGTTTTTGATCTTTAATAACTCAAAAAGTATTGATTTATTTTAATAATTAGGGGTAATAAATTTTGCTTAAAATTTGTCCCTCTATCGATTAGTGGGGTTATTTTTAATGAAATAGTTTTCGCCTGTGAGAAGGGGTGGCATCCACCCCCAGGGTAAAACGCACGTTGGCACCATATCAGTTTTATTTCTTGAGGTATGCTCAAACTACTCACCAACTTTCATGCAAATCGATGGAGGTTTAACAAAATAGAAGGTGAAAACATTTAATGACTGCACCAACTTTCCCCTTTCATCCCTTATTGCTACTTCCTGTATCCACTGAGGTGTCAGCCTGAAAGGGGTCATAGTTTTCAATATACAATAGACACATTTCACATGCCAAACTCCATATTACTTATGACGATGATTTCTCGCCTCTAGCTCTTAGACTATTTGAACCGATGAAATTTACAGATCATAATATATGATCAATACATTCGCGAGTAAAAAACTTGAGAAGTGGTAACAGTTAAGTTCATTTGAGATGCTAATTAGGGGGTGATTTTCCCGATTTCTTACCAAGTAAAGGGACCAACTTTATTTTGAGCGTAACTTGTTTACTTTTGATGCTAACAATTAAAAAAAAAAAAACAAAAATAAGCATTTTTTAAACACTTTAAAAAAGTTAAAATGAGTTTTGCCCAAAAAAGTGCTTCGTTTTAGGGTTATGGCAAGTTAAAGTATTCGATTTGGAATTTGACGAATATGAACCTATTTTTTATTAGCTATAACTCTGCTTCTACGAGATATAGTGACCTAATATAATATACACCATGTTTTTCACTTCTTTACGTGCTATATTTTTGATAAGAATTTTTTCGACCAAATACTTACTTGTTTAGTTATTTGCGTAAAACCCTCTGAAAACGTGGTTATTTTGTAAAAAATTTAACATATGCACTCGCAAATAACTCGAAAAGTATTAACTTGGTGACAAAACCTTTATAGAACAAAAGTTGCTTAGAATTAGTCATTTTATTCATTTCCGGATTTATTTGGAACATATATTTTTCACCCTCAAAAGGGGGTGAAACTCTCCCCTAGGGCAAAAGCACACATCGGCACAATATCACTTTTTTATTCGACTTGTTAGCTATGTGTATGCCAAATTTCATGTCAATCCAAGCGGTTCTTTAAAATTTAGAGGTTTTGCAATATTTTACTTTTAAAGAACGTACTAATAAACTGATAATTTTGACAAAACTTTCATGAAAATGCCAAACTGACAGATATGAAAGAACAAAATTTTAGTTTATTGGTAATTTGTACAAGACATGTTCTTTAAATTTCTAGTCTTTCTCACCTTACTTTTTGTTTCCAGTGAGGGTACGACAATGGGTGATCGGGTGGAGCCACAAGTTCCTGGGCCCGATTTGGTGGGTGTAAATGTGGAAAGGCCGCCTCTAGTACATCAACAGTCCACAGTATGGAACCGAAGACAGAATGCAGTGAGTGTAAGGCACGCGTACAAGCACTATGGCTCGAAGAAGAAACCCAACCACGTGTTGAGTGATTTAAACATGACTGTGGGCAAGGGAACAATGTAAGTATACTTTCTTTTTCTTATTCTTCCTCTTTATAAGTAATTCTCTTTGTTAATTGGCGGATTGACACCTCTTTGGAAGGTTTTCACTCCATTTTTTGCGCGGTTAGTCGATACTTCTTTTTAGACCACATTTTAAAATACATATTTCAATGATTTTAGGATAGGCACTCTATATAATTTGTTGTTTTACAACTAGACGTTGACGTTGCTTTACATAATAAAAACTGACAAATTAATTGTCACGCTCTAGTAGTGTAGGAAACAGAGGTTGAACCACGCAAAATGGATACAAGTCCGGTTTTATTATTTTGCTGGCATATCGAGGGGTGCTTATTATGGGACTAACTATTTCTTAAAAATTTCGCCCCGGAACACCCCTTTTCATCCCTTTAAAAGGGGTAATTTGTAGATTTTGCGAAACGTTGCCCTTCCTGTACGTTTCGCAAAAAAATTCCTTAATAGAAATATGAAGACCACTATATTTCCTACTATTTATTTCCCGACAGCATATGTGTATCAACCACCGTTTAGCGGGGGTGGCGCCCTAAATTTGACAAGTTAAAAAAAAATATTTTTACCTAACTGTAATGGAAATCAAGAAGGAACTCTGCTGCAATGAATCACAAATAAGTGTCTGATTTTTTGGTATAGGTTTCGTTTAAGGGCAATTGCCCATTTTTCAATTACAGGGTGTTACATTTTATAAAACCTCTTTTTATATCATCTGAACCGCCTATGCTAGAGTAAAAAAACTTTCAGCGATTATCCATGTAATTTATAAATTTGTATAATGCACCCCCATTTTTCCTCGGAACCACCCAAAAAAGGAGAATTAAAAAAGAAAATGATTTTCTTGGAATCCTTCATACACCATGCCCTTTATTAAAATGCTTCATATATCATTTTGTGTACGTTCTTATTACCCGTAAATGAACATCAAAAGCGATTTCTTGGTGCAACCCTTGTAGCCAAAAAAAAAAAAAAAATAAAATAAGCGGTTGAGAAAATTTTTTTATTGCTTTTTGACCCATATGGGCATTTGCTCAATCAATAGGGTTTTTCATAAATATATATGGTTATTGCAACATTCCTGCGGAAATTACACTTATTCCTGAAAATAAACTGCTGAAACTACCCCTAGCCCTTGGAGAGCATAATTTTTTCATTACCGATTCAATTTTTTGAAAGAAAACTTCTCATCGTCAAGAGCTGTTCTCATTTTCTTTTGTAAATTACTAAAATTGAAAATAAAAGTTGACAATACTTTAAACGCGTTTTTCTCAAAACTGCTTTTTTCAAAGGCTCTAGACATTTTAACTCAAAAACTACTTGACCAACCTACCTGGAATTTTGTATATTATTTTCTTTAGATATTCCCTGAGGTAACTCTGTCGAAATATTTTTTGTTTTATGCTTATTTTTTGTTTAACAATAATAAATATGTTAATTTTCACCTTTTTTTACAAAAAAACCGTTGTTTTGAATTCTGAGTGATACCAAAAAAGCTTAAAAAAAACTCGACAGCTTTACCTCGAGAAACTTGTAAGCTACAAAAATATTTTGGATTTTTTGTTTACTATGATCCAATGGTGAGTACTGATGTTCACCGCAAAATTCATTGTTTTTTGAGGTGCCACCGTTGGCTTATTTTTCAATATTTTTTCTTGAGCAATCTATGAATTGTACTGAATATGCCTACAAAATTTAAAAATAAAATATTTCTACCATAATTTCAAAAATATGTGCTTGAAATATTGATTTCAACCCCTATAAACCAGGAGATATTAACAGAACTTCAACCACGATTTTCTAAGTCCTGCCCTTTGCAATACTAGTAGGTTAGAAAAGGTAGTTACAATTTAATGAAAAATCCACGGGTTTCCAATGACATTTTTCTGTGAAAATTAGATTTTCCATGAGAAAAAAAATAGGGAGTTGCGATGAATTTCCTGCCATATCCATAGAATGGCAGGATACTATCAATTTTATGAAGAAAATTTTTTGGGCAGGAGGGTTGCAAAAGGACTAAGAGTGTATATGGATATACGAACATGTAATGAAAATAATGAAATTTTCATAAATTTCTGAGTCCTGCCAACTTAATAAATTAAAGATAATTATTTGAAAATGATTGAAAAAAATGTTGGCATGACGTCTCCTAATGTTTAAATGCACTTGTCTCTTGGAAAATTCTGTGGAAAATTTTCACCCTGGTTCCGTGATTTTCTGAGTCATAAAATAAATTGTATTATAAAATAAATAATTTAAGTAGACAAAAACGAAAACTGGTACGTTTATTTTTCTTCCAGAGATGAATATTTTATCAATTGTCAATTTCTAGTATCGGTCATAGGCGTACGTATTGGGTAGATCAACGAAATCTCATAACGTGCTTTAATTGTTAAGCATTTTTTACAGTAGAGTATTAAATTATGAGGTATTCTAGTACTAAAAATTACTCTTGCTTTAAGTCGGTAAAAACACCGTTTTTCAACGAAAACCTTTCGTTTATAAATTTGCAAAAGTCTGTGTGTTATTGCGTTGCCGCTCCTGCAATACTTAGAGCAGATGTATCGATGGATTCTTATGTAGTTTTGTCTTCTGAATCCAAATCTGAAAACGGCATTTCGATATCTCTAACCGTCTTCGAGATAATCGACCTCAAAATCTCAAATGTGACGTCACAATCCGGTTATTTCCTACCACGCACTAAACGTCAGCTGAAATCTTTGATTAGGAAGTAGGCTACTTTTTTAAATCTGAATTTGTTAAGCAAAGCAAATGTTATTATTTGCATTTGAGTTTGACACTTCGTGAATGTCAAACTAAATTTTAAATTATTTAGCTATTAATAAAATATAAATGACATTTTATAGTGAATTTAATTATTATATAAAATAATATGTGTAATAAATATATAAAAATACAATTTGAGTATATTTTGAAAGCAATAATACATATTATACTATATTAATAATGAATCAGTAGAAACGATTATACTTATTTAAATTTGGTAAATTATAACTCCACTCGACCAGCTCACGACCACACAACTCAAAACACAAGTACGCAAATACGGTTGCGTGAAGCGTGGCGCAAAGCCGTGGAATTTACGAGACTCGCTCGGTCACGGTCTGTAGATCCAAGTAAAATTCATCAGTAAAAAGTATCTTTATCATGTATGTATTATTTATTTTACAATATTGGAAAATTGTTATTTAAAATGTGGTTTGGAATAAAAAAGTATGTTCTGATATATGAAATTACATCCTTCTAATGGAAAAAAATATTTGACGAATTATGGATACCAACATCATTTTCATTTATACCTCTTGTATTTTTAATTTGACGAAGAAAAGTTATTCTTCATAAAAATATCTTCTTTGTCTAAGATTTATGATGCAACCATCATGAATCAAATTTTATTAATTTTATACGAGGTATGTAAAAAATATGAATTTCGAGTAAAGTATCTTTATAGTGCACAACATTTAAATTAGAATGATATGCTTGCACATTAAAACATAATTTTTAATTCTAAACAGCTTTTCGTAATAGCAATTTTCTATATTATGAATTTAAATAAGTATATAAACAAAGTTTTCCATTTTCTCGAAAATTTCTCGATTTTTCTCGAAAACGGTGCATCCTACCGACTTAAAGCAAGAGTACCGTTTAGTACTAGAATATCTCACAATTTTATAATATAATGTCAAAAATGCTTAAACGTTAAAGACAGAAAAGTTATGCGATGAAATAACCGTTGCCATACCGAAAACGGACTCCTATGACCGGTACTAGAAATTCGCAATTGATGGAATCGATTTATCTCTGGAAGATAAAAAGGCGGACCAGTTTTTGTCTATCGAAATGAAAGCGTTCTGGAGATAAAAAAAATTTAATTACAAGGCGCCATCTTCAAAGAGCTCTAGCTCCCTTAGGAAACATTTTTGGATTATTTGAATTGTATTAAATTGTCTTAAAATTATCTTAGGAATCTTAAAATTGTATACCTGTTAAAAACATAAGTGTGTATCACCCTGTCAATACGGGTAGCCCTGTATATTAGAAAATATTTTTAAATTATGATCCTCTCTTTGCCCCACGTTTTACGTAAATAACTTTTTTTCGTATCTCTTACGACAAACAAGTAATTGGACTTTGTCACACTAATGCCCCACCCTGTAGACGAAATAACTATAAAACCATCCTGCCTCTTTGTAAATAGACTTATATTAAGATTCTTGAAACATATGCAAAATGGCAGGACTCAGAACATCGTGGAATTTTTCACGAATTTTCTTACAAATCTAGGACTCCTGCCATCTTACAAGAGCCGTGTAACCTTCCTGCCGAGTACCGAAAAAGTATTGATTGCATTTGAGTATTATAACTTTTGAAAGGCAGGACTCAGAAAATCACGGAATCGGGGTAAAAATGTTGCGCATAATTTTCCAAGGGACAAGTATACTTAAACAGAAGGAGACGACATGCCAACATTTTTTTTGATCATTTTGAAATAAATATGTTTAATTTATTTAGTTGGCAGGACCCAGAAAATCAGGAAAATTTCAATATTTTCCTTACATGTTTGTATACATATACACTCCGTTAGCCCGTTTGCAACCCTCCTGCCCAAAAAATTTTCTTCATAAAATCCATAGTATCCTGTCATTCTACGGATATGGCAGGACTAAGAAATTCATCGCAATACTTTATTTTTATTTTTTGGGAAAATCTAATTTTTACAGAAAAATGTCGCAGGAATTTTGTGGATATTTCCACAAATTGTAAGTACTTCGTCTACCCTTCCACTATTGCAAAAGGCAGGACTTAGAAAATCGTGGCTGAACTTCTGTATAATATCTCCCGGTCTACTATGGACCCCCTTAAGGATAGCTATGATACGATTTTGATAGGCAACCCATGCTAGAAGTATTTGTCTAGGTATGTATGAAATTGAATAAAAAAATGTTTCATCCGGAAAGCAGATGGGTGCAGGCCAACCTATATTCGGATCCCGTAGTATTAAGTGTTGGCTTTGTATCGATTACAACGAGGGAGACAGATTTTAACTAGAATAGAGATGATCATATTTGAATGATTTCATATTTTTTAATTATTTGTTAACAATAATTAGACCAGTAAGGATCTGTTTTTAGGTGGATGTGAGAGGTGGCATTCAGATTTTTGCGGATAAAGTTAGGTGATAACTTCGTTAATAATAATTGATTTATGCTCATTCTCAAATATGCCCGGAATATTAATAAAAAAAATAAAATATTTAAAATTTTCAAAAAATTTCGTTTTTTTTTCTATTTTTTGGTTATAACTTTAAAACGATTCATTTTGGAACAAAGTCGTATGGGAATAAAACAAAGATACAGTAGGAAAAATGAAAGAATACCCATGAGCGAACATATAAAACACGCTGTATTTTCCTGTCATTGTGTCAGACAAAAAATTGGCCAGCGCAGGTACATGTAATAATTATTGTTACATGTACTTGCACTGTACAATTTTCTTTGTGACCCGGTGACAGGAAAATACAGCGTGTTTTATATGTTCGTTCATGGGTATTCTTTCATTTTTCCGACTGTAATTAAATTTTCTATCAGATGCGATTGGTTAAAAATGTCTTAATTTATCACCCTTGCTGCAAAATAGCAATAAATATAAAATAAGGGGGCAAAACAAGCCTGTTTTTATTCAATGATTTTCCATCACTTAGGTTACACTTGGAACCTTCCTAATTCGCTTAGAAAATTTTTGAAATGTGATGAAACTGTACACCAAATTTCATTAAAATTGACTTTCTAGATTTTGAATAACAATTTTGCAATCTAAACTTTTTTTTTAAATTAAAATTTTTTAAAATCTTGCACAACAAAAACTAGAACATACGAAGATTTGTCAATTTTTTTACATATAAAGAAGCACTCCACCTATCTAATTCACTTTATGGAATTGAAATCGGATTGTTTAAGCAGCCTCAGCAATGTTTTAAATTTATAAAAAAATTTTTGGCTTATAAACAAATTAGTCCTGTGGCCAGGAGGGGGTGCTACGGGCTCCTTTATTTAGATGAACTTACCCAAGATTTTTATGTATTTCTTGACCCGTAGAACACGATTTTTTTAGGTAACAGTTGATCCGGATGTCGATAAGATTGTTATAAACAAAAACTTGAAGAATTACATAACATCGATTTTTTCGCAAAATAAAACATTTTTTTGTATTTCTTGGGTAATTCTAAGCAAAAAATGTTCTTATGTACAAGTTTTTTCGTAGGATGCACAGTTTTCGAGATAAACGCAGTGGAACTTTCAAAAATTCGAAAAATTGCAATTTTTGAACGCGAATAACTTTTGATTAAAAAATAAAATAGCAATTCTGCTGACAGCATTTGAAAGTTTAAGTCAAATTATACCGGTTTTAATTATTTGCATTGCTAAAAATTAATTTTTTTATTATTAAACAAAGCTATTTGTTTATAAGCCAAAAAATTGTTTATAAGTTTAAAACATTGCTGAGGCCCCTTAAATAATCCAATTTTAATTCTGTAAAGTGTATTAGATAGGTATAGCACCTCTTTATATGTAAAAAAATTAGACAACTCCTAAATGGTCTACTTTTTGTTCAGAAAGATTTTAAAAAATTTGAACTTTTTTAAAAACATTTAGAATGCAAATTTATTATGCAAAATCTATTAAGTCGATTTTAATGAAATTTGGTATACGGTTTAAGTATGTTACAAAGAATTTTCTAAGCGAATTACTAAGGTTCTGAGTGCCACCAAGGTGGTTAAAAACATTGAATAACAACAGGCGTATTTTGCCCTCTTATTTTGTATTTATTGCTATATTTCAGAAAAGGTAATACGTTAAGACATTTTTGACCAGTCTTATATCATACAAAATTCAATTACCTTTATTTTATTTTTCTACGACTTTGTTCCAAAACTAATCGTTTTAAAGTTATAAGCAAAGAAAGCAGAAAAAATCGACGTTTTTCGAAATTTTTATATAGGTATTTTTATTTTTTTATTAATGTTCCGGGCATATTTGAGAAGGAGCATAAGTCAATTATTATTACTGAAGGTGTCACCTAACTTTATCTGCAAAAATCCGAATGCCACCTTTCACATCCAAAAATAGACGTTTTTTCACAGATCCTTACTGGCCTATTACAATTTTAACAGTCATGTTTCTACAGTACACATATTTTAACGAGCTGGGTATGTTTTTTTGGAATTGAAAGTTCTGCCATTGCACTCCACATATGCCTTTTAATGCTATCGTATGCTTGCCGGAGATCTATGACGAGATTATGAAGAGTTCTACTGAATGACTATCCTTTTTTAAGCAGCTGCCTTAGAGTAAACGCTTGATCTATGGTCGATCTATTTTTTCTGAAACCGAGAATTTTTCTAGAGAAGGTGTTAGCCTACTTAATGGGATGTTTGTGATTTTTTACTCCGTATTAGGTAGAGAGATACCCCTGTAATTAGAGTACTTGGTTTTGTCTCACTTTTCATGGATAGAGTTTATTACACTTTCGTGCCATTTTGTTGGTATTTTCTCTTCGTTCCCGTCTATACTCTATACCTATAAAGTTTTTCATTCGAACTTAAGGAATTCGGCTAGTGTAATGTCGGAATCTGAATTTTTTGTGTTATCCAATTTGTCAATTAGGTATTGCTTGCAACGTTTCGTCTATTTTTGGGTTGCCTAATGGTAGGTAGGTAGGTTGTTCTCTCCATGTTCTTCCTCTTGACGTATGTTTAGTAATTTTTTAAAATCTTCTTGCCATGTTTGAAGCAACTCCTTTTCGTTGATTATTAGTTTATTATTATTTTTCCTGAGTACAGATACGCAGTCAGGTCTGAAGCCTCTCTTTTCGTTTGACATCAATTTGTAAAAGCTCGACTACTTACTGTTTATTTTACTGATTTTACTGTTTCCTTTACTTTTTGTTGTTTTTTGTTAAAGCGTAATGTTTCGTTTTTTTCTGTCTGTCTTGTAATTTTTCTTGTCATGCTTTACAAAAGAATTTCCTTGTTCTCGTCCTGCTTTTTCCTATTATTAGTGCTGCTGTCTCTTTAATTGATTTTTCCATTTTTTGCCGTAGCCTTTCGACATTTTTGCTCTGGTCTACTATTAGATGTTACTTTGTGATTTTCTCGGATTTCCTCATTTTGATCATTTTATCGGCGTTCCCCTGTCACAATGTTTCGTTCATTTTAAGTTTCTGTGATGATATTCTCAACCCGAGTTTTGCTCTCACTAGGTAGGAAATGGTCTTTATCTCCATCTACTCCCCTGAAGCATTTTACACCCAGAACATTACTTCCATTTCTAGCATCTTTAGCAAGGACATAAAAATACCCACGACTATTTATTAAACACATAACTAAAATAACCAGTAAAAAATGTTTGGACACAACGTCGGGAATACCTCAGGTTTTTGGTACCGATACTAGGTATTTGGTACCGATATCAAAGAATATAGACGTAAAAAGAAGATATTCGTTTCCGAGTAGTAGGTATATATTATTCGTCTCCGATAAAAGAGTATATATTCGTTGCCGATACTTTGGTATCGATACTAGTGTGGGGAACGAGTGAAAACAATTTTTCCACCTACCTCTACCGAAAGTATACTTTTCCGGACCTGATTGTAGGGAGCAAAGTTGTACTTTTCCTCCCTAGGGAGGAAAATATTTTTCCTCCCTAGGGAGGAAAAGTAAAAGTGACGTCATAATATTTCATTCATGAAATATAACTTATTGACGCCCTGTATAATATCTATTTTCTATTACGGAGTATCTATACATTTTAACGTTTATTTATAAAACATCCTGTATTTTGCAGAATGGTAAAAAACAGTAAATTGTTATTTTTATTTAACAATGTTTACATTAATAATTTGACTTATATTTGACAGCTGACAGTTATATTGTACCTACTTGTTGTTTTAGTTCTAATAAATTTTGTTGGTTAGTTACATAAATAAATTAAGTAAAAATGACAAAATGACTTGTTATTTGAGGAAGGTGGAAAAACCATATGTATAACATGGGAGTAAAGTGCCTTTTCCTCCCTTGAATGATTACTGCCCTCCGCTACGCGTCGGGCAGTAAACTTCATTCTCGGGAGGAAAAGTTACACTTTCCTCCCTTGTTATACAAATAGCTATTTACAGATAATCTAGCAATCATAATGCAAGACAATATAAATTCGTGAATCATAGAAAATAGGTTATTGATTATGTATTTTAGAATGGAACTACAACGTTAACGGGGTTTTATTGTTTCATATAGTCAATGGACCTCTAACTATGAAAAAACCGCGGAGTGCTACCATTTAAAGGGGTGCGTTTTTGAGAAAGGGGTGAATTAGTCCCTAGGCACAGGGCGAATTAAGGTGAGATCAATGCACTTTTGGTGCAAACACATCTACAGAAAAATTGTTCCAGGTTAAATTTGCTATCGAAATGTCACATTTTAAAGTCAACCGCATTTTTTTTTACAAAAATATATTCAAAAGAAAAGCAAGAAAAAATCACGAAAGATAGCAATTTTGTTTTTTACCCCATAACTTTTTTCCACGGGGATATAGGTATAGGCATTGCTTTAGAGAAAAAAAACCTCCATCCTTCTTCTTTAAAATGACGTTAGGTAGAAGTCCCTATGATCCAGAGTTTCCAAAATATGATTTTTCAAATTTCGCCACTCACAGCGATTTTGGGACATTTTCCTTGTTACTTCGCAAACATTGTTCTGTAACTTTTTTCTACGCAAATTTAGGTATATGCAATGTTCTATTTAACATGAAGAAAAGTCAACTACCTTGAAAATGGTCTATTGAAGAAGGCCTTTTAAGCAAGATATGGTCTTTCAAAATTTTTTACATTTAATGATTTTTGATATATTTTACGATTATTTTTAAATTTCTCATTATAACTTTTTTATTGTATATTTAGGTATATACGTTGTACAATAAAAAAGAAACCTTATTTTCTTTACTTTACAACGGTGTATTGTAAAAAATTCTAAGACTATTTTTAAACAAGATATTATGCTTTTTCAGAGTGTGACAAATACACATGTAATAGGTCCCACTAAGTAGGAACCATATGGAAAACTTTTTTATTATTAACTTTATGAAAAAAAGTAATTCTTTATAAAATGCTCTGCATAGTCTAAAACCTAAGATACAATCATCAGATATAAAATTTTATCAATATTGTCCGAGGTATGTTAAAAAATATGAATTTCGCTCAAGAGTAAAGTACCTTTATATTTCACAATATCGAAAGGTGTTATTAAGAAAAGTTATTTGTAATTAAAAGTTATGTTATAATATGCAATTATATTCTTCTATTTGAAAAAAATAAAAAAATTTAAAATTTTTCTTAAATTACGGATACACTTGGATATCCTAAGGATACCTTCTTTAAAAATAGTCCTAGAATTTTTTGCAATACACAATTTTAAAGTAAAGAAAATATGCTTTTCTCTATTTCACAATGAATATACCTAAATGTACAAAAAAAAAGTCATAATGAAAAATTTTAAAATTAATCATAAAAAATATCAAACAAAAATCGTTAAAAGTATAAGACCTTGAAATAGCATAACTTGCTTAAAGGTAGTCGTTCAGCCTTATACAATTTTAAAGATAATTAACTTTTTTTTACTAAGGGCCGGTTGTTCGAACGCTAATCAAAAATGATCATTATCAAATATTTAATTACTGTCACAACTGTCATTGTCAACTTTGATTGGGTTGCTGAAAACATAATTATTGGCTACAATTATGAAGTTGGTTAATCAATTATGTTAATAATTGTTATGTTAATTGATAAACTAATCTCATAATTATAATCAATTATGTTTTCAGCAATCCAACCAAAGATGACATTGACAGTTGTGACAGTAATTAAATATTTGATAGTGATCATTGTTGATTAGCGTTCGAACAACCGGCCCTAAATGTACTATTGCATATACCTAGAAATGCGTTGAAAAAAGTAACAGAACAATGTTTGCGAAATAATGGGGAAAATGGCACTAAAAATGCTGTGAGCGGCTTACTTTGAAGAATCCTGTTTAAGAAACTATAAATCCTAGAGGCTTCTGCCGAATGTCATGTTAAATAGGAAGGACGGAAGTTATTTTTGGCTACAGCAGTGCCTATACCTATGTCCCTGTCGAATAAAGTTATGGGGCAAAAAACAAAATTGCTTTTTTTCGTATTTTTCTCTTGCTTTTGTTTTGAGTATATTTTGTAAAAAAAATAATTTTCACTTAAAAATGTAATATTTCGACAGTAAATTTAACCTGGAACAATTTTCCTGTAGACGTGGTTGTACCAAAAGTATATAGAACTCACCCTAATTCACCCTGTGCCTAGGGACTAATTCACCCCTTACTCAAAAACACACCCCTTTAAATGGTAGCACTCAGCGGTTTTTTCAAATTTAGAGGTCCATTTACCCTATGAGACAATAAAATCCCGTTAACGTTGCAATTCCTTTTAGCTCTCTTATTTTTAACATACTCAATAGCCTAAAAGGGAAGCTATGCGTATGGTAAAAAAATGATTTGATATTAGCGGCGGAAAAGTCAGAGGTGGTCATACTAAAACGAAACAGAAAGAGGGATTTTCAATCTAGAAGGAGTTGATATTGCACCGAAAAAATAAGTGAGGTAGCTAAGGGTTCAACTAGAAGACTGATTTAATTTCACAAAACAGAGTGTTGTCCCGGGAGCTGGGGAGAGGAGACCGCCACTTTAGTAGAAATAGTGCCAAATATGAATGAAAGTTCATAAACGAGGAAGATTTATTTAGAAATAGTATACTCTACAGTTCTATATGCAGCCTCAATCTGGGTGGAATACTAAAGAAAAAAAAGTACATGGTAATGATGATAAGGTCTCAAATAAAACCTCTACGTAGTGGTAAGCGCATATAGAACAACCTCAATAATTGCTGTACAAGTGAAAACAGGAATTATACAAATCCAGCTAATGGTAAAAGAGAGAATCGCTATGTACAATAAAAGAAATGAGGACATATTTATAGATCAGGGACGAAAGCAGAAAACATAGTGTGAGACAGTGGCAGAAGAGAGAGTGATCCGAAGAAAGCACTAATGCAAATTGAACGAGAACGCTCATCCCCAACATAGAGTCCTGGATAAACTACAAATTTAGATATACCAACTTTTATTTCATACAACTTATGACGGATCATGGGTCTGTTAGAACTTATAGAATTAAAAAGACAAATAACGATCAATCCATAATCTGTGTGAATGAGGATAACGTACAACATTGGGTTTTTTAATGTAAAATAAAAAAAATTGCATGGAAGCACTGATAAAAAAAATAATGTGTGTGTACTTTGTAGGCACCTAAGAAGTTATATTTCTTTATTATATGATTTCAACGAAATTAATATACTTTAAACAGTTTATTTATATTTTATTTAAATATTAAACTAATTTTATTACTTACTAACTTCTTTTCAAAAATTTTATTAAACAATACCAAAAATTAAAAAAATAAAAGAATAGAACACACACAAACATATTGAAAAATGCCACAAATGATTTCTGAACAATAATTGTCGGAAATTTTTTTAACTAAATACGTATTTTCTGAAAAAAAAATTATATAATAAATATAATTACAATCATAAAATGTATAAAAAAATAAAAAAATAAAAGTTTCTATTGGAGTTCCAACCCGCTTATGTTAGCGCAGTTAGTATTGAAATTCATGCATCATGTGGGAAGATCGACTAACTAAACGGTTTAAACTTTTGACAGTTCTGAATTTAACCAAATTATTTTGATTTTTGTGGAATTGAAACAATAAAATACAACAAAATATAGAGTAAGAAAACAATATGTTAGGTGAATATTGATAGAAATGTTGATGGTAATCATTACGTAAATCAAAGCATTACATACCTACTATTTTGATAGGTTCATTTTAAATTTTCCAAATAGGTAGGTACTTACCTATGTAATTTTTTATTAGGATAATGAAACATTTACAATTATTACGTACCTGTCGCTTTTAAAAACTATTTGAAAAGTCACTACAATAATTATAAACTTGCTTTTTTTTTCTGCCATCACAACAATAAAAACTAGTATACACAACATTTGTTTATCCATAATCTCCAGATTGAACAATTATCAGAACACCCAATCAGATCCCGTATAACGTTTGAGCGACTAATACCATACTGTCGGTGTGCGCATGCGTCCAGGAAAATAAAAATTCACCCTCGTGCCTAAAGAAGTATAACTTCAAAAAAATAAGAAATATCAGACTAGAAAACATCATAACGAAAGCCACAGCTAGCAAAAAATACTTTCATATAACAGTATAGGCCTGGATCCCGCGTACCTAAAAAAAGTTGATTAACAGCAAGCTGAAAATTTGTTAATAGCTTAACGGTGTCTAGTCGGACAAACTTTGATGTACGGGAACACTGGATCAGGGGAAGTTTTAATTTTGGAACAGTTTAAAAATTTGGAACGTCTGATTACGAAAACGTCCCATGTATTTTGTCGGACCGAACATCCAGTTAATTTGTTACCCTTTCATTAAACTCTCATGCAAATATCAGACTGCTATTACTAACCAACATGATTCCTGTCATTTGACATGTTCTTCGTGTTCCACTCATTAAAATGCCCTGTTGTTGATAAACACCAGTCTGATTTTTGCATGTGAGTTTAATGAAATGGTAACAAATCAGTTGGAAGTTCTGTCCGACAAAATACATGGAACGTTTTTGTAGTATGACGTTCCAAACTTTTAACCTGTTCCACAATTAAATCTTCCCTTGTTCCAGTGTTCTCATACATCAACGTTTGTCCGACTAGACACCGTTAAGCTATTAATAAATTTTCAGCTTGGTATTAATCAACTTTTTGTTGGTACGCGGGATCCAGGTCTATAAGAACTATCAAGAAAATTATAAAATAAGAACAATAAATAGAATAGAGGGATGCTACAAAATAGGCAAAACTAAAAGAACTACAGGAACTGTAGTTCCTGTAAAGCAGGAGTGGGCAAATACTTTTAAGCGCGGGCCAAAATGAAATTTTCAAAATGTCTCCCGGGCCGGACTTATACCCAGTATGTACACTGCGCACACGCTAATGTTTTTGGTGGAGGTTTTTCTCCGTCCAAGAAAGTTTTTTTACATTAATACTATAAGTATCATTTTAAAGCATTTGGACAAATACATTTGACTGTTAATAATAAATAATAGTAATATGTAATAAATTGCCTTACTTGTGTGTACATGCGAAAAATTTGTTCTCAGTAAAATTACGAAATTTTTAATATGGTCCATTATATTAAGCCATAACAGGGATCCAGATAAAAAAATCAAATTCCGAAATTCAAGAGCAGCCTTTTTGAAGATGAGGAAATTTCTGAGCAACCAAAGATTCAATCTGCCAAATCTGATATGGAATGGTAAAATGTTAGGTCAAGTCAACCATCATAGTCGAAATTCAAAGGTGCCAACTGATCTAGTGTGGTCATGTAGAAAAAATGGACGACGACAGGCTGCCAAAACAAATTTTAAAATGAACGCCAAGAAAAGAAGGAAGAGAGGAAAGCCGAATCAATCCTAACTGGGTGGCATTCAGAAGACAATGTCGGAAAGGAACATTCATCCTGGTGAATGCAACGACGGAAGAAGCTGGAAACAGGGAACCGGAAGGCGGAGAACCCTATAAAAAAACCGGGATGATAATAAAAATGTTAAGTCCACTCTATTCTTCTTTATTGGATTGTTAATGCTGACTTAGTGAGAAAGCTGGAGATGTGGCTTTTTAGGAGAATTTTGAAAATACCATGGACTGATCATATTACGAACGAAATGGTGTTGCACAGAATGGAAAAGGAACATAGAACTTTGACCATCACTAAAGGGAGAAGGAGAGCAAGGAGAAAGGGCACATATTAATAAATGATAAGTAGTACGTTGTTGTAAGTTGTTGCAGCAGTTGAATATGAACGGTAAAATCGAAGAATTTTATCTGGTAGACGACAAATATCCTGGCCGAAAAATATTCACGCCTAGATCGGGTTGGTTAAACACACAGACGCTTTTAAGAAAAGCAGAAGATAGAGATTCATTATTTATATGAACACTACAAACACTAATACTGTTGATTTCAACAAAATCGCATAAGAGATTAAGAGCGTAGGCGCAAAATTTCGGTCCGATGCTTTTTAAATGCATTCCTTTTTTCGAATCGTGAGAAATCTAAATATTTTTGAAAAATTTAAACGCAGAATGAATTATCGAGGGCCAAAAGTCCCTTAGAATAAAAAAAAATTCTTTGGAATGAGATATTTGAAATTAAAAATCACACTAATTTTTTTCTTTTTTGTTCACCCCTGCGACTTACTAAAATAAGCATTATAGAAATTTTCAGGGACTTTTCGGCCCTGGGCAGTATAATTTTCTCAGTATTCGAAAATTAATGCATTTAAAAAGCATTGCGCCTATGCTCTTAAAAAAAGCTTGCGGGATTTTTCAACGGGCCGGATAAAATAAGCAAAAGGGCCGGATCCGGCCCGCGGGCCGCCTTTTGCCCACCCTTGCTGTAAAGAGTAGTTCCGAGTATATCATGGGAGATCAACGTATTTAGTGGGAAATAAGGTCAGGCCGAGGTACTTCGTGTGCAGTAACTGAAGTTTCATAGTACCTTAGAGCGAAAGTACAAGCGCTAGAGTTAGCATGGTGGTCAGTTGATAAAAATTGTATGTCTACCAAAATCAATCTTATGTTGAAAAGTCATCCAGTTCTGATTCGATGAAGATGAACTAACTGACCCAATTGAAGCTATCAGTGGGATAAGACAGGGGGATTTCCTGAGTTCTTTATTGTTCAAAGCAATTAATGAGGGCATAGGTAAATTGAGTCCCGTATACCTGAATTAAGAAGGGTCAAAATATTTTGATGGTCGAATTGAGTCCCGGGCATCGTAATCCTTCTAATTACCTTTTAATAGCTTTTTAATTTGTAACTATTTTATTGGTTATGCATTTATGGTAACCAAATAAAAAGTAATATGTATATCACAAAATATTTAGTATAGAGTGCGATCTATCTGTATACGATACAGTGTAAGTTGATTGCCAATGAAAATCGTTCTTAGTGAAAAAGAAAAACAATAATTGATTGTGTTGAATGGCTTCAAACATCGTTTTCAAAATTATTTAAAAAATGACGGCAGGCGTTGGATTTTTTGTGCGCAGACGAAAGAAAAATGTAAAGCATTTTTAAAAACCCAAGGGGACAACGTAGTGACGGAAATTATGGATGACCACAATCATAGTTAATTAAACGAAGATGTACTTAATCGTCAAATGTTAGTAACTCCTTGAAGTGAAAGACCGTAGAAGATATCAGTGAACGACCTATGAAAATGGGGGATATGAAAATTTTTCATGAGGAATTACGAAATGGCAATATTAGTACCTTGGCTACCAAAGATGTGGAATTGGTCAGAAAAATATGTATAACGCCCGACGATCTCTTCTGCCTAAATTGCCAAAAAGTATGGAAAAAACTCATGAACATTAAAACATTTCCAGTGAATACCAACAAAAAGGAGGATTTTCGGATTTTCTAATGGTAAACGACATACAAAAACCAAATTATGGTTTTATTACAACAGCAATTGAACTTTTGAATATTGCTCAAAGTTTTTTATGCAAATGTTCTCCATCCATGATCTAAAAGAAGATCATTATATACCTTTGGTTTTCTTCTTATTGCCAAATAGAAAAAAACATACATATACATAGACTGGCATTTAAATACCTTACTTAGCACATATTTAGCATGTAAATGTGGTTATATTGTTTACTGTAAATATTTTAGGATTGCATTTTTGTAATAAAATTATATGTTATAAAATAAATTATTGTTTTCTCATTCCTAGAAAACATTACGTACACCGACTAAGCCCCAGGTAGGCACGGGACTCAATTTACCCATCTTCGGGACTCAACTCGGCTATTGGAATTATAAATTCTGGGACTCAATTAGGTTACTCCGAAATATAAAATAATAAAAATAGTAAAAAGTAAAAAGATACCAAATGAATTAAAATAACTTAAAATAATCTATATGCAGACAATGCAATGTAATGATTTACAACGTATGCTGCTCCAATTTAATATAATTGTCAGAAAATTTAACATGTCAATTTCCCCAAAAAAGACAAAATGTATGGTTATAACAACAAATCCAACAAGATGTAAATTACTGCTAGAGGGTCAGATAATACAATTAGAGATGGAGTTTTAATATCTAGGCATCACACTATCTAGCAACGGAAAGCTCGAAACAGAAATGGAAGATCAAGTGAATAGAGCAAACAGAACCGCAGGTTGCCTGAATTAAATAAATATGGATAACTAAAAATATCGGAAAAGAAATGAAGGAGAGAATTTACAAAACAGTCTTAACACCAATAAATACATACATACACGGCAGAAACACGACACGATACAAAGAGGACAAAAAGATAAAAACACTTGAAAAAATCGATACTAAGACACTAGAGACATAGCTGGAGACAAGGTAGGGGACATTAATAACGGAGTAACATACAGAAGAGTAGAATGGAATGACCACATCAGCCGAATGACAACATAGTAATAAGGACGGCGAGAGACGGTTCTCCAATAGGAAGATGATTAGTGAGAAGATGATGAAAACTATAAAACGATAACTTAATGTCGGCACATGTTTATATAAAAAGAAAAAGTTCTGATTCTGATTGAAGGCCAAAGTCACAAATAAACTGCTCGTCAAAAGTTAGGGATATAGAAAATTCTGCTATAGAAAATTCTGCTGAATTTTCATAGTAGATTTTTTCGTGAACAGATTAACGGATTCCCATAATTTTTTTTATTATTTTAGATTTTTCTTTAGTATTTACACAGTTATGCAAAGGTTTACTCAAACGTTTTTTTTGTACTTATACCGGGTGGAAGAAAAGAAATGTTTATCTTATGTTAAGTTTGAGACGTCCTGTAGGGAGGACGAGGTACACATGTGAGTACACATCAAAATCGTATTGTAGTCTTATGTTTTGTGAACATTTTGTTTTTTGAATGTCCCTGATATCTTTAGAAACGAAAAAATAGACGGTTTTGTTATTTAACATGTGTTTTAACCGAAACAAAAGTTTGAGACACCTTGAAGGGAGAAAAAGGCACAAAGGTAATTATCTCGATATTATGTTGTATATTATGTGAATATTTTATTTTTTTAATTTCTCTAATACCTTTAATAGCAAAGAAACTAGACGGTATTACTCTTTAATATGTGTTTTAACGGACGACATGCATCACATCACACATGTGAAACATAGAAACACATATTAAAGAGTAATACCTTCTAGTTTCTTTGTCATAAAAATATCAGAGAAATTAAAAAAATAAAATATTCACAAAATACGAGATTGTTTCGGTTAAAACACATGTTAAATTACAAAACCGTCTATTTTTTTTGTTTCTAAAGATATCAGGTATATTCAAACAACATGTTCACAAAACATAAGACTACAGTACGATTCTGATGTATACTCACATATTTGTACCTCGTTCTCCCTACAGGGTGTCTCAAACTTAACATAAGAAAAACATTTCTTTTCTTCCACCCGGTATAAGTACAAAAAATAAGTTTAAGTAAGCCTTTTCACAATTGTGTAAATTCTAAAGAAAAATCTAAAATAAAAAAAAAATAGCGGAATCCGTCTGTTCGCAAAAAAATCAACTATGAAAATCAGCATAATTTTCTATATCCCTAACTTTTGACGAGCAGTTTATTTGAAACTTTCGTCCTGAATTTAAGAATATCTACCTAATTGTTTTGGTGACTATCTTCAAATATATGTCCATTATGTGCAAAAAATATTCAAATATTTATCCTTGTAGTCTTCGTATTTATTCATTAGTACTTTGTACTTTACATGCACTTCCTTCGTGTACAAATATTTAACGCTTGCTTAATTTTATTTTATTAGTTATTAGACAAAGAAAACGTTCTTCGAAACTAATTATAAATTGCCTAATTACTTTACAAAATAATTTTAGTGCGAAACTTTAGGCGTAATTAAAATAGGAAAAATAAATTGCGAAATTTTGTATTGCAATTTTTATATGAAAGGATTTTAAATGAAAGGAATAAATTCGTTACTTCGTAAACCGACAACTTTACGGAAAAAAAACCGAAACAGGTCGATTTTTATTTTTAAATTATGATATTTTGGCATATATATCACACAAGTGACGTCATCCATCTGGGCGTGATGACGTAATCGATTATTTTTTTTAATGAGAATAGGGGTCGTGTGCCTGCTCATTTGAAAGGTTACTCAATTCTCTATTCAGTAATATAAACACTAACATAGTTATTTATACAGGGTGTCCAAAAACAATTTTTTTATTTTAAATTAATTGACAAAAAAAGAAGAATGTGTGTAAGATATTTAGTTCAAAATACATTTACTACTGTCAGAAAACAGGAAAAAATGTTTACTCGATAAATTAACATTGCTTCTCGCTTAACTTACCTAATTGTTCAACTTCCAAAAAGCAGGTGCCTAGCGGGAGCTAGCTTGAACATTGAATTTAAGAGAAAAGCAATGTTTATTTTTGAAATAAACATTTTTTTCTGTTTTCTGATAACAGTAAAACGTATTTTGTATTAAATAAATTACATACATTCTATTTTTTTTTTGTCATTTAATTAAATTTAAAAAAAATGTTTTTGGACACCATGTATAAATAATTATGTTAATGTTTACAATACTGAATATAGAATTGAATAACCTTTCAAATGAGCTAGCACACGACCCCTATTCTAATTTAAAAAAATTATCGATTACGTTATCACGCCCAGATAGATGACGTCACGCGTGTGATATTTAATATGCTAAAATATCATAATCTAAAAACAAAAATCGACCTGTTTCGGTATTTTTTCTTAATGTCGCTGGTTTACGAAATAACGAATTTATTCCTTTCATTTGCACCACACCGAAAATAGATATTCGGATAATTCAAAAAAAAAATCAGCCCTTCAATTTTTCCACAGAATATTTTAAAGTTAGGAGAAAATACCACGCTTCCGTTCACCCCCGTATAATGCCATCTAAGTAAAAATTTTTATATACAAATACATGTACTTACAAAATGATGCAAGAATCTTGAAAATCGGAGTACAAATAATAAAGTTATGAATTGTCAAACTTAATAAAAAATTTTTAGTGGCGGAATTTTGTGCCGGTGAGTGTAGATTCATCTTTGTTCCCTTACGTAAAATGTTGCGTCTCAGCAGATTTCTATTGATTCGATTATATTTTTTGCCTTTCAGAATTCTTTCCTGTGTTATCTCTTTTCCGGTTTTACCTATTTTTACTTCTTCTTTACGTGCCATCTCCGCGACGAAGGTTGTCAATCATCATTGCTATTCTCACTTTTGATACTACAGCCCGAAAGAGTTCAGTTGAGCTGCATCCAAACCATTCTCTGAGATTTCTCAGCCAGGACATTTTTCTCCTACCTATGCTGCGCCTTCCTTGAATCTTTCCCTGCATAATTAATTTTAGGAGTTCATATCTGTCACCACGTGTTATATGACCCAAGTATTGAAGTTTTCTTATTTTTATTTTTTTCCTATTTTTACTCCCAAGTAGCTAAATGTGGATATAGTTTCAAATTTATGGTTCTATGATATTAGATATTTGTGAGTTGTTATGCCGTTCCCTATCGTTATATATTTTGTTTTGTGCTGGTTTATCTCTAGCCCTATTCTCTTCTTTTCCTTATATAATTTTTCAACGGCCTTTATAAGTGCCATCTTCGTCTTCATTATAATGACTAGATTATCTACATATGCTCCTAGTTGAAGTTGATTTGTAATATTCTTTTTAGCAAAGGTTGTCCTACTTATTCTTCCAATATCAGGTTAAATAGTCTGGGTGAGATACAGCAACCTTGTTTCACGCCTTTGTTTACTTTGATCTCCTTAGACGTTGTTCTGTTGGAACTGATCTTTCTTTTAAATAATTCGCAAATTATGGTATGAGCAAAGTAAATATAATAAATCTGGGAAGGACTTGACTACGAAAATTTTGTTCCAAAATATTAAAGTAAAAATAGCAACAAGTAATATTTTATGCAACAAACAATGTAATCTGTAGCATTTTTAATGTACAATAAATATACTGATTTATATTATTCTCCTATCAACAATTAACTATGTAGTTGCTTACCAAACCATAATGCAATAAAAAATAAAAGTAATAAAATAAACAATTTTTTTTCTGTATTCATTAATATTTGTATTAATCTCATGGAAATCTGGAAATCATTCATCAGTGGTCATCCACTCTGGAAATCGTTCTTAAAAAGGAGAAGAAAATAATTATTCTGAAAAATTCTGGGAAGATTTTTAGAACCTGATTTTTTGAAGTTATACTTCTTTAGGCGCGATTGAGAGTAAAATTTCGTAATACTTCGCGCATGCGCACACAGACAGTATGGCGTTTAGTTGCTAAATCTTTCAAGTTATGTATAAATATATCAGTGCAAAAAAAATGTGTGAAAATAATATATTAGTGTTTTTAGTTAATTTTACTTTAATTTAATTTTATTTAATCAACACCTATAGAGTTGGAATCATCCCGAACCCAATCATAAATACAGGGTTGTTTTAAATGTAGATAAAATAAAGCTGTTATATTAATTATAATATAAAACAAATTTAAGATTGTAACTGTTGCACTACAAACTTTATTTTGTTACTTCTAACTAAACTTTATTACTTCAAACATCATGTGTAATTAATTAAAAATAATATCAAAATCTCATTCACAGCGAGCATTTTTTGTTTATTAATTACGAATTCCTTTTGTTTATTTTAAATTTATTTTATACAATAGTTTGTTTTTATCTACTGAGGCAGTACGAAGTCTGCCGGGTCAGCTAGTTAGGTATAATTTCAAGATAATAACGTAATTGCTTTTGACTACATAAGCAGTGGCGTAGCAGTCAATAGCAGCCAACAGTCAATATGTCTCAAACATCTAAACAACTTTATCCTATGTATCAGTAGCGAAATCGATTCCACAGCCAACATTTCCGACCAAGATTAACTGTTTCTTAAATTCGCAAAGAACCCAATATTTTACCTAATCTATAATTCATTCTGCGAAGCTCTTAGAGCAGCTGAAGATAGAGAACAATCGAAAAAAATTGTTAAGAATATTGGAAGACATCACGATCATCAGTAATGGGGAAACGACAAGAGATAGAGAGAGAGAGAGAGAGAGAGAGAGAGAGAGAGAGAGAGAGAGAAAGAGATAATTGTAACATAAAATTATCATTATACCTACTAGTGGGGTACCAATACCTACCTCTTAATCCTCGAGCCAACCTGGGGGTTTTTAAAATGTACCTGGTATATCATAAAGGACTAAAGGATTATATTTAGCCGAGATGGGAATACCCTCCTTAGGCAAATAGGGATCGAAAGTAGTCTGCCCATATTTAATTCTGAAAGTCTTTCTCTTTTTTTACTTCGTTCATCTCTTTTTTTGTTCACTGATCTCCTTCTTCTTCTTTATGTGCCTATCGTGACGAATAGTTAGTACCTCTCGGTTCTTCTTCATTCTTTTGAAGACTTCCTCATTTGTGACTCCGTCACTCTACGCGATTTTAGGAATTCTCCGATATAGCCAAATCTCAAATGCTTCCAATTTTCTTCACACATATCTTTGTTCAAGGTCCACGATTCAACACCATTGAATATTAATTTACATCTGACTATTCATACATCGGGTATAATGGTATATCACTGTTTAAAATTCAATTCAAATTTGAATTCCCGACCTTTTGATATGTATATTTTTGGCTTCTTGATATGTGATTAAGAGAAAAGGAACATTTTGACGCCTGTCAAAATTTTCAATGTATTTTAAATGTAATCATTTTTTTCGAATCCTGAGAAAACTAATAAGTTTTTTGAAAAATTTAAACGCATGATGAAAGATTACGTTATTACTAAAGCCCGGATTATAAGCATGACAGAAAGATTATATCAGTTTTTATGAAATAAGCAAGGTTCAAGAAAAAAAAACCTGTAGGTAAACATGGATATGATATAAATATGAATAAAGGGCATTAACAATAAATTACATTTATTTTTATTTATCGTATTATTAATAATAAATAAAAAATTACAAAAGTATTAAACTATATTATAATAAAAAAATCGAAAAATGATTAACATATTAATATACTTTTTATTCATGGCCATTAGCATAAAAACAATTAACAATATGTTTTTTAAAATCTTCTTGTAAAAAGCTGTCTTCTATCTGTAGACATATTATTTATACGCATAAAAAGTTTTTTAACATCTGCAGATGTGATTGGTGAGTAGGTATTTAAATTTAGACAAATGTACCGATACTACCGAAAAGTATTTTACAATATAATAAATTTGGGTTTTCTGCAGACAAATATTAGTTTATTACATGGACAGGTATTATAACGATTAGTTTTCCCGTTTATCTCCTAAGCCTAAGGGATTAAAATTCTTATGGTTTATTGAATTATTAGGGTTTATAGCTCTCTACACTTATAGCATTTTGCTTAAGACAGGAAGTAATACATGAAATTTAACTATAGTTTATCATAAGAAGCAAAATAAACAAAGATAAGCAACATATCTTTAAAATAAGCATTTTTATAAAAATCCGAATAATAAGCAAAAAAAAATAAAATGCTTATAGTCCGGACTTTAGTTATTACTGAGGGCCGAAAGTAACTTAAAATGAATAAAAAGTTTCTTTTGAACGAGATATTTGAAATTAAAAATCACACTAAATTTTCTCTTAGGTTTTCACCTCTGTAACTTATTAAAATAAACATTTTAGAAGTTTTCAGGGACTTTCGGCCCTCGGTACTAACGTAATCTTTCATTCTGCGTTAACATTTTTCAAAAATACTTATTAGTTCTCTCGAGATTCGAAAAAAATGAATCTCATTTAAATAGCATTGAAGCTGAAAGTTCGTACCCATCCCCTTAATGAGTTTTGTAAAAGTATAATTATTAGATAAATTGAATTTACACGTATATAGAAGTATATTCTACAATAATTATCGCCAATACAAATTTCGTCAAGTAAATACAATCAATAATAACAAAAAGTAGAATTAATAGGCAATAAAAAGCTTGAAAGCCCTGAAAAACAAACCTTAAACTCCTACATTAGCTGCTCTCTAATTTGCGCCATGATTATAGTACGTTTTCGCTGAAGTTCTGTAAAAAAAACAAGCTTGTTATTTGAAGTACAGGATTGGACTAAATGTTTTAAATTTATGTAAATTTTCAGTTTGAAGAATAGGCAACATAATATCAGTGTACTTTATTATTGGGACAATCCTCCAATCCAACAAAAAACTTATTGTTTGTCAAAAATTGTTCCTGTATTTTTGGTTTTCATACTTTTGAAGCTGATGTATTATAGCGTTTTGCTTTTTTACTTCTTATTTTGGAGTTTCTGAGTTGGAAGTAAAAACGTCAAGTAATAAAATATTTCTAATTAAATTGGCGGTACGTGATTACCAAAAATATAACAATTATTTGCATGCATCTATTTCCTTTGTTTAATTAACCTTATTAGACTACAACGGTTTTATTCGTATGAGATTTAGATTTACTTATAAAGGGAATGTCCCCTAAACAACGATACCAAAAAGAGTAATTTGTTAAAATTGATACTAAAACCACACTTGATCTTATTGGAATGATAAAAATGTTGAGAATGAATTTTTATAAAAGCGACAATATGAAGTCCGCGCATACCGACAATATGAAGTTAGTTGCAATATCTTTTAAGTTACGTATGTACCTATCATTGCAAATAAAGTGTGGAAAATATATTGGTGTTTTAGTAAATATATTTATAATAATTTTTCTGCCCTTGGATTTGTCTTCGCTGGGAATAGGATAATAAGCTTTAAGATAACAAAATTAAAAATTTGTATAGAAAATCTGACGATTTTAGATTGTCTACGATCCATCACAGGAAAAGTACTTGCGGGTAGGCTAGAGTTCATAAAAAATGACGTATTTCCGTTATTTGGTATTATTTTAAGTTTAATATTTAAATAAAAGAACACTTAAACTGTTTCAAATATATTTATTTCGTTAAAGGATAGATTGATATAATAATAGAAATTTAATTTGTTACGTGCGTACAAAGTACGAACACTCATTTTCAACGAAAACTTGTCGTTTATAAATTCGCAAAAGTGTGTGTGTTATTGCGTTGCCGCTACTGAAATATCTAGAGGCCACCTAGCGATGGAATCCTATGTAGCTTTGTCTTCTAAATCCAAATCTGAAAACGGCGTTTCGCTATCTCTAACGATCTTCGAGATATCCGACCTCAAAGTCGTCATTGTGACGTCACAAGCCTCCTTTAGGCCGATCGTCCATTGGAAGCGTAGTCGCGCGACTCGAAGGTAGCGCGTATACGCCCGTATAGAAGCGACTAATCCTAACAAATAAAAGGTAACTAAACAACGTCCACTGCAAACGACTTTGAGCGACCGGGCTCGGCCGATCACAAGCGACTGATCCCTCTAGAATGGGATTAGTCGCTGGTAATCGCATGTTGATGCTACATTGGTTTGCAATAAATATATGTGCAGGTATTTTTGATATTGTATTAATTATCGATAATTGTGTTATTTTCGATATGGAAATTGATAACGAAAAACTGATTAGTGCCGTTTATGAAAAGTCTCCGTTGTGGGACAAAACGTGAAAGACACAAGATATCATTCACGTGATGTTCAAAGGACATTGTGGTCGAAAGTTGCAGAAGAAATAGGTGCTAGTGATAAGAGTTTTTAATATTTTTTTTTTTGTAATATATAATTACAATGTAAACGAAAAATAAAAAAATAGAGCGTGGCACTTGCGAGTGCCGACAGAAGTGAATACTTCTTATAGTTTTAGGATTAACAAACTTTCGAAAGAATTTTTATTTGAAATTTTTACAATAATAAACGTCTTACATCTAAACCAAGTAAATATAAAGTTATATAAATCTTTAAATTATTTTTATTAACAAATTACCTAATGTTTTTTTTCAATTTGGTGAAAAATGTAATTAAATACTGATAAAGTATACTAAATATTTCGTGTAAATTTGAATCGCCAACAATATATGGAAGAGTCGATTCCCGCTAAAGGGGAGGCCATTGTACAAAGGTACAAACCTTTTTATTTTAAATGTTAATAAATAACATACATATTTGTGTAATAAATTATTCCTTTCAAACTATGCTTTCTATGTATATTTTACACGCAATTCACAAAAATACACCTTTTTTTTATGATGACAGTCAGTTTGACAGTCGCGAACTAAGTAGTATACAGTCGTCTGCAGTGGATGATACCAGTCGCTCAGTCGCATGATCGCACATACACGGACGTATACGCTCTAAGCTTCGCTGGTGTCGCTCCTGGCGGATTACTAATTCAACTTTCACCGGTAATTTTTAAATTTATTATTTAATTGTTATCGCTTAATATTTACAACGCTAAAAAGTAATTAAATTGTAACAGATTTTTTTAAGATTTTGCTAATCATTTTGACGTTCTATTGATGAAATATTAATTTCTTACTCCGGATACTTTTACAAATGACTATAAACACTTCCAAAAGCAAAATCTTAGTCTTCTCGAGGGGTGGCCATTTCTCCAAAGAGCGAGGATTCCTGCTAAATGGTCAAAAACTTGAAAGCGTTAATAAATTTAATTATCTGGGTGTAACGTTTAGTAGTTCCTCGTTATTTCGAGAGATGGCCGTTACTACGATTGCTAGAGCCAAGCAGTCTATAGGAGCAGTAATGAACCTCTTGTCTAATGCAATAGTAAATTCATGGGAGACGAGAATTACATTATAAAATTCCATTATTTTAAACTGTCTTTCTCAGTGTATATCTGTCTGGGGTCTGCGCTACTCAAATACTCTAGAACAAATTCAAACTAATTTCTTTAAGAGACTGCTGCATCTACCAAAAAATACCCCCAATACTTATGTTAGGCTAGAAGTTGGCCAAGTTCACTTAAAATACTTAATTTTTAAAATATCACTTAATTGGCTTGAGAGAATTTTACTTATGGACTCCTCTAGGTATCCAAGAATTTGTTATAACCGTCTTCGTCAGCTATGTAACAATAATGACAATAATGAGAATTATAACTGGGTAGTTCAGCTAAAAAATTATTTTTCTGAAATTGATGCAAAAGAAACTTGGGAAAATTTATCATGGGGGTTACTGAGGCATCAAAGAAACGGTTTGTTATTAAAAATGAAAGAAAAACTCTTCCAAGATGACTTATCAGCATTAACAAGTTCTCGCTATTCTTTGTACTATAAACATTTCTCACACAATAGGCAACCGCAAAGCTATTTACAAATAAAAACTCCCATATATATTACAAGACTTTATTCATAAATCAGACTTTGCTCTAAACTTTACATAAAATTTTATTATAAAGGGATTTCGTATCACATCGACCAAACTGAAAATTGTTCAATATGTAATTTACACAAATTAGAGACTCTTTCCCACATTTTGTTGGAATGTCCATTATACTCGTGTTTTAGATCACCCCTTATTCGATCATTTGTAGAGAATACCGAGAGCTTTTTTCTGTTTTTAAATACAACCCATTCTCCCACTGAGATTAAGGAACTGTGTACATTTTTTATTAATGCACTCCGATTGCGTTCATTTATATTAAATGAATAATTGTAACTAAATCTCCATTAAGCGTCGACTATTTATGTGTAATAATTTGTACTCAACCTCTTGTTAAATGATTTTTCATTAGAAACAATAAACATATCTATCTATCTATCTATCTATCTATCTATCTACTTTTACAATTATCGTGTTGATGGCGCCAAGATTAACAGATTAATTTATAATTACATATTACGGAACATTAAAAAAACGTAAATTCGGTATTTAAAACGTAAGTATATTTAAGGTAAAAATATATACCACAGCTTTGACCAACTAATATTTTTTATAATTAATATTTTTAATTTTAATTTTAAATTAATCACTTTGACATTTATGTCAAATTTCCGGTAAAGGTTTACAGACTTGTCACTACTGGCGCTCGCGAATTTGTAAATATCCCCTCTACGTACGAGCTCACAGCGTATACGCGCTACCTACTAGTCGCGCGACTACGCTTCCAATGGACGACTAGCCTTAAATTGTCATTTTCTTCCGACATAGAAACGTCAACTCTACTTTGTTTTCGTTTGACGCAACTAAACGTCAACATAAAATTGAAATGTCAGATAAACAAATTTTATTTATTTATATGGCCATCGATACATAATTCGCAAATATTTTACCGGTATCCTTACTTTTTCTGTCTTTACACGGCAAATTGCGTGTAGTAAAATTCACACTGGTACGGATATTATGTAAATATTACTAGAATGTCATTCTACTTGAAAATGTCATCATTAATTTAAAGAGGTGGCTTTTGAATGGTCTTGGATAACTGTTATTTTTATAATTGCAAATTATTAATTCAGTTAATAAATGTGATAGTTTTTTCACTAACTATGTATTCAGTGATTGTAATGATTTATATGTACAACAAAAACTAATACTCAATCGAGAAAAGAGGAAAAGTGTTAAAGTGATTTTGTAATAATATATTGTTACTACGGAACGCTTACAATTTTGAACATCTTTAACAACAAATTACTTGGATCACAGAATATATTATCCTGATGAATTCTCTGCTTGGATCTTCCACAAATAATACACAATAAATAACTTTGATTAAGTTCACGTCTTAAATCAATTATTTATCAAATACACTATATATCAATATTATTTTATCAACAACTTAAAATATTCCCGATGCCATGTCAAATATTTAAAATTGTCACTGATTGTCACTGTCTGACTGATAGTATGCTGACGATATTCTATTCGACTGAGTGCGTTGTATGACAAAGATAGATTTGAAAATATTACCAAGGACATTGTCTTCATTTTTTTCGAATCCTGAAAAACCAGTAAATATTTTTGAAAAATTTAAACGCAGCATGAAAGACTATATTATTACCGAGGGCCGAAAGTCCCTTAGAATACATAGAAAGTTTATTTTGAATGAGATATTTGAAATTAAATATCACACTAAATTTTCTCTTAGTTTTTCACCCCTGTAACTTATTAAAATAAATATTATAGAAGTTCTCAGGGACTTTTCGCCCTCGGCAATAACGTAATCTTTCATTCTGCTTTCAAAAATACTTATTAGTTTTCTCAGGATTCGAAAAAAATGAATCCCCATTTGAATAGCATCGCAGACGAAAATAGTACCCATCCTCTTAATGCAATGTTAAATTACAGTTCACTATTGTCAAGGAAAACTGTTTGTTTTGTATTTATTTATTTATATTAGATATCAAATCTGTATTATACGAGGTATATCAAAAAATATGATATATTTTCGGTCAAGATTAAAGTATCTTTATTTTTCACAATATTGAAAAGTGTTATTATAAAAAGTTGTTTGGAGTTAAAAACTATATGTTCTAATATGCAATTATTACTTGTACATCCTTCTAAAGATAAAAAAAATATTTGAAAATTTTTCTCAAATTACGGATACCAATACCATTTTCATTCATAACTCTTTTATTATTAATTTTACGAAGAAAAGTTATTCTTCATAAAAAGATCTGCATGGTCTAAAATCTAAGATGCAATCATCATATATTAAATTTTATCAATTTTATTCGAGGTATGTCAAAAAATATGAATTTCGTTCGAGAGTAGAGTACCTTTATAGTTCACAATATTTAAATTAGGATATAATTGCATATTAAAACATAGCATTTAATACTAAACAACTTTTCATAATAGAAATTTTCCATATTATGAATTTAAATACGTAAATAAACAAAGTTTTCGTTATGATAATGCTCGCATTTTCAGCTTGTTTTTTTTATTTTTTTGGAAGCTCCTCAGCTTAATATCTAGCAGCCGTCACTGTTAATTATTATCTCTGTTCGCGTATCTTCCATCTAGTATCATAAATATTGAAACAATTAGCATATTTCTAAAATTTGATTTTGCTGGGTCCGACTCTGTTGAAACTGTACTATAACAAGAAACCTTCCATTGATGTAAACATGCGTAAAATTGATGTAGAAACAATAACCGATCAATGATATTTATAAAAATCGCACGCTTTTCTTTTTGCAGATATGGTCTGCTGGGCGCATCAGGTTGTGGGAAAACGACTCTCTTGTCCTGCATCGTGGGAAGGCGGAGACTCAACACTGGAGAGATATGGGTACTGGGAGGAAAACCAGGTAATGTATTTTTATCAAAAGGTACAATAAAAGGCCTTACAGTAAATCTTAAAATCAAGGGCGTAGGCGCAAAATTTCGCGCCAATGTATTTTAAACGCATTCATTCTCTTCGAATCCTGAAAATACTAATAAATATTTTTGAAAAATTTAAACGCAGAATAAAAGATTGTATACATTATTACCGACTTGTAATTTAAGTTAAAGAAGAACTGATAATTTATCAACTGGTGTCCAGATTGCAGTAGTATAAACACAGTTTGTGTTTAATAAAAAATTATTACCGATTATTACTTAGAATAACCAAAAAGTTTCTTTTGTCTCTTTTTTATACCCCTCTGACTTAACGACGTTCTACACCTTCGTTGCGGGGTATGCCTCTCAGAGGAAAGGGGGGAAACTTATATGCAAGCGAAAGTTGGTAACAATGCATTTATAGCAGAATACTCAAATCATATGTTTCAGTATTAAATACTTTATAATAATAAATTATAATAAATTACGGAAATTACGGAATTAATTATATAATAAATAAATTAAAAGTAAATGGTACGGTAAACAATCCTCATTTTTTAATATGTTATTCCTTACAAAAAAACCTTTAATTTAAGCACAAATAATTAAAAATCGTAAATTTTGGTCAAAAGTTATTAACTTTTTTAGAATTCCCATAAGAGCCCATGTTAAAACTTAATTTTGACCCTTATAGGTCTGGATCCCGCGTATGAAAAAAAAGTTGATTAATAGCAAGCTGAAAATTTGTTAATAGCTTAAGGGTTTCTAGTCGGATAAACATTGATATATGGGAACACTGGAACAGGGGAAGTTTTAATTGTGGAACAGGTTAAAAATTTGGAACGGTCAGACCACGAAAACGGCACATTTATTTTGTCCGACAGAACAGACTTATACTCTCCGAACAGAGATTAAACTCTCGTGCAAAAATCAGACTGATGTTTATCACCTATCATCATTCCTGTCATTTGGCATATTCTACATGTTCCACTCATTAAAACGCCCAATTGGTGATAAATAGCAATCTGATTTTTGCATGAGAGTTTAATCTCTGTTCGGAGAGTTTAGGTCTGTTCTGTCGGACAAAATACATGTGCCGTTTTCGTGGTCTGACCGTTCCAAATTTTTAACCTGTTCCACAATTAAAACTTCCCCTGTGCCAGTGTTCCCATATATCAAAGTTTGTCCGACTAGACACCCTTAAGCTATTAACAAATTTTCAGCCTGCTATTAATAAACTTTTTTTTAATACGCGGGATCCAGACCTATTACAAGTAATTATACGGCACGGTAAAACAATTTTTAAAAAATCAAGTCTTAGTTTTTTGAAGTAAACTATAACATACTAACATTTCATGCAAATCCTTAATTCTTTGCCGAAGGTGTAAAACGTCGTTAAAATAAACGTAAGCATTTTCAGGGACTTCCGGTCCTCGGTAATAATGCAATCTTTCATTCTGTGTTAAAAGTTTTGAAAAATACTTATTAATTTTCTCAAGATTCGAAAAAAAATTATGCATTTAAAACACATTGGCGAGAAATTTTGCGCTTACGCCCTTAAAGGTTAAAGTTGCTAGCGATTTAGCTATAGTAATAGGATGCTAATTTTTTTAAAGCAAACAAATGGTAGGTATATTTCGACGTTCTTTAAATTTATTAAAAAATGTGAATGTGAATATTTTTACAGTGGAATATTAGGAATTAGTAGAGAACTTAAGAAAATTAAAAATGTTGATATTTTTATAAGAATCAAGAAATTTAAATAACTCACTCATCAGCAACATAGCAATAGAAAAGTAACAACATAAATAATTAGGAACACAAAATGGAGACTAGACAGAAGAAATTATTTCCGGAATAGAAATTGCAAAGAACACAATTAAGAATCTACTTTGCAAACCTTAACCATATCGTAGCGTTTTGCACAAGAATGCTATGATGCATTGTAGTGTTCTTGTACATTATGTATGTTTCACATCGTTGTTGTCTTGGAAGCATTGATATTAAAATAACCTAAAATAAAAAAAAACAATTAAATTCCTTTGAGATCTGATACTTACAATAATAAAAAACCGCTAAATATCGTAAAAATGAGTGGCGCATACAATATTGCAGCTACAAGAGCTAATATGAATATTACGTGACGCAAAAATGTATTTTCATTTTGATGAAAAATAAAATTATAGATTTATTTTAAAAGATGTTTCCATAATATTTCCTAAATTTGAAGCAAAACGCGTCACAAAAGAGTAACTTTGATAGAGTTTGTATTTTGAAACTCTTTTGTGGCGCGTTTTACTTCAAATTTAGCAAATATTATAAACACATCATTTAAAATTAAACTAGAATTTTATTTTCCATCAAAATAAAAATACATTTTCGCGCCACGTAATACTCATCAGCTCTTTTGTAGCTGGAATATTGTATGCGCCACTCATTTTTACGGCGTTTAGCGGTTTTTTATTCTTGTATCAGAAGTTTTTCAAAGTTATTTATAAATTAAATGTATGAAGTTGAATGTAATGTTTCTCGATTCCACGGTAACCGTTATAAATGGTCGCCTTTTGTAGCATTATCTCTCAAATGATCTAGTGACCATCGAATGTACACTAGATTTTTTTTCTATTCGAAATATGTAAATTGAAAAAAAAATTATTGAGATAGCCGGTAAATGAACTCGGAGTGCCCTATCAAATTTAGCGTCGTAACCACTACAACTACATAAAACATTTCGGCGATAATGGTCAAATGGATTATAATTTTAAGCTTGATAACTTCGAAGCGGCTTAACCGATTTTAATCACTAAACATGAAATTTAAACGTATTGACAAGTAGTATCTGATGCATCTAAGGTCAAGTATGATAACTGAAGGTATTACAGGATTTATTGAGCTTGAAAAGCCGTTTTTCTTATGGGAAATAGATTTGACCACATTTATGAAGCCTATAACTTAAAAATTCAAATTTTCCCAGACATGAGGTATACAGTGATAGACGCGTCTAGAGTCCTCCTACAAACGCTTAGTTATTCGCGCAATTCGTTTGTTGAAATTTTGAGTAATTGTTGAAAAACCAAAATTTTCAAAGTATATTTTATCAGTTATTCGGCTATACTGAGCCGTGTGTATGTCTGATCGTAATCGCTTAGGCACCATTTGAAAGCTTAACTCAACGCTATTGATTTGGTTTATTTGCGGTTTTCCTGTTTTTCCTTGGACCTAAGATATATATCCCCAAAAAATATGCCGTTGTGTACCTACCCAGTCCTATAGCTGGCTTATGGGTGGTGGAAAGTCACAAACTACACCGGTTCTGAATCGGCCCTGACCCCCTCTTGATACACAGAAAAAAAAATGATATCGGTATAACTTTTCCACAAACATACAATTTTCCCCTTTTTAAACAGAAATTGAATAAAATGTTCTGAGCTCGGTAACTTTTGAATGGTATAACCGAACCGATTTTTAATATTAGACATGAGTTGAAAAGGTAATGATAAGTACTGGCAGAAGCCGTAAAGGTAGGACTTAAATTTTTCAAATTTTTGTGAATTTTGGGGACGAGAACATAAAACAAACCCTAAATGGGAAGGGCCTTAAAATCCACACCCTTGGATCAAAATGGACGGTTGTCCTATGGATGGTAAAGTATTTTCCTGTACTTTTAGAAGGGATGTGGCCCAATTTTTAATTCAGTCAGGTTTAGAAAATCGGTAATTTCGTGTATATATAGTGTCGCATGTACGGGGTTGTGCGCCACTGGCGAGAACTGCCGTTCTTCGGGATAATGCGCAATCAGGAGAATGCAAATAACATCATGGACCGATAGACTAACGAATGCAGAGGTAGTAAACAGAATGAAAACATAATATTTTACCACACATATTTCAATATTTGGATTATAAAGGGAACGGGAGAAATATGCATTACTAAGATTAATTGTTCAATGAAAAATAGATATAATATATGTATAAAATTAGATTGAATAAAAAAGGAGAAGGATAATGGATTATAATTTCCATATGTTAGGAATATCTTAGCAAATTTGATCTGGGCGAGAAAAAAAGAGGGCCACTATGTTCAAGTTACCCGACAGAAGGTGATAGACTTGGTATGTATCCACAACAGTGATTTGAAGCAGATTTTAACTCATATTGTAATCCGCTGATACCGTAATACAAGTGAGATTGGACATCAGAAAAAATGCCAATGAAAAGCAGTGGGCACAACATCAGAAAGCACAGCTAGTGACAGGAAAGTCGTTCTACAGTAAGAAAAGAAAAATAAAAACAAAATGGATGAATGTCCCGCCCCACCCCGGTTTGTGTTTGGTGTCATTCAATAGATTTTTGAAAAATATTAAAAATATGTTTTTGGATTTTTTTATTTAGCAGTGTACCTATTTGTCGACATATGAGACCGTTCATTTAAATTTCTAAGAGTATCAGGATAAATTTTTGTTTTTTTATCAGATTATATGGCTTCTCAGAGCCCGGTACCTACATGGTCCAATGCCCTTATTTTGTGTGGTCCGAATGTTTTGTTTATATTTTAATGTTTTGCAGATGTGAATAGAACACACATACAGCTCTAGACGAAATACACAGCTCCATCCAATATCGAAATTTTTATTGTAATAACCCTAAACCCTCTGAGATTCATTATTAGTAACATTTATTAAATGTTTGGCTATCCAACGTATATTGTTATAATACCTTTAAATTATTTTGGTTTCGTAATTTCTAGGTACAAAAGGTTCGGGAGTACCGGGTAAGCGTGTGGGTTACATGCCTCAGGAAATAGCTCTTTACGGAGAATTCACAATCAAAGAAACGATGATGTACTTTGGATGGATCTTCGGTATGGAGTCAAAAGAAATTTACGAAAGACTGCAGTTTTTACTTAACTTCTTGGATTTACCTAGTCAAAATCGTATGGTTAAGAATCTTAGGTAAGTATTTTCCTTTAATATTTCAGCAAAATAAATACAAAATTAAATTCACATTAAAAAATAAAATTATCCCAATGAAATACAAAAAATATTTAATAAAATTAAGGTTCAAATTATTTACACTCATTTATTAAAACGTTTTGATTAGTTTTAATAATTGTTTGGACAGATCTACCCTTTACTTTAGGAGTTCGTTCGATGTTCTGTCCTCTCCTGGTGATTTCCTATCTCTTAATTTCTTTAATTCTTCCTTTACCTCTCCCTTCCAAATATTAATTTCTTAGTTTATCGTGACTTATTGTGTTGGTACTTCGTTATCGTTATCCTTAGCAAATAGAGATGGAAAGTAGTCTGTCCATATTTCTGTTACAATGTGTCTCGTTTTTATTTGTTCGTTTTCGTTCATCTCGTTTCTTTGTCCTCTGATCACTCTCCTTATTTCCCTTTATCATGATCATTCTCTCTGCCTTTATATCTATGCGAGGTTGGCTTTCCTAATTGTGTTACTCTATAAGTTTCTATCTTGGGCCATATCAATATTAATCCCTTTACCGACATGTCCTGCCTGAGCGTGTCTCCCCAGGTCTTTTTTGGTCTTCCTCTCGTACTTATTCCAGGAACCTGCAGTTTAGCAATTCTTTGTATTGGGTACTAATTTCTCAACATTAATCATGGCGAAACCATTTTGCTTTTGCTCTCTAATATTGGCTTATTTCTCTATCTCTCTAGATATATTTCTGTGTATGGTTCATAGAAATCGTGTTCAATCTGTTTTGAAAAGCTCTCCCAGTGTTCCCTTTTTAATTTTATTGTCTCTTGTGTTTGTTGTGTTCAATATTGTAAAAAAGCTTTCTTCTTTTGTGTACATTTTGTCTTGATTCCTCTCTCCAAGTGCTTCTGTTGAGGGGTTAGTTATATTATTTTTGAGTTTTTACCAGCTTTCCACGATGTTACCGTTTTCTAATCTTTCATTCTTAATAATCTTCTCTGATATACTTTTTCTGTAATGATCTCTTGGTTGTGATGTATTTTATAATGATTCTCTTCATGATTTTCATTCGTGTTTTACGTACATGATCATAGGTTTTTATTATAAATTCTATGTGAATAGATTAAACCGTTTTAAAAATAATTTCTAAGTATTATTTCTATTATTTCTAATAGTGGAGTCAATGAAGGTTTTCACCTCCGATTTCGTTGAACCTCCATCGATTTTCATGAAAATTGGTAAGTATGTAGAGGATACCTCAAGAATCAAAGGTGACATGGTGCCAACTTGCGCTTTTACCCTGGGGGGGATGCCACCCCTTCTCGGGGGTGGAAATTATTTTATTAAAAATAATACCACTAATCGATAGAGGGACAAATTATAAGTAAAATTTGTTATATAAAGTTATTCCAATAAATGAATAGTTTTTGAGTTATTAAAGATCAAAAGTTTTGATTTTTCCTGAAAAAAAAATCCATGTTTTAAAGCAGTTTTTCATAAATAACTCAAAAACCATAAGTTTCTTTAAAAAAGTTATTATTACCAAAATCGAAGATAATATAAAAATAAATAAGCTCCTTATTCGAAAAATCCTTTATTACATATATAAAGTGAGTTATATGCAATTGAATGTATATTTTTTTTCCGCGTGTACTCAAATCTTAGTATTCAAGCTTAAATAACAGGAAAACGATGCACTTTGTTAAATATAGATACTAAACATTTTAATAAAGCACTTAAAGGTAACTATCAAAAAGCTATATAAGAAGTCGATAGCATCAAAATTAAGAAAGTTATGATGGAAATAAGAGGACCCTTTCAGGTTTTTTAGGGAAGAATGAAAAATGAAACATACGTCATTTCCACAAAAATTAAAATTTATAGTAACCCATTTAAAAATTTATTTATTTTAACATGAGTAATAACTTCAACAATTTTGACCGGTTTAGAATGCATATTTTTGAAAAAAAAAAACGATTAAAGAAAATTATAATTTTTCAAATTTTCGTGAATTTCATTTTCTTTGGATAATAACTCCAAAAATACTCGATATACTTAAAAAATGGTAGAGAACAAAATTTTAGTTTTAACTTTATTTAAGCTTTTTCTTTTTTTAATATTTTTTTACGACAAAAAATAACCGAGATAGAAACATTTAAAACCTAAATTTTACTGCGAGAACCATGTAACCGGGGCCATTTCACCTTGTATTAAAAAAAAATAAAGGATTTAGAAAATGATGTTTAATACAGTATTATAGACCGTTTACTTAGCTCTGTAATGGTTTTTGGATAAATCTCATATTTCAAAAATTAACTGAGTTATTTTAAAAAAACCAATAACATTTTCTTTGAAAAAATTTTATAGCGGAGATTTTGTATGTATACAGGTGGTGTGAAGTCCAATTAGTTGTTTGTTGTAGGAGATACGAAAAAAGTTTATATAGGTGAGATTGGGGCATAGATAATATCAGAATTTAAATACATTTCCAAATATACAGGGCCACCCATATTGACAGGGTGAAACAAAATTATCTTTTGTTTAATGGAACACCCTGTATATTTTTACATTTTTGGATTCTCCTCTATGTTTTATTCCTTAAAATATCAGGTTTTGTGATGTTATACGAAGTAGTTTAAAAGATAATTACGTTTTTTTTTCAAATTTCATAGCAATATTCACCCCCTGTATAATTGTAGTGATTTGACATCAGAAAATCAATTTATGTTCAAGTGATTTTTAATATAGTCTATTATTGTTAAAAATTATTAATCTAGCAAAACGTTTAATTTTACCTAATACAGGGTTGGTCGAAACTGAATGAGTGTTTTCTCAAAGTTTGAGAGTATGATTTTTCTCAAACGGAGCAGCCTGTAATGCCTGTAATGAGCATTATAATGAAATGCTATTGTATGGCACTTTATTATTTCCCACCCTGCCAGTGAGAACTGAATTTATTTTTGAAATCCCTAACTTTATGTCTTTAATTATTTTATATATTGTAAACGATTAAAAAACAATCAAATTAAATTGAAATGAATAACCAGTGTATATCGTCCACATTTACTTCATATTTAACGTAGCCTGTACCATAACATTGCACAGATTATTAACCCTGTATAGCAACGATATACCATGAATGTGAATTCATACTTGAGAAATGTCCTATATCCAGTCTCACAAAAAAAAGGGATTCTTCAAACATGATATATATGCAGACAAAATCAGCCAAAGTGATTTGCGATATCTAATTAAAGGCTGTACCAAGTTGGTTTTGTTGAATATAGCATGAAAGCACGACGATACTTTAGTGATAAGCGTATTTTTCGTAGTAGCTATAGTATGTTGTTTTATATTATGTATTACCTATATTAAATTAGTTTTAGTATGTTTCGTTTATCTAAAAAAATGTAAAACAAAAAAAAATCTGTTTTTCTTGTAGTTGTTTTTTCGTATAGATATTGTTTTATATTGTAGTAAATTGAATTTAGTTTTAGTATGTTCCGTTTGTTTGTATAATTATATTTAATTAGATTTGCTTTAATTACTAAAATAAATAAATTTTCAATTATATTTTATGTATTTGTGCCGAAATAACATGTATTTATGTATTTCGTATCCCGAAATAACCAAAGTACGTGCCTCCTAGCGGCGGGATACGGGCAACAATACATTGGCTTATAGGGCAGTCCTTACAGTAGGGATCCTGGCCTATACAGAAAAATGCAGGCGGGTGTGGGGTAATACTGCACTTTGGTTGCATTGGTGGTGTATTGGCTAAACGTGCAGGGCAGGGTATGGTGCTGATAGAAAAGGCATTCAGGCATCAAATATCCAAAAATCTTTTCAGGCCATAATAATGAAAAGACCTTCTCCAAACGCAATAAAAACTTATACTGAAATGATGGCATCTCCTGAGGTAAAATGTTCCGGAAGTAAAATGAGCCTCCGTTCGGATCTCCGGGTGAGGACTATCTCAGGGGGAACACCATTACAGGTTAGAAAAATTAGGATAGGGTCTTGGAATCTTGGTAGTCTTACAGGTAAGAGTCTGGAGTTAGTGGATGCGCTCAAACGAAGAAGAGTTCAAATTGCTTGTATTCAAGAAACTAGGTGGAAAGGACAAAGGGCGAAAGAACTAGGTGAAGGATACAAATTGTGGTATGTAGGGAGTAGTAACACTAGAAATGGAGTTGGTATAATTGCTGATAGTGAAATGAAAGATAACGTAGTAGAAGTTGTAAGAACGAGTGATAGAATGATGTCAGTGAAATTTGTAATTGATAAAGAGGTATTGAATGTTGTGTGTGTGTATGCTCCCCAAACAGGTCTGGGTGAGAATGAAAGAAGAGCTTTCTATGATCAATTAGGAGACGTACTGAGTGATATTCCAGCAGAGGAGAAAGTTATAATAGGAGGTGATTTCAATGCACATGTGGGCCAAACCAAGACAGGATATGAAACAATACATGGGGGATTAGGCTTTGGAACTAGAAATGAAGCTGGAGATGACATGCTTGAATTAGCAACAGCATTGGATATGGCGATTGTTAACACATTCTTTAAAAAGAGAGAAACTCAACTTATTACCTACAAAAGTGGACAACATCAATCCCAAATAGACTACTTCATGATAAGGAAAGAAGACATACGTGAATGTAAGGACTGCAAGGTAATAGTGAGTGAGACAGTAAGCCAACAACATAAGCTGCTTCTTCTGGACATCGAAGTAAAAAGCGAAACTAAACAAAAATATCGGAGAGGACCACAAAAAATCAAGTGGTGGCTGCTGAAAGATGAGAAAGAAGGTCTATTCAGGAGAAGAATAGTAGAAAAAATATGTTGGAACGTGAAAGGAAGCCCTAATACAATTTGGAGAAAAATGGCCAGTAGTATTAGAGAGACTGCTATTGAAATACTTGGGAAAACGTCAGGAAAAAAGTTTGAGCATAAAGAGACTTGGTGGTGGTCAAACGAAGTACAAGGAAAAATAAAAGAGAAGAGAATATTATATAAAAAGTGGCAAGAAACCAGATCCGACATAGATCTTCAAAACTATATGGTGGCGAAAAAGGAAGCGAAAGTAGCAGTAGCAAAAGCCAAAGCAGAAGCGTATTCAAACCTATACGATCAACTTGATACCAGGGAAGGCGAAACGAAGATATATAAAATAGCCAAACAGAGAGCAAAGAAAGCAAAAGATTTTAATCAGATTAGATGTATCCGAGATGAAAATAATAAAATACTAGTTCACGAAAGGGAAGTCAAAAAGAGATGGAGAAAGTACTTTGACAGCTTATTAAATGAAGAATTTGACAGACAGCCTGTAGAGCCAACGGAGACAGTAGCAGCAATGGTCACCAAAATAACCAACGAGGAAGTGGCTCAAGCGCTTCAAAAAATAAAGAAAGGAAAAGCGGTAGGACCAGATGATATTCCTGGGGAAGTATGGAGAGCATTGGGAGAGACAGGAACAAGGTGGCTAGCAGGTCTATTTAATAGAATTATGGAAGTCGGACAAATGCCAGACGAATGGAGAAGCAGTATACTGGTACCTGTTTACAAAAACAAGGGAGATATACAACAATGTACAAACTACAGGGCTATAAAACTGCTTAGCCACACCATGAAAATATGGGAAAGAGTAATTGACAGACGGATACGTGAAGAGACCGAAATATCCGAGAATCAATTTGGCTTTATGCAGGGTAGATCAACAACAGATGCAATTTTCATTATAAGGCAATTGATGGAAAAATACAGGAGTAAAGAAACAAACGCTCATATGGTATTCATTGATCTTGAGAAAGCATATGATAGAGTTCCTCGAGAGATTCTGTGGTGGGCACTCAATAAGAAAGGAGTCCCTGGTGAATATGTAAAGATTGTGAGGGATATGTATGAGGGAGTAACGACTAGTGTTAGGACAGGTGTGGGAGAGACTGATAAATTTCATGTGAAAGTAGGATTGCACCAAGGTTCTGTGCTTAGTCCGTATTTATTCTCATTAGTTGTGGACCAGATAACAACGAAACTACAGGGTAACATTCCATGGTGCTTAATGTATGCTGATGATGTCGTGTTAGTAGGAAATAGTGAAAGAGACCTAGAACAAAAACTGGAACAGTGGAGACAAGCTCTGGAGGAAAAAGGTTTAAAACTTAGTAGGACAAAAACAGAGTATTTGGAATGTTCATTTAAAGATGGAGCTACTACAAATAAAATGGTATCTTTGGATGGTGAAATGATTGTGAAAAGCAATAGTTTTAAGTACCTAGGATCGGTACTACAGAGTAATGGAGAAATATATGGAGATGCATGCAGTAGAATTAGGGCTGGATGGATGAAGTGGAAAGAAGCGAGTGGTGTGTTGTGTGACAGAAAAATTCCAATGAAGCTGAAGGGAAAATTCTATAAAACAGCCATAAGACCGGCTATGATGTACGGAACTGAATGTTGGGCAGTGAAAAAGAAAGAGGAACAACGAATGCATGTGGCGGAAATGAGAATGCTTAGATGGATGAGTGGAGTGACAAAGAAGGATAAAATTAGAAATGAGTATATTAGGGGAAGTCTAGGTGTGGCACCAATTGATGCCAAAATGAGAGAGCATAGGTTAAGATGGTTTGGTCATGTTCAACGTCGAGACGTTAATCACCCAATACGAAGAATAGCTGAAGTGCAGATTCCTGGAAGAAGTAGGAGAGGAAGACCAAAGAAGACCTGGGGGGAGGCGATAAGGCAGGACATGTTGGTAAAGGGGATTAACATTGATATGACCCAAGACAGAATTGTGTGGAGAAATGCAATTAGGGAAGCCGACCCCGCATAGGGATAAGGCAAAGACAATGATGATGTGGAAAAGGAAACCTAGCATTAGCGGCCACATTTCTATATTGTTTTCTATTTTTAGTGGCCGTTATTGGCAGGTTTTACTGTACCAATAATATTTTATTAAATTATGAAATATTATTTAAATAAAAAATTTATAAACTTGATAAAAGAAAGTTTGCTTAGAATTTACTCCTCTATCTAATTATGGGGTTATTTTTAATAAAATAGTGTTCACCCATGAGAAGGGGTAACATTCACCCCCAGGATAAAAGCGCAAGTTGGTACCTCATCATTTTTATTTTTTGAGGTATCCTCTAACTACTTACCAGTTTTCATGAAAATTGATGGAGGTTCAACGAAATCAGGGGTGAAAAGCTTCAGGGACTGCCTTTTTGGAAATATAAAAGAATAATTTTTTTCGTGATTGTCGATTTGCTAATTTTCTGATTTTTGGTTGCTATAAGGTTTGAAAAATTAATAAAAATTATAAATCATGCACATAAATGTAAAAAAATATTTATTTTACTTAATTAAACGAGATTGCTTGAGCCAGAATGCTCAAATCTGCATTTTTATCATTAAAAAAAATGGTGGATTTCACCCCTAAAATGCAGAAAGCGCAACTTGGTGCCATATCACTTTTGTTTTTTGAAGTATCCTCTAACTAATCAACAATTTTCATGAAAATCGATGAAGGTTCAAAGAAATCGTGGGTGAAAACATTCAGTGACTACACTTTCAGAAATATAGAAGAATAAGGTTTTCGTGATTTTCGACTTGTTAATTTTCGGATTTTTGGTTACTATAAGGTTTGAAAAATTAAAAAAAAATGTAATTCATGCACATAATTATAAAACAAATATTTATTTTTCTTAATTAAAGATTACTTGCGCCATAATGCGGAAATCTGCATTTTTTACAATTTAAAAAGTAGGGGTGTATTGCACCCCTAAAATGCAAAAGCGCAAGTTGATGCTATATAACTTTTATTGCTTGAGGTATCCTCTAACCATTTACCGATTTTCATGAAAATCGATGAAGGTTCAACGAAATAGGAAGTGAAAACTTACAGTGACTGCACTTTCAGAAATCTAAAAAATAATTTTTAAAAAAGGGGTATATTTCACCCCTAAAATGCAAAAAGCGCAAGTTGGCACTATGTCACCTTTATTCCTTGAGGTATCCTTTAATCACTTACCAATTTTTATGAAAATCGATGGAGGTTCAACGAAATCTGAGGTAATAACTCATATCCACCTTCATTGACTCCACTATAATATGAAATATATATTTCTATATTTCAACAGGAAATGATATTATTTTCATTGATCTTGATTGTGTGAACAGTTGAATTTTTAAAGGACTGGTAATTGTAACCACAAAGCCAATAACACAAAAGTATATTGATATTCAAGTACTTCTTTTAATCTACAAAATAATCCTAAAACGCTACAATCCCTCTTTAGTTTGATGTATATATTTTGTTCGAATGGCTAAACATATCTCTTTGGTACATGGAATCAACTTCTGTTTTTTACTATAATTTCTCATTAAATTGTTTAAGAATAACCAGCAAAATGTTGACATTATTATCAACGTCGTATATTGCGTGACATTAATTCTTACACGATGAACTTTGATAAAATTTTCAAAGTGGTGTTTTAAATTTAATTCTTATTTACTGGGCGTTGTCATTTCGTGACCATTTTAAAGTGATCTAGATGGTTATATAGATATAAACGCATAATGGATGACTGCATAATAAATAGACAATTGCAGATATGAAGTTCGTTTTTTTTTCACAAGGATGCAGGACTTACTTTAGAAAGACTCACTCTAGTAAAAGGCTTAACCAAATAAATATAGCGGGATGGAATTTTGAAGTTTGTAGGAATACACAAGCAGGATACTTTTGATCAATGTTACGTGTAAACTTTGATGTGTATATTAACTTTAGTTGGGTACATTTCCATCATAATCTAATCTTCTTGTTCCTTACCTAAGGCTATAGGATTGGGCTTCTCGCCCGTTCCGTTTTTACTCTTGATTTCTCATTCGGAGCTGCCCAACATCTGTATTTCCGATTGTCTTATATTTTACAATTTAACAGTATATCCTCGTTTATTATGTCAATACCCGTCTCCTACACTTTAACTTGTTTTGCATTCTGTTATTCATCGAGAATATATTTAAGGCCTTAAGGCCCGTTTCCACGCTACGTTTTCTTGTACGTTTTGTGGGTCATACAAAACGTACGACAAAGGGTACGTTTTGTCCAGTGTATACACCGGTGGCTCCCAAAATCCCAACATCCAAAATTCCGACAGCCAAAATTCCGACAGGCCAAAATCCCGACTTGCAACAATGTTCGCAAAGTTAAAATTCCGACCACTACATTTTGAATATTTATTGTTTTCTTTTCAAATGCAATACCAAATCATATTATAGAGTATTGAAATTGAAAAATTAATTACTTGCTAATAAGTACGGGCACTAATTATGTATTTTAAAAGAAAAAATTATTACACTTCATTTTATAATATAAAAGCTATACTTACTGAAATGGAAAGTTGTAAATGACATAATAATATCTATTATATGAAAGTAAACTTGAATTCAGGATTTGATTATACATATATTATTGGACTATATATATACAGGGTGTTTCATTAATAATTGTCCATATAGTAACTGGAGAAACCTTAGCACAAAATACGAAGATTTAACCTAAAACACTTAAATAAAATGTGGTTCCTTACTGAGTTACAGGGTGTTTTATCTAAAAATTTAAAAATTATTTTTGCTCAGCATTTTAAAACTATTCGACGTATCCTTTTCATACTTGGCAGGAAGTATAGGTACTATACAAACTACTAAATTATGTTAAAAAAACGTTTCTGGCTGTTTCCAGAGGCGTACGACGGGGGAAAGTGGATGGTTGACCCTTTCCAAATCCTACGCCACTGACGAAATTGCTATTTTAGTTTAATTTTTGGATTCTCCAATATTTTCTATGAAAATAATATTCTCTTCATTCGTAACGGCAAAGTCATTAGTTTTCGAGATCTTTGAAGTTAAAAATGAAACGACACGGTTATTTTGATTAATGTAGTGACTCGCTTCATTTTTAATTTCAAATATCTTGAAAACTAATCATTTTATCGTTATGAATGAAGAGTATATTATTTACGTAAAAAGTATTGGAAAATCAAAAAATGACAGTAAAATAGCAATTTCATCAGTGGCGTAGAATTTGGGAAGGGTCAACCAACCACTATCCCCTGTCGTACGCCTCTGGTAGTAGCTAGAAACGTTTATGTATCTTAATTTCTTAGAGTATACAGTACGTACACTTTCTGCCAAGTATGATAAGGATAGGCCAAATAGTTTTAAAGTACTGGCTACAAATAATTTTTAAATTTTAATCATATGAATCATATCATAAATAATCAAAATAACTGTGCCGTTTCATACTTAACTTCAAATATCTCGAAAACTAATGACTTTATCGTTACCAATGAAGAGTACATTATTTAGGTATAAAGTATTTGAGAATCTAAAAATGACACTAAAATAGTAAGTCCTCCAGTGGCGTAGAATTTGAGAAGGGTCAACCATTCACTATCCCCCGTCGTACGCCTCTGGTACTAGCTAGAAACGTTTGTGAACTACAATTTAGTAGGGTGTATAGTAGTCGCACTTTCTGCCAAGTATGAAAAGGATATGTCGAATAGTTTTAAAATGATGAGCAAAAACAGTTTTTAAATATTTAGATAAAACACCCTGTAACTCAGTAAGGAACCACATTTTATTTAAGTGTTTTGGGCTAAATCTTCGTATTTTGAGCTAAGGTTTCTCCAGTTACTATATGGACAATTATTAATGAAACACCCTGTATATTGACAAAAAAATAATTTAATTACTATACCCATGTTAGAAATCTTATTTACAAAATTAGTTCATATTAAACGGTAAATACTTTTGTTTAGTAACAAAAAATACAAAACAGATGGCCATAAACAAAAAACAAAAAATAAATGTAATTATATGTTAAAAAGAAACTTATCAAACCTGTCGGGATTCTGGCGTGTCGGGATTTTTCCCGTCGGGTTTGTGGCTGTCGGGATTTTAGTTGTCGGGATTTTGGGATAGACCCGTATACACATATCTTAGATCTGATCTTGGATTTCATTTCGATTCGACAAGACGTACGTTTTGCTGTTTACACGCTACATTTTATTGTATAGGATTTGTCCTATCCAACAGAACCTACAATAAGACTTAACGTGAAAACGGGCCTTTAACAAGATTTGTCGACATTCTATTGAATTTCTAGCTATTTGTTGCCATCGTCTGATTTTTAATATCGTTAAGTCGATCTCTACTCCATTTAACCAACTAATTTGCAGTCGGCCGTTGCTTCTTCTGCCTACTGCTGTTCCTGTAGATAATTATTTTCATTTGTTACTCCAGGGTAATAAGCTAGAAATAGACCATGTTCGGGACACTCAAAGATCCTGGTAGCTGACTACTTTTTTAGTTATTGTAGACCTATAAGAAGAAAACCTACCTGTTTCCTGCGTAGAGTTCGCGTCCGTTTTTTAATTATTAACAATTTAGTGCAAGAAATTGCGATTTTTCGATTTTTTGCACCCCTTTAACCCTTAAACGCCCAAGGGTGGGTAAAAAATGTCCACCTAATGCGTATTCCCTTGTAACATACTTATTACGCTTTTAAAAAATTTTCAAAAATTATTTATTGTTAAAAATACAGCCCTTTATCGAATGTTAATTTGGTTTTACCGATATTTTTGAAAATAAAAGTAATATCTTGAGTCAAATATGGGCGGGCATAAAAAGTACACCCTTGGTAAAACTTGTTAGTAAACGTTTATCTTTAATTTCTCGTCGGTAGGAACATAATCCATATAATTATCGACGTATAATTATATTATCGACATAATTATCCGCCAATGAGGAGGCTGAAAGGAAGAATGTGGAGAAAATAGACAAATCTGAATTAATGGCTTTTACTGGTATGTTAATTTTGATGTACATTGTAATTTTGTTGTAAGGTTTGTAAATTGTTTATATTAATATTTTAGAAGATGCTGTATTTATTAAGCATAAGATTCTTAAGTTTAATCCATTTCCAACAACTCTCAATAAATATATTAGCTATTTCCGAGGTGGACATTTTTTACCCACCCTTGGGCGTACATGGAACCTAAAAAAGGCTGGGCGTTTAAGGGTTAAAAAGCTAAATAGTTGACATAAAATTAAAAAATTTATTAGAACATTAAAAATCCTTCAAAATGCCGATTTTTTAAATTTAAAAAGGTAATTTGTTGCTGCGCAAACTGCAAAATAAGTGAAAATCGTTATTTGTTAATAACTTTTACTAAAACTACCTTAGAACTTTGGTGTTTCACCCAAAGTTGGGTATTGGGGTACTTAACAAACCCTCAAAATTTGAGACCGATCCATTAATTAGAGTTATTCTAATTGTTTATCCCAGAGCCCTTTATTTTGCAATAACATAAGACAGAAAATAATGAAGATTACGCAATTCTGCGTATGCCAAATGAAAGTAGAAAACTGATGCTATCAAAATATACTAAATAAAGATAGAAAATTTATCTAATATAGTCAAAAATTCTAATGCCAAATTTGTGAAATTTTGTAGCTTATAAACATTTGTTATAACATAACTTTAGACGCCATAATTAAGACGTGCAAACTCAATGGGACGATCACCAACAATTCAGTCCAGATAGTAGCATATGCTGATGACCTAGCGGTGCTGGTGAGAGACAAAATAACCTTAGATGATATAACCAGACAAATTGAAAAGAGGCTTAATTATAAATGAAGAGAAAACTAAATACATGAAAATAGAGAGGAAAAACAAAGATACAGAGGAAAGAAATATAAAAATCGGGAATTATAATTTTGAAATAGTCAGTAATTATCAATACCTAGGAGTCACAGTTAACAACAAAAATGAAAGAAACATATAAATTACCAACAGAATACAAGCGGGTCATAGAGCATATTATAAGTACAAAAGTATTTTAAAAAACAAAAAAATCAGCAGGGTTACGAAAATCCGAGTATACAGAACAGCAATTCGAACAGTGGTGATATATGGGGCAGAAACCATGAGCCTAACAAAGAGGGAAGAAGAAATGTTAAAAATATTTGAAAGAACAATGGTAAGAAGAATTTATGGACCAAAGAAAACAGTGCACGGAGATTATGAAAGGCTCTTGAATTTAGAAATAAGAGACATACTAGGAGGTGAGGATATAGTGAAAGCTATAAAAACCCAGCGACTACGGTGGTATGGACACTTACGGAGAATGGGAGAAGAAAAAGATGTAAGAAAAGTTACAATGTGGAACCCAAATATAATAAGGGCGAAAGGAGGACCAAAAAGCAGGTGGGAAAACCAGGTATTGGAGGACATAAAAAGATTGGAAGTGCCAAGATGGAGACAGAAAATACAGGACCGGGATATATGGAGGAAAATAACAGAGGACGCAAAGAGTAACCCTAGATTAGACTAGTTAACTTGAGAGAAGAAAGAATGTGGAGTGACTCACCACAATAAATGAGTCAATGAGCTCAATAAGAGTGGCTCCAACTCCGCACGGAGTGTATAGCCTGTATATACAGGGTGAGTTTTTAGTGCGGGATCGGTCGATAATTCCATTACGGTATAGAATATCGAAAAAAGTTATTTAGAAACAATGTAGGCAATGATATTCTCCACGCTTGGAAAATATGTCCGTTTCTACAGGGTGATCAATAATAGCGTGGTATATCAAACATATAATTTTTTAAATGGGACATCCTATATATTTTTTCATATTTATATTCCCCTCATAATTCTTATTCATATAATATAGAGTTTTGGATTACTATACAGAGTATTTAACAATTTATGACCATTTTTATTTCGAAATCCCTGTGAGATTAACACCTTGTATATAAAGAAGTAATTCATAGACAATAATTTGTTTTATGTAGTAAGATAAACAATATACTGTAGTTTTTAAATTAAGTCCAATTGAAATCATTGACGAATGTTTGTATACAGGGTGAACTACAAAACCAAATTACGATTTTCTCTATTTTTTTAAATGGATCACCCTATATTTTATTTTTCAAAAATATTGTATTTATTATACTCTTTCATTTTTATATATCATTCCCTATATCTAAACTTATTACTTTCGGAGATATTTTTAGTTTTCTTCAACTTTCGGGAATATGTACATTCAATTTTTCTAGTAGAAATAAGTTGGTATTGAATGATAATTAAACAAAATTATTTTTATTCAATAAATAACTAACACAAAAAAATAAACCATAGCAAAATATGCAATGAATGTATCAATAAATATGATAAAGGAATTACCATATTTCCCTAATATACAAGAATCATACAATTCCTACAAAAAAATATAGGTATCTTGTGTATAATAAAATTACAAGATTATTTTTATTTAATAAACAACTCACACAAAACATAAATCAAAACAATATACAACTAATTTAATAGTTTTTAGATTATTATATCAACAGCATTCTAAGCCAAGAAGTTTTAAGTAACACATACCTAATTGCAGATTGTGACCCGCAGTTATTAATAATATAATTTTCATATTAAATTTCATAAATATGCATCAAGAAATCCCTACTTTGTTAACACTCAAACTAGGTGATCTATAAATGTTTAAGGTGATATTGTTAGAGATTATGTGATTGGTCCACATTTTTTGACGGTTGAGGTTTTTATACGACGGTCCTCCAGTTCTTCCAAAATTGATTTTTTTCAAGTGGGGCTATATACAAAACCTTGTATACCAGAAGCATCCAACAATGCTTGATGATATAAAAAATAGAATAAAAGAAGCTTTTAATAATATTGACTTACAAAAATGTTAGAAATGTGGCTCGGTCATTTGAATATCGGTTACAAAATTGCATAGACGTTGAAAGTGGTCATTTTCAACATTTACTTTAGACTTATATCCTTAACATCACATTAATTGGTACATTCATTAAATTTTGTTATGGTTTATTATTTTTTTGTTAGTTATTTATTGAATGAAAATATTTGTTATATTATTACATAATACTTATTTGTTAAGTTATTTATATTTATAAGAATTGAATGTATTCCCGGCAAATGAAGAAAACTAAAAATATCTCAGGAACTAATAAGTTTAGGTATAGGAGATGCTATATAAAAATGAAAGAGTATCATAAATACAATAATTCAAAAAAAAAAATAAAATATAGGGTGATGTATTAAAAAAAAATTGAGAAAATCGTAATTTTGTTTTGTAGTTTACAAGTGCTTATAAAAATGAATGTTCTACTAAAAAAATCTTGGCTAGAATGCTGTTGATATACCAATCTAAGAACTGTTACATCAGTTGTATATTGTTTTGATTTATGGTTCATGTAAGTTATTTATTGAATAAAAATAATCTTGTTATATTATTACATACAATACAAAGTTTTTTTTTGTAGGAATTTTACGATTCTTGTATATTAGGGAAATGTGATAATTTCTTAATATCACATTTATTGGTATATTCACTGCATATTGCTATGGTTTATATTTTGTGTTAGTTATTTATCTAATAAAAATAATTTTGTTTAAATATCACTCAATACTAACTTATTTCTACTAGAAAAATTGAATGTATTCCCGAAATTTGAAGAAAACTAAAAATATCTCGGAAAATAATCAGTTTATATATAGGGAATGCTATATAAAAATGAAAGAGTATATTAAATACAATAATGTTAAAAAATAAAATATAGGGTGATCCATTTAAAAAAATAGAGAAAATCGTAATTTGGTTTTGTAGTTCACCCTGTATACAAAATATTCGTCAATGATGTGAATTGGACTTAATTTAAAAACTACAGTATATTGTTTATCTTATTACATAAAACAAATTATTTTTTACGAATTATTTCTTTATATACAGGGTGTTAATCTCATAGTGATTTCGAAATAAAAATGGTCATAACTTGTTAAATACTCTGTATAGTAATGCAAAACCATACATTATATGAACAGGAATTATGAGAGGAATATAAATACGAAAAAATATATAGGGTGTCCCATTTAAAAAATTATATGTTTGATATACCACGCAGTTACTGATCACCCTGTAGAAATGGACATATGTTTCAAGCGTGGAGAATATCATTGCCTACATTTTTTTAAATAACTTTTCTCGATATTTTATACCATAATGGAGTTATCGACCGATCCCACACTAAAAACTAACCCTGTATATATAAACATTTAGAATAACTTTAAAAATATTGTCCGTAGAAAAAATCATTTTACATATTAGAAAGGCTGGTATTTTACACGAATTTTTAAAAATGTAGTTTAATTGGTGACTAGTCGTGGTATATGAAGGGGGAGCTGGGAGCCGGCAAATGCATGAGTTCAAAAACTAAAAAAGACAACTTAAAACTACTATAATTTTCATATCTCGGGATCTACTGAATATATTTTGATCGTTCTTTTTTTAATGTGTATGTAATTTTTCTGTACATTACAAATATGCAATTTGTCTAGACATTTATTAATTAATAAACAGTCTAATTTATTTAAACAATTTTTGAAAAAAATAATTTTTTCCCAAAAATCCATGATATTAATTATACTACCGTTATTACTCATAGAAAAAGTTAAGGTATACTTTAATAAATAAATTATCTTGAATAAATAATTATCTAATAAAAATCATTTATTTATTAAAGTATACTTTAACTTTTTCTATGATCATTAATGATACTATGATTAAAAAATAGAGTTTTGTAAAAAAATATTTTTTCAAGAATTGTTTAAATAAATTAGACTGTTTATTAATTAATAAATTTAAAAACAAATTGCATATTTGTAATGTACGTAGAAATTACATACACATTAAAATAAGAAAGATCAAAATCCATTGAGTTGATCCGGAGATACAGAAAATTATATTCGTTTGAAATTGCTTTTTCGGTAATTTAACTCGGTGGATTTCTAGGTTCCCCCTAGTAATCGTTTGAATAACTAAAAAATTACTTTTAATGGGAAATAAGCCACAATTTTACAAAAAAAAATGATTTTATTAACGTTTCATTTTAAAGTCTTCTACTTTAAAATATATAATATACGTCTGAATTACCAATATAAGTGAGTCAGATTACATAAATTATTAGAAGAATTTTTTTACTTAGCAACAACATTTTTGTTTATTTAAGTAGTATTTTCTATTTTGACAACGAAACCCGATTTGGGCTTCGAAACGTTAATAAAATTATTTTTTTGGTAAAATTGCGGCTTATTTCCCATTAAAAATAATTTATTATAAAAATGCCACAAGAAAATAGCTTCAGAACAACAATAACTAAAAAAGTAGTCAGCTACCTGGATGTTTGAGTGTCCCGAGAAAATCTTTATTACTCTACACTATGTATGTTTTTGAAGAAGTTGATTGCAGTCTTTGTTGATGTTGTAAGAGATATACTTTAAATATCTCATCACTACTTGGATTAGTCATTTTTCCGGATTTTTTTGTTGTTGTTTTCATGTAGATAATACTATTAGTTTTGAGATTACTAAGAAGTCATCTGAGTTAACGTCGTTCTCTCTGTAAACTATCACCTTTTCTACTACTGAACTTGTTTTTTATTCACAATAAATAAAATGTAATTAATTATTTAAGATCGGTTAGATACATCTATCTGTGTTTTTTGAAATGACATTTTCTTTTACTCCGACAATTAAATAAGTTTTTTAATTTGATGTATTTTACGCATTTTACCTCTTGCGCCTATATTTAAAACATTTTTGGATTCTTTACGGTGTTTATGTGGGTTGGAAAAATGATTATCAACCAATATGTTTTTCTTACAAACCTAACCTTTTGAAAAAGCGCCACGTGGCATATTATCGTTATCTTACTTTTTCCTCAATACGAAATGAATTATTTTCACAAAATGTAAATATAACTGGGGCACATTCTTAACAATAGGAGTATTAGCGACACAAAAGTATGTTTTTAAAGAAGTTGCTTGCAGTCTTTGTTGATGTTGTAAGAGACGGAATGGGACGTTTCATCGCCGCCGGTTCATCGCCGCCGTTTCGATGCCGCCGGTTCATCGCCAGTCCATTTAATCGCCGGCCGTTTTATCGCCGGCCGTTTCATCGCCAGTTAGTCAGTTGATCTTTTATTATGGGAGATGTCACGACACGCCGTTAAATTCAGTTCAAAACTTATGACAAATAAATAGATAAAAAATATTATTATATTAATTTACTGTTCTATCTCTACTTCCCCTAAATTTGATACTAAACAGTATTAAATTTGTAGTGTTAAATTATATTTTATATTATAAAAGTTTAAAAGTCTATTAAAAGATTAAGTATGGCAACGGGAATGGTCATATCTCGCATTTCCTAGAATTCCTAATTAATACTAAAAATAAATAATAAATGTAACTGTCGAAAACTGGTCGAAAATTCGGAAATATATCAGTTAGCGATTAACTGACTGGCGATTAACCGGCGGCATCGAAACGGCCGGCGATGAACTGGCGGCATCGAAACGGCGGCGATGAACTGGCGGCGGTGAAACGTCCTAGACCCTGTAAGAGATATACTTTAAATATCTCATCACTACTTGGATTCGTCATTTTTTTTTTTAGTTTTTTTTTTCATCTAGATAATACCATTAGTTTTGAGATTACTAAGAAGTCATCTCAGTTAACGTCGTTCTATCTGTAAACTATCACCTTTTCTACTACTGGACTTAGTTTTTTATTCACAATAAATAAAATGTAATAATTACTTATTCAAGATCGATTGGACACATCTATCTGCGTTTTTTGTAACGACTTTTCCTTTTACTCCGACAATTAAACTTGTTTTTTAATATGATATATTTTACGCATTTTACCTCTTACGCCTATATTTAAAGCTTTTTTGGATTCTTTACGGTGTTTATGTGGGTTGGAAAAATGATTATCAACCAATATGTTTTTCTTACAAACCTAACCTTTTGAAAAAGCGCCACGTGGCACATTATCGTTATCTCTCTTTTTCCTCAATATGAAATGAATTATTTTCACAAAATGTAAATATAACTGGGGCACATTCTTAACAATAGGAGTATTAACGATACAAAAGCAGAGAAACTCTATCACCTTTCAATGATATATGTGACGTTTTTTTTTATGAAGGGGAAGTAAATCTGACTGAAATATTTTTATACATTATGTACACATTTTCAATTTTTTTAGGATAAAGATAGTAATAAATGAAATAGGGCAATAGTTAGAATTCTAAAAAATACTTATTTTTTTTTAAATAAATAAAAAGTATTTTGTAGAGTTAATGTAGTTTTTACTTAAAGAAAAAAATCCATAAATCTGTAAAATACCTTTATGCACTATTCACAAACAATATGGCATAATTTTTGAAACAAAAAAAGCTTAAAAATGTTTTTTAATTTTTAGAAAAATGATAAATGTTTCAGCACATGCCTTCCAGCGAAAAAATATTCATAAGGGAACGTGGAGATCTCCAGATGGGGTTACAGTAAACATGATCGATCATGTTATTATTGACTCTAGACATCACTCAGACGTTATAAACGTATGGAACATATTGGACTTTGCAGATGATGTTGATATTATAGGTAGAAGCAAAAGAGAAATGATAGAAGCATGTAATGCTATAGAAAGAGCGGCAAAAACAGTGGCCTAAATAATAATAAAATAAAAACCAAATACATGAAGGCCAGCAAATCGACAGGCCAAAGAAACCTACAGAATCTGACAATAGGAGACTATAACATCGAAAGCGTAAAATTTTTTACATATCTAGGTTCATTAGTTACCGCAGATAACAATGTCAACGAAGAAGTTAAGAGAAGAATACATATTGCTAATAAAACATATAAAGGACTCATTAAACATCTAAGATCTAACAACATCACGAGAAAAACCAAATGCAAAATATACAAAACCCTGATAAAACTGGACTTATATATGGATCAGAGACATGGACACTGTCGAAAAGCGATGAGAACTTATTAGGAACGTTTGAACGAAAAATCCTTAGACACATATTATATAAGGGGGTGAAAGAAAATGACGTATGGCGCAGAAGATATAATTTTGAACTATACGCAGCATACAACGAGCCCGACGTCATAACATCCATAAAGATCGGACGCCTGCGCTGGATGAGCCATGTTGAACGGATGTTGGAGACCGAAACACCAAAACATAAAATGAAGCAAACACCAGTAGGGAGAAGGTCAAAGGGAAGACCCGAACTTAGATACATGGAACAAGTGGAACAAAATCTGAAAACACTTGAGATTACCCACTGGAAGAACAAAGCAAAGAACAGAACAAAACGGCGGAAAATCCTAGAACAAGTCAGGACCCAAAAAGGTTGTCGAGCTACTGATGAATGATCATGAAAATGATAAATGTCGTGTATCATCTTCTTTAGGTGTATACAAGCCCATAACATTTCAAATTGAAGCGTGTTATTCTGGACATTTGTATTCGAAAATTTCATCTGCGCAAAAATGAGTAGTATAACGTCAGAATAAGCAGCACAAATTGTAGCTTTGATTGGAGATGGACGATCGCACCAATATCTTGCTGATGTTATGAGAATCCACCAATTTAGCGTTTCAAGTGGTTTAAGAAGGTATATAGAAAGTGGGGGATACACAACAAGACCAGTTGCAGGACTTTCCAGGTGCACGAACCTGACTTTGCGTACACATCTTACACATCATGTTACAGCTAGACAACTGCGAAATTATCTTTCCATAGCCCGTGGCCCGTAATATTCGGTTCGTAAAGGTCCAATTCGGTTAGAAGCAGATTAAAGGAATTTGGATTCAGAGCCAGAATGACTGCTACTGCTACACTGTTAACGAGTACAAACCGTATAGCACGTTTAAGTTTTGCAACAGAACATGTCGATTGGGATATTGACTGGACTAATATTCTTCTTATTGATGAGTCAACATTTGCACTTTGTGGATCCGACAGACACTTTGCACTGTCGGATCCACAAATAATCAATAAAAGGAATATCCAAATCGACATGTTCTGGTGCAAAACTTAAACGTGCCATACGGTGTGCCCTCGTTAACAGTGGAGCAGTAGCAGGCATTCTGTCTCTGATTCCAAATTTTCTTTATCTGTTTCTAACCGAATTGGCATTTATTCGAACAATAATGGCTGTGGAAAGGTCATTTTGCAGTTGTCAAGCTCTAATAGGATGTGTAAACAAAGTCTGCAGATGTAAATAACGTTCATCTGGTGGGATCGTACACTTGGGAAGTCCTGAAACTGGTCTTCTTATGTATCCTTCACTTTATCTATACTGTCTTAAAGCACTTGAAACGCTGGATTGGTGGATTCCCATAACATCAGCAACATATTGCTGCGATCGTCCATCTTCAATTACAGCTACAATTTGGGCTGATTGTTCTGATGTTATAAAGGGTTATTCATTTAGAGGTACTTTTTTAAAAAAGAAGAAACTATGAAAAAAATTAATTTTATTTGAAAATCTTTATTGTCGTAAAAAAGAACCATTCTTTACAATAGATGATTTCTTTCAGATGTTGACCATGACTGCGGTTAAGACGGTCCATTCCGAAGGTCTAATTCTCGATGGCGCGTTCGAGCTTTTTGATTGGTATTGGACCAGTGACTCGAGTAATACTGGCCTCCAACGCCTCAATCGTAGCCGGTTTATTCATGTAGATTTTGGACTTGAGGTAACCCCAGAGGAAAACGACTAGACGTGTGATGTCACAGAATATAGACGGCCAAGTCACTGGTCCGGTCCAAAGCGTGAAATAAATTGCTCACCGAACCTTTTACTCAGTAAAGCCATGCTTTCACGGGATGTATGGCAGTTGGCGCCATATTTTTGGAACCAAGTGTCACTTAAACTACGAACTTCAATTTCTGGTACCAAATAGTCCGTTATCATGGCGCGATAATGGTCTCCATTCCCATTCACAGTAATATTCTGGCCGGTCCAAGACATGGACCGACGATGACACCGGCCCATATACCACACCAAACAGTGGTTTTTTCTGTTTGTTAGCAACTCTTGAACCTCTTCGGGTTGCTCATCAACACAAATAAGGGCGTTTTGTTTATTCATATCCTCATTAAGCCAAAAACGAACCTCATTGGAAGATATTTTTTTGCTCTAAGCGCACGAAACACATTCCTCATTGAACGCCTATTTTCGTAATACAGCTAAATAATTTCTAGACGTTGTGCCGAGTTAAGTCTTTCTAGGATGAAATGTCAAACAATACTGAATAAAAACACAACGTCAGGTGATACGATTCATGCACGATCTCCCAACAAATCCTCACCAAAAAAAGTACCTCTAAATGAATCACCCTTTATTACTTAATTTTTTATAAGAACGTATTTCCTCATTGAAAACTCAATCAGACATAATAGTGGAGTGACTGAAGGTGGATATGAGCTATTACCTCCAATTTTGTTGAACCTCCATCGATTTGCATGACAATTGGTGAGTGGTTAGAGGATATCTCAAGGAACAAAGGTGACATGGTGCCAACTTGCGCTTTTACCCTGGGTGTGGATGCCACCCCTTCTCGGGGGTGAAAATTATTTTATTAAAAATAACCCCATAATTCGATAGAGGGACAAATTTCAAGCAAAATTTGTTAAATAAAGTTATTAAAATAAATCAAAACATTTTGAGTTATTAAAGATCAAGGTTTTTAATTTTTCATGAGAAAAATGCATGTTTTTAACAAATTCTTCATCAATAACTCAAAATGTGTAAGTTTTAACAAAAAAATTATTATCAAAATTGAAGCTAATAAAAAATTAAATAAACCCCTTACTACAAAGACCTGTTAATGTTAACTAAAAGTGAGTTATAGGTAATTGAATATATATTTTTTTCGGCGAGTAAAAAACTTTAAGTATTCAAGCTGAAATAACGGGAAATTGATGCATTTTATAACATAAACTTATTAAACATTTGTCAAAGTACTTAAAAAATATCTACTAAGTGAGCCCCCGAACATGTTGATAGCGTTAAAATTTATGCTCCAAAATTTTTCCAAAATTTATCTTTTAAAAATTTTTCCAAAAAATGTTATTGTTTTTTTTTAATAACTCCGTTTCTGTTTAGATATCAGGTTCATCTAAAAACTGTTTTTCAGTTAATTCTAAGTGCTATTTAAGCACGTTGAACCTAATCTTTTAACCTTTAATTACCCGCGCATCAAGTTATAACATAACTACACGCGTGGCGTACTTTGTACGCCACAAGAAAATATACTTAAAAATAGCGGATTTGTTTAATTTTTTTTGAAAAAATACACTTAGTTGTTTGTTATAAACCTTATTCGGCATCAGTGAATACTTGGAGTTCCTTTTCAGTAAGCCAATTGGGATTTATAACTGGAATCATGGAATAACTGGATTCCATGATAAATAACATTACTAATAAAAAATTTTTTTAAATGTGATTTTTAACAGGAGAAAAAGTATTGTTTACAAAGAAAAATACATTTTTTGCCATAATGACTAAAAACAATTAAAATATGTACTTATATTACGATTTATAGTAATATAATCCTGGGGTATATTGTCCACCACCGGAAACAACAAATAATAATATGTAAATTACGATCTTTCCAGAACGCCGATTATAACGAAACTAAAACCAAATTGTAAAGCACATTCCAGTTATTGGTTAGAGAGATAAGCAAGGTCAAAAATTAAATTTTTAAATATATTTCCAGTAGAATTCTTATATCTGGCGTACAAAGTACGCCAGCGCGTGTAGTTAAAGGTTAAACCCCGTACTTTTTAAAAAATAAAAGGTTAAATGACCCCGGTTGCATGGTTCCCACAGCAAAATTTAAGATTTAAACGTTTCTATCTCGGTTATTTTTTACCCTATAGAAATAGTAAAACAAGTAAAATATTTAGCACAGAAAAAACTAAAATTTGGTTATATATAATATTTTACGTATATTGAGTATTTTTTTGGAGTTATTATCAAAAGAATATGAGAATACAATAATTTTAAAAATTATGATTTTTTTAAATTATATATTTTTTTCAAAAATATGCATTCTAAACCGGTCAAAATTATCAAACATATTACTTATGCTAATATAAAGAAGTTCTTGTAAGTATTACACGGTATTACTATAAATTTTAATTTTTGTGGAAATGGCATGTTTTATTTTTCACTTTTTCCTAAAAAATTCGAAACGGTTCTTTTATTTTTATTATAACTTGCTTAATTTTGACGCTATTGCCTTGTTCTGAAGCTCATTTAATAGGTATTCTGAAGTACTTTGACAAATGTTTAGCAGAAAAATACACATTATATTGCCAATAACTCACTTTGAACTAACATTAGTTTAGTTTTTTATGTGAGGAATCTATTAAATTTTGTATTATCTTCATCAGTAATAGTAACTTTTTTGTAAAAGCTTATAGTTTTTTATTTATACGTGAAAAACCGATTTAAAACATGCATTTTTTTTTACGAAAAAATAAAATCTTTGGTCTTTAATAACTCAAAAAGTGTTGATTTATTTTAATAACTTTATATAACAAATTTTGCTTATAATTTGTTCCTCTATTGACTTATGGTATTAGTTTTAATAAAATTATTTTCACCCCCGAGAAGGGGTGGCATCCACCCCCAGGGTAAAAGTGCAAGTTCGCATCATGTCACCTTTGTTTCTTGAGGTATCCTCTAATTACTCACCAATTTTCATGAAAATCGATGGAGGTTCAACGAAATTTGAGGTGAAAATCTTCAGTGACTGCACTGTAACGCACAGATCAAATTCTCGAACACAAAAAATATCCAAAATTAATATTTTTTTAACAACGTTTTTTTACTGTTTTTTTCTGCTAAAAACATGCTTCAACTTGAAATGTTATGGGTTTGTAGACACCTGAAGAAGACGATAAACGAGTATTATGACATTCTGCTCAAAATTAAAAATTATTTTTAAACTTTTTTTCTGCTTCAAAAATGATGCGAGACTTTTTGTCTTCTTCTTCTTCCTGCTTCCTGAATAGGCTCGCCCTTGTTCCATCTTTGGATGCCTCCTCATCAGATATCTAGGTTGTCACTCCATGTCTTCCTAGGCCTTCCTATACTCCTTCGGCTGTTTGCTGATCTATATCGTGCTATCTTTACTAGTCTTCCTTCTACCATTCTGCTTATATGGTTATACCATTCTTTTTTTCTTTTCGGTGTCCAGTCTTTTATATTCTCTAAGCCAGCTTAGTATTTCACAATATCGAAAATTCTTATTATGAAAAGTTGTTTGGAAAAACTATGTTTTAACTCATTCGCTGCCTATCGAAGAGAATGGAACTCGACTAGGAGCCATTCTATTAAACGGCACCTAACTGAAGTAACCATATCACGCGCTGGCGCGTGATCGGCAGCGAATGGGTTAATATGCAATTACATCCTTCTGCTGACAGCGTTTTAATTTTGACAAAAAAATTACTCAAATTTTAACCGTACATACAGCCCAGTCGGGATAACATTTGACCTTGCATTACGAGCTGCCCCAAATTTTATTTCACTAATCTTTATGAAAGGTCAATATTAGTATAAATTTAACTCAATTCCACTGTTGCGTTAGCTGCCATCTTAATTTTAAACGAGAACCGATTTTGCTCAATATCTCCGCCATTTTCAATTTTTCGACAAAAAGTGTAGAAACTGAAATTGTTGAAAATGCGGTTTTCTGTAATTTCGTTTATTATAATTTTTTTCATGCGGTCGATATTTTCCGGGTTATGGGGGGAAAATATTGACAGTTATAGCATAATTATTGAATTATTGAATTATTTCGTTTATTATTAGTTTTACGACAAATATAATATTGTTATGCTCTACTTTATATCCTTTATTAGATTGATTAGCAAATTCTTAATTTAATTAATTACTCAATTATTTCAATTACTGCCTATAGAAAACAAAACCAAATTCAAATTAAACGCTCTAATAAACTTTATCCTCAGCGCTAATTTTGTATTCGATGCAATACCTTTGATTTGTGGCTTCTAGTATCTCCAGTTGCTTACTCCTTCCAGGATAAAACAGGGAAATTAAAGACATTCAATATCATACAAATGTAATTTATTATTTATTTATCCAATATGCCGTATAAATAAGATTCAAACAAAACTACTAAAATCTAAATTTGTTGCAACAATTTCTTACTTGATAAATCAAGCTTTAATTCTGATGTCTCCTTGTTTTAACACAAAAAATTATGATTAATTATTTATATGGGAAATAAGCCACAATTAAAATAAAAAAATAATTTTATTAACGTTTCGACGCCCAAATCGGGTGCCGTTGTCAAAATACAAAATATTACTAAATAAACAAAAATGTTGTTGCTAAGCAAAAAAATTCTTCTAATAATTTATTTAATCTGACTCATTTATATTGGCAATTTAGACATATATTATACATTTTAAAGTAGAAGACTTTAAAATGATATTGCCAATATTTATGAGTTGCGTTCCTGGGACGGCTTACTGAAAGATAGTTCATTCGATTACATGAAATCAACCCCAAAATCACACAAAAAATTATTTAAATAAATTATTATTTATTTATATTAAATTTAAAAGAATTTACTTTTCTCCTTTTGAATTGATTACTTAAAGTTGGAATGACTAACTGAGTTAAACAGGGTGTCCCGAAAAGATTGGTTATAAATTATACCACAGATTCTGGGGTCAAAAATAGGTTGATTGAACCTCACTTACCTATATACAATAGTGCACACAAAAAAAGTTACAGCCCTTTGAAGTTACAAAATGAAAATCGATTCTTTTTCATATATCGAAAACTCTCACAGATTTTTTATTGAAAATGCACATGTGGCATTTTTACGGCAGCAACATCTCAAAAAAAAATTTAAGGAAAATTTGTGCACCCCATACAAATTTTATGGGAGTTTTGTTTCCTTAAACCCCCCAAACTTTTGTGTACGTTCCAATTAAATTATTTTTGTGGCACCATTAGTTCAACACATTATTTTTAAAACTTTTTTGCTTCTTAGTACTTTTTCGATAAGTCAGTGTTTATCGAGATATTTTGAATATTTGTCGAATCAACCACATATTTGTATATGGTTAAGTACGGTTATAGAGACCTGTTAATAATCTGAAAACTTATTTATAATTTACATTTTTAGGTATATTTTGAAAAAGAAGCTACATCTCGATAAAAGGTGACTTATGAACAAAAGATTAAGAGCCAAAAGTTTTAAAAACACTGTGTTTAACTAATGGTACCACAATAATAGTTTAATTGGAACGTACACAAACATTTGGGGGGTTTAAAGGAACAAAACCCCCATAAAATTTTTACGTAAATATATTGAAAAAGAAGCCGCATATTAATAAAAACTGGCTTATCGAAAAAATACTAAGGGGCAAAAAAGTTTTAAAAACGTTGTGTTTAACTAATGGTACCACAATAATGAATTAATTGGAACGTACACCAAAGTTTGGGGGGGTTTAAGGGAACAAAATCCCCATAAATTTTTTATGGGGTGGACAAATTTCACTATAATTTTGTTTTAAGATGTTCCTGCCATAAGAATGATATATGTCTATTTTCAATAAAAAATCTCTAATAGTTTTCGATATATTGAAAAAAATCGATTTTCATTCTGTAACTTCAAAGGGCTGGAACTTTTTTTTTGTGAGCACATTTGTAGTAAGGTAAGTTAGGTTCAATCGAACTATTTTTGACCCCAGAATGTGTGGTATAATTTATGACCAATCTTTTCGGGACATCCTGTATAACTGTCCAATACAAAAAAAAATTAGCATAAATATATGGTGTGGATATAAACAAACTCTCCGTTTCGACAAATGATTTAGCTAACCTTTTTGTTTCTTCCCTCCTTCTTTTCCCAGATTGCGTCGTCCTTGATCCTCCCTCACGTACTCTTTGGATGTTGCGAAAAGATCCCTCTCGTCCAAACTGCTTCAAAAACAAACAAAACCAGGACTCGCTAGAATTCTCTAGTCAGTTTTCTCCTTGCTCGATATCTTGTGCAAATAGATACCAATCAGCTACTCGTTCTAGACAGAACAAATGAATCTTCCTCGGAAACAGGAAAATTTTATTTCTCAGCCGGTCAACAATTTCGTTTCAACTTGATTCTGCTCGCAAAGGCCAATTTCACCACTTTACACTGACTTCTCACTTTTCAAAAACTGGACTGCTCTCTCCCGATATTCATCACAGAGTGACCATCTTTTCTCTCTCCAAGTTCAACTTCTACATTCTCATCCCTTCCATCGATCTTTCTCTACCAATCAAAAACAACCTCTCTGCCCAAAACATCCATACTTTCCTTTCCTAAGAAAACCAACTTAATTTGTATCCAACTTTCCATTTTGCTAAAATTCTAAGAGACATCAAATTACTATCGTTTTTTCAAAAAACTAAACAAAAGGCCTTACATTATAAACTCAATAAAATTTGTTTATCATTTAAACCTTCTAAGAATTATTTACAAAAATCCTATTAATGTTCACAAAACGAAATAACATGCACTTTCCAATATTTTGGAACCATTGTCTGCAAATGCTCTCAAAAAACCCATTAACGAAAACCACATTAACGATTTTACCTTCCCCGAACCACTGTTTACTAACTAAATTAGATTCTATACAATTTTTGGTCATATACAGGGTGAAGAAAATCTATGATCTCGTGGTCTCTGATATAAATTTATTTTCTGAATTAAAAAAAAAACAATTCTACAACAGTATGTATACAAAAATGAAGAGAATTAAATTTTGTACAATTTTGATATCGTTAATTTTTTTTATAAAATAAATATTTAAGGTAGTACGTATGCGGTAAAGGTGCGAGCGTAAGACCTGATTGATTTTATAGCAATTGTTTTTGTTCAATATCTCCGCCATTTTCAACTTTTCGACAAAAAGTGTAAGGACTGAATTTGTTGCAATTACGATTTACTACAATTTTCCGAGAGAACCAGTGGCGGGTCTACAAGGGGGGGATGGGAAAATTCCCCCCAAAAGGGTCCAAAATTAAAAAAAAAATTGTTGAAATATTTAAATATATTAACTGACATGAAACTTAAAATATCGACAGGCAAATTCAACCCATAAAACCCGCTAGTTAATAAAATTAAGTGAACTTAATGCATATAAGTTATTATTTATATCTTTTATGTACTTAGTTTGGTTGATGTTTCATTGGAAGTTTCAAAAATTGTATAAAATATAATTCTTTTTATTTTTGTTTATGTACAATTATGTCGTAAAATTAATAATAATTAAGACAATTCAATAATTATGCATCCCCTCCGCTTCCACTATTTCTCCCCTTAATTCGGAGAATATTGATCGCATAAAAAATTGTGCAACAGAAATTGTAGGAAAGTGCATTTCAAACAATTTTAGTTCCCACCATTTTTGTCGAAAAGTTGAAAATGGCGGAGATATTACGCAACAACAGTTCTCATTTAAAATCAATATGGCGGCTAATGCAACCGCGGAATTTAGTCGAGATTTTAAATTTACACTACTATTGATCTGCCCTAAAGGATAGAATTATAAAATTTGGGGCAGCTCGGAAACAAGATTCAATTCAATAATTATGCTTTCCCACCACTTTTTACTATTTTCCCATGTAACTCGGAAAATATCAACCTTACTCGTAATATCAACCTTAACGTATGAAAAAAATTGTTAAAAAGAAATTGTAGGAAATCATATTTTGAACAATTCTATTTGAAAATGGCGTAGATACTGAACAAAAACAATTGCTATAAAATCAATCGGGTCTTACGCTCGCGCCATTTCCGCATACGTACTATCTTAAATATTAATTTTAGCAAAAAAATGAAAGAAATCAAAATTGTGTAGAATTTAATTCTCTCTATTTTTATATAGAAACATTTTTGTCGTAAAACTAATAGTAAACGAAATAATTCAATAAATATGCTCCAACTGTCAATATTTTCCGCCATAACTCGGAAAATATCGACCGCACGAATAAATTGTACTAATAGAAATTATAGAAAATCACATTTTCATCAATTTTGGTTCGTATACTATTTGTCGTGAAGTTGAAAATGGCGGAGATATTGAGCAACAACAGCTCTAATTTAAAATCAACATGGCGGCTAACGCAACGGTGCAATTCAGTCGAGATTTTAAATTTACACTACCATTGATCCTCCCTAAAGACTAGAAAAATAAAATTTGGGGCAGCTCCTAATGCAAGGTTAGGCCTATTACTCGTCTAACCCGACTGGACTAATAAGACTGTATCCGAATGTATTCAGTTCTCCGCAGCAATCATATTTTTAATCTCACACACAATATATAATATGCCATGCAATTTTTCTTATTACGTTTTTATTTTTTAGTGGTGGTCAACAACGAAGAGTGTCGTTTGCGGTGGCTCTAATGCACGATCCAGAACTTTTAATCCTTGACGAACCCACTGTTGGTGTGGATCCTTTGCTTAGGCAAAGTATATGGAATCACCTTGTACAAATCACAAAGGACGGCAACAAGACAGTCATAATTACAACACATTATATTGAAGAAGCTAGGCAAGCACATACTGTAAGTACTACATTTATTAAAATTAGATTCAATACTCTGGGTTGAAGGTCTTAATAAAAACTACATATGAGATATCAAATTTTACATTTTTAATTTTAAAGATGTACGAATATTTCCTATTATCAAAAATATTAGCAGGAAAAGAAGAAGGTCAAAATATAAAGAGATCTTAAAGATATCTAGAAACCAATATTTTGCTATTCACCCATGCTTACCAAAAGTATTTCTTATATTAGTAGCTACAGTTATAATGCAGTGCCTTCGTCATTCACAGCCAGGTCAAAATTTAACCATGGTCTCTTCGCAGAATATCGTCAACGATTGGAATCTTATGAGATACCTTTATGTTCCTGTAATCATGAAACTACCGCAGATTTAAATCATCTATTTTTTAATTTCTCCACTATACGCTGTGAGCTCGTACGTGGAGGGGATATTTAAGCGAGCGCCAGTAGTGACAAGTCTGTAAACGTTTACTGGAAATTTTACATAAATGTCAAGGTGATTAATTTAAAATTAAAAATAAAAACATTAACTATAAAAAATATTAGTTGGTCAAACCTATGCTATATATTTTTACCTTAACCTTTAACTACACGCGCTGGCGTATTTTGTACACCAGATATAAGGATTCTACTGCAAATATATTTAAAAATTTAATTTTTGACCTTGTTTATCTCTCTAACCTATCACTGGAATGTGCTTTACAATTTGGTTTTAGTTTCGTTATAATCGGCGTTCTGGGAAGATCGTAATTTACAGTTTATTATTTGTTGTTTCGGGTGGTGGACAATATACGCCAAGATTATATTAATATAAGTAGTAATATAAGTTCATATTTCAATTGTTTTCTAGTCATTATGGCAAATAAAATATGCTTCTTTATAAACAATACTTTTTCTCCTGTAAAAAATCACATTTGAAAAAAAAATTTATTATTAATTTTATTTATCACGGAATCAAGTCATTCCATGATTCCAGTTATAAATCCCAATTGGCTTACTGAGAAGGAACTCCAAGTATTAACTGATAACAAATAAGGTTTATAACAAACAACTAAGTGTATATTAAAAAAACAAATAAACAAATCCGCTGTTTTAAGGGAATTTTCTTGTGGCGTATAAAGTACGCCACGCGTGTAGTTATGTTCTAACTTGATGCGCGAGTAGTTAAAGGTTTAATATACTTACGTTTTAAATACGGAATTTAAGTTTTTTTAATGTTCATTATAAATTATTCTATTAATCTTAGCGCCATCTACACGATAATTGTGAAAGTATCCGAATTAAGAAATTAATATTTCATCAATAGAACGTCAAAATTATTAGCAAAATCTTAAAAAAATCGATTACAATTTAATTACTTTTTTGCGTTGTAAATATTAAGCGATATACTCTGGGCTAAGTAGCAAAATTCATGGAAAAGTTATTTACCAGCAATTTTATTGCTGGAATCGAATTATAAGATCCTATATATTAATAATATAGGTATGCAAAGTCCGCAGATAGTGTGCTACTTTTTTTATAAACAAAATGGCGCCGACAAATCGTATTTTTTTCAATTATTGCTCTATAACTTCGAAGATTTTAACTTTAAAACAAAAACACCCAAAGAAAAATTCACCGCAATTAAATTCTGCATAGAGATATGTTTTTCACGATTTGCTTTGACGAAAATTTTCCTCGGAAAATGCGGGTTTTCCTAACAAAAACTCTAATTTTCAAATAAAGTTTTAGGTAAGTAATTATTAATCAATAATTAAATAACTTAGGGACATCAAATCTTTCTTGGTATAGATTGTAATTCCAGAAGCCGGTGAAAATTAAACGAATATTTTAGCAACAATTCAATTATTAATTAACAATTTACGATCGCAATAATAACCAAAATAATCATGATACATTGATCAAACTTATAAAGATTATAAAGTTGAGATGCTTATTTAATATTTTATCGACAAAATATAAATTTTTCTTTTTTTTGCATAATCTTTAAATTAAAAAAAAATAGTTATAATACGCTGGTCTAATTAGTAAAGTACAAAGAAAGGTTATTTACCAGCAATTTTATTGCTTGAATCGAATTATAAGATCCTATTTATTATTAATATAGGTATGCAAAGTCCGCAGATAGTGTGCTACTTTTTTTATAAACAAAATGACGCCGACAAATCGTATTTTTTTCAATTATTGCTCTATAACTCCCAACATTGTACCTTTACAACAAAAACACTCCAATAAAAATTCACCCCAATTTAATTCTACATAAAGGCATGTTTTTCCCGATTTGCTCTTTTCCTCGGAAAATGTGGGTTTTCCCAACAAAATCTCGAATTTTCACTAGTAATACCACTAGAGGTCAAATTATTTCCGGAAATTTTTTTGAGATCATGAATATTTTGAAAATTTCCCGAGTCGCAGACGAGGGAAATTTTCTAAAAATATTCATGATCAAAAAAAAATTTCCGGATATTAATTTGACTTCGCGTGGTATTCGGTAAGAAAATTCCACACCAAATTTGCATTTGAAAATCCAAAGCTGCATGAACAGATTAATAGCGCGCCATAGCTTTGTCAGCAATTATTTAGGCTTTCAAATTCGTAATTTCTACTCATTGTAGTTGCATGGGAATACCATTTCAAGATAGAAAATAGTATATTCTTCAATTTTACATAAGTTTTGAGTAACTACAAGTGATAGAAAATGAATCAAAACTAAATTATGTAAACAAATAAAAACCAGTCTGTCAAAAATGTTCTGTTATTGTAAACGTCAAAAAATTTCCACTCTAATTCGCTGTTGGGTACCCCACGAGCAAAAAATTTCCGATAAAATACCTCCGTTGCCATGGTGATCTGTCAAAATAACGTATTTTGATTTGTTCAAAATTACAGGTGTGGAATTTTCAAATAAATTTCTTGGGCCAATAATTATTTATCAATAATTATATACCTTGGTGAAATAAAAGCTTACTTAGTATAGATTATAAATTCAGAAGCCGGTGAAAATGAAACGAATATTTTAGCAACAATTCAATTGTTAATTAACAATTTACAGTCGCAATAACAACCAAAATAATCATGAGACATTGATCAAACTTAGAAAGATTATAAAGGTGTGATGCCTATTTAATATTTTGTCGACAAAATATAATTTTTTCATTTTTTTGCATAATCTTTAAATGTTTAATAAAAATTGTTATAAACAAATTAACATTTCCCAGAAATTGTTTATTATATTCTAATTTTAAAAAATACTTAAAATGCGTATTTCATAGGTCTTGAAAATGAATGCTTTAAAAAAATTTTCCAACCATTTGCAAAAAAGTTATGAAACAGCAAAGTAAATATACGAATTCTCCGTTGTTTATAATTTGTTTTAATTGTTTCAAAGCTTAAAAGTGAGTCTATGGTACAATCTAATTACTCACAAAGAATATCAAAAATTAGTACAATGGTTATATTTTAATCAAAGATTAAAAATACTTTTTTTTTGTAATTTTTAGCGCAAAAATAGGCCTGATACAGAGTCGGAGCTAAAATGTTCACTCGAAGCGACTGACACGCAGCATACATTATTTATTAAAAGTGTACGTCGCGCGGCCGATCGTCGCTCCGAGTGTAAATTTTAGCTACAGTACTGTATTACTCTACTTTCGCGCGTGTAAATTACAAAAAAATATATTTATAATCTTTAATTAAAATATAATCATTAAATTGATAATTGATATTTTTTTGTAAATAATTAGCTTGTACTTTAAACTCACTTCTACGCTTTGAAAGAATTAAAAAAATTATAAACACCGTTGTAATCGTATGTTTATTTTGCTGTTTCATAACTTTTTTGCAAATGGTTGCAAAAAAGTTTTAAAGCATTCATTTTCAAGATATTTGAAATGCGCATTTTAGATATTTTTAAAATTATAATATAATTAAAACTTTCTGAGAAACGTTAATTTGTTTATAACTATTTTTTTTAACATTTAAAGATTATGCAAAAAAATGAAAAAATTATATTTTGTCGACAAAATATTAAATAGGCATCTCATATTTATAAGATTTCAAAGTTTGATCAGTGTATCATAATTATTTTGGTTGTTATTGCGACCGTAAATTATTAATTAACAGATGAATTGTTGGTAAAATATTCGTTTAATTTTCACCAGCTTCTGGAACTATAATCTAAACGAATAAGGATTTTAAGTCACAAAATTATTTAATTATTGGTAGATAATTACTTATCTAAAACTTTATTTGAAAATTAAAGATTTTGTTAGGAAAACCCGCATTTTCCAAGGAAAATTTTCGTCGGAGCAGATAGAAAAAAACAAGTCTCTATGCAGAATTTAATCACAGTGAATTTTTATTTGAGTGTTTTTGTTGTAAAGTTAAAATCTTCGGAGTTATAGAGCAATAATTGAAAAAAACACGATTTTCGGGTGCCATTTTGTTTATAAAAAAAGTAGCACACTATCTGAGGACTTTGCATACCTATATTATTAATATATAGGATCTTATAATTCGATTCCAGCAATAAAATTGCTGGTAAATAACTTTTCCCAAAAATGGCCTATTCGCCGATAATCAGCCCAGACTAATAACAATTAAATAATAAATTTAAAAATTACCGGTGAAAGTTGCATTACTAATCCGCTAGGAGCGACACCAGCGAAGCTCAGAGCGTATAGGGATCACAGGTTTCATTAATTAAGTTTTTAAAGGAATGTAAGCTAAAAGTTTTAACAGATTGATAGCAGTGGCGGATCCAGAGGGGATCACGGGGTCATGACGTGCATCATGACTCTGTGCGTTTACTTTCGTCCCCAAATGAAAGTAAATATCAATTCAATAATCCTAAAAAAAATTAGGCCCATCCAAAAAATATTTGAAAACCCACTGATCCTAGGGTTCGTAAGACTAAGTAACCTTGAATAAAAGAAAAGTAATTAAATCACCCTCAAGATCCATGAGCCCCCTCAAAAAAATTTCTGGATCCGCCAGTGATTGATAGAGAATTTCTATATTTTTTCTCTCTCCAATAAGTCTTTCTTTGTAAGCCGTTTAACAAATAACTTTGTGAATACTCTAGTAACTTTTTCTTTGCTTTATGATGTCAATCCAAGCGGTTCTTTAAAATTTAGAGATTTTTCAATATTTTACCGTAAGTGAATGGACTATAAAATATAGTAATAGCCGTATCAAAATAGTACACTCCTAAAAGTTAATTATCTCATATTTCCTGTCATGTAGTAGTTTAATTTGCATTTTATAAGCTTAGGTAATTTAATTCATAGTTAAGCACTCTTCTCAAAGATCAAAGGGTTCTCCCTTTTAAATTAAAGTTGAAATATTTTGCCCAAGATATTTATAACTAATCAAATTGGCGTTTCTTCTCAAGAGATACTTAACATAATTAAATTAACCGGAGGCCACATTGGCACGAAATAAAGAGGAAGGTTTTAATTTTAACAGAAAGAGCTAAATCAGAGTACAAATTAGTGTCATAACAAAATATCAGAAAAATAAATCAATTGTTGAAAAGAAAAGAGAAAATGGAAAATGTAACAATTTTGTACTTTTGTTTTACATGCATACAAACACTTAATGTATCTGCAAAAATACATCACACAGGTATATCGCACACCTAGTTCAATAGTGCCACAAGTGCAAAACACAATATTCTCGATAGAAATGAGCAAAACGTTCTGTAGTAAACGCGTTTTGCCCTGTAAATAATTTATTTTGAGAATGACTGGCTTCAAAATTACAATTTAGGTAGCAAATTATACACTTATTGGCTGGATCTTATTACAATTTATTAAAAATAAAACGTTATTATTATTTTGATAGTTATGGCGATATTGCATTGTGAAGAAAGTCATTTATAAAACGATACCTAGGAGATACGGCGGCAATATCAATTGATTTTTGCAGTTGTGGCCGTATTGAATTATATCGGTTGTATTGTGGCAGTGTATATTATCGCCACATCTCTCTTGATTTTTGCAGTTGTGGCCGTATTGAACGTATTGAATTACATCGGTTGTATTGTGGCAGTGTATATTATCGCCACATCTCCCAGTTACGGCCATATTGCATTTTCAAAACCTCCAAAAACCCTACAGTGAAATACCGAAGTAACTTACTTTATACTTATCCAAAACAATATTTTAGTTTAGAATGTATTGCATTAGATGGGCCATTATATAGGCAATATTTTACAGCCTTAATCCAAAATTCGAATTTTTTGCAGTTGTGGCACAATTGAACTAGGTGTGCGATATGACTATCAAATTTGTGGTTTTTGTCTACTGACAATACGGACATTAAAACTAGAAACAAAATGAAAGAATTATACTTGCATTTTACCCATTACAGCAGAATAGTTATTCACAAGGATGTTTGTGAGGGAGTTATCGGTCACAAAATTGGAGAAAAAAAATTGGCAATATCTTATAGTATCGAACGTCGGACCACGAAAACTTTCCATGAATTTTGTCGGTCGGAACTTCCAATTGATTTTTCACCCTTTCATTAAACTCTCATGCAAAAATCATACTGCTATTTATCACCAACATAATTCTTGTCATTTGACATGCTCTACGTGTCGGACTAATTAAAATGTCCAACCTTTTTGTCGGACAAACATTTTTTCATATATTGTATAACGTTGGCTATTGAATAAACTTAAAAACAGAGTGCTAGTTTTCACAATAATTAAAGATTCTCCTGTTCCAGTGTTCCCGTACATCAAAGTTTGTCCGACTCGACACCGTTAAGTTATGAACAAATTTTCAGCTTGCTATTAATAATCTTTTAGTTGATACGCAGGATCCGGGACTAATATGAAATATAGTTTTAAAGGATTGTGTACAAATAGTTTAAATTTTTAAATAAAACACCCTGTAATTCAGTAAGAAGCCACATTTTATTTAAGTGATTTAAATTAAATCTTAATATTTTGAGCCCAGGAATCTATAGTTAAAAGATTTCTAATTATTAATAAAATAAAATTAACCGGTCGCGCCCAAAATCCCGAAAGTCAAAATCCCGACGACCAAAACACCGACACGCCACAATTCCGACAGGTCAAAATCCCGACATGCAACAATCCTCGCATAAGCAAAAACCCGACCACTACATTTTGAATATTTATTGTTTCCTTTTCAAATGTAATACCAATTGAAATTGAAAAATTAATTACATACTTACTAATAAGTACAGGTACTAATTATTATGTATATTAAAAGAAAAAAATCATTAAAGACTTCATTTTATAATATAAAAGCTATAATTACTGAAATGGAAGGTTGAAAGTGACATGATAATATCTATTATATGAAAGTATTTAAATAATTGATGGATTCGACCGTTACTTGATGGAAGTTCATTTTATCTAACAATAAAACACTGAAAATGTTTGTTTTCTATACTTCCACAAAATTTATTATAACTAAGTGACTACAGCTGTTTCAGCAGAGTGCCTTTCTCAAGTGATATAGTTTACAATGTGTTTCTCTTTTTAAGTCTTCAACTGAAGAGGTTGAGGAGTGGAGAGCTGTTTGTCTCGAGTTGGTCATTCAGAATTATATCTGTATTTTTCAGTTTATTAATTTCCATAGATTCTAAAAAAGATAGCTTAAGGCCTTTATTTTGAATATGCAGAATTTGAAACTCTTCATTGAAAGAATGATTATGATCTAGAAGGTGAAGTGCGTATGTAGAAGTGTCTGTTTTTCTATTGTTGAATGCCCTTTTGTGTTCTGCTATCCGTTTGTCAAAAGTTCTGCCAGTTTGACCGATGTACGTTTTCGGACAGTCACCACAAGTTAGTTTGTACACACCACTCTGTAGTTGCTTTCTCTTTCGGCTTTAATTGTTCTTAATATATTTGCTTAAGTTGTTGTTAGTTCTGAAAGCTGGTGTTATTCCTTTCTTTTTTTATGTATCTGGCTATTTTTGTTGTTATCTTGCCAGTATATGTGAGAGAGCACAAGGTACTGGGTTCTTTCTGTGGTGGTGGATACACTAATTTCAGGGCTTTCTTATGGAGTTTTTGGTTTAAAATTTTGTTAACTGTTTGTTCGTTATAGCCGTTGTTTACTGCTATTTGTTTAATGATGTTTAGTTCTATCTCGAAGTTATTTTTTGTCATGGGAATTTCTGTCAGTCTATGTATCATGCTATGGTAGGCTGCTAATTTGTGTTGTGTAGGATGGGATGATGAATTGTGTATAGTTGTGTCAGTATGGGTAGGTTTATGATGTACGGAGAACTCATGTTTGTTGTGTAGTCTGGAAATCGTTACATCTAGAAAGTTTATGGAGTTATTCTGTTCTGTTTCTATTGTTAACTCAATATTATTATGAAGTGAATTAATATATGACAGAAATTGGTCAAGTTGTCTGTTAGTTTCTGTAAAGCATACTAGTATATCATCCATGTATCTCCACGATGTTTAGAAATTGTATATTGTATATTGGTAGAGATACGTGGATGATATACTAGTATGCTTTACAGGAACTAACAGACAACTTGACCAATTTCTATCATATATTAATTCACTTCATAGTACTATTGAGTTTACAATAGAAACATAACAGAATAACTCCATAAACTTTCTAGATGTAACGATTTCCAGACTACACAACACACATGAGTTCTCCGTATATCATAAACCTACCCATACTGACACAACTATACACAATTCATCATCCCATCCTACACAACGCAAATTAGCATCCTACCATAGCATGATACATATATTGACAGAAATTCCCATGACAAAAAATAACTTCGAGATAGAACTAAACATCATTAAACAAATAGCAGTAAACAACGGCTGCAGCGAACAAACAGTTAACAAAGTTTTAAACCAGAAACTCCATAAGAAAGCCCTGAAATTAGTGTATCCACCACAACAGAAAGAACCCAGTACCTTCTGCTCTCTCACATATACTGGCAAGGTAACAACAAAAATAGCCAGATACATAAAAAAGAAAGGAATCACACCAGCTTGCAGAACTAACAACAACTTAAGCAAATATATTAAGAACAATTAAAGCCGAAAGAGAAAGCAACTACAGAGTGGTGTGTACAAACTAACTTGTGGTGACTGTCCGAAAACGTACATCGGTCAAACTGGCAGAACTTTTGACAAACGGATAGCAGAACACAAAAGGGCATTCAACAATAGAAAAACAGACACTTCTACATACGCACTTCACCTTCTAGACCATAATCATTCTTTCAATGAAGAGTTTCAAATTCTGCATATTCAAAATAAAGGCCTTAAGCTATCTTTTTTAGAATCTATGGAAATTAAAAAACTGAAAAATACAGATATAATTCTGAATGACCAACTCGAGACAAACAGCTCCCCACTCCTCAACCTCTTCAGTTGAAGACTTAAAAAGAGAAACACATTGTAAACTATATCACTTGAGAAAGGCACTCTGCCGAAACAGCTGTAGTCACTTAGTTATAACAAATTTTGTGGAAGTATAGAAAACAAACATTTTCAGTGTTTTATTGTTAGAGAAAGTATTTAAACTTGAATTCAGGATTTGACTATACATATATTATTGGACAATATTCTCAAAAAAAAAATTAATTCATATACCCATGGTAGACGTTTTATTTAGAAAATTAGTTCATATTAAATGGTAAATACTTTTGTTTAGCAACAAAAAATAAAAAACAGATGGCCATAAACAAAAAACCAGAAATAAATGTAATTATATGTTAAAAAGGAACTTATCAAACCTGTCGGTGTTCTGGCGTGTCGGGATTTTGGCCTGTCGGGATTCTGGCGTGTCGGGATTTTGGCCGTCGGGATTTTGGCTGTCGGGATTTTGGGGTAGACCAAAAATTAACATATATGATTTACTGTTAGTAAAATATCAAATTTACAACAACATAGACAATAACTATAAGTAATTGAGTTCATCTTTATCCAGCCTTTTGCATTAAAAGTTGACCATAGGCCTCCCCTAATTTTTTCCAGTTCTGTCGGTCTTGGGCTTCCTGCAACCAATTCCCAGCAACCCCTTTAACGTTATCTGTCCATCATGTGGAATGTAGATGGTCTACCTCTATTTCTTCTGTCTGTTCGTGTTCTCCATACCGTAAATTTTTGGGTCCACCTCCCATCTTTCATTCTGGCTACATCTTCTTCTTCATGTACCATGTCCTTTCAGAACATTGGCTACCATCATAGCTATCTTAATTTTATTCACTACCACCCTAAATATCATGCTTGTATTAACACAATACCAATCTCGCAAGCTCTTCAACCACGAGGTACTTCTTCGTCCTGGACTGCGCTTGCCTGCTATTTTTTATTGCATAATATTTTGCAGCAACGTATATTTGGGATCTCTCATTACATGTCCGAAATACTCAATTCTACATAGCCCTCCCAATTCCACTACAGCCATGATATTCGCTTTATGACATCTGTGACGCCTATTCTTCTTCTGATTTCCTCATTTCTAACCCTGTTTCCGAAAGTAAGTTCAAGTAGTGACCGTTCCATTCTTCTTTGGGCCACTGTAAGTTTGATTGCTGTGGCCTGGGTTAACGATAGTGTTTCGGCGCCGTAAGTCATGACTGGAAGCACACATTGGTGTCTTCTTTTTCAGATAATTCGGCATGTTGCTCTTGAAGATGTCTGATAGAGCTCCATATGCGGTCCATGCTAAAGTGATTCTTCTGTGTAGAGATTTAATTATCAAAATATTCTCGAAGAATGCCTTAGCAGAAGCTGAAGACTAAGATTAAAAAAAAATGTTTTAAATTGTTTATAAACGTGATATTAGCATAAAGTAAATTTTCATATAAATGTTTTATTTATAATTTCTTTTTGCTTTTAGATTGGCCTTATGAGGAGCGGTAAGCTCCTGGCAGAAGAATCCCCACAAGTTTTGCTACAGATGTATCAATGTACCTCCTTAGAAGACGTATTTTTAAAACTATCTAGGAAGCAAGTTCAAGTAGGTGCGGCAGCTAATGACCAAAATATGGCTAATAACATTAGTTTAGCTACACTTAATTGGTCCAAGAAAGAGTCCGTCTCCGTGACGGAGGAGAGTGGAGTGGTCGGCTTGAATTTCCATCAAAGCAAAGAAGTTTTAGTTCCTGATAGCAACGGACATTTAGATGTAAGTATTGGAATTTCATATTTACTTTTCTCGTGTTCCTTTCAAGAAGCTATAAAATGTATATATTCCTTTCAAAATGGATAAACGTTAACTCCTAGTTTTCTGCCTATTTATGCTAAATACTTTTAAAATGCTCTCCTATTAATTTCCGCACTATTAATTTTCGCACTAGGAGATTTAATAGGAGAGCACGACTAGCATGGTTGGATACTTAAGAACCGCAAAATACCTCAATATTTGAGGACCAAAGTGTTCAACGAGTGCATCCTTCCTATCATGACATATGGGTGTCAAACCTGGACCCTAACCAAGGCAAATATGAATAAATTAGCCACAACAGAAAGAGCTATGGAAAGAGCAATGTTAGGTATACGACTGTCAGATAAAAATAGGAACGACTGGGTAAGATTAAAAACAAAAGTCGAGGACATAACAACAAAAGTTGCCAAACTTAAATGGAGCTTTGCAGGCCACACTGTTAGACAAAAAGACCAACGTTGGAATGCCACGATACAACATTGGAGACCTTACCAAAGTAAACAACCGAGAGGAAGACCACAGATGAGATGGGTTGATTATATTAAAAGAGTAGCCGGAACGAATTGGAAATATGTTGCTCAGGATAGAGACCGATGAAAGGAGTTGTGAGAGGCCTATATCCAAACTTGGACGATAGAAGGCTAAGAAGAAGAAGAAGACTTTTAAAATACCTCCGTCGTTTCTTATTGGGTAGTCCCTAGAAACTAGTCCAGGGCCAAAGTCAGATACTGGATACTGCAGTTTATTTATTTATTTTATTTTTATTTTACTGAAATATACATCCACCAGGTATAAACCCATAAAGGTGTACATAAGAAAACTACATTGACTGAACACTTGATGACAAAATATAAAATAAAATAAAGAATAACCAAAAATGTTTCTGTTGTTAATACACATACACAATAATAATAAAACAAAGACCTTAATAAAGAAAAATACAATGACATCAATTCGATAAGCTATTGCATATTTCGCGTTTAAAGATGTTAAACCTAAGAAAAAAAATGTCCACAGATCTTAAGTTATTTACATTTATGTTGCGAATTAGGCACCGAAATATGAAAAGTTACACCTGAACGTGACACAGCTCGCGGTAAAGTCCATAAGACTAAGCAAAACATCGCTATTAATTATAGTCCAGAAAGCCACTGCGCATCCGCTAGGAAAAATATTCTGATTCGGATTTTTTGCACAATCTTACTCAAAAAGGACTCCTTTTAACAAATTTGCATGTTGCCAGGACCAAAAGATGGTCAAAAATTTTTTAAACGTTTTTTTTTGTTTTTTTTCTAAAATTATTTTTTTTGCACGGAAAAAAGTTTTATTAGGTTTTTTGGATCATTACAAACAGAAAAGGTCTTTAGTGACTTTTCTCTAAAAATGATAGTTTTTGACATATAAGCGATTGAAAATTGAAAAATTGCGAAATCGGCTATTTTTAACCCTCAAAAACTATGTGAAAAACTGAAAATTTGAATGTTGCAAAGATAAGTTGATATTATTTAAACATCGATTGATGAAATCCCGAAGAGTTTTTTGCAATACAATATTCAAAGCGCGTGCGCGACACTATTTTCCACCGACAGTATGGTACAAATGAAAGGAATAAATTCGTTATTTCGTAAACCGGCAACTTTAAGGAAAAATCCCGAAACAGGTCGATTTTTATTTTTAAGTTGTAATATTGTGGCATATATGGTATATTAGTGACGTCATCCGTCTGGGAGTGATGACGTAATGGATGATTTTTTTAAATGAAAATAGGGGTCTTGTGGTAGCTCATTTGAAAGGTTCTTGAATTCTCTATTAAGTAATCTAAACATTTACATAGTTATTTATACAGGGTATCCTTTTACTTCTTTTTATGTCAAATAATTTAATTTAATAACAATTTTTTGGACACCGTGTATAAATAATTATGTAAATGTTTATATTACTGAATAGAGAATTGAAGAACCTTTCAAATGAGCTAGCACACGACCCCTATTCTCATTTAAAAAAGTCATCGATTACGTCATCACGTCCAGATGGATGACGTCACTAGTATACCATATATGCCACAATATCATAACTTAAAAATAAAAATCGACCTGTTTCGGGATTTTTCCTTAAAGTCGCCGGTTTACGAAATAACGAATTTGTACCATACTGTTGGTGGAAAATAGTGTCGCGCACGCTTGATTAGCAATTAAAAAATAAAAGAGTTTTGAATATTTTATTGCAAAAAACTCTCCGGGATTTCATCAATCGATGTTCAAATAATATCAACCTATCTTGACAACATTCAAATTTTCAGGTTTTCACATAGTTTTTGAGGGTTAAAATGGCCGATTTCGCAATTTTTCAATTTTTAATCGCTTATATGTCAAAAACTATAATTTTTAGAGAAAAGTCACTGAAGACCTTTTCTGTTTGGAATGATCCAAAAAACCTAAAAAAACTTTTTTCCATGCAAAAAAAAATAATTTTAGGAAAAAAACAAAAAAAAAACGTTTAAAAAATTTTTGACCACCTTTTGGTCCTGGCAACATGCAAATTTGTTTAAATGAGTCCTTTTTGAGTAAGATTTTGCAAAAAATCCGAATCAGAATATTTTTCCTAGCGGATGCACAGTGGCTTTCTGGACTATTAAGCAATTGACAAATTTGAAGATGAATATTAGGCCGTTTATTTCACGCTGCTTACGCACTGAATGGAATCCAAACTCAGAAAGGAGAAAATTATAGCTGTAGCCTCTAACCGGATATCTGTTATGTTTGAGGTAACAATATCTTAAGAATCTTTTTTGAACAGATTCAAGATTAGAGACAAGTTCTGCATGATTAGGATTCCATACCACGCTGCAGTAATTAAGTTTACTACTAACTAGTCCAAAATATAAACTACCTAAAGCTTCAACAGACGTTACATCATAAATATTTGCGATATCATTGTTTTGCTTTTATTAATTCGTTCATCTCTTTTCTTTGCCCTCTGATCATTCTCCATACTTCTTTTTGTGTTCCGTAGAAGTCGTGTTCCATCTGTTTTGAGAAACTCTGCCAGTGCTCCCTTTTTATGTGCCTCACTAAAGTGAGCTTGTGCTTTCTGTGCCTCACGTGTGCTTTAGTGCCTCACTAAAGTATTCTTTTCGTTTCTGATTCGTTTGTAGTGGTTGCATGCCTGTTGTGTTTGTTTCGTTCTGTATTGTAAAAAGGCTTTCTTCTTTTCTTCACAGTTTATCTTAACGTCCTCTCTAAACCACGGGGTTTGCTTCTTTAATATGTGATTATTCGTTACTTTTCTCTCTCCAAGTGATTCTGTTGCAGCGTTGATTATACAGGGTGGTGAATCGTCAAACGGGCCATAGGAAACTCAATGGGAAATTCTAAACTGTTGAATTCCTGCTTCCCTAAATATTTTACATCAAAAGTCATGGGAAACTATTTGTAGAGGACTGAAATCTGTATCGAACACAAATGTTAAAATTGTCCTACGAATTAAACGTACTCCAAAATTTTGCAAAAATATAATACATTTTTCAGGCTACCCCTAAAAGTCAGGCCACACGTATTGCAAGAATATATTATGACATAATGTTGCGTTTGGGCATATTGACGTTTCTGATATTTGACAATTATTTGAATTGCCAAAATATTATTTATTTTGTGATTTATTGTTTAAAAAATAAAGTTGATTCAAAAATGTACTCAGTTGAGGAGAAATTAGAAATAATAAAACTGCTATATTTAGGCAATAGTGCGCGAACTGTCAGATCTTTATTTAGTGTAAAATATCCCGATAGACCAATTCCAAGTCATTCAACAATTCAAAGGATTTTACAAAATTTTGAAAATACTGGAACCCTGATTTCTAAGTGTACCTGTATAAACAATTTTGCTGAGGTACCAAGAAATTTAGAAAATCAAAATGAAATAAATGTATTAACAGCGGTAGTAGAAAATCCTAAAATAAGTTCTCGGACTATTGCAGACCAGTTTAATATTCATAATTCCACGGCATTAAAAATTTTGAAAAAGAATAAATTCCGTTCTTATAAATTTCAACGTCATCAAGAACTAAGACAAGGAGATGCTGAGAGACGAGGGGAATTTTGTTTTGAACTTTTAGAGAAGGCTAATGCAGACAGACAATTTTTAAAAAACATTTTGTTTAGTGATGAATGTACATTTACATTGAATAATGAACCAAATGTTCAAAATTATAGGGTTTGGTCGACAAGAAAGCCTGAAAACATTATTGAAAGCCATACCCAATACCGTCGAAAAATAAATGTCTGGTTGGGAATATTTAGACACAATATTATTGGGCCATTTTTCTACGAGGAAAATTTAAATTCAGAAAAGTTCTTAGACTTGCTACAAGAAAAGATTTTACCGAGACTTGCAGAAGTAGCTCCAGATGAAGAAGAAATTTGGTTTCAAATGGATGGATGCCCTGCGCACAATAACCGTGAGATTAAAGAATTCCTTAAAAACAGCTTTAATAATTGTTTGATTGGACCTAATTGTAACATTAAGTGGCCTCCGAGATCGGGAGATCTAGCTCCAAACGATTATTTTATCTGGGGCTATCTAAAATCAAAAATTTATTCTGATCAAAAATTTACCGATATTGAAGCATTAAAAATTAGAATTATTGAAGAGTGTGCAAAAATAACGCCACGCGTTCTAGCTAATGTTAGACGAGAATTTTACGATAGATTGGGATACTGTTTAGTACAAAATGGCGGATTGTTTGACCATTTATTATAGTTTTATGTTTAGAAATTATCATAATTTATTTTTATTCGTTCCTTAAATAATAAAAATGTATAGTTACAATTTAGGAATAAGGATCACAGTAAAATTATATTGAAATTCTTTGAATTGTTGTTTAACCTGGAATTGAATTGGAGTGTATCATTATGTTAAATAAAATCTGGCAGTGCTCGCACTATTGCCTGAATTAAACATTGCGATTTTTCGTCAACTGAGTAGGTACATTTCATTAACTTTACTTTATAAACAATAGAATTTATTATCTAAAAAATGTAATTATCTAAACAATACAATTTACTGTTTACAAAGTAATATTTATTGTTTACTAGTGTAGTAGTAGTATTTTTAATAAAATTTATTGTTTATAAATATTTAATCATAAAATAAAAATATTGACAATTCAAATTGTCACACATCTTACATCAATATCATCAAACGCAACACATCATAAACATTCATGCACTACGTGTGGCCTGACTTTTAGGGGTGGCCTGAAAAATGTATTATATTTTTGCAAAATTTTGGAGTACATTTAGTTCCTAGAACAATTTTAACACGTGTTTTCGATACAGATTTCAGTTCCCTACAAATAGTTTCCCATGACTTTTGATGTAAAATACTTAGGGAAGCAGGAATTCAACAGTTTAGAATTTTACATGGAGTTTCCTATGGCCCGTTTTCCGATTCACCACCCGGTATAGTATTATCTTTTTTTTTTGCCAGCTTTCATCGATGTTATCGTTTTCAAATATTCCCTTCTCAGAGATGCTTAAAGATAATATAGATAGATCCATTCTCCATGCTTAAAGATAAAACACTAAAATTAACTTCAATATTTTTTCTATTAAATAAAAACTTTCATTATTTTTAGATGGGAAAACCACCTTCTTCGGCAACTCATGGTATCAAAGAAGCATGCGACGACTGTAGTAGCTGTTCAGATTTCACAACGACGGGAAAACTTCGAGCCCTCCTCCAAAAGAATTTCCTCAGAATGTGGAGGAATGTCGGGGTGATGTTATTCATCTTCGCTCTACCTGTGATGCAAGTTATCCTCTTCTGTTTGGCCATCGGGGGAGATCCCAAAGGACTCAAACTAGCCATAGTAAATCACGAAAAGAACTTTACGAATTTGACTTATCAGGTAAGAAGAATTATTTTTTTTACAACAAATACCATTACTATAGCAGAATATCTAAATTATAAGCACTAAATTCTGAGAAATTCATTTGCCTAGCCCTCTTGACTATCTGACGAAATTTATTTTTTTAATCTTTTTTATCTACATAATCATTATTTTAGGAATGCGAGTATGAAAAAGGATGTAAGTTCGGAAACCTAAGTTGTCGATACGTAGACACAATAAATACGACAACGATCATCAAACAATATTATGCGACGCCCGAAGAAGCCAAAGAGGCGGTTAGAACGGGCAACGCGTGGGGTGCCTTGTACTTTACCGAGAACTTTACCGACGCTCTGGTAGCTAGGATGGCCTTAGGGAAAGACGCGGACGAAGAAACGTTGGATCAAAGCGAAGTGAGAGTTTGGCTGGATATGTCAAGTAAGTAGACATCTAGATAATCTATTATTTACAATTTATTACACTACAATTTATTTACAAATTATTCACATTATTTTAACAACCGTTTATCAATTCCACTGTCTTCGTCTTATCTATTTTTGTAACTGTTACTCTAAGGTACTTATATTGAGTTACTTTCGCAAATTTATACTCTCTGTCATTCGTTATTTGAGTGGTCCATTTATCTTCTTCTGCATTTTCCTCTCTCTTTTCCATATACTTGATTTTTCTTGGTTTATAGTCAAGCCAAATTTTCTAGTTTCTTCTTCAAATTATTGTTTGAACATTTTTCAAAGTTCCATTCTTGAATGTGCCAGAAACACCAAGTAATCTGCACAACTTTTCAGGACATACAAAAAACTTTCCCATATTTACAATTCCTCGCCAATTGGTCCGAAATTACACTTACTTAAATGTAGTCCTGTCGCCAGGGGGGGTACAACGGCCTCCTGTATTCAGATGGACTTACCCAAGTTTTTTTTTATGTATTTTGACCCGTAGAACACGAATTTTTTGGGTAACAGTTGATCCGGATGTCGATAAGATTGTTATAAACAAAGAAGTTGAGGAATTACATAACAGCGATTTCTCGCAAAACAAAACATGTTTTTGTATTTTTTGGGCCATTCTAACCAAAAAGTGTTCCTACAAATTTTTTCGTAGGATGCATAGTTTTCGAGATAAACGCGGTGGAACTTTCAAAAAATCGAAAAATTGCAATTTTTGTACTCGAGTAACATTTGATTAAAAAATAAAATAGCAATTCTGCTTACCGCATTTGAAAGTTCAAGGCAAAGTATATCGGTTTTAGTTATTTGCATTGCTAAAAATTTATTATTTTATTGTTAAACAAAAGTATAAACACCTAGTGCTGGAGTGATGTTTTCAATGATTTCTCATTTAAAATCGAACGAGTAGGTAGAGTAGGTACAAGTGCAAGCGAGGCTATTTCTACGTAGCATGCATGTAAACGCATGTATTAGGCACGGGAAACACTATGTGTTTATAGCTTTTTTAGCAATAAACACATAAATTTTTAGCAATGTATATATTCGAAACCGATATAATTTGACATGAACTTTCAAATGCGGTAAGCAGAATTGCTATTTTATTTTTTAATCAAAAGTTATTCGGGTTCAAAAATTGCAATTTTTCGATTTTTTGAAAGTTCAACCGCGTTTATCTCGAAAACTATGCATCCTACGAAAAAACTTGTAGGAATATTTTTTGGTTAGAATGGCCCAAAAAATACAAAAACATGTTTTGTTTTGCGAGAAATCGCTGTTATGTAATTCCTCAACTTCTCTGTTTATAACAATCTTATCGACATCCGGATCAACTGTTACCCAAAAAAAGAATGTGTGTGTACTTTGTACGCACGTAAGAAGTTATACTTCTATTATATGATTATATGATTATAAACGAAATTAATATACTTTTTATTTATATTTTATTTAAATATTAAATTAATTTATACTTACTACTTCTCAAACATTTTTATTAAAACAGTGCCAAAAAACACATTAAAAATGCCACAAATGATTTCTGAACATTAATTGTCGGAAAATTTTTTAACTAAATACGCATTTTTTGAAAATAAAATTATATAATAAATATACTTACAATCATAAAATGTATAAAAAAAAATAAAAAAATAAAAGTTTCTATTGGGATTCGAACCAACTTACCACGCGGCTGGTATTTGCGTTGTATTGGGATTCACCCGCAGTAAAACTTCGCCACAGAGACAGCTTGTCATTATGTGCGAAGATCGTCTAACTAAACAGATTAACCTTTTGACATTTTTAACTTATGTAAATCAAATTATTTTGATTTTGAATTGAAATGATTTAGAATTGAAAAAATACAACAAAACATAGAGTAAGAAGACAATATATTAGGTGAATATTGATAGAAATTTTGATGGTAATCAAATTATGTAAATAAAAGTATTACATACTACTTATGTATTTTGGTAGGCTCAAGGTAGGTATCGGAGCCCGTATAACGACTAATAAATTTCGCAATCACTTGCGTCGTGCAAAGTGGCTATGTTCAAATATCATAACAAAATTTGATCAACTATTTATAAAACACTTACCAGTGAAAGATTCTTTAGCTTTGAATAAGCGAGATCTGCGGCACTCATACTAGGCACAGTTTGATGAGCTTTCACATTGGCATGCAACAATCATTTGTTCTATGTAAATAAGTCCAAAAATATAATATGAAAACTATTTAAAAAGGCAGTATAACCATTAACTAACTTTTTGTTTGTTGTTTCTCTTCCTACAAATTTTAAAACGCAACAAGCATACATTATAACCAAACCATGCACAGTCCCACAGCTGTGCCACAGCTGCCATATTGGATAATTTTTGTCATGTCATTTGAACATCCAATCAGAACAAAGTTATAATGCGCATGCGCCCGGTCGCTAGGTTTTCCCATATAAAATTTCACCGTCATTACGCCCGTAAAGAAGTATAACTTCAAAAATTCGTGTTCTACGGGCCAAAATACATAATAAAAACTTGGATAAGTCCATCTGAATACAGGAGGCCGTTGTACCCCCCCTGGCGACAGGACTAAATGAAAGGGAAAAACGATTTCTCATTTGCCCATCGATATATCGCTCACTGAGTTCTATAGTGGCACATTTTCAAAAAAATAGTGTTATGTAATAACCACTACTTAAAAATCACGAAATTTCACTATAACATTCAACGAAGCCGGCATAACGGTAGCTTGCATAGAATCCCCTAGATAGAGTTTCCCTACATTTCACTTGAGCGGCAGCACTATACCGTCACATATTTAATATGCCGTTGACATTAGGTCTGTTTGCGTTTCTTCTACGTGGACTACCGGTACATTTTAATAAAACTAATGTTATGCCACTTTATAATTTTTATAACCTTTAATAAAAAATCTTATTTTTTAGTCTATACCGGCACGGCACATTAAAAGTTGTGCCAGTATGAAATTAATTTTTTGGCAAAATCATGCTATTTGTGTCACCAAAATATAAGGTTGTGTCGGTATAGAATTTAGTTTAATTCAAATACTTCAGTTTATGCCATGAAAGAACAAAGTTGTGCCAGTACAGGATTACTTTTTCTTATATTTCACTTAGAATGTAAGAAGAAGAAGAACCTAAGAAGTGGATACAAACCGAATTAAACGCCTCCAAAACTGGACAATCTTATCAAATGTACAACAGGAAGATAGACGTTCCAAGCAGATCAGTTAAAGATCCGTGTGACATCACAAAATGCAGGCAAACATGTACCGGAAATTCACAGAAGAAGAGAGACGAGAAGAAAAGAGACGAGCGTTTTTAAGTTATACTGGGATTTGGGAGACATTTCCAAGCAGCTAAACTACATTATAATGGCATTGATGGAACAGGTTAATGTAGCAAAGATTGGTGGAAGAACCAATAACAATGCTTTTTATTTTGTTAAACAATGTACAAAAGTAAGGGTGTGCAAAGTTTTTTTCACTTCGACTTTATGTATTACTTTAGGTCTTTAGGGAAAAGTCTTTATTAAATGATGTTTCAATACTGAAAATCGAAAAGGATAATCATAGCATTTTCCTGTATAACACTTCCTTTGACGAATTTTATTTTAAAATGGTGAACTTATTCAAAGAAATACGAACCATAAATCCTAGCAAAGTATTCTCTTTTACAGACATTGAAATTAAAAGGGTCTATCAAAATAAAATTCCAATTTCCAGAAAAAAGTATGAAGATCTAATGTATCCTATTCGATCCAATGCAATTAATAAAAGTCACAGTGAATTTTACATCAACTTACATTCCACGTTTTTATTCTTGTTTCTATAAACAAGGTTTTTCTATATCTGATAATCATTTTAAAATTCTTTTTTTAGTTATTAGTAAGAAAAATATTGTTGTTTTCATATAGTATATCTTTAGTGCGAATAAAAACATGATTAAAAAATTAAAAAATAAGAACGTTTCTTTTATGAACTCTTTATGCCACTACTTACGAGCGACCATCTTTGCCAAAACACTATAAAACTTGAATTCAATACTGGCATATTTATATCAAAATTCTCGAAATTCATATAATAAAAGAAAATGTAATATCTAACCATTCATTGACAAGTATTTGGTTTCTTCTGTCGACTTCTTATCCAAAAATTGTAATTTTAAATGGTATTTTATGATGTCATGAAACTTCATGGTCAATTATCTCAGAACTACATTTTTGCGGTTGTGGCACTATAGAGCTCAGTGAGCGATATGACTTATTGGAGGTGTGTAATTGACCGAATTGGTCATGTACGTGCAATAAACCAGAAAGTGTTTTTTTGACATAAGACCTATAGGTACCAGGACGATATATCATATTTATATTTTATAGTTGTATCTGATTCGCCACCTATTGTTCTCTTTAGGATGCCTATGCAGTTTACAGATTTTTGAGCCAATACACATCCATATGTCACTTTAAAGTAATTCGAAATTATCGGTATTTTATGCCAATAATTATACTTTTTTTTTTATTTTTTAGATCAACAAATAGGTATTATACTTCAACGAGATCTTCAGCTGGCGTTCCAAAATTTCACGAAAGATATATTTAGGGATTGTGAATATAATGAAGAATTGGCCGAGATACCTATATCGTTTAAGGAACCTATCTATGGCTCTAACCAGCCGTCCTTTACAGACTTCGTAGCACCTGGTGTAATATTAACGTAAGTAGCTTCATAATGTACTTAATAATGAACACCTTTATGGGGGATAAAGGAACATAATATAACCAAGAATATAATTTCGTCGTCTTAATACTATAACTTGATAACTCGAAATTAGTAGTTCTGAGATAAACGGGTTTAAAGATTTTAAAGATATTTGTGCTGCTACCATGATGTTGGTAAACATGGAATTCACTCTGTAGCTCTAAAATACTGTTCCTTTAACTTTTTGGCTACTGATCTATTTAGGAATACGGTGCAAATTTGTTTTCCAATATGGAAAATAACATGAAAAATTAAAGTTATTAACTTTTAGCGCTACCATAATGTTAAAATTTGGTAATGTCGCATGTCGTGCCAAGTTACATCTAAGTGAACTTTTTTAACAAAACTAATATTTTAAGCATTATTTGGTGAAAATTAGCCCTCTGCTATGGGGTTTGCCAGATCTGTTAATAATTCACGAATTTTTCCATTAACATGAACCGAATAAACAGATAGCAATTACATGGTAAGCTCAATGGTTTCAGAAAAACACGTGCTACGTGCTACAACCCAGATAACACAGACATCTTAAAGAAATCTAAAAGATAACTTACTAAAGATGTTTAATGACCGGTTGCACCAATAGATCTTTAGCTCCAGCTTAGCTAAGCTCTACTTATAGATAGGGTCTCCTTGAGTATCACTTACGTTGCATCATAATTTTATATTCTTACCTTATTATCAATTATATCTATTATTATATTATGGTATTCTTATTATGATATATTATAATTATATTATATTAATTATTCTTATGATATTCTCGACTTAAGCTTAAGATCTGTTGGTGCAACCGGGCATTAGACGTCTTAAAGATGTCTGGTATTTCCGGAAAGATATTTTTACGACATCTTAAAGATGTACGTATGTTACAAATCCTTACATCTTAAAGATGTCTTTTTTTGTCTATTATTAAGGTGTTTAGGATAGCTTTCTTTTTAATTTTTTATGATGAAATATTTTAAATGAACTTTTAATAAAAATAATTAGGTTCTAAAAATAGGTTTATTGGTATTCAAATTTTACATGTAGGACATTTGTTTGCCTTTTTTTCCCAGCCAGCTGTACTTTAAAGCTTGCTCATTGCTAATAATTAATTTTTCAACTCTTGATACAAAATCATAGGCTTTTGATCCTCCTACTTTAACAAGCTTTGATACCTAAAAAATATATTTTAAGAGCATATTGTTAAGGTAAGCTGTTGAATTGGAGACATGCATTTAGTAGATACCTACTCTTGATAACAAAGTTAATTTTTTACTTTAATAATATAACAATCTAAATCTAAACCTACTGCATTATTAAAATCTTTGGAGTCTTCTAAATATCCCTCAAATAAAACCATATCTTCATCACAAAATATTAGTCCTGTCGCCAGGGGGGGTACAACGGCCTCGTTAATTCAGATGGACTTACCCAAGTTTTTTTTATGTATTTTGACCCGTAGAACACGAATTTTTTGGGTAACAGTTGATCCGGATGTCGATAAGATTGTTATAGACCAAGAACTTGAGGAATCAAATAACAGCGATTTTTGGCAAAACAAAACAATATTTTGTATTTTTTGGGTCATTTTAAGCAAAAAATATTTCTACAAGTTTTTTAGTAGGATGCACAGTTTTCGAGATAAACGCGGTTGAACTTTCAAAAAATCGAAAAACTGCAATTTTTAAACCCGAATAACTTTTGATTAAAAAATAAAATAGCAATTCTGCTTAGCGCTTTTGAAAGTTCAAGTCAAATTATGTCGGTTTTGATTATTTGCATTGCTAAAAATTTATTGTGTTATTGTTAAACAAAGCTACAAACAACTAGTGCGTGAGTGATGTTTCTATGATTTCTCATTTAAAATCGAACGAGTAGGTAGAATAGGTACTAGTGCAATCAAGACTATTTCTACGTTACATGCGTTAAAACGCATGTAAAAGCACGGGAAACCCTACGTGTTTATAGCTTTGTTAAACAATAAAAAAATAAATTTTTACCAATGCAAATAATCAAAACCGATATAATTTGACTTAAACTTTCAAATGCGGTAAGCAGACTTGCTATTTTATTTTTTAATCAAAAGTTATTCGGGTTCAAAAATTGCAATTTTTCGATTTTTTTAAAGTTCAACCGCGTTTATCTCGAAAACTGTGCATCCTACGAAAAAACTTGTAGAAATATTTTTTACTTAAAATGGCCCAAAAAATACAAAATATTGTTTTGTTTTGCCAAAAATCGCTGTTATTTGATTCCTCAAGTTCTTGGTCTATAACAATCTTATCGACATCCGGATCAACTGTTACCCAAAAAATTCGTGTTCTACGGGTCAAAATACATAAAAAAAACTTGAGTAAGTCCATCTGAATTAACGAGGCCGTTGTACCCCCCCTGGCGACAGGACTATATGGGAAATACCACTGAAGTCATTGATTTGAAAAAGCTTTTGTTTGGAGTTTGTCTTTTAGCTACCAGCTCTTGTCTTGTCTTAGGTACCTACTCAACTAACCTAACTTTTAAATTCGTAATTATAACCTGTTTTTAGAAACAATGTGTTAAAGATGATGTTTAAAAGATATCTTAAATTTGGCGTTTTAAAGATATCTTAAATTTGGCGTTTTAAAGATATCATTTAAAAGTCTCAAGACATTAAGACCATATTTGGTTGTAAATAAGATATCTTAAAGATGACCTGTGCTGTATGGGAACTAGATAACTAGAATTAGCTAGTTGTATCATTCAGTGTATGTCGTATTCACGATTATGTCGATTAAAAAATAACTTGATAACTTATCCTGTCAAGTCTTAGCACTGAATATTAGGGGAATTTGAGTTTTATCAACTTTCTTCAATCGTAAATAAATACTTAACCCGTTTGGAGCGAGAGTTATCAAGTTTTTACACAATATGGAGGCAAATAAAATACATCTTGTGAACTAGTTATCTCAAAAACGTCAATTTTCGAGTTATCAAGTTATAGTAGGTACTAAGGCGACGATTGGATAAACAATTTTCAACAAAGCTTATTTAACATTATTTCGAGCTCAATATTGGTTCCAATAATAATTTTGTATTATTATTTATGTATTTAATTTTAGGATCGTGTTTTTCTTGGCTGTGGCTCTGACATCCTCTGCTTTAATTATAGAAAGAATGGAAGGATTATTGGACAGATCTTGGGTAGCCGGTAAGTACATATTATATGATAATTTATTGGGTCTTTGTGTAAAACTCGGGATGTAAGGGATTGGGTGTTCTGATTTTTAAAACAATACATGATTTTATTCAAAGCAATAGGTACAGCCTATGCCGATGACATCAGCAGATATGTCTCGCAGAACGAAAAATATGTAAAAATTCAAGCAAAAGAGACCAGGCTAGAAATAAATATTCAAAAGAAAAAAAATCTAACACAAGCAAGAGCTAGAGGAAACAGACTCATAATTAAATTAGGGGACGATATTGGAACTGTAGAAAGTTTCACATCTTTGGAAATTACCCTAAACAATTACAGAATAGAATAGAAATATGCTTTATTGTCACTGAAAATTATACAAATTTTATGGACAAAGCTTAATATAAGTCAGAAAAAATAAATAAATAATATCTAACAATAACAATAACAAATACAATTTTCTGAAATTTGATAAATCGTCAATATAAAAAAAATACAAAAATACAAAATATAAGTTAATAAAGTAAAGAAAAAAAAACAAAATCGATATATTGCAAGAATTTATAGAAATTGCAAAGTGAACATACAACAAAGTAAACTATAGACATAGGAACTAATAAGTTTAAGCTGCTGCATGTGACAACCAAATATAGATAAGTTTGGTTACTTGTACATTACTGTAATTTCTTAGTTAGTCATTAAGAAACTCTTCTACTGAATAATATGGTCTTTTATATAGATGAGCTTTTGTCATTTTACGGAACTTGGGGAAAGATGTTGCAGATTTGAGTTGTAAAGGAAGATGGTTGCATAGTTTTTTTGCGGAATATAATATAGATTTCTTTACTAACTCAGAAGACGGGATCGGTAAATAGACATCAAAATTTGAATTTCTGGTGGAGTAGTCATGATGAGGCCTTGCTGGAAAGACATGCATGTGTTTACGAATTAAGCAAACAGTTTCTAAAATATATAAAGATGTAAGGGTTAAAATTCCGTGATCTTTGAAGTAACTTCTGCAATGTGTTGTTCTTCTGAGGCCAAACAGATACCTTATTGCTCTTTTTCGTAATTTAAAAATAACATATAATTGGGCAGCTGTACTAGAACCCAGAAAGGAAGACCATATCGAAGATGAGACTCGAACAAGGAAAAATATGTTAGTTTAGAAGATGCTAAATTGAGTTCTTTCGAAACAGATCTTATAGCATAGCAGGCTGAGGCGAGTTTCTTACTTAACAAATCTATATGAAGGGACCATTTGAGGTTGCTCTCTAAAATAGTAAAGCGAAACAAAGGATATTTTACACTCACTCATCTGTTCCGCTCCAAAAACACATACTGGAGATCGAAAATTATGGCCTGCAATGCTATTATCAGACCAGACGAATAGTATTTTATGGATGCGAGATATGAGCAACCACAGAAAACACAAAAAGAAATTGAAAGTCTTTGAAAGAAATGTTTAAGGAAGATATTTGAACCTATTAACGTTAATGGAGTATGGATATCTATGAACTCTGCCAGTCGTTCAAAGAAACACCGATCCCAGTTTTCACGTAGTGAGAATGGAGACTGATATATTGCCGAAAATAGCTCTAAATAATAACATGCACAGCGCAAGACCAAAAGAAGGCCACGGAAAAGGTGGGAGGATGAGGTTGCAAAGGACGCGCAAAATCTGTTAGACGTCAGAACCTAGTGAAGATTGGTGCGGCGAGATACCATCGAATACTGAGAATACCTTAGGCGGACAGTCTAACCAATACAGAGCTATTGAGACGAAAGGGCCAAGAAATGGGACCGTCAATATTTGCTAAACGGAAAAAAGCGCCATATCTGGGCCAGGTGTTCCGTATGAACAGAGTCTACTACAGCTTATAGTGAACGGCAAGATGGAAGGTAGACGAGGTTTGAACAGAAAGAAAAAGTCATGGCTAAGAAACTTAAGGAAATAGATCAAAATAACAGCCCTAATAACGCCAAACATTCCATGTATGTTCCTAGAATGTACACACAGTACATTGAAAACATTCCTGGAATGTCCTCAAAAGCACAAGAACGTCCCCTGAATGTCCCAGGAAAGTCCTGTGTCAGCATTTTAAACATTCCTTGAATGCCTTGTTGGAACATTGCATGAATGTCTACGAATGTTCTTTAGACATTCACAGTATATTTTTTTAGACATTCCCTGGATATATTCGCTGATGTGACATAATAACTCCGATTTGTTTTTTCATGAGTTTTGTAAGAGAGACTAAAAACTTTTTTTACAGTCACCTCCTGTTTTCATATGATATTTTTTGACATGTTTTGTAGTAAATTCAACTATCTATTTACTACAAAACATGTAAAAATTTACATGTGAAAACAGGAGATGACCCCAAAAATGGTTTTTCGTCTCCTACAAAATTCATGAAAAAGCAGATAGGAGGTATATATATACCAGAAGTATATATGTGGCCATACCAAATAATATATCCTTGATAAATATAAACATTTTTATTGCACAAAATCTTGTCATATGTTTTTTTCCATAATCATCACTGCGATGATGATTCATTGTATTGAATTGTACATTACAATTACAATCTGGTCATAACTCACCAATGAGCAAATTTTAATTTTAGGTACCTAAATTACTACTGTTCCTTAAAATGATAGAGCTTACCCCATAGCGCCTCTTATCTTATCTAGCAAGATCGTACACTATTCTTACACAGGCACACAAGCACTATGCTCTGCTTTTCACTATCACCTATCACTCAAACTAGTTCAAAAGGCTTTGTCCTCTTCAATCTTCTAGTTTGCCCAGTAGTATCGAGGAGCTGGATTTTCTCAATATTCTCGTACTTATGAAGTTGTTGCTCGTGACTTTCTGCCATCTTCTTGATGATTATATCCAGGTTCCATTTCTAGGTCCTTATGGAGATCACTGTTTGTCACATACCAAAGAGCATCTACACTATTTCTTAGTATTTTGTTTTGGAATCTTTGTATAATTTTTATATTACTTGGTCTAGTACACCCGCATAGTGGGCATCCATAAGTCCATACAGGTCTTAATATTTGTTTATAATGTGGAGTTTCTTCCAACTAGCCAATACACTTTTTATATCTCCCTTTTGCCTTTTATAGCCACAAGGCTACACGTTTACTTCCTGGTTTTTTTGTAGACCACTTTCAGCTGATTCTAAAAAAATTAAAATGAATGGTAATTTTTCTATTCTTTACAATTAAAAAACAAAAGAAATAGGTACTATGTATTTACAGGTAATAATATTCATACATAATTTGTTTCATAAAGAATAAAGAAAATTGAAAACGGATTTTATAATACTTACATAATTGTTTAAACAAAAGAGATCCAGCTAGAGCAAAACTAACAGACAAAACAGCAAAAAAAAGCCACTAATTTCTATTTTCCTTCCAATCAGAAATTTTTAGGTTATCATGAAATGTGATGACCACGCGATCCTACATATATACACGCGCGGCAAATTTGAAAATGAACGCAAATTGAATAGTAAATGGCCTCTCTTAAATATAGGACATTGGTAGTTAGTTCATAGAATGTCTTGTGGTAACATTGCACCAATAATTTAATCATATGTTTACCGAATGTTCCTTGAATGTCCAGGACATTCAAACATTATTAGAACTTTGATATTACATTCCTGGAATGTTTTGTGTTGTTAGGGAGAAGCTGCAAACCTTCGGTGGAAAGTGGCACGTAAAGAAGTGATTTTTTAACCTTAAAGGTTTGTTCAGTAACTGTTTTGCAAAAAAACAGTTACTGACCAAAAGTACCTGAGCAAAAAATCGTACTGAGGGGAATTCTACAAAAAATCCAAAAACATTATACTCTATTCTATTTTTGATTATCTATTGCCATAAATAGTTACCAGTACACCGTCCTTTTTGAAAGTGATTACAAAGGTCTTAAAAATGGTTTTAACTGCTTCTTTTGAGCGAGTCTACCACTTCCTGAAAATATTCAGAATGCAGGTTGGACGCGTTTCCGCACGCACAACACCTAAACCTGTAGCTCTAACGTGGTTATGTTTTGTTATTGCAAAACTATAATTTTTAATTTAAATAAAATAAATTATTTTTTTCGGACAAATAGAGGGAGCAATCGTCGAGTCCGACACCCGCAAGATGTCACTGTAGCACGGTACAGTTTTGTTATAATAACACTGTTAATTGTCAATTAAAAATACATAATTAATTAGAAAAGTTTGTCGATCTCTTGCCTGAAAAATTTACAGTCTCGTTTTTTCTGTCGGACTAAAGAAACGAGACTGTTAATTTGTCGGACAGGAGATCGACATACTTTTGTAATTTATAAGTACTTTCAGTTGAAAATTAAGAGTTCTGTAATAATAAAACTGTACCGCGTAGACTGACATCTTCCAGGTGTCGGACTCAACGATTGCTCGCTCTTTTTTGTTCGACTAAAAAAATATATTATTTTATTTTAACGGAGGTATAGTATGTAGTTTGATTAAAATTAAAAATTATAGTATAGCAGTAACAAAACATAACCGCACTAGAGCTACATGTTGGGTGTTGCAAATTACACAATTTTCAGAAATTGGTAGACTCGCTTAAACGAAGCAGCTAAAACCAATTTTAAGACTCATGTGATAATTTTCAAAAAAAAAGACGGTGTACTGGGTACTAAAATGTATGAATGAAGTTCAATATTTGATACAGTGTTTTAATTTTCAGGTGTAACACCAAGCGAAATTCTATTTTCCCACGTCATCACTCAGTTCGTGGTAATGTGCGGCCAAACAACTCTCGTACTTATCTTCATGATTATCGTTTTCCAAGTTGAATGCAAAGGAGACATCTTCCTTGTCGTAGTTATTACGATTCTTCAAGGATTGTGTGGTATGTGCTTCGGATTCGTCATCTCTGCCATCTGTGAGCTCGAACGAAATGCAATCCAGCTGGCTCTGGGTAGCTTTTACCCAACTCTTCTGTTGAGCGGTGTCATCTGGCCGATAGAGGGAATGCCAACGGTGCTGCGATATATATCCACGTTCCTGCCTCTGACCCTGGCCACGACCTCTTTGAGATCCATGATGACCAGGGGCTGGTCCATAGGAGAACCCGACGTCTATTACGGATTTATAGCTACCATAGTATGGATAGTACTATTTTTAACGATTAGTTTACTGGTGCTAAGATCTAAGAGGGGTTGAAAACCATTTAGTAAATTGTTTACCGCGTGGGAAATTTTGTATGTATAATTCTACTTTTTAATAAACAGATCAGATCTAAAAACTCTATTTAATTGTTTGGAAGGGTGTTTTTGCGAATCCAGTAAATACAGCCAAAAATTGGCTTAAGTGATGGACAGTAAATCTATGTTATAAACTTGCCCCCTTAAATACTGTAAGTACTAGTATTAATTTAATTTTTGTATATTTTTTACTCATTGCGCGTACTGTCTTTATGGTATTTTATGGCGTTAGGTAGATAAGTTTTTGAGGAATACTAAAATCAAAGCTGAAATTTGATATTGAAATAATCACAAAGGTACCGTTGCGTTATCAGGTCAAGAATAATATATTATAAAACAAATAGCATTTCATTATTAGTAGTGTAGGAACCAAGAAGTTTGAGTATGCGCTTTTATGTCCTTTTGGTACCATGATGTTTTTAAGTTTTTTGGTGCGTAGATTCGATATTTCTAGGGTACCAGGCTGAAAACTTTAATTATGTAAATGATTCTATCTCCTAAACTATGTATTAGAGATATTTAATTCTAAATGAAAATAGGTATGTAGTTCCTTTTTAAAAATTAACAAAATGGTGTTTGACAAATTTGATCCAATTGTTAGAACTGGAGTTATAACAAATTAAGTAAAAAACAATTGTAATAGCTATTTGTATAACAAGGGAGGAAAGTGTAACTTTTCCTCCCGAGAATGAAGTTTACTGCCCGACGCGTAGCGGAGGGCAGTAATCATTCAAGGGAGGAAAAGACACTTTACTCCCATGTTATACATATGGTTTTTCCACCTTCCTCAAATAACAAGTCATTTTTTCGTTTTTACTTAATTTATTTATGTAACTAACCAACAAAATTTATTAGAACTAAAACTAACAAGTATGTACAATATAACTGTCAACTGTCAAATATAAGTCAAATTATTAATGTAAACATTGTTATATCAAAATAACAATTTACTGTTTTTTACCATTCTGCAAAATACAGGGTGTTTTATAAATAAACGTTAAAATGTATAGATACTTCGTAATAGAAAATAGATATTGTACAGGGCGTCAATAAGTTATATTTCATGAATGAAATACCATGACGTCACTTTTAATTTTCCTCCCTAGGGAGGAAAAATATTTTCCTCCCTAGGGAGGAAAAGTACAACTTTGCTCCCTACAATCAGGTCTGGAAAAGTATACTTTCGGTAGAGGTAGGTGGAAAAATACTTATTAAAACAATTACTTATCTTCCTAAACATATATATTACTTTCGTTGGGCTATTTTATTTTTTTCAAGTTGGCTAACGTAATATGGCTTTAGAAAATTTAGGTTTGTGTTGTTGGCGTCACACAATAGATTTTAATACAGGTGATCCCATTCACCCCACTTGGTGGGGTGAATAGGAACACCAGGTTTTGATTTTTTTATGATTAAAGTATTAACTTTTTAATTTATTAACATCTAAATATCAAAAGAGAAAATTAAGACCCAAATAACGATGCATAAGTTTTATGGTTGCAATATGTGTTAGTGACATTTTTTCAGTTGAAAGTTGAAAACCGTTCCTATTTACCCCATTTTACGGTAAATCAAATTTCAATATCTCGCCACAAAAATTAACATAGAAATGTATACCCAAACTTGAAATGATCGTTTTGAGTTGATCTATATGTTTCATTAGTTAGATTTTATTAGCTTAATTTTGTGTAAACCTCTTATTGACAAATTAATTCCCAACTTTTTAGTGGAATTTTTAATTGTTAAGTTTCTAATTAATATATATATCTAGGTAATCAAAAATAGTACTTTTTCAAAAAATTTTTTTAAGATGAAATAATTACCTTTAAAATTAGGGGCGTTAATCGCACGTAGGAATGCTGAGTTATACGTGGAAAAGTCCATTCGAATGCCTATTTTGAAATAGTTTTTCACGAAATTTGCTAATGTAGATATAAAAATATCGGAAAAGAAATGAAAGTCATAATTTACACAACAGTCATCAGAGTAATAATTACATAAGCGGCAGAAACAAGACGTGCCACAGAGAGGACAAAAATTCTGCTAGAAACAGCATAGATGAAAACCATTCGAAAAATCAATGGTAAGATAATATGGGATATACGAGTATATTCTGTGCTAGAAGCACATATATACGACGGATATGCAAGGTAGTGAACATTAAAAACTGTGTAAGAAACAAAAGAGTAGAATGGTACGACCACATCCGAATAACAAAAAATAGAGTAGTAAAGTTGGAACTACAACTTATAGGTACTGGAGGCACATTGAAAAAATAGACATGTCTTCAGAAAAAGAAGAAGAAAAAATTTGTTAAAACTCCGGTTCTAACAATCGGATCAAATTTTACCAAACCCCATTTTAATCAATTTTTCAAAACATCATTTTCATGTTTGTAAAATTAAGTACTTATCTCTAATAGTTTAGGAGATCATCATCAGATATTCATTTAAACGATTAAATTATTAGTAACAAATTATCTGACTGGTTTTCAGCCTGGTACCCTCGAAAAATCGAATTTACGCACCAGAAAACATGAAGGTACTGAGGGAACATAAGAGTGCATATTCAACCATCCCCTTGTTCCTAGACTATATACTGATTATATTTAATTAGATTATATTTTATTATTTAAGTAATACTGAGATAAAATCAGAATTCATTGTGTGGTGGTGCAGATTCCAAAGTACATTCAGAGGATTTCTTCCAGATCCATTTTGTCATAAACGAGTTGCTTGCAACATAATGTGCATTAATCTGGTAATTTTGTAAGCTGAGGTTTTATTCCTCCTATTGTTCTTCTTTCAAATGTTGGATAACATCATAACTTTTGGATTTCGTCCTAAAAATAATATTACTGCTTCAGTTCAGTTGATAGTTGACGGCATTTTCGTTCCAGTTTCTTAGATTATGCCACCAGAATATCACCATCTTCGAAGATTCATGTTATTGTATGGACATTATTTACTTTATTTTGTTGTTGCCTACAAGAATAGCCTTCTAGAAATCTCAGCATCTTCTCCTCTGCCTTTTTCGTCTTTATTTAAGTAAAAAAATCAGTGAAAGGTTACTGTAAGCCGCTTTTCTTTCAGAATGTTGCAGATCCCGACTTATTAATTAAACACAAATGTTGCTCTACATTGAAACGAATTAGTCGCTTTGTTTATTGCATAATACATATATCATTCTGTTTTTTGATGTTATGCAGCGTTCACGCTGGTTGTTGAATGCATAAATATCCTCTTCTTCCCTTCTGATTATTGTGCTAATATCAGGTATGCCGTATCAGTCTTATATCTCTATTATATTTCTTATCTTTAAATTACATACTTTAAAGAGTAAACCCATTTTGGAGCCCATAGTCCTTATAGAACATCGTATTATAACAAAAACATAGTCCTAAGATTATGTTATTGGCATCGTTTTAGTATTTTTCGAAAAATCTTCAAATTTTATTAAGTATTTTTGTTTTACTTAAAAATATTTATTAATATTTTTGTCAAAAAAGAACTTATACTTATCGTGGTTTTTGAGATATTTTCTTTGTAGTAAAGACGTATGTGTTGAATAGTTTTAAAAGTGCTCAAACCTAATTTTCATATTGTTATAAGTGGTATTGTGATGTATGTTTTGTTATATAGTAGATATAATAAAATTTTACAAAATTTCTTTTTGTGTTTGATTGCCTTTGTAGGATATTGCAAGGAAGAATCATGATTATGTCATGTAATAAAATAAATTAAGCGAAAGAGATTATATACTATATTATACAATAGGAGAACGTCGAGATGATCACATGAGCCAAAAAACATGAAATCGAAGATGGATTCAAAATATTCGATGAAGTAAATGAGTCCAGAAATATACTTTACTTAATAACTATATGTATAACATATGAAGAGTTAAAGATACAACAGGAGATAGAGAAAATTGCAAAATTCGGAATTCAAAGATAAGAACACCGGAGTTGACGACTATAAAAAATTATACATTTGACGTTGACATAATATGATAAAGGAATAAAGAGAAAAAAGAGTTGGACAAAGTAAGGCAAAGTATGTTAAAAAACTGATAAAACAAGAAATCGTGTCATCATCATCATCCAACCAATTCACGTCCACTGCTGGACATAGGTCTCCCCCAATTGTTTCCACACTGCACGGTTTTGTGCTGATTGTTGCCAGTTTTTACTAATCCGCCTGATATCATCTGTCCATCGTGTAGGCGGCCTTCCTCTACTTCGTTTATCTTCTCTTGGTCTCCACTCCATCAGCTTTCGTGTCCATTCATTTTTAACTTCAAAGATCTCGAAAACTAATGACTTTATCGTTACAAATGAAGAGTATGTTATTTTCATAAAAAGTATTGGAGAATTCAATAATTAATACTAAAATGGCAATTCCGCCAGTGACGTAGAATTTGGAAAGGGTCAACCATTCACTTTCCCCCGTCGTACGCCTCTGGTAATAGCCAGAAACGTTTGTTCAACATAATTTAGTAGTTTGTAGGTACAGTAGCTATACTTCCTGCCAAGTATGAAAAGGATACGTCGCGTCGAATAGTTTTAAAATGCTGAGCAGAAATAGTTTTTAAATTAAAAAAAAACACCCTGTAACTCAGTAATAAGGTAAGGAACCACATTTGATTTAAAGTTTTAGGTTAAATCTTCGTATTTTGTGCTAAGCTTTCTCCAGTTACTATATATGGACAGTTATTAATGAAACAACCTGTATACTGAAAGGAGGTAGATACGAAATAGAATTCAAGGATTAAGGTCAATAGGAGGAAGACAAAATTCTTGGTTGAAGACCTGCGACTTTAACTTGACATACATCGACCGATATCTTCAGAGCTGCTTGTTCGCAAAGTTTCTGTTAAATATTTTTTAAGCGACGCCAGTTGTCAAAATAATGGTAGGGGGGCCCAAGCGGGAATTTTTGCAGTTACTCGAGCGCGCCAGCATGGGGAAAAATTTTGTACCCTGAAAATGTACCTCTACCATATATTGAAAATGTAAAGACTGAAATAGTTTCGTACACACTTATGACAACAGGTAAAAGGGGGAGAAGTGTACTTTTGAAGTGTGTAAAATTAATAATTCTTAGCTGAGCGCTTTCGGCTTATAAAGCCATCTTCGGAGCTATGCTACAATAAAAGGTCTCTAATGATTAATTGATCTTAGAATTCAAAGTTTAACTTACGTCAAAAAGGTCAAAATACCACTATGAAGAGAGATGGGTTCCATTTATGATATGAAATCATCTTAGAATTCAAAGTTTAACTTACGTCAAAAAGGTCAAAATACCACTATGAAGAGAGATGGGTTCCATTTATGATATGATATGATTTCATATCATAAATGGAACCCATCTCTCTTCATAGTGGTATTTTGACCTTTTTGACGTAAGTTAAACTTTGAATTCTAAGATCAATTATTCATTAGAGATCTTTTATTGTAGCATAGCTCCGAAGATGGCTTTATAAGCCGAAAGCGCTCAGCTAAGAATTATTAATTTTACACACTTCAAAAGTACACTTCACCCCCTTTTACCTGTTACCATATATTGGCTCTTAATGCAGGACAGTTCGAAGAGGGGGGGGGGGGCGAAAAAAAAATCTATCCTTAGAAAAACTCGAAATTTTCAGATTAGGATAAGGTAAGTTAAGTACATGCAAAACAGTGTATATTTCAAAAATCTGACGATTTGATCGAGGCGTAAGGAAAAAGTAAGGCCCAAAGTTTCACACGAAAAAAGCGAATATTTCGCGAAATGAATGACGGATCGAAAAACTAAAAAATACGTACTCAATATTTTTCAAAAATGTATCGAATGATACCAAACACGATTTCCCATGTAAAGGGTGGGGGGTAAATAAAAACATCAAATCGGAGAACTGAAAAATACACTTATTCAATATTTTTGAAAAATCTATCGAATGGCACCAAACACGACCCCCCACGGAGGTGAGGTGGGGGGTTACTTTAAAATCTTAAATGGGAGCCCAATTTTTTATTGAATGTTTGGATTCCTTACGTAAAAATAAGTAATTTTTATTCGAGACAATTTTTCGAATTACGGATAGATGGCGCTATAATCGGAAAAAACGATTGTTGAAAATGAAAAATTAAATTAAAAATGGACAAGTTCCCACTAAAATGGAAAACTTTACTTAACTTTTTTTGGTTTTAGGACCTACTCTTCACAACCCAATGGGTCCCCAAAACGCTCGAGTGACTGCACATTTAGCATGCTTTGCTCCCATACAAATTGTTATGCCACAAATTTAAAGTTTTTTTTTTCTACGAGCGTGCAAAAATGTCTACTTTCGCGCACGCATTTTAGTTTAGAAAGTTTCACTTTTTCGCACGCGTGTTACTTTTCCGCACGCGTGTTACTTTTCCGCACGCGGTTTTTATTTTCCGCACGCGTGTTAATTTAGATATGTTAATATGGCCTTAAAGCAGTGGCGTGCGGTGACTTTTTCGAAAGGGGAAGCGATTCAATAAGGATATAAAAATATTTTCTTAAGGGTCGAGCAACTTTCCACCTGATAACACTCTGATGCGCAGGGACTCTCTATCAGCAAAGTACTTAATTATGTGAGACGTCCTGCGTACAAAGACACACACACTAAATCCGTGACACGTGAATGCGTGAGGCACTCTATTCCCGCTATTTCTAGTGACTAGTGACCTATCATTGATCTGTATTGCTAGCTCGGGCCTTGAGTCCTCGCGCCGGGCTTGTTTTTCTAAAGAAGAATCATATTTAAAAAAAATATACTCCGAGGCATTTTCCACAACACACAACTTTCACTAAAATGACACTTATTTATACTCGAGGTCTATTCTCCTATCAACTTCTAATAATTGTTGAATGCAGTATTTTTTAATGGAAAATAGGGCTAACTCTCAAAGTCTGTCTTCGCTTGTTGAATTTCTTTTAAACTCTTAATTTGAAACTTTTAATGCATCTTAATACTGCAAAACTTCGTTCAACTGATGCACTTGTGGCTGGGATAGTTAGTAGTACTAATTCACACAACTTGACCACTTCACACAGCGACTTGTTTAAACCAGTAGTTATAAAGAAATCCCAGATTTCTGGGTATTTATTTATCATTCATGTTAGTTGTTTCATAAATGATACTTAACTGAGAATGCAAAGCTGGGACATAAATTCCTCTGTGGGATATTTTGATGAATTATAATTAGAAATATTAGGATTATATATAATTCTACAAATTTTAAATCGTTAAAATTTTGAAAGCTACACTAGGTTCGCTTTCAAGATGCAGGAGAAATTAACAAACCAAGACACGTTAAATGCTACTAGGAGCACTCCCGAATCATAATTTACAATGTATAAACTTTGGAAATCATGATTTGGGATTTACAATGTATATACATTGTAAATTATGATTCGGTTGTGCTCCTAGTGGCATTTAACGTGTCTTGGTTTGTTTATTTCTACTGCATCTTGAAAGCGAACCTAGTGTAGAATTCATTTGTTGTAGAATATTATCAAAAGGTCTCTTTCTTTCCTCTGTTTTCTCTGCCTCTCTGTCTCCGAAATTATCAATCTTCATTATTTTTCTTTCATGTTCAAACCCCATATGTTCAGTTTTATCCCAAATATTTTTAAACTGCTCTCGTTTTTTTAATTATCGTATTAATAAAGTCATCAATTTGTCTTATACAAAATGCAATACCATTTGATTTCTGTAAAATGTCAAATAAAAGATCAGTAAAAGGAAATATCTCTGCAAAAAATTTAAATCGAAATATCCTTTAAGCGAATGTATGTAATACCTAAGCACCCCTTAGCAGCAGTAACAGTCGGAGCATCTCACTTTCGGGAAGGCGATACGACGAGCGCTTCCATGGCATACCAAAATTCGCGCGACTAGTGGCTGCGGTCATTGAACCCTGACCAATTTTAAAAGGGACCACCGCATGACAAGCGGCGATTTTGAGATGCGCTTCTGCCAGGAGTGGACCAAATAGTAGAATTGTGTGCATATTAAGTTCGTTCGTACGCGATTAATTTTTAATATTTTTCAATGCCTATTGGCTAGGTAATATGTAGATTATTTGGATTAGGGAAAAATTTTTACTATTAATATTAAATAATAATATATTTTCTTATATCGACGAATAAATAGGGAAGCGGCGCTTCCCCCGCTTCCATGGACCGCACGCCTCTGCTTAAAGTAATTATAATACATGCAATAAACCAATATTTAGATATTATTTACTAATTTATTTCAAATATATCTTAATGTGTTCCTGTTTTAATGAAATTAACGCGACAATTCGATGAAATAAAATTATTTTGACATAATATTCGAAAGTCAAATCGGTAGACAATAACAGTAGTGTTGAATCATCGTCATGGAAACCAAGATCGCCGTCATGCTAACTAATTATATTGATTATTTCATTCATAGGAGATTCTGACCAATAGAAAGCTACAGAAATCTGAATTAAATCGATAATTTTTGATAATATCCCTTCGTTAAGTATATTACGTCAGATGCCCTTCGTTGCTACGAAAAAATACATTCAGTGACATTAATGACAATTAATGTTTTAAAAATTATAAAAGTGATGACTTTAAATCGTCAAATATTTGTATTGGTATATTGTTTAATGGTACTTACATAAATAAATTACAATAAAATTTTGGTTTTGAACAGTTTTATTCATGGAATAATCGCAACAAATTGCACTCGACCTCTGAAATTAATATAGAATTTTTGCTCTCGTGACACTTTGACATAGATTGTCAAAGTGTCACTCGGGAAAAATTCAATAATTTCAGAGCTCTTGTGCAATTACTACTGAAAGTTTGGTTTTGAAAACCTTGTCAAAGAATTAATTTGTGTATGTATTTTCATATTAATTAAATTAATTGGTTAAGATTTGGTAATTTTTTAAAGACTCTTAGAAAAAATATTGTTCCTAACTCTTGCAGAAAGTCTCTTTTCCGCACTCGACTGCTTGCCGAACTCCCGCTTCGCGTCGTTCGCAAACTGCAGTCGCGTGCGGAAAAGAATGACTTTCTGCACTTGTTAGGAAAATAACTATTTTGTATCCCATTAAACTTTCCGTATGGAAATATACCTAGTTCTTTTGTTTATCTGTCAATGTCCATACAAAATTGCCATTTGCATGGTTCATGGTTTCTTAATGATAAATTAATAATAGAAAACCTTTTTATCGCATCACTTTGTTTACCAATAATAAAGACGATTCGAATAAGTATACCCATTTACTGTCGGATTTAATACCCAGCAAGCCCGGACTAGCCCGCGGCCAGTCTAAATTGATGCCTGTCTTTGCATTTGCCAATAAAAGAATTTACACGGTAAAAACATTTTTAACCATTGTTTTGTGAACGATTTTCGAAGTGAAACTCTGAACGTTAAACAAACTTAATTTCAAAGTAAAATGTAAAGGCTTATGTCCCACAAAAATTGTAAAGTACAAAATAAAATGGCTTCAGAACAATATTGGATCTAAAAAAATGAGCAGAAAATTAAATAACTTACAATCAATCAAACACAGATCAAAATTCATTAAAAATAGAGGCGATTAAATTAAACCCACCTATACACCCAGTGAAAATTTAGAGGCAAAAGAGATTGACTCCAGTCTGCTCAAGGAACTGCATGGTGACTATCGTAGTTTGTAGTTTGTGACCTTGCATTATCCAGCTGAAAAATTAGATGTTTGGTCTTCTGAAGGTAGGACATGATATGAAATTCCAGAATTTATTTTACGCATCGCTGAGCTGTAAGCTCCCTGTAACGAAGATTGGAGGTAACCATCAACCATAGGCGATGTGGCGATGGTACCCCACACCATAATCGCTGTAGTGCGGTACATGTGTCATTACATTACAACTATGGATTTCTTCATTTACCACGTCGTCTTCTGAGCCTAGCTCGGCCGTCATGCATCCCTAAACAGAATCGAGATTCATCCCTAAAGACAACTCTATGTCATTTCTGGTTCCAAGCCAATTGTTCTCAGCATCATTCAAGATGATTATATCGATGTTTAGGGGTATGGGATAGCACCCAGTATGGCCGAAATTAAAAAAGAAAACACAACTGCTAATTAGACGATATATACTTCACATCTCAAATTATGTTCCATGAACGGCAAACCATTTATTTGCAAAGTAAAAGATGGTTGCGTTTGTTTTCGATTCGGAGGGATGCACAATTCCTGGACAGCTGTTTCTGCCATTGCAGGCTTCCTCAGCAGAGCTAGCGTGCACACCTCTGAAGCGAAAACCAGCTAGCCCATCCATTTAAGGGAAATTTCAAAGATCATTGAAATCCTCATTGGGTTGCAATCAAGCGACATTTCTTAAACAATCTGAAAAGTCTCAGATGCAGAATTCACCATTATAATAAAAATTAAAATGGTAAATAGTTGTTTAAATCTGAAACTTTTCTTGTTGAAAGTTCTTTCAGGTACATCCTTAAACTGCGACTTTTACAATATATAAGACAGCAGACGGCGAATATAGAAAACAAAAGGACTCTACTATGTGCAGTGTCGGATTTAGGATACTTGCGGCCCTAGGCCAAATTACCCGAGCGGCCCCAGATAACTTTACGATCATGTAATTAAAGCATAAAGCACATTTCATAGTACAGGATCCGAATATACATAGGTCGATCTGTACCCATCTGCTTGCCGGATGAAAGATTTTTTTTTATTAAATTTTATACATAGACAAATATTTCTAGCATGGGTTGCCTATCAAAATCGTGTCATAGCTATCCTTAAGGGGGGCCGTAGGGGTTGAAATCAATATTTCAAGCACATTTTTTTGAATGTATGGTAGAATTATTTTATTTTTAAATTAAATAATAGGCATGTTCAGTACAGTTCATAGATTATTCAAGAAAAAATTCAAGGAAAAATATTGAAAAATAAGCCAACGGTGGCAAATTTTTAAAGACACCTCAACAATCAATGAATTTTGCAGTGAACATCAGAACTCATCGTTGGATCATGGTAAATAAAAAATTCAAAAAGATTTTATCAGCTTATGGGTTTCTCGAGCTAACTCTGTAGAGTTTTATAACGAATTTATTTGCAAAAAAGGGTGAAAATCAACATATTTATTATTATTAAACAGAAAATAAGCATAAAACAAAAAATATCTCGACAGTGTTACGTCAAGGAATATCTAAAGGAAATATATACAAAATTCCAGGTGAGTTGGTCAAGTAGTTTTTGAGTTACAATGTCTACAAGGTCTACAGCCAAAAACGCGTTTAAAGTATTGTCAACTTTTATTTTCAATTTCTTTATTGTCTGTCAAATGGCGGGGTAATTTACAAAAGAAAATCGGAACAGCTGTTAACCGTTTCTCACTACGCTCAAGCGCGCTGGGGAGAAGTTGCTGCAAAGAGAGTCTAAGCCTACGGCTCCACGGGCGAGAAATTGACGCTAGCAGTAGCCGTAAAACGAATTTAAGGTTCCACGGAACGGAATAGGAATAGCCGAACTGAACCGACTACGCACAAGTCCTGTAGTCGGTACAGTTCGGCTATTCCTATTCCGTTTCGCGGAACCTTAAGTTCGTTTTACGGCTACTGCTAGCGTCAATTTCTCGCCCGTGGAGCCGTAGCCTAAGGTAGGGAGATAGTGTTGAATATCCCTATCTTCGACTCGCTTTGCAGCAGGTTCACGTCAGCACCCTTGAACGCAATGAACAATGGTCAACAGCTGTTCTCATTTTCTTTTGTAAATTACTCCGCGATTCAAAAAGATATTCCGGTTTGCATCATTTTATGATTTAAGAGAAAAAAAGAATTTGAAAATAAAAGTTGACAATACTTTAAATGCTTTTTCCTCAAAACTGCTTTTTTCAAAGGGTCTAGATATTGTAACTCAAAAACTATATACTTGACCGACCCACCTGGAATTTTGTATATATTTTCTTTAGACATTCCTTGAGGTAACGCTGTCGAGATGTTTTTTGTTTCATGCTTATTTTTTTGTTTAACAATAATAAATATATTGATTTTCGCCCTTTTTGCAAAAAAAAATTTTGTTTTGAGTGATATCAAAAACTCAAAAGTCGATAAAACTAAAAAACTTTAGAGGTTTATCTCGAAAAGCTCGAAGCTAATAAAATCTGTTTAAATTTTTCGTTTACCATGATCCAATGATGAGTTCTGATGCCCACCGCAAAATTCATTATATTGTGAAGTGTCTTCAAAAATTTGCGACCGTTGGCTCCTTTTTCAATATTTTTCCTTGAATTTTTTCTACCATAATTTAAAAAAAATGTGCTTGAAATATTGATCTTAACACCTACGGCCCCCTTAAGGATAGTTATGACACGATTTTGATAGGCAACCCATGCTAGAAATATTTGTCTATGTATGAAATTTAATAAAAAAAATGTTTCATCTGGCAAGCAGATGGGTACAGATCGACCTATATTCGGAACTTAGACGATCATATTAATACATAACGTATATTTTAATTTTATTTTTTAAAATTGATACAACATACAAAGCATAACATAAATGAAGAGAAATGCAACTAATGTTCTATTTGAATACGGTACATAAATAGGCTGAAAAGTTGTATTCACTAATTGAATATTCTTATTCTTGGTTTACAAAGGCTAAAATTCCAAAACAGCTTCAAATACAATTTCTATATTTATAGAAAATATATATACCTAATTCAAAAAGTTAGCAAACAGCAGTTATTTGTAAAAATATTGACATTATATGTTGAAAAGAGATAAATAAAGAGATAAGTAAAAGAACAAGCAAAATAATATGAACTGTAATAGTAATATACTACGGTTCTCAAAAATAAAAATATTGAAAATACAAATTTTTTTTGATATAAACCTTGGTTATGTTAATTAGATTGTATTGTTTAGATACAAAAGTAATGTACTCGATTTCCAGTAGCGGTAAATATTAATTAATTTTGGAAAATGAAAATGCAATTCTTTTACCAAAAAAGTTTTTTTTTAGAAAACGCTGCGGCCCCCTTTTGCTTGCGGCCCTAGGCCGCGGCCTAGTTGGCCTAGTGGTAAATCCGGCGCTGACTATGTGCGGAATGTCTGCCTTTGGTTTATATTTAAGGTTAGCATTTTTTTAGCCAGTCCGACCCTGACACCCACTGTGATTAAAAGTTAAATATTTAAGAACCAGTCGCAGTTCATAGTAATTAATATAATAAATTATCACTGTCAAAGTCAAAGCTATATTATCAAAGCGTGGCTGCAGAAATGAAGAATAATCATGCTATTTACGAAATAATTGTAGTGTTGGTAGTAATTATCAATTTGAGTGTTGGGACATATACAGGACCAAACAAAGTAGCCATTGTTAACAAGGAACAACCTTACGTTAATAAAACATATCAGGTAATTATAATATTATTATTTCTTAGCAGTGGCTGCTTGTCAACCAATACATGGGGACAGGGGCGTCATTTGAAATTTTGATTGGGGGGGGGGGGGCAAGCATTATATATACAATACATTATATATGATGTAATGATGAAAATTGATGTATTTTTTTGCAAATTTCAGTCATTTCCAGAATCAGGGGGGACAAACGCTCCCTGACCCTATCAAATGACGCCCCTGCATGAAGAGATTTTCAATTTTACTATTAAAAAAGCTTGGATTTTGTCTGTTGTATACCAGTTGAAACTTGTTTTTTATTTTAAAAATATAACAATTATTTTTAACCACATTCACATTATGAAAAATCCATAAAATATTTATAGCCCAGTAAATGAACGGGAAATACCGCAATACCGCGGAATTTTTAGGGTCAACTCCGAATTGCATGAAAATTTGGTTTTTCTACAACCACTATTCAAAGTGCACTTTTCTGCACGGTTTTATGTTAGCAAACTTAATATTTTCTCACAGTATAAGATATTTGACATTAGTGCGCAGAAAAGTGACGTTTCTGTGCCGCAAAGTGACGTTTCTGTGCCGCAAAGTTCTTTTCTGCACAGTTGACTACCTCATTCTGAGTAACGTTATATTCTGTTTACATCCGTGGTTAAACTTTAGACAAATATATAACCTATAAGACAATTATTATATTTAACTATAGCATAGAAACTAAATTATGGATGTTACAACTGTTTTATTTTACAATTTTATTCTTATTAAACATTTTATAATTATCAAATAACCAATAAGGATTTAGCAACCTGTGCAAGAGACGTCGAATGAAGTAGGTTTTGTGTAAATCCGTGACAGCATAAATATAATGTCAATAGTGTGTAATAATTGTTTAAATTTGAACAAATTAAGGCAGTGCATTAATTTTTTAACTGATTTCTGTGCAATTTATTTAGGTATAAGGAATTTAAATTGATTAGTAGGTATAAATTAAATACAGTTTAAAATTTATCACATAGGTACCTATTATAATTAATCGTCGTTTGGAAATTTAGTCCAGGGCGGATCTGTTTTGAGATGGACGTTGAGAGGTGACTCAAATTTTTTTGCAGGAATTGCTTGAAAATAAATCAAATAAGAATATTTGAGTTATCCTCCCTCTCAAAAAGGTCCGGAACATTGTCTAAATAATCAAAATGTCAAGAATTGAAGGAAAAATTCGATTTTTTTCTTCGTTTTTTGATTATAACTTTAACAGTATTCATTTCCGAGAAAAGTTGTACTAACATAAAAGTTGCGTAATTCAATTTACTACAATATAAAATTGGTTAAAAATTAAAAAAATAATCACCCTAGTTGCAAAATAGCAATAATTGCGAAAAAAACATACAAAAACAAGTATTCGCATTTTACGTTTTTCAACCATTTATGCTTCACTTAGGACCTTCATATTTCACCCTTAAAAACTTTATGATACAGTAAAACAGCACTGTAAATTTCATTAAGATCGGTTCAATAGATTTTGCAAAATAAATTTTGCAATACAGCTTTCGCAAAAAAAATTCATTTATTCAAAATGTTACAGGACTGAAAATAAAGCAGATAACAATTTTAATTTTTTTTTGCTTATAGAAGTGTACTGTACCTTTCATTTGCAATTATCAAAATTAAAATCGATTAATTACCACGGCGTCAGAAAATTTTTGAAATAAACAATAATTTTTGGTGCTACGCGCAGGACAGCGGTGTTCGATTAACACAGGTTGATTTCCACCAAAATTTCTTCCAATCTTTACCTAATATATTATTTTCTTACTCTATATTTGAAGATGTATATCTAGATGTACTCTATATATAAAGAAAAGTTGGATGACTGACGAAATCCTGGCAATGTTCGAAGAAAGAAGAAAACATAAAAACCAAGGGAACCGAGACAAATATCGAGAACAACAACAACGCATAAGAAGAGAGATAAGAACGGCAAAAAATAAGTGGCTAAAGAAACAGTGTGAGGAAATGGAACAGTTACAAAAACTACATGATGACCACAACCTACATAAGAAACTAAAGGAGGTAGCTGGAATATACAGAAAAAAGAAATTTTCTAACTTAGAAAATGAACAAGGAAAAATGGCACAAGATGATAGAGAGAGAAAACTCATATGGGAAAAATACATCAAAAATCTCTTTGCAGACGAGAGGCCTGAGATAGAAGTCGCTCAGGAACAAGTGACAGATATTAACAACCTATCTGGTCCCGAGATCACAATTGAAGAAATTACTAGAGCAATAAATACCTCGAAAGACGGGAAAGCAGTTGGACCTAATAAAATTCCTGTTGAGTTACTCAGATTGTTAGATGAAGAGGGAATTACGATACTCCAAAGATTTTTCAACCAAATCTATAAAAAAGGAAAATTCCCTGTCCAATGGCTTGTATCTACCTTTATCCCTTTGCCAAAAAAGAACAACGCAACAAAGTGTCAAGAGCACCGACTGATAAGTCTGATGAGCCATTCTTTAAAAATATTCCTCAAAGTTCTTCACTACAGAATCTCCACAAAATGCGATAAGGTTATTGGTTGCTCACAATTTGGATTTCGAAAAGGCCTGGGTACCAGGGAAGCACTAGTTGCAACCCCAGTGCTAGCTCAGAACTGCTACGATCAAAGGAAAGATGTAATGATGTGCTTTATAGATTATGAAAAAGCCTTCGATCGAGTACAACATCATAAACTCGTACATATACTGAAACAACTCGACATAGTTCAAAAAGACATTCGTTGCATAGAGGCTCTTTACTGGAATCAAACAGCTGTCGTCAAGGTGGACAATGAAACAACGCAAGCTCAAAAAATTCTCAGAGGTGTAAGACAGGGATGCATTCTCTCCCCACTACTGTTCAATCTATATTCAGAAAGTATCTTCCAGGAAGCTCTTGAGGAATGCGAAAGCGGCATCAAAGTGAATGGTACCTGGGTCAATAATATACGATATGCGGATGATTCGGTCTTAATAGCAGACAATATAGAAGACCTCCAAAACCTTCTTAATAAAATTGGAGAGCATAGCGAGAACATGGGACTTAGCATCAACATAAAAAAGACAAAGTTCCTTATAATCAGCCGTCAATTATGTCAACATCAAAATGCAAGACTAGCATATAACAACCAAGATGTAGAGCGCGTAAGAAAGTTTAAGTACCTGGGAACCTGGCTATGTGAAGACTGGATGTCGGATATGGAAATTAAATGTCGGATAGAAAGAGCCAGAAGTGCATTCATGAAATTCAGAAACGTCTTTACGAACTCTGACTTTGACCTAAACCTAAGATTAAGATTCACAAAATGCTATATATGGTCGGTGCTCCTATATGGCATGGAAGGATGGACTTTAAAAATAAACACAATGAATAAGCTAGAGGCATTTGAGATGTGGATCTATCGACGAATCCTTAAAGTTCCCTGGACCGCAAGAATAACAAATGAAGAAATCCTGAGAAGAATTGGTACAGAACGACAACTGATGTGCACAATTAAACAGAGAAAAACGGCATACCTGGGACACATAATTAGAAATGAAAGATATCAGTTTCTGCAAACCTTAATTGAAGGAAAGATCGAAGGAAGAAGGGGAGTGGGCAGGAAGAAAATGTCATGGCTCCGTAATGTCAAACAATGGACAGGACTAAAAAACATAGGAGACCTAATACATACTGCAAGGGATAGAGAAAAATGGTCAAACGTGATCGCGAACATCCATTAGTGGATTGCATAAGAAGAAGAGAAGACTCTATATTTTGTTGTATTTTAATTTTTTAATTCCACAAAAATCAAACTAATTTTATTATTGTTTGTGAAATATTGTTTAAATAATTGCATATGTTTAAAAATAATAAAATTTTATTTTTTAAATTAAAATATATGAACAAAGAAAGTTTTTGCTAATAAAAGTGTTATTTCAAAGGATAGAGTATGTGTTTTTATTTTGCAATAAACAAATTTATTTATTTATATCGAAATGTCATAAAAATTAAAATTTATCAAATATTATCAAAGGTCATTGGAATGCCCAATCAGAGCAACTTATCCGCTGTCCTGCGCGTAGCACCAATAATTAATGTTTATTTAAAAAAATTCCTGATGCCGTGGTGTTAAGCGATTTTAATTTTGCGAAATTGCAAATGACAGGTACAGTACACTTCTATATGCAAAAAATTTTTCAACTTGCTATCTGCTTTATTTTCAGTCCTGTAACATTTTGAAAAAATGAATTTTTTTTACGAAAGCTGGATTGCAAAATTTATTTTGCAAAATCTATCGAACCGATCTTAATGAAATTTACAATATTATTTTACTGTATCATTAAATTTTTCAGGGTGAAATATGAAGGTCCTAAGTGTAGCATAAATGGTTGAAAAACGTAAAATGCGAATACTTGTTTTTGTATGTTTTTTTCACAATTTTTGCTATTTTCCAACAAGGGTGACTATTTCTTAAATTTTTAACCAATTCTATATTGTAGGAAATTTAATTACGCAACTTTTATCTCAGTACAACTTTTCTCGCAAATGAATACTTTTAAAGTTATAATCAAAAATTCAAGAAAAAAATCGAATTTTTCCTTAATTTCTTGACATTTTGATTATTAAAACAATGTTCCGGACCTTTTTGAGAGAGAGGATAACTCAAATATTATTATTTGATTTATTTTCAAGCAATTTCTGCAAAAAAATTTGAGTCACCTCTCAACGTCCAAATGTACTAATATTTTTACAGATGCGCCCTGGTCTAATTGTGATTTTTATTTTTAGGAAAAACTGTGCTTGTAGAAAAAGTATAGTGTGAAACACGTGCAGAAAGGTAATTTCTCACTCGTTTGAATTGCGGTACTCGCTTGCGCTCGTACCGCAACTTTTCAAACTCGTGAGAAATTAGTACATTTCTGCACTTGTTGCAGAATATACTATTTTCTATGGCCGTGCTAAAAGAGCCACTTTCACGCACGCATTTCGTGTCCGAAAGTTGCACTTTCCCGCACGGCGTGCCGGAAAGTAAAATACCTTGTAATATGGCATTATAATATATTATAATACATGCAGTAAACTAATATTTAGGTATTATTTACTAATTTATTTCAAATTTATCTTATTGTGTTCATGTTTTAATGAAATATTTATTAATAACAGATACAAACAGGTTTCCCTACTTACATGTATCCGTATCTACAATGACAACAGTTTAGTACAACATGCACATAATGTAATAATTCGAGCTAATAGAGACAAAAAACGACAGATGTTTACCAGCAAAAACGTTAAAAATAATAAAAAAAACCTCTCTTTATATTATTCATGCAATAGACGTTTAAATAATTGCAAGTTTATTCCAAATAATTCCAGACAAGTGGTTGTTGTTAAATCGTTGTAAATTTGGCACATTTTATTAAGTGAGCTAGACGTATTTACAAAAAATAATATGTTTCTTGGACGGGTTCTGTGGTCCGGGACATAAAATTGTATTTGCCCCAAAAGATCAGGCGAGTCTATTAAGTGATTACATAGTTTATAGAGAAAAATTAAACAACGTTGAAGTCTTCTTTGCTCTAATTTTTTTATATTAAATTCTTTTCTTAATGGTTGATACGAATCATATTCTGGCGATATTTTATGCTTTTTGTAAAATAAATATTTAATAAACTTGTTTTGAATTGATTCAATTTGCCGCATGTGACTACTATTTAATAAGGTACTCCAGACAATACTACCAAATTCTAATTTGCTTCTAACAAATGAATTAAAGAGCCGTTTAATTGGGGTCTAGGACATTTCGGCGTCGCCGTTTCGGCGTGGCCATTTCGGCGTGGCCGTTTGGGCGTAGAGCCGTTTCGGCGTAGGCCGTTTCGGCGTCGGCCATTTCGGCGTCAGAGATTTTATTTTAGTTGACTAAATACCTACATTGGAGTCTATTAGTAAGACATTATTTTGAAAAAAATCTTTTAATATAGTTATTTAAATAGATACATTGGAGTCCATTGATCACAAAATTTTAATATTAATGGTAGATTTGTATATGTCAATTTTATACTTATGTGTGTGTGCTTGTTATTTAGCTCATAGTTAATGTAATATCTGTAATTGGCTTCTAGCTGTAGATATTATATATAAATAAATGAATAAACAAGATTTTGGAAAAATGAATATTTTATTTTAGTTATTATTTACATGTTATAATTAGATATGTGCTAGTCCAATTAAAAATCCTGAAACATTTATATTTACATACAAAACATTTATATTTAACCTACAAAACTTATTCACGAAATATTAATTAAAATAAAGTATTTACATGTTATAATTAGATATGTGCTAGTCCAATTAAAAATTCTGAAACATTTATACTTACATACAAGACATTTATATTTAACCTACAAAACTTATTCACGAAATATTAATTAAAATAAAGTACCTACTTACATATTATAATTATGTGCTAGTCCTCTTAAAAATTCTAAAACATCCCCGTTTGCATCAAAATTTCCCACAAGCCGTGAAATGCGATCATCTGCGTCTCTGTATTTTCTTAATTTCAATGGTGGGAGATTACCTGCCACAAGTTGCTCGAAATAGACATCTCGACCTTTCTGCACCTGACGCAGGCCATCTATAAATTTCCATATGGTTGGATGATCTGCTCCCAATTCCATCTTGAGTCTTCTATGGGCGGCCTCAGCGTGATTATTTGTCCGGTCTTCTCCATCCAGAGTTCTCTGGTAGAGGTTCCACATCCTTTGGGGAAATAAACTTGGTCTTCTGCCATTTCCTCTTCTGTTCATACGTCCAATATAGTAGTCTTCAAACCAGTCTACAAGTGGTTGGTGTTCAGCAGGTAGAGCTTCCGCTAGAACGGCAAAGGCATCATCTAAATGTTCGATAGGAACAAATGCTAATGCTGTCAACATTCTGCAATTTAAAGCGAATTGTGGATCAGCATTATACTCTCTCGTATATCCCATAGCAGCCACTTGTTTCTTCATATTTTGTGCCAAATGGAAAAAACATCCATTGATGTCGACGCCTGGAAAACAATCTTCCATTGCCTTAAATGCCGCCTGTTCGAAATCGCAATGGATTGCTCTGGGTTGCAAATTTGGTACAATTTGTCTGATCAATTCAAACATACGGGTATATGTGGATCTTGTTTTATTCGGCAGCATGGCATAAAATATTGGATGGACTCCATTATATTTTGTGGCCATAACTGTGTATACTTGTAAAAATAGAGATGGTGCTATAGCAAATGTACCGTCACCATACCACACATCTGAGGTCTGTAGGTATTTGCAGAATAAAATATAACAAAATGTTTATAAAAGAAATATATTTAGTTTATTTTTCTACTTGACCATTAATGTTAAAATTGTGTGACCAATGAACTCCAATGTATTTAAATAACTATATTAAAAGATTTTTTTCCAAAAAATTGCCTGACCAATAAACCTCAATGTAGGTATTTAGTCAACTAAAATAAAATTTCTGACGCCGAAATGGCCGACGCCGAAACGGCCTACGCCGAAACGGCCTACGCCGAAACGGCTCTACGCCCAAACGGCCACGCCGAAATGGCCACGCCGAAACGGCGACGCCGAAACGTCCCATTCCGGTTTAATTGAGTCGATACTATGAAACTTATATGTTACACGTTTAATAAGTCCATCATTTTGTATGTAATTCATACACATGCAGGTAATTCATTCACAAACAGTAAAAATAATAGCGGTCCTAAATTTGAACCTTGTGGTATACCTGATTCCACCAGGAAAACCTCCGATTATCTCCTTTATATGATACAAATTGCCATCTATCTGTCAAGTATGTTACAAAAAGTTCTAGCAATGAATTGCTTAGCCCAAAGTACAATAATTTTTCTAATAGAATATCATGGTTGACCTTATCGAAGGCTTTGGCGAAATCAGTGTATACCACGTCTAACTGGTTCTTGTTGACTATGACATCATTAATATAATTAGTAAATAATAATAAATTAGCTTCAATAGATTTATTTTTACAAAATCCATATTATTGTTGGCATATCATTTTCTGTACATGTGCATACATTTTTTCATGTAAGATGTGTTCAAAAATTTTAAATTGCAATAGGTCTGTAATTTTTGCAATCATTTCGTGAACCTTTTTTATGGATAGGAGTTACCTTAGTCATTTTAAACAATTTCGGAAAATAATTATTATCTACTATTTTTTGGAAGATAATTATTAGAGGATATGTAAGGTAGTCGCGACATGCTTTATATACCCTGGAATACCATCAGGTCCCGAAGAAAACTTTGGTTTTAATTTTGAAAATGCGTTATGTATATCACGCACTGTAACTTTAGTGAAACTGAGCAAAGGAGAATTATTGTGACTAGAACTAATAAAATTTAAATCGTATATAGAAGATTTATGGTCATATATAGACTTAAAATAATCAGCAAACTCTTGGGAAATTGTTTTACTGTCAGAAATTATTTCATTGTTTCCATTAATTATATATTCAGTGTCAATACTCGCTTTCTTGTTTCTATTTACCAAATTCGAAAATAAGTTAGGGCTAGTATTGATACTGTTTTCGGCATTATGTATGTAACACTCATGCGCTTCCCTGATCCTATTTTTTAAAAGTGCTCGCATTCTTTTATATTCAGTTACATGATAAACCGCTACATTTTGCATACCCCTATGAAACTCATTCTCCCTTAGCAAACGAATAATGCCTGGAGTAAACCACACAGAAAATTTGTTTATTCTACTCTTAGTTCGAAATCTAGGTACACACACCTCAAATATTTCATAAATTTTATGATAAAAATAGTCAACTGCAATGTCAATATCTTGTATACATCCTAAATTATCCCAGTTACAGTTCCTCAATAAATCACACAACATAGGAAAATTGGCTTTTTTAAAATTAAATTGGTTAGTTAGATTATTCATTTCATAATGATTGATTGTTCCTGTCTTTATCATGTTAAATTCTATACTCAAAACTGGATGTTTCTTATCCTCATTTGTAAATGGATAGTTATTTTTACCAACTAAAATATCAATATTACTCAAAATTAGATCTAAGGTTCGCACATCCTCATTCACAATGTTATTGAAAGACTGAAAGTTATACATACTAATTAATTCATAAATTGACAAATATTTGAGAGAAGTGTTGTTTTCAAATTTATAGTCAACACCGGTTACACAAGGTAAATTAAAGTCTCCAAAAACTAAAATAGGTGTGTTCATTGTATTATCTATGTACGAAAAAAGATCAACAAAAGCTATATAATCGTTATTGCTCGACTGGGGGGGGGGGCAAATATACGTTACTAAGAATTAAAGTACCTCTAATTCAGTATTTACTAAGATTTGTTTAGATTTATATTTTTTGTGAACTGCAATCAGGACACCTCCGCCTCTTGCCTTACGCGTCCTTACAAGGTCCCTATCGTTTCTATAAACCACATACCTTTCGTCAAACAATTCAGAATTATTAATGCCATTACTTAACCAGGTTTCCGTTAATAGTCTAAGAGCTGGGAGCGGATTTTGTGCGTGATAAGTAATATGGAAAAACTATACGGGGATATGTTGAATTAGTTGTGTACATGACTTTCACCAACGGCCGGAAACCAGAGTTGGGGCCGAGGGTAGTTTTAAGGGGTCAAAGTCGCGGATTTTATTATTTTTTTTATGACGCTCATGATCGAGATAGTGCACCAAAATTTGAGAATAAGTAGGTCATGACGTACCTAAGTAAAATCTTCAGGGGCTCAACGCTGCGTGGCCGACAAAGGGGTGGGGGTAGGGGTGAATATAAAAAATATACCGGGTTTTTTGCGACGTTAGTGATTGAGATAGTGCACCAAAATTTGCGTATAAGTAGACCATGACATAAATAATTAAAATCCCCAGAGCCGGAAACCAGAGTGGGGAAGGAAGATAGTTTTAAGGGGTCAAATTTCCGTTTTTTATTATTTTTTTTGTGACGCTCATGATCGAGATAGCGCGCCAAAATTTGGGACTAAGTAGGTGATGACGTAACTAAGTAAAATCTCCAGGAGTGGAACGCTGCGTGGTCGACAAAGGGGTGGGGCAGGGGTGAATATAAAAAAAGTAAGGGGTTTTTTGCGACGTTCGTGATTGAGATAGTGCACAAAAGTTTGGGAATAAGTAGACCAGACATAACTAAGTAATATCCCCAGAGGCTGAAACCAGAGTGGCGGACGAGGGTAGTTATAAGGAGTAAAAGTCGCGGTTTTTATTTTTTTTATGGCGCTCATGATGGAGATTGTGCACCAAAATTTGGGAGTAAGTAGGTTATGACGTAACTAAGTAAAATCTTCAGGGGCGGAACGCTGCTTGGGGTACAAAGAGGTGGTAGGCAGGGGTGAGTATAAAAATATATGGGGGTTTTTTTGCAGTTCGTGTTCGAGATAGTGCACCAAAATTTGGGAATAAGTAGATCATGACATTACTAAGTAAAATCTCCAGGGGCGGAACGTTGCGGGGGGAACAAAGGTTGTGCCGGGTCACAAAAAATAATACACACTGCGACTTTGACCCCTTAAATCTACCCTCATCCCCAACTCTGGTCTCCGACTCTGGGGATTTTACTTAGCTAAGTCATGGTCTACTTATTCCCAAAATTTTGGTGCACTATCTCAATCTAGCACGTCGCAAAAAACCCCTTATATTTTTTATATTCACACCTATCCCCACCCCTTTATCGGCCACGCAGCGTTCCACCCCTGGAGATTGTACTTAGTTACCTCATGACTTACTTATTCCCAAATTTTGGTGCACTATCTCGATCATGAGCGTCACAAAAAAAAAATAATAAAAACGGCGATTTTGACCCCTTATAACTACCCTCTTGCCCAACTCTGGTTTCCGGCTCTGAGGATTTTACTTAGTTATGTCATGGTCTACTTATTCCCAAATTTTGGTGCACTCTGTCAATCACGAACGTTGCAAAAAACCCCTTATATTTTTTGCATTCACCCCTGCTCCACCCCTTTGTCGGCCACGCAGAGTGCCACCCCTGGAGATTTTACTTAGTTACGTCATGACCTACTTATTCCCAAATTTTGGTGCACCCTCTCGATCATGAGCGTCACAAAGAAAATAATAAAAACGGCGACTTTGACCCCCTAATAACTACCCTCATCCCCAACTCTGGTTTCCGGCTCTGGGGATTTTACTTAGTAATGTCATGATCTACTTATTCCCAAATTTTGGTCCACTATCTCAATCACGAACGTCGCAAAAAACCCTTTATATTTTTATATTCACCCCTACCCCCACCCCTTTGTCGGCCACGCAGCGTTCCGCCACTAGAGATTTTACTTAGTTACGTCATGACCTACTTATTCCCAAATTTTGGTGCACTATTTCGATCATGAGCGTCATAAAAAAAATAATAAAATCCGCGACTTTGACCCCTTATAACTACCCTAGGCCCCAACTCTGGTTTCCGGGCGTTGGTGAAAGTCATGTACACAACTAATTAAACATATCCCCGTATAGTTTTTCCATATTACTTATCACGCACAAAATCCGCTTCTATCTCTCCGACTACAAAGCAATAATATCAAAAGTTTCTATCAACAAACTTTGGTAAAAATCTGTCGTTTTCGTCCTTAAACCTCTCGAATTTTGGTAATAAGCGCTAATTTTCATTAAAAACTCTGGAGCTCCATAAATGATTATACAACTTATATAAAATAATTACTTAATTTAATATCCTTGGACGATTATTATTATCGCGATAATTCGATGAAATAAAATTATTTTGACATAATATTTAAAAGTCAGATCAGTAGACAATTACAATGGTTTTGAATCGTCGTCATGGAAACCAATATCGTCGTCGTGGTAACCCACTATTGAAAGTTTGGTTTCGACAACCTTGTCAAAGAATTAATTTGTGTATTTTCACTTCTAAATAAAAATTGATATAACTCTATTTTTTGTGGTTTTTTTCCAAACGTACGGCCATAGAAAAAATATTGTTCCTAACTCATGCGGAAAGTGTCTTCCCCGCACTCGACTGCTTGCCTGAACTCCGCTATTGCGTCGTTCATGTCAACGGCAGTCTCGTGCGTGAAAGTGTCAATTTCCGCACTAGTTAGGAAATAGTTATTTTCCTAACAAGTGCAGAAAGTCATACTTTTCCGCACGCGACTGCAGTTTTCCGAACGACGAGAAGCGGGAGTTCGGAAAGCAGTCGAGTGCGGAAAAGAGACTTTCTGCAAGCGTTAGGAACAATATTTTTTCTACGAGTCTTTAAAAAATGACTAAATCTTAATCAATTAATTTAATTAATATGAAAATACATACACAAATTAATTCTTGACAAGGTTGTCTAAACCAAAGTTTCAGCATAATTGGTTAGCATGACGACGATCTTGGTTTCCATGACAACGATTCAAAACCACTTTTATTGTCTACTGATTTGACTTTCGAATATTATGTCAACATTATTTTATTTCATCAAATTCTCGCTGAAATTAATTTCATTAAAACATGAACATAACAAGATATATTTGAAATAAATTAGTAAATAATATCTAAATATTAGTTTATTGCATGTATTATAATTACTTTAAGGCCATATTCACATATCTAAATTAACACGCGTGCGGAAAAGTAAAACGCGGGCCGAAAAGTAAAACGCGTGCGGAAAAGTAACATGCGTGCGGAAAAGTAAAAATTTCTAAACTAAAATGCGTACGCGAAAGTAGACATTTTTGCACGCTCGTAGAAAAACAACTATTTAGGTTCTACTTACCCCCTACTTCAATGTTAATCTTGCGCCGTTGGTTGCTTTTACTTGGGGAGTGATCCTCACCCTTCTCGGGGGTGAACAAAGGCTCGTTTAAAATAAGTCCGGAAATGGATAAACTGACTAATTCCAAGAAACTTGCGTTCTATAGTTCTAAGTCAATACTTTTCGAGTTATTTGCGATTGAAAATGTTTATTTTTCGACAAAAAACCATGTCTTCTGGCCGTTTTTCGTAAATAACTCAAGAACTAGGTATTTTATGTAAAAAAGTATTTTCAGCAAAAATGTAGCATAGAAAAAAACGAAATAATTTGTGTATTCGTGAATAGACTCAGCAAAAGCAAAGTTATGGCTTATGAAAAATACGTTCTTATTCGTCAAATTCCAAATCGAATATTTCAACGTGAAATGACCAAAAAATGAACGGCCTTTTTTGGGGAAACTTGTTTAAAGGTTAAGACTTTTTAAAAGTATTTAAAAAATATTTTTTTTATAAAAGTTTTTAGCATCAAAAATAAGCGAGTTATGCTCAAAATAAGGCTGGCCCCTTTTTTTTGGTAAACAAAATCCTGAAAATCTCCCCCATTTAGTACCCCAAATAAAATTAATCATTACGGCTTTATAAACAATTTACTTTACTTGTGTATTTTTATATGATCTGTAAGTTTCACCGGTTTAAAGTGCTTATTTCTGAAAGGGTTATAGTTGAAAAGACTCGAACAAGTCACTAATCACGAGTGAATGCAAACTTTGAAAAGACATGTCTTTTGACCAATTTTTATTTTTTCTTCTTACACAAAAACAAAATGAAACTAGCATATTTATAAGAGAAAAACCTATATTTTTTTACTATTTGAGATTTTTTGTAGCACTAATACTTTTTAAGTTATTTTGAAAAAAGATCATTTTTCCAAAATTTGAAGAAAGCATTTTATTTACTAAGTTTTTCAAAAATAAGCACTTCGAACCGGTCAAACTTACAGATCGTATAATATAAACAATACACATACTTACATAATAAAGTAAATGTTAAAGTGGCAGCGATTAATTTTATTTAGGGTTCTAAGTAAGGGGAGATTTTCACGATTTTTTTACCACAAAAAGAAGCCAACTTTATTTTGAGCGTAACTCATTTGTGATTCTAGAAACTTTTCTGTAAAATGAAAATAAAGCATTAAATAAAGAGAGTTAAACATGTTTTTATGTTTTCCTCGAAAATTGCTTACGTTTTGGTTATTACGATTTGGAACTTGACGAATAAGAAAGTATTTTTCATGAGCTTCAACTGTGATTTTGCTTGGTTCATTGATTTTATAAATAAACCACTTTTTTGTTTTCATATATGCTACATTTTTGTTATACAGTGATGAGCGCGTTAATACCCGGCAAAATAGCACATAAGATGGAAAACGTATTAAGTTGTGAGATAAAAAGGAATGAAACTAGTCGAGCTGAGAAATTTAGCGATATTAACCTATAAGTTTACATTATATTGATTGTTTCCCACCTTTACACGTATCAGAGGAGTATGGTAACTAAAACTGTCGCTGTGAAAGTGGTAGTTGCCAAACTCGTGCAATACGTCTAAAGGTGGGAAACAATTAATATAATGTAAATTTTTAGGTTAATATAGCTAAATTTCCCAGCTCCACTAGTTTCATTTCTTTTTATCTCACAACTTAATATTATTTTAGCAATAAAATTATCTCACAACGGTTATTAGCGCACTCATCGCTGTATATACTAAGAATAGTTTTTTCGAAGTTATTTTCAAAAAACTGTATGAAAATGTGTTTTTTGTGTAGAAAAATAAACATTTTTAACCGCAAGTAACTCGAAAAGTAGGTATTGATTTAGTATAAGAATTTTATAGACCAAAAGTTGCTTAGAATTAGTTAATTTATACATTTCCAGCTTAATTTTACTCGTGTATTTTTTTCACCCTCGAGAAGGGGTGACTATCACCCCCAAGTAAATGCAACAAACGGCACAAGTTCAACTTTGAAGTAGAGGATAAGTAAAACCTAAATTCAAATTTTCATTCAACAGGGAACTTGCAAAATTTTTTTATTACACAAAAATGTTCAGTTTTGTTTAAAAACGAGATTTCCAAAATTTCACGCTTCAAAAACTCATAATACCTTTGAAGTACAAATTTAAAATCTCCTGTGATTAAAAATAGTTCAAACGACCCGTAACGTCACATAGTTGTACTTTATTTATGTTTATATTTATGGTTATCTTTAAGTATATTCTTCTTCTTCTTCTTTAGTTTATTGACCTCCACCTACTTGGGTATTTGGGCAGCTCATCGTCGCGAAATAAGGGAAAAATATTTATATTCTAATGACATATATCGTATGTCATTATATAGTCCTGTCGCCAGGGGTTACAACGGCTTCCTTTATCCAAATTGACTTACCCAAGTTTTTTATGTACTTTGACCCGTACAACACGGATTTTTTGGATAAGAGTTGATCCGGATGTCGATAAGATTGTTATAAACAAAGAACTTGAGGAACTACATAACAGCGATTTTTCGCAAAGCAAAACATTTTTTTGTATTTTTCGGTCATTCTAATCAAAAAATTTTCTTACAAGTTGTTTCGTAAGATACACAGTTTTCGAGATAAACGCGGTTGAACTTTAAAAAAATCGAAAAATTACAATTTTTTAACCCGAAAAACTTTTGATTTAAAAATAAAATAGCAATTCTGCTTACTGCATTTGAAAGCTCAAGTCAAATTATACCGGTTTTGATTATTTGCATTGCTAAAAATGAATTTTTCTATTGTTAAACAAAGCTATAAACATCTAGTTTTTCCCCGTGCCAAATGCATGCTACGTTGAAATACCGGGTGTCCACTTATATTTTCCCCCATTTTAACTGCCTATAACTTCTAAACGGCTCAAGATAGAAATATGCGGTTTTCGCTGGAATGTTTTATTTTAGTAAAAGTTTTGTCTGAATGGATTGAATTTTTTATATCGCTTTTAAATACGGAAATAAAAATGGCGGATTTGTGAAAAAAACGTTGTTGACTTTTTTTTAATGGAACATCCAGTATATTTTTTTGAAAATTGAAATAAAATTCATTCACCTATCCAACGATGTAAAGTTTTTCAAAATCGGTTGTCAAATCACTGAGTAATTAATTTTTAAAATGAGAGGTGCAACGTGGATATCACATACCTAAATAACATAACTTAAGCAAATTGATATTATGTTATGTGATTTCAACATTGCATCTCTCATTTTAAAAATTAATTGTTCAGTCATTTGACAACCGATTTTTAAAATAATTATATTGCTGGATAGGTAAATGACCGTTTTTTCAAGTTTTTAGGTAAATGAGCATTTTTTTTGCATCGCTTTTAAATAAAAAATGGCGGATTAAAAAAAACGTTGTTGACTTTTTTAATTAAAACACTCACTATATTTTTTCGTAACTTGAAAAACAAAACGGTCATTTACCTAACTAGCAATATAAATTTTTTTAAAATCTGTTGTCAAATGACTGAGCAATTAATTTTTAAATTGAGAGATGCAATGTGGAAATCACATAACACAATATCAATTTTTTTGCTTCGTTATGGTATTTACATAGGTATGTGATATCCACGTTGCACCTCTCATTTTAAAAATTAATTATTCAGTGATTTGACAACCGATTTTGAAAACCTTTAAATCGCTGGATAGGTGAATGATATTTCTTTCAATTTACAAAAAAATATACTGGGTGTTTCATTAAAAAAAAGTCAACAACGTTTTTTTCAAAAATCCGCCATTTTTATTTCGTATTTGAAAGCGATATAAAAAATTAAATCCTTCAGACAAAACTTTTACTAAAATAAAACATTTCAGCGAAAACCGCATATTTTTATCTTAAGCCGTTAGAAGATATAGGTATACGCAGTTAAAATGGGGGAAAATATAAGTGGACACCCGGTATAGCCTGTTTGTAGGTGCGCCTACTCGTTCGATTTTAAATGGAAGATGCATTGAAAACATCACTTAAGCACTATGTATTTATAGGTTTGTTTAACAATAAAAAATTAATTTTTAGCAACGCAAATAATTAAAACCGATAGAATTTAACTTGAGCTTTCAAATGCAGAATTGCTATTTTATTTTTTAAACAAAAGTTATACTCGAGTACAAAAGTTGCAATTTTTCGTTTTTTTTTTAAAGTTCAACCGCGTTGATCTCGAAAACTCGTGTTCTACGGGTGAAAATACATAAAACAACTTGGATAAGTCCATCTGAATAAAGGAGGCAGTTGTACCCCCCCTAGCGACAGGACTAATAATAAATATACCAGTTTGTTGAGATTGCAGTTTGATACAGTTTTTGAAGGAAAGAGGGTTTACTATGGAAAATAAAATAAAACACAATAACTGTTGGTTAGTGCCATTTTATAAAAGTACAAGTTTTCTATGTATTTAAAATAGTTCAAACGATCAAAACACTTGTGACGTCACATAGCTGTATTTTCTACTGACGTTTATAATGTCTAATTTAAAATTATATACCATTTTGTTTTCCGAAACACCGATATACCGAACAAATCGTCTTTAGGGGCCAAACGGAACACAAAAACAACTTTTTTATCTTTGATACATGTTTTAAATTACGTTCTGTTGTGGTTTATAACATTTTTTTCGAATTGAAAATTTTTTGCATGCTCCCTATTCGGACTTGACCCAGAAAGTTACACTCGAAAGCGGTCATTTACTGGGCTATTAATGTTTTTGTTCATTATTTGCCTCTACTCCTATATTTAAAAAGTCAAAATTAATCGAAATTTAACACTTAGTCAAAAATCTTACATTATTTGTATTTTTTTATATATTAAGAACCTACAATCTATTGATATTTTAGCCATGTAGTTACAAACCTGGATGCTATTTTTTAAACCTAACGTGCTCGCTATTGGACAAGATTGCTAAAAACACTGAAAAAGAGTACTATGCAACACCGGAAGATGCGCAAGATGCCCTTGAAAATGGCGACATTTGGGCTATATTTTACTTTCCGAGAAATTTTACAGATGGTTTAATGTCCAGAGTCATTCACCTAGCTCATGCTAGTGAGCAGCTTCTTCAGGAGAGCCAAATGCAGGTGTGGATTCGAGGAGACTGTAAGTATCTAACTAAAAGATCTAAAAGTTCTGCGGCTATTGATCAAAAATAAGTGGCTGATTTTTTGGTATAGGTTTCGTTTAATTGCAATTGTCCATATTTTAATTACAGGGTGTTACATTTTAAAAAACTACTTTTTATACCATCTGAACCGCTTATGCTAGCATAAACACACTTTCAGTCATTTCCCATGTATAATGTATATGCAAGTGTTATTTACAAATTTGTATTATGCACAGGGCCCCGTAACCGGGCGTGCAACGCGTGCGACGCACGAGGGAGCAGCCCGAAAAGGGCGCCAAACCGAAGGTTTGGCAAATAAGAAATATTTATTTTAACGAGATATCCATTTTTTTTTATACAATTTTAACTTTGCCTTTTTAACGAACATCGAACATTTGCGACGCACGAGGGAGCAGCCCGAAAAGGGCGCCAAACCGAAGGTTTGGCAAATAAGAAATATTTATTTTAACGAGATATTCATTTTTTTTATACAATTTTAACTTTGCCTTTTTAACGAACATTTGGAGAAATTTCAAAAATAAAAAAAATATTGTTTATTAATGAGAAAATAATTAAGATCTTATTTTATATTTGGTGTTAATAATTTACTACTACAACTGTAAACAGTGATCAGCGAGCCAATAACCGGCAAAATAGCACAAAAGATGGAAAACGTATTAAGTTGTGAGATAAAAGAAATGAAACTAATCGAGTTGGGAAATTTAGCGACATTAACGTATAAATTTACATTATATTGATTGTTTCCCACCTTTAGACGTATCGCACGAGTGTGGCAACTACCACTGTCATAGCGAGAGTTTTAGTTGCTCCTCTGATATGGGTAAAGGTGGCAAATAATAAATATAATGTAAATTTATTGGTTAATATCGCTAAATTTCCCAACTCGATTAGTTTCATTTCTTTTTATCTAACAACTTAATACACGTTTTCCATCTTTTGTGCTATTTTGCCGGTTATTAGCGCGCTCTTCACTGTATATTATTGTATTTTTTTTAAAGCGGTATAATATCGGAATACCTTTTTTGCAGTACTTATCCGTAAATCGTAAAAATTTGTTTAGGGGTCAAAACTTGTTGGGTAGTAATATTCTGTCCAGCTTTGAAACGTTCGTGGATTTTTGAAATTAAAATAAGTTCATAAAAATTTGGCATTGGGTTTTTTTGAGACGAAGGAATTCAAATTTTGAAAAATAAGTTTTAACGGTGGATACCTTGGGTTTTGGGTTAAATAGATTTTTTAAGAATTTAATAGAAACACCCAATTTGATAAATAATACATGCTATAAAAAGGCATAGATAGTAATATAAAAATAATATATATATATATTTATTTCTAAACTACCGTTTTTGAAATTCTGACAGCAAGTAGACATAAAGCAAGTGCTTTACTATTAAATATCTAAGCATTTAGATTTATTTATAGAGATCATTATGATTATTTGGTATCATGTTTATTCCATATTAATATTATAAGCAAAATGATACAATAATTGACATTAAAGTATGTCAAAACTATTTAAAGAATCTAGTTGATCATTTTAAAAATTACAGTCTCCCCCTTCTGTGGTTCCCGACGCTAACATACAATAGGCCAGGGTAAAAAGACAAAAATATACCCTGTTCGTGACACTCGAGCAGCCAGGGTACTGAAGCGTTTTTTCGACAAGTTATACTTATAGGAACAAATTGTAACTATTTCCTGCGTAGGATCTGGCGGCCATTATTATTTATAAACAATTAACTGTCAAAAAATGGCATTTTCTTTTTTTTTCAAAATCAATGGAAAACAGTGAAACTTATGATTTTTTTAGTACAAATATCTTTGAGATTATGGAAAAAGCTTTAAAATGACATATTACAAAGTTTGATATACTCATTTATTGTTAATATAATTGCGAAAAAAGATCGGAATTGCAAAATAAATTATTTTCGCAATAACTGCTGTAAAAATTAGTGTACAGGTTTGAAATTTTTGTCAAATGAGGGTTCTTTGGTGCTTAAGATGTGATAAAAATTTCAAAGCGATTCATTCAATTGTTTAAATTTTATTCGAATTGTTTATCTCAGTGAGCATTTTTTTGCACTAACATAAGTCAGAAAAAAATGACGTTAGAACCATTCCACAGGTCTCAAATGGAACAGCATGAACTATGTTTTCAACTTGGTTTAAAAAAATCGAATAAAAAATGCATTTATTAGTAATAAATAATTATGCAAAAGTATCGTAAATCTTTCCTTATAAACTTTTTGAATAACTTTTTCCAAAAAAATTAACTTTTTTACCCTGTTTTAAGTGCACAACTACCAAGTAATGTTATTTATATCATAATTGATAAAAAATTGTAATAAATATATATACTTTCTTATATAACAAAATAAAAAGTTTATAAGAAAGATTTACGATACTTTTGCATAATTATTTATTACTAATAAATGCATTTTTTATTCGGGTTTTTTAAACCAAGTTGAAAATATAGATCATGCTCTTTCATTTGACACCTGTGGAATGGTTCTAACGTCGTTTTTTTCTGACTTATGTTATTGTAAAAAAATTCTCCCTGGGATAAACAATTTGAATAAAATTTAAACAATTGAATGAATCGCTTTGAAATTTTTATCACATATTAAGCACCAAAGAACACTTATATGACAAAAATTTCAAAGCTGTTCACTAATTTTTACAATAGATATTGCGAAATTAATTTTTTTTGCAATTCCGAGCTTTTTTCGCAATTATATTAACAATAAATGACTATATCAAACTTTGTTATACGTCATTTTAAAGCTTTTTCCATAATCTCAAAGATATTTGTACTAAAAAAACCATAAGTTTCACTGTTTTCCATTGATTTGAAAAAAAGGGAAAAATGCCATTTTTTGACACTTAATTGTTTATAAATAAAAATGGCCGCCAGATCTTACGCAGGAAATAGTTACAATTTGCTCTTATAGGTATTATCTGTCGAAAAAACGCTTCAATACCCTGTCCGCTCGAGTGTCATGGAAAAAACCTTATTACCCTGGACTATAAGGTGCCTGCCTGCAAAACTAGCATAATGCCCCTTAGGTTTTTAAAATTAGTATGTATTTTGTATAACACCAGCAGCAAAAAGGTCATTTTGGCTCCCATTAAATAGGGGCGCCCGCCTGCAGTGCAGCATCACTTGCAGGCCCGTTATCGCCGGCCCTGTGTGGCTCAATGGTAATAGAGCCGTTCTTTGGATCAAAAGATTGTGAGTTGTGAATCCCAGCTGAGTATCAAATTTTTCTTTATTAAAAATTAGTTAATAGAAATAATTTCTATCCTTGTGGGATCGGTAAAGGGAGACGTTTGGATACAATTAGCGTCTCTTTGCAAAGACAATGAGATAGACTTTACTTTATAACAAGACATTTACTCAACACACACCCACTACACATTACATTATAATCTGAATGTGACATCAACTGTACCATGCCAATGGCCAAAAAAAATTACAGAGATGAAAATGTTGTTAAGGAATAATTGCCCAAGTGGGAAAATTGGCAGCTGATAAACAAGGTTTTCTTTCGTTAAATATCGTGAAACAAAAATATAAACCAAAATGTTTCGATTATGAACATAAAAACGAGATATTTCAAAATCCCCGCGTTTAAAATATTATTTTTTTTTAGAATAATTGATCAAATTCATTGAATAGTAGATTTGATAAGATGTCTTATTACGATAATGTTTTTGGGTTTTTCAGTGATATTTTTATATTAAGTGACCATGATATTTTAAAACATTGTCTTGCTCTTCAACAAAAGATAACTAAATCCAGTAAAGACGGATGCAAAAGTAAAGATTGGTGAAGCTGATTTATTTAGTGAGATAAAAGCTTTATAATTAGATACTTTAATTACCTAACTCATCAGATCCACTTATATTCATGAAGATCATCACTTATATCACTGTTTCATGAAGAATCCTCACTCTCACTTTACTGGTGTCTGTTGCTTCTGGTGAGCGATCATTTTCAAAATTAACGGTAATTAAAAAATGTTTGAGCTGTACTTTGGTACAGGAAAGATTATCTGGTTTGGTAATATTAACCATCGTGCAAGAGTTCGTCGATAAAATTGACTTTAAAGATATTATAAACGAGTTTGCTGCCGTCAAATTTAGAAAAACACCCATTTAATTCAATTTAGATTTAAGATATCGATTTCTAGATTTAAGGGCGTAGGCACAAAATTTGGCGCCGATGTGTTTCAAATGCATTCATTTTTTTCGAATCCTGAGAAGTCTAATATGTAAGAATTTTTGAAAAATTTAGACGCAAAATGGAAGATTGCATTTTTACCGAGGGCCGAAATTCCCTGAAAACTTCTATAATGTTTATTTTAATAAATTACAGGGGTGAAAACAAAAAGAAAATTTAGCGTAATTTTTTATTTCCAATATCTCATTCAAAAGAACTTTTTGGTCATTCTAAGGCGCTGCGGCCCTCGGTAATAATGTAATCTTTCATTCTTCGTTAAAATTTTTCAAAAATTCACACATATTAGTTTTCTCAGGATTCGAAAAAAAATGAATGCATTGGCCCGAAATTTTGCGCCTACGCCCTTAACTTACCTATATACATATTAAAGTTTTATTTGTTTTTCATTATCAGTAAATTTTTCATTATCAGTAAATTAGTTACCAAAAACAAAGAAAATTTGAGTTCTTGCAATTTCTGTTGTAAAAGGAGTAAAAAATAAAAAATTATACGATTTATTTCATAATTGGATATAGGTAGATTTAAAAGGCGCCAAAATATATCCAGCACGCGGGCGCCGCTCAGCCTTGCGGGGGCCCTGATGGGATCGTTAAAGGGATCGGTAAAGGGAGACATTTGGATACAATTAGCGTCTCTTTGCAAAGACAGTGAGATAGACTTTACTTTATAACAAGACATTTACTCAACACACACACTACACATTACATTATAATCTGAATGTGAAATCAACTGTACCATGCCAATGGCCAAAAAAAATTACAGAGATGAAAATGTTGTTAAGGAATAATTGCCCAAGTGGGAAAATTGGCAGCTGATAAACAAGGTTTTCCTTCGTTAAATATCGTGAAACGAAAATATAAACCAAAATGTTTCGATTATGAACATAAAAACGAAACATTTCAAAATCCCCGCGTTTAAAAAATTATTTTTTTTTTAGAATAATTGATCAAATTCATTGAATAGTAGATTGGATAAGATGTCTTATTACGATAATGTTTTTGGGTTTTTCAGTGATATTTTTATATTAAGTGACCATGATATTTTAAAACTTTGTCTTGCTCTTCAACAAAAGATAACTAAATCCAGTAAAGACGGATGCAAAAGTAAAGATTGGTGCAACTGATTTATTTAGTGAGATAAAAGCTTTATAATTAGATACTTTAATTACCTAACTCATCAGATCCACTTATATTCTTCAATATATATATTTGAAAATAATCTAACTTCATCTTTACCAAATATCACTGTTTCATGAAGAATCATCCTCACTCTCACTTTACTGGTGTCTGTTGCTTCTGGTGAGCGATCATTTTCAAAATTAACGGTAATTAAAAAATGTTTGAGCTGTACTTTGGTACAGGAAAGATTATCTGGTTTGGTAATATTAACCATCGTGCAAGAGCTCGTCGATAAAATTGACTTTAAAGATATTATAAACGAGTTTGCTGCCGTCAAATTTAGAAAAACACCCATTTAATTCAATTTAGATTTAAGATATCGATTTCTAGATTTAAGGGCGTAAGCACAAAATTTGGCGCCGATGTGTTTCAAATGCATTCATTTTTTTCGAATCCTGAGAAGTCTAATATGTAAGAATTTTTGAAAAATTTAGACGCAAAATGGAAGATTGCATTTTTACCGAGGGCCGAAATTCCCTGAAAACTTCTATAATGTTTATTTTAATAAATTACAGGGGTGAAAACAAAAAGAAAATTTAGCGTAATTTTTTATTTCCAATATCTCATTCAAAAGAACTTTTTGGTCATTCTAAGGCGCTGCGGCCCTCGGTAATAATGTAATCTTTCATTCTTCGTTAAAATTTTTCAAAAATTCACACATATTAGTTTTCTCAGGATTCGAAAAAAAAATGAATGCATTGGCCCGAAATTTTGCGCCTACGCCCTTAACTTACCTATATACATATTAAAGTTTTATTTGTTTTTCATTATCAGTAAATTTTTCATTATCAGTAAATTAGTTACCAAAAACAAAGAAAATTTGAGTTCTTGCAATTTCTGTTGTAAAAGGAGTAAAAAATAAAAAATTATACGATTTATTTCATAATTGGATATAGGTAGATTTAAAAGGCGCCAAAATATATCCAGCACGCGGGCGCCGCTCAGCCTTGCGGGGGCCCTGATGGGATCGTTAAAGGGATCGGTAAAGGGAGATATTTGGATACAATTAGCGTCTCTTTGCAAAGACAGTGAGATAGACTTTACTTTATAACAAGACATTTACTCAACACACACACTACACATTACATTATAATCTGAATGTGAAATCAACTGTACCATGCCAATGGCCAAAAAAAATTACAGAGATGAAAATGTTGTTAAGGAATAATTGCCCAAGTGGGAAAATTGGCAGCTGATAAACAAGGTTTTCCTTCGTTAAATATCGTGAAACGAAAATATAAACCAAAATGTTTCGATTATGAACATAAAAACGAAACATTTCAAAATCCCCGCGTTTAAAAAATTATTTTTTTTTTAGAATAATTGATCAAATTCATTGAATAGTAGATTGGATAAGATGTCTTATTACGATAATGTTTTTGGGTTTTTCAGTGATATTTTTATATTAAGTGACCATGATATTTTAAAACATTGTCTTGCTCTTCAACAAAAGATAACTAAATCCAGTAAAGACGGATGCAAAAGTAAAGATTGGTGCAACTGATTTATTTAGTGAGATAAAAGCTTTATAATTAGATACTTTAATTACCTAACTCATCAGATCCACTTATATTCTTCAATATATATATTTGAAAATAATCTAACTTCATCTTTACCAAATATCACTGTTTCATGAAGAATCATCCTCACTCTCACTTTACTGGTGTCTGTTGCTTCTGGTGAGCGATCATTTTCAAAATTAACGGTAATTAAAAAATGTTTGAGCTGTACTTTGGTACAGGAAAGATCCCGCCAAAGATGAATAATGTTAAGCAAATTATTAAATTATTAGTAATGCTTAAAACAACAAGAAATAATTATGTTCTTTATTTATTTTTCTTAAAATAGTGTGTTGCCACATGCCAACGCAAGTCACCTGTAGAACCAAAAAATAAGCACATGCTAGAAAATATGAATTGTTTTTAATAAGTTACAAAAGTATTAAATTAAAATCGTATGTGAAAATTAAAGTTGTAACTTCCACATACTCCAACCTTGCATTTAGTACACATTGTGCGCATGATGGATTTGCAGTTTTCAGCTGCACATCTCTTCTTTTTTCTATCAGCAGTGTTTGTTAAGAAATATCCTATATTGTCAAAACCCACGTCATCGGAAACTCAGCTAAACAATCTACTCGAGATACTTAAACTTTGGACGATCCCCTTGGTTTGCCGGATTCTGTACCCTTGACAAATATGTTTTTGTAATATCTCGCTTGAACTGAAGCTGCGTCATTCCAATTGTTCAATGCCAACTGATTTGCGCTGAACAGTCAATTAGCCAAGTAAAAAAGCACCACCACCATTTTTTCCACGGAGTCCAATACGAAATCTGGATATGTTTTGGTTTACAAAGATCAGTGCCTCCCATTGCGGAATTATCTTTCGCTATAACTTGAAGTTTGCCTATGTGCACGTTCTTTTCATCGGCCTGTTAATGGCGTTTTACTTCATTTACAGGTGAAACCCCATATGAGGTTGATGCGACGGTCACTATGCTGTTATCTGCCAACCTTTGGGTTCCACCTTCCACAACTCAAGTAGACCGTGGAAATGGTTTGCTTGCTGCTTCAATATCGCCACGAATCCAAATGACTTTTGTCGAATCAACTTTTAAATATTCTTCATTACCAACACTTTCAGAATCTATCTCCTCAAATGGACCATCTTTGCTCCCCATTTGCTCTTCTTCTGTGTCATTCTTGCTAGAAAGAACAACCTCGGTCTGTGTGCGAAGTTGATCTTTTACAAGTTATCGACCACCGTCCACCACCATCTTCCTCGCCTGAGTCTTCAGCTGTCAGCTCACCCTCTGGAGGCTCAATGCAGATTTCAACTACTTCTATGTCATCATCGTACGTAATTTGTAATGCCTCTCGAAGTGTTAAGCCTTTTCTAAAAAAAAAACAGTATCTTATAAAAGTCGGTAATAGCGTGTCCTAGAGTTACCGTATGGCAACACTCACATTTGGGATATAATATGACAAATAAAATCTAAAAGAATTGGTCTCATAATATTGCGTATTTTAAACACGTTATTTTGACTTCGTCGGTCTTGACGGTCCAGTTAGCTGAGGCTCAGTCGATCGACAAGTTTAGTGGATTTGCGATTTGCGGTCGCTGGTTCGAGCCCCAGCTAGGTCATGAAATTTATAAAAGGCCAACGCCGTAGTATAAAACTCAATAGAGTCTACGGCTTGGTCTGGAGTATACTGGCGTCTGATCGGCCTATGGAGGAGCGGTACGGGAAGGGATAAGGGCTTCCGGCTCGGTGATACTCCTCCATAGATCCCTACCGAAGGGCGTTGACGCCTAAGAACGGTGTATACACACATTTTGACTTCATATATACAGGGTGTAACGAAAATACAGGTCATAAATTTAATCACATATTTTGGAACCAAAAGCAGTTCGATTGAACCTAACTTACCTTAGTACAAATGTGCACCAAAAAAAAGTTACAGCCCTTTGAAGTTACAAAATGAAAATCGATTTTTTCCAATATATCGAAAACTATTAGATATTAAAAATGAATAACCATTTTCAATTTCGTTGCAAAACGAAAATACAGCCGAACCATATTCCAGTCCAATCAGAGAGTGCTGCAAGCACCTCTACCGGTTTCGAAACTTATTAGTCTCTCATCAGGAGGCACATATGCTGCTCTCCCTGATCCAACCAAAACAAACCCCAGCGTGCAGTCCCGAATTGCAACGAACGAAATGGCATAGATGCCCTAGCGGCAACTGCTAGCAAAAGACTAAGTTTTCACTCTAATGGCATATAACATATCCCACCAGAATGAAAACAATGGGAACCTTCTCTGGTTACACCTCCGAGGCTTCTACAATTTGCAAGCCATACGGATGCTGAGACTAAGGAAGATGAGGGAATTCTACAATTTACAATTCACGTCACATCTGCTCAGCGCGGTAAAGTTCCAACGAGACTGGTTCCCTTCATACTCCACACAGAGTAAATGTAAATCAAAAATGAATAACCATTTTCAATTTCGTTGCAAAACGAAAATACAGCCGAACCATATTCCAGTCCAATCAGAGAGTGCTGCAAGCACCTCTACCGGTTTCGAAACTTATTAGTCTCTCATCAGGAGGCACATATGCTGCTCTCCCTGATCCAACCAAAACAAACCCCAGCGTGCAGTCCCGAATTGCAACGAACGAAATGGCATAGATGCCCTAGCGGCAACTGCTAGCAAAAGACTAAGTTTTCACTCTAATGGCATATAACATATCCCACCAGAATGAAAACAATGGGAACCTTCTCTGGTTACACCTCCGAGGCTTCTACAATTTGCAAGCCATACGGATGCTGAGACTAAGGAAGATGAGGGAATTCTACAATTTACAATTCACGTCACATCTGCTCAGCGCGGTAAAGTTCCAACGAGACTGGTTCCCTTCATACTCCACACAGAGTAAATGTAAATCAAAAATGAATAACCATTTTCAATTTCGTTGCAAAACGAAAATACAGCCGAACCATATTCCAGTCCAATCAGAGAGTGCTGCAAGCACCTCTACCGGTTTCGAAACTTATTAGTCTCTCATCAGGAGGCACATATGCTGCTCTCCCTGATCCAACCAAAACAAACCCCAGCGTGCAGTCCCGAATTGCAACGAACGAAATGGCATAGATGCCCTAGCGGCAACTGCTAGCAAAAGACTAAGTTTTCACTCTAATGGCATATAACATATCCCACCAGAATGAAAACAATGGGAACCTTCTCTGGTTACACCTCCGAGGCTTCTACAATTTGCAAGCCATACGGATGCTGAGACTAAGGAAGATGAGGGAATTCTACAATTTACAATTCACGTCACATCTGCTCAGCGCGGTAAAGTTCCAACGAGACTGGTTCCCTTCATACTCCACACAGAGTAAATGTAAATCAAAAATGAATAACCATTTTCAATTTCGTTGCAAAACGAAAATACAGCCGAACCATATTCCAGTCCAATCAGAGAGTGCTGCAAGCACCTCTACCGGTTTCGAAACTTATTAGTCTCTCATCAGGAGGCACATATGCTGCTCTCCCTGATCCAACCAAAACAAACCCCAGCGTGCAGTCCCGAATTGCAACGAACGAAATGGCATAGATGCCCTAGCGGCAACTGCTAGCAAAAGACTAAGTTTTCACTCTAATGGCATATAACATATCCCACCAGAATGAAAACAATGGGAACCTTCTCTGGTTACACCTCCGAGGCTTCTACAATTTGCAAGCCATACGGATGCTGAGACTAAGGAAGATGAGGGAATTCTACAATTTACAATTCACGTCACATCTGCTCAGCGCGGTAAAGTTCCAACGAGACTGGTTCCCTTCATACTCCACACAGAGTAAATGTAAATCAAAAATGAATAACCATTTTCAATTTCGTTGCAAAACGAAAATACAGCCGAACCATATTCCAGTCCAATCAGAGAGTGCTGCAAGCACCTCTACCGGTTTCGAAACTTATTAGTCTCTCATCAGGAGGCACATATGCTGCTCTCCCTGATCCAACCAAAACAAACCCCAGCGTGCAGTCCCGAATTGCAACGAACGAAATGGCATAGATGCCCTAGCGGCAACTGCTAGCAAAAGACTAAGTTTTCACTCTAATGGCATATAACATATCCCACCAGAATGAAAACAATGGGAACCTTCTCTGGTTACACCTCCGAGGCTTCTACAATTTGCAAGCCATACGGATGCTGAGACTAAGGAAGATGAGGGAATTCTACAATTTACAATTCACGTCACATCTGCTCAGCGCGGTAAAGTTCCAACGAGACTGGTTCCCTTCATACTCCACACAGAGTAAATGTAAATCAAAAATGAATAACCATTTTCAATTTCGTTGCAAAACGAAAATACAGCCGAACCATATTCCAGTCCAATCAGAGAGTGCTGCAAGCACCTCTACCGGTTTCGAAACTTATTAGTCTCTCATCAGGAGGCACATATGCTGCTCTCCCTGATCCAACCAAAACAAACCCCAGCGTGCAGTCCCGAATTGCAACGAACGAAATGGCATAGATGCCCTAGCGGCAACTGCTAGCAAAAGACTAAGTTTTCACTCTAATGGCATATAACATATCCCACCAGAATGAAAACAATGGGAACCTTCTCTGGTTACACCTCCGAGGCTTCTACAATTTGCAAGCCATACGGATGCTGAGACTAAGGAAGATGAGGGAATTCTACAATTTACAATTCACGTCACATCTGCTCAGCGCGGTAAAGTTCCAACGAGACTGGTTCCCTTCATACTCCACACAGAGTAAATGTAAATCAAAAATGAATAACCATTTTCAATTTCGTTGCAAAACGAAAATACAGCCGAACCATATTCCAGTCCAATCAGAGAGTGCTGCAAGCACCTCTACCGGTTTCGAAACTTATTAGTCTCTCATCAGGAGGCACATATGCTGCTCTCCCTGATCCAACCAAAACAAACCCCAGCGTGCAGTCCCGAATTGCAACGAACGAAATGGCATAGATGCCCTAGCGGCAACTGCTAGCAAAAGACTAAGTTTTCACTCTAATGGCATATAACATATCCCACCAGAATGAAAACAATGGGAACCTTCTCTGGTTACACCTCCGAGGCTTCTACAATTTGCAAGCCATACGGATGCTGAGACTAAGGAAGATGAGGGAATTCTACAATTTACAATTCACGTCACATCTGCTCAGCGCGGTAAAGTTCCAACGAGACTGGTTCCCTTCATACTCCACACAGAGTAAATGTAAATCAAAAATGAATAACCATTTTCAATTTCGTTGCAAAACGAAAATACAGCCGAACCATATTCCAGTCCAATCAGAGAGTGCTGCAAGCACCTCTACCGGTTTCGAAACTTATTAGTCTCTCATCAGGAGGCACATATGCTGCTCTCCCTGATCCAACCAAAACAAACCCCAGCGTGCAGTCCCGAATTGCAACGAACGAAATGGCATAGATGCCCTAGCGGCAACTGCTAGCAAAAGACTAAGTTTTCACTCTAATGGCATATAACATATCCCACCAGAATGAAAACAATGGGAACCTTCTCTGGTTACACCTCCGAGGCTTCTACAATTTGCAAGCCATACGGATGCTGAGACTAAGGAAGATGAGGGAATTCTACAATTTACAATTCACGTCACATCTGCTCAGCGCGGTAAAGTTCCAACGAGACTGGTTCCCTTCATACTCCACACAGAGTAAATGTAAATCAAAAATGAATAACCATTTTCAATTTCGTTGCAAAACGAAAATACAGCCGAACCATATTCCAGTCCAATCAGAGAGTGCTGCAAGCACCTCTACCGGTTTCGAAACTTATTAGTCTCTCATCAGGAGGCACATATGCTGCTCTCCCTGATCCAACCAAAACAAACCCCAGCGTGCAGTCCCGAATTGCAACGAACGAAATGGCATAGATGCCCTAGCGGCAACTGCTAGCAAAAGACTAAGTTTTCACTCTAATGGCATATAACATATCCCACCAGAATGAAAACAATGGGAACCTTCTCTGGTTACACCTCCGAGGCTTCTACAATTTGCAAGCCATACGGATGCTGAGACTAAGGAAGATGAGGGAATTCTACAATTTACAATTCACGTCACATCTGCTCAGCGCGGTAAAGTTCCAACGAGACTGGTTCCCTTCATACTCCACACAGAGTAAATGTAAATCAAAAATGAATAACCATTTTCAATTTCTATTTTCTGTATTTTCTGTATTTTCGTTTTGCAACGAAATTGAAAATGGTTATTCATTTTTGATTTACATTTACTCTGTGTGGAGTATGAAGGGAACCAGTCTCGTTGGAACTTTACCGCGCTGAGCAGATGTGACGTGAATTGTAAATTGTAGAATTCCCTCATCTTCCTTAGTCTCAGCATCCGTATGGCTTGCAAATTGTAGAAGCCTCGGAGGTGTAACCAGAGAAGGTTCCCATTGTTTTCATTCTGGTGGGATATGTTATATGCCATTAGAGTGAAAACTTAGTCTTTTGCTAGCAGTTGCCGCTAGGGCATCTATGCCATTTCGTTCGTTGCAATTCGGGACTGCACGCTGGGGTTTGTTTTGGTTGGATCAGGGAGAGCAGCATATGTGCCTCCTGATGAGAGACTAATAAGTTTCGAAACCGGTAGAGGTGCTTGCAGCACTCTCTGATTGGACTGGAATATGGTTCGGCTGTATTTTCGTTTTGCAACGAAATTGAAAATGGTTATTCATTTTTGATTTACATTTACTCTGTGTGGAGTATGAAGGGAACCAGTCTCGTTGGAACTTTACCGCGCTGAGCAGATGTGACGTGAATTGTAAATTGTAGAATTCCCTCATCTTCCTTAGTCTCAGCATCCGTATGGCTTGCAAATTGTAGAAGCCTCGGAGGTGTAACCAGAGAAGGTTCCCATTGTTTTCATTCTGGTGGGATATGTTATATGCCATTAGAGTGAAAACTTAGTCTTTTGCTAGCAGTTGCCGCTAGGGCATCTATGCCATTTCGTTCGTTGCAATTCGGGACTGCACGCTGGGGTTTGTTTTGGTTGGATCAGGGAGAGCAGCATATGTGCCTCCTGATGAGAGACTAATAAGTTTCGAAACCGGTAGAGGTGCTTGCAGCACTCTCTGATTGGACTGGAATATGGTTCGGCTGTATTTTCGTTTTGCAACGAAATTGAAAATGGTTATTCATTTTTGATTTACATTTACTCTGTGTGGAGTATGAAGGGAACCAGTCTCGTTGGAACTTTACCGCGCTGAGCAGATGTGACGTGAATTGTAAATTGTAGAATTCCCTCATCTTCCTTAGTCTCAGCATCCGTATGGCTTGCAAATTGTAGAAGCCTCGGAGGTGTAACCAGAGAAGGTTCCCATTGTTTTCATTCTGGTGGGATATGTTATATGCCATTAGAGTGAAAACTTAGTCTTTTGCTAGCAGTTGCCGCTAGGGCATCTATGCCATTTCGTTCGTTGCAATTCGGGACTGCACGCTGGGGTTTGTTTTGGTTGGATCAGGGAGAGCAGCATATGTGCCTCCTGATGAGAGACTAATAAGTTTCGAAACCGGTAGAGGTGCTTGCAGCACTCTCTGATTGGACTGGAATATGGTTCGGCTGTATTTTCGTTTTGCAACGAAATTGAAAATGGTTATTCATTTTTGATTTACATTTACTCTGTGTGGAGTATGAAGGGAACCAGTCTCGTTGGAACTTTACCGCGCTGAGCAGATGTGACGTGAATTGTAAATTGTAGAATTCCCTCATCTTCCTTAGTCTCAGCATCCGTATGGCTTGCAAATTGTAGAAGCCTCGGAGGTGTAACCAGAGAAGGTTCCCATTGTTTTCATTCTGGTGGGATATGTTATATGCCATTAGAGTGAAAACTTAGTCTTTTGCTAGCAGTTGCCGCTAGGGCATCTATGCCATTTCGTTCGTTGCAATTCGGGACTGCACGCTGGGGTTTGTTTTGGTTGGATCAGGGAGAGCAGCATATGTGCCTCCTGATGAGAGACTAATAAGTTTCGAAACCGGTAGAGGTGCTTGCAGCACTCTCTGATTGGACTGGAATATGGTTCGGCTGTATTTTCGTTTTGCAACGAAATTGAAAATGGTTATTCATTTTTGATTTACATTTACTCTGTGTGGAGTATGAAGGGAACCAGTCTCGTTGGAACTTTACCGCGCTGAGCAGATGTGACGTGAATTGTAAATTGTAGAATTCCCTCATCTTCCTTAGTCTCAGCATCCGTATGGCTTGCAAATTGTAGAAGCCTCGGAGGTGTAACCAGAGAAGGTTCCCATTGTTTTCATTCTGGTGGGATATGTTATATGCCATTAGAGTGAAAACTTAGTCTTTTACTATTAGATATTCTTTATTGGAAATAGACATGTGGCATTCTTATGGCAGCAGTATCTTAAGAAAAAATTATAGTGAAATTTACACACCCCATAAAAAATTTATGGGGGTTTTGTTCCTTTAAACCCCCCCAAACTTTTGTCTACGTTCCAATTTAATTTTTATTGTAGTACCATTAGTTAACCACAATGATTTAAAAACTTTTTTGCCTCTTAGTACTTTTTCGAAAAGTCAGTTTTTATCAAGATATTTTGAATATTTTTCAAATCCACCACATTATTTGTATATGGTAAAGTACGATTATGGATACTTGGTAATAATATGAAAATTTATTTATGATTTACATTTTTAAGTATATTTTGAACCATATTAAAAAAGAAGCCACACCTTGATAAAAGGTGCCTTCTCGAAAAAATAAAAAGAATCAAAAAAGTTTTAAAAACACCGTGTTTAACTAATGGTATCGCAGTAATACTTTAATTGGAACGTACACAACCATTTGGGGGTTTAAAGGAACAAAACCCCCATAAAATCTTTATGTAAACATATTAAAAAAGAAGCCACAACTCGATAAAAACTGCCTTATCGAAAAAATACTAGGAGCCAAAAAAGTTTTAAAAATATTGAATTTAACTAATGGTACCACAAAAATAATTTAATTGACATGTACACAAAAGTTAGGGAGGTTTAAGGGAACAAAACCCCCATAAAATGTTTATGGAGTGCACAAATTTCACTCTAATTTTTCTTTAAAATATTCCTGCTATAAGAATGCGATATGTCCATTTTCAATAAAAAATCTCCAATAGTTTTCGATATATTCGAAAAAATCGATTTTCATTTTGTAACTTCAAAGGGCTTCATTTGTACTAAGGTAAGTTAGGTTCAATCGAACTATTTTTGATCCCAGAATATGTGATTTCATTTATGACCTGTATTTTTGTTATACCCTGTATTTTATTAATATCAAACACGTATACGAATTTTTAGTATTATTATTTTACTTACGCAAATCTGACGTCCAGTCTGAAGTAACACTTTCACAAACGCTCTCACAAACAACTGATTTGACAAACTAATTATACTAATTATCGTTTTAGCGACACCCTAAATTAGACAACCAATCTAACAACAATAACATACTAATTAAATGCACCATCTCTGTTTTTTGGCCTCTTTTCAGCAACTTTTCGTGTAAAAATTTCAACCCTCGTTTTATTTTTTTTCCTCCGGGGATTGCACTAAGAAATCGCTTTTGGTGTCCAAGCATGGGTAATAAGAACGTGCATAAAATGATATATGCAGCATTTTAATAAAGGGCATGGTGTGTGAAGGATTCCAAGAAAATCACTTTCTTTATTAATTCTTCTTTTTTTGGAGTGGTTTTTCCGGAAAATGAGGGTGCATTATACAAATTTGTAAATAACACCAGTACATGAGTAATCGCTGAAAGTTTTTTTACTCTAGCATAGGCGGTTAAGATGGCATAAAAAGGGATTTTTTAAAATGTAATTAAAAAATGGGCAATTTTGAAACATATACCAAAAAATCAGAAACTTATTTGTAATTAATTGCCGCAGGGTTTCTTCTTGATTACCGTTACAGTTAGGAAAAAATAATTTTTTTTAAAAACATCTCTTTTAAAAATTTGTCACCTTTGGGGCGCCACCACCGCTAACGGTGGGTGATAGACATATGCTTTTGAGAAATAAATAGTAAGAAATATAGTCCTATTCATATTTCTATTTAGGAAATTTCTTGCAAAACGTATAGGAAGGGCTACGTTAGGCAAAAACCACAAACTACCCCCTTTAAAGGGATGAAAAGTGGGGTTCCGGGGCGAAATTTTTTAAGAAAAAGTTAGTCTCATAATAAGCACCCCTTGTATACCAGAAAAAAAATAAAACCGGACTTGTGTCCAGTTTGCGAGGTTCAACCTCTGTTTCCTACACCAGTGGTTCCCAACCTTTTATGTCTGGCGACCCACCTTCTGATGTTTTTTCATATTCGCGACCCATCCCTCACCCATGATGTATATATGTACGTTATTCAGCTACTGTAAGAGTTACGCCGCGACCCACCGGTTGGAAAACGCTGTCCTACACTATAAGGTAACAGGAAAAAATAAGAAGTTGAAAAAAGACCAACCAACCAACTTTTTACCAACTTTTAAAACCAACTTTTGTGTTTCATTGTGATCCGCCCTCCCCTATTTAAGAGTTTTTATTAAATATTTTTATTTTTTTACAGATTCAAACGATTTGGAAGATTTTCAGCAAAGTTTTAAAATATTCACAATGAAGTTAATTAGAAAATGTGGATCACCTAATATTAATTTACAAAATTTGGGTCTTTTAGTTTCATATAAACAGGTTATCAACCCCAAATTAAGCAAACTGGCTATTATTAATGAGGACCAAATTTTTGTGAATAAAACATATCAGGTAAATATGTTTTTGATTATAGTAGGGCAGAAAAGTATGCTAAATTTGCAGTTATTCGAGCGTTATGGGGACCTATTGGGCTGTGAAAGATAGGTCCCAAAACCAAAAAACGTTAAGTTTTCCACAAAGTGGGGGACTTTCCATTTTTTAATTTAATTTTCTAGTTCCAAGAATCGTTTTTTCCGATTATAGCGCCAGCTATTCATAATTCGAAAAAACGTCTCGAATAAAAGTTACTTATTTTTACGTAAGGACTCCAAATCTGCAATAAAAAATGGGGGCTCCTATTTAAGACTTTAAAGTAACCCCCACCTCACCTCCGTGTGGGGCCGTATTTGGTATCATTCAATAGATTTTTCAAAAATATCAAATACGTGTATTTTTCAGTTTTTCGATCTGATGTTCATTTCGCGTTTTTTTTGGGAAACTTTGTGACTCGCCCATTTCCTTACTCGCTCAAATCGTTAGATTTTTTAAATACATTGTTTTGCATGTATGTACTTAGCTTACATTATCTTAATCTGACGATTTCGAGTTTATCTAAGGATAGATTTTTTTCTGACGCCCCTTAGCGAATTCCCCTATATTAAGAGCCAATATATGGTAGATATACATTTTCAGGGTACAAGGTTTCTTCCCATGTCATAATCTGACGCGCTCGAGTAACTGCAAAAATCCCTGCTTGGGCTCCCCACCATTACAAATATGACATTTTTAAAAAGATATTCTTAATAAATCAGTAGAAACCAGTATAACTAAGAGTTAAGAAAACAAAATAATATTAGCTGATACAGCTAATAAATATTTAAAAAAAAAATTAAACGCAGAATGTAAGATTCCGTTATTACCGAGGGCCGAAAGTCCCTTAGAATAAATAAGAAATTTCTTTTGAATAAAATATTTGCAATTAAAAATCACACTAAATTTTCTCTTTTATTTTCACACCTGTAACTTATTGAAATGAACATTATAGAAGTTTTCAGGGACTTTCGGCCCTCAGTAAAAATATAATCTTCCATTCTTCGTTTAAATTTTTTGTTTAAAACACATTGAACATTTTGACAGGCGACATTCTGCGCCTACGCAAAGCAATAAACTCTTTCTTTTTAAATTCTCTCCTTATCTGGAAAAAAGTCATTGGATAGATAAAACGATTCATTGAATTAATAATTCTATTCAATATTTTTTAATGAATAGAATTACATTGTATTAATGAATATGGTCATTACTTAATGAATACGTGTTTATAGTATTAACACAATTTTCATTGAATCAATGTACACAAAGTTAATGACTGGCGATTATTGGTACTATGTACAATATTTTTTTCAGTGTATTGACAATATAAGAAGACTAAATAAAAACTGGATGAGAGCGGCGTAGGATGGGCTGGGCTGGAAATAGGAGGCAGATATCTATGTTTAGCAGTGAACTTTTGAGGCTGATGAATAACCATTTACGGCTGATTTTTTGTCCTGAAGGTGGAATTATTAAACAGCGCACATTAAAAAAATTTTAAAAGCTCATATCCTTTTGGTCTTTATGATAGAACTTTTGAAATTGATTTATTGGCTTAAGATGACTTTTTCATCATATCTGTTTAAATATATAATGATACATTCGCATAAAACAGAAGAAAAGAAAACCAAACATTGATACAGTAAGGACGTTTGAGTTGGAATAAATTCTTTTTATTGAGAATGGGCAAATCTAGAGATAAATCCTGAAACAGGTCGATTTTTATTTTTAAATTATAATTTTTTGGCATATATATCATACTGGTTACCTTATCCATCTTAGCGTGATGACGTATTCGATGATTTTTGAAATGAGAATAAGAAGTGTGTGATAGCTTATTCGAAAGGGTATTCAATTCTCTATTCACTAATATCAACATTAACATAATTATTCATACAGGGTGCCAAAAAATTTTTGATTAAATTAATTGAGACAAAAAGAAGAATGTATATAATTGATTTAATGCAAATTACATGTTACTACCGCCACAAAACAGACAAAATGGTAATTTCAAAAATAAACACTGGTTTTCGCTTAAATTAAATGTTCAAACGGCTAAGAGGCAGGTGGGTGGCAAGGTTAATAGATTGGGCGTAGTTTGTCTCGTAACTATAGACCAATCAAATGCTCGCTTTTTAAAGGCGGGAATACGTCACCCGTACGACACTTTTGAAATTGTCATAAGTTTCAATGCTAATAAAAGGTTCAAAAACTTAGGTTTTGCAATATGTTTTGGGATTTTTTGGGTATATATATATATATATATATATATATATATATATATATATATATATATATATATATATATATATATATATATATATATATATATATTAAGTGGTCCTTATATCGATAATTATATCAATTTTTTCCTTAAAAATCAACAGTCTGCTGACAAAAAAATAGAAATGATTTGAAGAAGATTTAACATTTATTGTGTGTATTAAATGGAGAAAACAGTTCAATTCGCACAAAAACTCAAAACAAAATAGAAAAGTTTAGCAAAATTACATACTTAATTATTATGGTTTTTCTGGAATGTGCAGCATTTTATCATGTAGTCATAGGAAAAAAAACTAATAATATTAATAATTTATTTTTAGATTAAAATACAAAAAATTATTTGTCCTTCAAACTTAAATCCATTAAAAATGTACCATATATACGTATTAATTAAAAATTAAACAAAAATTATATAGAAATATTCGGAAACGCAACCCCAACATAAAAAAGAGGGTTAGGTTTGAACCACAATCAAAAGCTGTCAAGTGTCAACCTTGACTTTGTCGTACGAGTGACGTAGTTCTTCCCCTCCCCCTCGCTTCCGCCCACATAGTTACGAGACAACCTACCTCCTATCTATGAACCTTGGGTGGGTGGCAGTTTTAATATTGAAGTTAAGCGAAAAACAATATTTTTCCATCACATAAACATTTTTTTCTGTTTTCGGACAACACTAAAATGTATTTCGAATTACATAAATAGTTTTTCTTTTTGTCCCAATTAGGTTAATTAAAAAAAGGTTTTTTTGGGCACCCGGTATAAATAATTATGTTAATTTTAAATGTGTGAATAGAGCATTGAATAACCTTTTGGAATGGGCTATTAGACGACTTCTATTCTCATTGATTACGTCATCACGCCCAGATGGATGACGTCACTAGTATAATATACAGGGTGATTCATTAAGAATGTCCAATCTTTAAGTTGTAGATTCTGGACCTCAAAATATTAAGATTTAACCCAAATCGCTTAAATATATAGTGCCTCATTCGAGTTATAGGGTCTTTTATTAAAAAATGTAATAACTATTTTTACCCAGTACCTTAAAACTATTTGACTTATCCTTGTCATTATTTGCATAGAGTGTAAGTATCTCTACTAAACTATGATACACAAACGTTTCTGGCTAGAGGCGTACGACAGGGGATAGTGAATGGTTTACCCTTCCCGAATTCTACGCCACTGGTGGAATTGCTATTTTAACAAAATATTTCAATTCTCCCAATACTCTCTAGGTAAAAAATATACTCTTTATTCGTAACAATAAAGTCTTTAGTTTTCGAGATATTTGAAGTTGAAAATGAAACGGTACAGACATTTTGATTAAGGTATTGCGCTCTTTCATTTTGAACTTGAAATATCTCCAAAATTAATGATTTTATCGTTACAAATAAAGAGTTACATATACTTATTGTTTACAAAGGTAGTATTGGATTGGAGAATCTAAAAATCATGGTAAAATAGCAATTCCATTAGTGGCGTAGAATTTGGGAAGGGTCAACCATTATCTTTCCCCTGTACTCTTCTGGTAGTAGCCAGAAACGTTAATTTAACACAAATTAGTAGGGTGTAGAGTTTTTACACTTTTGGGGAAGTACGATAAGGATATCTCAAACACTTTTAAAGTACTGGGTACAAATAATGTTTAAATTTTTAAATGAAACATCCCTATTACATAAATACTTATTAGTTATTTGTATCCAGTACTTTAAAAGTATTAGACATATTCTTATCATACTTGACAGAAAGTATAAGTACTGTACACCCTACTAAAATATCTTAAATAAACATTTCTGGCTACTACCAGAGGTCCTTTTCAAATTCTAAGCCACTGGCGGAATTACTATTTTAATCAAATTTTTAGATTTTCCAACATTTTCTTTGTAAATAATATACTCTTCATCCGTACCGATAAAATCATTAGTTTTCGACATATTTGAAATTAAAAATGGAGGGACACAATATAAAAATTAAAATAGCAGTGCGGCTTCAATTTTAACTTGAAATATCTAGAGACCTAAAATGAGAGTGTATTATTTACATAAAAATTATCTATTGGAGAATCGAAATATTACGCTAAAATAGCAATTTCGCCAATGGCGTAGAATTTGGGAAGGGTAAACCAATCACTGTCCCCTGTCGTACGCCTCTGGTAGTAGCCAGAAACGTTTATAAATCATAATTTAGTAGAATGTATAGTACCTTCATTTTCTGCCAAGTATGACAAGGATATGTCAAACAGTTTTAAAGCACTGGGTAAAAATATTTATTACATTTTTAAATATAACACCCTGTAACTCAGTAACAAGACACATTTTATTTAGGTGATTTGGGTTAAATCTTAATATTTTGAGGTCTAAAATCTACAACTCAGAGATTAGACATTCTTAAGAGGAAACAGTACCGATCAACAGTCAGCGAAAACGCGTTCCAGGATTGCGGCTGTAATTTTAAATATTTTTTCGAGATATTTGGCACACGTATTCGTAATATAATAAAGAATGGCGATACAGAGCCCAATTTGAAAAATATATTAATATGTGGAAATTACTCTGTAAATAAATACAATATTAAAAAAACGAGCCTGTACCGCCATTAAGAAGAACAAAAAAATACACTTTCTTCAAATAAACTTTTTTATCCGACGCCTAGATTTTGTGTCATTTTGGAACTACTAAAATTTTTCATTTCATTAGTAGTTCCAAAATGACACAAAATCTAGGCTTTATTCTAGGTTTATTTGAAGAAAGTGTATTTTTTTGTTCTTCTTAATGGCGGTAGAGGCTCGTTTTTTTAATATTGTATTTAATTACAGAGTAATTTCCACATATTAATATATTTTTCAAATTGGGCTCTGTACCGCCATTCTTTATTATATTACGAATACTTGTGCCAAATATCTCGAAAAAATATTCAAAATTACAGCCGCAATCTTGGAACGCGTTTTGGCTACCTGTTGATCGCTACTGTATCACCTTAACGAATCACGCTGTATATGCCAAAAAATTAATATTTAAAAATAAGCATCGACCTGTTTCGGGATTTATTTCCAGAGTTGTCCATTTTTGGGAAAATGAATTGATTCTAACTCAAACGTCCTCACTGTACGTATACATAAATAACAACAATAAATAATTTAAATAGTCGAAGTAATGAAGCTTAAAATAGGACAAAACCTCGCAATTTTTACAGAATGGATCGATTTGCTTGAAAATTTGAGAGTAAGTAGTGGATAGTCCAAGGATCAAAATCTATATGATGCCGAAAGGCGCTTTTACCATGGGGGTGGTTGCCAACCCATGTCGGTGGTGAAAATTTTTTATTACATTTTGACCGCAAAAGTTGGTAAAAACATTCATTCTAAGCAAAAATGTTCTATACAGTGTGTCAATTTTAAAACTTACAATGGCTATATCTCACGAACAAAAGCTGATATCAAAAAATGCTTGAAACCGTTTCTAGGATAGTAGGGGGGAACTAAAATGACATGAAAGAGAACTCACCCCCATCAACCCCCTAGGCCCCACCCATCACAACCAAAAAAGTTTAAATTGCAAACCCCTACTTGTGATACATCATTGAAAAGGCTATAAAAAATGCTATTCAATGGTATAAATAATAATTATACAGGGTAAAGCAATAATTGTGAAACTTTGGCTTAAATGAAATATTTAATAAGGTTTTGTTGAATTACAAATTTATTTAAAATGTCAATTAAGTAAATATTTAATGTGAATTCCGTTGTTTGGTAAACAATAATACAGCCTATTTTCAAATTCTGCACGAAATTTAGCAAATGTTCTAGTAATAGGGCGACATGCTTGAGTAATTCTTTCTCGCAATTCCCCAAGTGAAGCAAGTTGAGTTTTATAAACAACTGATTTAGGGTAACCCCATAGAAAAAAGTAATATACTATCCTACTATAAAAAGTACTATCCAATGGTATAAATAATAATTATACAGGGTGTTAATATCAGCTGGCTTACTATGACTTTTGTATTTGTAATGCTATCTCCCGGACTATTATTTTAAATGGTAAGTGTCCGCTCGTACTCTTTTTTGTTAATTAAAACTTAATTTGCCATTTTTGCCTTAAATCAGTTGTTTATAAAACTTAACTTGCGTCACTTGGGAAATTGCGAGAAATAATTACTCAAGCATGTCGCCCTATTACTAGAAAAACATTTGTCAAATTTCGTGCAGAATTTGAAAATAGACTGTATTATTGTTTACAAAACAACGGAACCCACTTTGAACATTTACTTAATTGACATTTTTATCAAATTTGTAGTTCAACAAAACCTCATTAAATTTTTTATTTAAGCCAAAGTTTGACAATTATTGCTTCACCCTGTATAATTATTATTTATACCATTGGATAGCATTTTTATAGCCTTTTCAATGATGTATCACAAGTAGGGGTTTGCAATTTAAACTTTTTTGGTTGTGGTGGGTGGGGCCTAGGGGGTTGATGGGGGTGAGTTCTCTTTCATGTCATTTTAGTTCCCCCTTACTATCCTAGAAACGGTTTCAAGCATTTTTCGTTTTCAGCTTTTGTTCGTGAGATATAGCCATTGTAAGTTTTAAAATTGACACACTGTATATTTTTTTGATAAAATTAAAAGTTTTCGATTTATTCGCTATCGAAAGTGTTAGTTTTATATTAAAAAAATTAATGTTTTTAATCAGTTTTCTGCAAATAACTCAAAAACTTTTCGTTTTATCAAAACAATTTTGCTTAACAAAAATGTACCTTTTGAAAAATCAACAAAACCATTTTTTTAAATTTTCTTTAAGACCAATAGTAATCGAGCTATACTTTATTAGATGTTAGCTCTTCTTCGTCAAATGCTAAATATTGTAGTTTCAAAGTCAAAAGACGGGAAAACTATGCATTTTTCGAGAATGATTTGTTTAAACTAATTTGAAATATTTAAAAATATCTATCTCCAGAAATAAAATAAGTCTTTAGCTCAAAAATTAAGTAGCTTATAATGAAAAGAATGTCAGACAATATATTTTTCAGCGAAAATGTGATCGAAAGCAAACCCCTAATCACCACCCTGATTAAAATTAGTCATTGACCTTATTTCGTCTTCTTTATTTATGTATTATTAATAGGTTCTAGAAGTTCAACTGGTTTATAATGATTAGTTTTTAAAAAAATGGAGTCAAAAGCAAATATCAAATTTTTGAAGTTTGGTAAAAAATTCCCTTTTCTTCTAAATTGTAGTTTATTTAATTCCCAAGAACCTGGTTTGGAAAAAATTTTTCTACGGTAAAAATTGAGTGAGCTATTGACAATTAAATCTTGTAATAACATGCAAAAATCACCTTTACCAACCCTTTCAAAGTCACCACTTTTTGCGACTGAGGATTTTAAAAGGATTTAATATTAATACTCTTGTAAAAACCTACAAAATTATTTTTTAACAAACTTTCTAAGATAAAAAGTAAAAAGGTTACGGTAAAAAAATCAATATATATTAAAAAAAAAAGAAATACAATTGGAAGCATAATAATGTAAGTTAGATTTGCCTTTAGTCATTGGCCTTATTCATTCTTCTTTATTTATGTATTATTAATAGATTCTAGACGTTTGACTGGCTTAAAATAATTAGTTTTAAAAAAACAGGAGTTAAAAACGAATAACGAATTTTTGTAGCTTGGTAAAAAATGCCATTTTCTTCAGAATATAAAGATTAGCATCAGAGATACGAAAAAATGTTTCAATATAAAGTTGTAGGTTATTAAATTCCCTAGAACTTGGTTTAAAAAAATTTTTCTGCGGCAAAAATTGAGTGAATGGTAAATGAGTATATATCGAAAAACATTGATTTTTTCTGTATAAAACTCACACTTTCGATAGCGAATAAATCGAAAAGTATTAATTTTATCAAAAAAATGTATAAAACATTTTTTGCTTAGAATGAATGTTTTTATCAACTTTTGCAGTCAAAATATAATAAAAAATGTCCACCCCTAAGATGGGGTGGCAACCGCCCCCTGGCAAAAGCGCCTTTCGGCATCATATAGATTTTGATCCTTGAACTATCCACTACTTATTCTCAAATTTTCAAGCAAATCGATCCATTCTGTAAAAATTGCGAGGTGAAATGCTTCGGTTCCTGGACTAAAAGTAGCTATATAACTATTAAATGAAAATAATACTTTTATATTTTAGCCATGTCATTTTGAAGAAGATTGTACAACAAATATTCAAAGATTTTCAAACATGAGCTGCAAATTTCTGGACACGATTAAAGACGAAACGATTGAGTATTATTCAACACTTGAAGATGGTTTAAATGACCTTCAAAAAGGAGACGCCTGGGGAGCCATTCATGTAAAAAAAGGTTTTTCCGACGCAATTGTTGCTTCCTTAAGCTTAACTTATGATCCATATTATATACAATATGGGTATATCAACCAAATCCGAATTTGGATCCATCCTTTAAGTAAGTCTATTTAGGGTTTTCTATACAGGGTGTCCCCGAAAATAATGCGTTCCTTTAAGGTAAGTATATAATACACAATGTAGAACAAAAAAGTCCTATAACATTTTTGAAGTTATATTCCTTTAGGCGCGATTGAGAGTAAAATTTCATAATACTGCGCGCATGCGCACAGACAGTATGGCGTTTAGTTGCTAAATCGTTCAAGTTATGTACAAGTCCGTCTAATTTACTTACCGTTGCACGTCATTATCTACGCCAGAGATCTAAGTTGACATAGTTTCCAAAATATAAAAAAATCCTGAATCCAGTTTAAATCAGATACATCATATATTAATTATTGTAAACGTGGACTATACAACAAAACAAATTAATATTCCATGTAAATAAACAAAAACTTAAGAAATAGAGAACAAGAATTAAGTTATAATCTTTTAAGATTTGCAGTGCAAGCGTTTTTGCACTGCATTGTTAATAATTATTAAAAAACGGCTCCGAACTCTTGGGAGAAGCCGATAGGTTTCTTTGTATATGTCTACAATAACAACTAAAAAAGTTGTCAGATACCTCGATTATTCCAAGTCGTGCTAAAATTAGGTGAAATTTATATTTTTATAGTAGAGGATCTTTTTATAGCAAAGTAAATAATAAAAACAGTAAATATAATAGAACAGATACTTATAGTAAAGAATATAAACAAATATGAAGTGTTATCACCGCAACTGTCATATAAATATTACCAATTTATTCTAAAATGTTGTCACTTTCGTTCGATTACAGTTACAGTGTGTTCGAACAAATGTGCTTCATAAAAACGCTTTATAATCCATTTATACAAATACACCGGGGAAATAAGGCAAAAACTTTCGGGCAAAATGTTCGGGACACTTGAGCAGCCAGGTTGCAAATGGGTTTTTTGGGTACTATATACCTAATACATTAGGTTTGTTCTAGCATCAGTTTCAAACGATTTGAAACCATCAGCGAATAGTCGACCAGCGCGAGTAGAGGGGATAGCACTGGTGACTGTATTATCTATGTTCTCTCACTGACCAACTGTTTGCTGACGGTTTCTGACTAGTTTGACTGTTTGCTAGAACAAACCTAATATAAATACAAAAATGCCCGTCACAATTTGGACGAGAAATTTAGTTATTAACAAATAAGGGTCAAAAATGAGAGTTTTTTCGTTTAAATCGCTACAGGTAAAAATAGGGTAATTAAATGTCTTATTTATAATATTTTTATTTTAGTAGATGAGCCATGGTTAAAATAGCGTTTTTTGAATTTTGGTCCCATTATTTGTTGCTTCGGATACTGCAAAATAAAACTAAAATTTCGAAAATAAAAAATTTGCTATAACTTTTGCGAAAATGAATTTAGGACTTTCATATTGCACGAAAAGTTGAGTCAAACAGTCCATACAATGCACAAAAAATTTTAAGACGATGCGCCAATTAGTTTAAATTTTATTCAATTTGTTTATCCAAATGAGCTTTTTTTTCGCAATGTTATTGTTCAGAAAATAATAACGATAAAGCAATTCTGTGAAAACAACATGAAGGAAGAGTAGTCATAATTTCAACGCTTTTAAAAAAGTCATTAAAAAGTAATTTTTATCACTCAGAAAACATTTTACTAAAATATAGTCATTTTTGGCTTATAAACAATTTGAATAACTTTGTTAGTATTGACTGTAGGCTAAAACTACAATGGAATTTGAAAAACTGATATTTTTATACGAATTTTCAAAGATAAACTTTTCGCCTAGATTAATTACGGTAAAAGTTAGCCACTTTTTTTTTATTTAATTGACGGCTACATTGTTTATAACAATTAAGCAACCTAACTAGAGCCATTTTGAAGTTGAAGATATATAGGTTATGTGTAAAAGTTTAAGTAAACTTTGAACCTCAACAGAGTGGTTAATAAAGCTTTAAAAATGGCATCCGAACCGAATTAATTCGTGGGCGGTGGAGGAGAATTACTAAAATACGTCCACTCAAAAAATGAAACTGATTCTGCAAACATATGCTGCCATTAATATCGCTGGAACTTGTTGATGGATTTTGATCATAATTTTTTTAATTTGTATGTACTTGTAGTCTTATAGAATACGTTATGTACACACAACCCCACCTAACATTACAAAATGTTAGGGGGAACTCCCCTTATCACTCAGTGATATGAAAAATAGATTACGACCGATTCTAAGACCTACCAAATATACATATATATTTTCATAAAAATCGGTCAAGCGGTCTCGGAGGAGTATGGAACTAACACTGTGACAGGAGAATTTTATAGATGTAAATATATAAATGGCTATTAACAAATAGGGGTTGGTGATAGAAGATTGAAAATTAAGGGTTGTATGTACTTTTTAATTCTACATCATATAAAATTAAGGTAGATATGGTAGATATGGTCTCCGAGGTACCTGGTGCGCAGGGTGGGACTCGTCGCCTGGGACTACCGAATAATTCGCGGGACGATCGAATAATTCACAAAATGAAGATTGGATCGAGAAACTGAAAAATACTTGTTCAACATTTTTCAAAAATCTATCGAATGACACTAATCACGACACCCCAACTCCACCCTCTGGAGGTGGTGTGGGGGTAACTTTAAAATCTTAAATAGAGACTCCATTTGTTATTACAGATTTGGATTGCTTACGTAAAAGTAAACAACTTTTATTCAAGACCTTTTTTCGAATTGTGGATAGATGGCGCTATAATCGGAAAAAACGATTTTTTCGTGGTACCATAGGTCAATTATAAAAACGGTCTAAAAAACCAAAACATACGTGTTTAATATTTTTCAAGAACCTATCGAATAACATAAAACACGACCCTCCACTCCACCCAACGGAGGTGGGGTGGGGGTAACTTTAAAATCTTAAATAGGAGCCCCAATTTTTTTAATGCCGATTTGGATTACTTATGTGAAAATAAGTAACTTTTAGCTCTCGAATCGAATGCAAAAAGTTGCATGACGATTTATATTACTGCACAAAATTTCTAGGTTTTTGGCTTTTTAGTGCTTCGTTGCTTCGCCTATCTAAGTAATTTATCAAAAAGGAATTCTTACATTATTTCTTTGGATATTCTTTATTTTTTCAGGAGAATCAACTAAAATAGGACTTGGTGAGAAAGATCTGCAGCAACGATTTACGAAAGTAATAGAAAATCTTCTAAAAACTTGCAGAAAAAAGGGCAACAACATACCAGAATGGATGACAGAATTGACCAATGGCTTTTCAACGAAGGATATAAAATCAATTGCAGCTTTTCAAGATTTTAACAATATTACTAGCTATGTACAATACGCACCCCTAAGATAAGAGAAATCTTATATAATTTTAATAAATATGTCAAAAAAACCTCATAATTACATTAATTGTTTAACAATTATTGATCCTACTCTTATGTCCCTGTACTGTTTCAATAACCAATTCAGTGACTGTAATTTTTGGATGCTAAATAGTAGTTTTTTAATTAGTCGAGGAAATGAAGCAGAAAAAATGGCAAAACCTCGTAATTTTTTCGTCCAGCATCGATTTGTACAAAAATTTGGGATTGGGCTCATTGCACCCTCTAGTTCATTTTCTATATTGAGCCGTTGTACGCTTTTGGTTTTTTAAGGGTGAAAATTACCCCTAATTGTAAAAAATTATAAAATAACATTTTAAACCTTAATATTGTCAACATTTGGTTCTTATTAGTTACATAATGATTGTTTTATGCTTCAAGATATACTATCATAATATTTCAATCCTTAAAACAAACCTTGTTGGAGCTATATATAAAAAATGTACTTATCCTAAAAGAATAATTTCGGCTTATATCGATTTACATAAAAATTTGGGATTAGGATCATCTCACCCTGTACTTCATATTCTATATCGTGCTTAAGGGCGTTGATAATTTTTAGGGGTGTAAGCTACCCCTTATTGTCAAAAATTATATAAAAACATTGTAAACTATAATATGGGAAAACTTTGGTTTTGATTGGTTAAATAATGATTGTTTTATACTTTAGGATATAATATCATAATATTTAAACCCTTAAAATCCACCCTCAATAACATTACAGTTTTTATAAGTAGATATTTTAATATATCTATACAGAAAAAAAGTAGAATTAAAGAATTACAAAAACACTTATTTACACAAAAATACGAATTTACAAATATGTACAAATATAAATACAAATAGTTTTTTACTCATCTTCCAGTATACGAACCGGTTCTGTGGGATTATGTATACATTGAAAATTATCCATAAGCGAACTATCCGAATTTTTCAAAAAAAAAAATCGTTTTATAAACATAGCTCCTTTATTTTTGGCGATAAAAAGTTTTTTTAAAAGTAACTTTGTAGGATATTTGAAGAGTTATCAGACTGTTTAGATTAAATTCCATAAGATTCCTCAGTTTTTAATTAGGGTGGGTTTAAAGGGCTCCAATAAGGGGGTGTTTGCTCGCAAATAGAGGTTTTAAACAGCTATACCTCGCTAACTGTTCACTGTAATGAAAATCTATGCACAAGAGAATTTTAGTTATTAAAAAAGCTACAATTTAGTAGTCCATAATTTTTTTCGTATCTCCAGTATTTTCGAAGATATTTTGAAGTAAAAGGTGAAAAATGGGAAATTCCAAAAAATTAATTTTCCTTTTAACTCCAATTTTTATAAAATTAGGCCTTTTAAGTAGGTCAAACTTCTTGGGTGTATTGATAATACAAATATAAAAGGAATTACAGAAAGGTGATTTTATTATTAATTTTTGAGAGGTCTAACTGTATGCTTAATAGTATATTACTTTATGAGGCGGAGAAGCATGACTTTTCTTGACGCGCCCGATATTACGCGCCGAACGAAGTGAGGCGTGTAATAGAGGGCAAGTCAAGAAAAGTCGCTTCTTTGCCGAATAAAGTATACTATTTTTTCTTCAAACGTAGCAATTTTCAACCATAAATAGTACAATTCATAAGCTATTTTTACTCGAAATTAACTGTGACAACTATCAAATTCGTCTAGATGTTAGAAATTAAAATAATTAAGTCGTCGGTGGGATAAACCCTCATGATTCGCCAACATCGGGAATGATTGCTGAAAGTTGTGCTCGACCATCAGTATCATCAACAATTACCAATGCGTATCAAGAGTCAGGAACATTTTTGAAAATGCCTCATTAACTAATTGTACTTTTAATATTACTATAAATAAAAATGATGTTTAATTGTTGTTAACGACATTTGTAGTGTTGCTTTGTGACATGTTTCATATTGTTGCCATGACAACATTTTTCCCTCCGCCGTAAAGAAATGGAAAAAAAACTGCTGCCGGCGGAGACATCAAACTTTGACAGGATCAAGTTAGATAAGTAATGTCATCATTATTTGACGTTTGAAGAAAAAAAAAAGATTATTTAAGTTTTCCTCGAAAAATGCGAAGGTTTTCCGTTATTTTACTTTTAATATTTCAAATTATGCATTTGACGAAAAAAGCTAACTTTTAACATGCCGTATCTCGGTTTGTATTGGTCTTAAAGATATTACAGAAAAATAATTTGGTTTGTGTTACTAAAAGATACAATTTTGATATGTACAGTTTTTTTGATGAAATGCATATTTTTCGAGGTATTCACAAAAAATACTCTCGAAAAAGTCGATTTTTTCATCGAAAACTGTTACTTTCAAGCGCGAATAACTCGAAAAATATTAGTTTTACGAAGAAAATGTAAAAAACATTTTTTTCTTAGAATTACCTTTTATATCGATTTACATGGTTAAAATGTAATAAAAAATTCCCACCCCCGAGATGGGGTGGCAACCGCCCCCAAGGTTTTAGCGTACAGCGGCATGATATAGAAAATGATCCTTGGACTATTTCCTACCTTCTGTGAAAATTTCAAGTAAATCCATGCTGGACGAAAAAATTGCGAGCCAAAATCCTTCATTTCCTCGACTAAATGCTCCAGTCTAAGTAACATTACAATCTGTTCACTGATAGAACAATGAGTAACTTAATTCTAACCTAATTTAACTAAATTTTTCTAAGCTAAAATCTTAGTATAATTTTTTTAGGTTTTACATGTATCAGCCTATTATCGCCTATTTACACTACAATTAGCGTGTACACTACCTCATCATGCGCTTTCTATAAGCTCATATGGTTTAGTTCTCTTGAATCCTCTGGTCTTGTTCGAATGTTCGTATTGTCAAGTAGCCGGAAGGCCTCAACAGTCACGTGACGATGGAGCTCGTCTTCGTGGTACGGGCAAGTTTAGAGATAGTCTGTCTAACGGTATCGATCCCCAGACCTTTCTGGATTTTACTGCTTCTAATGTACCAAGGGGCATCTACGATGTTCCTTAGTAGGTTGTTCTGGAAGCGTTGAATTTTTTGTACATTAGTTTCGCTGACATACTCCCATAGTTGTATGCCATAACTCTAAATAGTCTTGAAGATTTGGTTGTAGAGTAGCACCTTATTATGAATTGATAATTTGGTGTCGCGTCCAAGCAATCAATTCGTTTTTAATTTTTGGGCTTTTTACCATTCTTAGTGTATTGTTCTCTACTTGACTCATTTTGGAATGAGAGAATATTTATCTGAGGGTCTTTTGAAAGAACTTTATGAGACCTTGACATTTCTATAGTCAATTTGTTCGATCTCCCCTTATCCTTCTATTTTACAAAGTAGTCACCAGGAAACTTTTCTGTTGGAATTTCTCACTATTTTGAAACAATTATCTTTGAACGCTAACATTAGTACCTCTTGAAATTGTTTGGCGGCAATGTTTAAGTTTGTTTTATGCATTATTGTCCCTTTTACCCTGCCTAAACAATATTCCACGTATGCTCTTCAATTTTGTTTACGCATGGTTAGAATATGCATGGTTATACGAACAAATCCAATAAGATGTAAATTGGAGCTGGAGGGTCAAATAACAGAACAAGTGATGGAGTTTAAATATCTAGGCATCACACTATCTCGCTACGTAAAGCTCGAAACAGAAGTGGAAGAAAAAGTGAATAAAGCAAACAGAGCCGTGCTATTTGATGCAAGTGCAAGTAATTAGTTTCAGAAATAAACATAATTATAGTCCATTTACTCACAGTTTTTGCTGTAAATTATAAAGAAAATGCCAAAGAAAAAAATACATTGTGCCAATGTGTACTTTTGTCTTGGGGTGGGTAGTAGCGGAGAGTAGATACAGTCCATATAAATAAGTCCATAGTAAAGTTGATTCCCTTTTTTTTTGGTAAAAAGAATCGGTAAAATTGCCCCCTAATTAGCATCCCAAATGAAATTAATCAGTACGGTTTCATTTAGGTAAGTCGGTGAATTAATAAAATCATAATTCTTGGAGGTAGTGTGGTAATTTCCCCAAGCTGTAACGGATCTTTTGACAATACTTGGTGTTAGTTGTTTTGCATGATATGTGGTCACTCCATTCATATCGAATATGGACATGGCTCCGTATATATGAGCCATAATGCAGCAAAATCCAAAATCATGTGGTCTACATTAAACACGTTTTCTTGGGAATATTTCTTGAGATTGTGTGCAGCTGTTCTAATAAGAAAGACCAACTACTTGATTCTTCGTGAAAGACTAACTTCTTCTAAAAAATACTCCCAATTTGATCGACGGTGATCAAGACAGATACTAGAGAAATAGGTAAACAATTTTGAGGGTAGACTATTTAATATAAGATGTAAAATGAGGTTGCCAGAAGCAGAAATCCATCTCGAAGGCATGGATGACGAAAAAGAGGAAGATAACAGCCCACACAGGAAGATGTCATTAAAGCAATATAAATATTAAAAGAAAAAACAAAGCTTCTGAAGCAGATGTCTGAAGAAATGCCTCTCAGCATTTAAAATACACCACAAAAAATCTGAATTGTTGTATAGGTAGACTAGTAAAACTGATTTGGAAGCAGGTAAAACTACCAGAAAACTGAAACGTAAGTATAATTGTATCTATTCACAAGAAATAAGATGAAACAATTTACTGGCCTACATTCTTTATAATGGACTATCGAGATATTGTGAAAACATAATAGGCAAATACTTACCAGTGTGGGTTTCGTAAAAAAAAAGTTAATTATCAATCAAATATTTCTTTGAAATCAAGCTTGTGGCATTGGTACTCAACATTTGTACCGTCGGAAAAATGAAAGAATACCCATGAACGAACATATAAAACACTGTATTTTCCTGTCACCGTGCCACAAAGAAAGAATACTAAAATAATTATTATTACATGTACTTGCGCTGGCCAATTTTTTGTGTGACACGGTGACAGAAAAATACAGCGTGTTTTATATGTTCGTTCATGGGTATTCTTTCATTTTTCCTACTGTATGTGGATTTTAGATGTGGCTGTGACAATGTAGACAGAAATGCACTATACAAAACCATGCTAGTATGGTAGAATTCAATATTCCATTCACCTAAAAATCCCCTTCTTTAAACCTGGAGGAGTAAACTAAAAAGATAGATTTACACCCAATAATATCACTAGGAAACTCACCAAATACATCTTATTTTTTGTTTGATCGTGTTGGTATTCGACGGTAATCCACAAATAATAAATTATACTACATAATACGTCGCTAAAGAGTTTTAAAAACAACTGTTTTTTATAAAATCAGATCAAAACCCTAAAAATTAAAAAACAACACAGAAAATACAAAAAATCGTCGACCAATTTAATTAGCCTATGAAATGCCAATAGTGTCAAAATTTCATAACAGTGGAGTAAACTTGCCTGAGGTTGGACCAATTACGAACAAAGACTAGGGTCCAGTACATTTAAATTACTCCTCCTAGTTTATAAACAGGGATACGTGAAATTGGTGAAAGAAACCTTCTCAAGAATCTAGTGTAAGGTTACGGTGAAGATTGAGGTAATAAGAACTTTCCAGACACAAATAGGAATTCGACAGGGAGATAGCATATCGTACCTTCTATTCAACATCTCACTAGAGAAAGTGATTAGAGAATCTGGATTAACTACAAGCGGAATCAATATTTAGGGGTGTACAGACACTATTTTAGGAGGATGACATCGATATTACAACAAGAAAAAAAGCAGACCTGGTCCAATCGTTCTCGGCACTAAAAATAGCAGCCAAATCCTAGACTTTTTAACTTCTTTAGTGGTTTTGTTTGGGATCATCCTACGTGAATTTTGTTGATGCCAGTATTATCTCCTGCATACTTCTTTTCTTTCTGATTTATCTGGGTATATGCCACATTTTAGATATTAGATTAAATTTTCTACGATTAAATGTATATGATTCAATTAAATTGTTTTTTGACTAGGAAAGTTTTGTGGTAGTTCTGATTTCTTTCATTATATATGGATTTTGAGCTGCTGAATCTGAATATGAGGTTTGCGAACAAAGTTTCTTGCTGGAATATTGAAAAAATCGCGAAAAAAGCGAAAAATTACACCATTTTCCGCTTTTTTGCTCAAATCTCGAAAACTATTAACTTTTAGTAAATGATCTGTTAACAGAAATTAAAGTACTTAAAGTTATCTACAAATATCACTGTTTACTTTTTTTTTCAGATAAACCGTTCGGTCTAAAGTACAAGTTGAAAATTGCCCATTTTTAACGGTCTCAGCAAAACCCACTTTTTACATTCCAAAAATTTTATTTTTTATTAGAATGCTGTCATTTGATAAATTTCTTCTAGTTTTCTGTACAAATAATAAATTTTAGTTCATAGGTATGGTATGTCTCTTGTGAGAGCTTCCTTGAGTCCATTCCGTCCTAAGAGGCCGGGAATGTCTCTACTTTCCCCTTAGAGCCACAGAAGATCAGGCACAGATGGAGTCACAGTTTCAGTTGATGTGAACATTTCCTTCGGATCTGTTATCTTGATTTCTGATAAACTTTGAGGTATTGTCCTTATAAAATTAATTAGTTGAACAGCTCCCTGACATCCATCAACCTAAGGCGTGGGTTTCTTTTTATCCGAGGAATGGATTGCTTAGGAGCTACCGCATGTTTTGGTGCAATACAAGAAATGCCACATATGACGTGAAAAGTTTGGTATTCGTTGATTTTATGTAGGTACGTTAAAATCAGCGTTATCGTACACCTGCTGTGTAAAGCACGACAGGTAAATTTTCTGCGGATCGCCTGCGAAATAGAGGAAACTACATCAACCTATTTTCTTGAGCCGTACTTTTTGTAGAGAAAACGGCCAACCCTGCAAGGAATGGTGAGACCAACTATCTGGGCCTTACTGCCGCTACAAGACCTTGAGCAAGCGCGTTGCTTATCTCGAAGTGTCAGCAATCGCAGGCGATCCGCAGAAAATTGACCAGCCGTGCTTTACACAACAGGTGTACGAAAACGCTGATTTTAACCCTTTCTATTCCAGGCCTTAATTTGCATGTTGGTCCCTCAATCCCAAAGGTTTTCTCATGATTAGAGACCCATTGCCTTATATATACGTCTCATGTAAATAAATAAATAAATAAATGACCAAAACATGTTTTTAATGAGTTTTTTTAACCAACTTAAAAGCTTTCTTTTCAAAAATAGTCATCAGAGAGCAAAACCAACTTGAAAAAATGTAACTAACTTAAAAAAAATAATGTAATGTAAATTAACATTAATAGTTTTCTTTTGTGCGACACTCCTCAAAACATGACACTACGCAAAGGCCGACTCCGCATCTTGCACACATGTATCTCGATTCGCTTCTTTTTTTCTGGTCTTTTCTGTGGTTACAAACGCTTCACCTTCTAGCAGCTACCTATAAGCGTTGCCACCAGTGCTACAATATAACAATATAGCATATATCTAGAAAATATGTGAACAAATATATACGGCAATGGGTCCGCATGACCTGTCGTAGGTACCAACATTTTGAGGCTTTGGAAACAATAATCTAACATTTTCGGACATATTTCTACGGAATTGGGACACCAATGAGTCTAAAATTTTATAAGCAACGCATATTTTCGGCTTTGGTAAATTGAGACCATAACACCTTGAACGTATATATACGGCGGCTGGAAATACAGACCCAATTTTTCAAAAACATATAGATGCAGCGTTGGGAGAGAAAGGGTTAACGTACATACAATCGACGGATACCACACTTTTTACGTCAAGGGTGGCATTTCTCGTATTGCACCAAAACATGCAATAGCTCATAACCAATCCATTCCTCGGCTAAAAACTAAACCCGCACCTGACGTTTGTGGAAGTCAGAGAGCTTTTCAACTAATACATTTTGAAAGGACAAAACCTCAAGGTTGATCAGAAATCAAGATCCGAAGGGAAGGTTCACACCAACTGAAACTGTAACTCCATCTGTGCCTGTTCTTCTGTGGCTCTTAGGGAAAAGCAGAGACATTCTCGGTATTTGGAATGTAAAATGTGGGTTTTGCCGGGACCGTTAAAAATTGGCAATTTACAACTTGCACTTTAGACCGAACGGTTCGTCTGAAAAAAAAATAAATAGTGATATTTGTAGATAATTTTAACTACTTTAATTTCTGCGGAAAAAAGCGGAAAGAAGCTGAAATATTTCGATTTTCTCACGATTTTTTCAATGTTCCGGCAAGAAATTTTGTCCGCATACGTCATATTCGGATTCAGCAGCCCAAAATCCATATATAATGAAAGAAATCAGAACTACCCCAAAAACTTTCCCACTAGGGAGCTCTTAGAGTACAAATTGACTGGAATCAATAATAGAAATAAAAAACCAAACGCCAGTTTATTTAAATGCTTAAAAAATACATAGGGTAGGTGGGGGCAAAATTACGCACGGGGCAAAGGTACGCACTTACATTTTTCAGTAATTTCTTATATGTTGGCGAGAACATCTTGTGGCATATGTTTGTACTACTCAGTAGCATTGGATGAAAAACTTTGGCGCAATCAGGGCGAACACAAAAAAAAATGAGGTAAAAATTATTTTTGTACCTTTTGATCTAATTTTTCTTAAAAATTGATTGATTCTAATTCTTAATCTTTCAAATTCAGATTATTATTGGTTAGGCAAGTTGAAAGTTTATTGTTAGAAGTCTTCTTCTACATGACCGTTTGAAGTTCATATGTGCATAGTTTCATATTGAGGTTAGATATATTATTGGTTGCCGGATGGGGCAAAAGTACTCACACAAACGGGGCAAAGGTACGCACCGCGAACGTTGAAATGGGGCAAACGTTCGCAGTGCGTACCTTTGCCCCACATGAGGTAGACTTGGCAAATGCATGTTTCAAGTCAATCTTCACAGTGAATGTGATGTTCAGCTTGATATTCTATCAGCTAATTTTGTCTCAATTGCAAAATGTCTTAAATCCGCAAAAGTACGCATGTGTGTACTTTTGCCCCATTGGGTGGAACAAAGGTACGCATTTACACTTTTTTTGCCTAATATGATTACAAAATGTATCAATTTCACTTTCATCTATATTCTGTGCCAATTCAAGCATTAGGAGATTCACTAGAGATGAAAATTTAGAAAATGCATACCTTTGCTCCCACCTACCCTAATTATTTTGTATAAATAAAAAACGGTTTATGTCAAAAATTAATCAGCTCTATATTTTTCATCTTCTAGTAGCCAGTCCCTTTTATTTACTAATTTTTCGTACCAATAGTTTATCAAATCTTCCAATTTTCCATCATTTCCACCATACTCTTCAGGTAAAATTTCTTTATCAACTATCTGATGAAGGCTCTCGATACCTTTAGTATGCACTCTGGTGCACCTCTTCATTTTCTCGCTCATGAAGCTTTTAAAAATATTTAAGATTACATTTAGGTAAGTCGGTGAATTAATAAAATCATAATTCTTGGAGGTAGTATGGTAATTTCCCCAAGCTGTAACGGATCTTTTGACAATACCAGGTGTTAGTTGTTTTGCATGGTACGCCGTTACTCCGTTCATATCGAATATGGATATGGCTCCGTATATATGAGCCATCTCAAATTCAAATAATGCAGCAATATCCAGAATCATGTGGTCTACCTTAAACACGTTTTCTTGGGAATGTTTCTTGGGATCATGTGCAGCTGTTCTAATCAGAAAAACAACTTGATTCTTATAGAGTTTCCTTAATGGAATAAATACTCCGACTTTGATGATTTCAGCTAGTTCTGGATTGGTGGGATCCCGATCTGTAAACCATTTTGCATTGTCTCGTCGTAAGTTGTAATAGTTGATGATTTTTGTTTTTGCTTCTTCTATGTTGAATTTGGATTGTCGCAAAAATGGCAAAATATACCTGAAACAAATAAACATATTATAATTATAAAATAGAAAATATTTTAATTTTAAGTATCTTGTGGCATAAGTACACACATAAAGGACCCCGCAGAAACCTTATGGGAAATGACTCTCTGTCAAATGTTCTGAAACTTTGGGTTCTGGTAGTCCTGATCCTTTGGAGTGAATACATAAGAGCATTGTTTAAGGACAACAGAAATAACATTGTCCAGGTAAATGGTGAAACGGGACCTGAAATCCTAAAATGTGAAGTAGAAATGGCACTTAGAAATTCCATAACTGGAAAGGCAAATGGACCCGATGAGGTTTCTACTGAATTACTAAGGGCCGGTTGTTCGAACGCTAATCAACAATGATCACTATCAAATATTTAATTACTGTCACCAACTGTCAACGTCAACTTTGATTGGGTTGCTGAAAACATAATTGATTATAATCATGAGATTAGTTAATCAATTAACATAACAATTATTAACATAATTGATTAACTAATTTCATAATTGTAATCCATAATTATGTTTTCATCAACCCAAACAAAGTTGACATTGACAGTTGGTGAGAGTAATTAAATATTTGATAATGGTCGTTTTTGATTAGCGTTCGAACAACCGGCCCTTAAGCTCTTGAATGATGAATCAATAGGTATAATATTGCACTTATTTAACACAGTATACAATACTGGTATTATTATACCTCAAGAGTGGCTGCTGTCTACACTCGTTACACTGCCAAACAAGTCCAATGCAAAAGAATGTTCAGAACATCGAACAATATCTTTAATGAGCCATATACTAAAGATGTTTCTAAAAATCATCCACAACCGAGTTTATCAAAAGTTGGAGTCAGATATTAGTAATACACAGATGGGGTTCAGAAAAGGACTAGGTACTCGAGAAGCTCTCTTCGGTTTGAATGTTCTTACACAAAGATGCTTAGACGTTAATCAAGAAGTACATGCATGTTTTATCGATTTTGAAAAAGCGTTTGACAGAGTACGCCACGATAGGCTAAGAGACATTATTGAAAGGAAAGACATAGATAATAAAGATCTGCGAATAATTCTCAACTTATATTGGAATCAGAAAGCTAACATCAAAATAGAAAATGAGATATCAAAAGCAATAGAAATACGTAGAGGACTAAGACAGGGATGCATTTTGTCACCACTTCTATTTAATGTATATAGTGAAAGCATCTGTCAGGAAGTCCTTTTGCAAGCAAATGAAGGAATCGTAATCAATGGAGAGGTTGTAAATAATATTCGATACGTGGACGACACTGTACTAGTTGCAAGAACAGTAGAAGAATTACAACGATTACTTACAAACATAAATATTGCTTGCAACAATTATGGCATAAACATTAATATCAAAAAAACCAAGTATATGGTCTTCAGTAAAATCATGACACAACCAGCACATATTATTATAAACGGCATTCAAATTGAAAAAGTATCAAGTTACAAATACTTGGGAACTTTAATAAACGAAACTGAAGACCAAAACAATGAAATAAAAAGACGTATCGAAATTGCCAGGGCCACCTTCATAAAGATGAGAAAATTCTTCTGCAACAGAGATATAAGCATCCCTCTACGATTAAAAATGCTAAGAGGCTACGTATTTAACACGCTATTATACGGTGTAGAGGCCTGGACTCTCAAACAGAACAACATAAAAAATATTGAAAGTTTCGAGATGTGGTGCTACCGTCGAATGCTAAAGATAAGTTGGGTTGAAAGAATCACAAATCTTGAAGTAATACGAAGGATAGGAAGAGGCCCAGAAATTTTGTTAACGATAAAACGAAGAAAACTCGAGTATTTTGGTCACCTGATGAGAGGTCATAAATACGCATTACTTCAAAATATTATGCAAGGAAAAATAGAAAGAAAACGGAATCCAGGCCGTAGAAGAATGTCGTGATTGCGGAATTTGAGAGAGTGGTTTGGCTGCACCACTAATGAACTTTTTAGGTCAGCTGTAAACAAAGTCAGGGTAGCCTTGATGATGTCCAGTCTCCGATGGGAGTGGCACAAGAAGAAGAAGAAGAAGTCCTTGATGTGTAGAACAAATGACTCAATGAGCGCGTTGCTCCAAAAAATCATGGTTTTAAGATATAAGCCTCTGAAGTTATAAGTACAGTGAGGACGTTTGAGTGGGACTAAATTAATTTTCTCGAGAACCCAAAATCCACGAGGAAAATAAAATTCCTGTAGCTGGCTGTATACCATAAATCACAAAAAATACAAGATCCTTTGTAAAAGGTATATTTAAAATACCCCAATAAGGGTTACATCACAAAACAAAACGTTTTCGGATTAATAAGTAATCCATCATCAGTGTTAAGCCCTAAAATAGTAAGTATAACCTAATTAATAATAGAAAATGTGATAAAAGTTGACTAAGGTTAAGAATTGACACAGGCCATACTTACAATAGCATGCATGCGTGAGCCACCAAAAAGTTATGGGTGAAAACCCTTTGAAAGTTGTAAGATGTTAAATGATACTACATATTATTGATAATGATGATCGATGTTGCAAATATTCCTGGATATAACCCAGGGCAACACAGGACTCTAACCCACGTGGATATGATTTGCAAGGAATGAACCTTACATATTGAAAATTGAGTGTCAACTGAACTGACAGGTAAAAGAACTTCAGAAATATATCAGTGACAGATTAGATTATCAATGCAACGTTATGAACTATTTTGTTACTTCAGCCAATGAAATTTAAAGTTTATGTCGATGTTAAAATAAAACATTATCAAATATCCATATATTGGTGTTAAAATTATATAAAATTATATAGTTAAAGTTGTGTAATATTTGACGATTAAACGGATTAAACATATGAATATGTCAATAATTGATAAATAGGTACTACGAGTTATGCAGTCAGCAACACATTAATCTTGTAATGGTGATATACTTAGAATTTTTTTTTTGAAAGGCCTATTACGCAATGCGTCTAGGATATCAGAATTTGTTTAATATGTACAAAATGTACAATTCTAAGATAATGATTAAGGTGTGAGTGTTTTGGTGACTGATAATTTGATCTAAGTTGTTGAGTACAGATGAACTTGAAAAATTAGAAAGTGATGGTATATTTCGTTTGGCTGAAGAAATTTTGTAGTTATGTGCGAAAGAGAATGATCCTAAAAACACTTGATAAGACTGATAACCCAAGAGACTCAACCACAGACCGACCCAAAACGAATGGATGAATAATGAAGAAGGGTGTAGGATCAGGGTGGGAGGATGTGGAGATAAACAATGTAATAAATAAAACGAATAATGTAGAAGTCTGTCTAAATTACTGTAGAAGTGAAAAATAAGAATATGGAATGATAAAATGTAAATAAAATGTATTGAGAGTTTGAAGTAGGATGTTGGGTATAGAAAATTTGTATAGAAATAAAATAGGTTGGATGATAGTGAAAGTCTGATGATAAACATAAGATGAGAGTATATACAGCGTGTCTACTTAAGTTGGAAACATATGGGAAACTTTTTTATTATTAATTTTACGAAAAAAAGTTATTCTTTATAAAAAGTTCTGCATGCCCCAAAACCTAAGATTCAATCATCAGATATCAAATTTTCTCAATATTATACGAGGTATGTCAAAAAATATGAATTTCGGTCAAGGGTTAAGTACCTTTATTTCTCTCAATATCGAAAATTCTTATGATAAAAAGTTGTTTTGAATTAAAAACTAAGATCAAATATGCAATTACATGCTTTTAATTGAAAAAAAAAAAATTTCTCAAATTTATGGATACCCAACATCGTTTTTAATTATTACAAATATGATAACTCGTTTATTATTCATTTTACGAAAAAAAGTTAAGTTCTTCATAAAAAGCTTTGCATGGCCTAAACTCTAAGACACAGCCATGATATATCAACTTTTATTAATTTTATACCAGGTGTGTCAAAAAATATGAAATTCGCTCAAGATCATAGTACCTTTATATTTCACAATATTTCAATTAGAAGGATGTAATTGCATATTGAAACATAGTTTTTAATTCTAAACAACTTTTTTAATAATCGTTTTCAATATTGTGAAAAATAAAGGTACTTTACTCTTGAGTGAAATTCATATTTTTTGACATACCTCGTATAAAATTAATAAAATGTGACATCTGATGGTTGCATTTTCGGTATTAAGACATACAGAGCTTTTTATAATGAATACCTTTTTATCGTAAAAGTAATAATAAAAGAGTTATCGTATGTGTAATAAATAAAAACAAAGTTAGTATCAATAAATTTAAGAAAAATTTGGAAAATATTTTTTTCTAATTAGAAGCATGTAATTGCATATTTGATCTTAGTTTTTATTTCCAAACAACTTTTCATAATAGGAATTTTCGATATTGAGAGAAATAAAGGTACTTTACTCTTGAACGAAGTTCATATTTTTTGACATACCTCGAATAATATTGACAAAATTTGATATCTGATGATTGAATTTTAGGTTTTAGAGCATGCAGAACTTTTTATAAAGAATAACTTTTTTTCGTAAAATGAATAACAAAAAAGTTTCCCATATGTTTCCAACTTAAGTAGACACGCTGTAGATGATATGTGTTATGAAAAAGTTGTCGGTGTAGAAGTTGAAAATCTCGATTAAAAGAAACATGGCGATTAACACAATTAGGACTTTTCGGCTTCTCTTTAACTATTTCTAAGTCCTCATACAGGTCCAATCTTAGGAAGTTTTTTTGAGAGATGTTATGTAACAATGAGATGTCTTCTGGGATGTTGAGAGTATGTTTATTTTGTATGAGATGTTGTGAGAAAGTTGAAGTGTTCTCTCTTTTAGTATGTTCTAAAGAACGAGAAGCTAGTGATCTACAAGTTCTACTACCTATATATTATGTAGCATCACAATTGGAGCATTGTAATCTATAGACTCCACTACGATTCATATAGTTAATAGGGTCTTTAGAATTGGTAAGACACTGTCCTAGATTATTTGATACTTTAAAAGAAATGTGAGTGTTATCAACTGCTCTTTTAAGAAGGTATCTGATATCACCGGAAAGACGTTCATGATGATACGGTAGGGAAGCATAGATGGGTTTAATGGTCAAGTCTCTGGGGAAAGCAGTCTCTCTCAAGACTCTAAGGTGTCTTTTTTGGATGAGTTTGTTTATAAGATTAGGGTCGTAACCGTTGTTAAATGCTATTTGACGGAGAATATTGAGTTCTTTATTATAGTTAGATGGAGATAATGGAATTGTCTCTAGTCGGTGCACATAACTGTGAAAGGCTGCATATTTATGTGACATTGGGTGATGAGAGGATAACGGTATGACATGATCAGTCTGTGTAGGTTTCCTATAGATACTGAAATCGAAATGGTCGTTTAATCTGGAAATGGTAAGGTCAAGAAAATTAATTAATTGGGAAGACTCTAGTTCCATAGTGAACTTGATGTTTGGGTGAATTTGATTAATTTTAGAAAGTAATAGATCAGCTGATTCAGAATTACCTGAAATAAGGACTAAAATGTCGTCAACATATCGAAACCAATGTAGTATTTCAGGGATTTTTATGATAAGTGTGGATTCTAAATGATCCATAAAAATATCAGCTAGAAGAGGAGACAAACAACTGCCCATAGCTAGGCCATCAGGTTGTCTGTAAAAAGTATTATTAAATACAAAGAAGTCTTGAGCTACATAGACAAAATTGTAGTAATTGAATAATGGAATTGGTGGTAGAAATAGTGATAGAGTTGGCTCTTAGAAGAGAGTGTACCAGATTAATAGTTTCTTGTTTAGGAACAGAAGTGAAAAGGTTGCTAACATCGAATGAAAGCATAGTAATGTTGGGACGAAGATTTATTTGTTGGAGATTGTTGACAAGATGACTAGTATTTTTGACTGAAAAACGAGGGGTGAAGTTCGTCAAATTGTTGATGAGGTTCAAAATGAATTTTGAGAGAATAGAGACTGGAGTCTTTATGAAACTAACAACTGGACGAATGGGGATGCCCTCTTTATGTATCTTAGGTAAACCGTACAGTCTGGGTGTCAGCGGATTGCTTGATATTTTATAGTAAAGAGCAAACTGTTCTGAAAAGAATTCTGCAAAAAGTTTCAGGTTGTCTTTAAGTTTGTTCATGAACTTTTTCGAAGGGTCTTCAGTTTTATTCTATCTTTTTGTCTTCTATTTTTTTTTCTCGAGAACGGGTGACTCTGGAAATAAATTAAGAATCAGATCGATTTTTATTTTTAAATTATAATTTTTTGGCATATATATCATACTAGTGACATCATCCATCTGGGCGTGATGACACAATCGATGATTTTTTTTAAATAAGAATAGGGGTCGTGTGATAGCTCATTTGAAAGTTTATTAAACTCTCTGTTCATTAATATAAACTCTAATATAATTATTTATACAGGACGCCCAAATTTATTTTATTAAATTGATTGAGACAAAAAGAAGAATGTATATAATTTATTTAATTCGAAGTACATTTTACTGTTGTCCGAAAACAGGAAAAAATGTTTATATGATAAATAAATATTGTTTTTCGCTTAAATTCAATATTAAAGCTGCCACCCACATGCCTCTTAGCAGTTTGAATATTTAATTTAAGCGAAAAGTAATGTTTTTTTTTCAAATTAACATTTTTTTCTGTTTTCTGACAGCAGTAAAACGTATTTCGAATTAAATAAATTATATACATTCTTCTTTTTGTCTCAACTAATTTCATTCAAAAATTTTTTTGGGCACCCTGTATAAATAATTATGTTAATATCTATATCAGTGAATAGAGAATTGAATAACCTTTCAAATGAGCTGTCACACGACCTCTATCCTTATTTGAAAAAATCATCGATTGCGTCATCACGCCCAGATGGATGACGTCACTAGTATGATATATATGCTAAAAAATTATAACTTAAAAATAAAAATTGACCTGATTCATAATTTATCTCCAGATTCGCCCATTCTCGAGAAAATGAATTTATTCCAAATCAAAAGTCCTCACTGTACCTGTACCTATAACTTCAGAGGCTTATATCTTGAAACCATGATTTTTTGGAGCTACGTGCCAATTGAGTCTTTTGTTCTACAAATCAAGGACTACCAGAATCCAAAGTTTCAGAGCATTTGACAGAGAGCCATTTCCCATAAGGTTTCTGCGGGGTCCTTTCGTATAGTGATAAAACGCTTAGTGAACTGCGCTGTAACAAAAAGTATCGCAGATAACCTGTAAATTTAAATCGTTGTCGACATATACTTCATATTTCTTCGTTAGAGGCCGCGCTAGTAAAGCACGACAAGCTGATGGAAATATTAACCAATATTCTAATAGACACCTATGATTTAAGAATTATCAGCAGTCTGTATTGGAATCAAACATCGTCTATTCGGACAGAGGCAGGAGAATCCGACGATATCAAAATCAAACGTGGTGTCTGTCAGAGATGTATACCATCACCACTGCTGTTTTAACATAATATACTCTGAGGAAATATGTATTTTAAAAGCCGAAATTCGAATTAACGGAGAAGGTATCAATAACATAAAATACGCAGACGACACGGTGGTATTCGTTGACAGTTCTGAAGCCCTCCAGGAGTTAATGAATAGAATCACAGAGATAAGGCAGAGATAGGACTTTTAATAGATACTAAGAAAATAAAATGTTTGATGATCTGTAAAAAGGAACAGGAGTTTGGACGAATCAGTGTGAACTGTCAACAAATAGAAAGAGTAAAAACATACACCTATCTTGGTACGAACATCAATAAAAATTGGGACCATTCCCTAGAAATCAAATGTAGGATAGAGAAAACAAGATCTGCATTTCAAAAAATGGTTAAGCTATTCAAATGCCATGATATATCAATACCCATAAAAATCAGGTTACTACGATGTTATATCTTTCCAATACTGTTTTACGTAGTTGAGTCGTAGACTCTCACAGACGCAACCTGCAAGAATTCTGAAGCTTTCGGAATGTGACTTTATTCTAGAATCTCAAAGATATCGTGAAACGACCACGTTACTAATCAGTAAAGCTCGGATTATAGGCAAAATACCTTTTTTTGCCTATTTTGCCTATTATAATATTGTTTTTTGCACTTTTTGCCTTTTTTCGTAAATTCCGCCTATTTGTGCCTTTTTTAAAATTTCATGGTACTACCCATGATATTATTCTATTACTATCTCCGTTTAGCGAACAGACGGAGTAATCAAGTGAATAAATCATAATATTTCTTCAAAATACCTTAACGCACGGCCTTGTACACAATACCGATAACACCAATTACCGAATACCTTGTTATCGGTATTGTGTAGAAGGCCGTGCGTTAAGGTATTTTGAAGAAATATTGTGAGTTATTCACGTGATTACTCCGTCTGTTGGGTAGACGGAGTTTAAACCATTCTATAATACAATTTTGGGTCAATAATAAAATATCAATGGTTTGTTTATATAACAGATTTCTAGGAAAATGTACCTGATCGAGACTTGAGGGTTAACTATTTGGAAATCCCTAAGCTTTATTAGTTTATTATCAGTTGTACAGTCGGCTACTGTATCAGAGTTTAGTCACAAATTGCTATATCCTAGTTTAGTTTTGTTGCGTATACCGAAAAGCAAAGAACACGTTTTAAAACGTTTTAGACATTTGTGTGAAAAGATGACATCTAAATTAAGGCTATGGATCGCACCTTATTCGGAACTTTCTCTAGAAGGAGATGGAGCATTTTGTAAACCATGCGGCAAATCGGTAAGTTTTATTTTTTATCTTTTTTCTCGTCCCACAACATAACTAAATTCTAAAGCGGTTTTCACACAAACATTTGTGTGAAAAGATGACATCTAAATTAAGGCTATGGATCGCACCTTATTCGGAACTTTCTCTAGAAGGAGATGGAGCATTTTGTAAACCATGCGGCAAATCGGTAAGTTTTATTTTTTCTCTTTTTTCTCGTCCCACAACATAACTAAATTCTAAAGCGGTTTTAGAATTCTAATTATTTTTTTTTAAATTCTCAGATTTCAAGTAGAAAAAAGTACTTTATTGACCAGTATTGTGGAACCCCACTTCATAAACCTAATTTGGAAAAATTAAATTCCTCTAAATTAGCCCAAATATCTCTGCGGGATAGTTAAAGCAGTTCAAAAAAAAGGAGGAAGACGCATTTAAATTTGATTTATGCCAGATAATGATTGCATCCAACATTCCTCTATACAAAGTTAATAACCCTAGTTTTAAATTCTTTTTCGAAAAATATCTTAATAAATCCTTACCGGACGAGAGTACATTAAGAAAACATACTGTAGAAAAATGTTATGTGGAATGTATTTCAAAAATTAAGCGGGAGTTAGAGGGCAATTTTTTGTATATTATCGTGGATGAAACGACAGATGTATGCGGCAGGTATATAGCTAATTTAATGATTGGAATTTTGAAAGAAAACTTTGCGAGAAAACCTTATTTAGTTGCCGTTAAAGAATTGGAAAAAACAAACAATTTAACAATAAGTCGATTTATACAAGATAGTTTAACAAACCTCTTTTTACCCAACCCTATACCAGTGAATAAAATAGTTTTAATGCTTTCAGATGCTGCGGCATATATGTTAAAAGCTGCTGTTAATTTAAAGATTTTTTATCCTAATTTAATTCATTGCACTTGTGTAGCCCACGGAGTAAATAGAATTGCTAAAGAAATAAGAAATCTGTTTCCGTTGGTAAATAATTTTATAAATTTTATGAAAAAAGTTTTTGTAAAGGCTCCGTTGAGGGTGCAAATATATAAAGAAAGACTTCCCGGTGTCCCTTTGCCACCTAAACCAGTAATTACAAGGTGGGGAACCTGGCTCGAAGCAGTTTTTTTACTTTGAACACTGCAATGAAATAGAATTAGTTATGCCAGAATTTGATGATGATATTTCCGAAGCCATTCGAGAAGCAAAAAAAAATATTAAAAAATCCCAAATTGAAACAGGAACTCGCTTGTATCAATGACAATTATAAATTAAAAGTTACCACAATTACCTTATTAGAAAAACAGGAGATAAATTTATGTGAGTCAGTAAAATTAATAGATAATTTAAAGACGAAAATTAAATCGGCACATGGAAGTAACGGTAAATTAATTTAAAAAAAAATGAAATATGTTTTCGACAAGAATGAAGGTTTTTCGTTTTTACCTAATGTTGCTAAAGTTTTGAATGGGACATTTTCCGACGAATTACAAATTATGCCAGATTTATTATCCGCTCTGAAATATGCTCCAATTACATCTGTCGATGTCGAACGTTTGTTTTCAATGTACAAATTAATTTTAAGTGATCGAAGACATAGTTTTAAGACCGAAAATATTGAAAAACATTTAGTTGTTTCTATTAATTAGTGCCCTAATTTGTGTCCTTTGAGTGTTTTGTTTGTATTTTAATGTTAAGCAGATGCGAATAGGACACACAGACAATATTATTAGTGTCTGTTTTTAGTTAGTTAGCACAGATCTTTTGTTTGGTAAAGACGAAATACAACGTTCGATCCTTTATCGTGATTTTCATTGTAAAAAACCCTAAACCCTCTTAGATTAATTATTATTAGTAACATACATATATTAGGTGTTCGGCTACCCAATATATTATGTAATAAGTCGTCACCCATCGTGGCGCTTGTACGTTTTAATACAGGGTGTCCAGAAAATCTACCGACAAACGAAGACAGGAGATACCTCAGATAATTTTAAGACATTATAAGCCAATTCATCTAGTCCGAAAATGCTTCCTAAAGGAGCTAGAGCTCTTTGAAGATGGTGTCTTGCAATTAGTTTTTCTTAAATGCCTCCAGAACGCTTCTATTTAGAAAAATGAGAAATGGTACGCATATTTATCTTCCAAAGGTAAATCGATTCCATCTATTGCGTATTTATAGTGCCGGTCATAGGCGTCCGTTTTGGGTAGGGTAACGGTTATTTTATCGGATAACTTTTATGTCTTTAACTTTTAAGTATTTTTTGATACTGGATTATTAAATTGTGAGGTATTCTAGTACTAAAAAGTGCTCTTGCTTTATGTCGGTAGGACACACCGTTTTCAAGAAAAATCGATTTGATAATTTCTCGTTTTTTGAATTTTCAAAAAATAAAAAAAAACATTTAAAAAAGCGAAATCTGGTACGTTTATTTATATTCCAGAGATAAATTGATTTTATTAATTGCGAATTTCTAGTACCGGTCATATGCGTCCGTTTTGGGTAGGTCTACACTTGTTATTTTATCGCATAACTTATTTGTGTTTAATTTTTAAGCATTTTTGACTCTAGATTATTAAATTATGAGTTATTCTAGTACTAAAAGTTACACTTGCTATAAGTTGGTAAAATACACCGTCTTTTTTTGAAAATGTTTTTCATTTTTTTTTCAAATTCAAAAAACGAAAAATTTTCTAATTGATTTTTCTGTAAAACGGTGTGTCCTACCGAATTAAAACAAGAGTAACTTTTAGTACTAGAATACCTCAGAATTTAATATTCTAGTATCAAAAATGCTTAAAAGTTAAAGCCGAAAAAAGTATGCTATAAAATAACCGCTGCCCTACCCAAAACGGACGCCTATGACCGGTACTAGAAATTGGCAATATATGGAATCGATTTATCTCTGCAAATAAATATGCGTACCAATTTTCGTTTTTCTAAATAGAAGCGTTCTGGAGGTATTTAAGAAAAACTAATTACAAGACGCCATCTTCAAAGAGCTGTAGCTCCCTTAGGAAGCATTTTAGGACTAGATGAATTGGGTTAAAATGTCTTAAAATTATCTGAGGAATCTCCTGTCTTCGTTTGTCGGTAGAGTTTCTGGACACCCTGTATATAAATATTTATCTTAAACCATCCCATCTAACGAACCTGTTTATCGTACAGAAAATGAAACTGAAACTGGTAGTATCAGTGACTGCAAAAAAATAATACTTAACATATTTTATTACATATAGCTAAAAGTTTATTTATATTACCGCTGGCTACCATGTGCACATTGGACAATGGACTGAATGGACTCTAATATTTACTATTTATTATTTTATCGATTTTTAATTATGACTACATAAATAGATACGTACTAAAATTTTATAGCACTAAAATCATATTGTTAACCAATTATGGGATATATGAAGCTCTTTCACATTTAAAAATCATTTGGGGATCCTTCGTAAACACGGAATAGGCATTTTTCATAAGTCTATAATCCTTAAGTAATTCCATAATCGATAACATAAAATGCATACAAAAGAACATAAACATATCAAAATCAGTATATTTAGGGCTAGATTTGGCTACTCGTGGATTTTTGGGGTCGCTGAAAATGAATACGTCATCCGAACCGACCCCCCAAGGCACCTCCTGTCCAGGGTTACTGCTAAGGCACGTCAACTTCTGGAGTATCGATTTTTGGCACTAAATTGATGCAAACAGACCACCCGTGAGTTCTTGGTGTCGCTAACATAAATACCTTATCAGAACCAACCCCCGGAGCACCTGGTGCTAACCTGGTTTTCGGCACTAAATTTATGTATAGTATATTAAGTATGGAGAACGGTAAGGGTTTTATACCGATCGAAGACAATTGTTTGGAGGAGGAGCGGATCGACGACTCCAATTATTGTCTGAGATCGGTTACCCTTAACGTTCGAGATGCTTATAACGTTTTTGTACGATTGATACCATTATAAATTATAAAATTAAACATTTTCGTCATATTGACTAGTTTCATCCATTTTATCAAGATAGATATTTTGGTTGTTAGGTAGTAACTAGGGTGCATAACAACAATGGAGAATTGAGTTTTTATTTAGTTGTCAATAATTTTAAGTACAATTTTGATTATTATAAATTAAAATATGAGCGAAAGTGAATTTGAAGAAATTGAACGGGCTTGGGAAGAAGGGTGTTCCGCAATTATTCCCGAAAAATTCAAAATCCGTTATCAAACTACCTACCAAAGTTTTAAAAAATGGTGCAAAAAAGGCAAGAATTTAAGAATCGAAGAAAAGACTCTATTGGCATATTTCGTTCAAAGACATAAGCAGTTGAAAGCTCCTGGAAGCCTCTGGGCAGAATATTCAATGATTAAATCCACCGTTTTTCTTTATGATGGCATTGATATTTCCAAGTTTTCAACTTTGATCGCGTATTTGAAGAGAAAAAATGTTGGCTATAGGCCTAAGAAGTTTCAATATTGGACTTGTTTGTGAGACCTGTTTGTAAACACACGTTTTATAATTTACGGTCGATTTAAACAAATTACCGCTAAATAAAAGCCTTTTAATAGTTAAGTTTTACTAGTGCAGTGACATAAAATACCAAGAACAGCAACTGTGAGTAAATTTTTAATATTAACTGCATCCAGACGATTTTTGTTAGGCTGATTGAGGTTAGATATCAGATACACAAGACTGAAAAGTAATTAGCTAGTAAAAACTCGCCTAGCGAAATAAAGAATTTTTAACAACAAAAGGCAGGGTCGGCCTGGGAAAAATGTTTTGGACAATAATTATATTTAACAAAATAACTTAGCAAATTTGAATATTTTAAATAAAATGTCACAACCAACATTTACAAATCAATCTTCATCCACCAACACTCACCCAGATAATAATTTAAATAATATGAATACCTCCAACACATCTTATGCAAGCACTGTCTCAAAAAATATCTACAAGTATCCTAACAAAGACCAGGCACTTATCTTCGGCTCCATTCAGGGAGCAAAACTTCAAGATTATCTTCTCCAATTGGGACCTCTGGTAAAACCAATAAACATCATTTTCTGTAGCAGAATTTCACACAACAGAATATGTGTTTATCTAACCAATAAATCACTGGTTGATGAGTTTTTAGCTAATCATGGTCAAATTGTTGTCAATAATGAAGTCATCAAAGCAAGACGTCTAATTTCACCAGCAGACAGACTAGTATTATCGAATGTAAGCCCAACGATCCCACACGAAACTCTTGTAACCTTACTGGAAAATATTGGATTAAAATTAGTTTCTCCAATAAACTTTCTTAGAATAGGTGCATCAAATCCAGAATACCAACACATACTCAGCTTCAGAAGACAGGTGTATATCGCTCCTTCCCCAGATATTACCATACCCGAATTCTTAGAAATAACACATGATAATCTATCATATCATATCTTTTTAGCCCTAGACAGTCAACGCTGCTTCACCTGCAAAGTATTGGGTCATGTTGCATCCCAATGCCCTTCGGGCAATATTAACCCACATTCCCAACAAGCATCACAACCCACACATAATGTTCCAATATCTCAACCGGATGAAACATCTCCTAATGACTTAAACTCCCACTCAATAAATAATATTCTACCCGAAAGTTCCTCAGTAGTAGAAAATTGTGCAAAAGTCGCCAATACTGCTTTGATCACATCCAATCTGGTAACAAATCCAGATCACACTGCTCAATCTGAAAATATCCCAACCTCGGACAAAACTACTAAGTCAACAACTTCATCCGCAACAAAACGAACAGCTGAAGATATGACCCCAGCCACTCCAGAAGAACAAATGCCACCCAATACTTCTACCTTCTCTCTGCCCCAAACAGTCGTTCAGAAAAACAAAAAACCCAAATCTAATACATTAGATCAAGAAATAGAACTTACTGAATCTATTATAAATTATATCGACTCCCATTCTCCTCCCTTCATAATCAACAGCCATCAGCTTAAACAGCTCCTAGAAAATACATACGGATCGAGGGATGTTCTTAGCATTGCGGAAGACTTCACAGAAGATATTCCAAAACTAATAGATATGTTAGAAGAACTTCATCCTCACGCAAACACTAAGAAACTAAAAACTCGTGTCACAAGGCTAAAAAAGAAATTACTAAAGCAATCCCAAGATGTAAGTGATACCCAATCTGATATCTCAAATACATCTCAAGATACCCAATAAATACATTCGAGTCATTACTCCAGTGGAACTTAAATGGGTACTATACCCGTTTAAATATGCTACAGCATATCATAGCCCTCCATTCTCTGGACATATTGTGTCTACAAGAAACTCACTTCCGAGACGAAAATGTCCACAAAATGAGGGGATACAATGAATTCGTTAAAAACCGAAATGTACAAGTTGCGAGTGGCGGCGTAGCCATTTACGTCTCAAAGAATCTACAAGCAACACAAATTAGAATAAATACAAACCTAGAAGCGATAGCCGTAAAAATTAAAGCACAATTAAATTACACCATCTGCAACATATACATTCCTCCTGACCATTATTTAATTGAGGATGAACTGGAGTCTCTAGTTAATCAACTTCCAACTCCTTTCATTCTTCTAGGAGATTTTAATGCCCACAATTACTCCTGGGGTTCTCAAAAAACAGACAGAAGGGGACGAATTCTATCAAACATATTCAACACCATGAACATAAGTTTACTGAATGATGGCAGCAATACTAGATTCAATATAGCTACTGGCAATTCTTCTTGCATCGATCTTTCATTATGTAGCCCAACTATTAGTCCTTACCTTGAATGGAGAGTTATGGATGACTTACTAGGCAGTGACCACTTTCCTATAAAATTAACGAATTCAACTATAAAAGACAAAATATCAAACGGAGATAGTATCCATCAGAAATGGAAAATAAAGAAAGCCGACTGGAGCTCTTTCTCAAAAACCATTGAGAATAACATATACAAAATTAATGAGTGGAAGGACGCAAATACAGCAGTAACTCAACTTAACGAAATAATCATAAAAGCCGCTGAATTTTCAATAGGAAAAACAAAACATATCAAGAAATTTAAACCTGTGCCTTGGTGGAATGACGAATGTGCCGAAGCAATACAAAACAGCAAATCTGCTCTAAATAGATGTAGGAGGGAGAAAACCGCAACAAGTATAATTGAATACAAAAAACATAGGGCAAAAGCAAGATATATTACCAACAAAAGTAAAAAAGAGTCATGGAAGAAGTTCGTAGGAAGCATAAACAGAAACACTACAATATCATCGGCATGGAGGAAGATACAAGCTATTTATGGAAACAAAACTTACCATGTCATTAAAGCATTAGATTATGACGGCAAACGAATAAACCAAACAAAAGAAATAGGTGAAGCATTCGCAGACTATTATCATAAGCTTTCCATAAACAGAAATATAACTAATGATAACACTGCCCTCCCTACGGAATTCAAAGAGCTGGAAAACCTTAATTCTCTAAACAAACCACTGACAAAAGAAGAAATGGAGGAATCTCTCTCATCACTAAAAGACAGTTCTTCTGGTCCCGATGACATCCCTCCAGTTTTTCTAAAAAATCTCCCAGAAACGGCGAAACAAATCCTGCTTAATATCTTTAATCACATGTGGAATAATAGTGACTTCCCCTTAATCTGGAAGAAAGCAACAATCATCCCCATACTTAAATCTAACAAATCTTCACTCTTGCCTGAATCTTACAGGCCAATCTCCCTAACCTGCTCCATGAGTAAATTGCTAGAAAAAATAATCAACAAGAGACTAATATGGTTTTTGGAAACTCACAAATTATTAATTCCCGAACAATCCGGATTTAGACCATCTAGAAGCACACTTGATAACATTATTGACCTAGAAAGTCATATTCACGAAGCATTTGCTACTAAAGATAAATGTCTAGCAATTTATTTTGACATTAATAAAGCCTTTGATTCTACATGCCATAAAATCATCCTAAATAAACTACATCACTGGGGATTGAAAGGCAATATAATAAATTTCATACGCAATTTTTTATCTCAAAGAGAATTCCAAGTCCGAATTTCTGGAACAATATCATCAACCAAGAAACAATTAAACGGCACTCCACAAGGATCAATTCTCAGCCCAACTTTATTTTTAATTGCTATGAATGATGTCTTAAAAGATTTAAAGAAACCAGTTGTAGCCAGACTTTACGCAGATGACATGATCGTGTTTATCAAGGGAAAATGTCTTAGCACCATGGCTCAAAGCCTTCAGCAATGCATAACATCCTTCGAACGTTGGTCTATAATGTCTGGGTACAATTTCTCCCCAAACAAAACAAATTGCATATTATTCTCAAAAAGAAACATACCAGAGCAGTATCGACCATCAATATTCCTATACAACCAGAAACTAAGCTATGCTCCACACATAAATTTTCTGGGCATGATATTCGACGAACGCCTGTCGTGGAAAAATCATATTAAAACAATAACTCTTTCTTGTCAAAAGGGCTTAAATTTATTAAGATGTTTAGCAAACAAGGCTTGGGGATCTGATGGTCTAATGCTGCTAAAAATATACAGAAGCCTTATTCGATCGAAAATTGATTATGGATGTATTGCATACACATCTGCTCGCCCTTCAATATTAAAATGCTTAGATACTATACACAACACCGCAATAAGAATAATTCTAGGGGCTTACAGGACAACGCCTGTAGAAAGCCTATACTGCGAACTGGGCGAACCAGCTCTATCTTTCAGACGACAAATTCTTAGTTTATCCTATGCCTCTAGAATAGCATCAATACCATCAATTCCTGCTCACAAAAACACGTTCTGTAATCGTTTCAAATCAACTTTTCAACATAGCACCTCTCCACCACCCTTTTATGTTAGAATTCACCGGTATATATCAACGTTAAATCTCCAAAATTTCCCCAGAACGTGGTTAATGAATGAACACAGCATTCCTCCATGGATTATCAGAATCCCACATGTAAACACCCAATTGACGAAATATAATAAATACGATACCAATCCACGTCTTATATATCAAAATTATAAACAAATAGTCGCAAAATATAAAAATTATACCCACTTATTCACTGATTCGTCTAAGTCTTCCCAAGGTGTAGGAGCAGCAGTATACATAAACAATGAAACCAAATATTTATTTAAGCTTCCCAGCTCCTACAGCATCTTAAATGGTGAACTTTATGCCATATTACAAGCGTTGAAGCACATTTCCAATGCACAAACCAAACACTCCTTAATAATATCTGACTCACTCAATTCACTGAGACTCATACAACAAACCTTCACGAAAAATCCTATAGTCATATTAATCAAAGAAATATTACACAGTCTGCATCAAACAGACTCAAAAATAGTTTTTCTATGGGTTCCCTCTCATTCTGGAATCGAGGGAAATGAAAACGCTGATCGTTGGGCTTACACAGCTGCGCAATTACCAACATTGGCAGAACAATCAATTCCAGCCGCAGATACAAAACAATTACTAAAATCAATGACTCTCAATTTATGGAGTGAAAAATGGAAAACATCCACGAGCAAGTTAAGAGACGTTAAAGAAGATACTGGTCCATGGAATCCACATACAACCAACAGATCGAACCAAGTCATCTTATCTCGTCTTCGGTTAGGACACTGTAAACTTACTCATGAGCATCTCATTACCCATACCGAAGCACCAAAATGCAGAAGGTGTAATATACCAGTATCAGTAAAACATGTGCTAACAGAATGTGATGAATTTGCCGCTTACAAACAATTTATATCTGGTTATTCAAACAATATGAAAGACATTCTTAACCTACAAACCGAATGTAAACCTCTTTTTCAATTCCTGAATAAATGTAACCTAGCAAGTAAGATTTAATTGTACACAATTTCATACTTTTGTAAACTTATTAATTGTATTCTCGTTACCCCGCTGATGACCTTCGTGGTTAATGCGGTTATTTCTAAATAAAAAAAAAAAAAGTTTCAATATTAATAAATAATTCGTTAGTTTTCTTTATTCTTTCAAAAAATAAATTAAAATTAAGAGATTTTTTAACTCGACGGTAAGTGAATTACTTACCATTTTACTGACGTAAAATCTGTCACGGTAAACAGTCAAAAATGATCAATCGTGCAAAAAATATATTACTCGTAGTTTTGGCGATACTGTCTATCATGTACAGTTGATAGACAACTCCACCGTTATAAATGCTCATGCCAGTGACACTACCGAAAACGAAGAGGAATTGCTCGCCGAAGATGAAAATGAATATGATGAATCAAAAAATAAAATTATCTTTTACATTCTGTTTTATCAGAGTCAGAGGCCTTCACCTACGTTTCTTTCAGCAATAAAAGACCCCCGAGTATTTTGCTTGCATTGATTTGCAGCAGTAACCCTGGATACTAGGTGCTCAGAGGATCAGTTGGTATGATGTCATATTCGTATTCAGCAACCCCAAAACCCGTACATAAACTTACAACCTTACATTTGATGATGACTAGAGTTCGGATTTAAAAGTATAAAGAAACATTGCATTATTACACAAAAATGCATGAAAATAAATTTTGACGCATATAAATTTTGACATACCTACCATTTTTTACGAAAATTATCATAAAAGATATTAGGCTATGTATGTAGTAATTTCTAAGCTTAGCTCTGGAACTAGTAACTACCAACATATTAACCCTTATCCGGGCAAGGTGGGTCCAACGGGTCCGAGACGCCAATTCTTTTATCATAAACTGATAATAAAAATTATTGAATTTTATGCATCACTGAATTTATTTAGAAGTATGTTTTCATCAACCTAGTCATGAGCTATTCAAAATATTCATTATCGTTTTTGAAATTATTGCGTCGAAATAATTTTGTCACGTAAAGGGGCAACACGGGCCCGTTGGACCCTATTTGTATTTATACCTAAAGTATTTATTACAGAAGTAAATCTGGCAGTCAGGTAATGTTTTTGTGGATTATCTAAACGACATTTATGATTTCGGAAATCCAATAATAAAGTCTAAACGTGTAACAAACAATGTAAGCATTTCTTTGATATGAACGTCAATGAGATGCTTACAATACGTGCAGCTTGTATATATTCTAAATTAATTTTAAAAACTGATAATCATTGTTGAAATGCAATAATATTGTTAGGTACCTATACATATTTTGAAATAAATAATGCATCTGCTATCAGTCGTTTGATATCGATGTTAATGTCGACAACTAAGCTCCAAAAATTATTATATTAAATTACAGTGAAAGAAGATAGTGCAAATAAAATGTCCCGAAAACCATGATTAGCTGCAGAACTGCAAGATATTGTTAATAATTTATGGGATTCCGATGATGAAGAATCTCCTGAAATCGGTGGCATTGAAAGTGACTCTGAAGTTGAAGATCATCTTTCAGAAGCAAGTGAAGAGGATGATCAGCAAGTAGTATTGAGTGATAATAAAGAAGAATGTGTTTTAATCATTTTGTAAAGATTATTTTTGTCGGTAATATGATTATATTACGGATATAATAATTATAAATAATATATATTATATATTTAATAATAATTAAATATATAATAATTTTTATAATACATGAGCTGCTAATTACCATGATCTTTCCTCAGAAGGGTTTTCACACAATAATGAAAGGCAACAATACCGTAATCTTTTTCCAGGGTATCCGTAAACATCAACCCCTCTTTTCAAATAAAATGGCCTGGTAGATTTACAAAAGATTTTATTTATTTATTAATTACGTCTTCATTTGACTGCAAATGTTTATTACTTGCGAATAAATAATATTTTTTCTACAAAATTTTCTTGCATTTCATTATTTTGTGCAAATCTTTCAAGTAGATCGCATCCTCGAGGTAGACCGCATACTATAGTAGCACCTTTTTTATGTCCATTAAGCTAGAATGACCATTTCATAAGGGAGCCATGAGACACACCCCATATTTTTTTGCTATTATATATTTTTTATGCCATATTATTTTGCATAAAGAAAGTAGATAGAGTTACTTCCGGTGGCCTATTTTATTGCTAATGAATTGCTAATTTATTAAGCAAAACAAAAATTTATTGCTTCATCCCCTTCAGAGAAACAGGTGGCCATTCCAGCATACTATTAAGCTAGAATGGCCAACATTCATATATCCGGAACGAAAGTAGATAGAGAGTTGCTTCCGGTGGCCTATTTTATTACTAATTAATTGCTAATTTATTACGCAAAACAAAAATTGATTACTTCGTACCCTTCAGGGAAACAGGTGGCCATTCCAGCTTAATATTAAGCTAGAATGGCCAACATTCATATATCCGGAACGAAAGTAGAGAGGGAGTTGCTTCTGGTAGCCTATTTTATTGCTAATTTGCTAATTTATTACACAAAACAAAAACTTATTGCTTCAACCCCTTTAGAGAAACAGGTGGCCATTCCAGCTTAATATTAAGCTAGAATAGCCAACATTCATATTTCCGGATCGAAAGTAGATATAGGGTAGCTTCCGGCGGCATATTTTATTGCCAATTAATTGCTGAAAGATTGAGTATACAAGAATTTACAAACTCACCCCCTCCAACCCCTACGGTTATCATCGTTCCACGGATTTCACAGAGTGAAAATAATCAGTTTAAAAACTTAAAACCAAGTGGGTATTTTTTTCTAATTAACTGCTGCAGGTCTACGCCAAAAACCAATTTTTTGCTTCATCCCCTAACGAGAAACAATGGCTACTGCGGTTTAATTCTTAAGCTACAATACCCAACACTCCTATTTCAGGAACGAAAGCAGATAGAGGGTCGTTTCCAGCGGCATGTTTTATTGCTAATTAATTTCTGAACGATATGGTATACAACAATTTACAAATTCACCCCCTCCAACCCCCACCGTTGTCATCATTCCCCGCATTTCACAGAAAGTCAAAAGTAGTAGATTAAAAACCTATGACCAAGTGGGTATTTTTTTCCTAAGCAACTGTTGCAGAAATACGCCAAAAACGATTGTATTGCTTCATCCCCTAACGAGCAACAATGGCTACTGCGGTTGAATACTTAAACTACAACACTCAATTCTCCTGTTTCAGTAACGAAAGCAGATAGAAAGTCGCTTCCGGCGGCCCATTTTATTGCTAATTAATTGCTTATTTATTACGCAAATTACAAATTTATAGCTTCAACCCCTTCAGAGAAACAGGTGGCTATTCCAGCTTAATATTAAGCTACAAGAGCCAACATTCATATTTTTGTAACGAAAGTAGATAGAGAATAGCTTCCGGTGGTATGTTTTATTGCTAATTAATTGCTGAAAGATTGGATATACCAGAATTTACAAACTCACCCCATCCAACCCCTACCATTATCATCGCTCAACGGATGTCAAAGAAAGTGAAAATTACCAGTTTAAAAACCTAAGACAAAGGGGGTATTTTTTTCCTAAGCAACTGCTGCAGGTCTACGCCAAAATCGATTTTATCGCTTCATCCCCTAACTAGCAACAATGGCTACTGCGGTTGAATGCTTAAGCTACAACAATCAATTATCCTATTTCAGTAACGAAAGCAGATAGAGGGTCGCTTCCAGCGACCTATTTTATTGCTAATTAATTGCTAATATATTATGCAAATTACAAATTTATAGCTTCAACCCCTTCAGAGAAACAAGTGGCTATTCCAGCTTAATATTAAGCTAGAACAGCTAACATTCATATTTCCGGAATGAAAGTAGATAGAGGGTAGCTTCGGGCGGTATATTTTATTGCTAGTTAATTTCTAAAAGATTGGGTATACAATAATTTACAAACTCAACCCCTTCAATCACTACCGTTATCATCATTCCCCGCAATCCACAAAAAGCGAAAATAACCAATTTAAAGACCTAAAACCAAGTGGGTATTTTCTGCTTTAATTGTTACAGGTCTAAGCCAAAAATGAATGTTTTTCTTCATCCCCTAACGAGACGCAATGGCTACTGCGGTTTAATACTTAAGGTTACAATACCCAATAGTCCTATTTCAGGAAAGAAAGCAGATAGTGGGTCGGTTCTGGCGGCATATTTTATTTCTAATTAATTGCTGAAAGGAGGAGTATACCAGAATTTGTAAACTCACCCCCACCAACCCCTACCATTATCATCGTTCCCCGGATTTCACAAAGAGTGAAAATAACCAGTTTAAAACTTAAAACCAAGTTGGTATTTTTTCTAATTAATTAACTTCTGCAGGTCTACGCCAAAAACGAATTTTTTGCTTTATCCCCTAACGAGCAACAATGGCTACTGCGGTTTAATACTTAAGCTACAATACCCAACACTCCTATTTCAGGAACGAAAGCAGATAGAGGGTCGCTTCCAGCGGCATATTTTATTGCTAGTTGATTGCTGAAAGATGTTGTATACAACAATTAACAAACTCACCCCCCAACCCTTATCGTTATCATTCCCCGGATTTCACAGAAAGTGAAAATTACCAGTTAAAACCTAAGACCAAGTGGGTATTTTTTTTCCTAAGTAACTGCTGCAGGTCTACCCCAAAAACGATTTTTTTGCTTCATCCCCTGAAGGGCAAAAATGGCTACTGCGGTTGAATACTTAAGTTACAACACTCTACCCTCCTATTTCAGGGACGAAACCAGATAGCTGGTCGCTTCTGGCTGCCTATTTTATGGCTAATTTATTACGCAAAATAAAAATTTATTGCTTCAACCCCTTCAGAGAAACAGGTGAATGTTCCAGCTTAATATTAAGCTAGAATAGCCAACATGCATATATCCGGAACGAAAGTAGATAGAGAGTAGCTTCCGGTGGCCTTTTTTGTTGCTGATTAATTGCTAATCTATTACGCAAAATAAAAATGTTTTGCTTCGATGATTTACTAGAAAAATCATTTTTCGTTAAAGAAACAAAAAAATAGCGCCCACATTATTAAGGTACATTAAAGATAAAATAAATTAAAATTAAATAAACAACAAACCTATACAGAAGTAAAAACTTCAAATTGTATTTTGGTATAAAATAGTTTATTTAAAACTTCTAAAAGTCATCCACATGGATTGCAAAACGTTTTCGTTCTGAACAGAACATCTTCAGTGCATTCCGCAAAGTAGTTGTAACTAGCACACCAATGAAGGTGGTAACTTCAAAATATATGGCTTACATTATACCTTATGATAAAATATTATGACTACAAGTCGATGTTACTAGATTAAAATATGTATGTGCCTAAAGAGCAACATGCTTCCCTGCTCGAAAAAACTAGGTACTTGCCATTTGAATTAGCACAGACCAACAGCTAATTCAAATGGCAAGTACCTAGTTTTTTCGAGCAGGGAAGCATGTTGCTCTTTAGGCACATACATATTTTAATCTAGTAACATCGACTTGTAGTCATAATATTTTATCATAAGGTATAATGTAAGCCATATATTTTGAAGTTACCACCTTCATTGGTGTGCTAGTTACAACTACTTTGCGGAATGCACTGAAGATGTTCTGTTCAGAACGAAAACGTTTTGCAATCCATGTGGATGACTTTTAGAAGTTTTAAATAAACTATTTTATACCAAAATACAATTTGAAGTTTTTACTTCTGTATAGGTTTTTTTAAACTATGGTATACAGCCAACTATTGGGATTTTTCCATTGATTTTAAATAAACAACACTTACTTTAATTTTTTGGTGCCTATGCTTAAATTCTTTCGCAGCTTATTATTAGCACGCATAAATGCAAAAATTATGGTCAACTCTCTTAGTATATTCGTCTTTTAAGGACGTTGCATACTTTATTTGAAATGTAGAGATTTTAGAGAATCTGCCAATATTACCATTTAGTAATTAAAAAACGATATACAAAATCTGAGCATTGGTTGTGTCACGTGCTACAGATATGTGATAATGGATTTCGACATTTTAACATGGACTCTAAAGTATAAAAAACTCTACAAATCAATATTGGACTGTACAAATATTCTTAATGAGCATTTAAGAAAATTATAAATGAAATATGAGTGTTGGGTAATGTGGGTTTATTATAAAACTGCAGTAGCCATTCTTGCTCGTAAGAGGATGAAGCAAAAAATTCATCTTTGGCGTAGACCTGCAGCAATTAAGTAGCAAAAAATGCACACTTGATTTAAACCTCTAAACTGGTTATTTTCACATTTTGTGAAATTAAGGGGATGAAAATAACAGTAGGGTTTGGAGAGGGAGTGCCTGTAAATGCCTCTATACCCCACCTTTCAGTAATTAATTGACAATAAAATATAGCGCCGCAAGCGACTCTTTATCTACTTTCGTTCCTGAAACATTGGTGTTGGGTATTGTAGCTTAAGTATTAAACCGCAGTAGCCATTGTTGCTCGTTACGGGGATGAAGCAAACAATTCATTCAAAAAATATCCATTTGTTTTAGGTCTTTAAACTGGTTATTTTCACTTTTTGTGGATTCCGGGGAATGATGATAACGGTAGGGGTTGAAGGGGGTGAGTTTGTAAATTCTTGTATACCCAATCTTTCAGCAATTAATTAGCAATAAAATATGCCGCCGGAAGCTACCCTCTATCTACATTTGTTCCGGAAATCTGAATGTTGGCTATTCTAGTTTAATATTAAGCTGGAATAGCCACCTGTTTCTATGAAGGGGTTGAAGCAATAAATTTTTATTTTGCGTAATAAATTAGCAATTAATCAGCAACAAAAAAGGCCACCGGAAGCAACTCTCTATCTACTTTTGTTCCGGATATATGCATGTTGGCTATTCGAGCTTTATATAAAGCTGGAATAGTCACCTTTTTCTCTGAAGGGGTTGAAGCAATAAATTTTTATTTTGCGTAATAAATTAGCCATAAAATAGGCCGCCAGAAGTGACCAGCTATCTGCTTTCGTCCCTGAAATAGGAAGGTAGAATGTTGTAGCTTAAGTATTCAACCGCAGTAACCATTGTTGCCCTTCAGGGGATGAAGCAAAAAAATCGTTTTTGGAGTAGACCTGCAGCAGTTACTTAGGAAAAAAATACCCACTTGGTCTTAGGTTTTAACTGGTAATTTTCACTTTCTGTGAAATCCGGGGAATGATAACGATAGGGGTTGGGGGGTGAGTTTGTCAATTGTTGTATACAACATCTTTCAGAAATTAACTAGAATAAAATATGCCGCTGGAAGCGACCTTTTGTCTGCTTTCGTTCCTGAAATAGGAGTGTTGGGTATTGTAGCTTAAGTATTAAACCGCAGTAGCCATTGTTGCTCGTTAGGGGATAAAGCAAAAAATTCGTTTTGGCGTAGACCTTCAGAAGATAATTAATTAGAAAAAATACCCACTTGGTTTTAAGTCTTTAAACTGGTTATTTTCACTCTTTGTGAAATCCGGGGAACGATGATAATGGTAGGGGTTGGAGGGGGTGAGCTTACAAATTCTGATATACTCCTCCTTTCAGCAATTAATTAGAAATAAAATATGCCACCAGAACCGACCCTCTATCTGCTTTCTTTCCTGAAATAGGACAGTTGGGTATTGTAACCTTAAGTATTAAACCGCAGTAGCCATTGTGGCTCGTTAGGGGATGAAGAAAAACATTCGTTTTTGGCTTAGACCTGTAACAATTAAACAAAACTTACCCACTTGGTTTTAGGTCTTTAAATTGGTTATTTTCACTTTTTGTGGATTCCGGGGAATGATGATAACGGTAGGGGTTGAAGGGGTTGAGTTTGTAAATTATTGTATACCCAATCTTTTAGAAATTAACTAGCAATAAAATATACCGCCCGAAGCTACCCTCTATCTACTTTCGTTCCGGAAATATGAATGTTGGCTATTCTAGCTTAATATTAAGCTGGAATGGCCAACTGTTTCTCTGAAGGCGCTGAAGCTATAAATTTGTAATTTGCATAATAAATTAGCAATTAATTAGCAATAGAATAGGCCGCTGGAAGCGACCCTCTATGTGCTTTCGTTACTGAAATAGGAGAATTGATTTTTGTAGCTTAAGCATTCAACCGCAGTAGCCATTGTTGCTGGTTAGGTGATAAAGCGATAAAATCGATTTTGGCGCAGACCTGCAGCAGTTGCTTAGGAAAAAATTACCCACTTGGTCTTGGGTTTTTAAACTGGTAATTTTCATTTTCTGTGAAATCCGTTGAGCGATGATAATAGTAGGGGTTGCAGGGGGTGAGTTTGTAAATTCTGGTATACCCAAGCTTTCGGCAATTAATTAGCAATAATATATACCGCCGGAAGCTACTCTCTATCTACTTTCGTTCCAGAAATATGAATGATGGCTCTTCTAGCTTAATATTAAGCTGGACTAGCCACCTCTTTCTCTGAAGGGGTTGAAGCTATAAATTTGCAATTTGCGTAATAAATAAGCAATTAATTAACAATAAAATAGGCCGCCGGAAGCGACCCTCTATGTGCTTTCATTACTGACACAGGAGAATTGAGTGTTGTAGTTTAGGTATTCAACCGCAGTAGCCATTGTTACTCGTTAGGGGATGAAGCAATACAATATTTTTTGGCGTAGACCTGCAGCAGTTGCTTAGGAAAAAAATACCCACTTGGTCATAGGTTTTTTAACTAGTAATTTTGACTTTCTGTGAAATCCGGGGAATGATGACAACGGTGGGGGTTGGAGGGGGTGAATTTGTAAATTGTTGTATACCATATCTTTCAGAAATTAATTAGCAATAAAATATGCCGCCGGAAGCTATCCTATATTTACTTTCGTTCCGGAAATATAAATGTTGGCTATTCTAACTTTATATTAAGCTGGAATGGCCACCTGTTTCTCTGAAGGGGATGAAGCAATAAGTTTTTGTTTTACGTAATAAATTAGCAATTAATTAGCAATAAAATAGGCCACCGGAAGCAACTCTCTATCTACTTCCGTTCCGGATATATGAATGTTGGCCATTGTAGCTTAATATTAAGCTGGAATGGCCATCTGTTTCTCTGAAGGTGATGAAGCAATAAATTTTTAATTTGCGTAATTAATTAGCAATAAAATAGCAAAAAATATGGGGTGTGTCTCATGGCTCCCTTATGAAATGATCATTCTAGCTTAATAGACATTTAATCTAGACAAATTAAATTTAACTGTAATAAAAACTCAAAAGAGAATATTAGAAATATATTGGTAAATATGAATAGTATATTCAAGAACTGTGGTGGGCCCAACAGACCCGAGTTGCCCGGTTACGTAAGTAAAATGTGTTGCCCGGATAAAGGTTAAACATTTAGAAATAAATTAGATTAAACAAAATAAAATATATAACTGCAGTACCTATTAGAACTTTAGAAATAAGTTAGAATAAACAAAAAATATAGATAACTACAAAAATGCTTTAACCTAAATTTTATCGATACACCTTAGTTGAAGAAAAATATATCATTTTTGATTAAAGCATAAAATAACTAAATATTCCTTTATATGTCCCATAGTAAATTTTCGGCACCTGTCCTTTAAAATATTTTTATAAGTCGAAAAGCTTCTTTCAGCGTCAACAGTGCATACTTTTATTTTGCCTCTACTGCCGGATCCATATTATGTCTTCCACGTGTTCTCCATTTAATATTGAAAATATTTTCTTCATCTTATGAAATCGTTCAGTATTTGTTACATAATATATCTTTGAGTTTTGTTAATAGTATATGACCAATTTTTCCAGGGATACCTTCCATCTTTTTATTTAAACTGTGGATTTTTTGGATGGACTCAACTAATGATATTGGCTACTTTTCCAACTATTTTATTCTTTCAACAACATTTTTCTGGTTATATGTATAGCATGTTTTATGTTATTCAACAGATGTCAGTAAACATCAAAGAATATAAAACATTGTCGTAAAACCACACCGCGACTGATCTACACTTAAAAACATGTTGTTATTGAAACATTTCTCTTATCTGACATAGTACGCGAGCAGCAACCGTCGCCGGAGTCATATCGCCTTATGGATGATTTTGCTAAATTTTTCTTTGCTTTGTTCACGTAGGGTTATTTACGCGATGGAATGGTTGAAAGAACGATTACTCATTTAATTGAGCTATTTCGTGAGCACCGAGTACTATGGGATTGCTACGGGATGAGCTACATTTATGGATTTTAAAAACAGAAATAAAAAACACGGCGCATGGACTGAAATAGCCGTAGAAGTGAAAATAGATACAGAAACTGTAACTAAAACTCATGCATATACACCTCTAACTCAAACTAACAAACGAAAAGCAGTAGATACGAAATCTGAAGAACCTTAAGCGATAATGAAACAATTATCAAGTAACATGAAAAAGCGACATAACTGTGATATGTATGGTGAATATGTAGCAACCTCCTTGCGGAACCTTAACAGCAAATCGGTGCAAATCAACGCCAAATTTGACATAAATAATATTCTCTATAGAGCAGAGTGTTCAGACATAGAACCTGTAACATTCACTTAACTCAACAGGCACTCAATTCACAGGCAATAATACATCTGAGCCTTTCTCCATTCCGTCCACTACACCTGCATCCGCTACTTCTCCAGGTACACCAATTCAAACAGACACTGACACTCAATCGTGCACAGATGCAGAAGATAATACTGAGGAATTAAATTTTACAATTAAATGTTCCTCTCTGGAACAATGAATATAAAGTTTAGAAAATATACTTACTTTTATTCTCCCTTAAACAGCAATGAGAGCGTCAAAAACTACTGGCACAACATTCGAAATACTTTCTTAGAAAATTTAAATAAATAGCTTAAATCAAAAATGAATAAACCATTTTCAATGTCGTTGCAACACGAAAATACAGCCGCATCATTATTATAGTTCAATCAGAGAGTGCAGCAAGCACCTCTACCGGTTTCGAAACTTATTAGTCTCTCATCAGGAGGCACATATGCTGCTCTCTTTAATCCAACCAAAACAAACCCCGGCGTGCAGTCACGGATTGCAACGAACGAAATGGCATAGATGCCCTAGCGGCAACTGCTAGCAAAATACTAAGTTTTCACTCTAATGGCATATAAAACAATGTAATGTTACTCTACATCCCACCAGCTGAACACAATGGGAACCTTCTCTGGTTACAACTCCGAGGCTTCTACAATTTGCAAGCCATACGGATGCTGAGACTAAGGAAGATGAGGGATTATATGCCATTAGAGTGAAAACTTAGTCTTTTGATAGCAGTTGCCGCTAGGGCATCTATGCTATTTCGTTCATTGCAATCCGTGACTGCACGCCGGGGTTTGTTTTGGTTGGATTAAATAGAGCAGCATATGTGCCTCCTGATGAGAGACTAATAAGTTTAGAAACCGGTAGAGGTGCTTGCTGCACTCTCTGATTGGACTAGAATATGATGCGGCTGTATTTTCGTTTTGCAACAAAGTTGAAAATGGTTATTCATTTTTAATTTACATGTTTACTCTGTACTCTGCACTCTGTCTTTACTCCTCGACACCGTAAGGTACAAGAGGACGGCTTGAGTAAGTAAGTAATGTTTACTCTGATTGGAGTACGAAGGAAATCATTCTCGTTGGAACTTTGCCGCGCTGAACAGATGGGGCGTGAATTAAATTGTAAAACTCCCTCATCTTGTTTAGTCTCAGCATCCGTATGGCTTGCAAATTGTAGAAGCCTCGGAGGTGTAACCAGAGAAGGTTCCCATTGTTTTCAGTCTGGTTGGATGTAGAATAACATTACGTTGTTTTATATGCCATTAGAGTAAAAACTTAGTCTTTTGTCAAATAGCTTCAACTTTGGTAGGAATCTTCACTTGCGAAGAATCTTATCATAACTGCTATAATATTTCTCTTACTGGAATTGCATCTCAAAATGTGTCTTTCCTGACTATTTTATGGCCGATTTCATTTATGAGAAATTCAAAATCATTTTCTCAAGAATGGACGACTTTGGAAAAAATCCCGATATAGGTCAATTTTCATTTTTAAATTATGACTTTTTGGCATATAATATCATACTAGTGACGTCACCCATCTGTGAGTGATGACTGGGGTTTTTTCTGGGGTTTTTTTGAAGTTATACTTCTTTACCGGCGATAGAGGGTGATTTTTTTACATGTTAAAACCTATCAGCCCGGCGCATGCGCATTATAACTTTGTTCTGATTGGATGTTCAAATGACATGTCAAAAATTATCCGATATGGCAGCTGTGGTTTGGAGGTAAAGGTAAAGGTAAACAAATGTATAATATATTAGTTTTATTGTTGTGAGGACAGAAACAAAAAAGTTTATAATATTGTAGTGACTTTTAAATAGTTTTTAAAAGCAACAGGTACGTAATAATTGTTAATGTATCATGGGTATAAACCTACCTATTTGATCTGCCAAAATACATAGTATGTAATACTTTTATTTATATAATTTGATTACCATCAAAATTTCTATCAATATTCACCTAATATATTGTTTTTTTTACTCTATGTTTTGTTGTATTTTTTCAATTCTAAATCATTTCAATTCAAAATTAAAATAATTTGATCAATTTTCAAAATATCAAAATATCACAATTTTAATCCGTTTAGTTAGTCGATCTTCGTAAGTAATGACACATAGTGTCCGTGGCTAAGCGGAGAAGGCGAATGAATTCCAATACCAACCGCTCTTATCAGCGCTGGTTCGAGTCCCAATAGAAACTTTCTTTTTTGTTTTTTTTAATACATTTTATGATTGTAAGTATATTTATTATATAATTGTATTTTCAGAAAATACGTATTTAGTTAAAAAATTTTTCGACAATTAATGTTCAGACATCATTTGTGGCTTGTTTAATGTGTTTGTGTGTGTTTTATTCTTTTATTATTTTAATTTTTGGCACTGTTCTAATAAAAATGTTTGAGAAGTAGTAAGTATAAATTAGTTTAATATTTAAAAAAAATATAAATAAAAAGTATAATAATTTCGTTTAAATCATATAATAGAAGTATAACTTCTTACGTGCGTACAAAGTACACACACATTCTTTTTTTAAATGAGAATAGGGGTCGTGTGATAGCTCATTTGAAAGGTAAATTCAGTAATATAAACATTAACATAATTATTTATAAAGGGTGTCCAAACATTTTTTTTAATAAATTTATTTACATAAAAAGAAGAATGTATGTAATTTATATAATTCAAAATACATTTTACTGCTCTCAGAAAACAGAAAATTAATCATGGCTTTTCGCTTAAATTAAATGTTAAAACTGTCACGAAACTGGTGAGTGGCTGCTTTAATATTGAAGTTGAGCAAAAAACAATATTTATTTCACACATAAATATTTTTTTCCTGTTTTCTGATAACAGTAAAATGTATTTTGAATTAAATAAATTAGACACATTTTACTTTTTATGTCAATGAAATTAATTAAACAAAATTTTTTTGGACACCCTGTACAAATAATAATGTTAATCTTTATACTACTGAATAGAGAATTGAATTATCTTTCAAATGAGCTACCAGACAGTTACTTTTAACGAACACATCAATGTAATTGTCAATGCTGCATATCGTACGTATGGATTTGTTATTCGTAATTGCAAAAATTTTCATAAACCATTTGTACTAACTTCATTGTATTATAGTTTGATAAGACCGAAATTAGAATATGGATGAATTATTTGGAACCCAATATACATTCAATATGCGTCCACTATTGAGAAAGTCCAAAAGAAATTTTTAAAACATTTAAGCTTTAAACTGACAGGAGTTTAACCTCCTAGAGGTTGTAATTACTTGAACTTACTCAATCAGTTTGACTTTGTCTCGTTAGAAAAGCATAGAAATCAAGCTTCTATCATATTTCTGCATAAATTGTTAAACAATAAGGTAGATGATTGTGCTAAGTTACTTTCACAAATTAATATATGGGTTCCTAGATTAGCATCCAGACAACAAAATAATATCTTTTTATGTAACAGAGCGCAAACTAATATTTTGTACAAATCACCATTAAATCTGTAATGTGCCGTAATGCTAATAATAAATTAGTAGGTCTTTATGATATATTCAGGTGCAGCGAATGTGAACTTAAAAATAAATCACGGGCACATATTTTAAATGTGTGAAAGTAAGTTAAAAACCTATGCATTTCATTTTTTCGGTTTCTTTCTTTATTTTAGTATTATTTTATTTTTATTTACATTAGTATCTTTATTCGTATGTGCTGTTATAAAAATCATTGTAAAATTTGCTCTGTAAATGGGTAACTGTTGGGCAATAAACGCTATTATTATTATTATCACACGATCCCTATTTTCATTTAAAAAAATCATCGATGACGTCGTCACGCCCAGATGGGTGACGTCACTAGTATAATATACATGCCAAAAAGTCGTTATTTAAAAATAAAAATTGATCTGTTTCAGAATTTTTTCCGAAATCGTCCATTCTCGAGAAAATGAATTTATTCCAACCTTTACGTGCTCACTGTATAATGAGATATTAAGGCAGATACGAGCTACTCCAATGAATTGTACAAGCTAAAATTGAAGCAAAAAGGGCCCCAGGACGAAGAAGAATATTCTGGCTTCCTAACCTGAGAGCATTGTGTAGAAAGACCTCAACACAACTATTCCAGATAGCAACGGACAGGCACCCTAACAACAACAAGAATAAGATTCTATTTATGTCAAAAGCATTAGAATTTAATTGTAGTGTACAGTGCATTCAAAACGTATTCAAAACACGAAGTACAGTCCTGATAAAGAGGGCGAAACACATTTCTAAGAACTGGTGTTTGGATCTTTGATTCTATTCAAAAAAATTTTTCCCAGCCCGAAATGGTGGATGTGTGAATTATTCGTAAGGGGATTTTTCCACATTCTCTATTTCATTTGCCTGATAAAGGTATTTGTTGATCAAAAAACTTGGTGATATTGATACTCCCTCGTCTGTATCTATACATATACGTGGCTTCGAGTATAGAAATAAGGTTGATTTAAATGGAGTATAATATTTCATAGAAACGCATACATTAAAAGATATTCTAGGATTTTTTTAAACATTTTTATTAGATATTTTTATTTGACATATTTTTATATGAGATAAATATCCTTGTAAGAAAGTTTTTTTGTAAATCATTTCGCGACCCCCTCAGCTCCTTTAACGCGCTGGGATTGCAAACTTTGGGAACCACTTATATATAGGATGAAATCCCTAAAAAAGCTATAATCTCAAACTGCTGCGCCGTAAGGCATTTACGGAGATCGTTATTTGGGATCAATGAGATAGAAGAAAACGGTAACACTAGCATCAAGATTTTTGACATACATACCTTCAGAGAAGACGAGCATTGTGAGTGGTAAACGCAACAACAATAAAGAGAAATGATATTTAATTACAATGATATTTAAAAAAACAACTTCATACAGAAGTATAAACTTCAAATTGTATTCTGGTATAAAACCGTTTATACGATTTTTTTTAATAAACGATTTTATACCAGAATACAATTTGAAGTTTTTACTTCTGTATGAGGTTTTTTTAAACTATGGTATACAGCCAACTATTGGGATTTCCCCATTGATTCAAATTGTATTCTGGTATAAAATCGTTTATACGATTTTTTTAATAAACGATTTTATACCAGAATACAGTTTGAAGTTTTTACTTATGTATGAGGTTTTTTTAAACTATGGTATACAGCCAACTATTGGGATGTTCCCTTTGATTTTATTTTAATAATATTTTAAGTTTGAAGTATGATTTCTTCTCTGAATCGCAAGCGCAACCGTATCTATGTTCGAAAACCTAGGGAGGTATCAAACTTTATTAAAAAAAAAAAAACACGATAAAATGTGTCAAAATTTTAGGAACAATCTAAATGTAATGTAACTGAGTAATTAGATTCTGTTAGTATAAATATTATAAAGTTTAACGACCTGATATTTTCACCTTGAAAATCTTATACAATTAGATTAACACAAGTTTTCTATTTTACAAAAATGCCTTTCAATTTCCATGCCCTATTTATTATCTTAATTTCAAAAGTTCAATAATTTTTGGCTTTATAATATAAATTTAGATATAATTTTAATATAATAGAAAAATTCCTATATTTTTATCTAATATTTTTTAGGCAGCAATATATTTTTTTTAATTGACAATAGTATTTACCTCTTGGCTCCAATAGATAACAACGAGACAAAATCACTTCAACCTTAAAGTCCATCATATTGTTAAGTATGTAAGTATATTATTTATTTATCATTTGCAACCTCCAAATGTCATTATCAATCTAGTTTTTTTAGATATAAACCATTATCCATCAGAAATAAATAAAAAATATTAAATGTCAATATGATACACAGTTTATACGAAAAGCTCAAGTGTTTATAATAGTTATTTATGAAACAGTTCGTAAAGTATGCTTTTTGCGAACGCACGCGATATTTAGAGTACGAGCGACAGCGGAGCGGGTGCTGTACATCGCGCAAGCTCGCAAAAAGTACTTCACGCAGAGTTTCATACAATATTTTATCTACTCTACCATAAACAAATAAAAAAACTGTAACTCTTAGTCACTGGAATTCATTTCTATTCTACAATTTTTAGAACTTTGACATTTAAAAATTCTAACTTCTTTCAAACCACAAAACTGTCAAAACTTTTGTCGTAATTTATTGCTTATTATGTCATCACCACGACAACGCCAAGGTTAAGGATATATTTGATTATATGAGAGTGTGTTAAAAACAGTACGAAAAAGTAAGTCCCATTTAAAATACATTGTTGCTTCACGCACACTTTAAACACTTCATGCACTGGCTTATCTATAATGACAGTTTTCACAAACTAAAAACTTACACATATAGTGTAGAAAACAAAGGTTGAACCTTGCAAAATGGACACAAGTCCGGTTTTATTTTTTTTCTGGTATATCAAGGGGTGCTTATTATAAGACTAACTTTTTCTTAAAAAAATTCGCCCCGGAACCTCCCTTTTCACCCCTTTAAAGGGGGTAATTTGTGGTTTTTGCGGAACGTAGCCCTTCCTGTAACTTTTACAAAAAATTTTTTTTATAGAAATATGAAGAGGACTATATTTTCTACGATTTATTTCCAACACCATCTCTCTATCATCCACCGTTTAGCAGGGGTGGCGCCCTAAAGTTGACAAGTTTTTAAAAAAGATGTTTTTAAAAAATATATATTTTTCCCTAACTGTAACGGAAATTAAAAAGAAATGCTGCGGAGATTATTCACAAATAACTGACTGATTTTTTGGTATAGGTTTTACTTAAGGGTAATTGCCCTTTTTTTAATTACAGGGTGTTACATTTTAAAAAACCTCTTTTTATACCATCTGAACCATTTATGCTAGAGTAAAAAGACTTTCAGCGATTACCCATGTACTGGTGCTATTTATAAATTTGTATAAGGCACCCCCATCTTTTCCCTGGAACCACCCCAAAAAAAAGAAGAATTAATAAATAAATTGATTTTCTTGGAATCCTTCACACACAATGCCCTTTATTAATATGCTTCATATATCATTTTGTGGACGTTATTATTACCCATGCATGGACACCAAAAGCAATTTCCTAGTGCAACCCCTGTAGCAAAAAAAAAATAAATAAAATGGGGGGTTGAAATTTTTTTTTGTTTTTTGCTTTTTGATCCATATGGGCACATGCTTCATCAATAGTGCTTTTCAAAAATATATATGTTTATTGCAACATCTCTGCGAAAACCACCCCTATCCTTGAAAATATACTGCAGAAACTACCCCTATCCCTTGGCGAGCATGTTTTTACGATTTTCTCATTACCTATGTGTTCTTTTTAAACAAAACTTATACAAGGTTAAAGACCACTATTTACTCTAAAAATTATGTCCTATTCCTTTTTTCGTATAAGCAACCGTTACGGCACAGTGGCGCCGTAAACCTCATATATGCTTTGGCGGGCTCCAGTTTTTGTTTTTTTTTTCGTCATCTGTTCGTTTTATTGATAAAGTACTTATGCAAAATAAAACAACACAGTGTAACCTACAAATTATGACTTATGCACATTTTACATTCTTTGCCCCCCAAAGCCACAGTGGTGGCCCAAAATAAATTTTTGCATATTTTCGCCACCTACATGCATTTTATTGCATTAATGCTACCTTAACAGCACAATATTTACCCTTAGGTGGTCGCTACGCAGTGGCGGATCCAGGGAGGGGTGATGGGGGTGATCACCTCCCCCCCTCTCAAACCAAGTGATATTATATTCAAAGATTATAAAAATATTCATTTATTTTTATAGAAATTTAACCAATTGGCACCCCCCTCTTAACGATGCTGGATCCGCCACTGTCGCTAAAGCATAAAAGTCATTCTTATAAAAATAATATTAATATAATATAAGTATTTCTATAAAAATAAATGAATATTTTTATAATCTTCAAATATAATATCACTTGGTTTGAGAGCGGTGGGGGTGATCGCCCCCATCACCCCTCCCTGGACCCGCCACTGCTTAGCCACCACTTAGGGGTGAATATTGTGCTATTAAGTTAGCATTAACGCAATAAAATGCGTGTAGGTGGCGAAAATATGAAAAAATTTATTTTGGGCCACCACTATAGCTTTGGGGAGCAAAGAATATAAAATGTGCATAGGTCATGATTTGTAGGTTACACTGTGTTGTTTTATTTTACATAAGTACTTTATCAATAAAACAAACAGATGACGAAAAAATAAACAAAAACTGGAGCCCGTCAAAGCATATATGAGGTTTACGGCGCCACTGTGCCGTAACGGTTGCTTAAACGAAAAAAATGAATAAGACCTAATTTTTAGAGTAACTAGTGGTCTTTAACCTTGTATAAGTTTTGTTTAAAAAAAATGAATAGGTAATGAGAAAATCGTAAAAACATGCTGGATAAGGTATATGGGTAGTTTCTGCAGTATATTTTCAAGGATAGGGGTGGTTTGCGCAGGGATGTTGCAATAACCATATATATTTTTGAAAAGCACTATTGATGAAGCATATGCCCATATGGATCAAAAAGCAAAAAACGAAAAAAAATTTTCAACCCCCTATTTTATTTATTGTTTTTGGCTACAAGGGTTGCACTAGGAAATCGCTTTTAGTGTCCATGCATGGGTAATAATAACTTGCACAAAATGATATATGAAGCATATTAATGAAGGGCATTGTGTGTGAAGGATTCCAAGAAAATTACTTTATTTATTAATTCTTCTTTTTGTTTGGGTGGTTCCGGGGAAAAAATGGGGGTGCATTATACAAATTTGTAAATAACACCAGTACATGGGTAATAGCTGGAAGTCTTTTTACTCTAGCATAAACGGTTCAGATGGTATAAAAAGGGGTTTTTTAAAATGTAACACCCTGTAATTAAAAAAAGGGCAATTACCCTTAAGTGAAACCTATACCAAAAAATCAATCATGTATTTTTGAATAATCTCCGCAGCATTTCTTTTTAATTTCCGTTACAGTTAGGGAAAAATATATATTTTTTAAAAACATCTTTTTTAAAAACTTGTCAACTTTGGGGCGCCACCCTTGCTAAACGTCGGATGATAGAGAGATGCTGTCGGAAATAAATCGTAGAAAATATAGTCCTCTTCATATTTCTATAAAAGAAATTTTTTGTAAAAGGTACAGGAAGGGCTACGTTCTGCAAAAACCATAAATTACCCCCTTTAAAGGGGTGAAAAGGGGGGTTCCGGGGCGAAATTTTTTCAGAAAAAGTTAGTCTTATAATAAGCACCCCTTGATATGCCAGAAAAAAAATAAAACCGGACTTGTGTCCATTTTGCAAGGTTCAACCTCTGTTTCCTACACTAATAATATGACATAGAGTAGATAAAATAATTTATCAGTATTAGCATTGTATTTGGAAACACACAAAATTAAAGGACATATTCGTCATAAAACAAATCGGCTATCAAAAAATTATATTTATTTGAATTATTATTGCATCAAACTTTTCCAAGCTAAAAACATAATAAGGGAAGATCTAAAATATAATTGATATAAAATAGAAAACGTAACCAAGTAGCATAAACGGGTGCTTTTAGCACAAAATAAATCGACTTTTAAATACAGCACCTAGAGACTTTCAAGTTTTTTGCATTATGTTCAAGATGACGTCAGGAAAAAAGTACACTATTACAAAATGAGTGGAAATAAATAATTGCACTTTAAAGTGCATGAAATGCATCCCAAAATGCATAAACATACCAAAATCAGTGTACTAAGGACTAAGGACCAAATATTTTGTTATCTGTGGCTTTTGTGGCCATTGAACATTGAACAAATACTCCATCAGAACCGATCCTTGGATCATCTGGTGCCCAAGGTTACTGCAACAGACGTCATCTTCTGGAGTTTCGAGGATTTTCGGTACTTAATTGATGCAAATGGATAACTCCTGGGTTTTTGGAGTCGCTAAACACGAATATGCCATCAGAATTGACTTCCAGAGCACCTGGTGCCCAGAGTCGCAGCACGAGGCATCATCTTCTGGAGTTTCGAGTGTTTTCGGCATTAAATTGATGCAAACAGATTACTCCTGGGTTTTTGGAGTCGCTAAACACGAATATGCCGTCTGAATTGACTTGCGGAGTACCTAGTGTCCAGGGTTACTGGACACCTTGTCCGAGAAGATGACCAGCCTTGGGCACCACGTGCTCCGTGGGTTGGAACTGATGGCGTATAAGATTTCAGCAACACCAAAAAGCCATGAGTAATCCGTTTGCATAAATTTAATGCCGAAAATCTTCGAAACTTTAGAAGATAACCTGCCGTAGGCACAATGTGCTCCGTGGGGCGGATCTGATGGTGTATTCATGTTCAGCAATACCAAAAACGCAAGACCCATTTGCATCAATTTAATACCGAAAACTCTCGAAATTCCAGAAGATAAAGTGCATTAGGCACCAGATGCTCCTGTGTCTATTTTGATGGCGTATTCGTATTTAGCAACCCCAAAAACCTATAATTAATCCATCTGTATCAACTTAATGCCGAAACCCATCGAAACTCCAGAAGACGACGTGCCGTAGTAGTGACCCTGAATACCAGGTAATCCAGAGGTCAATTCTGATGGCATATTCGTATTTAGCTACCCCAAAAACCCGATGATGTAATACCTTTGCATCAATTTAATGCCGAAAACCCTCGAAACTCCAGAAGATGACGTCCCTTGGAGTGACACTGGGAACCAGGTGAATCGGAGGTCGACTGTGATTGCGTATTCGTGTTTAGCGGCTCCAAAAACCCATGAGTAATCCGTTTGCATTAATTTAATGCCGAAGACCCAGGAAATTCTAGAAGATGACGTCCCTTGCAGTGACTCTAGGCTTCAGGTAATCCGGGATCAGTTCTGATGACGTATTCGTGTTCAGTGACCCAAAAAACCTCTTGGAAAACTAAATTTGGTCCTTAGTATACTGATTTTGAGATGTTTATGCATTTTGGATGCATTTTATGCACTTTAAAGTGTAATTATGCATTTCCACCCATTTTTGAATAGTAGATTTTTTTCCTGACGTCATCCTGAACATAATGTAAAAAACTGCAAGCCCCTAGGTGATGTATTTAAAAATCTATTTATTCGGGTGTTTTTTGTGCTAAATTAGCTCGATCAAGGAACAATCTGATCAAAAAAAAATTAAGGAAGGACGAAAATTTGAGAAGAGGTAGTTGAAATTGTTTATCATATTATACAGGGTGTCCCGAAAAGATTGGTCATAAATTATACCACACATTCTGGAGTCAAAAATAGTTCGGTTGAACCTAACTTACCTTAGTACAAATGTGCTCACAAAAAAAGGTTACAGCCCTTTGAAGTTACAAAATGAAAATCGATTTTTTTTAGTGTATCGAAAACTATTGGAGATTTTTTATTGAAAACGGACATGTATCATTCTTATGGCAGGAATATCTTAAAAAAAATTATAGTAAAATTTTTCCACCCCCATAAAATATTATGGGGGTTTTGTTCCCTTAAACCCTCCCAAACTTTTGTGTACCTTCCAATTAATTCATTTTTGTACCATTCGTTAAACACAACGTTTTTAAAACTTTTTTGCCTCTTAGTATTTTTTTGATAAGCCAGTTTTTATCGAGATGTGGCTTCTTTTTTAATATATTTACATAAAAATTTTATGGGGGTTTTGTTCCTTTAAACTCCCCAAATGTTTGTGTACGTTCCAATTAAACTATTATTGTGGTACCATTAGTTAAACACAGTGTTTTTAAAACTGTTTACCTCTTAGTCTTTTTTGATAAGTCACTTTTTATCGAGATGTGGCTTATTTTTCTAAATATACCTAAAAATGTAAGTTATAAATAAATTTTCAGATTATTAACAGGTGTCTATAATCATACTTACGATAATATACAAATATGTGGTAGAATCGACAAATATTCTAAATATCTCGATAAACACTGGCTTATGAAAAAGTACTAAGAGGCAAAAAAGTTTTAAAAACGTTGTGTTTAACTAATGGTGCCACAATAATAATTTAATTGGAACGTACACAAAAGTTTGGGGGGGTTTAAAGGAACAAAACCCCCATAAAATTTTTATGAAGTGCACCAATTTCACTTTAATTTTTTTAAGATGTTGCTGCCATAAAAATTCCACCTGTCCATTTTCAATAAAAAATCTCTAAGAGTTTTCGATATATGAAAAAAAAAATCGATTTTCATTTTGTAACTTCAAACGGCTGTAACTTTCATTTAGTGTGAACTATTGTATATAGGTAAGTGAGATTCAGTCAACCTATTTTTGACCCCAGAATCTGTGGTATAATTTATGACCAATCTTTTCGGGACACCCTGTATAAGAAAAAGTTTCCAATTCTACATCCCCTTTTACAAAAATTGGAAAATACGGGGTGAAAAATATTTGAATCGGTTTTTTTAAAAGGGCGTCATCAACATTTTTCTTCAGTTTTATTTTAATGAAATTTTTGGTTCATTGTTATTGGAGCTATGAGTTTGTTTTAAAAGGGCAGCTGTTTAACTCTACTTTCTATGCCAAAACTTTGTTTGAAATATTTGGTTTGTTTTAAAGGGCTCATGTGATGCAATTACAGGCTGATACAATACTGATGCAATATTAATGAAGCTGATAAAAAGTTTTTTTCAATTTCCCGAAAGTTTAGTTTTGGTCACTTAGGCCCTTTCAAAAATACTGATTCATTTTCTCAGGGGTAAAAAAATATATATTCAAAATAAGTCCGGAATTGTATAAAATGAATAATTTTAGCAACTTTTATTCCATAGAGTTTTTTCACTAAAATACTTTTCGAGTTATTTGCGAGTGAATATGTTGATTTTTAACAAAAAAAAACATGTTTCGCAGACAACTCAAAAAGTAAGTGCTTTATCGGAAAAAAATATTCTTAGCAAAAATAAAATATCCATAGCAGAAAATAAAAAAAAATTTGTATCTACGAAGTTTGTAGATCCAGTAGAAGCAGAGTTGTAGTTAATGAAATGTAAGTTCTTCTTCGTCAAATTCCAAATCGAATATTTCAAGGTGAAATAACGGAAAAGCAGAAACTCTTCAGGGAAATCTCATTACAACTTTGTTAAAGTGTTCAAAAAAAGGTTTATTCTTATTTTTTTAAAGAACTTATAAAAATAAAAGTAAGCGAGTTATAAATACGCTCAAAATATTGTTGGTCCCTTTTATTTTTTGGTAAAAGAATCGCGAAAATCACCTCCTAATTAGCATCCCAAATAAATTTAATCGTTACCGCTTCACAATTTACTTTTCTTGTGTATTCTTTATAATATGGTCTGTAAGTTTCATTGGTTCAAAGTGCTTATATTTGAAAAGGATGTGGTTAAAATGCCTTGAACGAGTAACTACTAATCACGAGTTTCTGCAAATTTTAGACAGCCATAGAATAATTAATTTTTGTCTAACAAGAAAACAAAAAATCCAAAATATTTAGAAAAGCGGAAAGTACATTTTTTACTGTTTGAGATTTTTGGTAATACTAATAATTTTTAAGGTATTTTGAAAAAAATATGGAATTTTTCCAAATTAAAAAAAAAATTATTTTAAAATAAATTTTTTTCGAAAATGAACAATTTGAACCAATGAAACTTATAGACCATATAAACAATACTTAAGTAAAGTAACTTGTGAAGGAGTAACGATTCATTTTATTTGAGAAATTAATTAGGGGGGATTTTCGTAATTTTTTTACCAAAAAATAAAAGGGAGCAAGAATATTTTGAGCGTAACTCACTTACTTTTAATGTTAGAAGTTAAAAAAAACAAACCTTTTTTTGAACCATTTAAAAAAGTTGTAGTAATGAGTTTTCCCCGAAAACTGCTCCGTTTTTTGGTTATTTTACGTTGAAATATTCGATTCGTAATTTGATAAAGAAGAACCTACATTTCATTAGCTACAACTCTACTGCTACTGGGTCTATAAACTTCATACATACACCATTTTTTTACTTTTATATAAGCTATATTTTTGCTAACAATATTTTTTTGATAAAATATTTACTTTTTGAGTTATTTGCGAAAAACAGTCCAAAACCAGGATTTTTTGTTAAAAATGAACATATCCACTCGCAAATAAATCGAAAATTATTGACTTGATGAGAAAATTGTATAGAACAAAAGTTTTTTTTTTTATGGCATAGACTTGGGTGTCATTTAGCCAGTCACAACTTTTTTTGTTTTCTGCTCATACATAAGGAAGGCAATGAGGTCCAATTCCATAGCAAATTCTTCTACAGCTCTCTACTCAGTTCAAAAGCTGGCCGCTATGGACTGTCCAAGTTGCTCACCACATTTTCGATTATGTATCTTCTTCTTCTTCTTTTTTCATATGTACATAATACACCAAATTTTCAGGATTAATAAGTTTAGAGGTTAATTTTAGTGTCACAGATAAATTTCATTAAACAATCATATATGTTCCTGCTGTTCAGAGACAATAGATAGGATACATTGAAAGGTGGAAAAACATTACATTTTATTAAATCGTGGATTAAATTATATGTGCATGGAATATATTTTGCGCACTCAAAGAAAGTATGATTTAAGTCACCAACCTTCTGACATTCTGTACAAAGATTTGAATCAAAAACTTTAATTCTTGCTAGATGTAGAGGGAAACATGCATGTCCAAACTTCATTCTAATTAATGTTGTTATATATCTTCGAGGTACTACATAATTTTTAACCAATATATATTTGGAACAGAAGGTTGAATCAGTGAATACTGAGATTTGGATTGTTTACAAAGATCTCGCCATGATTGACTCCACTGATTTTTAACTCGATGCTTAATAGTGTTAACTAAGTCAGATATGCAAAACTTACGATTATGTGAAGTACCATATTCAATAGCTTTTTTAGCCAAACTATCAACATATTCATTATGCGTTAGTCCTATATGAGCCTTAACCCATAAAAAGTTCACTCTTCTTTTATTTTTATGAATTTCAAAAAGGATTTTCTTAATTAGTAGGATATAAATATTTGAATTGTTATTGGGAAAATCTATAGTTTGAATAGCAAGAAGAGCAGAGAGTGAATCGGAAATAATTGTTGCAGATATATCTTCTGATTCTTTAAAATATTGCAGGGCCTCATAAATTGCTATGGCTTCAGCACTGAAGATAGAAAAATCATGGCTTAACTTAAATATTTTTTCTGTTTTAGTAGCAGGTATGAAAAAGGCACATCCAGTGCCAACTAACGTCTTAGATGCATCTGTATATATATTTATAGAATCTGGCCAATTATCTAAGAATGTTCTTAAGATATTAGAGCTAATATTACTGTTTTCATGGTAACTTGGTTTTACTAATTTAACTGTATGTAAAAAAGAATGAAAATTTTCAAGTCCAAAACTATCAATCATGTTAAAATCACAGTCAAAATTTAACAGATCTCGAAAAGCCTCGCAAAGTGGAGGAGAGTGCTTTAGCTTCCAGTATTTATTAGTTAAATCTGCTACATTCAGCTTGTTAATATTTTGGTAAAGACCGATATTTAGGTAACGAATTTTCATTAAAAATTTCTGGCTGAGATATTTCCTTCTATAATTGAGTGGAATTTCTAAAGCTTCTACATGTAATGCTTTATTTGGAGTTGATTTCATAGCTCCAAAACAGATACGGAGTCCTAAGTTCTGTACAACGTCTACTTTGTTTAAAATATGTTTAGAAGCTGAGCCATATAGAATACTACCATAATCAATTATAGAAAAAAAGTTGCTTAGAATTATTCATTTTATCCAATGCCGGACATATTTTAAATGTATATTTTTTCACCTCCAAGAAAATATTTTTTATCCCGTATTTCCCGATTTTTGTAAAATGGAGGGGATGTAGAATTGTAAACTTTCTCTTATATAATAATAGACAATTTCAACTACCTATTCCCAAACTTTCATCCTTCCTCTATTTTTTTGGAGGTTTTCGTTAAGTTGTGTGTTCTTTGATGGGGCTAAATGCCCCGATCTAGTAAAATCACCATTGTCACTTTTTGCACTTACTTTTAGTAAAGAGGAAAATAAAAAAAGTATATGAAATTATTGAAATTTTATACATAAAAGTGACCGTACATGCTTTCAGAAAACCGAAATTGATTCCAAACTGCAAATAACAATGTGAAGAATACGAAGATATTGATATATAGAAAATTTTCACAAGGAAAAATTCCTGTACTGGTTGTATACGATAAATTAAAAAAAAAAATAAAAACCTCATCTTGTAAAAGGTATATTTAAAATCCCTAAAAAGGGCTGTATCACAACAAAACATTTTCGGAATCAATATTCCTTCATCAGTGTAATCACAGGTTTACATGCTTTAAGCCACCAAAATGTACGGGTAAAAGAACCCTTAAATTTATTTTAAATAGTTGGGGTTACATTATATTATCAGATTTGAAAGGATGTTAAAAATATTTCCAGATTAACCCGTGGCATCACATGACATCAACCATATTGGTTGGGAAATTTTAGGTAGAACCTTACATGGAGTCAGTTGTCACCTAAACTCTGCCATGTAAGGTTCTACCTACAATTTCTCAACCAATATGGTTGATGTCATGTGATGCCAGGGGTTAATCTAGAAGTAAACTGTTATCACTGTAAACTGTTAAAGATAACAAACTGTTATCTTTCAAATAAATTTTCCTGACGTTCACATATAAAAAATGGATATACAGACGGGGTGCAAATGCACCCCGCACCGTTGTTTACGTAAGAATCTAAGCACCGCTTTACGAGGGTTAAAATCAATTTAAGGCTTTTTACCCGTACATTTTGGTGGCTTAAAACATGTAAACCTGTAATAACACTGATGATGGAATATTTATTCCGAAAGCGTTTTATTGTGACGCAGCCCTTTTTAGGGATTTTAAATATACCTTTTACAAGATAAGGTTTTTATTTTTTATATATAAAATTATTGTAAAAGAGAACCGATATGCGTAAAACGCATCGTGAAACATTTAACAAAAGATTATAAAAGTCCACAAAAAAAACCTAAATGTGTACAGTATGGTGCTACCCGCGAAGCTAATTATACAGGTAGCACGACTGCTCTTAAAAAAGTTAAGGACAAACAGAAGCCTACCACTACCACCACACCACAAAAAAAGTCAGCAGACATGGAGAATCTCATAAAAAAACAATCAAGAGAGGTTAATCAAATCCAAATATACGCCTAAATAGCTTCTAACGAGCCAAAACAATTAATAGAGAATGACCCCAATTTGATTTTAAATATTGCTACAAATACAAATAAAACTTATGCACAAGCTAGAAGCATTCATTAAAAAAATCCTAGAAAAATTAAACAGCATGAAATGACCTTTTGTAACATCAGGAAGAGATAATATTTGCGTTAAACAACCAAAAAATCAATATGTTTATTATCAGCGATATACTTCATCAAGCAAACAAAACTTAAAGGATATCAAATATACAGTGTGTTAATTTGGAAAAGTGCCACCCAAAAACGCGTCAAATTTATTTTTAACGGGGACATTTTGTAGACCAGTTTCCAACTAAATTACATCAACCCTCTAGCGGGAATGGTTACCACCCCCAAAATCTTTAATGGAAAGAGGGGTTGAGTGACACCTCATTTTAAAAGTCATTTATCGTTATATATTATACAGTGATGAGCGCGCTAATAACCGGCAAAATAGCACAAAAGATGGAAAACCTATTAAGTTGTGAGATAAAAAGAAATTATACTAAAGAAATGAAATTTACATTATATTGATTATTTCCCACCTTTACACGTATCAGAGGAGTATGTCAACTAAAACTGTCACTGTGACAGTGGCAGTTGCCAAACTTGTCCGATACGTGTAAAGGTGGGAAATAATCAATATAATGTAAATTTCATTTCTTTAGTATCATTTCTTTTTATCTCACAACTTAATACGTTTTCCATCTTTTGTGCTATTTTGCCGGTTATTAGCGCGCTCATCACTGTATTTCTTTTCAGTACTTTTGGAAAAATCTTGAACCCAATAATCCAAAAAATGTTTGGAGTTCAGAACTCCATACTTAATATCTTTATGGTTTTACTTGATTTTTTCAGAAGTACTCCAAAAAATACTCAAAATACTCCAATACTCAAAAAAAAATTCAATTTGGAGTTCAATACTCCAAACAAAATTTTTGAGTTCTGTACTCAATATTTAACATCTTTACAGTTTCAATTGATTTTTCCAAAAATGCTGCAAAAAATGCTCAAAATATTCCAAAAAAATTGGAGTTCGGAACTCGAAACTTAATATCTTCACGCTTTCATTTCTTTTTCCCAAAACACTAAAAAGATTAATGTATATGGTATTTTTAAAAATGTGGTTGGACGACCTTTAACGTAAGGTACCATTAAAGAGTTTGGGGACAGAGAGGGACACAACCCCATTTCCATTAAAGAGTTTGAGGGTTGTGTCCCCCTCCTAGAGGGGTGATGTAATTTAGTTGAACACTCGTCTTCAAAATGTCCCCCTCATAAATTAATTTGACGTGTTTTTGCATTTTTATACTTTCTATAGGGACCAAATTAATATACTGTTTAATATAAAATACCTAATATTTTTATGGTTCAAAAAGGTTAATTTGAAAGTTTGAGTCAACCTTTGCCCAACTGTTTAAAGAAAAATATAAAATAATAAAAAAATAGCGGAATCCGTTTACGAAAAAATTAACTATAAAAATGAGCATAATTTTAGTTGATGCATAACTTTTGAAACTACATGTGTATTTTAAATTACATTATACACATAGTTTTAAAAGTTATGCATCACCCCTCGTATTCACGATGTTTACGCTTTTATAAATCCGTATCTTTATCACATATTTAATGAGCATTTTTTATAAAAAATATACCTTTTTTGGTTTTTTTATTTTATTTGAATACCCATTTAACTGACCTGATTTTGCTAAGGTGTAAACATTTGAAAAATTTATTCTGGTGAAATTTTTGAAAACGTGATTAAAAATGAATCGTACTTACTTTAATTTCTGAGTTGGACCGTATAAAAATTATCGATTTAGTTGAAGAAGGCTATTCACAGCGGTTCTTGGTGGAACGAGTGGGTGTTTCTCAGAGTGATCTCTCACGGATATGCAATAGGTTCCTGGAGACAAACTCGATACGAAATAGAGCTCGGTCTGGTAGACCCCGTGTTACCAATGATCGACAGAATGGATATATCGGAATTTCCATCCGTAGAAATTGTTCTATGTCTGTGCCAGCCCTCCAAAGAGAATTCAGGCATGCTACAGGAGCCAGAGTATCGTTGGCTACAATAAGAAGAAGAATTTTAGACTCAGGTTTGAGGAGTCGTCGACCAATAAGAGTTCCTCAGCTACAACCTAGACATGTTTTGGACCGCCTCCAGTGGGCTTAAAAAAACATACAGCTCCCCCAACAGTTTTGGAATTTTGTGCTTTTTTCAGACGAGACCAGAATCTGTTTAACTGGTAATAACCGGCGAATTCGTGTGTGACTATATAGTTGTGCAGCTCTTGTTGACTCTCGCCACACACGAAAACGAAGGTTATCACTATTTAAACAGATTCTGGTCTCGTCTGAAAAAAAGCACAAAATTCCAAAACTGTTGGGGCAGCTGTATGTTTTTTTAAGCCCACTGAAGGCGGTCCAAAACATGTCTAGGTTGTAGCTGAGGAACTCTTATTGGTCAACGACTCCTCAAACCTGAGTCTAAAATTCTTTTTTTATTGTAGCCAACGATACTCTTGCTGCTGTAGCATGCCTGAATTCTCTTTGGAGGGCTGGTACAGACATAGAACAATTACTTCTATGGATGGAAATTCTGAGATATCCATTCTGTCGATCATTGGTAACTCGGGGTCTACCAGACCGAGCTCTATTCCGTATCGAGTTTGTCTCCAGGAACCTATTGCATATCCGTGAGAGATCCCTCTGGGAAACACCCACTCTTTCCACCACGAACCGCTGTGAATGGCCTTCTTCAATTAAATCGATAAATCTTATACGGTCCAACTCAGAAATTAAAGTACGATTCATTTTTTATCACGTTTTCAACAATTTCACCAGAATAAATTTTTCAAATGTTTACACCTTGGCAAAACCAGGTCAATTAAATGGGTATTAAAAAAAATTAAAAAACCAGAAAAGGTATATTTTTTATAAAAAAAGGCCGAATGTGATAAAGATAAGGATTTATAAAAGCGTAAACGTCGTGAATACGAGGGGTGATGCATAACTTTTGAAACTATGTGTATGTACCAAACCAAAACCTACACATCTGACACGTTTTACTATATTCCTTACTTATATTATCTAGAAGTGAGTCTAGTTTCCGTTTTATGTGAAACACTCATATCTGTTAAAAATAATTTTTTAACAAATAATAATATATTCCTATGTCAATAATACTAACAAATTACGTCTGCCGTAACCTTGGTTTATATTTTTAATAGACATAAAAGATTTTATCATACGCAACCATGCAAGTAAGCAAACAATACACTTATTATTAAAATTATAGAAAATTTAACATCTTATAGATAATAAAATGACTAACCTCGGTTCCAGTCGGGCATTTAAATTAGTTTTTTCTTCAGTCAACCACGCATGAATTTCATTCAATGCCTTTTCTCTGGTTTCTTCAGTTTCATTCAAATTTTCTTTAGCATATTCTTCTGCTTCTGCTCCCAGTTCAAATACATACTTTTCTGACATTTTTGCGTTACTATCTAGCAACCGGACTCGAGTAAATACTGAACGAAGTGACTACTCTCGAGATAAAAAGTATTGGTGCGTTTTTGGTGCAGGCTGCTATGATGAATAATTATTATTAATCTCATTATGCGAAAAAATTATATTAGATTATCAAGTAGCAATTGCGTGTAATTAAAGATTAGAATTTGATCGTTAAATGCTCGTTGAGGCTTGTCATTAGGTTACTTTTTGACCTCTTTTACATCTGACTAATATTATTGATAGATACCAACTTACTCGTATGTAGAATTTGGTTTCTTTGTAATATTAAAAAAACGATGTGATATGCGAATATCTCCAGACAGTACTTTATACAATTTTATGTGGTTTATGTTTGTGTGTGGTATTTTTGTTGAGACTGGTTGACTGATCTAATCGTCTATTTATTAATCTGTCGAGATAAATGTAGTGTGATAATAAGAATACTATTTTAAATATGATATGACATATATGCAACAATTAAATTAATAGTATTAGAGCTAGTGAACCCTTCGAGTAACGGTCTTTCTCTTAGGCTAGAAATTTGTATAGTGATAATTCATAGCATACCAAGGCTAAAAACCATGACCTGGTGATCTACCAGGTGAGTCGAAAAGTGCATAGTTTAGGGGAAAAATAAACTTTCTCCTGTAAAGTTTAAATTTAAGTATGTGTTTGAGTAAGTCATTTAGAAGAAATGTGTACAATGACAGGCGATTGTGAACAGCTTAAGACCTTGCCAGGCGAGGGGAAAGATTAGGGGTTTTTCCTAAAATTATTTTTTTTTTGCATCGAACAAAGTTTTTTTATGGTTTTTGAATCATTCCAAACAGAAAAGGTCTTTAGTGACTTTTCTCTTATGTCAGTGGTCGGCAAAGTGCGGCTCTGGCACAAATATCCACGTAAAGCACAATTATATTTTCATTAACAAAAAACTTACATCTGATTTTGATAAATTCTTCTTCTTCTTCTATCATAGACATAACTCTTTCTGTTTTTTCAATGTGCCTCTAGTAAGTTGTCATTCCATCGTTTTCGTGGTCGTCCCACTGATCGTCTTCCTATTCGATTGATGAACCCTCTCTCACTGTCCTTACTACGCTATTTGTTGTCACTCGGCTTTCGCGGTTCTTTGAAAAATTAGCATTTCCAATCTTTAGCATCTGTAAAAATTCTCTTGATGCTACGATAACCGAGTTGAAATTTTCTTCTTTTGAAACTGACATTGCATTGGTAGCTTTGAAGTACATTCGCTGGATTTAAAAAACAAGGAAGTATTGCGCTCTAAATTACAACATATTTATTTGTGTTGGATTGGAAATATTGGAGAAGGAAAAATGTGATATTGGAGATAGAAGACATGATCATTTTCAACTCTTGGAATAGTATTCCTGATTCTTACGATCAGCTGAAAAAGATCGCGTTTGACGTTCTTTCCCTTTTCGGTTCTACATATCAAAATTTCAAAAAAATTAAGTTTTGCGCCAAAAATTTAGTAAAAACACAATGTTAAGTATAGGAAATAAAAACCCTACAAAACGAAAGAAAATAGAAATAGAAAACACTTTTGAATTTTTTGGGCCATTGTGGGTAGTGCTAGGGGTCTAAAAAATTTTTGGTCGGATACTTTTTGATGTAAAACAAAATGGTACATGTTTTCATTTTTGGAATATCGCTGGTGAAATTTTTCACTATCTTAAACGGCTAGACCCTATAGTATAGTTTTATTTAATAGTAGTGTACTACTTATTTATGATTAGTGTAATAAATGTTAGGTACTGAACAAGAAGATTTGGGCTCCCGATTTTTTTTAATTGTTATAATGTTTATATTTGTATCTTTGGCTAATAAGTTTGCCGACCACTGTCTTAGGTCAATAGTTTTTGACATAATATAAGCGATTAAAAATTTACAAAATCGCGAAATGGGCCATTTTTAACCCTGCATCGGAGATTTAACTGAAAATTTCAATGTTGCCAGGGTAGATAGATATTCTTTAAACATCGATTGATGAAATCCCGAAGAGTTTTGTATAATATAATATCGAAAAGCCCTTTGTTTTTTAATTGCTAATCAAGCGGGCGCGACATTGTAGTATAAGTGAGTACGTTTGAGTTGGCATAAATTCATTATCTCGAGAATGGGTAAATTTGAAGAGAAATTCTCATATAAGTCGATTTTTATTTTTAAATTAGGACTGTTTTGGCATATATATAATACTAGTAACGTCATCCATCTGGGCGTGATGACGTAATCGATGTTTTTTTTAATGAGAGTAAGGGTTGTGTGATAGCTCATTTGAAAGTCTATTTAATTATCTATTCAGTAGTATAAACAATAACATAATTATTTATACAGGGTGTATAAAATTTTTGTTTCAATAAATTAATTTACACAAAAAGAAGAAATTTTTTTTGTACACCCTGTATAAATAGTTATGTTAACGTTTATATTACTAAATAGAGAATTAAATAACCTTTCAAATGAGCTATCACACAACCCCTACTCTCATTTAAAAAAATCATCGATTACGTCATCACGCCGAGATGGATGACGCCACTAGTATTATATATGCCAAAAAGTCCTAATTTAAAAATAAAAATCGATCTGTCTGAGAATTTCTCTTCAAATTTGCCTATTCTCGAGATAATGAATTTATGCACACTCAAACGTCCTCACTTATACTACAGTGTCGCGCCCGCTTGATTAGCAATTAAAAAACAAAGGGGTTTTCGATATTGTATTGCAACAAACTTTTCGGGATTTCATCAATCGATGTTTAAAGAATATCTACCTACCTTGGCAACATTAAAATTTTCAGTTAAAACTCCGATTCAGGGTTAAAAATGGCCGATTTGGCGATTTTGTAAATTTTTAATAGCTTTTACGTCAAAAACTATTAACTTAGGAGAAAAGTCTCTAAAGACCTTTTCTGTTTGGAATGATTCAAAAACTAAATGATGATTCAAAAAACTGGAATGATTCAAAAACCTTTGTTCGATGCAAAAAAAATAATTTTAGGAAAAACCCCTAATCTTTCCACTCGCCTGGCCAGGTCTTATGCTGTTCAGAATCGCCTGCCATTGTACACATTTCGTCTAAATGACTTACTCAAATACATACTTAAATTGCAACTTTACAGGAGAAAGTTTATTTTTCCCCTAAACTATGCACTTTTTGACTCACCCGGTAGATACACGTGCAGAGCTGATGCCTGCCAGGTCATGGTTTTTAGCCTTGGTGTTCTAGCCTGTTTTAGCCTTGGCTCCAGTACACGTTGGGTCAACTAGTTGGCCAATGAGTTGGGCCAATAAGTTGGGCCAAGTAAGAACAGTGAATACATGGTGATTACACGTTGGTGGAGTTATCAGTCTGCATTAACCTTTCTTAGTGGATAAACAAAAAACAAACTGTGATTATGGATATGGATGTGGAGACTGTAGCAGCTGCCGCAATTAATTTGTACAATGCGTTCAATGCTTATAGAAAAGTGTACCAAACAAGAGTGATTAAAAAACAATGGCGCAAACGACGGTGCTTTTACACCGAAAAAAGTATTCATATTAAAACACAACCTTAAAATTAATACTTATAAACAGTATCAGATTGTGAGAAGAGAAAACAAATATTTTAAACTCAACGACAACAACGTGTTCAGTGTTCATACCAAACAGCTGTTTGGCAGATCGCGCAAGTTCCAAAAATCCTTTGATTTGTGCACCAAATACCGACAAGATTCGGTTTGTAGACCAACGCTGACCGCCAATCGTAAACTCATGCCAAGTGGTCCTGTACACGTTGGCCCAACTCCTTGGCCCAACTGATTGGCCCAACGTGTACTAGCCCATATTATCACTATACAAATTTCTAGACTTACAGGAATACCGTTACTCGGGGGGTTCACTAGCTCTTAGACTAATAATACATATTTATCAAAGCTGGTTCGTTTTCTAGAAATGCTAGTCACGATATAATTTAATAGATAAAATTTAGGTGTAAGGAGCAGGATTGGATAGAAGAAATAATCCAGAAAAATAGGTGATTTTCGCGCTTTAGATCTGACAATGTTTTTGAGATTTTTGAAAAGAATAACATCGAACTAAATACATGTAGAAGAGGTGCGCCTCGTGTCTGAAAAGGATCAATTCTCGTTCTGGCTAATCGGTCGATCTCCGGAAGTCCTAGAGACTTATAACTTTTTGCATTATGTTCAACATGATATCAGGAAAAAAATCTACTATAGAAAAATGGGCGAAAAGGCGAAGTTGCATTTTAAAGTGCATAAAATGCATCCAAAAGTGTATAAACATGTCAAAATACGTGTATTAAGGGCCAGATTTTGTTATACAGGGGTTGTTGGGGTCGCTAAAGACGAATACGCCATCAGAACCGACTACCGGAGTACCTGGTGCCCAGGTTCACTGCTAAGGCCGTCATCTGAAGTTTCGAGGGTTTTGGGCACTAAATTGGTTCAGACTACTCTGAACAACAATACGTAATAAAAACCGACCCCCGGTACACATGATGTTCAAAACCCTCCAAACTCCAGAAGATAGCATACCTTAGCAGTGACCTTGGGCGCCAGGTGGTCCAGAGGTCGGTTCTGATGGCGTATTTTTATTCAGCAACCCAAAATCCACCTGGTAATATAATTAGATGCATTCAAGGACGAAAACATTTGAAACTTCAGAAGATGACGTTCCTTAGCAGGGACCGTGGGCACCAGGTGCTTGGAGGGTCAGTTGCTATCATAACTTTATCAGTATTCGTGTTCAGTAACCCCAAAAACCCCTCGCGTAATCTGTTTGCATCAGTTTAGTGCCGAAATCCCTAGAAAGTCCAGAAGATGAGACGTGACCCTAGGCACCAGGTGCTACGAGTGTCGGTTCTGATGGCGTATCCCTTTTCAGAAACCCCACAAATCGGCCTACTAATATATTTGCATAAATTTTATACCGAAAATTATCGAAACTCCAGAAGATGACGTGCATTAGCAGTGACACTGTGCACCAGGTGTTCCGTTGATCGGTTCTGATGGTGTATTCGTGTTCAGTTATCCCAAAAACCTCTAAGTAATCTGTTTGCATCAGTTTAGTGCGAATAACCCTCGAACCTCCAGATGACGTGCCATAGCAGTGACCCTAGGCACCAGGTGCTCCGGAGGTCGGTTCTGACCGCGTAGTCGTGATCAGCGACCTTAAAAAACCCCCCGAATAACAAAGTCTGGCCCTTAATATGCTTATTTTGACATGTTTATACACTTTTGGATGCATTTTATGCACTTTAAAATGCAATTATGTATTTTTACCAATTTTTCTATACTAGACTTTTTTTCGGACATCATCCCGAACATTATGCAAAAAGTTGCAAGTCTCTAGGTGCTGTATGTATAAATCAATTTATTTGGGTGTTTTTTGTGCTAAATGCCCTGGTCTACTAGAGATGTAGACCAGTACATTTGGCATATAGTCCAGTCGGGTTAGACGAATAACAGGCCTAACCTTGCATTAGGCGCTGCCCCAAATTTTATTTTTTTAGTCACTAGGGGAGGTCAATAGTAGTACAAATTTAAAATCTCGACTGAATTCCGCCATTGAGTTAGCCGCCATCTTGATTTTAAACGAGAACCGTTTTTGCTCAATATCTCCGCCATTTTCAACTTTTCGACAAAAAGTATAACAACCAAAATTGTTAAAAATGTAATTTTCTATCATTTCTATTTTTACAATTTTTTCGTGCCATCGATATTTTCCGAGTTATAGCGGAAAATAGTGACAGTTATATATAAATAGAGCATAATAATTGAATTATCTCGTTTATTGTTAGTTTTACGACAAAAATGTTCCTATACAAAAATAGAGAGAATTGACATAAAAGACATAAATAATAACTTATATGCATTAAGTTCACTTAATTTTATTAACTAGCGGGTTATATTGGTTGAATTTGTCTGTTGATAATTAAGTTTCATATCAGCTAACATATTTTAATATTTCAACAATTTTTTTTTTAATTTTGGACCCCGTTGGGGGGAATTTTCCCATTCCCCCCTCTTAGACCCGCCACTGGCTCTCGAAAAATTGTAGTAAATCGTAATTGCAACCATTTCAGTCCTTATACTTTTTGTCGAAAAGTTGAAAATGGGGAAGATATTGAACAAAAACAATTGCTTTAAAATCAATCGGGTCTTACGCTCGCGCCTTTACCGCTACGTACTACCTTAAATATCGATTTAATCAAAAAAATTAAAGAGATCAAAATTGTACAAAATTTAATTCTCTTCATTTTTGTATAGGTTAAAATTTGTTGTAAAGTAATAATAAACGAGATAATTCAATAAATCAATAATGATGCTTTAACTGTCATTGTTTTTACCCCATAACTCGGAAAATATGGACCGCACGAAAAAATTAGAATAAACAAAACTATAGAAAATCGCATTTTCAACAATTTCAGTTTGTATATTTTTTGTCTTAAAGTTGAAAATGGCGGAGATATTGAGCAAAAACGGTTCTCTTTTAAAATCAAGATGGCGGCTAACGCAACGGTGAAATTCAGTCGAGATTTTAAATTTATACTACTATTGACCCCCCCTAAAAATAAGAGAAATAAAATTTGGGGCAGCTCCTAATGCAAGGTCAAATGGTATCCCGACTGGGCTAATAAATAATTCGATTTTTAAATACAGCACCTAGAAACTTGCAACTTCTTGCATCTGGTTCAGTGTGATGTCAAGAATCTACAATAGAAAAATGGGTGAAAATGCATAGTTGCATTTTAAATTGCATGCAATGGATCCCAAAGTGCAAAAAACATGTCAAAATAAGTGTACTAATAACTGAACAGCGGATCACCTGGTGCTCAACAGGTTCACTGCTGGAGTTTCGAGGATTTTGGACACTAACTTGATGCAAACAAATCACTTGGGGGTTTTTGGTATTGCTGAACAAGTATACGCCATTAAAAAAGTCCCTGGTGCACCTGGTGCCCAAAAACTCTTCAAACTCAAGAAAATAACATGACTTAGCAGTGACCTTGGACAGCAGGTGCTCCTGGAGTCAGTTCTCATGGAGTATTCGTACTCATCGACCCCACAACCGGGTATTTATCTGTTTGCATGCATTCAGTGCAGATGCAAATTCTGATCACTTTTTGGTCAAAGTCAAAATGGAGCAAATAATTCCCACAATCCCTAAGACTAGTTGCACAAAAATGAAAAGATATAACGGTGTACTACTTCAGAATGAAGAGGTTAAGAAAAAATTCAAGCAGAAAATTGAAGAGCAAATAGAAAGCCAGACAACAGTAGATGATATAGAAAGCAGATGGGTACAGCTAAGGGGAAACATTCAAGAGGCAGCCGACTTAGTATTACTAAGAAAAAGACAAAGTAAACAAACAGACTGGTACGATGAAGATTGTAAGAAAGCAATTAGGGACCGAAATAAAGCCAGAATAAACAGCATAATGAGAAATAATGAAGAAAGTAAACAAGCCTATGCTGAAAAAAGACGGGAAGCAAAGAAGATCTGTAGAAGAAAGAAACGGTTAAATCTAGAGCAGAAATTAGACCGAATTGAAGAAGATTTTTTAAATAAACAAGTCAGGAATTTCTACCAAGAAATAAAACGCGACCGAACCCAGTACAAAACCGCATCAAGATATTATAAAGATGAAGAGGGAAATCTGATAGGTGGAATAGATGAAAAATTAAGAAGATGGGCCAATTATTTCCAGAATATATTATGCACAGACGATCAAGACGAAATAGAGCAAATGCAACTACCACATGAAGAAGAAAGAGACCCAAATGTGAATGAAGAAGTACCTACCAAGGAAGAAATTATAGATATCATAGAAAACTTAAAAAACAACAAAGCACCGGGAGAAAACGGTATCATTGCAGAGTTTTTAAAAGATGGTGGCGAAGGGCTTCAAGAAGAAATCACCGAGTTAATATGCGAAGTGTGGATCAAAGAAAATATACCCAATCAGTGGAAAGAAGCTATCCTATGTCCTGTACATAAAAAAGGAGACGTTACAGATTGTAGAAATTACAGGGGAATAGCTCTACAAGATACAGTATATAAGATTCTGGCCATATTAATTAGAAATAAAATTAAAACAAAAGTGGAAAATTGTCTAGGTAAATATCAAGCGGGTTTTAGAGCACAAAGATCGGTAATAGACCAAATTTTTACAATGAAACAAATTTTATCTAGCTCATATGAATTCAACCTAACATTAAATATGTTATTTATTGATTTTAAACAGGCATACGATACCATAAAAAGAAGTAAAGTATATGAAACGCTAGAATATTTTGAATTTCCACCAAAAATAGTAAGATTGAGTAAATGCATACTTAGTGACACTAAAAGTAAAGTTATGATAGAAGGACGGGTTTCGGATAGCTTTATCACCAATAGAGGCCTGCGACAAGGTGACCCGTTATCAACAGATTTCTTCAATTTAATTTTAGAGAAGATTATACGAGAATGCAATATCTATACTAAAGGCACAGTTTATTATCACAGGCATCAATGTGTAGCATACGCAGATGATATTACCTTAATAACAAGGAGACCTGCAGAATTAAGAGAAATCTTCAATAGACTAGAAAGAACAGCCAAGGAATATAGTTTAGAAATAAACGAAGAGAAAACGAAATATATGGTGATGAAGGGAAATGAAAATCATCTGGGACAGTCCTTTAAGATACAAAGCCCAAGTAAAGAATATAACTTCGAAATTGTCGGCCAATTCGATTACTTGGGAGTAACACTAACAAATAGGAACGAAGAGAACCAATAAATAGCAAAAAGAATGGCGAAAGGTAGTAAGAGTGCTGGAAGTCTAAATAAGATACTGAGGTCGAAGATAATATCCAGAAAAGCAAAAAAACGAATATATACAACAGTTATCCGACCTACGGTACTCTATGCTAGCGAGACCTGGACATTAAATAAAGATATGGAAGTAAAATTAGATAGATGGGAACGAAAGATCCTCAGAAGGATATATGGAGGTTTAAAAGAGGGGAATATCTGGCGAAGAAGAACGAATGAAGAAATAATGCAAATATATGGACAACCAAAAATAACAACACTCGCCAAAATTCAAAGATTAAGATGGCTTGGGCATATAGCAAGAATGGAAGAAGGAAGAGTTCCCAATCAACTAATAAACACGGAGGCTGGTACAAAAAGAAAAAGAGGACGCCCCCGAAGAAGATGGTTGTAGTCTGCAAAAGAAGATCTGAAGTCGCTGAGGGTACAAGATTGGAAAAACCTAGCACAAGACAGAAAGAAATGGAAGAAAACAATTGAAGCCTTGGGCCCCTAAGGCCTGTTGAGCTGAACTATATATATGCATTCAGTGCAGAAAACCTTCGAAAATACAGAATGTGACGTTCCTTAGCAGTGGCAGTGGGCACTACGTCTTTGTGGAGTCGAATCCGATGAAGTATTCATGTTCAGCAACCCCAAAAAATCACTTAAAACTTCAGATTACGTTACCCTAGACACCAGGTGCTTCGGGTGTCATGATGGCATATTCGTTTTCAACAACCCAAAGAACCACCCAAGAAATCTGCGCCAATTAAATGCCGAAAACCCTAGAAACTTCAGAAGATGAGGTGTCTTAGCCAGTGATACTGATCACCAGATGCTCCGGGGATCGATCTTATGACGTATTCGTATTCAGCGACTCCACAAATATCCAAATAATTTGTTTGCATCAATTTAGTACCAATAACCCTCGACCCTCCAGATTAACGTGCCAAACAGGTTCACATGTACGGTGCTTAAAAGTAAACAGGTGCTCTGGGGCTCGGTTCTAATGTGTTTGGCGACCCCAAAAACTCCCAAGTAACAAAATCAGGCCCTTAATATGCTTATTTGGACATGTTTATGCACTTTTGGTTGCATTTTATGCAATTTATACTACAGGCATGCATTTCCACCCATTTTTTATAGTAGACTTTTTTCCTGATAGCATCCTGAGCACAATGCAAAAAGTTATAATTCTCTAGGCGCTGTATTTAAAAATCTATTTATTCCGATGCTTTTAGTGCTTAATCCCCTGGTCTAATGACAGGATCGGCCTACGTGATGTTGGGAATCCAAACACTATTACAAAAATGAAACTACAAGCTTGATATTATATGGGGAGTTGGGTTTTATAGTGTTAAAAATGTGGCTAGGTTAGGTTAGGTTCTCTCCCTGGGATTGTAATTCTACCCCGACGACGGTGGGCCGAGTAACCGGTCGTGGTCCCTAAAATTGTGAGGGGAGCACGACCGGTGAATCCAAGAACAGTTCCAGCGTCCAGCGACTGTGACCGGGTGGGCGCCGGACACCGCCGCTGGACGCTAAAAGGCGTCGCAACTTGGGCGAGCAGTTCCGACGCCTTCGCCTTCAGCAGTTATATTTCACCCTCCAACTTCCCTACGCCTACTCTAATCTCTAAAAGCTAATCTCGCCCACTTCATAATTGTGGCCGGGGGTCGATAGGAGGGGCTCAAAGTACCGTGATGGGGGTCCGCCGTCGGACTCCGATTACAAATCTCTATTCGAAAACTTTTTCGACATACCCACTGCGAGTAGCCGCCATGTCTTACCCCACCAATATACCTTTCCCCCCACACATCCATTTCAAATCCCGCGTAACAGGTGAGGCAGCAGTTGCGCTATCCATTTCAAATCCCGCGTAACTCCAGATAGCTTGTGAATACAGACTGCGACTGCTTCCGGAGGCAACCGTGATAAAAAGCCTAGAGGAGTAAACCTCAATAAAACAATCTCCACTATCACGGTGGAAGGCGCCGTGCCAAAGATATAAGAGATGCGAGGGTTAGAGCATCACAAACGATCCCATCGGGATACCTAGCGACTTCCCGAAGTAACCAAGCCTTAGCGTGGCAAGGGCGCACTGCCGCGCCAGACGTATAGTATAGTACGTTCCAACTCGTGGGAATTTAAATGAGTACCAACATACAAAATCCTAAACAGACGAGGTTGAGTGAAGACGGCCATCGGCGAGACACGGACAATGCAACGGATACGGAAAATAAGAATAGGAAAAACAGTCGCTTGACAACTTAAACAAGGAATGGGAAGAAGAAATGAACAGTTTTTGAGAGGGAGCTCATAAACACGCATAACAGAAAACAGAAGATGAACAGGTCGACTGACCCAAAACAGTCGACACTGGTAGGGGATGAAATGCTGGAAAACAGTGCAAGTTATGACGATGAGATAGGGGAGGAAAGCTCACAAGAGGAAGCAGAAAAAATAGAAAAAGGATGGCAAAACATTCAGGAGAGGGTGTTAGCCTCTTTCCTGCTTGATGATGAAACCATGAATAAGAAGAACAGGAAAGGGGACAGTCTAGAGAGAATAAATAATCTAAAGAGGGAGGGACTCGAAGAGAGTATTAAGTTTCCTAATGAAACCAACAACAAAAAATAAACAGGAAACTCGAAGAGTTTCGTTGCTAGATCTGACGAGTAATAACATATTCGCTGTCTTTAGAAAGCATGTGCCGGTTCTTACCCCATGCAGCCTTTTACTTACACTTACACTAGTTGTAGGTATATTTTGGAACAAAAGTAAATTTTCCCAAACCACATATAGGAGAGTGCAATTAGAACGACAATATGCATTGTTTCGGAAAAAATCAAACAAGCTTATATTTTCCTAAAACTTTTTTTGTTAGTTTATATACATGTTAAAGTAAAAAGTTCTACTCGCAGATTTGGCCGCTAATTGTTTATTAATTGTTTAAACAATAACAATTGTTTTGTTTAAATAATTTTAAAAATATCGTTAAATTCATCGTTTTACTTTAATCACATATGTTTCTATTTTGTTTTTGATTATGCTGAATCCGAATATGGCATTGTAATTTGAAAATTCTTATATAGAAGCTCTTATACAGTGTGTCTGCGTAGCTAGGAACCACATGGAAAATTTTTTTATTATCAATTTTACGAAAAAAAGTGATTCTTAATAAAATGCTCTGATCAGATATCAAATTTTATCAATTTTATACGAGTTATGTCAAAAATATGAATTTCGTTAAAGAGTAAATTACCTTTATATCCCAGAATATCAAAACATGCTATTATGAAAAGTTGTTTGAAATTATAAATTATGTCTAAATATACAATTACATTATTCTAATAAAAAAAAATCAATTTTTTCTCAAATTACGGATACTCATCATCATTTTATTTTAATTATGATTTTAACTATTTTATTATCAAATAATAAAAATGTATACCATTTTTATTCGGCTGCAATACGAAGGAAAAACAATCTTACTTTTTAATTAGAATAAGGAGTGCAGCCAATGACGCTCCAATAAGAGCAGAAAACTGCAGTTAAAGGGACTGGCTGCACTCCTTATTCTAATTAAAAAGTAAGATTGTTTTTCCTTCGTATTGCAGCCGAATAAAAATGGTATACATTTTTATTATTTTATTTTCGTATTACTCAGTAGAGTAACTATGGTGCATCTTTCAGTTCCTAGCCGGCTGCAGACGGGGGATTTGAATTGCAAGGTTTAGAATTCCTTCCCTATCGTCTTTACTGCAGCATCCATATGACTTGCAAATTGTAGAAGTCTTGGAGGCGTATACATGGGGATGTACCAGTAAGTTTTCAATTTAAAAATCTTTTAGTGATTTTTGATATTTTTCAATATTAATTATTTGCTATTAGGATTGAAAACTTGCTTCGTAATTTTATTATCACTTTTACGAAATAAAGTTATTCTTCATAAAATGCTGGCGTGCATACGGATCATGTTACCCGGTCATATTACCCGTATGCACGCCAATGGTGAATATAAAATTCTTAGTTGTATGTCAAAAAATGCTCAATAACTACCTCTTAAACCCTACCAAATATCATTTGCATATCTCAACTGGTTTTGAAGCAATAAATAAATCGTCAGTTGGTAAGAAAAAATTCAACATCCATATCTCGGAAACGAAGCATTTGCGGACATATGTTTATAAAGCAAACGGTCATTTTTTTATGCACAATTACCCCTTAAAGCTTGTCGCACTTATTTAGAAAGATCCTGCATTGATGCAGAACGTAGCTAGTTGTTAAAGTACCTAACTTTTTTATTATCCAACATAAGCGAATGAATCAGAAAGCAAAATGTTAAAAGAAAGCCTAATACTACAGTTTAGTTTTAATTTCAATATATATATAATTATAATTATAATATACGCTGGAATATTCCACAGGGTGTTCCGAACTTTGAGGAAAAAACACACTATCATTGTTATACCCGGTATACAATGATACTTACCTGTTTACCAACAATATTATTACATCGATATTCTTGAATAATAATATATTAAAAAAATCACTCAAATCGAAAAACAGGTTTAGGAGATACGAGACTTTCCCATTTTTAAGGTGGTGCGTTAATTTTGATGCTTAGTAATAGTAGCTTTTGATTTGTAGATAGATACATTGTTATAGTTGTGCTAGCAAACTAAGAGAGTCATTAATATTCAGCTCAGCGGGTACTATTGATGGAAATGTGTACTTAACCCGGCCCCTGCCACGTGGGGTGCTACCAGCACTCCATAACACATTTTTATCAAATATTTGGTATTTCAAGTTTGGTAGCCGAGCTATTAGTCTAAGAGCTAGTGAACCTTTTGACTAACGGTCGTCCTGTAAGGCTAGAAATTTGTAGAGTGATAATTCATAGCACACCAAAGCTAAAAACCATGACCTGGCAGGCCTCAGCGGTGCACGTGTATCTACCAGGTGAATCGAAAAGTGCAAATTTAGGGGGTAAAATAAACTTTCTCCTGTAAGGTTTAAATTTAAGTATGTGTTTGAGTAAGTCATTTAAAAGAAATGTGTAAAATGACAGGCGATTCTGAAGAGCATAAGACCTTGCCAGGCGAGGGGAAAGATTAGGAGTTTTTCCTAAATTTATTTTTTTTGCATCGAACAAATTTTTTTTAAGTTCTTTGAATCATTCCAAACAGAAAAGGTCTTTGGTGATTTTTCTCTTAAGTTAATAGTTTTTGTTATATAAGCGATTGAAAATTTTGAAAATTGCGAAATCGACCATTTTTAACCCCAAATCGGATATTTATCTAAAAATCTCAAAGTTGCCAAGGTAGGTAGATATTCTTTAAACATTGATTGATGAAATCCCAAAGAGTTTTTTGCAATACAATATCGGAAACCCCTTTGTTTTTTAATTGCTAATCAAGCGGACGCTTCACTGTAGTATAAGTGAGGACGTTTGAGTTGGCATAAATTCATTATCTTGAGAATTGGCAAATTTCAAGAGCAATCTTCAGACAGGTCGATTTTTATTTTTAAATTAGGACTTTTTGGCATATATATAATACTAGTGACGTCATCCATCTGAGCGTGATGACGTAATCGATGATTTTTTTAAATGAGAGTAGGGGTTGTGTTATAGCTCATTTGAAAGGTTATTTAATTCTCTATTCACTAATATAAACAATAACATAATTATTTATACAGGGTGTACAAAAAAAATTTTTTTATTAAATTAACTTTGATTAAATTTGACAAATAGAAGAAAAACATTTTTTTGTACACCCTGTATAAATAATTATGTTAATGTTTATATTACTGAATAGAGAATTAAATAACCTTTCAAATGAGCTATCACACAACACCTACTCTTATTTAAAAAAATAATCGATTACGTCATCACGCCCAGATGGATGACGTCACTAGTATTATATATATACCAAAAAGTCCTAATTCAAAAATAAAAATCGACCTGTCTGAGGATTTCTCTTCAAATTTGCCCATTCTCGAGATAATGAATTTATGCAAGCTCAAACGTCCTCAATTATACTACAGTGTAGCGCCCGCTTGAGTAGCAATTAAAAAAACAAAGCGGTTTTCGTTATTTTATTGCAAAAAACTCTTCGGGATTTCATCAATCAATGTTTAAGGAATATCTGCGTACCTTGCCAATATTGAAATTTTTAGATAAATGTCCGATTTGGGTTAAAAATGGCCGATTTCGCAATTTTCAAAATTTTCAATCGCTTATATAACAAAAACTATTAACTTAAGAGAAAAATAACTAAGGACCTTTTCTGTTTGGAATGATTCAAAAAGCCTAAAAAAAATTTGTTCGATGCAAAAAGAATAATTTTAATAAAAACAAATCTGGCAATTAAAGTTTTAAATTTTTTTTTTGTATTTGTGATAAACAGGTCAAATTTTCATTTTTTATTGAAATAACTGATTTAAATTATTAATATAGACACTTTATATTCACTAAATCTTAATTTTTTTAGATATTTTACTTGACTTCATTTATTATGGCTTGGTACTTGCTAATTTACTAATAACACCTTTTTCATTTTGTTTTTTTAACTTTTATAACATATTAGTAGCTAATATGTTAATAAATATGTTTTTTTATATTCTTGTGTTACTCAACATATTATTTTGTTTTTTAAACAAGTAGATCACAGAAAATGTTTAACGGGTGCTGTGAGCACCCCACGTGGCAGTTGGCGCCTTGCAAAGCCACGTGGCAGGTGCCGGGTTAATATCGAGACCTTTAAGAAGGAGTGGAAACGCAGTGCATCGTTTGTGGGCTAACTTTTCAACATCTAATTCTTCAGCTTTCAGCAATCGATGCTAGAGGCGCAAGTGTTCGAATAGGTGCTACAAATACATTAGCTCTTAGGCAGGCCGCACATCAAAGAAACATGAAACGTTAATCACGCTTCATGGAAATAAAACACTGCTAAACAAATAGACGTCCGGCCATTTATGAAACTTTCCGAAAATAAAAATGTGTTATGAGCATGAATCACCTCGTTTCATTGGTAGGCGGACTTCAAGATTTGTTTAACCGTGTTTAATTTTCATGAAACGTGTTTTACGTTTCATGTTTCATGTTTTTCGTTTCATGTTTCGTTGGTGTGCGGCTTGCCTTATGGACTTATTTATTATTTAACTCATTTTGTTAATGTTTTTAGCGTAATTAGACATTAATTGATTGGCTGAGTAGTGATGAATATGTTTTAAGCCAAAAATAAATTATTTTAACTGTATAACATATCGACGTGTGGTAAAAAGTAGTGTATTCTTTCTATATCATTGTAGGTGGAGATGTGAAATCAAATTTAAATTTGTCATTACTTCAGTTTGGGAAAGCTCATTTTGAAGCGGAAATATTTTGTCACATTATTATCTAACTGCCACATTTATAAACCAATGGTATTTCAACTCCAAATTAATTGATATCAAAAAGTTTGTTAGTTGACAAAATTGAATTTAACTGTACCTATTTATTGTTTTTAAAAAGTTTACAAAGGTATTTAAATTATTTATTAATTTCTAAATTTTTTGGTTGAAATGAGGTTGTTTTTCCTGGTTTTCCTCGTGATTTACTATGGAATCACTAACACGAAAATTTTACTCTCACCATTGTATGTGGTTGTCTTTTTAAAGACAGATCACATGCTATGATTTTTTTTTGTGACGGATATTCTTGAGTTATAGTTGATTTCATTTAGTCAAATGAACTATCTTTCAATAAAGTTGTCACAGGAACGCAACTCATAAATATTGGCAATACCATTTTAAAGTCTTCTAATTTAAAATATATAATATATGTCTGAATTTCCGATAGGAATGAGTCAGATTAAATTAAATTATTAGAAGAATTTTTTTATTAAGCAACAACATTTTTGTTTAATTTATTAATTTGTTGTATTTTGACAACGACGTCCGAAAGGAAGTCGAAACGTTAATCAAAAATCATTTTTCAAGTTAAATTGTGGCTTATTTCACTATGAGAATAATAAATTTTATTTAAGGAGGTATGTTTTAATTTTATTTTATTTATAGTATATTATTCAACGAGCATGTAATAGCCATTACATGCGAGTAGAATACTATACTTTTTCTACGACCTTTTTTGTTATTTTAATTAGTAAAAAACTTAATTATCAACTACTAGAGATTTAAATTATAATAATTTACAAAAATACCTAAATGCTATTTACCCCTAGTACGTGGTTGAATAATTGGTTGCCTACTATTACTAAATTCTTATTTATTGTAAAAATACAACTAGAAATAGTCAATATAATATGTTATATTCGTTTCCGAAAAATTATAAGCTTAAATTTGTACCTACTGTCAGTAAATCTAATAAATAGGAAATGGCTGTTGTCGGTGGACGTATTTCATATATATATAGTTATAATGTATATTTACATTTAACTATATATAATATAATAATATAACTATACATAATATGTTATAACATATTTAACACAATATAACTTGAAAAACAAACACAATATTAGTTATAAATTCCAATTAACATAAACAAAATGCGCTAATGTCACTGTCACTAAATTAAATGATAAACGTCAAAATTTTTAGTAAACAAGATAAAAACGTAAAAAATATACTGACATTGTTACAGTTAAAATTCCTTTAACAATTTTTCAAAGTTAATTATTGGTATAAATTACAATAATTAATTATGGTATTAAATTAACAAGTTTAAGTAATTTTATTTGCAGTTTATATACGATTAATATTAAAAGCGGCATGCGCCACTTTAATCTAGCTTCAGCCCGTGAGTAATGACCCGTGAGTAACTTCAGCCCGTGAGTAATGAATTATTACTCACGGATACAGTAATGGGTGCTATTATCTATGAAAAAATAGCGAATAATGAGCATCAGTGGCGGTTGGTATATAAGTGCTGCGGAGCTGCAGAACCACCAAAATAATCCAAACAAAATTACTTTGAAAATTAAATAAAAAATATCACTACTTATAAAATCTAAATTCATTTAGATGGTTTTCGTGCATGGCCGCCTTTATTTTAATCTGTCGTCCGTCGCATCTCATGGCGATAGCAAGTCCCACTTATTTGACCGGACCGGTGCTACTCCGAGCTGTGAACTGTTAAAGATATCCCCGATAACACCCGCTCAACCCTCGCCTACACTTTTCAGGCGACGACTGAAAGCAATATTTGAGCTGCATTTGTCGCAGTTCGAACTAGTGTGTAGAAACCTGCGTTTATTGTAATTTTAAATATTCGGTGATCGCGACGCGACGACTGTTAAAATAAGTTGTCCTGCACGTAATTCGGTATTTATATTAAGTATATGAGAATAAAAGTACTGTTCAGGATGGATGTTATTTATAATTTGATTAATGTTAAGAGATTCTTTAAATATTCTTATGACGAAAAACTAGAATTAAAATGCAAAGGACGTCCTTTGCCGGATATTAAAATCGAAAAAGAAGGATCAAGCCGAGGGAAAAATTACAAACGACAATTTAATTGCGATATTTATACGAGAAATAGTTGGATATGTGGCTGCAACAGAAAAAACGCTCTTTTCTGTTTTCCTTGTGTACTCTTTGGAGGTGATAAATCATGGACGCAAGTTGGTGTAACAGACTTAGTACATTTAAGTGATAAAATAAAAAAGCACGAAACTTCTAAGCATCATTTGCACAATCAAATGGAATATGCTTTATTAGGCTCCGTGAATATTAAAGAACAGTTAGATTCTGCATACTGGATAAATATTCAAAAATTCAATGAAGCTGTAACAAAAAATAGGTATGTTCTCTCAAAAATTATAGACTGCATACAATTTTGTAGTGTTTTCGAATTGGCGCTTCGGGGACACGACGAGACACAAACATCCGACAATCCTGGAATTTTTCGCGGCCTCATAAATTTTACTGCTGAATTGGATAGAACTTTAGCACAACACTTGGAAGAATCGACGGTTTTTAAGGGCATTTCTAAAGAAATTCAAAATGATATTTTGGACTGCATGTTGGAATTATGCCAGAATAAAATTTTGGAGGAAATTCGGGAATCTCCATATCTAGCTGTCATGGCCGACGAGACTACAGACATTTCAGCAAAATCACAAATGGTTGTAGTATTTAGATATTGTCGAAATGGAGCACTGGTAGAACGATTTTGGACATATTTGGTACCTTCAAAATTAAATGCAGATACTTTTAGCAAAAACATTTTCAGTGTTTTGGATACTATCCTGGAAAACTCAAATAATAAATTAATTGCTCAGACTTATGATGGGCAGCGGTCATGTGTGGACAGCACGCAGGAGTTCAAGCCAGAATCAAAGAAAAATATCCATTTGCTCATTTTGTACACTGTTACGCGCATCAATTAAATTTAATAATGTCTAAGGCTTGTTCCGAAAACTCTCAAGTTAGACTTTTTTTTTGGAAATTTAAATGAAATCCCTACCTTTTTTAAAAATTCGCCACAACGAGTGGCAGTTTTAGATAAAATCGTCCAAAAGAAAATTCCTCATGGCGCTCCAACTCGCTGGAACTTCAATATTCGAACTGTTAATGTTGTGTTTGAACATCGATCTTCTTTTATCGAATGTATGGAAGAAATAGAAGAATCGTTTGATAAGGCAGCTGTCTGTAGTTCAGCGTCTTCCATTCGAAGAATACTAGTGGATCAAAATTTTGTTTTTTGGTTAACATTTTTCCATCGCATAATGCCACAAGTAGACGTTTGGTATAATGCCCTTCAAAAGACTAAAACGGATCCTTTGGAAATCAATAAAAAGGTGACAGATTTCGAAAGATACATGAATTCAGTTAGAAATTCAATAGATGATACCATTGACCAAGGTTCTAGTTTATGCGTTGAACCATTACCAACTAAAAGGTTACGGAAGGATAACAGTCCAGTAGATCATCGGAGAGCATCTATCGAAGTTTGTGATATAATCATAAATTGTGCAAATGATAGATTTGCTTTTAAAAATCACCTACTTGCAACTTCATTGCTTTATCCTGAGCAATTTGATAATTATTGTGCTAATTTCCCAGATGATAATTTAAGCCTGACTTGCGCGTCATATCCAAATTTAGATAGGGAGCGCTTGAAGACTGAATTATCTGTTATTTATTTTAGAAGAGACTGTAGAGACATTAATGGGGCAATACCTTTTTTAAAATTTTTAATTGAAAATAATTTAACAGAGCCTTTTCAAGAAACTGTAAAACTGCTTCAAATTCTAATTACAGTGCCCATGAATACGGCAGAAGCTGAAAGGTGCTTTTCGAGTTTAAAACGGATTAAAACATTCTTGAGAAATTCCATGACTGAAGATCGACTTGTAGCATTAACCATGTTGTCAGTAGAAAAAACACTTATAAAAGAAATACCAAACTTTAATGAAAAAGTTATAGACAAGTTTGCTTTAAAAAAAAAATCGACGAATCGAGCTTATTTATAAAAAAAAAATAATATATTTGGCTCTGTGTGTAGTTAGTTCGTAAGACCCTATAATGCAATTATTGTTGTGGCGATTTTGTTTGTAGTGTTTTTTCGTTTGCATTCCTTAATTTCGCGTATTTATCGATAAAATTCTACTAAAAACATAAACTATAAAACAATTACTAGTGTGCCATAATGTACCATTGCTATTTTTGATATAATTGGATTTATCTTCAATTTGAAAAGAAGAAAATCGGTAAGTTCTTTATTATTTTTTAATAGATATATAATGAATAAATATATGGTGTAAAATATCAAACTAAAAGCCTCGTTGTAAAATACAACGATTAAAAGATATTGAATTAAAAAAAACCAAAAAAATACTGCAGAACTACCAAATTTTTGAGTCACCAGCCGCCACTGATGAGCATGTTATTAAACGGTCGTAGAAAAAATATATTATTTTAGTTTTTCACTCAATACGTATAAAACATTACTACCTACATGTTTGCTTCTTTTTTTGGTAAGTTATTTAGTATGAAACACATATTTATTTTAAAACATTGTATGTAGTGGTTTATATAATTGGTTTAATTATCCTTTCTTGTGTGTTTCTATCAAACGATATGCTCAAAACAGCCTATACACACACTTTATGAAACTTTGAAACTCAAAGACATTGTCCTAATAACTCGGCAACACGTATTACGCATTTGAAGATTCCTCTTAAAATTATTACAAAACACTTCTCTTATAAAATAATAATGATTTAGTGACCTTGATATTTTATAAATAGGCCAGGTGTTGATTATAATACGCCAAGTAAAATAAATAATATATAAATTTAATAAAGAGGTACAAAAAAATGATACAATAAACAAAAAAATGAGTAAAATAATGTTTTTAATTTGGTATCGAATAGAACGTTACACCTCTTATTTCGTTGTATTTTTCAGATGTAAATAAATTAAATAGAATAAACTAAATAAATGTAGAAGTTGTTGTTCAGGAAAATTATTAAACTTTAGTTTTTACCCCTCCAACATAGCCAAATGCGTTCTACTTTTAACACATGCGTTGTGCGATAGTACAGCTAACAAGCTCTCATGAATAACAATTTTCATTGATCTACTTCTTATTGCCTTCTTTTTAAATTAGGCCAGATACTACTTAATTCTGTCTGGCTCTTGTTAGTGAGATCTTGGCACAAAATCCAGTCCTTTCTTTTAACTCCACCAATATTGATAAAAGCCAATTTAGGAATTTTAGAATGATTCAATACTTTTATTATATTTTTATTACCAATCTCATATCACTAGATCTGTTACATTTTCAGATAATATGTATGGCAGTGTTTTTGGCCCATTTCGAATTTTCTGCTCCAATGTTCATTCAGCTTACCTATGATGTAGACGCGCTTAATCGGTTGACAGTGTCAAGTAACTATTTCTGTGTAACCATACATAATCTCTTCATAGACTTTCGACAGGCATATGATAGCGTAGCAAGAATCCAAGTATGGAATGCCATGGCGGAGTTCTAAATATCAAAGAAACTCAATCGGATGACTAAAGTCTGTATGGAGAGTGGAATATCAAAAGTATGTGTAAATAATAAACTGTCTGACAGCTTTGAAATAAACAGTAGACTCAAACAGGGTGATGCGTTATCTACACTACATTTTAAACTTGTATTAGAGAAAGCCCTGAGGTCAACCGATATAAAAACAGAACTGCTATCGGTTCAAGGTCCCAAGTTATTACTAGCATACGCAGATGATATTGATGTCGTTGGAGACTCCATCCTATCCACAAAAGCCATTTTCAACAAGGCGGAAGGAGCAACACGCGAACTAGGGCTGAGGATTAATGAAGAGAAGACTAAATATATGTGTATAAATAGAATGACACGAAGAGACAGGATAGGACAAAATGTGATGGTCAACACCTTCAATTTCGAAAGAGTACAAAGTTTTAAGTATATGGGGGCCGTAATCACAGCTGACAACGATGTTACTGAAGAAATAAAAGAGAGAATCCAATCAGAAAATCGCTGTCTATTCGCACTGGATAATCTTATAATGTCAAAAAATCTTAGAAGAAGTTCCAAGATCAAAATCTAAAAATTCATCGTCAGACCTGTACTAACATATGGATTCGAAACGTGGACCATGACCAAATCTAACGAAGAAAAGCTTAGACGTTTTGAACGAAAAATACCTAGGAACATTTTCTGACCTCACCACGACATTAACACAAACCAGTGTAGGACCAGAACCAACATCGAATTAAAAGCACTCCACGATGATACCGATATTGTCCAAGAAATTAAATCAGAGCGACTAAGATGGGCAGGCCACGTGCACAGACTTCATAACGAAAGACTTGTAAAACTGGTATGGGAGGAGATTCCTACAGGCAAAAGACCACTCGGACGTCCTAGAATGCGATGGAGAGATAACATCCAAGCAGATCTCCAAAAAATGAACATTCCATTTGACCCTAGGTTGATGGAAGACAAAACAGATTGGTAGAAAGTTTTACAGTCAGTCAGGACCCACCAATGTTTGTAGCGCTACGTGATGATGATGATGAGTAACCATTTCTGTAACGATCTCTGCATATTAAAATCATTTGATTACACAGAAGTCACCTGTCAATGTTGCTACTTATTAGATCTGTTTATTTGTTATCTAGTGTAACACTTTCAAGTGTAGGCTCAATTACGTATAATAAAGGAAGACTCCGCAACTGCTGTAAAGGTGGGGTCAACATGATTATCCCGCCGAGTACCGAGGTAATTTTGTTTATTATCTTTGTGTGTGATTCATTGAGTCCTATGCTCTTTAATTTAATCATGGATGAAATCAACACAAACGTCAACGAAGGAAGAAGATATAGAATGAGAAACAAAGAAGTAAAAAATACTCTGCTACACAGACGATACAATATTGATAGCCCAAGATGAAGATAGTCTGCAACTATTAGTCCACAGATTTAACATAAGAGCAAAAGTATTCAATACGACAATAATTTCATCTCATAAAACTAAAACAATAGTAATCAGTAAAGAACCAATCAGATATAAAATAGAAATTGATGGTATCAGTATTTAACAAGTAACGGAAGTAAAATACCTTGGAATTACATTGTCAAGTTACGGAGACCTGGACAAAGAAGTAAGAAATCAAGTTTAAACAGCAGATAGGCAGGATGCCTTAATAACACTATATGGCGAAACACATATTCATACTGAGATGAAGTCAAGACATTATTAAGCCAGTGTAAGACTAATAGTGACATATGCATCAGAAACAAGACCCGATACAGCCACAACACAAAGACTATTGGAAACGGCAGAGATGCGAGTACTAAGAAGAATTACAGGAAATACGCTGAGAGATTCATAGAGGAGTAAAGACATTCGAATACAATGTATGAGCGAAGACATTAGAATACAAAGTACAGTGTATAAACGAATGGACACTAAATAGAAAAAAATAATGGAATAAGCACATAACCAGAATGGGGGAGACACGTGTGGTCAAAATAGCAAGAGATAAATCACCAATCGGTAGAAGACGTATCGGCCAACCGCGCAAAAGATGGAGTGACAACCTTCCATAGAGGTATCAATCCGCCAATGAACAACCTGAATTGCTTATAAAGAGGAGGAAGAAGAAGAAGTCTTGATATATGTCTATTAAGCTACAATGACCATTTCATAAGGGAGCCATGAAACTTACCCCATATTTTTTGCTATTTTATTGCTAATTTATTACGCAAAATAAAAATTTATTGCTTCATCCCCTTCAGAGAAACAGGTGGCCATTCCAGCTGAATATTAAGCTAGAATAGCCAACATTCATATATCCGGAACTAAAGTAGATAGAGGGTTGCTTCCGCTGGCCTATTTTATTGCTAATTAATTGCTAATTTATTAAGCAAAACAAAAATTTATTGCTTAATCCCCTTCAGAGAAACAGGTGGCCATTCCAGCTTAATATTAAGCTAGTATACCCAACATTCATATATCCGGAACGAAAGTACATAGAGAGTTGCTTCCGGTGGCTTATTTTATTGCTAATTAATTGCTAATTTATTACGCAAAATAAAAATTTATTGCTTCATCCCCTTCAGAGAAACAGGTGGCCATTCCAGCTTAATATTAAGCTAGTATAGCCAGCATTCATATATCCGGAACGAAAGTACATAGAGAGTTGCTTCCGGTGGCTTATTTTATTGCTAATTAATTGCTAATTTATTACGTAAAATAAAAATTTATTGCTTCACCCCCTTCAGGATAACAGCAGGCTATTCCAGCTTAATATTAAGCTAGTATACCCAACATTCATATATCCGGAACGAAAGTACATAGAGAGTTGCTTCCGGTGGCTTATTTTATTGCTAATTAATTGCTAATTTATTACGCAAAATAAAAATTTATTGCTTCACCCCCTTCAGAATAACAGGTGGCTATTCCAGCTTAATATTAAGCTAGAATAGCCAACATTCATATATCCGGAACGAAAGTACATAGAAAGTTGCTTCCGGTGGCTTATTTTATTGCTAATTAATTGCTAATTTATTACGCTAAATAAGAATTTATTCCTTCATCCCCTTCAGAGAAACAGGTGGCCATTCCAGCTTAATATTAAGCTAGTATAGCCAGCATTCATATATCCGGAACGAAAGTACATAGAGAGTTGCTTCCGGTGGCTTATTTTATTGCTAATTAATTGCTAATTTATTACGTAAAATAAAAATTTATTGCTTCACCCCCTTCAGGATAACAGGTGGCTATTCCAGCTTAATATTAAGCTAGAATAGCCAACATTCATATTTCCGGAACGAAAGCAGATAGAGGGTCGCTTCTGGCGGCATATTTTATTTTTAATTAATTGCTGAAAGATGGGATATACCAGAATTTACAAACTCACCCCCTCCAACCCCTACCGTTATCATCGTTCCACGGATTTCACAAAGAGTGAAAATAACCAGATTAAAAACTTAAAACCAAGTGAGTATTTTTTCTAATTAACTGCTGCATGTCTACGCTAAAAACGATTTTATTGCTTCATCCCCTAACGAGCAACAATGGCCACTGCGGTTGAATACTTAAGCTACAACACCCAATTCTCCTATTTCAGTAACGAAAGCAGATAGAGGGTCACTCCCGGCGGCCTATTTTATTGTTAATTAATTGCTACCTGCAGAAAAAATAATTGGCAAAAAATACCCACTTGGTTTTAAGTCTTTAAACTGGTTATTTTCACTCTTTGTGAAATCCGGGGAACGATGATAATGGTAGGGGTTGGAGGGGTGGGTTTGTAAATTCTGGTATACCCTATCTTTCAGCAATTGATTAGAAATAAAATATGCCGCCAGAAGCGAACCCTTTATCTGCTTCTTTCCTGAAATAGGAGTGTTGGGTATTATAGCCTTCAGTATTAAACCGCAGTAGCCATTGTGGCTCGTTAGGGGATGAAGCAAAACATTCATTTTTGGCTTAGACCTGTAGCAATTAATAAGCAAAAAATACCCACTTGGCTTTAGGTCTTTAAACTGGTTATTTTCACTTTTTGTGGATTCCGGGGAATGATGATAACGGTGGGGGGTTGAAGGGGTGAGTTTGTAAATTCTTGTATACCCAATCCTTCAGAAATTAATTGGCAATAAAATATGCTGCCGGAAGCTACCCTCTATCTACTTTCGTTCCGGAAATAGGAATGTTGGCTATTCTAGCTTAATATTAAGCTGGAATGGCCACCTCTTTCTTTGAAGGGGATGAAGCAATAAATTTTTTTTAATATGCGTAGTAAATTAGCAATAAAATAGCAAAAAATATGGGGTAAGTTTCATGGCTCCCTTATGAAATGGTCATTCTAGCTTAACCCGCCAGTGGTCGCTATATGAGATTTTCTCTCACGGATTCAGAAAATTGCACAGAATTGTTTTTCTGGGAAATTATACGCTCTGTAGTTCCTTCTAGTCTCCTAACTATCCTCCCTCGACAATCTAATAGACTCGTCCGCTTAGATAGTGACTCAGTTGACCTAATATCACCCAATTGTTGAGTCAGCGCGCTTCAAGTGAGACATTCTCTCATCAAGAGACCACCCGCGTTACTAACTGTACATAAAAATTAATTTTATTTTGGCACTTAAAACCTGAAATAATGTAAAAAAATTGTAATTATTGTCATCAATCAATTTTTCCAGAGCATTCTTGTTATATTTGTGTACTGTGACGTAAATTATCAAGATACGAAGATTGATTAATATTGGTTTAATTCGGATTATTTCTTTTTATTTTATTATATTATTATCTATATTATGTTATATTATTTTTTTCTTATTATTAGTTAATAAACAAAGTTCAAAAGCTGCTTTAAAAATTTTATTTTATAAAAAAAGGCAAAATTTGGATATGTGAGAGAAAATCTCACGCGCGACCACTCGCGTAACAATCTACCTAGCGACCAATGCCGGGTTAATAGACATTCTTGATATGAAGTAGGAGAAATCTTTACGTCTCCTACTTCTTATCAAAACAATAAACAAAATAAGTACGTCAGCGCGGTAATAATGTTGACCCCACCTTTTATAGCAGTTGCGGAGTCTACCTTTATTATACGTCATTGAGCGTAATTCACTCGAAAGTGTGTAGGTACCCTAGAAAACAAAGGAACAGGCCTATTGATTTCATATATCGTCGCCTCAAAGCAACAGTAGGATATGTCAAATATTGTAGTTTCGAGAAAAACGCAATTGAAATTTTTACGAATTTTTCATTACCTAATAACTTTTTTATATTTGAATGGATTGACATGGAATTTTGTTTGAGTATATAAGTTTACAGGCCTTACATAAGTATTTATATTAATTCATAAAAAAGTGAAAAATAACTGGAAAATAGTTACTTGTCCTACTCTTGCTCTAACAGTGCTTGTTCTGTTCTGTTTTTTTTAACGATATCCGTAAATATGTGTTATAAAGTGAGGACGTTTGAGTTGGAATAAATTCATTATCTCTAGAATGGGAGCATTTGGAGAGAAATGCTGAGACAGGTCGATTTTTATTTTTAAATTATGACTTTTTACCATATATATCATACTAATGACGTCATCTATCTGGTCGTGATGACGTAATCGATGATTTTTTTAAATGAGAGTAGGGGTGGTGCGATAGCTCATTTGAAACGTTATTTAATTCTCTATTCATTAATATAAACGTTAAAATAATTATTTATACAGGGTGTCCAAAAAATTTTTTGTTTATTAAATTAGTTGAAACAAAAAGAAGAGTGTATATAACTCATTTATTTTAAAATACATTTGAGTGCTGTCAGAAAACAAAAAGAAATGTTTATTTCATAAATAAACATTGTTTTTCGCTTAAATTCAATGTTAAATTTGCCACCCACCTGTCCCTTAGCAGCTTGAGCATTGAATGTAATCGAAAAGGAATGTTTATTTTTGAGATAAACATTATCACTTGTTTTTCTGACAGCAGTAAAATGTATTTTTAATTAAATAAATTACTTACATTCTTCTTTTTGCGTCAAATAATTTATTAAAAAATATATTTTTTGAACACACTATAAATAATTATGTTAATATTTACATTACTGAATAGAGGATTAAATAACCTTTCAAATGAGCTATAATGCAACTCCTACTCTCATTTAAAAAAATCATCGATTACGTCATCACAACCAGATGGATGACATCAGTAATATCGTTTTGTATGGCAAAAAGTCATAATTTAAAATTTAAAATCGAACTCTCTCAGGATTTCTATCCAAATTCACCCCTTCTCGAGATAATTAATTTATTCCAACTCAAACGTCCTCACTGTATATACTTGTATTTGTACTGAAGTTTTGTTTAAAATTTTGCACATTTTATTATAAAAAACAAAACAATTTTGTTCAAACATTTTGTTCAAACATTTTATTAGATAAATTATAAACTCAATATACATGTTTTCCGACAGTTTTAAAACTCGACAACAAAAATGACAAACAAAAGAGAATGGAAAATTAATCAGAATTAGTTGTGGTCACATCGGATGCAGACTAAATATTGACATATACTATACTATAAAAAATATTTTAGATTTTTTATAACTTAAATTGGCTGAGGCTGAATTTTTCATTTTTATTCTCACAATACAACTTTGAATATGAATGTAATAGTAGAACTGTGGTAAGATTTCTGAAGATAATAAATATTGTGGGTGCAAGCCGTTTAATATAAACAAAGACAAATATTCGCAATTCGGCAATAACTACATTAACAGTAGGATGTGCGTAAGATAACTTAGTGTTGCATTAATATTTTGTGACCAAAATTAGTAAACGACAAAATACACCAGTAGGATAATAATATGTATGTTGTCTTATTGTTACATTATAGCATATGAGTTAAAAAAAATTAAGCTACACAAGGATATGTAATATTGTGAAAAAAGTATTCCACTTTTTATTTATCTTAGTGTTACACTCAACAGAAGGGTTTATTTCCAATCATTTGAAATAGTTATCCCAAAAGTCATTTTTTTTACATATCCTACTGTTGCTTTGAGGCGACGATATGGGTTTGCCTTAAATGGCTCATTGTTTGTTGTTATGACTATTTTCCAAGCAATTTTTTTCGTGGATCATTTTCATCGAAAAGTTTCTACATGGAAACTTTAACTTCATGACGTGGATCGTAAACCCCTAGTTTAATTCTTCGAGACTTTTTTATTGATAATTATTATCAATTTTAAATAGCTAAGTTGCGCCAAATTTAGGCAACTTACAGCTTCTTTTTACATTGTTAATCAAGTTTTCTTATATCCTTGAACTAACTAAAATTCATACAATGTGAAATCAAATAAAATACTTACATTTTAAGTTAAAAACATCATTAAAGAGCTCTGGATACAACAACGTACCAGGCCCGGCCCTAGGGAATTTGCCGCCCTGGGCAAGATAGGCGACTGCCTTGGTAGACCCAAAAACTGAAAAATTTCACCATGGCTCTTAATTTGCTGAAATCTATCACTTATAATGCATTAACGCTTATGTCTATAATTTTTAAATAGAAGTCAACTTAATGTCATTTTTCACTTTTCTCTTTCGTGCTATGACTGTGCGTCCGATTTTCGGATTCTCGATTTCTAACTTTGATGATAGCTCTTTTGCGTCTGTCAAATAGCCCTGCAATTTTAAATCACTTGTGAGGGACCTAAAATGGATTTTCGTTTTTTCTAATAAACTTAGAGCTTGATTGATACACTCCCATATCAATTATTTTTATTGTGTCTAAAAATTCGTGAATGTATTTAAAGTTTTTTAAACAAAGCAATTAGTTATTGCGGATTTTACGAGTGTTTATATTTTATTAATAACATTTTAATTTTTAACGTTAATAAGTAAAAGAACATTGGCTCATTGAAAGCTGTTAGCAGCGAGTTATCGTCAGCAATGATTCCAGTGGCGTATCAACCGAGAACATGAACAACTTTTCAACAGGCTTTTATTCCCAACCAAATTATGAACAAAATGTAAAAACCATGGCTCCAATGATCCAAAATCCTATACAAATTCCCACTTGTTCCCAACAACCTAATGATTCACTACAAATAAACCAAACAAATGAACAAACAGCCAGTATTGAAGAACAGCAATGGAATGAGGTTACCGGAAAAAGATTAAGAAGCAGTCCAGAAATGCCTAGAAGTAACAAAAGACAAACAAAACTTGGTGAGTACTGGTTAAGTAAACCTATAACAACACAAAATCAATTTGAAGCACTAAGTTCAATAGATGAAAGTGACAATTTGGAAGACACAGTTAAAAATACAGATGCAAAACCAAAACCACCTCCAATATTTGTATCAGGCGTGCAGATCTGCAAGCCTCTTATCGATCTATTGCAACAAGTAGCAGAAAATGATTTTATCACTAAAGCTATCAACAGCGAACAAATAAAAATTCAACCAAAATCAGACAAAGCATACACCGCCATAATAAATGCTCTAAAAACAAAAAACACGGACTTCCACACTTATAAACCTAAAAGTGAAAGACACTACCGAGTGGTTCTTAAAGGCATGCACCCCACGACAAATTTAGAAGAGATAAAAGAAGATCTTAAAACCAAAAACCATAATGTTATAAATATATGGAATATACTACACAACCAAACTAAAAAATCGCTGCCTATGTTCTACATTGATCTAGAAACAAAAGATAATAACAAGGACATCTATAACATTAAACAAGTAATGCATTCCATAGTAGAATTCGAAGCACCGCATGTCAAGAGAATAATTCCGCAATGTAGTAGATGTCAAAAATACAACCACACAAAAAACTTCTGCAATAAACAACCGTGCTGTGTCAAATGCGCAGAACCTCATTACACTAAAGAATGTCCAAGGAAAACCAGAGACAGTAATGTTAAATGTGCTAACTGTGGTGAAAATCACCCCGCAAATTATAGAGGGTGTGAAGTTCACAAACAATTACAAAAACTTAAATTCCCTAACTTGAGACGACACAACGCGAGGACAAACCAAGATAGAACTACAACAGTCAACTATGTGCAACCTGGAATAACATACGCACAAGCAACGCAAGCAGTTAACCAGCAAGCCTCCAACCAAACTACTACACAACATATACCAAATCAAACTAATAACCACACAGACATGTCAGAACTGAAAGACATGTTAAAAAAACTGACGGAACAAATGAGCACTATGCTCAACCTCCTGACCATGATTCTCAACCAGAAATGACTCAGTTACTAAAGCTAGTATTATGGAACGCCAATGGCTTAAGTCAACATGTAGAAGAATTAAAACTATTTATTAACACACAAAAAATTGACATAATGCTGATTACAGAAACTCATTTTACATCCAAAAACCACATCAATATTCCACGATTTACAACTTATCATACGCAACATCCCAACGAAAAAGCACATGGAGGCACTGCAATAATAGTTAGTAATAAACTAAAGCACTACGAAATACAAAAACATGAATGCGACTATCTACAGGCCACCAGCATTGTTGTGGAAGATCAACTAGGCCCACTAACAGTATCAGCTATATACTGTCCGCCAAAGCACAATAACAAAACGGAACAGTTTGAAAATTTCTTTAAAACATTAGGAAATAGATTTATAGCAGGAGGAGATTTTAATTCTAAGCATACTACCTGGGGATCCAGAATTATTACCACAAAAGGCAGAGAACTTCTTAAAGCTATAAATGCGACCAATGCAAATTACCTCACCACAAGGGAACCAACTTACTGGCCTACCGACAATGCAAAAATACCTGATCTACTCGACTTTTATATTGTTAAAGGAATTAATGTTAAATTGGCAAAAGTAGAATCTTGTTACGATCTACCCTCTGACCACTCTAGCGTAATCGCGACATGGTATGCACAAATAACAAACAGTACTAAACAACCATCACTATACAGTAACAAAACAGACTGGAGCATTTTCAAGACTAAACTAGATGAACTAATTGACATAAACATCCCATTGAAAACAGAAAGTGACATCTACGCAGCAGTAGAAAATCTTCAGAAATCTATACAAGAAGCTGCTTGGTATGCTACCCCTGACTGCTACCAAACAGAATTGAAAGAGAATTGCCCAACTGTAATAAAGGAAATGATTGCTAGAAAGAGAAAAATAAAGGAAGAGTGGCGAAGAAAAAGAACACATGAGAACAAGGCGAAATTAAATAAAATCACCAAGGAAATTAAACTACAATTGCATAATATCAAAAATAACAAAATACAAGAATATCTTACAGGTTTATCAGCAAACGCAGATAGTGAATATACCCTTTGGAAGGCCACGAGAAAAATCAAACACCCGAAACAACAAATACCACCAATACGAAACCAAGAGGGAAACTGGTGTAGAAATAATAAGGAAAAAGCCGAAGCATTTGCAAATCACCTCACTAATGTATTCCAGCCACATCCCATGGAAGATGGTGACACAGAGGAAGAAATAAATGACTTCCTGGAATCGCCCTACCAGATGGATTTACCTATACAAAAAATCACCACTAAAGAAGTTAGAAATATGATCCAGCATGAAATCAGTCCAAAAAAAGCTCCAGGGTATGACCTGATCAACGGGAAAGTACTGCAGCAATTGACATGCAAAGGTCTGAAAATGATAACGCAAGTATTTAATGCAATATTTAGGCTAGGTTACTACCCAGAACAATGGAAAGTTGCTCAAATTATTCTCATACCTAAGCCAGGGAAAAATAAAACTCAGGTGACTTCATACAGACCAATAAGCCTGCTACCTGTTCTATCAAAAATTTTGGAAAAACTTCTCCTTAAACAATTATCCCCAGTTATAGAAGAAAGGAAACTAATTCCCCAACACCAATTTGGGTTCAGAACACAACACGGAACGATAGAACAGGTACATAGACTGGTAAAACACATCAGAAGTGATCTAGAAAATAAAAGGTATTGTTCTGCTGCATTCCTGGACATTGGTCAGGCCTTCGACAAGGTATGGCATGCTGGTATGCTCTTTAAACTAAAGAAAAACCTTCCTCATCCTTTTTATCAAATCCTAAAAAGCTATATTTCCAACCGACATTTCCTAGTCAAGCAGGATAATGAATACACAAGCCTAAGACCAATAAAAGCCGGAGTACCACAAGGAAGTGTCTTGGGACCGATATTGTACTTGCTCTACACTGCTGACCTACCCACAAGTAACAAAACAACGTGTGCAACTTTTGCTGATGACACTGCTCTACTAGCCTCTCACCATGATCCAAATACAGCATCCAGAACCCTTCAGAAAGACCTTAATAATATACAAATATGGCTTAAAAAATGGAAGATAAAGGCGAATGAGAGTAAATCCATCCATGTAACCTTCACCATGAGAAGACAAACATGTCCATCTGTAACACTAAATGAAACTCAACTCCCACAAACCGATACTGTCAAGTACCTAGGAATCCATCTTGATAGGAGATTAACTTGGCAAAAACACATTTTTACAAAAAGAAAACAACTAGGAATAAAATTTCGAGAAATGTACTGGATCATCGGTCGTAAATCTCAACTATCACTTGAAAACAAACTGCTGATATATAAAACTATATTAAAACCAGTGTGGACTTATGGTATCCAACTTTGGGGGACAGCCAGTCAAACTAACCTAGAAATATTGCAGAGATTCCAGAACAAAGTCCTTAGAACAATGCTGAATGCCCCTTGGTACGTGCCAAACTATGTGATAGAGCAAGACCTCAATGTGCCATCCATAAAAACAGTAATAACGGAATATTACAAAAAATATTCCAAGAGACTAGAATCTCATCCAAATGAGTTAGCCAGCAACCTTACTGATGACCACAATGATGTACGACGCCTGAAGAGATTCAAAGTAGTGGATCTAGCAAGAAGATTCGAATAATCTGTGATAACTAAACTTATTTTAATTTGTTTTAATTTAATTTATGTAAAGAGGGTGATCACTGGATCTCCCTCTACAGGTCAAAATTTTCAATTTTTGTCAAATAATTTACCTATTGTTCTCAGTTGAGGACAGATTGTAAATATTACAACATTAAATAAAAAAAAAAAAAAAAAAAAAAAAAAAAAACTTGTTTTTCTGACAGCAGTAAAATGTATTTTTAATTAAATAAATTACTTACATTCTTCTTTTTGCGTCAAATAATTTATTAAAAAATATATTTTTTGAACACACTATAAATAATTATGTTAATATTTACATTACTGAATAGAGGATTAAATAACCTTTCAAATGAGCTATAATGCAACTCCTACTCTCATTTAAAAAAATCATCGATTACGTCATCACAACCAGATGGATGACATCAGTAATATCGTTTTGTATGGCAAAAAGTCATAATTTAAAATTTAAAATCGAACTCTCTCAGGATTTCTATCCAAATTCACCCCTTCTCGAGATAATTAATTTATTCCAACTCAAACGTCCTCACTGTATATACTTGTATTTGTACTGAAGTTTTGTTTAAAATTTTGCACATTTTATTATAAAAAACAAAACAATTTTGTTCAAACATTTTGTTCAAACATTTTATTAGATAAATTATAAACTGAATATACATGTTTTCCGACAGTTTTAAAACTCGACAACAAAAATGACAAACAAAAGAGAATGGAAAATTAATCAGAATTAGTTGTGGTCACATCGGATGCAGACTAAATATTGACATATACTATACTATAAAAAATATTTTAGATTTTTTATAACTTAAATTGGCTGAGGCTGAATTTTTCATTTTTATTCTCACAATACAACTTTGAATATGAATGTAATAGTAGAACTGTGGTAAGATTTCTGAAGATAATAAATATTGTGGGTGCAAGCCGTTTAATATAAACAAAGACAAATATTCGCAATTCGGCAATAACTACATTAACAGTAGGATGTGCGTAAGATAACTTAGTGTTGCATTAATATTTTGTGACCAAAATTAGTAAACGACAAAATACACCAGTAGGATAATAATATGTATGTTGTCTTATTGTTACATTATAGCATATGAGTTAAAAAAAATTAAGCTACACAAGGATATGTAATATTGTGAAAAAAGTATTCCACTTTTTATTTATCTTAGTGTTACACTCAACAGAAGGGTTTATTTCCAATCATTTGAAATAGTTATCCCAAAAGTCATTTTTTTTACATATCCTACTGTTGCTTTGAGGCGACGATATGGGTTTGCCTTAAATGGCTCATTGTTTGTTGTTATGACTATTTTCCAAGCAATTTTTTTCGTGGATCATTTTCATCGAAAAGTTTCTACATGGAAACTTTAACTTCATGACGTGGATCGTAAACCCCTAGTTTAATTCTTCGAGACTTTTTTATTGATAATTATTATCAATTTTAAATAGCTAAGTTGCGCCAAATTTAGGCAACTTACAGCTTCTTTTTACATTGTTAATCAAGTTTTCTTATATCCTTGAACTAACTAAAATTCATACAATGTGAAATCAAATAAAATACTTACATTTTAAGTTAAAAACATCATTAAAGAGCTCTGGATACAACAACGTACCAGGCCCGGCCCTAGGGAATTTGCCGCCCTGGGCAAGATAGGCGACTGCCTTGGTAGACCCAAAAACTGAAAAATTTCACCATGGCTCTTAATTTGCTGAAATCTATCACTTATAATGCATTAACGCTTATGTCTATAATTTTTAAATAGAAGTCAACTTAATGTCATTTTTCACTTTTCTCTTTCGTGCTATGACTGTGCGTCCGATTTTCGGATTCTCGATTTCTAACTTTGATGATAGCTCTTTTGCGTCTGTCAAATAGCCCTGCAATTTTAAATCACTTGTGAGGGACCTAAAATGGATTTTCGTTTTTTCTAATAAACTTAGAGCTTGATTGATACACTCCCATATCAATACTCTGCAGTGATTTGCTGACTACGTTGATGTGAAGTAAAACGTCATGTTATATTACCACAGAGCAAAGAAAAGTAAAATCACGAATTTGATTTGCCAAACAGCTTGCCTCATGAGCAACCATTTTATCGTTGTTTTTATTGATAGACATTTCTACAAAAGCATTGTAGATTTCTTCAATTTGGTATCTGATGGGAGTAATTGCATCAATTCTACTTTCCCATCTAGTTTCGGAGAAAGGTTTCAATTTTAGTCTAGAAATATGATTTTTCAGTACAGCCCAACGATAAATAGATGCTGAGAAAAAGTTGTGAATTTTTGTCACTAAGGAAAAGAAAGAAACTGCAAACTGTGAGGCTTTAGCAGCATCGTTCACGACTAAATTAAGTGAATGACTAGGCTAGAACATGGTATGGTGGTAGCTGGATATTTACTATATTGGAATGGGGTTTGTTTAACAGGAAGGCACTATGTACTCATAACTTCTTTATTTGGTTAAACTAATACCGTATAAATGTATTCAGTTGATAGGTGACATTATTCTGCTCTAACGGCAGCAACCTCTCAAACCTAACTAACTAATTCGACTGACCCACTAATCCTCAAATCTGATCGTGTTCCCATATTTATCAAATACTTAGTTTTGTAAATATGTTTGTATATATTCTCGTTAGTGTGTCAAAATGAATAATCACAACCTTGTTGAGTAAGCAAAACGTGGACTTTTACTAAGGTGTTCTACTTTGCAATTATTATAACAAATATGCGTAATATTTATTGTTTTATAAATAAATATCTAACGAATACTTTAAGGTAATTTTAGGATTTCTAAAATATCTAAATAATGAGATAAATCCCATTATATCATCCCCCTTAGAAAAGAAAATTTTCTGAGCCATGTACCGTGCTTCCTTTTTCCTCCCCGAAGAGAAGAAAATTTTCTTACTATCATCATCAACTGATTACGTTATATGTATAGATTTATACAAATTTTTACAAAAAAAATATATAAAAAAAATTTACAAATATATACAATTTATTTCACTAATAATTATCAAACATCGTCTATTCTTAGTTAATTCTTTTCTTGTGACTCACGAAAATCTATACTTAGAAATTGTATTTTATACTTTACTTTAATTTCAGAGGTTTAAAAAAAAATTACTACTCCTACATTTGAACTTACTTGTTAATTCTACTTCTTTACTAGACCCTTAAGACAAATATTTTGATGTTCTCCAATATTTAATATTCTTCTATTAGAAATTATCCCTTTTTTTTTCTTCTTCTTCTTCTTGTCTGGTACTTCACAATAATTACATATTTCTTCATTTTCTTTATACTTAGTACTTTCTTCATCGTGTACTATTAAACAAAAATCTTCTTCTTCTTCATATTTCTTCATTATTTCTTTATCATTTACTTTATATTTCATATATCTTCCTTCCTATATTTGTATTATTTTCATAGTTCTTCATTTATATATCATTTGCTTCATAAATTCTTCATTTTCTAACCCTTACCTACTTGGTGGGTAGTTTTTCGCAACTTTATATCCTTGCATTTGCTTCCGGTCCTTTTGCACGTCCTTAGTCGTGAGAAGGTTTGTTCCAAAAAGACAAAATGGATAGTTGTGCGCTTAAAAAAATCTTCTACATCTTGCATCCCTAAATTCCTGTCTGAACCTAGTGCTCCCCCTTAGTTGAGAATAGGATTACTTCAAAACAAAAACTGGGTATGCTAAAATCTTCGAACTTAAATTTGTACTTTTCCCTTGACAAGAGTCTGTTTTTTTATTGTTTAGCGTCTAGATAGTCTCAAATCAATTATGCTTTTACTATATAAAAATCAGTTACCTCATTAATTCGTCATCATAAAACACCAAATCATATTTATACCAAAATTTGACCGATATTTACAAAAAAATTGAAATAAAAAAGTCGGTATCAAAAAAAATTTTAGCATTCAATTATGAAAAAAAACGAAAGAAAGTGTAAATAAAAATAGACCATATTCTGTTAAAAAAAATATCATGAAAATTTCCTAATAATGAAAATCTCCTGAAATATCATGAAAATCTCCTATACATAAAGAAAATTTCAGCTTGCAATTGCTGAGTAATTAATATTAAGTGGACGTCCATTAAAATATTTACATAAAAACTACTATTGAGAAAAACCTACAATAGCTAAATAGTTAATCTAAATCTTTGTTACTAGCTAAATAGAAGTTCAGTTTCTTCACGCGGATAGTCACTTTTACGTCACAAAAATAATCTCTATTTCTTTAATTGAAATACAGTCTTACATGAGCTCATTCGAATAAAGTAAGTATATCGTCTATATTATATTTTAAAGTTATTTTATATATTATACTAATAATTATGTTACTTGAAGCCATACAAAGTATTCTTCTTAAATAGTACTTTACTGTAGGTACTGTATCTTTTTGTACTGTAGGTACAAAATTCTCTTCAATTATTCTATTTTTCCAGATCTTTTGACATTAATCTTCTTCAAATTATCCTTAATACTTGTCTTTCTTCTAAGATAACTTTCTTAGAGTCTTAATTTTCCATATTCTTTTGTCTTTTTCCTCAAATGGGATTTTCTTTTCCTTTAATATAACTCCGTTACTTCCGTGTATTTATATAACTTGTTTTGTTTCTATTTTTCTTCTTATATCAGTTCATCATCATTTCTTAACTGACTTTCTTTTCGTCACAAAATCATTGTATAAAAATAATTCACTCTCTCACGAGGAAATTCGTTCACTCAATAAAAATTCCATATGCCATTATGGTAGTAGTTATGGGCTCTCTCACGAGGACGAATTTTATTAGTCCTATGTACGTGGTATAATCATACTTCTTGTATATAAAAAAATATTTCTTTTCCGTAGTCATTTTTAATTTTTCCTTTTCAGGGTATGTTCCTTTGTCTTGTCATATTTATCATAAGTAAAAATCTTTGCATTTACGTGCATTTCTCAACAAAAATTTCCATTGATTGAGACATTTCCGTCTCTAATATAATAAGTCCTTTATGCTGGTTTTTCCAATTTCTTTCCAACATCTTAAAATACTTTCTTTTGTCTTTCCTTATAAACATAATATATTGTTCGAATACTAGTATCTTATATTTTTCAGGCTAATTTTATTTATCATAATAACTTTCTTCGTAAAAATTTGTCGTTTAGCGAATTCCTATGTAGTTCATTCGTTTAAATTTTCAATGTCAAACATGTCATATCATCATAATATTATACTCGAAGTACTTAGTTTAAAAATAGTAAATACTGTTATAAACAAAATAAGTTCCGTATGCAAAAAGTGCAGAAAAAGCAGAAATACATCAATCAAAATAAACTTATTTACGTACTCGTATGGTTAAAAGTATTTATGTTATTTCTTACCATATAAAATATAAGAATTGTTATATTTCTATTAAAATAAAACTATCAATTAAGATTATCTATATATGATATGTAATTCTCAAAAAAATCTTCTAAGTTAGTGAAATACTTCTAAAACTTAATAATATACGAAAAATTTGACCTAATTTAATTATATTAAGTGAAAATTAATAATTCTAGTTCTTCTAAAATGATTATATTTATACTATATTAATAAAAAAAATTCATATCTGTGAGACTGTATATGCAATTTAAAAAATAGCTAAAAAGTTACTCACGATTAGGTACACATTTGTCCACTAGGCATTGTCCATTTCTTTCCATTTGTCCTCTTGACGTTTGGGCGTGGCCCCATGTCTCCAAACCTACGTCCATGTCGACGTCTACCATTTGGACTCCCTTATCGTTGGCCTCTCCAGCTCCATATAGTCCGTCCCATTCCATCTATCGATACCAATTAATATGAGGATTGGTACTTTACCCCAAGTTTTCTTCGTTTCCTCCAGTTTTTTGCCATCTTTGTTCCTGTTTTCTACTGCCTCAGAAATCCAGTCCGTCTCTCAGGTCGCCATATGGTGGTAGCTGGATATTTACTATATTGGAATGGGGTTTGTTTAACAGGAAGGCACTATGTACTCATAACTTCTTTATTTGGTTAAACTAATACCGTATAAATGTATTCAGTTGATAGGTGACATTATTCTGCTCTAACGGCAGCAACCTCTCAAACCTAACTAACTAATTCGACTGACCCACTAATCCTCAAATCTGATCGTGTTCCCATATTTATCAAATACTTAGTTTTGTAAATATGTTTGTATATATTCTCGTTAGTGTGTCAAAATGAATAATCACAACCTTGTTGAGTAAGCAAAACGTGGACTTTTACTAAGGTGTTCTACTTTGCAATTATTATAACAAATATGCGTAATATTTATTGTTTTATAAATAAATATCTAACGAATACTTTAAGGTAATTTTAGGATTTCTAAAATATCTAAATAATGAGATAAATCCCATTATAATGGGACAAAAAATATTCTAGGATTTATTTTCAAACTTTTGCTTAGAACTCCCAAGTTCTTCACTATCATGTTTGCCCCATTATCATACCCTTGTCCTCTCATATCTTCCAAAGGTATTCCCAGTTCATTAAGTTTTTGCAAAATAGCTTATGTAAATCCCAAGCCAGTGGTTGCCACTACAGGCACAAATCCAAGAAAATGTTCTGCAATTTGTACACTTTGTGAAGAACAGGAACCTAAATCGACAAAACATACAATAGTCATCTGTTCCACTCCAGAAATATTAGGATGTACGATCTAAAATTATGCTATAATACTTTGCTGATTTTAAAAACTTTAAAATTTTATTTTTGATTTGGTCATAGAGGAGCTGAATAATTTCGTTTTGAATACGTTTTCCCAAGTAGTGATGCTGATTGTTACTACCAGTCGTTGTTCTCATAATGTGCTCTTGTAAAACAGAATCAAATTTTCCAAAGAGCTCAACAAGCTTTAAAAAATTACCATTGTTGTGATGAAAAAGTTTATCAGAATCGCTTTTCAATGGAAGACAATGCTGTGCTAGGAACTGTATGATTTATATAAGTCGTTCTACATAACTTTTCGCTGTCGCTGTGACTGTCGATGAGCTGGAGACTTAGCGTGGCTGGACAAAGTCAGACATATGTTTCCAATTATTATATCCATTTTCACCAAATTTAATTTTGACATTGGAAAATATTTTACAGAAAAACTAATACACAGAAGTATTTGTCTTAGAATAAATTAACCACTTTCTCTCAAGAGTTTCACCATTGCAGGTTTTGTAACTGTAGTAGTTGGTTGTAAATCTACGGGCATCTATCTAGAAATTTGAATTATATTTTGGGCACATCTGAGCCTCTGCAACGGATAATTTTGGCGGGGACCTCTTGTAACCAAAGTTGTTCTAACAAAATCATTAATTTTATTGGGCCACTTTGCTGGATCATAATAAATAATAACATTGTTACCTGTGACAGTAGACAGTAGTAGTGTCATCAGTATCTGACGTAGATGCTGATGATTGTCCTAGATAACTGTCGTTGGACTGAGAGGGGGCGGCAGCAGATGTGGATGCTGATGATAGTCCTAGGTGACTGTCGTTGGTTTCGCCGCTTTTGTTCATAAATTTGGGGCCGGGCCTGCAACGTACAATCATCCAGCTCGTCGAACATTTCCATATAGTGCAGTCATTGAAGCGTCAAATAGGTTTTTACCTCCGAAATTTTTTACTATCAACTGTTTTACATGAGATTTTGGAATTAGGCTTATCTTACCCTTAACTTCAGAAGTGATATTGACCCGAACTCCATTTTTTATTTTGAAGGAGTGAAAACAACCCCTTAATGAAAAAATTGACATTGAACCATTTTTTCTCCAGAAAACGTGTTTAATAATAAAGAGTGACATTGTGAAGTGTTTTCTAACACAATAACCTCATGTTAAACTCATTTTCATTTCTTGAAAACCGTACAACCCTTGCAAACAACCCCTAAATTGAAAAAAATTACAGAAAATTAATTTAGTATGATATAAAAAGAGTTAAATATAGAGTAAATGATATTTTACGTTCTCTATCTTAATTATCAATTATGCGCTATTCAACCAAGCGCTAGAAAATGTGTTCAAACAACTGCACTGGGATGGTTTGGGTATAAACATAAACGGGCAATATCTGAATCACTTACGATATGCTGATGATATTGTATTAATAGCAGAAAGAAGTGTAGAATTACAAAGAATGATGGAAGAACTAGATAGAGAATCGACAAAGATAGGACTGAAGATGAATTACAGTAAAACAAAAACCATGACCAATCAACAAGAAGAACTAGTAATTACAGTGGCACAAACAAGAATAGAACAAGTAAAAGAATATATATATCTAGGACAAATCACTAAATTAAATAAAGAAAATCAGACCGAAGAAATAAAGAGAAGAATAAGGTTGGCCTGGGCATCATTCGGAAAACTGTCTTATATTCTAAAGAACAGAAAATACCCGCAATACCTAAAAACAAAAGTCTTCAATCAATGTATACTCCCTGTTTTAATATATGGCTCTCAGCAGTACCGGCGCTAGGGTATAAGGCGCCCGCCTGCAAAAGAAGTATAGGCGCCCTTCGGTGTATTTTAAATTAGTATTTTGTATAGCACCGACAGAAAAAGGTCATTTTTAGCCCAGTCGGGATAGCATTTGACCTTGCATTAGGAGCTGCCCCAAATTTTATTTTTCTAATCTTTAGGGAGGGTCAATATTAGTAAAAATTTAAAATCTCGACTGAATTCCACCGTTAGGTTAGCCGCCATATTGATTTTAAACGATAACGGTTTTTGCTCAATATCTCCGCCATTTTCAATTTTTTGACAAAAAGTGTAGAAACTGAAATTGTTGAAAATGCGGTTTTCTATAATTTCATTTATTATAATTTTTTTCGTGTCGTCGATATTTTCCGAGTTATGAGGGGAAAATAGTGACAGTTGTAGCATAATTATTGAATTATTGAATTATCTCGTTTATTATTAGTTTTACAACAAATATTTACTTATACAAAAATGAAGAGAATTAAATTTTGTACAATTTTGATGCCGTTTATTTTTTTTTGATAAAATCAATATTTAAGGTAGTACGTATGTGGTAAAAGTGCGAGCGTAAGACCTGATTGATTTTGTAGCAATTGTTTTTGTTCAATATCTCCGCCATTTTCAACTTTTCGACAAAAAGTGTAAGAACTGAAATTGTTGCAATTACGATTTACTACAATTTTTCGAGAGAACCAGTGGTGGGTCTAGAAGGGGGGGAAATGGGAAAATTCCCCCCAACAGGGTAAAAAATAAAAAAAAAATGTTGGAACATCACGATATATTAGCTGACATAAAACTTAAAATATCGACAGACAAATTCAACCAATAAAACCAGCTAGTTAATAAAATTAAGTGAACTTAATGTATATAATGTCTTTATATGTCTTTTATATACTTAGTTTGGTTGATGTTTCATTGGAAGTTTCAAAAATTGTATAAAATATAATTCTCTTTATTTTTGTTTATGTACAATTATGTCGTAAAGTTAATAATAAATGAGACAATTCAATAATTATGCTTCACCTCCGCTTCCATTATTTTCCCCCTCAACTCGAAGAATATTGATCGTATAAAAAAATTGTGCCAAAGAAATTGTAGGAAATTGCATTTCCAACAATTTTCTTTCCCACCATTTATGTCGAAAAGTTGAAAATGGCGGAGATATTAAGTAACAACAGTTCTCATTTAAAATCAATATGGCGGCTAATGCAACCCCGGAATTCAGTCGAGATTTTAAATTTACACTACTATTGATCTCTCCTAAAGGATATAATTATAAAATTTGGGGCAGCTCGGATACAAAATTCAATTCAATAATTATGCTCCCCCCGCCACTTTTTACTATTTTCCCATGTAACTCGGAAAATATCAACCGCATGAAAAAAATTGTTAAAAAGAAATTGTAGGAAATTATATTTTGAACAATTTTAGTTGAAAATGGCGTAGATATTGAACAAAAACAATTGCTATAAAATCAATCCGGTCTTACGCTCGCGCCATTACCGCATACGTACTACCTTAAATATTAATTTTAGCAAAAAAATGAAGGATATCAAAATTGTGTAGAATTTAATTCTCTTCATTTTTGTACAGGTACGTATTTGATGTAAAGCTAATAATAAACGAGATAATTCAATAACTCAATAATTATGCTGAAACTGTCACTATTTTCCCCTCATAACTCGGAAAATATCGACCGCACGAAAAAAATTATAATAAATGAAATTATAGAAAATCGTATTTTCAACAGTATCAGTTTCTACACTTTTTGTCAAAAAGTTGAAAATGGCGGAGATATTGAGCAAAAACAGTTCTCGTTTAAAATCAAGATGGCGGCTAACGCAACAGTGGAATTCAGTCGAGATTTTAAATTTATACTAATATTGACCCTCCCTAAAGATTAGAAAAATAAAATTTGGGGCAGCTCCTAATGCAAGGTTAGGCCTGTTATTCGTCTAACCCGACTGGACTATTTGGCGCCCCCTAAACAGGGGGCGCCCGCCTGCAGTGCATCCCTTGCAGGCCCGTTATCGCCGGCCCTGGCTCTCAGACATGGACGTTTACAAAAGAGAATATGGAAAAAATAGCAAAGATAGAAAGAGCCATGGAAAGACAAATGCTGAACATTCAATTATCAGACAGGAAAAGAAACGAATGGATCCGTAACAAAACAAAAGTGAAAGACGTCTCTACCCAAGTAGCAAAGCTTAAATGGAAGTTCGCCGGACACACCCTACGGCAGAAGGATAAAAGATGGACTAAGATGGTAATACATTGGAGACCATGGAACCACAAACGAAAAAGGGGAAGGCCACATATGCGATGGTCAGATGACCTGAAGAAACACACTGGGTCAAAATGGATGCAAATTGCCCAAGATAGAGAGGCATGGAAGAAGGAAGAGGAGGCCTATATCCAAGGATGCATGTTTAGGGCTGATTAGATAGATCTTAATTATCATATTGTTAGCCCCCTTTCAACCCTTAAAAAGACAACCCCTAAGTAGAAAAAAATTTGGTTTGACAAGAAAACTTAAATATAGAGTAAATAGTATTTTACGTTCTCTATCTTATTATTTAATTGTTAACACCTTTCAACCCTTAAAGTCAACCCCTCGATTAAAAATTGTATAAAAAATTTCTTGTGATAAACTAAAAAGGATTTAATATCGTTCCACGTTCTCGAAAAAGCTATGCTGGAAAATCATATGCTCAAGTTCTTTAACCCTTAAAACTACCCCTAAATTAAAACATTGAATATGTTGTATGATTATGCATTTAAAACTGTTTAGTTTACTAAGTAGAAAAAATACGATTAGTTTTTGGGCCATAACTACTTCAATTTTGAAGCTATCACAACTTGTAAAAAAACATTTTGAAGGTAATTAAAAGACCTACAACTTTTATTATAATAGTGAAATATCGTGAAATAGGTAGTGAAAAACGTTTTATTTTGAAACGGTGAAGGGTCAAAGGGCTCTAGAGAGACTGTGGTTGCGCTACCGCGCGCTCTTTAATCAATCATATCTTTGTCAATTTCTGTGTGATAAGAAAAACAAACAAACCAAAATTTTTGTCAAAAGAAACCAGTTTTGTTTATTCTTACACTTTTTACGTATCTTTTATTATTTTTGAGATATTGTGAAAAAAGTTTTTTTTTAATTTGAAATTTTGTTTTCTTAAAATCGTGATTTTTTCAAAAAATATGTGTTCCAAAGCAGCAAAACTGCTAGAACCCATCAAACTCTTTATAGTCCAGGGTAATAAGGTTTTTTCCATGACACTTGAACAGCCAGGGTACTGAAGCGTTTTTTCGACAGGTAATAACTATAAGAGCAAATTGTAACTATTTCCTGCGTAGGATCTGGCGGCCATTTTTATTTATAAACAATTAAGTGAAAAAAGAATGACATTTTTCATTTTTTTTCAAATCAATGGAAAACAGGGTTTTTTTAGTATAAATATCTTCGAGATTATGGAAAAAGCTTTAAAATGAGGCATTACAAAGTTTCGTATACTCATTTATTGTTAATATAATTGCGAAAAAAGGTCGGAATTGCAAGAAAAATTATTTTCGCAATAACTATTGTAAAAATTAATGTACAGCTCTAAAATTTTTGCCAAATAAGGGTTCTTTCGTGCTTAATATTTAATAAAAATTTCAAAGCGATTCATTTAATTGTTTAAATTTTATTCAAATTGTTTATCCCAGAGAGCATTTATTTTGCAATAACATAAGTCAGAAAAAATGACGTTAGAACCATTCCACAGGTGTCAAATGAAAGAGCATGGGCTATATTTTCAACTTGGTTTAAAAGAACTAAATAAAAAATGCATTTATTAGTAATAAATAATTATGAAAGAGTATCGTAAATCTTTCTTTATAAACTTTTTATTTTGTTATATGAGAAATTATATATATTTATTACAGTTTTTTTATCAATTATGATATAAATAACATTACTTGGTAGTTGTACACATAAAACAGGGTAAAAAAGTTAATTTTTTTGGAAAAAGTTATTTAAAAAGTTTATAAAGAAATTGACGATAATTTTGCATAATTATTTATTACTAATAAAAGCATTTTTTATTCACTTTTTAAACCATGTTGAAAATGTAGCTCATGCTCTTTCATTTGACACCTCTGGAATGGTCCTAACGCCATTTTTTTCTGACTTATGTTATTGCAAATAAAATGTTCTCTGGAATAAACAATTTGAATAAAATTTAAACAATTGAATGAATCGCTTTGAAATTTTTATCACATATTAAGCACTAAAGAACCCTCATTTGACAAAAATTTCAAAGCTGTATACTAATTTTTACAACAGTTATTGCGAAAATAATTTTTTTTTGCAATTCCGACCTTTTTTCGCAATAATATTAACAATAAATGACTATATCAAACTTTGCAATAGGTCATTTTAAAGCACTTTCCATAATCTCGAAGATATTTGTACTAAAAAAGTCATAAGTTTCACTGCTTTCCGTTGATTTGAAAAAAAAAGGGAAAAATGCCATTTTTTGAGAGTTTATTATTTATAAATAAAAATGGCCGCCAGATCCTACGCAGGAAATAGTTACAATTTGTTCCTATAGGTATTACCTGTCGAAAAAACGCTTCAGTACCCTGGCTGCTGAAGTGTCACGAACAGGGTATATTTTTGTCTTATTACCCTGGCCTATTATATTAGAGTTGATTCTAGACGGAATACGATTAATTTTAATTTTGGTGGAAATGGCACTTATGAAATCCATTGATTAAAAAAAAACCATTAGATATTCCTCTTTCTTTCATTACAGCTCACTCATTTTTTGCACAAAAGACTTTTAACAGTGCTCATTTTAAAGTTTTTTTTAAGCACTATAAAATTCTTTCTCATTAGGATGCATAAAATTTATTTGCTCTCCGCTAGATGGCATTGAATACATCGATTAAATTTCACCCAAAATAAAAATCGGCTTTAATCTTCAATATCTCACTTAATATTGCACTTATAACACTCTTTAAAAAACCAATTTGTTCATTTTTTTACCTGCTACAATTTTGTTAATTATAATATTATCGATAAAATGCATATTTTTGGAGGTATTTGCACAAAACTGTTGAAAATCGTGAGAAAATTCAGAATTTTCAATTGCCAATAACTTGAAAATATTGGGTTTTTGAAAAAACTATACAAAATTTTTTGCTTAAAATTAGCTCTTCTGTCGATATCTGAGGTTATTTAAAAAAAAATCCACCACCGAAAAGGGCTAGCAACCACCCCCAGGGTGAAAACGGAGTTCAGGTCAATATCACTTTTGAAGTTAAGGGTAGGATAAGCCTAATTCCAAAATTTCATGTAAATCGGTTTATAGTAAAAAAAATTCTGAGCTAAAAAGCTTCAATGACTGCCCTAATAGAATTTGTCGACCATTTCGACTACAGACAAAATGTAGGTGCCTATGTCTGAAAATTCCTTATTTTGTAATATTTTCCATTGAATAATGGCATAATGAATTGACAAATAGAATAGGATGCCTTAATAGCACTATATGGCGAAACCGACATATTCACACTGAGATGAAGTCAAGACATTATTAAGCCAGTGTTCGGGTGAATATCACTTTTGAAGATAAGGGTAGGATAAGCCTAATTCCAAAATTTCATGTAAATTGGTTTATAGTAAAAAATTTCTGAGCTAAAAAGCTTCAATGACTGCACTAATAGAACTTGTCGACCATTTCGACTACAGACAAAATGTAGGTACCTATGGCTGAAAATTCCTCATTTTGTAATAATATTTTTCATTGGTTTCTTGCAGAAGACGCTAATTTGAAATTTTTAATTTTTTACCAAAAACCAAAACATTTTATCACAAACTACATCAGGAATTCAAAAATGAATTTAGTTTAAAATATCTCAGTGGAGTACTATCCGTACGCACGCCAATGACGAATATAAAATTTTGAATACTCAACAACTCTTTCTTAAAACCCACCAAATTTAATTTTCATGTATAAACCAGTTTTACAGCAATACATAAATAGTCAGTTTTTCAGAAAAATTTTAACACCGCAAAACCACCCTAAAACAGTGGCGGATCTAGACGCTTGCCTTGAGAGAGGAAATTTGTCTTAGGGGGAACTTCCAATGAAACACCATCCAACAGACACAAAAAAAGGTAAACCTAAACTACGTACAAGACATTAATTTTTCCTAACTAGCGTATTTAATGGATTGAATTTATCTGTGGCTTAAGTTTCATGTTAGCTAATACATTTTTATGCTACAACAATTTTTGTCTTTAACTTTAGACCTTGTTAGGGGGATATTTCCCTATTTTCCCTCTTCGTAGATCCGCCACTATCCCCAACATTTCGGGAAACGCATTTGCAGACATACGTTTATATAACAAACTGTCATAATTTGTTCATACAAAATCACCCTTTAAAATGTGTTGCATTTATTTACCTTCACCCTGTATATGATTGAAGTATATATTATGCAAATGCCATAAAAACAAAAACATTGAAGACTTATAACTCAAAAAATTGTGGGACTTTTAGCAATAGGAACTTTCGATCAGCATGACCAAAGCTATCCTCCTGGAAAAATTTCTATCAACTTAACTGAAACCACTTCTACGCAAGTAAAGTTAGTGGAAGCTGCTTTAGGAATCGCCTTCGTGACAGGCAAAAGTATTCCTATAACCGGGATATTCTAATAACCGATCATTGGTGGATAGTAGAAACGTTTCGGAACCTCAAATTTCTATTACTTAAACCTGGATATTCCATCTTATTTTCCTTTTATAAGGTTGATTGAAATATTTATATGGGTAATACATCAATCAACGCTTATACTTATAAAAATGCCTTTATTTTTTATTTATTTTTGTTTATTTTTTTCACCCATTTAACATTAAAATGTGAAAACCTTGAATTCTCAATGTCCCTCTATCCGTCCTAATCGAGGCATTGAAGCACAAAAAAAGGCCTTACTGTCGATTTTTGGCGCCGTAAGACGGATTTTAATGCAGTTTGGTGCGTTGGATTCATGAGAATGTTAGGAAATTTTGTGAACTAATGTAATAAATAAGAAATCTCAAATTGCATTTGTGCATAAGAAAAATGAATTTCGGTAAATAGTGTGAAAAATGAACTCAATTTTCTTACTCGGGGGGTTTTGGGGTCGCTAAAAACGAATATGAGGTCGGCGAGAGTGTGCAAACTACCTGGTGCCTGCAGCGGGTATAATAAACGTCTTCCTCTGGAGTATTGTGGTAATTTATTATATAATTGGCTCAAAATCATTATTCGGGGGGTTTTTTGGGGTCGCTGAGAATGAATATGAGGTCGGCGAGAGTGTGCAAACTACCTGGTGCCTGCAGCGAGTGCAATAAACGTCTTCCTCTGTAGTATTGTGGTAATTTATCATATAATTGGCTTACACTCATTACTCGGGGGTTTTTGGGGTCGCTGAAAATGAATATGAGGTCGGCGAGAGTGTGCAAACTACCTGGTGCCTGCAGCAGGTGTAATAAACGTCGTCCTCTGGACTATTATGGTAATTTGTTAAATAATTGGCCCAAACTTGTTACTTGGTGGTCTTTGGAGTCACTGAAAATAAATATCGCAACGAATAAATTCTAATTTCATATCATTTAAAGCAGTTTGAATTAAGGCGCCAGTGGATGACGTGATTTTGCCTTGAGAGAAAATTACTAGATACAGAATATACTTAATGGCTATTGCCAAAAATAAAAAGATTGTCATTGGAAAATTTTTTTCATCTGTTGATGCATTTACCCAGCATTTTAAAAGGGTATATTTACAAACACAAATTTGGCTGCATGAAGAGGACAGTAACATGAACCCAACCGATTGGGGATGGGAATTACAAAATAATGTATTAATTTCAGTTAGAATGACTCAGCCACCTGGTCCTCCAAACATTTTAAATTTAATATTCTGTAGTTGAAAGTCAGACTGCGGCAACTCATGCGGGTGCAGAAAGCATGGGTTAGTTTGTAATTTAGCCTGCAAAAATTGCGCAGGCTCTGATTGCACAAATATTGCATTTGACTCGAGAGAGGAAGGCAATAATGAAGAAGAAGATCATAATGATGAAGAAAATGAATTTTAAAGATAAATTACGATACATTTTGTATAATGAACTTTTTAACCATAAATATATTATAATAATAAAAAATTATGTTTATTTATAATAAAAATACCACCCTTTTCGATCACTATAGTTACATCGAAGAAAATAGATTACCCTAAAAACCCCCCGAGTAACGAGTTTAAGCTAATTATATGATAAATTACCATAATACTTCAGTGTAAGACGTTTATTAGACCCGCTGCAGGCAACAGGTACTTTGGATACTCTCGCCGACCTCATATTCATTTTCAGCGACCCCAAAAACCCCACGAGTTACAAGTTTGGGCCAATTATTTAACAAATTACCATAATACTCCAGAGGAAGACGTTTATTACACCCGCTGCAGGCATCATGTAGTTTGCACACTCTCGCTGACCTCATATTCGTTTTCAGCGACCCCAAAAACTCCCGAGTAAGAAAATTGAGTCAATTTTTCCCACTATTTACCGAAATGCATTTTTGAAATGCATTTTTCTTATGCACAAATGCAATTTTAGATTTCTTATTCATTACATTAGTTCACAAAATTTCCTGACATTCTCACAAATCCAACGCACCAATCCGCATTAAAATCCGTCTTACTGCAAAAAAATCGACACTTCAATCCTTCAATGCCTCGACTATCCGTAAATACAACTCTTCCGTCACTAGACCAGATAGAATAATAATAATTAAGGTGTCGAAAGAAAGCTGTATAAAGGATGGTATTAAATTTTACGTCGGATTTCCGGTTTTAGAGTTGCAACCAGAAGTACTGTTTTAAAGTCGTCGGAAGAGTACAAGTAACATATTAGGTTCGTTCCAAGACGACACATTTGTACGATCCCTCGAACCGTCATGATATCGATTGGACTGTTTTAATGCGCAGAATCGCCCTTGAACGGTTTTCTTTCGATCCCGAACCGATTACCGGTACGTAACCCTCTTGGAACGTATTTGTGTACCATTTCAAGTTCGAGTTGCGCCTAAGCCATTTTCATTTTCAGTACGAGTACCACAGTTCCACTAGTAGTTTGCTAGATGGTTAGAAATTATCATTTCTAACGTTCATTAAACATCACTTCAACTTCAAAATCTTCTTATATTTTTAAGATTAATTTGAAAAAAAAGAATTAATAATTGTTTAAACGAAAATTAAGATTCACAGGTACTAATAGCGTGGATTGTCGATTATTCAACACTCACCGGCACAAAATTCCGCCACCCAAAATTTTTGCTGTTTGACAATTTATAACTTTATTATTTTTGCTCCGATTTTCAAGATTCTTGCACCTCTTTGTAGGTACATGTATTGGTATCGTTTGGTATTATTCCGGTAACACAAAAATTTTGCATGCATGGCATTATACAGGGGCGAATGGAAGCTTGTATTTTCTCCTAAATTTAAAAAATTCTGTGCAAAAATGGAAGAGCTGATTTTGTTTCATAGTTCTGTCATACTATCCCTGAGGTATCACTAAAATTTTGTTTTTTGAATTATCCGAATATCTCTTTTGTTGTAAGAGTTGTACCATTTTTTTGTAAATAAAAACATTGATGGACTCATAAAATAGAGGTTGGATTGATAAGATTAGAATTGCTCGCCTGCAGCCCAGATCTCAATCCTATTGAGCATTTATGGGATGAATTAAAAAAAACTATTCGCCGTCATCCTAGGCCTCCAGAGAATTTGGCACAGTTATGACCCTAGTAGAGGAATATTGGGCTATTCCCAAGGCATAGATAACACATCTTTATTCGATGCCAAACAGATTGCGAGCAGTCATTGCTGAAAGAGGTGGACATACCCGCTATTGAATTGTTTTGTTTTGTTGTTAATTTTGTTTTGTTTTGTTAGTTTTAATGCGTTTATATTATTTTAAAATTAAAAAAACCTTAAAAGCAGTGATTTTATTTACATCTCTTACACGAAAAGAGTTACTCGGAAAATTGAAAAAACAAAACCTTAGTCATACCTCCAGGATAATACAAAAGGAGTATGAAACAAAATCAGCCCCCCAATTTTTCCACAGAATTTTCTAAAATTAGGAGAAAATACAACGCTTCCATTGACCCCCGTATAATTCCCTCTAAGCAAATTTTTTTTTGTTACCGGAATAATAACAAACAACATCAATACATGTACCTACAAACTGATTCAGAGCATCATTACAGTTGCTTTCCTGATGAGAACAAAATAGTTCGAAATGGTCCATAGAAAGATGGTAATGATCTCTGAATCGAAATTAAATATAATGCCTTTTATCTGATTCAAGAATCTTGAAAATCGGAGTACAAATAAGAAAGATATATATATTGTCAAACTTAATCAAAAATTTTGGGTTGCGGAATTTTGTGCCGGTGAGTGTATTATTAATCAGCTGATCTCATAGCAGTGACCAGTAAAAATGAAAACAATCCTAATTGCGCAAGTCAGTACAAATAGTTTCTGCTTGAGGCATGTATTAAAAGGACCGTTCAGTTACCGATTTCGAAACGGTACATCGATCGCTTGGAACAACACAGTGTACGATACGAACCATCGTTCATGTTCGCTTGGAACGCATTTTTTATACATAATGCGCATGACGAGGGTAGTACGAAGGACGGTTTTCATGTCACCTGGAACGCACCTATTATTCGACGCGCCTTAGCAAGACCGTATTATACAGTGGGCACGTAAAGGTTGGAATAAATTCATTTTCTCAAGAATGGACGATTTTGGAAAAAAATCCCGAAACAGGTCAATTTTTATTTTTAGATTACGACTTTTTGACATATATATCATACTAGTGACGTCACCCATTTGGGGGTGATGACGTCATCGATGATTTTTTTAAATGAGAATAGGGGTCGTGTCATAGCTTATTTGAAAGGTAAGTCAATTCTCTATTCAGTAATATAAACATTAACATAATTATTTAGACAGGGTGTCCAAAAAAATTTTTTTTTAATTAAATTTATTGACATAAAAAGAAGAATCTGTGTAATTTATTTAATTCAAAATAAATTTTACTGCTATCAGGAAACAGCAAAAATGTTTATTTGACAAATAAATATTGTTTTTTACTTAAATTCAATATTAAAGCAGCCACCTACCTACCTCTTGACATTTTGAGCATTTAATTTAAGCGAAAAGCAATGATTCTTTTTCAAATACATTTCAAAAACATTTTTTTCTATTTTCTGAGAGTAGTAAAATATATTTTGAATTAAATAAATTACACATATTCTTCTTTTTATGTCAATAAATTTAATTCAAATAATTTGCTTTTCTACACCCTGTATAGATAATTATATTAATGTTTATATTACTGAATAGGGAATTGAATTACTTGTCAAATGAGCTATCACACGACCCCTATTCTTATTTAAAAAAGTTATCGATTACGTCATCACGCCTAAATGGGTGACGTCACTAGTATGATATATATACCAAAAAGTTGTAATTTAAAAATAAAAATTGACCTGTTTTCGGATTTTTTTCCAAAATCGCCCGTTCTCGAGAAAATGAATTTATTTCAACCTTTACGTGCTCACTGTATATTATATACTTCACGTTTTTTTGTGAAAGTGCCACATATTGCGCATATTATTGCGTCATATTTACTTATTATTTTTGTAGGCACTTGGAACTCTTTTAGCGTTTCTATTACTTTTTTTTTTAAATTTGATAGCGGGGAGGTAAACATAAATGTAATTTTATCAGTTCTTAGTGTGTTTTAGATCATTTTAGTTGCGTTTATTTGTAATTTTGTTTTGTACAAAGATTAATTTAACATTTTTACTGGAATAATCGATAATATGCTTTATGTCCGTTGTGTTTTGAAGTGTGGAATGCGAAGTAATCGTGATAAAGTTCAGTTTAATCGGTTACCATCAGTGCTACATTTTAAGCATAAAACCACATATTTCACATATTTTTCTCCAACCACCTTCTCCGCATATTTTTCTAATCGTTGTTTGATGAGCAGGGACATGTACGTTCCCCTGTGAAACCTTTAAAATCGACCTCATGTCATCATAACTTTACAATATAATAATATTATCATGTAATTTTAAAATTTTCAAATAAAAAATCTCCCCTCAGCCATCATACACTAGAAATATTTTACTTCATTGTAGGTTTATTTCAACTATGGTATTACGGTATACAGATACAGCCAACAACTGAGAATTTACCTTTAAAATTATAGACCAGGGCGCATCTGTAAAAATATTAGTACATTTGGATGTTGAGAGGTGACTCTTATTTTTTTTGCAGAAATTGCTTGAAAATAACTCATATAATAATATTTGAGTTATCCTCCCACTCAGAAAGGTCCGGAACATTGTTTAAATAAACAAAATGTCAAAAAATGAAGGAAAAATTCGATTTTTTTCTTGGTTTTTTGATTATAACTTTAAAAGTATTCATTTTCGAGAAAAGTTGCACCGACATGAAAGTTGTGTAATTAAATTTCCTACAATATAGGATAAACTGAAAATTTTAAAAATTGTCACTCTTGTTGCAAAATAGCAATAATTTCGAAAAAACCACAAAAAACAAGTGTTTACATTTTACGTTTTTCTACCATTTATGCTACAACCAGGACCTTTATATTTCACCCAGAAAAACTATATGATATGATAAAATAACACTGTAAATTTCATTAAGGTCGGTTCAATAGATTTTGCAAAATAAATTTTGCAACCCAGCTTTCGCAAACAAAATTTATTTTTTCAAAATGTTGCAGCACTGAAAATAAAGCAGACACCAAGATGATTTTTTTTTCTGCATATAAAAAAATACTGTACCTTTCATTTACAATTTACACGATTAAAATCGGTTAACCACCACGGCGTCAGGAATTTTTTTAAATAAACATTAATTTTTGGTGCTACGCGCAGGACAGCGGATACGTTCGCTCTAATTGGGCATTCCAATGAACTTTGATAATGATTGATAAATTTTAATTTTTAGTACATTTTGATATAAATAAATAAATTTGTTTATTGCAAAATAAAAACACATACTCTGTCCTTTGAAATAACACTTTTTTTAGCAAAAATTTTCTTTGTTCCTATATTTTAACATAGAAATAGAAGTGTATTATTTTTAAACATATGCAATTGCTTAAACAATTTTTCACAAACAATAATCAAATTAGTTTGATTTTTGTGGAATTAAAATATTAACGCACAACAAAATAGAGAGTAATAAAATAAAATATTAGATAAAGATTTAGGTAACACCAAAAATTAATGTTTAATTTAAAAAAATTCCTGACGCCGTGGTAGTTAACCGATTTTAATTTTGCAAACTGCATGTAAAAGGTACAGTATTCTTCTATTTGTAAAAAAAATTGAAACTTGCTATCTGCTTTGTTTTCAGTCCTGCAACATTTTGAAATGTTGCAGTTTTTGAAGTTTTTCTGGGTGAAATGTGAAGGTCCTAAGTATAGCAGAAATGGTTGAAAAACGTAAAATGCGAATATTTGTTTTTTATGTTTTTTTTTCGCAATTATTGCTATTTTGCGACAAAGGTAACAATTTTAAAAATTTTCAGTTAATCCTATATTGTAGGAAATTTAAGTACGCAACTTTTATTTTTGTGCAAATTTTCTCGGAAGTGAATTCTTTTAAAGTTATAATCAAAAAACGAAGAAAAAAATCTATTTTTTTTTTAATTTTTTTACATTTTGATTATTTAAACAATGTTCCGGACCTTTTTGAGTGGGAGATAACTCACTTATTATTAAATGGGTTAATTCCAAGCAATTTCTGCAGAAAAATTAGAGTCACCTCTTAACGTCCATATCAAAACAGATCTGTCCTAGACTATTATTAGTAATTTAAAATAGCTACTGAATATTATGTTTACCCTAGTCGTAATAATGTTTAAAAGAGATCAGCCTTTTTATACATACATTTCCACTTTTCAGTATAAAATCAAGTAACACCTGGTCTGTTAAAGCACAGTATATTTAAATACAAAATTATACAATAACCTTGATCAAAATAAATACATAACACGATGCACACCAATTTATATTGTAGTAGAAAAAAGATAGCAGCATAAACAAGTCGAGAACGAGAAGGTTACGTACCGCAATTTGTTTACAGTGATAATAATTACACCAATTAAAATGACCGAATTAGCTGTTCCGAAAATTGAAAAACTTGACGAATTAATAAGCGACCATATAGGCAAGGATAAAAAAGTAATTGGTTCAAAAATCACAAGGCTCACAGCACCTGGAGAGAACTTCGGGAGTGAAATGTTAAAAGTGGATCTTCGTCTTAAATCTGCTGAAGGAAAAGAAGAGGATTTGCACGTGGTGGCGAAACTGATCCCAGAGAACGAGTTTGCCCGCGCAATTTTTAACGTGGATGTGTCGTTTAATGTAGAAAAGGGATTTTATAACGTTATAGTACCAACATTGCAAGATTTTCAACGGAAACAGGGCATTACTAAAGTTATAGATTGTTTCCCGACATTATATGGTGCCAGGAATAATTTAGGGAATAATGGAGGAAAGGTGGATAACAATGCAGCACTTGTCTTGGAAAACTTAAAAGTTCAAGGTAAGTGTCAGTTTACGTCTTTTTGTTAATTGCACTTCTGTTTAGATTATATTTGGCTATAAAATTGCTGCACAGTAATTTAAAAAAAAAAACTGTGCAACAGAACTGTGTGTTCTTCCTCTTTATAGGCAATTCGGCTTGTTCATTGGCAGATTGATATCTCTATGGATGGTTACCACTTCACTGTTGCATGCTTGTCCGATACTTCTCCGATTGGCGATTTAACTTTTGCTATTTTGACCATACGAGTTCCCCCATTCTGTTTATATGGTTATTCCATTCTTTGTTTATATTCAGTGTCCATTTATTTATACATCACGTTACACTTTCTTCTAGTGTCTCCATTACTGTTTTGATCTCTCACCGTATTTCCTTTAATTCCTCTCAGCACTATCACTTCTGCTCTTTTTAGTAGTTTTTGTATTGTGACTGTCGGATCTTTTTTTTGATTGGTTCCATAAATTGTTGACTTTATCTTAGTGTTAATATGTCGGTTTCACCATATATTATCATTAAGGCATCCTACCAGTCTATTTGCTATTTGTACCTGATCTCTCGCTTCCTTGTCCATTTCTGCATAGTTGGACAGTGTAATTCCAAAATATTTCATTTCCATTACTTGCTCAATACTGGTGCCATCAATTTCTATTTTACTTTTTACCAAAATCCTTTTGCTCTTGCTCTTATTTTAAATATGTGGACTGGTCTTTGCAAATTATCTTTATCTTGGGCTATCAATATTTCGTCGTCTGTATATATCAGAGTATTTTTACATCTTTGTTTGCTTTTCTCTATCCCCCTCCGTTATAAATTGAAGAGCCTAGGGCGTAGCGAGTCTCCCTATTTTATTTGGCTGTATATGTCTAAAGATTCTGTAGGTTGTCCATCTATTCTGGCTTCCATTTTGTTGTTTTGGTGTATGTTTTCAATAGTTTTATTGATATTTAGGGGAAGTTGTCCATTATACAAAAAATGGATTACATCTTTAAGTCTGTCAAATACTTCCTTCAAGTCAATCAGATACAGAAATATTGGTTTATTGTACTCTTGGAATTTCTTAGTAATTTTCTTTATGACGAATAATGCATCTGTATGCGATCTTCCAGTACGAAATCTCTGTTGCTCATCTGCTAAACTTACAAGCTAATTCATTATTCCTTGTATAATTTTAGTTTTAAGTTTTAGGGTAGCATTCAACAAGTATCTCTGTAGTTTTCTAGCTGTTTTTCCATTTCATTCTTTTACATGTGTTTTGGTTCCATTAGTTTATATAGCTCCGTTTTTTGACCTCTTTTTATATTAAATATTCTGATTGCTTCAATTTGCGGTTTTAAAATTCTAGATATGACTTTTGGTTCCACATGGCATTTTATTGAGACTCTGTAGTTCTCCGGGTCGTCGTCCGATTTATATTATTAGGATGCTTGATCTCTATTCTTGTGGTATTCTGTTTTGTTTTTCTTTATAATTTTTTAGATCAGTTTTAATAATTGTTTGGTCAAATCTAATCCTCCGTACTTTGGGAGTTTGTTCAGTATTCAGTCATCTCCTGGTGATTGGTATACTATAGAAGCTGTACATTAGAGAAAATAAGATAGTTATTTTAGGAGAGTGAATTTTTGAAGTTTCTTTCTTTTGAGGTATATCTATTGCATACTTCTTAAATTTATCAATTTTCTTCTCAAATGACTCAAACTTCTGCCAATGAATATTATTTTTTATTCAAGGAATTTTGTTATTGTTAAACAACAGGATATTTCTAGCTTTATGTATTTAAAACTATTTACTTATCTCCTAACAGTTTAAAGTTACTTATCTCCTTTAAAACATTTGATTTAGAATTATATTAAACGATAAGGATTGCATAAGGAGCAAAGCTCCTACAATTGTTTTCTTTGTTTTCTTTGACTCTTTATGTTAACAAGTGAACTTATGTGTTTAAACCATTTTCTCATGTAAACTTTTTAGTAAAAATGTGAGATGCTGGAAAATATCTAGAAACATATTCTAAACCTTTAAACACATTTTTATGTATTTAAACTTCATATCTCAGAATTAATATAAATACCTACAAGCATTTTGCAATTGTAAGTATTATCTTTTTATATTGGCAAAAAACTAATTATGTTTTTAGTGACAGATTAGATTATTAGATTAAGTCTCTATACTGGGTAAAATTTCTGACACTTCAGTTTCTGCGCTATTTGAATATTATTTGATTCTTCCTTTTACATAAAGTTTTTTAAATATCTTTTATAAACATTGTTTTTCTTTCTAATCAAGGATTTGCAATATTTCTTATTTGTTTACTATTTTTAATAGAAAATAAACTCATTCGTTAAAAATAGGTTTATTTTGACGTTTCGGTTTCCATGTCGGAAACGTTCACAAAATTTCCGGGAAATAAAAACGTCAAAATAAACGTATTTTCAATTAATATTGGGGCTATTTTTTTTAAATAGTAGATTACATAAAATAAAATAAGAAAATAGTTATTCAATAGTCAGAAATCTACTATCCTATGGTGTCCAGAATGTATCCCAATAAACGAAGACAGGGAATGTATCTAGTCCAAAAATGCTTCCTAAGGGAGCTAGAGTTCTTTAAAGATGGCGTCTTTTAATTAGTTTTTCTTAAATCTTTTTAAATAGCTCCAGAACGCTTCCATTTAGAAAAGCGAAAACTGGTACATACGCCTATTAACCTTTCAGAGATAAATAGATTCCATCAAATGCAAATTTTTAGTACCGGTCATAAACGTCCGTTTTGGGTAGGGCAACGGTTATTTTATTCCATAACTTTTTTGTCTTTTAACTTAAAGTATTCTTGACACTGGATTATTAAACTATGATGAATTATAGAACTGAAAGGTACACTTGCTTTAAGTCGGTATGAGATATCGTTTTCTAGAGAAACCGATTCGAAAATTTTTCGTTTTCTGGATTTGAAAATTTTTTTCAAAAAAAAAGTATTTAGAAAAACGAAAACTGGTACATTTATTTATCTTCCAGAGAGAAATCGATTTTATCAATTGCGAATTTCTAGTAACGGTCATAGACGTCCATTTTGGGTAGGCAACGGATATTTTATCGCTTTATCGGTTTTGGTTTCGTCTTGAATTTTTAAGCATTTTTGACACTAGATTATTAAATTATGAGGTATTCTATTACTAAAAATTACTCTTGCTTTAAGTCGATGAACTACACCGTTTAATTTTGATTTTTTTTCAAATTATTTTCAAATTCAAAAACCGAAAATTTTTCAACTCGATTTTTGTAGAAAACGGTGCATCCTACCGACTTAAAGCAAGAGTCCCCTTTAGCACTAGAATACTGCAGTATTTAATAAGCCAGTGTCAAAAATACTTAAAAGTTAAAGACAAAAAAGTTATGCCATAAAATAACAGTTGCCCTACCCAAAACGGACGCCTATGACTGGTACTAGAAATTCGCAATTGATAAAATCGATTTATCTCTAGAAGATAAATAGACGTACCAGTTTTATTTCTCTAAATATAAGCGTTCTGGAGCTATTTAAAAAAAAAACTAATTGCAAGACGCCATCTTTAAAGAGCTCTCAGAACCAGTACTCAGAGGTAATATTTGCACGAGCTGTGAATGAAGCACCAAGAAGGTATTAAAGTCAACGGAAAAATAACTGTAAATAACATCAGATATGTCGACGATACCGTGCTAATCAGCGAAAGCGAACAAGAACTACAAAATTTGCTGAAAAAATTAGTGAATGAGGGTAAAAAATGTGGTCTTAAAATTAATGCAAAGAAAAGAAAAACAACGATTATCGTGAAAAAGAATACTACAAACATAACCAACCATATTAGTAAATGGCAAACTAATTCAACAAGTTGAAAAGTTGCTGGCAAAATCTTGGATGGATGGAAATCTTGGAAAATGTTGGATATATGGGACTTTAGGCTCAGAACAAGAAGTAAATGTACGTTATGTAATAGACGAAGCAATAAAGCTCTAAAATCGGCCTTACCTCTGAAAAAAAAGGACAAGACGGATCTTAATAATTCTTTTTGCATTCGATTCGTAAATGCACCAGGAAACTTTGTGACCCTTAAAGTGCATCTCAAACAGACAATAAAAAAAATTCAGAACTCGTCAATTATCGGCGGAAATTGGTTCAATTTTGTTACTCGGGGGGTTTTTGGGGTCGCTGAAAACGAATATGATGTCAAAAGTGATCTCCGGAGTACCTAGTGCCAAGAGTACCTACTGTTTACCTCGTCATTAATACTCATTAAAAATTAGTCAAAAATCATTACTCGGGGGGTTTTTGGGGCCGCTAACGACGAATATGACATCGGAAGTGATTTTTGGAGTACCTGGTGCCCAGGGTACCTACTGTTTAGCTCTCCTGTGGAGTTTTCGGCAAAAAATTTATTAAAAAATTAGTCAAAAATAATTGCTCGGTGGTTTTTGTGGTCGCTAACGACGAATATGATATCGGAAGCGATCTCCGGAATACCTGGTACCCAGGGTACCTACTTCTTATGGAGTTTTCGGCAAATTCATTAAAAAATTAGCCAAAAATCATTACTCGGGGGGTTTTTAAGTCGCTGACGACGAATATGCCATCGGAAGTGATCTACGGAGTACCTGGTACCCGGGGTACCTACTTTTTACCTCGTTTTCTGAAGTTTTCGGCAAATTCATTAAAAAATTAGTCAAACATTACTAGATACGAGATAAACAGCAGGTATCCTGGGCACCAGATACACCGAAGATCACTTTCGATGTCATATTCGTCGTCAGAGACCCCAAAGACCCCTGAGTAATGAATCTTAACTAATTTTTTAATGAATTTGCCAAAAACTCCAGAAAACGAGGTAAACAGTAGGTACCCTGGGTACCATGTACTCTGTAGATCACTTTCGATGTCATATTCGTCGTTAGCGACGCCAAAAAACCCCAAGTAATTATTTTTGACTAATTTTTTAATACATTTTTTGCCAAAAACTCCACAAGAGAGCTAAATAGTAGGTACCCTGGGCACCAGGTACTCCCAAAAACACTTCCGATGTCATATTCTTCGTTAGCGGCCCCAAAACCCCCCGAGTAATGATTTTTGACTAATTTTTTACTTACTTACTTAGTCCTAAGCCTTTCTACCTTTAGGTGTAAGGCTGATTTTTTAATGAATTTAAATGATGAGGTAAACAGTAGGTACCCTTGGAACCAGGTACTCCGGAGATCACTTTTGACGTCATATTCGTTTTTAGCGACCCCAAAACACCCGAGTAAACCTCCATTTCCGCCGATAATTGATGAGTTCTGAATTTCTTTATTGTCTGTTTGAGATGCACTTTAAGAATGCATTTTTTGTATGCAGTTTTTCAATATTATATCATGGCCCCTGGTCACAAAGTTTCCTGGCGCATTCACGAATCGAATGCAAAAAGAATTATTAAGATCCGTCTTGTTCTTTTTTTCGGAGGTTCAGTGATTTATTGCTTCGACTATAAGTAAATATAAATGTAGAATAGAACAGGCCAGAAAGAATTTCTAAAAATGGAACAACTTTTTAACAGCCCAGAACCTGATCCAACTCTACGATATCGCATGATAAAATGCTGTGTACATAGTATCCTACTACATGGCATGAAAGTCTGGACAAAAATCCCATGGACTGACTATGTTATAAATAAATGAAGAAGTTTTAATACGCATAAATAATAGAGATCGTAAGCTTGTAGAAATTATTAAAATACGAAAACATCTTATCTTGGACATATATCCAAACACACGAGATATAAATTCCTTTAATTAATAATGAAAGGAAAATGGAAGGAAGGCGTGGTGCTGGGAGACCACAAATAACCTGACTGTGTAACATAAAGGATTGGATAGGACTAAACCTCCAAACCCTAATAAGAAAAGCACAGGATAGAGATGAATTGCAGAAGCCATCGCCATCCTCCACTAAAGACGAGACCTAAGAAGAAGATTATTACAATATACTCACAGGGATTGTTAAGTTGTTAGGATATTACAAAAAAAGAATGTGTGTGTACTTTGTACGCACGTAAGAAGTTATACTTCTATTATATGAGTTCAACGAAATAAATATACTTTCAACAGGTTATTTGTATTTTATTTAAAGATTAAACTAATCTTTACTTACTGCTTTCCAAAAATTTTTATTAAAACAAAAAGAAAAATAAAAAAAAATTAGAAAACACACGGGGATTCGAACTCCGCTCACGCGCTCTACCACTGCGCTATACTCCCTTTGCTTTGGCAGGTTACAAGATTTCTCATACATACTGACAAATTTAATAGACCAGGTGAAATATACAAAAATACTTTAAATATACTTACTATTATTATAGGTCTGGATCCCGCGTATGAAAAAAAAGTTGATTAATAGCAAGCTGAAAATTTGTTAATAGCTTAAGGGTGTCTAGTCGGACAAACTTTGATATATGGGAACACTGGAACAGGGGAAGTTTTAATTGTGGAACAGGTTAAAAATTTGGAACGGTCAGACCACGATAACGGCACATGTATTTTGTCCGACAGAACAAACTTAAACTCTCCGAACAGAGATTAAACTCTCATGAAAGAATCAGACTGTTATTTATCACCAAATGGGCGTTTTAATGAGTGGAACATGTAGAATATGTCAAATGACAGGAATTATGACAGGTGATAAATAGCAGTCTGATTTTTGCATGAGAGTTTAATCTCTGTTAGGAGAGTTTAAGTCTGTTCTGGCGGACAAAATAAATGTGCCGTTTTCGTGGTCTGACCGTTCCAATTTTTTAACCTGTTCCACAATTAAAACTGCCCCTGTTCCAGTGTTCCCATATATCAAAGTTTATCCGACTAGACACCCTTAAGCTATTAACAAATTTTCAGCTTGCTATTAATCAACTTTTTTTTTAATACGCGGGATCCAGACCTATTATAAAATATCTTATTCCCGAGGAAGACAAATCCAAAGACACAAAAATTATAATAAATATATTTACTAAAAACACTAATAATATATTCTTTTCACGCACACCTTAATTGCGCTACATAAAGATGTAGCGACTAACATACTGTCGGTGTGCGCATGCGCCAGGGAATGTAAAAATTCACCCTCGGGCCTAAAGAAGTATAACTTCAAAAAAAAACTATTAAACGTGGTTGGAGTACTTCCACTTCCATCATTAAATAATAAACATTCTGTATATTGTCTTTTAATTCTTGTATGTCTTAAATTATTTTCTTCAAAAGCTTCTCTTTAGTGATCTAACAGTCTTATTTCTATGTACTTGCTTTTCACACAATACATCGTGAGCATAAATATACCTACCTACTAACCGCACCAAAGAATATTTTACCTTGGAAATTCTGAATTACCGAGTTTTAATAACTAAGCTGTAATAAAGCATGAACTAAACTTTCTCAAAATAACCATGAAAATATATCGTAAAATACATGACAATGAACCTAAATATTTATTTATATACATTTAGTCTACTATACAACTAGTCCAGAAAGCCATTGCGCATCCGCTAGGAAAAATATTCTAATTCGGATTTTTTGCACAATCTGACTCAAAATGGACTCCTTTTAACAAATTTGCATGTTGCCAGGACCAAAAGGTGGTCAAAAATTTTTTAAACGTTTTTTTTTTGTTTTTTTCCTAAAATTATTTTTTTTGCATGGAAAAAAGTTTTTTTAGGTTTTTGGGATCATTCCAAACAGAAAAGGTCTTTAGTGACTTTTCTCTAAAAATGATAATTTTTGACAAATAAGCGATTAAAAATTGAAAAATTGCGAAATCGGCCATTTTTAACCCTCAAAAACTATGTGAAAAACTGAAAATTTTAATGTTCCCAAGGTAGGTAGATATTTTTTAAACATCTGTTGATGAAATCCCGAAGAGTTTTTTGCAATGCAATATTCAAAACTCCTTTGTTTTTTAATTGCTAATCAAGCGTGCGCGACACTATTTTCCACCGACAGTATGGTGCAAATGAAAGGAATAAATTCGTTATTTCGTAAACCGGCGACTTTAAGGAAAAAATCCCGAAATAAGTCGATTTTTATTTTTAAGTTATGATATTGTGGCATATATGGTATACTAGTGACGTCATCCGTCTGGGTGTGATGACGTAATCGATGATTTTTTTAAATACGAATAGGGGTCGTGTGCTAGCTCATTTGAAAGGTTCTTCAATTATCTATTCACTAATATAAACATTTACATAATTATTTATACAGGGTGTCCAAAAAATTTTTATTAAATTAAATTATTTGACAAAAAAAGAAGTAGAAGGACACCCTGTATAAATAATTATGTAAATGTTTACATTACTGAATAGAGAATTGAAGAACCTTTCAAATGAGCTACCACACGACCCCTATTCTTATTTAAAAAATCATCGATTACGTCATCACGCCCCGACGGCTGACGTCACTAGTATACCATATATGCCACAATATCATAACTTAAAAATAAAAATCGACCTGTTTCGGGATTTTTCCTTAAAGTCGCCGGTTTACGAAATAACGAATTTATTCCTTTCATTTGCACCATACTGTCGGTGGAAAATAGTGTCGCGCACGCTTGATTAGCAATTAAAAAACAAAGGAGTTTTGAATATTGTATTGCAAAAAACTCTTCGGGATTTCATCAATAGATATTTAAAGAATATCTACCTACCTTGGAAACATTCAAATTTTCAGTTTTTCACATAGTTTTTGAAGGTTAAAAATGGCCGGTTTCGCAATTTCTCAATTTTTAATCGCTTATTTGTCAAAAACTATCATTTTTAGAGAAAAGTCACGAAAGACCTTTTCTGTTTGGAATGATCCATAAAACCTAAAAAAACTTTTTTCCATGCAAAAAAATTAATTTTAGGAAAAAAAACAAAAAAAAAACGTTTAAAAAATTTTTGACCACCTTTTGGTCCTGACAACATGCAAATTTCTTAAAAGGAGTCCTTTTTGAGTAAGATTGTGCAAAAAATCCGAATTAGAATATTTTTCATAGCGGATGCGCAGTGGCTTTCTGGACTAAACATAAATAAAAAAGATTAAAGTTCCTAGCATACTTTCTTTACGAATAGCTGAAATAAACTGTAGCAGACATTTTTAATAGAAAAAAAATCATGAATGAAGTGTATATTCAATTTTTTTACTGTCAGTCGCATCAACTACAGTAGGAAAAATGAAAGAATACCCATGAACGAACATATAAAACACGCTGTATTTTCCTGTCACCGCACCGTGTCACAAAGAAAATTGTCCAGCGCAAGTACATGTAATTATTGTTACATGTACTTGCACTGGACAATTTTCTTTGTGACACGGTGACAGGAAAATACAGCGTGTTTTATATGTTCGTTCATGGGTATTCTTTCATTTTTCCGACTGTACTAATGTTTGATTAAGTAATTTATTTGTTTTTATTGTGCCGTTTCCTTTCGAAGTTTGGTGATCCAAATCGCAATTGTAATTTTGGAAACTGCTGCACGAAAGATTTCTGAGGATGAGCAGTCAAACCATCTCCTCAGGTCTTTTAGTTATGAATTCTGACGTCTTCTTATTAATCTTTTGTCCTGTACTATTCCTTTCTATATGATTTGGAGTAATTCATATCTTTCACCAATCAACACATATGTCTTAAGTGCTGCAGTTTACTCTTTTGATTATCCTTAGTAATTATTTTTGTTTACTCATACCACCAAGTCCATTGACCCAATTCCACATCCAAACAGCAAGATAGAAAAAGGTAACATCTGTCATTCAGATTCTGAGCTACAGGTCTGCTCTTGTAAAAAATGTCATGTTCATAAGTGTTTTTAGCACATATTCGATCTTTAAAAGGATTTCTTTTTTGGGTTTCACTGGCTATTGATATTTGCTCCCAAATATTTTATGGAAGCTGCCTGCTCTATTATTTGTACATAAGGTTACATGTACCTTTAACGTTTAGTGGTGTCTTCGAACATACTAAAATTTTAGTTTTGGAAATGTTAGATGTATACCGAACATGTCGCTATGACGAACTACTGCATTTATTTTATTTTGTAATTATTCTTGTGCGTTGCTTGCTATTAGGAAGGTATCATCAGCGTACCTGATGTTGTCTATGCTGGTTCTGTTAATCTTGATTCCACCTTGGACTTCACCCAATGCTGCTCTGAATATAGACTCCAAATCCAAATTAAATAATAGCGATGATTAGACGAGACTCTGTCGCACTCCTCGTCGGATTATTATTACTTCGGATGTTGTGTGCTCTATTTCAATTGTTGTTTTAGAATTAATTTATAATTGATGGAAAATGTGAGCTTCTTTAAGGAAATCTTCTTGTTTGATTTTTCTGGGATAAATGTTGCATATTTTAATAAGTCACTGTAATAACACTGCAGAAATACACTGCAGAAATCAAAGTCAGAATCGAAAAATCAAGTTCTTATTTTATGAAAATGAAAAAGGTCCTATGTAGCAAAGATTTAACATTAGCTCTTAAAGTACGCCTAACAGAATGTTACGTATACAGTGTACTCTACTATGGAGTGGAATCATGGACGTTAAATGTACAGACAATGATACGACTTAACGCCTTTTAAATGTGGACCTATAGAAGAATTATGAGGGTTTCCTGGGTAGATAGAGTTGCGAACACTGAAGTACTGAGAAGAATAGGTAAAGAGAAGGAAGTTGAACTTACAATTAAAGAAAGAAAACTACAGTATCTGGGACATGTGATGCGGGGCGAGAAGTATGGCATCCTGCGATTCATAATGCAAGGAAAGATAGATGGCAGAAGAAGCATCGGAAAAAGACGAATTTCATGGCTGAAAAACCTGAGAGAATGGTTTGGATGCAGCTCAAAACAACTATTTAGAGCTACTGCCTAAAAAAATAAAATAGCTATGATGATCGCCAACCTCCGTAGCGGAGATAGCACCTGAAGAAGAAGAGGTTTAATAAGTGTTTTACATTTAGAGTTGTCTTACACCTATCATATACCGGTTAGATTAGATTAGATAAGATTATGTGAGGTCGATAAGGCTATGGAGCCTCTCAGCACTTCGACCTATAAAGATCTTCTGTGCATACCTTAATCTAGTTAAACTCTAGGATGCCAATAGATTACATTATTACCGAGGGCCCAAAGTCCCTGAAAACTTCTATAATGTTTATTTTAATAAGTTAAACGGTATAAAACAATACGTCTAAAACAAATTTACGAGTTTATTTGAAATAATTTTTGTCAGCGTTAAAATTTATGGCGGTATGATAGTAATGTTTTTATCTAATCAGTTTAAAAGTTCAGAAAATGGTGCAAACCAAAAGTCGCTCATTTATCCTAAGTAAATGACGTGTTGATTATATAATGCCACGGTCAATTAGAATAATTATTATGAGACATTTAAAATGCAACTGCTTTGTTGTTAATTAAGCTCTCTGTTTATTGCGCATAATAATTGTTACTTATACTTATACGATAAAAATCTATTCAATATTTACAAATGTTTTATTTACTACTTATAGACCAGTAAGGATCTGTTTTTAGGTGGATGTGAGAGGTGGCATTCAGATTTTTGCGGATAAAGTTAGGTGATAACTTCGTTAATAATAATTGATTTATGCTCCTCCTCAAATATGACCGGAACATTAATAAAAAAAATCATATATTTAAAAATTTCGAATAACATCGATTTTTTTCTAATTTTTGTTTATAACTTTAAAACGATTCATGTTGGAACAAAGTCGTATAGGAATAAAATAAAGATAACTAAATTTTCTATCAGATGCGATTGGTTAAAAATGTCTTAATTTATCACCCTTGCTGCAAAATAGCAATAAATATTAAATAAGGGGGCAAAACAAGAATGTCATTATTCAATGATTTTCTATCACTTAGGTTACACTTGGAATCTTCCTAACTCGCTTAGAAAATTTTTGTAATGTGCTAAAACGTTACACCAAATTTCACTAAAATTGACTTACTAGATTTTGAATAATAATTTTGCAATCAAACTTTTTTTTTAAATTAAAATTTTTTAAAATCTTGCACAACAAAAACTAGAACATACAAAGATTTGTCAATTTTTTTACATATAAAGAAGCACTCCACCTGTCTAATACACTTTACAGAATTGAAATCAATCTGATTATTTAAGCAGCCTCAGCAATGTTTTAAAGTTATAAACAATTTTTTGGCTTATAAACAAATTAGTGCTGTGGCCAGGAGGGGGTGCTACGCGCTCCTTTATTTAGATGGAGTTACCCAAGATTTTTATGTATTTTTTGACCCGTAGAACACGATTTTTTTTGGTAACAGTTGATCTGGATGTCGATAAGATTGTTATAAACAAAGAACTTAAGGAATTACATAACATCGATTTTTCGCAAAATAAAACATTTTTTTGTATTTCTTGGGTAAAACAAAGCTATTTGTTTATAAGCCAAAAAATTGTTTATAAGTTTAAAACATTGCTGAGGCCCCTTAAATAATCCGATTTTATTTCTGTAAAGTGTATTAGATAGGTAGAGCACCTCTTTATACGTAAAAAAATTAGCCAACTTCTAAATGGTCTACTTTTTGTTCAGAAAGATTTTAAAAAATTTAAACTTTTTTAATAACATTTAGATTGCAAATTTATTATGCAAAATCTATTAGGTCGATTTTAATGAAATATGGTACACGGTTTAAGTATATTACAAAGAATTTCCTAAGTGAATTAATAAGGTTCTAAGTGCCACCAAAGTGGTTAAAAACATTGAATAACAACAGGCGTATTTTGCCCCCTTATTTTGTATTTATTGCTATATTGCAGAAAAGGTAATACGTTAAGACATTTTTGACCAGTTGTATATCAGACAAAATTTAATTATCTTTATTTTATTTCTCTACGACTTTGTTCCAAAATGAATCGTTTTAAAGTTATAAGCAAAGAAAGCAGAAAAAAAAATCGACGTTTTTCAAAATTTTCAAATATTTTAATTTTTTTATTAATGTTTCGGGCATATTTGAGAAGGAGCATAAGTCAATTATTATTACTGAAGGTGTCACCTAACTTTATCTGCAAAAATCCGAATGCCACCTCTCACATCCAAAAATAGACGTTTTTTCACAGATGCTTACTGGTCTATTAAGAATATCCTTTATCTGATATAAAAATACGTGTATTTATGACATTTATCATTAGATTGCTAATGTCTCCAATTTTATCATCTGTTTTTGCTTATTCTGTTGTATATAATCTTGGTGTATGCCTTCGAAATATGGTTAATAAGACTTATCATCCGAAATTGATCACAAAACTTTGCTTTTGGTTTTTTCGGTATGGCAACAAAAGGTGACTGTAGCCACTCTTCAGGAAACTCCCCGCTGTTATAAATATTATTAAAAAGTCTGAGGAGACAGTCGAGAAATTGACAGTTTGTTTTGCACAGCACTTTCAATAGTTCTCCGTATACGTTATCGTTGCCATGGTCTTTTGTTATTTTTAAGAGCTTTTATAGCATTATCCCTTTTATAAGACCCTTTATATTATAAAGTATACGTTATCGTTGCCATCTTAAAAATAACAAAAGACCATGGCAACGATAATGTATACGGAGAAGTATTGAAAGTGCTGTGCAAAACAAACTGTCAATTTCTCGACTGTCTAGTCAGACTTTTTAATAATATTTATAATGGTAGGGGAGCCCAAGCGGGGATTTTTGCAGTTACTCGAGCGCGTCAGATTATCATATGGGGAGAAACGTGGTACCCTGCAGATGTACCTCTGCCATATATTGGCTCTTAACACAGGGGAGTTCGTTTAGGGGGGCCCGAAAAAAAAAATCTATCCTTAAAAATACTCGAAATTGTCAGATTAAGATAAGGTAAGTTAAGTACATGCAAAACAGTGTATATTTAAAAAATCTGACGATTTATGCGGGGCGTAAGGGAATTGGTGAGTCACAAAGTTTCACAAGAAAAAGGCGAATATTTCGCGAAATGAACGTCAGATCGAAAAACTAAAAACTACACGTTCAATATTTTTCAAAAATCTATCGATAGATACCAAACACGACACCTCACAGAGAGGGGTGGGGGGTAAATTTGAAATTTTAAATACAAATCCCGCGATATTTAGCAAAATAAACATCAGATCGAAAAACTGCAAAATACACTTATTTAATATTTTTGAAAAATATATCGAATGGTATCAAATGCGACCCACCACGGAGGCGGGGTGGGGGTTTACTTTAAAATATTAAATGGGAGCCCCCATTTTTTATTGCAGATTTGAATTCTCTGCATAAAAATAAGCAACTTTTATTCGAAACATTTTTTCGAATTATGGATAGATGGCGCTATATTCGGAAAAAACGATTAATGGAAATGGAAAATTAAATTAAAAAATGGCAAGCGCCCGCTAAAATGGAAAATTTTACTTAACTTTTTTTGGTTTTAGGACCTAATAATCACAACCCAATAGGTCCCCAAAGCGCTCGAGTGACTGCACATTTAGCATACTTTGCTCCCCTACCATAACAGCGGGGAGTTTCCTGAAGAGTGGCTACAGTCGCCTTTTGTTGCCATACCGAAAAAACCAAAAGCACAGTTTTGTGATCAATATCGGATGATAAGTCTTATTAACCATATTTCGAAGGCATACACCAAGATTATATACAACAGAATAAGCAAAAAATGTGAGGATAACATTGGAGACTTGCAGTTGAGGCTCCGGAATCCTCTTGGGACAAAAGAAGCCCTTTTTAGTCTACAGTTACTCATCCAGCGCTGCAGAGATATGAATAAAGACGTGTATATATGCTGTGTAAAGACGTGTATTTATAGTCGATCGGATAGCTCAGTGCGACTAGCGGCTGACCCGCACTTCACTTCGCCGTGAGGTACGAGAGTTCAAGCCCAGCCCAGGCCATCGGAAAACAAAAAGGCTAACGCGTCAGTATAAAATTCTAAATATGAATCTGGCGCTTAGACTGGAATATGCGGGCATCTGATCGACCTATGAGGGAGCAGTACGGCAAGGGATAAGGGCTTGCGGCTCGGTGATACTCCCACATAGATCCCTACCGAAGGGCGTTGACGCCTAAGAACGGTGTATATACATATATGCTTTATAGACTACGCAAAAGCGTTCGATAATGTAAAGCACGAAAAGATAATTGAAGTACTCCATAAGATCGGAATCGACGACAGAGACATTCGAACAACAGCGAGTATCTGTTGGAGTCAAACAGCTATAATAAAAGTAGGATCTACATTGGCCAATAAAATTGAAGTCAAGAAAGGGGTACGACAGGGCGGTATCTTCTCTCCTATTCTCTTTAATATATACTCAGAAGGATTTAAGACAGCGCTACAGGAAATATAAATGGAGAATAACTTAAGGTATGCTGATGACACTGTAATTCTAGCAAGTAGAGTGGAGGAACTGCGTTGTCTAATGAGTGAGATACAAAAAACAAGTGCACAATATGGAATCAAACTAAACATTATAAAAACCAAATGAATGTTAGTAAGCAAAACCTAACAACGACCAAGACAACAACTGATATTAGACAATCAAAGAATTGAACACGCGGATTCGTACATCTACTTATGAACAACAGTTAATTTAAGATGGAATTAAGCGAAGAAAATACGTATAAGAATAGAAAAAGCAAGAGCGTCGTTCACTAGCTTGAAGCAAATTTTTACCTCTAACAGCCTCAACCTACCTCTCAAACACTGACTTCTGAACTGTTACTCCGGTCAACTTACACATCCGAGGTTACAAAAATTACCATTAAGCTGAAAAATGGCATTATTTTTCAAAATACCATCATAAATGAAATCTAAAAAGTCCTCATAAATCCAATCCGAGCTAAAAAATTTACGCGGGGTCAAAGGTCACCAAATATAGTTTTTAGCGATTTTCAGCGAAACGGTAAGTTTTATCATAAAATTAGTTCTAACAAAAAATGTAGATTAGATAATTATCTATAAAAAATGTCCTATTACTTTTTTTACTATGAGCCACCGTTTTTGAGCTAAAACGATTCAAAAAGTTGTAATCGTCATAATATGCGCACACGTTTCCACACCACCTTTGAGGTGGTGTATTTAGCGCGTTTTTTTCGTGATTTCCCAGTAGGCCTATTCCTCGAATCTGTTATGATTCTGTTTAATTTGAAGCTACTGAATAATTGATATTGCCAAGGGTTAAAAATGATAAAAGTTATAAAAAGCGGTATAAATTAAAAAAAAAAGTGAAATTTATCCAGCTGGTTCATAATTTTCTAATACTTCTGCTTCCTCTTCTTCTTCCTCACCTTCTAGTTCTTCTTCTTCTTCTTTTTGTTCTTCTTTTTCTTGTTCATCTTGGGTGCAAGTAAATTGCCCAATAATGACACATCGCATGGCTCCTCGATAGAATCAAATGAATCCTGAATAGTTGGTGATTCAACATTGGAGCACGACCGGTTTTGACAATTAGTGCATGCTACCGAACAAAACAGTCCAACTTTTTTGAACCACATTTAGCGCTACATCCCTTTTGACAGTCGCAAAAGATTGTGTTCAGGAGTTTTTCCGGAGCAGGTGGGAGAAAGTTTGAATTGGTTCTAATGAACTGTCGACTAATTTCCATCCCCATTCTTTTAGATCTAGCTGATAACCAAGCCACACTTGAACTTGGTAATATACTCGAAAAAGATGTTGATGAGCATCCGCTGAGGTTGGAGGAAGACAAGATAATTGCACTTGTTTTTTATTTCGAGTATTTTTAAAGAGTCATGCATATCGAAAGTTATCTAAGAACGTAGTTTTTTTAGACGCTCCATACTTAGAGAAAAGAAAGCTAATTCTGTTGGAAATAACTTCTTGTGGAGTTGAATTAGCTTTTTTTTAAACTTCAGCACATTCAAGTAATATAGGTTTAACACGTATTTTCACTCCGAAGTAGTACTCAAGACTAATTAATACCTCGAAGGTGTCATCAACCTGAAGGATTTCGCCACCCAGGAAGATAAAGGTGTAATTTGCATAATAGTAAACAAACTTAATTTGCATAAAGTTTATTGTATAATGAAATGTTTATTAGTACTTAGCAATAAACATTTTGCCTAGAAAATTGGCTTTCATTATTATGTTCAAACCCTTCTGAGAAAAGAATAGGTAGGGTGATTAGATTAGCCGACGTACCGATAGAACGTGTTTTTCCGACAAAACCCATCTTTACAAATTGAATAAGACGCATAAGTACTGATGTGATCTTGATTATTGATATGAGATAATATTCTTATATGTCATTTAATTTAATCAATGCATTAATCATAATCTAATTAATTTACCAGATCACATATCAATATGTTTTCAATCTCAGGGCGAATTATAAAATTAATTACTTACTCTCGTGGCTTTTAAGTATTTCTCAATGGTTCCTAATCGGGATAGGAAAGAAAAGAGTAAAATAATACACACATATGGGTTACAATTATAATCAAAATATTGTTTATTTTATTTAAATGGCAATCACTGCTTAATATTTGCTAGATCTTATTATTCTTAAACATAACATTTACAAATGGGAATCTTATTTCCTTTTGGTTTCCAATTGAAAGTTTTTATTAACATTTAACTATTAGGATTTATTAGCAACAATTCTATTTAAGTTTGATGAAGCTTTTCTGATATTATTTATTATGTTCTTCAATTTATAATGTGGTATTTAATACGAAAAACCCATACATTCATGTCCAAACAAATGAGACTGACCTTTTTCTGGTGAACTGAGAATGTCTTCACACAAGACCCGTTTCCTGCTATCCTTGGCTGCGATCAAAACCTCGTCCTGGCTTTCAGTAATGTTCTCCTTTGAAAACTAGCTCGTATAGCTCTCGTTCCTGCTTCTGTCGTGATGCTGTATTCTACCTTTTTCGAAACTGCAATCAGCTACCGGGACACTCTTGGCTCAAGGAGGTTCTTTTACTCTCAACCTGGCCTACCTCTCGTTCCACGATAGATACTCCACACTCACGGAACTACACCGGCTTTCTCACTCTCCGTACACTACCGTCTACTACTCGACTTCACTTCTCGACAGCTCAAAACATTCTGATCTATCTTTTTCATTCATTCCCCTACTTTCTAAATATCCCTTCCAGATTCACAAATCAACCTTCCACCACCAACTCTCATTCGCAGTATTCCTCAAAACCAATTTTTAATCTTTCTAAATATGCTTAATGGATTTCAAAAAAAAAATAGTTAATTCCCATTCTAAAATTACTTTCTACTATTTACAAAATTTAATGACCTATTATCTACTTCAACTGAGTCTTATTTAGCATAGGCTAATGATCGAACCTTCCGCGAACAACGATAATGACCTATTATCGATTTCACTTGAGTTTTATTTAGCATAGGCTAATGATCGAACCTTCCACGAACAACGATAATGGTACGCGCCATTCACTTTGTTTATTCTAAGCGCATTGTCCCGAGTTTCGTATGCTTCTTTTAATCACTTCTTAAAATTAAATATAACAATTTGTTGTATACAGGTTGTTCTAAATTTATATGCCCGTGGTTGAGAAAATTGAAAATATTTTATATTAAATTGAATTCTGTTTATAATTATCAAAATTTAATTTTCATATCAAATAGAAATATAACAAATCCCCGCCTTGTATTCGATAAAATTTATCTGCATTTTTAAATAAATTTTCTCGAGGCAAAACCAACTCCCTGTATATTTCCTTACTTTAATCTACGTCTTATACCCCTTCTTCTTGTATTACTCTAATTAGTCCCACCTGTAGAGTAATTGTTTTCTTATTTTCAGTGTCCTCATCCTGTGTTAGAGTGTCGGCTATTATGTTGTCTTTTCCTTTTTCCCATATCAATCTTCTGTCTTTTTCCTCAGATTTTTCACATACTTTTACCGTGCATTCTGCATCCTCGTTTTCATATGCCTCCTCTTCAAATGCCACTGTTTCGATCATATCTTTTTCGCTTTCATTTGTTAGCTTTATTTCTTCTTCTCCTGAGCTCATCTCTTCTTTTGAGGAATCCCAGTTTTCTTTTGCTTTTGATACTCTCAATTTTTCTTCTTCTGGGCTCAACTCTTCTTTTGAGGAGCCACAGGTTTCATTTTCTTTTGTCTTTTTCTGACTTTTTCTCCCTTTTCTTCTTTGTCCTTGCTTCGTTGCCAAATTCATTTCCACTGTTTGTTCTTTACCTGATTCGTCCGTATTTTGTTTCTCCTGTTCCTTGTCCTGTTCTTCTTCTTTTTCGTCTGTTAGATTCATCGTATTATTTTTCAAATCTATCACTACATGTTTTTCTGCCAATTCGTCAACTCCTACTATCATGTCATGTGACATGTTTGGCATTATTACACATTGTAGTGCATACATCTTCTTACCCAGTCGTACCATTACTCGTATGCCTTTATTTATAGTTGCCAATGTCCGTTTGTTTGCGCCCACTAAATTTAACCTAGGTATTTTGTAAATTAAATTTGTTAAGTTAACTTCTTCTATTAGTTTTCTGTTGACCAGTGTTATTTCAGATCCAGTGTCTATCATAATTTTAATTGGTTTCTCGTTGATAAATCCATCCACAAATTTTAAATTAACTCCATTTTTCTTTTCGTTGTTTCTTGCCAATTTAATAAACTCCTTGGGGTTACAAAAGATTCCTGTTTGATTTTTGGTTTTTAGTGAGCGCCGTCGTGAAAAGACGCCGGTTGCTCATCGTTGTTTATATTTTCGTCATAATGTCTCTCTTCGTCATATTCATCTGTCTGGGTATTATTTACTTCTCTTCTATTTTCTCTTGGTCTGTCGGATCTGTTTCGGTTTTCTCGATATCCCTGTTCATTTTGTCTACCATTATTTCTGTTTTCTTGATTTGCGAGTGTGGTGTTTCTATTCTGGTATTCTCGATTTCTGTCCTCATTCCATTGCCTATTTCTTTGTTCATAATTTCCTCTTCCGTTGTCTCTATTTTCGTTTTCCCTTCTGGGATTAAAATCTCGTCTTGTGTAGTCCCTCCTATTTTGATTTCTATCTCTGTAATCCTGTGTTTCTTGGGGCCTGTAATCTTCTAGCGACCTTCTTGATTTTCTTTCTCTTAAACGTGATTCTCTTATTTGTAGAAATTGGCATAAACTATCTATGTCTTTGTAGTTTTGCAATGTGATATGGTCTTCCAGCGTTTCTTCGAAATGTCTTGCAATCAGTTCGACTAATTGTTCCGATGAGTAATTATATTGTAAATGTTTTGCGTTATAGTAAATTTGTAATGCATATGTCCTTTCTGATATACCCATCCTATCATTGTATTTCCCATTTTGCAATTCCTTGTTAATTTCCAATTGTTGGACTTTTCCCCAGAAATAATTCAAAAATTTTTGTTCAAATTGTTGCCAACTGTCAAATTCTTCTTCTTTGCAATCGAACCATAGGCTTGCTTCATATTTTAGATGGTTTCTGATAGTTTCTTTTGCTGTTTCGAAATTTCCGATGTGCTGTATTTTCTTTTTCAGGCTATTTATGAACGGCACTGGGTGTAATCTTCTTACATCCCCGCCAAACCTTATCTTCACGTCATCTGTGCTATGTATAACCATTTCTCTTCTTTCTCCTACATTTTGTTGCGTCCGATTTTCGGTGACTTGTTTTTCTATTTCTGTGATTCTTTTTTCCACTTCTTCTCTGTCTACTTGAATAGCATTTTCCAACTTATTTTCCAAATTTTCTAGTTCCTTTATTTTATCTTGAATTTTCATTTCATACTTTTCTATGCGTTCCTCCATTTTCTTGTTGTTCTCTTCTATGGCTTGTTTTGTTTCCTTCTGATTTTCTTGCATTATTCTTTTTGTTTCATCCATTTTTTGATCCAATTTTTGTTGTGTTTCATCCATTTTCTGTTGTGTTTCATCCATTTTTTGATCCATTTTTTGTTGTGATTCATCCATTTTTTTTTGTGATTCATCCATTTTCTTTTATGTTTCTTCCTGATTTTTATCAATTGTTCGTTTTGCTTCATCCATTTTTTGTGACTGGAGTTGCATAAGTTGTAATAGTTTATCTATTCCTGATAATTCTTGCTGTTCTGATGCCATGATTGTCGTGTCTAAAATATCTTCTTGGTCTGAATGTTCTTTTTGTTTTTTGTTGTCCTTGCTTTGGCTTCTTGTCACAGACACTTGTTTTCAAGAAGTACTGTCCCCGCCAAATATGAAATTTTACTAGTATGTTACCAAGACGACTTTTTCTCACCCAAATATTATAAATTGTCAATAAATATATCAAATGTAAATATCGTAAAAATAAAATATTAAATCAGTTATGTAAAATTTGTACCTAAAGAGATCTAAAATTTTATGTTATCAAATGTAAGTAACTCACTTTTTACCACAGGCATATAAATTAGGGTGGGCCGAAAAAATATTTTTTTATCCGATCGAAATGGGGTAGGTTTTAAAAGTTGTATTTTTTGTCCTAAAAGAAAACTGCAAAATATTTTTGCTGAAAAAAAATATCTTCAGTCTGCGCATTTGACTTAAAATTTCAGTTTTTTTGGTAAAAAGTAACTTTTTGGAAATAATTTTGTACACATTAAGAAATGAGATAGAATGACCGGGTAGCGTTATACAGTGAGCACGTAAAGGTTGGATTAAATTCATTTTCTCGAGAATGGACAATTTTGGAAAAAAATCCTGAAACCGGTCAATTTTTATTTTTAAATTACGACTTTTTGGCATATATACCTAACTAGTGACGTCACCCATCTGGGCGTGATGACGTCATCGATTATTTTTTTAAATGATAATAGGGGTGGTGTGATAGCTCATTTGAAAGGTAATTCAATTCTCTATTCAGTAATATAAACATTAACATAAATATTTATACAAGGTGGACAAAAAAAATTTTTGGATTAAATTTGTTGATATAAAAAGAAGAATGTGTGTAATTTATTTAATTCAAAATACATTTTACTGCTAACAGAAAACAGGAAGAAAATGTTTATTTGGCAAATAAATATTGTTTCTTGCTTAAATTCAATATTAAACAGCCACCCACCAGCCTCGTGACAATTTGAACATTTAATTTAGGCGAAAAGCCATGATTATTTTTTAAATAAACATTTTTTTTTCTGTTTTCTGAAAGCAGTAAAATGTATTTTGAAATAAATAAATTACATTCATTCTTCTTTTTATGCCAATAAATTTAATAAAAAAAATATTGTTTTTGGACACCCTGTATAAATAATTATGTTAATGTTTATATTACTAAATAGAGAATTGAATTATCTTTCAAATGAGCTAGCACACAACCCCCATTCTCATTTAAAAACATTATCGATGACGTCATCACCCCCAGACGGGTGACGTCACTAGTAAGGTATATATGCCAAAAAGTCGTAATTTAAAAATAAAAATTGACCTGTTTCGGGATTTTTTTCCAAAATCGTCCATTCTCGAGAAAATGAATTTATTCCAACCTTTACGTGCTCACTGTATATGTTTGTTAACACTAATAGAATAACCCCAAACAGTTTCATTTGTCTTATGCAACATCTTCAGTGTGCGCAAGAACCACCAATTTACGTGATTTTAAGGTTAAATACAATATTTTTATACCACTTACCTTTTCTAATATTTGAAGTCTAGTTGTTTTGAAAAGTCTACAGTCAGCTTTTTTCTGTACATTTATCGAGAAAAATATATCATCATTTATGCAACGAGGAGGTGGTTGCACGTCTAGTCCCACCCGTGCCCTCCCTTCCACCCAACCATGAGAGCACGTTGTTCTTTTTGCTTAGGCTTTGAACTCTTTCTTAGAGTCAAACTTAGGCCGTATTGCTCTGTCAAATAGTCTAGTTCTGATTATTTGATCACTTTTCTTTTCATCGCACACTTGTAGTGCTGATCGTGTGACTTCTTTTACTGCTCTTTCGACAGCTTGAGTATGTGTCGGTAATTTTCCCAGCACACCTTCTGCAAGAATATCTGACAAACCGTCAACCAATATTCTGTTGAGGTCCTCTTCTGATAGATGCATGGTAACAGGGGGCTCAGTTACATCCATAAACTGCCATTCAATTAAATCTACGTATTCTTTGGCAGAAAAATTTATTTTAGGAATTTCAAAAAGTCGAACTCTTTCTCTGTCGTTTTTTCTTCTGGCTTTTAATATTCGTCTGATCGCAAGCTGACGAATGTGTTCCCTGTCATCGGAGACCATTGCCACAAGCATATTTTCGGGGTGTGCGAAGTATGAATTATTTTGAATGCACTTATGAATCACTTTCTTTTGTTCGTGTGACATATATGATGAAAAGTCCAGCATTTTCCAAAGGTTGCTTGAACCATCCTTCAGTTTGTGATTGCATTTGATAGTGAACCAGCTTGGAGCATAAACTAAGGCAACATATTTGGCCAAATCTTTCAACTGATCTGATGGTGAACTAGATGCAATGTACAATCGGAGTACACGATTGGCAGTTGTCACCCACCGTGCATGATTCAACTTTCGAGGACTTCTATCCCCAAATCCTGGTGGTGATTCTCCTTTAGTAACTATTCTGCATATGTCGTATAAATATTTCTGATCCATACTCAAATCTACTTTGTTTAAATCTGGAAGCTGTCGAAAGAGCAGTAAAAGAAGTCACACGATGAGCACTACAAGTGTGCGATGAAAAGAAAAGGGATCAAATAATCAGACCTAGACTATTTGACAGAGCAATACGGCCTAAGTTTGACTCTAAGAAAGAGTTCAAAGCCCAAGCAAAAAGAACAACGTGCTCTCATGGTTGGGTGGAAGGGAGGGCACGGGTGGGACTCGACATGCAACCACCTCCTCGTGGTGAGTCCTGGGTAGTTCATTATAAACTAGCGAAGAGTTGCATAAATGATGATATATTTTCCTCGATAAATGTACAGAAAAAAGCTGACTGTAGACTTTTCAAAATAACTAGACTTCAAATATTAGAAAAGGTAAGTGCTATAAAAATATTGTATTTAACCTTAAAATCACGTAAATTGGTGGTTCTTGCGCACACTGAAGATGTTGCATAAGACAAATGAAACTGTTTGGGGTTATTCTATTAGTGTTAACAAACATATTCGCTACTTCAGTACAAAAGGGCCACAAATCAAAAAATACGAAAATCGCGTTTATTAAAAAAATCTAACCTTAAGCAGTCATATTTTTATATACCACTGAAACCCCCATGTATTTTACGTTTTTTAATATCGAAATAACACTTGCGCCCTTTTTGCATGTTTGTGTTTGAAAGGAAAAATATGGACAAAACCGCCACTTTGTTAGTTGTGTCCTGGCAGTCGAAGTGATCGCACGTTTCCTTTGTGCTAAAGAGCCACATTTCAAAAAACTCTAATCGTTGTTACCGTTTTTATAAACGAAAGTGCCACATTCCAAAATACGTCCGTTTGGCACAGAAGATTCACGTAAGTACATTATTATCTCTTAAGCAAAAGAGATGTGTAACGAAATACGGTCATTTTATACAAAATATTCGCATAATATATATTTTTTTTCTCAATCAAAAAGGATGTATTACAAAATACGTTCATTTTGCTTATGATATTCTCGTAGTTAGTATATCATTTAAAATAAAAAAGCCATATATTGGGACACGACTGTTTTGCATTTTTTATGACAGTCAAATGTTATTATTAGAAAGTAAAATGCCGTTGTTTTATTTACTTGCACAGTAGACTCTCCATAACGAGAACTGAAATGGCGGACCAAGACTCTCGTTATAAGCAGATCTCGTTATATCAGACAGCAATAATATTGAAATGTTTTGATGCCTCTTATGTAGTTTATTAACCCCTTAATGTACACGCTCTGATACGAGAGCGTGCCTTATTGGCTTATTAACCCATTAGACCTATTTATGGGATACTAAAAGTTTAATTTTTTTCAACCATTAAAATTTTTGCTTAAATTGTAAGAAAAAAATTTACCCTGTATATTTTATGATGTAGTAAACTGATTAATACACTTTGTTTGATTATATTACAAACACCCATTCAGTAAAAAAATTATAAACATTGGCCAAATTTTTTTACCTCGTCTAAATTTACACATAATAATGAAAATTTCATTTCGGCACTATTTTTGTCTCTCTATGGGATATTATTGTTGAGGTTTATTACATCCGATAGTCATAAATAAATCTGGTAAAAATACATTGTTGAACAGTAACTATGAAGTTTACCTCCGAGGTCCAGATTTATTTATTATATCTAATAACTTGCCCTAGGAACCGTTGACAATTGATACATTGAATTTTGTTGAATTGTTAAACTGTTTTTATTGGAGACACTAAACAGCTGTAAAACATTGATACCTTTTTGATTATCCGGCTAGTGTTAAGACATTAAGTTATAAATTGTACCTTTTAGTGGTAGTTTTGGAATTAACTTTTGTTATTTTTGTAGACTGACATTATAATATTTTTTTTTATAAGATAAGACTTTTTGTAATAATTTTACTCAAAATCTACATTAATTAGTGACAAAACCATTGATTAAAATTTTTTTTTTTTTTGGTATGTGTCCGTTTATTTCAAATTCCTATCATGACATAAGAAATATTTTTTATACAAAAGGGCCATATCTGCTAATATCTCTCTCAGTAAAATACTTACGCTGTATCTAAATACAATATCAGATACAGTTTAAATTTACCTTTCTATCAATATATTACTTGCATATAAATGATAAAAAATAAAAGAAAAATGAACCAAAAATAAATATCAAAACTTTGAGTAGCTCCTCTGTAAAAACTGTGATTTTGATTTGTGGCCCTTTTGTATTGAAGTAGCGATATATAACGCTACCCGTTCATTCTATCTCATTTCTTAAATTGTACAAAATTATTTCCAAAAAGTTACTTTTTACCAAAAAAACTGAAATTTTAAGTCAAATGCGCAGACTGAAGATATTTTTTTTCAGCAAAAATATTTTGCAGTTTTCTTTTAGGACAAAAAATACAACTTTTAAAACCTACCCCGTTTCGATCGGATAAAAAAATATTTTTTCGGCCCACCCTAATATACATTTTCAAATACCGGCTTTACTCTTTCTATCCTTCAAATTTGCCACTAGAAATACTTTACAATGCCCCACGTTGAGCGCCAGTTGATGTGATCTTGATTATTGATATGAGATAATATTGTTATATGTCATTTAATTTAATCAATGCATTAATCATAATCTAATTAATTTACCAGATCATATATCAATATGTTTTCAATCTCAGGGCGAATTATAAAATTAATTACTTACTCTCGTGGCTTCTAAGTATTTCTCAATGGTTCCTAATCGGGATAGGAAAGAAAAGAGTAAAATAATACACACATGTGGGTTACAATTATAATCAAAATATTGTTTATTTTATTTAAATGGCAATCACTGCTTAATATTTGCTAGATCTTATTATTCTTAAACATAACATTTACAAATGGGAATCTTATTTCCTTTTGGTTTCCAATTGAAAGTTTTTATTAACATTTAACTATTAGGATTTATTAGCAACAATTCTATTTAAGTTTGATGAAGCTTTTCTGATATTATTTATTATTGCCGTACTTTTACCGTGCATTCTGCATCCTCGTTTTCATATGCCTCCTCTTCAAATGCCACTGTTTCGATCATATCTTTTTCGCTTTCATTTGTTAGCTTTATTTCTTCTTCTCCTGAGCTCATCTCTTCTTTTGAGGAATCCCAGTTTTCTTTTGCTTTTGATACTCTCAATTTTTCTTCTTCTGGGCTCAACTCTTCTTTTGAGGAGCCACAGGTTTCATTTTCTTTTGTCTTTTTCTGACTTTTTCTCCCTTTTCTTCTTTGTCCTTGCTTCGTTGCCAAATTCATTTCCACTGTTTGTTCTTTACCTGATTCGTCCGTATTTTGTTTCTCCTGTTCCTTGTCCTGTTCTTCTTCTTTTTCTTCTGTTAGATTCATCGTATTATTTTTCAAATCTATCACTACATGTTTTTCTGCCAATTCGTCAACTCCTACTATCATGTCATGTGACATGTTTGGCATTATTACACATTGTAGTGCATACATCTTCTTACCCAGTCGTACCATTACTCGTATGCCTTTATTTATAGTTGCCAATGTCCGTTTGTTTGCGCCCACTAAATTTACCCTAGGTATTTTGTAAATTAAATTTGTTAAGTTAACTTCTTCTATTAGTTTTCTGTTGACCAATGTTATTTCAGATCCAGTGTCTATCATAATTTTAATTGGTTTCTCGTTGATAAATCCATCCACAAATTTTAAATTAACTCCATTTTTCTTTTCGTTGTTTCTTGCCAATTTAATAAACTCCTTGGGGTTACAAAAGATTCCTGTTTGATTTTTGGTTTTTAGTGAGCGCCGTCGTGAAAAGACGCCGGTTGCTCATCGTTGTTTATATTTTCGTCATAATGTCTCCCTTCGTCATATTCATCTGTCTGGGTATTATTTACTTCTCTTCTATTTTCTCTTGGTCTGTCGGAACTGTTTCGGTTTTCTCGATATCCCTGTTCATTGTGTCTACCATTATTTCTGTTTTCTTGATTTGCGAGTGTGGTGTTTCTATTCTGGTATTCTCGATTTCTGTCCTCATTCCATTGCCTATTTCTTTGTTCATAATTTCCTCTTCCGTTGTCTCTATTTTCGTTTTCCCTTCTGGGATTAAAATCTCGTCTTGTGTAGTCCCTCCTATTTTGATTTCTATCTCTGTAATCCTGTGTTTCTCGGGGCCTGTAATCTTCTCGCGACCTTCTTGATTTTCTTTCTCTTAAACGTGACTCTCTTATTTGTAGGAATTGGCATAAACTATCTATGTCTTTGTAGTTTTGCAATGTGATATGGTCTTCCAGCGTTTCTTCGAAATGTCTTGCAATCAGTTCGACTAATTGTTCCGATGAGTAATTATATTGTAAATGTTTTGCGTTATAGTAAATTTGTAATGCATATGTCCTTTCTGATATACCCATCCTATCATTGTATTTCCCATTTTGCAATTCCTTGTTAATTTCCAATTGTTGGACTTTTCCCCAGAAATAATTCAAAAATTTTTGTTCAAATTGTTGCCAACTGTCAAATTCTTCTTGTTTGCAATCGAACCATAGGCTTGCTTCATATTTTAGATGGTTTCTGATAGTTTCTTTTGCTGTTTCGAAATTTCCGATGTGCTGTATTTTCTTTTTCAGGCTATTTATGAACGGCACTGGGTGTAATCTTCTTACATCCCCGCCAAACCTTATCTTCACGTCATCTGTGCTATGTATAACCATTTCTCTTCTTTCTCCTACATTTTGTTGCGTCTGATTTTCGGTGACTTGTTTTTCTATTTCTGTGATTCTTTTTTCCACTTCTTCTCTGTCTACTTGAATAGCATTTTCCAACTTATTTTCCAAATTTTCTAGTTCCTTTATTTTATCTTGAATTTTCATTTCATACTTTTCTATGCGTTCCTCCATTTTCTTGTTGTAATCTTCTATGGCTTGTTTTGTTTCCTTCTGATTTTCTTGCATTATTCTTTTTGTTTCATCCATTTTTTGATCCAATTTTTGTTGTGTTTCATCCATTTTTTGTTGTGTTTCATCCATTTTTAGTTGTGTTTCATCCATTTTTTGTTGTGTTTCATCCATTTTTTGATCCACTTTATCCATTTTCTGTTGTGTTTCATCCATTTTTTGATCCATTTTTTGTTGTGATTCATCCATTTTTTTTTGTGATTCATCCATTTTCTTTGATGTTTCTTCCTGATTTTTATCCATTGTTCGTTTTGCTTCATCCATTTTTTGTGACTGGAGTTGCATAAGTTGTAATAGTTTATCTATTCCTGATAATTCTTGCTGTTCTGATGCCATGATTGTCGTGTCTAAAATATCTTCTTGGTCTGAATGTTCTTTTTGTTTTTTGTTGTCCTTGCTTTGGCTTCTTGTCACAGACATTTGTTTTCAAGAAGTACTGTCCCCGCCAAATATGAAATTTTACTAGTATGTTACCAAGACGACTTTTTCTCACCCAAATATTATAAATTGTCAATAAATATATCAAATGTAAATATCGTAAAAATAAAATATTAAATCAGTTATGTAAAATTTGTACCTAAAGAGATCTAAAATTTTATGTTATCAAATGTAAGTATCTCACTTTTTACCATAGGCATATAAATTTTCAAATACCGGCTTTACTCTTTCTATCCTTCAAATTTGCCACTAGAAATACTTTACAATGCCCCACGTTGAGCGCCAGTTGATGTGATCTTGATTATTGATATGAGATAATATTCTTATATGTCATTTAATTTAATCAATGCATTAATCATAATCTAATTAATTTACCAGATCACATATCAATATGTTTTCAATCTCAGGGCGAATTATAAAATTAATTACTTACTCTCGAGGCTTTTAAGTATTTCTCAATGGTTCCTAATCGGGATAGGAAAGAAAAGAGTAAAATAATACACACATATGGGTTACAATTATAATCAAAATATTGTTTATTTTATTTAAATGGCAATCACTGCTTAATATTTGCTAGATCTTATTATTCTTAAACATAACATTTACAAATGGGAATCTTATTTCCTTTTGGTTTCCAATTGAAAGTTTTTATTAACATTTAACTATTAGGATTTATTAGCAACAATTCTATTTAAGTTTGATGAAGCTTTTCTGATATTATTTATTATGTTCTTCAATTTATAATGTGGTATTTAATACGAAAAACCCATACATTCATGTCCAAACAAATGAGACTGACCTTTTTCTGGTGAACTGAGAATGTCTTCACACAAGACCCGTTTCCTGCTATCCTTGGCTGCGATCAAAACCTCGTCCTGGCTTTCAGTAATGTTCTCCTTTGAAAACTAGCTCGTATAGCTCTCGTTCCTGCTTCTGTCGTGATGCTGTATTCTACCTTTTTCGAAACTGCAATCAGCTACCGGGACACTCTTGGCTCAAGGAGGTTCTTTTACTCTCAACCTGGCCTACCTCTCGTTCCACGATAGATACTCCACACTCACGGAACTACACCGGCTTGTTCACTCTCCGTACACTACCGTCTACTACTCGACTTCACTTCTCGACAGCTCAAAACATTCTGATCTATCTTTTTCATTCATTCCCCTACTTTCTAAATATCCCTTCCAGATTCACAAATCAACCTTCCACCACCAACTCTCATTCGCAGTATTCCTCAAAACCAATTTTTAATCTTTCTAAATATGCTTAATGGATTTAAAAAAAAAATAGTTAATTCCCATTCTAAAATTACTTTCTACTATTTACAAAATTTAATGACCTATTATCTACTTCAACTGAGTCTTATTTAGCATAGGTTAATGATCGAACCTTCCGCGAACAACGATAATGACCTATTATCGATTTCACTTGAGTTTTATTTAGCATAGGCTAATGATCGAACCTTCCGCGAACAACGATAATGGTACGCGCCATTCACTTTGTTTATTCTAAGCGCATTGTCTCGAGTTTCGTATGCTTTTTCTAATCACTTCTTAAAATTAAATATAACAATTTGTTGTATACAGGTTGTTCTAAATTTATATGCCCGTGGTTGAAAAAATTGAAAATATTTTATATTAAATTAAATTCTGTTTATAATTATCAAAATTTAATTTTCATATCAAATAGAAATATAACAGTACATAAGAAGGATTATTATATATGTAAGTTAATATTTTGTCATATCAATTTACTATTTTTGTTGGGATTAAGCTGTAAAATTAAAATAATAATTCTTATTATTTTCGCGTTACAATCATTGTGTAAAGATTTTTTTGTTGGCACTGTAATATGTATAATACAGCTTATACAGTGCATCCCTCGGTAGACCGCAAGCTGTATAGTAGAAACATTATCATATTTATAATATCTTATATTATTGTGTGTAATATAAGTTAAGTTGACAATAGAATATTATGTTTACTTGTATTACAGCTTCAGTGATGTATATACATGGTGTACTAATACATATGACGATTAGAACTCTTTCAACTATTTGAATCGTTGTATCTCAAAAACGGTGGCTTTTACGAAAAAAATTTTTAAAATATTTTTTATAGATAATTAATTATCTAATCTACATTTTTTGTCAGAACTAATTTTATGATAAAACTTACCGTTTCGCTGAAAATCGCTAAAAACCATATTTGGTGACCTTTGACCCCGCGTAAATTTTTTAGCTGGGGTCGGATTTATGAGGACTTTTTAGATTTCATTTATGATGGTATTTTCAACAATCCTGCCAATTTTCAGCTTGATGGTAAATATTGTAACCTCACTCCTCTTTTTGAATCTAACTAGACCGGTCTATGTTACGTATTCCCGGTTTTGTTACATGGAATAAAGGCGTGGACAACCGCAACCGCAACATTAATCGAAAAAGTAGAGGCCTTCGAAATGTGGGCTTACTGACGTATTATACGTCTATCTTGGGCCGAGCACGTGACCATCGAGGAGGTACTACCTCGGATAGGTAAAGAGAGGGAAATAACTACAAAAAAAGAAAGTTGGAATACTTGGGTCACGTTATGAGGCACAATAAATATTTAGAACTACAGCTAAATATCCAAGGAAAAATAGACAGCAGAAGGGGTCCAGGGAGGACGAGACACTCGTGGCTCAAAAACTTGCGGCAATGAATCAGATTGTCATCTGCCGAACTATTCAGATCTGCTGTAAATAAAGTCAGAATAGCCATGTTAATTGCCAACGTTCGGAACGCACAAGGCACATGAAGAATAAACTAAAATCAATACAGACGGCCGATATAAAATCGACCGTCCAAAATCGGTGTGTGTATTTAGCGCAAGATTATACGAGTAGAGACCTGGTAATAATACGAAAATATATTATTTATGGTTTACATTTTGCTAGGTTCTCAGAATAATAATTGCCATGTTCTAATAATGAAGAAGGATTACTAATAAATGAAACAGCGCAGGTGCTAGAAAGATGGAAAAAATATTTCGAAGAGCTCTTTAATAATGTTGAAGAGGACGAGATGGACATATAGCGGTACGCTTTAATTACTATTTTTATTAATTTTATTTTCTTAATTTTTAATAACTTTTCTCAAAACAAAATAATATGGGTCATATAAATTCACATGTAATATACAAACCAGATGCTAAGAAGGGCACGGTTTTACGAAACGAAATGTATCCTTATCCATATGTTTTTGGTGTGTTCAGTTTAACAAACTGAATTCCCCCTAAATTAGTTACCTTATCAGACCTTATGTCAATAACTCACTTTGGACATGCTCGAAAACGTTTTCTAAAACTGCAGAAATGTTTCAAATTTTAAACGCCATATCTAAATAATTTATTGTCCTTCTGGTCTGATGGTAGCAACACAAACAGATTAGCGTCTGTAGTTTCTTTCAGCCACTCAGTCGGTTACTACACCCCAGCAGGCATCGGTCGCTTGCTGGGCCGAAACAATAACAAACCCTCTTACGAGATGTTTAAGCAAAACACCTTTTTTTATCAAAAATAAATAACTTTATTATTGACAATTGTTTGCGTTTTAATTAATATTATTTTATATAATTATTTCCGTCAACACACACACCTACCGGAACAGACATAATACAGAATATGGAAGAAAACGATACGATAGTGGAGACGCCAACAAAACAAGAGGTAATGAATATAATCAGCCAACTTAAAAACAACACAAGTGCAGGAGCGACAGAGATAACAGCTGAAATGCTAAAGGCAGGAGGATAACAACTGTACGACCAACTATATTGGCTGGTGAAAAATACATACATACATAAAAAAGGAGATAAACAAACGTGTGAAAATTATAGAGGAATAGCACTCCTAGAGACAGGGTATAAGATATTAGCACAATGCACAGGTGGAAGACTGAACGAATACATGGAGGATACTCTGGGGGAGTACCAGGCAGGTTTTCGATCCAACCGTTCGGTAACAGACCAGATTTTCACGCTAATGGAGTTACAAGCAGATTGCTATGAGTACAAAAGGACCCTGTATGCGCTGCTCGTAGATTTCAAGCACGCATATGATCGTATAAATAGAAAAGAAATGTACCGTGCTCCGAAAGAATTAAAAATCCCCAAAAAATTGATTAGCTTGATTGAAATAACGTTGGCAAAAACGAAAAGCGAAGTACTGTGGAAAGACATCTCAGAGGACTTCGAAATCAAACAAGGACTCAGGCAAGGTGACCCGATGTCAACCACGTTGTTCAATTTTGTTCTTGAAGTAATAATGAGGAATTGCAGCATAAAAATGGAAGAAACCGTATTTAAAAATGAACATCACTATATTGCTTTTGCGGATGATCTAACAATATTAGCAAAATCAAAGAAAAAATTGAAAATAAATGTGAAAAAATAGAAAAAGAAGCAAATCGGTTGGGTCTAAAGATAAATGAAAAGAAAACTAAATACATGATAATGGGGGATACACAGCAAGACAATGAAGAGTTTATAAAAATACAAGGGGAGAAAGATTACATAATATACAGTTATGACAGAGTGGAAGAATTTACCTACCTTGGTGTGAAAGTAAAGGAAAATGGACACGAAGATAAAGAAATAAAATCCAGAATTACAAAAGGCAACCAGAAATACGGAATGCTGAGATCCTTAATAAACTCCAAGCCTGTTTCAAGAAAAACAAAAGAAAGAATTTACAAGACAGTGATTAGAGCTACGGTGGTATATGGAGCTAAATTATGGGTTTTGAGAAAGGCAGATGAAGAAAGATTAGAAAGATGGGAGAGGAAAATTCTCCGATCAATTTACGGAGGCATAAATACACAAATGGAATGGAGAAGAAGAACGAATAAAGAGTTGGAAGAGCTCTATACGGAACCAAAAATCACCGCAATAATAAAGCCGCATAGAATAAAATGGCTGGGACATGTGCAAATATTGGGAAACCATAGAATGACCAGGATGATATTGAACAGGAAACCAGTAGGGAAAAAAGGAAAGAAAGACCCCGTAAAAGGTGGTTTGACAGCGTCCAAGCAGATTTACGTGACTTAAAAATAGATAACTGGAGAAACAAGGTATAATACACAAGAGAGTGGAGAGGAGTGGTAAGAAGAACGCAAGAGAAATTGTAACAGAAGAATGTGCCATGAATTGTAAAATGAGAGCTATATACATATATTATGTATATATTTATATGATGTATTTTTTAATAGACAAATTAATATTGTATATTTTAGATATGTATAATCAAAAAATGTAATTTTGTATTTCACGCCCAGGGCCTGCATGGCCTGTTGAGCAAAATAAATAATAATAATAGGTTCTCAGAAGCGTCTCGATAAAAACTGTCTTATTTAGTACACTTCGCGTCAAAAATAACTGGTACAACTCTTATAACCGAAAATCGCGTTTTTCAAGTTGTGTAAGTTGATCTTGTCAAATGTGTCATTCTAATTTCTCGGGCAATGTTGCCAGTCATCTCAATTAAGTACCCATACATTGATTCGTGTTTTATTATAATTTTTGAAAATATTTCAATTCAAAAATAATAGATAATTAATAAATCTAGATATAACTTTAAATTATTATTTTTAAATTAAAATCGAGAAGCTTGATTGGTTTCTCGTTAATTGTACTGTAAATACAAAACTCAATTGAGTTTTGGGATACTAGAATAAACACACGGGAAAAATAAAAATATTGATTTGAAATAAATACAATATGAATAACTTTTACAGTGAACAAGTGTGGAATTTAAATATATGTATTACAATTCGAAACTGCTGAAATATTAATATTTTGTCATAGCTCCATTATTATTAAACTCTTCTTGTAATCTTCTGGACAGTGAGAAATAAATTTAGTTATATGTTTTTATCTTCGACCAAGCTATCCCAGGTTTCTTCAATGATGGTCAATTGGTAGTGTTAAAAATAATACCTATCTAAAACCTTTATACATTTTTAAACGTTATTTTTTTGTATTTAGATTTAGTGCAATTCCGTTATCTGTTATGGCAACACCGAAGTAATTCACGAACTATTGTATCCAGTCTGAACACAGGTTTACATTGAAAAAAAAGTGTACCAGTTTTTTATGACGGGAAGTGTACATAAGTTCTAATAGGTTAAAAAAATTAAAAATATTGTGTTTAACTAATCGTACCAAAATAATAATTTAATTGGAACGTACACAATCATTGAGGGACATTGAGGGTGTTTAAAAAACCCAAATGCACAAATTTCACCGTTATTTTTTTAAGAGGTTACTCCCATAAGGATGCCACATGTCATTTTCAATAAAAAACCTCTAATTCGTTCAATCGAACTAGTTTTGGTCCCAGAATATGTTATTTAATTTATGACCTACCTTCTTGTTACACCCTGTATATTAAGGGATATGATACCTAATAAATATGTGGAAAAACTCAGATACCTATGACATCTGAGTAAAAATGGGTCTTCTAATTTTATCTGAAATCCGAAAACTTGTTTTAACTTAGCATCACAGAATATGTAGCTTCAGGAAAATTTACCATAACTGCCATTTATTTATCGTTTTATAGTTACATAGTATTAGGCCTGGATCCCACGTACCAAAAAAAAAGTTTATTAATAGCAAGCTGAAAATTTGTTAATAGCTTAACGGTGTCTAGTCGGACAAACTTTGATGTATGAGAACACTGGAACAGGGAAAGTTTTAATTGTGGAATCCTGTGATTTTAATTGTGGAATTTGTCATCCTGACAAGTTTATGACTGTTTATGACAATATGTTGGGCATTTTAGATGACAGGAATTCTGTTGGTGATCAATAGCAGTCTGATTTTTGGATGAGAGTTTAGTGAAAAGGTAACAAATCAATTTAGACAAGGCGGAAACGGCGGGTTCGTTGGGAAAAATATTCCCATGAGATATTTTTGCATAATCACATTCGTGAGACGTCCCAGAATAAGGTTCAAGAAGTCGCCCATGTGAAAAGTGGGCCAATTTTTTTTAACAATTTTTTTTTAATCAAATTGGAAAAATCGATATTTTTGGCCCGCACTAATTTTTTTTAGGTTTTTTGGGCCATTCTGGACAAAGAAGGTCCCTTATAATTTTTCTCTAAAGTTGATCTTTTTCGAGTTATAAGCAATTTAAAATTTGAAAAATGCGAAAATGGCCATTTTTAAGACTTAATAACTCGGTTAAAAATTATTATTATGAAAGTCAGAAAGCGACTAAATCAAAGTTTAAAGTCTCCGCTACATGATCATGAAGAAATCTGTGTCATTAATTTACTACTAAGCTGTTATTTTTAATTAAAAACAATGAGCGGTTAGATCGTATTGACGCGGTTGTAAATGTGAGTGCGAGCAAGATGCACAATTGGACTGCTGGAATGGCTTCTCTCTCGCACTCAGCATTTACAGTGGCCGCACACATGCATGGCGCTTATTATTTTATTTAAAAATAACAGCTTAGTAATAAAATAATGACAAAAATTTCTTCAGGATCTTGTAGGGGGGGCTTTAAACTTTGATTTAGTCATATATTTACTTTCATAATAATAACTTTTAACCGAGTTATTAAGCCTTGAAAATCGTCATTTTTCGTTTTTTCAATTTTAAATTGCTTATAAGTCGAAAACGATCAACTTTAGAGAAAAATTATAGGAGATCTTTTTTATTCAGAATGGTCCAAAAAATTAAACAAAAAATTGTTCGGGCCAAAAATATTGATTCTTGCAATTTGATTAAAAAAAATTGTTAAAAAAAAATTGGCCCACTTTTCACGTGGGCGACTTCTTGAACCTTATTCTGGGATGTCTCACGAATGTGATTATGCAAAAAAATCTCATAGGAATATTTTTCCCTTCGAACCCGCCGTTTTCGCCTTGTCTAATTATTGGAAGTTCTGTCCAACAAAATACATGGGACGTTTTCGTAGTCTGACGTTCGAAACCTGTAACCTGTTCCACAATTAAGACTTCCCTTGTTCCAGTGTTCCCATACATTAAAGTTTGTCCGACTAGATACCGTTACGCTATTAACAAATTTTTAGCTTGCTATTTTTAACTTTTTTTTTGGTACGCGGGATCCAGGCCTATATAACAAATTACTAATATCTATATTATCTTTTATTTTTAGGTTTCGACACTATTGACCGGTTTAAAGGCTTTGACCTGGAAACCGCCAAGCTGATCCTAAAAAGTCTTGCAGAGTTCCATGCCATACCAGTGGCACTGAAACAAAAAGATGTTAAGACATTCGAAAAGAACATTAAAGCGTACATGTCTTGTAACTTTCCTCCTGCTCCACAACCACCAGTAGGGCCCCTCTTCGAAATAATCTATAATATACTGCAAGATGAATCATATAAAAAATTTGTTCCAAAGATTCAGGAATCTGCTAAAAAATTTTCATTTGTGTGTGACGAGGTTCGTGAACCATTTGCTACCATATCACATAGAGACTTATGGGTTAACAACATTATGATCAAACAAGATGAAAATACCACAAAAGAAGTTAAAATCGTAGATTTTCAACTGTACAGTTACGATTCACCTGGTACAGATATCTTTTTCTTCCTGTTCTCAAGTGTCAGCTTTGACGTTTTAAGAAATCACTTGGATAATCTCCTTAAGTATTACCAACAACACTTCCAAAAAACGTTGAAAGACCTTGATTGTGATCTAGATTTTTCTTACCAGAAATTGATAGAAGAATTAGGTTTCGCTACTCGCTGGGAACTGGCTCATGTAATATTTTTTGTTTCCTTTGTAATAAATGGTCCAAAAGGTGGTATGCCAATGCCCAAAAGTATAGATGATAAACAGGATCTTTCTCATGTGAAACTTCCTGATTTTGTAACAGACAGAATTAAATGGATACTTACTGAATGTGATAGAAGAAATTGGTTAAAATTTTAAGATGACTTCGTTGTCATAAATAATTTTTTAATTACCTAGAATGGAGTAAGAACAAAGATAAATGGTGCTATTTATTTGTAGAAAAATAATTCACCAAAAAATTTATTTTAGAAAAATAAAATTTGTAATTTACCGACAAAATATATTTATTAATTAAAGACTAAATTTATTCTTTTATTTTTAAGTTTAGGTAACGTTACTTTTCATATAATTTAACGTAATCTTTGGATTTTTAAATATACAGGGTTGGTCACTTAAAAAAGTCAACCTTGATTATTTTTTTCCGTTACATCAAAAACTACATTGAAAGAAATTTTCGCATAGTCTAGTTATTTGAACTTTTGTTGGTACCGTTTTAACAGGGATAAGTACTTGTTTTGTTTAAATTCTTTCGAAATGGTGTATTCTATCGCAGAACACGTACAAATTATTTCCATATATTTTGAAAATGAAAAATGTGCAAGGAGCTTAGTGAATTTATTTAATCAATATCACCAAGATAAACAACTTCATCACTCATATGTATTAAAACTAGTCAAAGAATTTCATGAAACTGGATCCGTTGCTCATAAAGAAAATGGTGAGGAAAATGTGTGCAAAAAAGTGTCAGAAGTAGCATTGTTAACTTATGTAAATTTGGAACCTGTTACCAGTGGTTCAAATAGGCACCAAGAAGTGCAATAGGTACAGGAAGTAAACGAAGATGATCCAGAGCGAGTACTTTTGTTTTATTATGTTGAATTTTGCTGAAGATATCAATTTTTTGTGTAGAATTTTATATATGTCAATTTTTATGTAAAATTTGTATCAACCCGACGGTAAAATTCGACATCGTTTGATAAGGATGCCCTATTGACATAAACTAGAATGTGTTGTAAAGGTAAAAGGTCAGCTTCCGTATAAAATTTTTGCATTTTGCCTCAACAAAAGTAAGTTACTACATATAAAGCTGTTTCAACATATAAATAAACATTGCGAGATTTTTGTCATTTTTTATGATTCTCATGAGATCAACATTTATCAATCACAAAAGATATACGTAACAACCGAATATTATAATAATTTTTGCTTCTCAGTTCTTACACTCATCACTTTCCATCTCTAATATTTATCTTGATTACGACATTCGTATACCTCGTACCTACAAGATTTCATTGTCATATTTTCTATATACATAATGTTTTCATTTACTCTTCTTATGATTAATTGTCTGTACCAAAATTCTTGCATTTATATTTTTAAGTTACTGTACTGCCCTTGTTAATGTTAAATATACCTATTCAGAATATTCTTCATCTTACTTTTTATTTCTGGTGAAAGCGGATTTTCATTAACTTAGCAATATTTGTGTTTTAGTACAAAATGGAAGGTAAAGAATGGACATCAGAAAGCTACAAAGTCCTAATATTTAAAACGGAGGTACACAAAATCGAAACTAGCTAAGTTATTCAACCTGGCAGTACTTAAAAAGAATGAACTACATGTAACATCATCAAAGAAGCTGTTAACCCTTAAGTACTAACACACCGTCTCTCAGACGGCATCGTTTGTTGAAAGTGGGATATTTCCCTTCCTAGAAAAATTTGAAGGTCATCCGTTTATGACTTTTCAAGTTGGGTTGTTATTTACTAGTATTGAATTCGGCAATTTGCTGCAGGTTGTTATTCGAAAGATATTTAGACTCAAAATGTGATTTCCGTCTAATAGACGGGGTGTTAGTGTTTGTGCCCAGTTCGTCATTAAACATAATGTGCCCCAGTTCGTCAAAAAGTTCAAATAAGGGGATAAAGACTATGAGGAAACTCTTTTGAAATGACTTGATGAGGTAGAAGACGACGTAAGCGAAGTGGGATCAATTTGTGATGAAAATGTTGCCACTGACTACCATTGCTACACTGTACAAATTTTAGTGCCTGTCAGTTTTTTTTTGTTTTAATATTTTTTAAAAAATTTTTTATTTTCATGTTTATTACTCTTTGTTTAACTCGATTGTAAATTTTTATTAAGATTCTTTAATTTGTTTAATTTTTAGCACACTTTTTTTCAGGAATAAAAAGTCGCACAGACAATCCTTCCATTCTTGTTATAATGTTTTGTATTTTAATAAATACAGAAAAACTAGATCAATTACTGTATTTTTTAGATAAGTAACACTTTCAGTAAGTCATCGAAATATTTTTTTGCATTATAATATTTAACAAAAGAAAAATAACCAGTAAAATGTGAAACCCGTCTGTCAGGCGGTTAGTTAGTGTTTGCGACATTGATTTAAGATGTTAGTACTTAAGGGTTAATATTACTAATAGGAAGCTGCAGTGAGACAAACGAGGAAAAATTAATAAGGATTAAACCATGGATAACGCATGAAATACGGAAACTCATTATTTAAATGAGAAATTACAAAATGTAATATTTTCATTATTACAAAAACATGGAGAATCATTGAAATTATCATATTCATAAAATGGTAAAATGTAAAATAGTAAGCGTTCTAGTAATAAAAAAATATGAATTTTACAAAAATAAAAGGCAGATATCGAGCGCATTTGTTTATTGTAATAAATCTTGCCCAAGTACTTTCGCGTTCACAGCATCCTCTGGGACATTTCGTCAAAAAAGGAGTAGGTATATTCAGTACATCCAGGAATTTCGCAAACATTTACATAAAAATTATACAAAAATCAGCCACTAAACCAAGCTAAATCAGTTTAAAATAATTATTCGTGGGCTAAATTATGAGCAATGTCAGAAGAATCATCCTGCGTTTTATTTGTAAAATTCATAATTCAAGCATTCAACCATTTTAAAGAAAATATGTATGAAGCGCTAGAATAAATTATTCCAATTATGATAAGATTGAAAATAAGAGTGATGATGGTAAGGGTGGTTTAGGAATTAAAAAAAGACATTCATTTGTTAGCTTTGCTAGCGTATTCGTTTTAAAAAACTGAATAAAAATAGATTTAAATTATTTATTTATTCTAAAATATTAGCTATGGCTATTACGTAATGGGAAAATTACATTTTAATTATTTATTCGTTTATACATTTATTTATGCAATGATATATATTATTACACAAATACAACACTGCGTATAAACTATCCCTTAGTGAATGAATTATTTAAATATTATTAATATTCATCAGAGGCACCAATTTTTTTTTTAATAAAAAATAATATACCTATAGTACATTCGTTCGCGGTTTTTGCGGTAAATTTTAAAGAACCGCTTGATTGACATGAAATTTGGCATAGGCATAGCTAACATGTCTAAGAAAAAAAGTAATATGGTGCCGATGTGTGCTTTTGACCGGGGGTGAGTTTCACCCCATCTCGAGGGTGAAAAAATATATGTTCAAGATCATTCCCGAGATGATAAACTGACTAATTTTAAGCAACTATTGTTCTATAGAGTTTTTTCACGAAATCAATACTGTTCGAGTTATTTGCAAGTGAAAATGTTAATTTTCAACAAAATAACCACGTTTTTAGACGGTTTTTCGCAAATATCTCAAAACGTAAGCATTTTTTCGAAAAAAAATATTCTTACCAAAACTATAGAAAATAAAACAGTGAAAAAAATGGTGCATATATTAGGTCTCTATACCTAGCAAAAGCAGAGATATAGATAATGAAAAATAGGTTCATATTCGAAAAATTCCAAATGAAATAATTCAATGTGAAATGTCCAAATAATGAAGCATTCTTGGGGAAAACACATTACAACTTTCTCAAAGTGTTTAAAAAAAAGCTTTATTTCTGATTTTATAAAAAAAATTTCTAGCATCCAATGTAAGCAAGTTACGGTCAAAATAAAGTTGGTCCCTTTTGTTATGGCAAAAAAAATCAGGAAGATCACCCCCCAATTAGTAATTTAAATAAAATTAATTATTACCGCTTCACAAGTTACTTTACTTATGTTGTTTTTATATGATCTTTAAGTTTTATTGATTCAAATTGCTTATTTTTGAAAAAATGTGGTTTTAAATTAAAATTTTTAAAAATTTTAATCTTGAAAAAAATTATTTGTTTCAAAATAACTTAAAAATTGTTAGAGATACCAAAAATCTTAAACAACAAAAAAGCCGGCTTTACTTTTCTGAATATTTTCTATTTTTGTTTTTCTGTAAGACAAAAATTGGTTAAGGTTCGGTGTTTCTAAATTTGCATAGACTCGTGATAAGTGACTCGTTCAAGCCCTTTTAACTACAGCTCTTTCAAAAATAAGGACTTTGAACCGATGAAACTTACAGATCATATGATCAATACACACGCGAGTAAAAAACTTGTGAAGTGGTAACAATTAAGTTCATTTGAAATGCTAATTAGGGGGTGACTTTCCCGATTTCCTACCAAAAAAAAGGACCAACTTTATTTTGAGCGTAACTTGTTTGCTTTTTAGACTAAAAAATTTAAAAAAGAAAAACAGAAATAAGGATTTTTTAAACACTTTAAAAAAGCTAAAATGAGTTTTTCCCAAAAAAGTGCTTCGTTTTTTGGTTATGGCACGTTAAAATATACGATTTGAAATTTGACGAATATGAACCTATTTTTCATTAGCTATAACTCTGCTTCAACTAGGTATATTGACCTAATATATACACCATGTTTTTCTCTTTTTTACATGCTATATTTTTAATAAAAAAAATGTTTTCGACCAAATACTTACTTTTTGAGTTATTTGCGAAAAACCGTCTGAAAACGTGGTTATTTTGTAAAAAAAATTAACATATTCACTCGCAAATGTCTCGAAAAGTATTAACTTGGTGAAAAAATTTACAGAACAAAATTTGCTTAGAATTAGTCATTTTATCCATTTCGGGACTTATTCCGAACATATATTTTTCACCCCCAAAAGGGGGTGAAATTCACCCCTAGGGCAAAAGCACACATCGGCACAATATCACTTTCTTTCTTTGACTTGTTAGCTATGTCTATGCCAAATTTCAGTTCAATCCAAGCGGTTCTTTAAAATTTTGAGGTTTTGCAATATTTTACCTTTAATAGGAAACAGTAGCGATCAACAGGTAGCGAAAACGCGTTCCAAGATTGCGGCTCTCATTTTGAATATTTTTTCGAGATATTTGGCACACGTATTCGTAATATAATAAAGAATGGCGGTACAGAGCCCAATTTGAAAAATATATTAATATGTGGAAATTACTCTGTAATTAAATACAATATTAAAAAATCGAGCCTGTACCGCCATTAAGAAGAACAAAAAAATACACTTTCTTGAAATACACTTTTTTATCCCATGCCTAGATTTTGTGTCATTTTGGAACTACTAATGAAATAAAAAATTTTAGTAGTTCCAAAATGACACAAAATCTAGACATCGGATAAAAAAGTTTATTTGAAGAAAGTATATTTTTTTGTTCTTCTCAATGGCGGCACAGGCTCGTTTTTTTAATATAGTATTTAATTACAGAGTAATTTCCACATGTTAATATATTTTTCAAATTGGCCTCTGTACCGCCATTCTTTATTATATTACGAATACGTGTGCCAAATATCTCGAAAAAATATTCAAAATTACAGCCGCAATTTTGGAACGCGTTTTTGCTACCTGTTGATCGCTACTGTATCACCTTAAAGAACGTACTACTAATTTGTAAACGAATTTAATGCTTAAAAATACATATTTTCATTGTATATACACAATATACATCTAGTGCGCATCTTAAGTCTCTCCCAACCTAATATGTTCTGCACTTCTTCTTCCAAGTGCCATCTCCGAGGCGGAGGTTGACAATCATCATAGCTATTCAGAGTTAACAGACGGCTGCTCTGAAAAGTTCATTTGATGTACATTCATATCATTCTCTCAGGTTGCGCAGCCATAATATTCTAGGTTTCCCCGGTTTTTATTTTGATCTTTCCTTTTATAATGAGTTGGAGCAAGTTGTGCCTTTCTCCATGTGTAATATGTCCAAGATATTCAAATTTTCTGGTTTTACGGTACGAACACTCAGGATTAAAAATTTAGAAGTGAAGTCAAAGAAATAAAAACACTTAAAGACAATGGCTTAGGCATGAGTGAAGTTAGATGGAAACGGAATATCTAGATGTATGTCCATGGAAGCGGGGAAGCGCCGCTTCCCTATTTATACGTTATCGTACGTTATTTATACGTATTTTATCGATATAGGAAAATATATTATTAATTAATATTTAATAATAAAAATTTTTCCCTAATCCAAGTAATCTACATATTACCTAGGCAATAGGCATTGAACAATATTAAAAATTAATCGCGTACGAACGAACTCAATATGCACACAATTCAACTATTTGGTCCACTTCTGGCAGAAGCGCATCTCAAAATCGCCGCTTGTCGTACAGTTGTCCCGTTTAAAAATTGGTCAGGGTTCAATAACCGCACCCACTAGTCGCGCGAATTTTGGTACCATGGAAGCGCTTATCCTATCGCCTTCGCGAAAGTGAGATGCTCCGACTGTTACTGCTGCTAAGGGGTGCTTAGGTATTAAATACATTCGCTTAAAGAATATTTCGATTTCAATTTTTTGCAGAGATTTTTCCTTTTACTGATCTTTTATTTGACATTTTACAGAAATCAAATGGTATTGAATTTTGTATAAGACCAATTCATGACTTTATTAATACGATAATTAAAAAAACGAGAGCAGTTTAAAAATATTTGGGATACAACGAACATGGGGTTTGAACATGAAAGAAAAATAATGAAGATTGATAATTTCGGAGACAGAGAGACAGAGAAAACATAGGAAACACAGAGACCTTTTGATAATATTCTACAACAAATGAATTCTAGCTTTCAAAATTTTAACGATTTAAAATTTGTAGAATTATATATATAATCTTAATATTTCTAATTATAATTCATCAAAATTTCCCACAGAGGAATTTATTTCATTACGATTAAATAATGAAAATTTTTTGATATCCCAGCTTTGCATTCTCAGTTAAGTGTCATTTATGAAACAACTGACATTAATGATAAAGAAATACCCAGAAATCTGGGATTTCTTTATAACTACTGGTTTAAACAAGTCACTGTGTAAAGTGGTCAAGTTGTGTGAATTAGTACTACCAACTATCCCAGCCACAAGTGTATCAGTTGAACGAAGTTTTGCAGTATAAAGATGCATTAAGAGTTTCAAATTAAGAGTTTAAAAGAAATTCAACAAGCGAAGACAGACATTGAAAGTTAGCCCTATTATCCATTGAAAAAGACTGCATTCAACAATTTATCAGAAGTTGATAGGTGAATAGACCTCGAGTAAAAATAAGTGTCATTTTAGTGAAAGTTGTGTGTTGTGGAAAATCCCTCGGAGTATAAATTTTTTTTTAAATAGGATTCTTCTTTAGAAAACCAAGCCCCGCGCGAGGACTCAAGGCCCGAGCTAGCAATACAGATCAATGATAGGTCACTAGTCACTAGAAATAGCGGGAATAGAGTGCCTCACGCATTCACGCGTCACGGATTTAGTATGTGAGTCCTTGTACGCAGGACCTCTCACATAATTAAGAACTTTGCTGATAGAGAGCCCCTACGCATCAGAGTGTTATCAGGTGGGAAGTGGCTCGACCCTCGACCCTTAAGAAAATATTTTTATATCCTTATTGAATCGCTTCCCCTTTCAAAAAAGTCACCGCACGCCACTGGTCTACGCTGATGTAGGTATTACTGGGGAAGCGAGGCAGAGGAACCAGATAATAATTGTCATGGTGTACGATAGACGACTTGATTAACAAATTAAGCTGTTTTGTAGCGAATATATCATCCCAATAACTTGTGAAATCTCTCTCTCTCTCTCTCTCTCTCTCTCTCTCTCTTGTTCCATCCCTCCTTGTGGACTATTGGGCGTTTATACGTTTCTTGGCCAAAAGTGTAAGATTGCTGTCTGGCCGGGACAGCGCATTTTCTTTTGTTTTTATTCTCTGGATCAATTGTGAACTAATTCCCTCCACTCTCTTCTATCTTTTGTTCTCTTTTTGACTTCGCCCCATCTTAGTCTAATTTTTTCGTGTTCTCTCGTTGTTGTTCTTTTCCAGCTGTTGTCTGGTCTGCCTCTCTTTCTTTTCCCCTCTGGTTGGCATTCAAGTGCTTGTCTTGCTATGCTGCTTTGGTCTTTTCTCAAAGTGTGGCCGATCCATTTCCATTTTTTTTTGACTGTAGTAGATATGCAGGGTATCCCGAAAAGATTGGTCATAAATTATACCACAGATTCTGGGGTCAAAAATAGATTGATTGAACCTCACTTAATTATATACAATAGTGCACACAAAAAAAGTTACAGCCCTTTGAAGTTACAAAATGAAAATCGATTTTTTTTTTCATATATCGAAAACTCTTAGAGATTTTTTATTTAAAATGGACATGTGGCATTTTTATGGTGGCAACATATTAAAAAAAAATTAAAGTGAAATTTGTGCATCCCATAAAAATTTTATGGGGGTTTTATACCATTCAACCCCCCCAAACTTATGTGTACGTTCCAATTAAATTATTATTGTGGCACCATTAATTAAACACAATGTTTTTAAAACTTTTTTGTCTCTTAGTATTTTTTCGATAAGCCAGTGTTTATCGAGATATTTTGAAAATTTGTCGAATCCACCACATATTTGTATATGGTTTTCTTCTTATGGTACCTATCCGTTACGGATGTTGGACACTAACATGGCTATTCTGACTTTGTTGACTGCTGCCCTGAAAAGTCCGGTAGTGGTTAAGTTAAACCATTTTCGCAGGTTATGAAGCCAGTATATTCTTCTTCGTCCTGGACCTCTTTTCCCATGCACTTTACCTTGAAGTATGGTCCGAAGTAGGTCATATCGTTGTTCATTGCGCATTATATGGCCCAGGTATTCCAGTTTGCGACGTTTTATGGTTACGACTAGTTCGCGCCCTTTACCCATTCTATGCAGAACTTCTTGGTTGGTAACTCTGTCTATCCAGGAAATCCTCAACATGCGTCTATAACACCACATCTCAAATGCTTCGAGTCTCTTCAGTGATGCTTCATGTATATGGTTAAATACGATTTTATAGACCTGGTAATAATCTGAAAATTTATTTATAATTTACATTTTTAGGTATATTTTGAAAAAGAAGCCGCATCTCGATAAAAGGTGATTTATCAAAAAAAGACTAGGAGACAAAAAAGTTTTAAAAACACTGTGTTTAACTAATGGTACCACAATAATAGTTTAATTGGAACGTACATAAACATTTGGGGGGTTTAAAGGAACAAAATCCTCATAAAATTTTTATGTAAATATGTTAAAAAAGAAGCCGCATCTCGATAAAAACTGGCTTATCGAAAAAACACTAAGAGGCTAAAACGGTTTAAAAACGTTGTGTTTAATTAATGGTACCACAATAATGAATTAATTGGAACGTACACAAAAGTGGGGGTGGGTTTAATGGAACAAAACCCCCATAGAATTTTTATGTGGTGGACAAATTTCACTATAATTTTGTTTTAAGATGTTACTGCCATAAGAATGATACATGTCCATTTTCAATAAAAAATATCTCTAATAGTTTTCGATATATTGAAAAAAATCGATTTTAATTTTGTAACTTCAAAGGGCTGTAACTTTTTTTATGACACATTTGTACTAAGGTAAGTTAGGTTCAATCGAACTATTTTTGACCCCAGAATGTGTGGTATAATTTATGACCAATATTTTCGGGTATAAGTTTGCTTTGTCCTTTCCCATAGTTCTGTATTAGTTATTTTGTTTGGCCAGTATATTTTTAGGATTTTTCTTAGAGATTTGTTTACAAAGTTTGTATTTTTTTTAGTTGTCTTTTCGTCCTGTCTCCATGTTTCTGCTCCATATAGGAGTATACTTTTAATGCAACTATTAATGATTTTATTTTTTGTTGTTTCCGATATTTCGTTTGTTTACCAAATTCTATTTAAAACGTTGAATGCGTGTTGAGCCTTTGTTAGTCTCGTCTGTATATCCTTTTTACACCCCCCACCCCTTTCCATGACAGATCGCAGGATATGTGAACTTGTCTACCTCTTCTACTTCTTTACCGTTTATCATTATTTTATTATTTTGATGGTTATTATTTTTTAGAAGTTTAGTTTTCTCTGTGTTTATTCGAAGTCCGGTCGTGTCGGAGTACTGTGCCAACTTGTCAATTTTTGCTTGCATATGATTTCGGTGTTCAGTTATCAGGCAGATGTCATCTGCAAAATCGAGATCTTCTAACTGTTTGAATAGGTTCCACCTGATGCCTGTTCGATCGTCGATTATTTTTCTCATTACCCAATCTATCATAATAAGAAATAGGGTAGGGGATAGTACACAACCCTGTTTGACTCCACTTTCTATGGATATTTCTTCTGTTACTTCACCTGAATGTTTTAGTTTGGCTTTGTATCCTTCGTAGAAGAGTTTAATAAAGTTTATAATTTTTAGTGGTATCCCATATAATCTAAGCATTTTCCACATCTGTGCCCTATTTACACGGTCAAAGGCCTTTTCGGAGTCAATAAAACTCACATCTATATCTTTATTCCATTCACTTGTTTGTCCCAAGATAATTCTAAGGGTGCAAATGTGATCAACAGTGGAATGGCTGGAATGGAAGCCTGCTTGGTTGGTTCTCAGTTTTTTATCTAGTTCCGGCTTCAATATTTCCAATATCATTTTGGTCAGCACTTTGGATGTGGCACTTAGTAGTGTTATAGCACGCCAATTGTTGCATTTGCTCAGGTCTCCTTTTTTGGGTATTTTTATAATCAATCCCTCTTTCCACTCCTTTGGCAATTTTTCGTCCGTCCATATTTTATTCAAAAGTGTGTGTAGCATCCATTGATATAAAAATACCCAGGATAAAACCTATGGACAAAATTCTGGCGTCCAAAGTAGCTGATAAAAAGTAGGCGATAACTTGACATAACAATGGCCGACTCTTGGTTTCCGGAATAATTTCTTGATTTACCAACAGGAATGCATTAAATTATTGACTTAATACTTCCTTAATACATAATGTTACCTGTTCTACAATGTGTTTTACATTAAAATATGTCACCAAGTAAAATATTTATTATTTATTAACCACAAAAACACCTGTCAACGCCAACTTTACGTCAGAAATTGTAAACAGTATGTGACGTCAGTTCCGTCCCAGATCAGATGCATGTAAAATTATACACAGTTAGACCGCTTGGTAGCATCTCTACTGCCTGCTCGGTGTCTGCTTTTATTATGTCAATGGATATATGTTTTGTCGATTCCTGCGGCTTTGCCATTTTTTAGAAGTTTTAGGGTGTTTCCAATTTCTTCCCTTGTAATTCCTCCAATATTTACGTCTAGCTCTGGTGATTTTACTTCATCTTCTATGATTTGAGTTATTTCATGCTTAGCATATATCTCTTCGAAGTATTCCTTCCATCTTTGTATTATTTATTTCTCATCTTTTATTCTATTTCCTTGTTTATCCTTTACTTCTAGTATATTTCGTTGTGCTTTTCCTGTTAAGTTTCGTATGATCGTATATTGTGTTCGTAAGTCCTTTTCTTTCGCTGCTTCTTCTGATATATTGAGCATCTCATTTATATAGTTTCTTTTATCTTTTCTAGCCTGTTTTTTTACTTCTGCGTTTTTTGCCTTATATTTCATTTCAAGTTCCCTCTTTTCTTCCGATCCTTCCTTAAGTTGTGAAATAAGATGACAAAATATCAATAACGCTATTCTGCCCATCATCAACAATATAATACTGCCCATTCTTATGTAGGTATGCATCTCTCACTTCCAGGATAAACATGAGTTAGGTATATTGCAACAATTATAAAGTGTTACTGCTGATCTTTTACGAGTCTCTATGGAGGAATAACCTGTTCTTTTACTTAGAAATTAATAATAATAATCTCCCGTTTTATACTGCTAAAGCGGCGTTGGGATAATAGCAGGGCACTATGCTATCTCTAGGGCCTACGGTATACAAGGAAGGTAACGGGGCCAGTTCTACGCTTCAACCGCCTATTATTAACCCTATTTTTACCCAAGGTACTCATTGTATTCAGGCCGAGTCGACCTGGCGCCTATAGACATTTTTTAAAATGTCTAGATTTTCTCGCCGGCGCTGAGATTGGATCCCCGGTCTACCGGCCTGGAACACAGACATCCTACTGTCTGAGCTATACAGCAATGTACTTAAAAATTAAAAATCAAAATGGTAGGTAGGAACAACTGTGGCATTATTTGTCCTTCGGCAAAATATACAACATCAAAACATTACGGTTTTTATTGCAAAATCTACAATTTTCTCTGATTTCTCTGATTTATCCCAACTGTGTGTTCAATTTGAAAATACATTACTTTATATTTTAACAATTGTAATGTTGACTTAAGCAAAATTTGCAAAATAAATATTTTTTTTCCAAGATTGTATTTGTAAGAAGATGGGTCCATGGTTCCTAGGTGCACATTAGCAGCATGTAATTTACAATAGTTTAATCGTAGATAGTAGTTAAGGGTTAAGAAATATCCTTTTTATAGTAGGAGAGGATAGTATGCTAAATTTGCAGTCACTCGAGCGTTATGGGAACCTGTTGGGTTGTGAAGATTAGGTGCTAAAATCAAAAGAAGTTAAGAAAAGTTTTTCATTTACCTAAATGGCAACTTTCCATTTTTTAATTTAATTTTCCGTTTCCAACAATCGTTTTTTCCAATTATAGCGCCATCTATCCATAATTCGAAAAAATATCTCGTATAAAAGTTTTTTATTTTTACGTCAGGAATCTAAATCTGCTATAAAAAAATGGGGGCTCCTATTGAAGATTTAAATATAACCCCCACCCCACCTCCGCGGGGGGTCGTGTTTGGGACCATTCGATAGATTTTTCAAAAATATTGAATAGATACGTTCATTTTGCAATTTATCGATCTGATGTTCATTTCGCAAAATATCGCGGGGTTCACATTTAAAATTTTAAATTTACTCCCACCCCTCTCCGTGGGGGATCGTGTTTGATATTATTCGATAGATTTTTGAAAAATATTAAACAAATATTTTTTAGTTTTTCGATCTAACGTTTATTTCTCGAAATATTCGCTTTTTTCTTGTGAAATTTTGTGACCCACCCATTTCCTTGCTCAAACCGTCAGATTTTTTAAGTATACACTATTCTGCATGTACTTAACTTACTTTATTTTAATCTGACGATCTCAAGTTTTTCTAAGGATAGATTTTTTTTCGGGCCCCCCTTAACGAACTCCCCTGTATTAAGATCTAATATATGATAGGGATACATTTACAGGGTACAAGGTTTCTCCCCATGTGATAATCTCACGCGCTCGAGTAACTGCAAAAATTCCCGCTAGGGCTCTCCTACCATAGAGTTCATATATTTTTATAATATGTAATGATTTAAATATTTGTCCAAATTAAAAAAATTTACGAAAAATCTACCATAAAGCTTAACATAAAGCCATACTACCTAGAAATAAAATTTGTATCTGCTGCTTATACTAATTAGTTTCTACTCTGTAAAACTGGTTGCCTACACCAGTAATATTACCCGAGGTTTATTTTTTGTTCCCTCTCACGTCATGTAGGTATGTACTCGTTATGTTCTGTCACATCTTAACTTCTAAAAATAAAAAATTCTTGTATTGTGTAAAATACGACGGAATTAAAAAATGACCATAAATAAATTAATATAAATTATTATTGTTATATGTCCATTCAGGACGATAAATTAATAATTCCTAATCTTGAAGTTACGTCAGCTTTCTCCATGCATAACTCTTTGCAATAGGTAGGTATATCAAACTCCGGAAGGATTATTAAAGAATGAACTTTTAACCTTCCTAATATCAAGTCAATTTTGAATACGTAGTGTCAGATGGACGAATTACCGCTCCAGTGGTTTGTTGTATATTTATACAAAATTATTGTTAAAATGATATTTATATATCATATAAGCTAAAAGCCGTAATATTTTACGGTGTTAAAATTTATTTTACGGTATTTTTAGGTGTTAAAATGTTGACGACAATTTTAGTAATAACTATTAGGTACTAGAAATAATCTACACATTAAGAGGCTACAGTAGCGAGTAGCGATCAATATGTAGCAACAAACTCGGTCCAAGATTGCGGCTGTAATTTTGAATATTTTGTCGAGATATTTGGCACATATATTCGTAATATAATAAAGAATCCGTATTAATTAATCCGTAATTAAATACACTATTAAAAAAACGAGCCTGTACCGCCATTAAGAAGAACAAAAAATACACTTTCTTCAAATAAACTTTTTTATCCCATGCCTAGATTTTGTGTAATTTTGGACCTACTAAAATTTTTATTTTTAACAAGAAATCGAACATATTATAACTAATAACTAATTAGGCAACATAGAGAAATTGTAACTGTCATTTTGACAAACCTGCGTCAGATTTTCTCTTCTGTTCTGTTATCTTTATCGATATCTGTTCAGTGCAGTAGTTTATTATTTTAAGAATTCGTTATTGTTGTTTCATAGGAAAGTAGTGTTTATTTATAGTTAATTTATTATATTTTTGTGTAATAGAACTAAGTTGTTGACCTATTTGAAAAAATAGATTATTGTTAATTGTGAGTTTTAGTTATATGTAGGTAGGTAAGTAAAAATCTAGCAAGAGCAGCAATGAGTGAACTAAACGGGGTCTGGCGTGATCGTCACATTACTATGACAAACAAAAAGAGACTCGTTTCAACTCTGGTCTTTTCCATATTTTACTATGCATGCGAGACATGGACAGTCAAAGAATCAGATAGACGACGTATAGACGCCTTTGAAATGTGGACATGGAGACGCCTGCTTCGAATTCCATGGACGGCTCGCCGTACAAATATCTCGGTTCTGGATGAAATTAAACCGGATCAGCGTCTCTCCAGTACCGTTTACTCTAGAATTTTAAAGTTCTTTGGTCATATCCATCGAAGTGATCACAAAATGGAGCGGTTGGTGGTCCAAGGAAGGCCTCAGACTCAACGCCAAGGCGGAAGATCTCCACAGCGATGGGCGGACATTACTAAAAAGCTTCTCAACAAACAGTATACTGAGGCAATACATGTAACTGATGACCGCGACCAGTGGAGAAATATTATCAATCAAACTGTCCGAGCTGCTGAAGCCCAATTATGAACCACAACCACAACACATCTACTAAGATGTTAATGACTATGATGATGATGAAGTAAAAATCTTACGTAAAAATATTTCGAATTCTTATGCGAGTAGGTATACAGCGTGTCTACTTGAGTTGGAAACATATGGGAAACTTTTTTATTATTAATTTTAAGAAAAAAAGTTATTCTTTATAAAAAGTTCTGCATGCCCCAAAACCTAAGATTCAATTATCAGATATCAAATTTTCTCAATATTATACGAGGTATGTCAAAAAATATGAATTTCGGCTAAGGATAAAGTACCTTTATTTCTCTCAATATCGAAAATTCTTATGATAAAAAGTTGTTTGGAATTAAAAACTAAGATGAAATATGCAATTACATGCTTCTTATTAAAAAAAAATATATTTTTCTCAAATTTATGGATACCCAACATCGTTTTTAATTATTACAAATATCATAACTCGTTTATTATTCATTTTACGAAAAAAAGTTATTCTTCATAAAAAACTTTGCATGGTCTAAAATCTAAGACACAACCATGATATATCAACTTTTATTAATTTTATACGAGGTGTGTCAAAAAATATGAAATTCGCTCAATGTTATAGCACCTTTATATTTCACAGTATTTCAATTAGAAGGATGTAATTGCATGTTGACACATAGTTTTTAATTCTAAACAACTTTTTTAATAACCGTTTTCAATATTGTGAAAAATAAAGGTACTTTACTCTTGAGTGAAATTCATATTTTTTGACATAATCGTATAAAATTAATAAAATGTCATATCTGTTGGTTGAATCTTCGGTCTTAGGACATACAGAGATTTTTATAAAGAATACCTTTTTTTCGTAAAAGTAATAATAAAAGAGTTATCGTATGTGTAATGAATAAAAACGAAGTTAGTATCAATAAATTTGAGAAAAATTTGGAAAATATTTTTTTCCAATTAGAAGCATGTAATTACATATTTGAGCTTGGTTTTTATTTCCAAACAACTTTTCATAATAAGAATTTTCGATATTGAGAGAAATAAAGGTACTTTACCCTTAGCCGAAATTCATATTTTTTGACATACCTCGTATAATATTGAGAAAATTTGATATCTGATAATTGAATCTTAGGTTTTGGGGCATGCAGAACTTTTTATAAAGAATAACTTTTTTTCGTAAAATTAATAATAAAAAAGTTTCCCATATGTTTCCAACTCAAGTAGACACGCTGTATAAAGTTAGAGTGCCCCTTTGGCACTCTATAAACTAAATAAAATAAGACGGCTCTTGTTTCGCTTTACAACGAAATTATTATTTATTATTATTATTTCGTGCAAATAGGGTACCTATGTTAACATAAACTTTTCACCCATTTTGGTTTATTTTCATAAATATTTAATTACCAATAACAAAATTGTTTAATTGGCCTAATTCAAGTTATGTCAAACAATCCCGAAGCACTGTTGCCAATGTTTCGCAGACCTTACGAAAAAAGGTATGATACTATCTCCCGAAGTTATATTGATGACGCACTTACTGTATGCTCTTATGAAATATAATTTCATCAAAAAATGTTTAAATTAACAAATACAGTGGAACCCCGATAAGTCGGCCCCCGATAACCCGGAAGTCCGGCTAACCCGGACCGATTTTCATCAGATAAACATTTTGATTTTCAATATTTTGTATTTTTCAATTTAATTGTGGCTTATTTCCAATCAAAATAGTTAATTATCAGACAATCCTTTCAACAATAAAAGTGTATGTAATATAATATTTGAGAGATAATGTGTCTAGACTCTCTGTGTCGTGTACTTATGTGTGTAATTTGAACACGAGATTAAAAATTACTCATAGTACACGCCGCAGAAACAACAGCCAGCTGTCTGTAGTATCGATTCCTTTTTATTTCAAACTGTCAGCATTGTTTAGGAAAGACTATTTAAAAAATTCTTTTATAAACAATGGTCTTTAGTATTGTGTGTCTTGTATTGTTTGGGTTTGGTGTTTTTTTTAGAATTGTAATGAGTAGGTAATATGTACTGTGCATATTTATAAAAATATTTCATGTTATTTCAATTCTAACGGAGTTTATCTGTAAGTATACCGTATTTTATTAATTTTTACCATATTCTCCGGCTATCTCGGATTTTCGATAACCCGGATCGGTCGTGGTCCCGATTAATCCGAGTTATCGAGGTTCCACTGTATGTACTTTTACATTTTACACACTTATTTTAACTTTTTTGTTGTGTAACGGACACGTAATATAATTTTTATTTAGAACATTGTTGCTTTGGTACTTACAATCATACTTGCATTTGGCACTTGGCACCTTCCTTTTCTTTTTGGTTGTGGTGAATTAGGTTCTTCCACGGATCCTTCTACGTTTTAATGATTGTTGTTTCAATATATTATGGTTGATACTTTCCTTTGTTTTGTTGGTTAGACGAGATTGGATTGTTGGGTCGCTTATTCTTCTTTTTAAGTGTAGTTCTAAAAGCCTTTTGCCTAACGCTAACAAGAACGTCCTTTTTGGTTCTAAATATTAATATTTCTATTCTGGGTTGAGATTAACCCATATCACGAAAGCATTTACTGCTGCCATACAGTGGCGGCTCGTGACCTCAGTATGCGGGTAGGCGACACATATACCTTTATATATACTCTAAGTATATACTCTACTATACTCTACATATTATATACTCGTATACTTATATACACAGTGTGTCGCATTTAAGATGAAGACACCCCTATATTGCGGCAATCAAAATAAACACAGATTTAAAATTTTGCAGTCAAGCAAGTGTGATGGTTCACATTTTTTAAGATAGTTATCACTGGCGAAGCGTCCATGTAACCACTGTTACCATTGGTAACAGTTAAAAAACCTGCAAATAAATATATTATTAGGACTACTGTCAAATAATTCCATTTTTTTTGTCAACTAGACGCACGAAAATATTGGCGAGTTTATGCGAGTCGACTGCAGGTCGTTGTTACCACTTTCAAAATGTGGATAAATACGCATGATGTTCCATCGGCTATGGCTCTGAGACGGCTCGTGTCTGAAAATTTTAAAAGGCAAAGACGTGGGCGCGATGTGGTGCTGTGGGTTATTGGTTTGTTACCACTTTTTGTATTGGTAACTACTCGAGCAATACCATACCCAACAGTGTGCGTGCAGTTAAACATGGATGAGTGTCCTCTCTTTTTTTGGAATTTTTGACACTATGATTATTCAACTTCAAAATAGGTTTTATAATTTAAAGCATTCAGAGTGTTTGGCACTATTTATGATTGTGACAATTTTAAAAATTATACAAAAAATTCCCAGATAGGCCCTTTTATCAATTATTTGTAAAGTTTTATGGACAAAAACCTCCTCTAATTCCAAAGAAGCGAAGTAGTTATCCATGATAATTCCATGACCACAGCCCAAATTAAAAACTAAATCTAGAACTACCCTTCTTCTTTGGTCGAGGTCTGGAGTATTTCTTTGTTTCCCCAAATACAATTGTAAATTCTTGCAATAAGCGATATCAACACCTAGATCAAGACACTAGATCTTAATGCCATATTTTGATAGTTTGCTTTTCAAGTAGACTATAAAAAGACATCTATCACGAAATGGCACTAACTGTTCATCAACAGCAAAATGAGAATCGGGATTATCGTGGTTTTGACTAATTACTTCTTCTTCTTGTTCGTCTTTATAAGCAACACTGCTTGTTAATTGGCGGATAGATCTCTATGGAAGGTTGTCACTCCATCTTTTGCGCGGTCAAACGATACTTCTTGTATCTCTCCAATTCTGATTATATGGTTATTTCATTATTTTTTCTTTATTTAGTGTCTATCGTTTATATAGTGTAAGTTACATTTTATTGTCTTCAATCATCTTTCGATCTCTCAGTGTATTTTTCCTGTTATTTTTCTCAGTAGTTTCATCTCTGCAGTTTCCAGTAGTCTTTGTTTTGTGGCAGTATCGAGTCTTGTTTTTTATGCATATATGTCATTATTGGTCTTACATTTTCTTTATAAGTTCTTGCCACCTTTATCATCAAATCGCATCGAGATAGTTAGTGATGAGCGAGACTGGTCTTGGTCTTGCGGTCTTGTTCTTGGTCTTGCAGCAAGGCCAAGACCAAGACCAATACCAAGACCGCCTTTTGGTTTGCAAGACCAAGACCAAGACCATGTATTCAAAACCAAGACCAAGAACGAACCTTGAAAGACTACGCAAGACCAAGACCAACACCAACCTGCAAGACTCTTGCACTTTTTTGCGAAATTGGTTTTTTATTATTTAACTTTATTTTTTTAGTTCAATAATATATACTGACATTGTAATGAACATTAAACAATATCGAATTTTTAATATACATAATATTTTGGTTATATTTTTAAGTCGTTTTGATCAAACGGTTTGCATTTTCTCAACCTTCAAAGTGTCCAGAAGGCAAGTTTTCAAACGGCGACAGTTCAAGGACAATTGAAATTACTTGTAAGGAAAAAAAATGTAATTAAAGATAGGGAAAAAAGCCATTAAAAACCGTTTTTATTTACCAGTAGTTTTCGCTTTTTTGTCTAATAAAATTACTGACACTTATTTCTATTCTTTTCGCATAATCGAGGAAAAATGTAGGTCGTTAAATTTAAAATTAATACCAAAAAATATCATAATAGATTTTGAAAAGGGATTCACAATGCTGTGAAAACATTGTGGCCTGAATAAAAAATAACTAGTTGTCGATTGTAATGTGTCAAGCTTGGTATCGCAAAATCCAAAACTTAGGTTCAGTCTCTGAATATATTGACAACAATTCTGATACTGGGAAATTTTTAAAATTATTTTTTGGATTAATTTTTTACAATCAACGAAAGTTGGAAGTTGAATTATTTGTGAAAATCCCGGATGACAAACGCGTCAAGAATTTTACTGATTTCATAGTTGAAAACTCTTTGGAAGAATCTAGGTTTTCCCCAGAAAGGGCCAGTACTACAAACAGTATGTGCCGCACTTGAAATGCATGCGAATCATTTCAGTGTGTTTTAAATTCTAATTTTTACTACCCACATCCGAATATTTTCACCTTTTTAAATGTCATAATGTGTATTCAACAGTATTGAATCCAAAAATATGTGAAAATAAAAAGTGCGAATAACTCGTGCTACGAGAGCAATGTAGTTTAAATAAAATTAAAGAACTGCAAGATAACAAATTACAGAATTAAGCATTTATAACTCCCCATTAGGTTAATTATTATGTTATGGTATTAGGTCTATAAGTAGGTATGGTAAATATGTATGTATTACTGGTACTTGAAAGAAAGATACTGCGGACTATCTATGGGCCTTGCAGAGAAGAGACAACAGGAGAATGGAGAAGAAGACACAATTATGAACTCCAGACAATGTATGGAGATGAAAACATAGTACGCTACATTAAATCAAACAGAATACGATGGGCGGGTCACGTGCTAAGATCAAGTGACGGAAGACTTCTAAACGCCACATTCTGGGAAAGGCCCGATGGAAAAAGGTCAGTTGGTCGCCCAAGAAAGAGGTGGAAGGACGCAGTAGTGATCTATGCAAAATGGGAGTACAGCAATGGGAAATAGCTGCTCAGGACCGACAACAATGGAAGGAAATAGTAAACGCGGCCAAGACTCACATAGAGTTGTAGAGCCAAGTGATGTGATGATGTGATGTAAATATGTATGTATTTACTAAAAAGTATGTTTTAGTTAGTTTATAAAAAAAGTTAATTATATTAAATAAAGCAAAAAAATATTTTATTTGTGTGTATTTTATTCGAAATTGTTTGGTTCAAATTATTACTACCAAAAAAGCAAGACCAGCAAGACTCTTGCATCAAGACCAAGAAAAAGACTGGCTAGTGCAAGACCAAGACCAAGCTTGCAAGAACAAGACCAAGACCAAGACTAGCCTAGTCTTGGTCTTGTTCTTGTTTTGCTCATCACTAGAGATAGTTATTTGTGAAGACCTGGTCCGTGGTAATACAAAATTTAGCGGTCTTTTGAAACATTGATCAGCTTGCCATAGCATTCCTACAGGTTAGATTACTTTTCAGGGCATCAGCGAAGATTAACAGTAAAACATTTTAAAAACAACTTTAAAACATTTAAAAATTTTAAAAACCACTCGGACAATAATCTATGATTACGGGATAAATGACTCAGTATAAATACGTTTAGTTCTTGTTCTCTCGATTTACCCTTGTATTATATTACTCCCTTATTTTGTGCCGTTTTGTCTTTAAAGACGTTTTGGAAGAAACCTTAGCATGAAAATTGTCGCTGTCTAATCCAGATAACTTGGTAAGGGCCCTCAAGTTATGTTGGTTAGGGCCCTGAATAAAGAGTTTAGCAGTAGTCGATCAGATATTTACACTTTACTATCTACTCTTCTCTAAGCTTTTAGACATTCTTATAAAATATGAGTCATAAGTTAGGGATAGAGAAAATTATGCTCATTTTAAAAGTTGATTTTTTCGTAAACGGATTAATTAATATGCACAGTTGTGCAAAGGTTTACTCAAACTTCGTTTTTGAACTTATACCGGGTGCAAATAAAGAAATGACGTCTTTAGAAATAAGTAAAATTTGTGGCTTTACCCATTATTATGTGTTTTAACGATAAAACGAAGAAAACTCGAATATTTGGGTCACGTGATGAGATGTCATAAATACGCATTACTTCAAAATATAATGCAAGGAAAAATAGAAAGAAAATGGAATCCAGGCCGTAGAAGAATGCCATGGTTGCGGAATTTGAGAGAGTGGTTTGGCTGCACCACTAATGAACTTTTAAAGTCAGCTGTAAACAAGGTCAGGGTAGCCTTAATGATTTCCAATCTCCAATAGGAGTGGCACAAGAAGAAGAATGTGTTTTAACTGAAACAATAAAAAATAACAGTAGAAAAAACGTAAAACATAAAGTAAGCAGTTCTTATCGACACATATAAGAGTTATTTGTCGACCAGGTAAGCGGTATGCACAGCGCAACATAAGAGAGACCAGATTGTTTAATGGAGACTCTGTGATGTTTTGGAGTGGAATTTTACGTGGAGGCTTTTTTGCATAGCGAGAGGTACATTACACAGATTTTTTTCTTTGAACACTCTGTTCTTTTCGCACTATATATAGGAAATGATTTTATCTTAGTGGTATGGCACTAAGATATGGTCAGTTAAACATATATTAAAGAGTAAACCGTCTAGTTTCTTTGTTATTAAAGATATCAGAGAAATTAAAAAAAAATAAAATATTCACAAAATATGAGGCTACAACATAATATCGATGTATACCCTTTATAGCTTCATAACTTTGTACCTTTTCCTCCCTACAGCGTGTCTCAAACTTTTGTTTTGGCTGAAACCGATATTAAACTACAAAACTATATATTTTCTTTGTTTCTAAAAATATCAGGGACATTCAACAAACAAATGTTCACAAAACCACAGTATATAGAGGTTCCACAGTAAAATCACTCCTCTGTCGGCGCTTTGATCTCAAGAAGTAATACCGGTAGTACGCAATTGGCAATTCACCAGTGGTGGATGCGGGTTTTCCCTGTTAAAATCCGCACGTTACTATGCGACTAGAAATACGAGTAATGCGAGAGTGGGGCAAAAGCGACTAAGAACATTACGCGGTCGCCATGCGCGACTACACATTTTACTTCCAATTTTTCGGAGAGTGGTTCTACTGTCCCTCTTTATACTGTGACAAAACTACAAGACTACAATAGGATTCTGATGTATACCTACACACATTTTTATTTCGGCTTCCCTACAGGGTGTCTCAAACTTAACATAAGAAAAACATTTCTTTTCTTCCACCCGGTATAAGTACAAAAAACAAGTTTGAGTAAACCTTTGCACAACATTGTAAATACTAAAAAAAATTCTAAAATAATTCCGGATTCCGTTAATCTGTTCACGAAAAAATTAATTATGAAAATGTGTATAATTTTCTATATCCCTAACTTATGCCTCGCAGTATATTTAATAGGTTTAATACTATCTAAAAAGGAAATATTTCTAATTTTACTAATAAAATAGAGAAAAATGAATTCCTTTTCTTCTGCGGTGTAGTTTTTAACCAGCTTGTCCTCCTATTATTATTATTATTACAGTTGTGTCCACGAGTCTTTACCCGTGCGTCATCATTTAAAGCATACAATATAAGTCGATCATAAGTCGGAAATTGCAATTTAATAAGCGCAACAGCAAGTGACAGTAGTAGCTCCTGCTCCTATTACGGGTTAAAATTTGAGTTATCAAATATGTGTTTTATCTCGCCAGGTATTAATGACGCACGGGTAAAGACTCGTGGACTCAATTGTACATTAGAATATGTTGTGACTACCCTCCTTAGTTTTGTACAAATTATGTTTTCTTTACTTTTCTATTTTTAAAAATTTTGGCTTAAGAGTGTTGCCCCAAAGGTGTAAATTTTGTATGATCTAAATATGTAATGCCAATAGGTCTGTGTCCGTGATTTTTTCACGACGTGAATTATTTCGTGAGTTTTCAGGATGACGAATCTTCAAAAAAAAATTTATGTTGGAAAAATAAGAAAAATTAGATTTTCAGGAAAAGGCTTCTCTGAACTTCCTTTTGTGATTGCCTCTCATATGACATTTTCAGTACACAAAAAGGCATAAAGTATAAAATAATGGTTCAACTCTGACGGTCTAAAAGAGTGGCCACACATCAAAGAAACATGAAACGTGAAACATGAAACAAACAAATTGTGAAAAACGAAATAGTTTAAAGTTAAACAAAAATAAACCGTTTTTTGTTAAATAGAAATATACAAAAATCTACTAATCAAAGAGAAAAAAAAAAAAAAATAAGTGAAGTAAAAAGACAGACGTACACACAATAATTCCCAATGATTGCGAGTATTCTTTTTCTCATGATCATCTTTCAGTGCGTCACAGTTTTTCGATTTCTCTCTAACGCATTAAATTGTATGTGACAGAAAAAAGGCACGTCTGTGAATACTTTGGTAATTATTCTAGTTTGGTGATTATTCTAGTTGTCGATAGATGGCGCCATAATCAAAAAATAATTATTTATTAAATAAAATAATACTATTATCAATATAATCTATACAATTTATATTTATAAGACTATACAAATGAAAGAAAATACCATTTTATAAATGCAATAGACACAATTGATTTGGTTTTATTCCAAATTGAAAATAAAATTTGACAACAACTGTCAGATTTAACTAAAATGTCACGTTAGAATACATGTCATAAATGTGTATTATCACGGACTTACCTTTTTTTCTATAATTTGTGACGCACTGAAAAATGTTCATGAAAAGGAGAATACGTCCGCCTTTTTACTTCATTAAAAATAAACTAGCATATGCAACCCATTCAACATTAAAAAAAATAGAAGTAGTGGATAGGTAGCCGATACCGGTGACTTGTTCTGTAGCCGGTAGTTGCTTATTATTGGTCTAAATCAAGGTCTATATTTAGTTTAGGTTATTATGTTTGCTTCGTATGCTCCTGTGTTTGTTTTGTTTAAAGTTTAAAGCATTGAATATCGAATTGAATTAAGGGTTGAAAGACCAAAAGGACAAATGTATTAACCGTAATTGGTTTACAAAAAAAAAAGAAAATGAAAAACTATCCGATCAAGTTGAATTTAAAAAAAAATAGTTTCTAATCTCTTCTAATCTTGTTTCGGTATCAATTTTAAAACTATGGTAACTTGTGAAACATGGAAATCTATACATGATATTTTTCATGCAAAAAAGCAGAGTTTTGCCTTCAGAACTGCATCAATCAGGCAAATTTGATTACCTGTGATGGGGACTAAATTTTGGTTCTGCCGAAGGTACAATAATAATCATAACTATTGTTACTTTTTAATTTTTTTAATAAAGTTTTACTTGATCTTTGAGTTAATTATTGTGATATGTTTAATTGCATTTTCATAAAAATGCACTCTGCTTGAAAATAATTATTTAAAATAAAATGCACTTATTTTGCACAATCATTGAAAATGTATAATGTAAATGCAGCTAATTTGTATAATTTTCGTAAGTAATACACATGGTAATACATCATTACCTAATGTATTACCGGTACCGGCAACCAACTCATTGACCGGTAGTTCCGCTTGATTGCTTAACCAATAAAAGCCAACTACCGGCTACGGAAGAAAATGTCCTGTCCACTACCAAAATAAAATTTGTATCGTCAACAATGGAAAGTGATCATGAGGATGTCGTTGCTGTCATGGCAACTCTTTTATTACTATCCAAAACAAAAAAGAAAACGACGTTATTGGATCCATCCATACAATGGTATAAATCATAAACATAGTACGTATCGATGGCTAAGAGGACAAATATTGTATGTCCATTTTTGTTTGAAATGAGATAGTCCCTGGTCTACGCCAGTCGAGATGAAAGCTTTATTGGTCTCATATATTGTATGTCCTATTAGAAAGGCTCACTAGTTACTAAAATAGCATTAAAGATTATGTCCATTCACAACACCATAAACTTGGAGCACAAATGTTGTATATCCAATAATACAATACTTTTGCTGTTCACAAAATTCAAACCAAACGACTCTTTTATTGTATGTCCAAAGATACAATATTTGTCCATTTTATTGGAGGCTGCTCAGCCTATAGTGTGTGTTGAAGCGTCTGCGTAAAGATAGCCTAAGATTTAATTATGTTTTCTATGCATGTTTATTCTGTTAAGAGTTTAGGCGCAAAATTTCGAGCCAATGCTTTTTAAATATATTCTTTTTTTTTTCGAATCCTGAGAAAACTAATAAGTATTTTTGAAAAGTTTAAACGCAGAATGAAAGATAACAGTATTAAGGAGGGCCTTAAGTCACTGAGCTTCTATAATGTTTATTTTAATAAGTTACAAGTTGTACAGGGGTGAAAAATAGAGAAAATTTAGTGTGGTTTCTAATTTCAAATATCTCATTCAAAATAAACTTTTCGTTTATTCTAAGGGAATTTCCACCCTCAATAATAATGTAATCTTTCATTCTGCGTTTAAATTTTTCACAACTATTTATTGGTTTTTTCAGGATTCGAAAAAACAAATAAATACATTTAAAAAGCATTGGTCCCAAATTTTGCGCCTCATAAGTGATAAACAAATAGAATAACTTTTAAGCTAATTGATGGGTCTATCGAAAATTTTGTAACTTTGTAATATAAGTTGATAGGCTCAATAACAAATAGCTAAGTTGATTTTTACAATAATTTTAAACAATTAACGAATTTACGTTATTTTGCAGTTTTCAAAGCAACAAATTAATTTTTCAAATTTTAGCAGTCGCCCTTAATTTTTTTTTTGTTTTGAAGGGTATATTTTGGTAATTTTACCTCAAATATTTTGCATTTTAATGGTAAGCAAACAATCGAAAAAATTCATAATTTACACTAGATTATTATTAATTAAAGAAAAAGACGCCAACATAACTACAAAAACGTGTAGGATTTCTTTATATAGTCCTATAATGACAACAAAAAACTCAAAATCTAGATGTCCAATTTTGTCACCGTCCCGAGAAAAACCTTATTTCCCCGAGCTATAATTTTTCTCCAGCATTTGGAAAAAATTATCTAATATTATAAAGAGGAGTCATAAACTACTTTTTTATTTCTACCTTAATGTCTTTAGTGTCACCGCGGTATGACAAAAAACAATCCACAACAATCTTCCGAATGCTTTCCGTAAGTAACTTCACTCGTTAAAAAGTTTTTCCTGATGAAAAGCGAGTCTATGTTTACGACCACCTATGCGGTCGCACAGTGCTCGCTTAATTATCCCATGTGGCTGAAATTTTTGATGTTTTCTAAAATTATGTTTTTACTTTGGGTACAATAACAATATGAAATGTTTCAATGATATAATAATTAAACAAACACAATAATTTGTTTATACAGTTTAACAAATATATATTTTCCAAAAATATTATTTTTTATTTTATTTTAATGAATTATCTACTGACTACTGCATAATAAAACTTAATAGCCCAGTAAATGAACGGAAAATACGGCGATACTGTGTAATAATTTTAAGGGTCAACTCCGAATTACATGAAAATTTGGATGTAAGATCTACTACCTCCACTTCAAATTTGAACTTGTACCGTTGATTGCTTTTTACTTGGGGGTGAAAAAACGCGCGTTTAAAATATCAAGCCAACTAAACAGTCGGGTTGGTGGAGGGGGCGCAGACTAGCAACAACTGTCGACCAACTATTCTCGAACGATTTACTAAAGTTCGTATTTAACTGTTGAGGTGAGTGGTTGCACAATGAAAAAATTGCCCAGAAATGTAATTATTTATGTGACTTTATCTACTCTATGTCATATTATGTATAAGTTTTTAGTTTGTGAAAACTGTCGTTATAGATATCAGTGCGTGAAGGATTTAAAGTGTGCGTGAAGTAACAATGCATTTTAAATGGGATTTACTTTTTCGCACTGTTTTAACCTTCGCGTTGTCATGGTGACAATCCTTAACTTTCGCGTTGTCATGGTGATGACAATATGAGCAATGAATTACAACAAAATTTTGACAGTTTTGTGGTTTGAAAGTAGTATGATTTTTAAATGTCAAAGTTTGTTCTAAGAATTGTAGAATAGAAATGAGTTCCAATGACTAAGAGTTACAGCTTTTTTTATCTGTTTATCGTAGATAAAATATTGTATGAAACTGTGCGTAAAGTACTTTTTGCGAACTTACGCGATTTATAGCACTCTCTTCGTTGTTGCTCTTGCTCTAAAAATCGCGTGCGTTCGCAAAAAGCATACTTCACGAACTGTTTCATAAATAACTATTGTCAAACTTTTTTATAAAGCGCAGGTCTTTGCTCGACTACTTCTATTAATTTCACAACGCAGTTGAGCAGTTTAGAGACAAATATAAAAATTTCTGAACATTAAAAAATCATAATATGTCCAACTTAACTTCAAGAGTTAAACTGTAGCACTTTTTGGGATTAGCTGGACCAGGTGTATCTACTTACGTCAAAAAACCGAAGAAAATTTTTTTTTTGAAAGCTTTTGTCATAAAATCAACAAAGGGGTACCCTTCGATTTTTTTTTAAATTTGTTAATTGGACATTGGTGTCATTTCGAGTGCCAGAGTCAAAGTGTAGAACTTTTCTTATAAAAAATTTGCCGCTTGTTCTTCTAGTGTGCGGAGAATTTTTATCCGGATTACGGTTTTTGAGAAAAAAATTATTAGAGATTTGGAAATTCCTTTTTTGAATTTTTTACCCGCGCTTGCTTGAATTTTACCTGCGGTTGTTTGAATTTTTACCCTTGCTTGTTTGAATTTTCGCCCGCGCTTGCTTGAATTTTTACCCGCGTTTGCTTGAATTTTTACCCGCACTCGCTTGAATTTTACCCGCGCCGCTTGTTCTTCTGGTGTGCTCTGAATTTTTATGCGGCTTACGGTTTTTGAGAAAAAAATTATTAAAAACTTGGAAATTTCTTTTTTGAATTTTTTTACCCGCTCTTGCTTGAATTTTACCCGCGCTCGCATAAATTTTTACCCGCGCTTGCTTAAAATTTCACCCGCGTTTGCTTGAATTTTTTTACCAGCGCTTACTTGAATTTTACCAGCGCTTCCTTAAATTTTTACCCGCGCTTGCTTGAATTTTTTTCCCGTGCTTGCTTGAATTTTTTTAAATAATTTTGAAATTTTTCAATCAAACACAGAGCGAGTTAACCAAAAAAGAATTTCTGTGCGAGTTACGGTTCGTGAGAAAAACGCTTCCGTTTAGAGACCAATGTAAAAATTTCTGAAAATTAAAAAAATCGTAATATGTCCAGCTTAACTTCAAGAGTTAAACTGTAGCACTTTTTGGAATTAGCTGGACCAGGTGTATCTACTTACGTCAAAAAACCGAAGAAAAACATTTTTTTTTGAAAGCTTTTGTCATAGAATCTTTTTGTCGTAAAATTTTGTCTGAAAATTAATTCAAAAACCAGTGTAATACTAACAAATATTTCATCAAGTAGTGATTAAATAGTGTAATATCAAACAATAAACACAACAGAGACAGTAAGTCACTTTAATGTTAACAGTTTTTATTATTATTATCGAATATATTCATATCGGAATATACCTAAGCAGGTAACCTACAAAAGCTAGAACAAGTAGTAAAATTGTTTTACTGTGGAATACAAGTTGTTTGCCAGGACCGTATTCTGATTAAAAAAAATGATGACTAAAATTGAATAGTTTTATCCAATCTGAAATATTTACTACTAAAAATACTCCAAATAGCTCTTCTACAAATCAGTTAAATAGAATACCTACATATTCTTCCGTAACCAACCAAACACAACATATTTCCATCAAGAAAACAAGGAATTATATTTGATGCAATTGAAAATACCAAACTTGAAGATTACCTGTCTGCTCTGAGTCTTTTGCTACAACCAACCGACATTATTTTCTGTTCAAGGTTATCAAATAACAGAGTATGTATATTAGTCCTGTCGCCAGTGGGGGTATAACGGCCTCCTTAATTCAGATGGACTCACCCAATTTTTTTTTTATGTATTTTGACCCGTAGAACACGAATTTTTTGTGTAAATCAAAAGTCACCGTAGATGGTTCAACCCTGACTATAGTAGCTAAAATGTGTTAAAATCGAACTCTGAAAATTAATTCAAAAACCAATGTAATACTTACAAATATTTCATTAAGTAGTGATTAAATAGTGTAATATCAAACAATAAACACAACAGAGACAGTAAGTCAGTTTAATGTTAACGGTTTTTATTATTATTATCGAATATATTCATATCGGAATATACCTAAGCAGATAACCTACAAACGCTAGAACAAGTAGTAAAATTGTTTTACTGTGGACTACGGAAGTTGTTTGCCAGGGCCGTATTCTGATTAAACAAAAATGATGACTAAACATGAATAGTTTTATCCAATCTGAAATGTTTACTACTAAAAATACTCCAAATAGCTCCTCTACAAATCAGTTAAATAGATCACCTACATATTCTTCCGTAAGCAACCAAACACCACACACCAACATATTTCCATCAAGAAAGCAAGGAATTATATTTGATGCAATTGAAAATACCCAACTAGAAGATCACCTGTCTGCTCTGAGTCTTTTGCTACAACCAACCGACAGTATTTTCTGTTCAAGGCTATCAAATAACAGAGTATGTATATATTTAGCAAACGAAAATCTAGTTGAGGATTTTATAAACAAAAATGAAAAAATTAAAATAAACCAACAACTCTTACAGGCTAGCAGACTTGTTAACCCAAGTCAGCGATAAGTATTGTCCAATGTCTGTCCCTCAATCCCACACTCGGTCCTAATATCTGCATTAGAATCATATGGATTAAATCTTCAGTCGCCTTTAACATTCCTATGAATAGGTACATCTACACAGCAATTCCAGCATATTTTGAGTTTCAGACGCCAAGCCTACATATCTCCATTAAATAACCAGACACTACCAACTTCATTCCTTATTTATTACACATGAGGAAACATCATACAGGATTTACCTATCGCTAGATAACCAAGTTTGCCAAACATGTAAGCAAACCAACCACTTAACAAAAAACTGCCCAATGATTACTTCGATTACAGCAGATAATTCAACATCAAATAACCTTTTTCCAAACCATTTACCAATCTAAAAACCCAAAAAAACAATTACCAACAACAATCAAAAGAAGAAAGTATAACAAAAAATCCAACCACTAACTACACAAAAAGAACCACACATACACCCAACCAAAGAAGAGTCAAAAGCAACAAACGACCTAAAAATTTATCTAGAAAATGTGGCAATGCATAGAAACACAGGCAAAAACAAACCAGACGCACAATATCCCAAACCTCTCTATCGGCTACTACACCTACAGAGGAACATACTTTCAGAACACCAAAAAATAAAGAGAAGAAAGTCAAATCAGATCAAAATATCAAAACAAAAAAAAACAATAGAAGAAATGCTAAGTTACAATAAAAGATTATATAACCCAAATTCTAACTACCGTCTAACTTACGAACAGGTAATAGATTTTATTGAAAACTGTGATGACTTACCAGGTCCATTGAGTATCGCCAAAACGTATGCAGAAGAAAAAGCAGAGATTGCAGATCTGTTAAATAAAATATACCCTTACCTGAAGGACCAAAAAATTAAAGTCAAATGCGCTCGAATAAAAAATAAAATATTAAAACAGAGCAACTTAGAAACACTTATATAGCGACGCATCTACCGAAACTTATTAATATATCAACAAACACGGCAATACCTACAACATATACAACACCGATACGTCAAAAATGAAGACAGAGAAATAAAAGACAGAAGAAAGCAACGCAAAAACAGACTAGTCTGTGAAGTGTGCGATAGTGTTCTAACGGTAAAACAGTGAACAGTAAACAGTGACCAGTGAACAGTGAACGACGGAAATATAACATACCCAACTCCCTAAAAAATGATGCCCTAGAAGAAAATATAGATACCTACTCAAATTATTTTCTTTACTTAAAAACTACCAACTACTTCAATTGATCAAACACACATTTAGACCAGGGAATTTAGCACAAAATAAATAAATTTTTGAATACAGCACCTAGAGACTTGCAGTTTTTTGCATTATGTTTAGAATGACGTCAGGAAAAAAGTCTACTATTCAAAAATGGGTGGAAATGCATAATTGCATTGTAAAGTGCATAAAATGCATCCACAATTGCATAAATATAAAAATAAAGTCAAAATCAGTATACTAAGGAACAAAATTTATTATTTGGGGGTTTTTGTGGTCACTGAATTCGATTACGCAATCAGAACTGACTCCCGGATCACCTGGTGCCCAAGGTCAGTGCAAGAAACGTCATCTTCTGGAGTTTCGATGGTTTTCGGCGTTAAATCGATGCAAATGGATTACTCACGTGTTTTAGGGATCACTAAGTACTAATATGCCATCAAAATTGACCTCCGGAGTACGTGGTTCCCAGGGTCGCTACTAAGGCACGTCATCTTCTGGAGTTTCGAGGAATTTCGGCACTAAATTGGTGCAACTGGACTATTCGGGGGGTTTTTGAACTGGTTAAACACGAATATGCCATCAGAAGAGACCTCTGGATCACCTGGTACCCAAGGTTACTGCAAGGGACGTCATCTTCTGGACTTTAGAGGGCTTTCGGTATTAAATTGGTGCAAACGGATTACTCGGGGGATTTTGAGGTCAAAAAACACGAATTGATTCATTCCGGAGTACCTGGTGCCCAGGATCGCTACTATATTCACGTAATCTTCTGGAGGTTCGAGTATTTTCAGCATTAAATTGATGTAAACAGATTACTCACGGGTTTTTTGTGTCGGTAATCACGAATATGCCATAAGAATTAACTTCCGGAATACCTGGTGCCCAGGGTCGCTACTAAGGCACGTCATCGTCTGGGGTTTCGAGTGATTTCGGCATTCAATTAATGCAAGTAGATTACTGGAGGGTTTTTGAGGTCGCTAAATACGAATATGCCATCAGAACCGACCCACTGTGCACCTGGAGCCCAAGGTCACTGCAATGGACGTCATCTTCTGGAGTTTTTAGGGATTTTGTCATTAAATTGATAAAAATGGGTTACTCGGGGGTTTTTGAGCTGTTAGACACGAATACGCTATGAAAACATAGTTTCGAAAGATTTCGGTATTAAATTGATGCAAACGGATCACTTACGGGTTTTTGGGGTCGCTAAACATGAATATGCCATCATAATTGAACTTCGGAATACCTGGTGCAGAGAGTCGCTACTAGGACACATGATCTTCTAGGGTTTCGAAGGCTTTCGGCATTTAATTGATACATCTGGATTACTGGAGGGTTTTTGAGGACGCTAAACACGAATATGCTATCACAACCGGCCCCCTGTGCACCTGGTGCCCAAGGTTATTACAAGGGACGTCATTATCTGAAGTTTTAAGGAATTTCAGCATTAAAGTGATGAGAATAAATTACTCGGTGTTTTTGAGGTCGGTAAACACTAACAACATGTGGTCGACTACCAACCACAGATCACCGATTAGTGATCTTTAAAATCTTAAGATAAGACATCGACTTAATGTCGACTACTTTTTAATATAGAATGTAACAATAATATAATTTAGAGGTTTTTACACCTATTGAAGTGGCTAGTTACAATTACTTGTACACTCGACATAAGTAACCACATTTTCAAATTTTTTCAACTGTCAAAATTTAACCTTTTTGCTTTTTAATCTTAATTGTTCACTTATTTGCAGGTTTACACTGATGATGGTCAGTGTGACCGAAAACGTTTGTTTACTTCCACTGCCTTGTGGATAAATTTTAAGAATTTTAATAAATTCATATGCCTACATACAACAGAAGTGTCTACTTCATTGCACGTTGTCAAAAAGTAATCCATTTTTCATCAATTTAGTACCGAAAACTCTCGAAACTCCAAAAGATAGCGTGCTTTAGGCACCAGGTGCTTCGGTGTCTGTTCTGATGGCGTTTTCGTGTTCAGGTACCCCAGAAACATATGAGTAATCCGTTTTCATCAATTTAGTACCGAAACCACTCGAAAATCCAGAAGATGGCCTGCCGTAGACACCAGATGCTGTGTGGGTTGGGTCTGATGGCATATTCATCTTCAGCAACCCCACAAACTTAAGAGCACGTTGCACACAAACATTGCACGTTGTCAAAAAGATGCAAAAGATGCAAAAAGATAATCCATTTGAATCAATTTAATGACGAAATTTCTCGAAACTCCAGCAGATGACGTCCCTTGCAGTGACCCTGTGCACCAGGTGCTCCATGGGTCTGTTCTAATGGCAAATTCGTGTTTAGCGACCTCAACAACCCCCGAGTAATCCATTTGCATCCATTTTATGCCGAAAACCCCTGGAAACTCTAGAAGATGACGTGCCCTAGAAGCTATCCTGGTCACCAGATTCTTTGGAGTTCAATTCTGATATCATATTCGTGTTTAGCAACTCCAAAAACACGTAAGTAATCCATCAATTTAGTACCGAAAACTATCTAAACTACAGAAGATAACGTGCCTTAGGCACCAAGTGCTCCGGTGTATGTTCTGATTGCGTATCTATGTTAAGAAATCGCAAAAACCAATGAGTAATCCATTTGCATCAATTAAGTAACGAAAACCCGCGAAACTCCAGAACATGACGTGCCCTAGGTACCAGGTGCTCTGGTGTGTGTTCTGATGAGAAAATCGTATTCAACAGCTCCAAAATCCAACTAGTAAGTTTGCATTAGTCCATTTGCATTAATTGAATGCCGAAAACCCTCGGAACTTCAGAAGATGACCTGCCTTAGGCACCAGGTGCTCCGAGGATGAGATCTGATGACGTATTCGCGTTCAGCAACCCCAAAAACCCATGAGTAATCCGTTTGCATCAATTTAGTACCGAAGGCTCTGGAAGCTCCAGAAGATGGCGCCCCTAGCAATAACCTTGGGCACCAGGTCTCCGGGATTCGGTTCTGATGGCATACTCGTATTTAGCGACCTCAAGAACCTCAGTAATCCATTTGAATCAATTTAATGACGAAATTTCTCGAAACTCCAGCAGATGACGTCCCTTGCAGTGACCCTGTGCACCAGGTGCTCCATGGGTCTGTTCTAATGGCAAATTCGTGTTTAGCGACCTCAACAACCCCCGAGTAATCCATTTGCATCCATTTTATGCCGAAAACCCCTGGAAACTCTAGAAGATGACGTGCCCTAGAAGCTATCCTGGTAACCAGATTCTTTGGAGTTCAATTCTGATATCATATTCGTGTTTAGCAACTCCAAAAACACGTAAGTAATCCGTTTGCATCAATTTATTACCGAAAGACCTCGAAACTTCAGAAGATGACGTCCCTTGCAGTGACCTTGGGCACCAGGTGATCGAGACATCTGTTCTGATGGTATATTCGTGGTTAACGACTCAAAACCCCCCGAGTATTCCATTTTTATCAATTTAATGCCGAAATCTCTCAAACTCCAGAAGAGGACGCCCCTTGCAGTGAGCTTGGGCTCCAGGTGCACAGGAACTCGGTGTTGTATCTGTACTGTATCTTCATTATTTTATAACCGATGCTATTGCAAAAAAGGTCTCTGACAAAAGAAGGAATAACTTTTAAACTAATTGATGTATCAATCTAGTTTTGTGGGTTATGGATCAAGATACACAAATTTGTGCTTAATAAGAAATATCTAGGCTAGGCCGATTTTTAGAGTATTTCTCAACAATTAATGAAATTACCATATTTTTCAAGGTATATAAGTTATTCTGTATCTTAAAATATAAAGTGTTTACCTAAAAAAATGAAGTATTTTTATAGAAAGCAAAAAATCGAAAAAATATTAATGTTTACACTAATAATTGTTAATAGTAAAAAAAGACGCCGAAATCTTTTGCAGAAAAATATAGGCTTTTTATATAGGCCTGTAATGACTAAAAAAATTCAAATGCCTAGATTTGTCACAGTCCCCACGAAAAGCTCGTTTCTCCGAGCTACAATAAAATTTTTCTCCAGGTTTTGGACAAAATAAATATTATAAAGAGGAGTCATAAAATACTTTTTTATTTCTACCTTAATTTCGTTAGTGTCAACCGCGGTATGATAAAAAACAATATTCTCAATCCTTTCCGTAAGTAACTTCACTCGTTAAAAGGTTTTTCCTGGTGAAAAGCGAGTCTATGTTTACGACCACCTATGCGGTCGCACAACGCTCGCTTAATTATCCCATGTCGCTGAAAATTGTTGCTGAGAGCGCGCATCTCTGTCACGTAGCAGCGGCTCGCAATTCGCAACATGTGGCCGATTCCGATCCCGATGGCTTTTCAGCCAGACTCTACCGCCAGCGCTGATTCAGTTACAGTCAGAGCTTTCAGGCAAGTTCGAAAAGAATAATTCTGCCAAGATTCGCGCGCGCTTTCTTGTTCAAAAGTTTTTTGAAGTCGTGTGAACAGTTCGAGAGTTTCAAGGGAGTTTTTGGATTCTTTTAGTGTGTGTTGCATGTGAATTAGTACGTGTTTTTTATCAGGTGAGTTTTAAAAGCGTTTAGAGTCTTGACAGTATGTTTGAAATAATAATTATTGTTAAAATCACACTTATGTTAAATTAATAAAATATTAATAAAAGTAGTAAGAAGAAATTACATCTAAGTTAATCAAGAATAATGAAAAAAAATAACATGTGATACCAGTATTTGCAGTAAAATATATTTTGTAATAAAACTATTAATTAAGTATAGAAACTTTACGTAGCAATATTTTGGTGAGGTTATTAACATACAAGCTTGGATATAATCATCACTATCTTTACTCCATGTACCGCTGCTCTGAGAAATTCTATGGAAGTGCATTTAAAACAGTCCCTTAAATTTTTCAACTATAACATTTTTCTTCCTCCTCTACTCCTTCCTCATATTTTCCTGCATTATCAGTGATATGAAAAACATTGTAACTCACTTTTGCTTAGTTCACAGGAGAGTGATTTAAAGAAATTTCCATAACATTTTATTTTTTTACTGCGTCAGTTTTTATATTTCTTGTAATGTTCCTAATTAAATCTATATTTTATAACTTTTCTCAGCTTTTCACTTTTACGTATCACATTTTTGTTAACATTGCTGGTCTTGATTTAGGTCGAGTTACAATACCACTTTTTTAAAGAATTTTAGGTGAAGATCATTGTAAGTGGTATATACAATGATATTTCAACAAAGTATGTGTTTTTGATTAAGTGCATATAAATGGTAACTAATGGTTTTACATATTAACAAGAAGTAAATAAAATAATATCTATTATATTTTTTATTTACTACAAAATAAACATTTACAAATTATAAAACATTTTATTTTTTTGAGAGTGTGAAAGATTCAAATAAAAACTGCAATATTGCTGTCGAATAGCTTTACTAGAGCACAAAGCAACAAGATCTTTATATTTTTTAAGTTGTTATGGAAAGTAATCCATTCTATGCTAAAGGAATTTGAAGTTCCCATAAATCTTGTATATTTTTATTCCTGGATTTGGTAGCCCTTTTGCTCAAGTTTGTTTTGTATATCTAGGTTTCTAAATGATAATTGCCCAGAAATAAAATTGTACTGATTATTTCATTCATATGAGATTCTGACCAATAGAAATCTACAGAAATCTAAATTAAATCGAAAATTTTTGATAATTTCCCGTCATCAAGTATATTACGTCAGATGCCCTTCGTTGCTCCAAAAGATAGATTCAGTGACATTAATGACAATTAATATTTTAAAAATTATAAAAGTGATGACTTTCAACCGTGAAATATTTATAACAACTGTGTGTTTAATTGTACTAACTTGTACTTACATAAATAAATTACAATAATATTTTGGTTTTGAACAGTTTTATTCATGAAATAATAATCGCAACAAATTGCACTCGATCTCTAAAATTAATATAGAATTTTTGCCCTCGTGACACTTTAAAATAATTTAATTAAAAATTAATTTAATTTAAATTAAAACTGTCAAAGTGACACTCGGGAAAAATTCAATAATTTTAGAGCTCTTGTGCAATTACTACTGAAAATTAAGAATATGTGGTTGTTCTTTACATATTTTTGTATTATACTGAAAACAAGGAATTTATCTATGTCTAAATCCCAATTCGGTATTTTGTTTAACATTGATTTAAAATCCTAGATATCATTTTGACTGAGGTTGTTTAAATCGTATGGTTTTGCTGTGAATTTTCCTGTCTACAGCATTTGCTCTGCTTTTATGTCGACCACGCAAATCTCCAGATATACGCCCTCCACCTTCCTGACTATCATTTTTTTTTTGAATGGCGTAGTTAACCACATATCTGTTATGTTGAAAGTGTCCAAAAATGTTTTCGTACAAACTTGGAGTCGCTGTCGATGTTCTGCCAACTGCAAATTATATTCATGTGTCCAGTTTCTTCTGGACTCTTTTACAACGTTTCTCTCTTGTCTGAGAACACATGTACATAAATATTCGCTCTTTTTCCATGCTCAGTTATTACCCAAAAATTACTAATTAAATTAAGTTATTCATTTTCAGTTAATTCTGATTTACATTTTGTGTTACATTTATAGTTACATCCAGGTCCCAATTCTTTCTTTTTCGGTAAGTTTGCCGTTTTTCTAGTATAGTCGTGGCCAGAGTTCCTCAGTTTCTTCAAGATATTCATTTTGCAATACTTGGATCCCTTTGTCCAAGATCCAATGTCCTACAAGATTTTTCTTCTTTGGGTACTGTTTTGTCTTAGCAGACATATCTAATGATAAATTTGTACCTTTGATGCATGTAGAAGTTTCCGCTGTCGATGATTCTTGAGCGTGCAATCAACTGTGAACATCAGGTACCTTATTTTTATCAGTGGAAGTTAGTTCGGTCGTAAATGATATAGATGTTGCAATGTTTTTATAAGAAATATTCATCGATAATAAAAATTTTCAATATAGTAACGTTGGTTACAATGTGATCTCTACCAAGTGATCCAAAATTTGCACTTACAATGAGGTTATTCTGTTAAATAACTTTTTGTTATGTAACATAAGATATGATTAAAGTTTTTAGACCAAAATGAAGGTTATCCTTTATAGATATCATTTAAGCCATAGTTGAAAAACATTGTAAGTGGAGTTACAATGTTTTTCATATCAGGTGTCGGTGTTTTTTATCAGGTGAGTTTTAAAATCGTTTAGAGCCTTGACAGTATATTTGAAATAAATATTACTGTTAAGATCACACTTATGTTAAATTAATAAAATACATATTTTAAAAGCAGTAAGAAGAAATGACAACAAAGTTAAGAATACATGTGATACCAGTATTTGCAGTAAAATATATTTTGTAATAAAACTATTAATTAAGTATAGAAACTTTACGTAGCAATATTCTGGAGAGATTATTAACATACTAGCTTGGATATCATCATCACTATCTTTACTCCATGTACCGCTGCTCTGAAAACTTCTATGGAAGTGCATTTAAAACGGTCCCTTAAATTTTTCAACCATAACATTCTTCTACATCCTCTACCCCTTTCTCATATTTTCCTGTATTATCAGTATTAGTATTTTATGTCGCTTTGCCCTCATTACACGTCCCATATTATATTGTAATTTTATTATTTTTATTGTTTTTATTATTTCGTATTCTTGGCCCATTTCTCACAAAAATTCTGCGTTTGTTTTCTTTTACGTCCACCCTATTCTAACGCCACTTTTCAAGCAATTAGATAATTTATGTCTTCTTGCCTCAATGTCCAGCTTTCAAGTCCATATTGTAGTGTCGAAAACACGTCGCATTTCAGAGCCCTTACCTCAATTTCAATCTAAAATCTTTATTTCCTGCAAAGAGTTGATTTCATTTTTACAAACGCATTTCTTGCTGTTTATATCTTGGCCTTATTTGTTTTGTTTGATCATTACTTTCTGAAACTCAGGTTCCGAGATATTTGTATTTATCAACCCTTTGTATCGATTTATTTCCCAAATGATTGTTTTTTTGTTTATTTATGTTTTTTACTTATTATCATATATTTAGTCATTTTTATATTAGTATTACTTGTAGCTGTTTAGTACAGCTTGTCATAATCACGGTGTCATCTGCATATATTATGTTGTTAATAGTACTTCCGCTAATTATTATTCCTTCCCCTTCAGATAGTAATGGTTCTTGAAAGATGGATTCAGTATGTACATCTCTAATAGTAATAGAGACATAATACATTCCTGCGTAACTTCTCTCCTGATTTCAATTTCTGAACTGATTTCCTTTATCTATTACAATTTGTGATGTTTAATTCCAGTAAAAGTTTGATGTTATTCGTAAATCCATTTTTTTGTATGTTTTTTGTCTTCAGAATTTGGACTAATTTTTTATGCCTTACTTTTTCAAATCCTTTTTCAAAATCAACGTAACAAACAAGTTGTTTGAAGTCGTGTGAACAGTTTAAGAGTTTCAAGGGAGTTTTTGGATTCTTTTAGTTTGTGTGTTGCATGTGAATTAGTACCTGTTTTTTATCAAGTGAGTTTTTAAGAGACTTTCGAAATTATTACAGTATTTTTGAAACTATTGTGGAAATCACATTATTTGCTAAATAAAATATTTAAGTTTAGTATTTCGATTTTCAAGATTCTTGCATCAGTTTGTAGGAACATGCATTGATGTCATTTGTTATTATTCCAGTAACTAAAATTTTTTGCCTAGGTGGCATTATACGGGGGCGAGTGGAAGCGTTGTATTTTCTCACAACTTTAAAAAATTCTGTGAAAAAATTGGAGGGCTGATTTTGTATTTCTGTTGTATTATCCTGAAGATATCCATACGATTTTGTTTTTTGAATTCTCCGAATATCTCTTTCCTTGTAAAAGCTGTAAATAAAAACACTGCTTTGAAGGTTTATTTAATTAAAAATATCAAATGCACTAAAATTAACAACACAAAAAAAAATTAATAACAAAACAAAACAAATCAAACAATAACTGTACCAAATTTTCTGAGGCCTAGGATGACAACGAATAGCTATTTTTAATTCATCCCATAAATGCTCAATAGGATTAAGCTTTGGGCTGCATGTGGGCCATTCTAATCTTATAATCCAACCTCTATTTAAGTTGTGTTTATAAGTCAATCAGTGTGTTTATTTACAAAAAATTGTACAGCTCTTTCAAGAAAAGAGATATTCTAAAAATTCAAAAAACAAAATCTTAGCGATATCTCCAAGATAATACAAAAGGAGTATGAAACAATATCAGCCCACAAATTTTCCCACAGAATGTTTTCAAATTAGGAGAAAATACAACGCTTTCATTCAATCCCGTATAATGGCATCTAAGCAACAAATTTTTAATACCGGGATAATAACGAACGACACCAATACATGTACCTACAAACTGATTCAAGAATCTTGAAAATCGGAGTACAAATAATAAAGTTATAAATTGTCAAACTTAATAAAAAATTGTGGGTGGCGGAATTTTGTGCCGGTGAGTGTATATGTATATATATTATAAATTTTAAAATATATGAATTTAAAATTATATTGCCAGTATGTATTTATCAGTTGCAATCCTGGGACGACTTTATTGGAAGATAGTTCATTGATTACATGAAATCAACTTTAACTTCAGAATATCTGTCTGATGTCCATTATTAGCGAATATATTTATGGAAGTTTTCGAAACAAATATTATTTCTAAACAAAATTTAAATCACACGGTATGTTGGAGATGATGTGTTCTCAATATGGTCTCAGAGATCAGATTTGTCGAGCACATTCCTAAATATTATAAACTACAAAGACACAAAGGAATATAATAACACACTACCTTTTCTCGATGTTTTAATCTCAAAGAAAGATACAAGATATGAGACTTACGTGTATAGAAAGTCAACTCACACCAACATATATCTAAACTACAACTCACATCACAACATCAGTATTAAAAAGAGCATCATTCGATCCTTATACGATAGAGCTAAACATTATCTACTTGTTCTAACGAAAATTCGTTCTTAGAAGAAAAACATTTGTTAACATCTGTATTATTAAAAACAGATTATACTTCGTCATTTATAAATAAGAAATTTTCAAGAATAGACCGAATGGAACAAAACAACGCAGAACGGGATAGGTACATAAAAGGATTACCGGAAATATCTAAAACGATAGGAAATTAATTCAACATTTCAACCATATTCAAAATAATAAAAAACCTCCTCTGTGGCTCAGTGGTAAGAGCACCTACCTTTGAATCAAAGGTTGTGTTAGAATCTCACCTGAGTAGAATTGTTCATTTATTAAAAATTAATAAATGAAAATAGTTTCTATTCTTGTGGGATCGGTACTCACCGGAGGGATCGCAGACGTTCGGATACAATTAGCGTCTCTTTGCAAAGACAATGACGTCGACTTTGCTAAGTAACAAGACACTTACTCAACACACCCACTACACATTACACTAGGTACCTGATTGGAAAAATACACTGTACTATGCCAATTGCCAGTAGTTGTCGTAAAAAAAAACAACAAACACGTTGATATTGATTTTATCTAAAACTAAACCTAACAATGAATAAGAAAGAACAAAGAATGGTATTTATAAAATTTCTTATGAATGCGAATATTTTTTATTAGGTGAAACATCAATACCATTAAACGTTAGAATAAGTCTTCTTCTTCATTTTGTATAGACATGACTCTGTATTTTTAATGTGCCTACATTAAGTTGTCGTTCCATCGTTTTTGTGGTCTTCCCACTGATCGTCTTCCCACTGAGGAACTGTCTCTCGCCGTCCTTACTACCTTATTTGTTGTCATTCGTCTTATATCGTCGTTCCATTCTACTCTTCTGTTTCTTACCCAGTTATTAATGTCTCCATATTGCATCTCCGTCGGATATTTGTACTTCTAGCTCTGTCCCTTAATCTCTTACCATCAATTTTTCGAAAGGTTTTTATCTCAGGTTTTTCGACCAATATTTTTATCCTCTCTGTGTCAGGTCGTGTTCCTGCCGCGTATTCTTTATTTTATTATTATTGGTGTGATGACTATTTTGAAAATTTTGCCTTTCATATCTTTTCCAATATTTCTATTTCTCCATATTGTGTCATTCCGGCAACTGTTTGCTCTATTCACTTCTCTAAACTCGAAACTTCTGTTTCGAGTTTTCCGTAGCTAAATAATGTGATGTCTAAATATTTAAACCCCTCGTTCTATTATCTGACCCTCCAGCTCTAATTTACATATTATTGGATTTGCTGTTATAACCATGCGTTTGGTCTGTGTTGGGGAAATTACCATGTTAAATTTTCTTGCGGTTATATTAAATTGGTGCAGCATAAGTTGTAAACCATCTTTACTTTGAGAGATTAATATTGCAATGTTTGCATAACAGATTATTTTAAGATGTTTTCCTATTATTTGTTATCCGTTTTTAGTCCTTATAATAACCGAACACCGAAATAGAGAATTTTATAGATGTTAAATTATTATATTATTATTATTAATATAGATTTACTATTATCCAGATTTAGCCATACGGCTCACACTCCCTCTAAGGGGAAAATTGACTCATCCCAGATACCTACGGTATCAAAAGGATCGAGCTCTGGTGGGACTCTTTCCGTGTTATCGAGCCCTAGGTGACTTGGTATGCTGGAGTTTCTCCCAGAAATTTTCGTACGCATCTGACCGTCGCGAGTAGTAGAGCTTTCTGCATGGTCTTATAAAGGTGTTCATTTAGACCCAGCTTTTTTATGCTTTCGAGGAGGGTCTTTGGACTCCAGTAGTAGACATATTAATCGGTATCGTCTGGGTACTTTGCATTCTCCATTGCCTTCCTATTTGAATTTCCAGATCTCTGTACTTGGCGATCTTTTCAGTAAATTTACTACGTAGATTATTGTTGTCAGGTATCGCCACATCCATTAATGTTGTTTGTCTTGTTAATTTATTAACTAGTAAGAGATCTGGTCTATTATGTGCCACTCTTTGGTCTCTTTTGTCTGTGAGCACAGTGCGGTCCCAGTATAGCTTGTAGTTGCCATCCTCAAGCATACTTTCAAGGACGTATTGATAATACGGGAGATGGTCCGTTTGGAGAAGTTCCAGCTTGATAGCTATCTCTTGATGAAGGATTTTTCCCACTGCGTCATGCCGTTCCTTGTATTCAGTTGCAGCAAATGCCTGGCAGCCCCCTGTAAGATGTTGGATGGTTTCTTGGGCTGGTATATTTCAGGTAATTTCTGGTTGGTATAACCTGATTCTGAATGGCCAGTAATGAACTCTCCGTCTCAGGGAACATCTTTCCTGATGTCAACCAATAGTTCGACGCTGTATTGTCGACATAGTTTTGGCTGACCTCATTGGGATGTCGCCCGTGCAGAGATTTACCCATCCAGGTTCGCATTTTTTCGTCTTTAGTGAGGTGGTTTATGCGCATTTCTGGTTCCCTCAGTTTGATCGGTGTTGTGCCATCTACTGCGCAAATAGCGCGATGTAGATTAGATGTCTCAGCTTGCATCTGAAAATAAGTTCTTAAATTAGCCATTTGTTTATCTAATTGCTCACCTATATCCATAAGTCCTCTTCCTCCTAGATTTCGTGGTAATGTCGTTCTTTCTACTGCACTTTTAGGATGGTGTTTTTGTGCCTTTGTGAGGTGTGTTCGTACTTTTCGCTGAAGATTTTCTATATCTGTTTTTGTCCACTTAACAAAACCAAATGAATAGCTAAGTGCGGAACAAGCGTAGGTGTTTAGTGCCTTAAACAAATTTTTACTGTTAAGCTGTGAACGAAGCAGCTGTTTTATCCTTCGTATAAACTCAGTAGTTATCTCAGTTTTCATTTGCTTATGGTCAATTTTCCGCGCCTGCTTTACTCCAAGATATTTGTATATATCGTTTTTACCCATGGCTTCGATGTTCTGGCCATTTTGCATATCGAATCCACCGGGCTGTACCTTTCCTTTGTCTATATTCAAAACACGGCACTTGTCTAGGCCGAACTGCATACTAATATGCATTAGAGAATGTTTCTACTTTTTTTAGCATCTGTTCTAGATTGTCTCGAGTAGAAGCCATTAATTTCAAATCATCCATATACAACAGATAATTAAGCTTCGCTACTACAGTATTGTTGTTCTTAATGCTAAAACCTGAGTCAGTGAAGTTTAATAGTTGTGATAGAGGGTTCATAGCCAAACAGAACCACAATGGACTCAGCTAGTCTCCTTGAAACAGGTCCCGGTTGATTGCGATATTTTCCGTTTCGATATTGTTTTCACCAGGTATTTGGAGGTGAATTTTAGTCTTCCAACTTGTCTTGATATGCCTTAAAAAAGTCACTATGTTATCATCGACTTTGTATGTTCTTAATATATCTATAAGCCATTCATGCGGCACTGAATCAAAGGCCTTTTTGTAGTCAATAAAGGCAGTAAAGAGGTTCCTTTTTTTGGTGAATGCCTGGTTAGAAATGAGTCGATGATAAGTTGTTCTTTACAACCCATAGAACCCTTAGCGCATCCTTTCTGTTGAGGCTCTATGATATTGTTTAGAGCACAATGTTGGTGGATACGCCGGGTTATACAGGATGTGACCAATTTATACAAAGTTGGAAGACAAGTAATTGGGCGGTACTTGGCTGGATCTTGGGTGTTATTTTGATCTTTCGGTATTAAATAAGTGGTTCCCTGAGTTAGAAATTATAGTATTTCCTGCGGGTTAGAAATAACATGATTAATTAATGTTGATAAGCACTCATGTATACTCCAAAACTTCTTAAGCCAGAAGTTCTGAACTCCGTCTGGTCCAGGAAATTTATAGTTATGCTCTTTGATGATATTTGAGACCTCTTCAGTAGTGAATGGTTCGTAGTTAGCTGTGACGTAGTGGTGACAGTTGTGCGTTGTACCTTCTATCCAGCCAGCATTGTTGTTAAGAGCAGCTGGTGTGGAAAGTTGATTTCCCCAAAACTCATGAATCTCTTCTTGGCTTGGGTACGACTTGTCGACACTTTCTACGTTGGAGTTGAGTTTTAGGTAGAACGCCTTCTCAGAGTTCTCAAAAAACGCATTGTCACATTTTCGGTTGTCACTAACTTTATACCTTCTTAATCGTCCTGAATAGACGGATAGTTTTTGTTTTAATGTATCCAGACACTGCTGGGTTGTGTTATTTTCTGAATCGTATCTCGAGTGTCTTGCAGTGCTCCGCATTATTTCTTCAGCTCTCTTAATGACTTTTCTACTTGTTACACCTCTTATATTCTGTGACTTGACCAATATCTCTACGCAGTAATACAATTTTTCCGAGAAGACTTTTTTCTCAGGGTGCAATTCTGTTACCAGTCCTTCCGTTATTAGTACCCCGTCGACTTCTGATCTTAACGCCCATTACATTAGCAATTGCTGTTGCTGCACAGTAGATTAGCATATGCAGATATTCCAATGTGTGGGCTTCTACGACATAATTGGGTAGGACTTCAGTGTTCACAATTTGTAACAGCGCAGCTAGTTTCTTACAAGAGTTTATTCGTGATAGCGGTGGTCTGCTAAGTGGATTTGTTCCATTAAACTCTTGTGTGGCACGAGCCATTTCGTTTGCTAGACTATCGCGCAACTCGTTGTTTTCCTGCTGTGTATTCAGGTTGAATTTCTGGTATGGGAATCTCAGGAATCTGCTCTCAAATTATTATTATTATTAATAAATTATTACGTAGATGATATTACGTAAACACGCATGGGACAATGGCAATAGAGTTCAGTGGAAAAGTTTAACTATAGTCCTGAAAGAAACAGATGGTAAAAAAATCAAAGCTATGACAATTATTATTATATTAAATTGGTTTCATTACGTCGCAAATTCCTCAGCAGAATGCAGTAAGATCTAGTAACCCCTATTAAAAGAGGAAATCAATATAAAGAAACTACCACAATTAGTAAGTCAATAACATATCGAGGATACATCATTTATATTTTAAAATAACATATCTATATAAAAAATGAGAGTTCGGTGTTAAATTTGAGAGTTACCTAAATGTAAGACCAAATACCTACCATGTCGGCAGTGTCGTATGAGTTTCTCTCCTGGTTTTTCCTAGTTATTTACTATGGGATTACTAACACGAGTATTTTACTGTCATCATCGCATGCGTTTATCTTTCTAAAAACAAATGACATGCTACGATTATCCTGATGAATATTTTTGTTAAAATTGATTTCATGTAATCGAATGAACTATCTTCCAAAAAAGTCGTCCCAGGAGCGCAACTCATAAAAATATTAGCAATATCAGTTTAAATCTATCTGTTTTAAAATGTATATGTCCGAATTGTCAATATAAATAAGTCAGATAAAATGAAATTGTTAGAAGAGCCACATGGTTTTTTACCAAGCCACAAAAACAACTTTTTTTTTAACTTATTAATGTTTTTTTATTTTGAGAACGATTTTCGAAGTTGAAACTTTATGGAAATAAACTTAATTTTAAAGTAAAATTGTGGCTTATTTCCACCAAAAATGCTAAATGGCATTAAGATGCTACAAGCAAATAGCTTCAGAGCAATATTAAAATATTTTAAAAGCGGTATTTCAAAAGCGGTAAGAATAAAAGCCAAGTTAATTGGGAATATTAAAAAGATAACAAGTGATACTACATACTATTAACAGTAAAATATATTTTGTAATAAAACTATTAATTAAGTATAAAACACTAGGTACATAGCAATATTTTCATGAGATTATTAACATAATATGTTTTTGGTTTTAAACGGGATAGTTTCCGAGATGGTTTTATCTTAGTACAGGGTGATTCATTGGAAAACGGATATACCTGATAGGGGAGTGCAATTAGAACAAAAACATGCATTGTTTTAGGAAAAATTCAAACAAGCTTATATTTTTCTAAAACTTTTTTTGTTAGTTTATATACATGTTAAAGTAAAAATTTCTACTCGCAGATTTGGCCGCTAATTGTTTATTAATTGTTTAAACAATAACAATTGTTTTGTATACTACATATACTAGTGCATATTTGTACTAAGGTAAGTTAGGTTCATTCGAACTATTTTTGGTCCCAGAATATGTGATTTAATTTATGACCTGTATTTTTGTTACACCCTGTATGTGATCATGACGATGCATCGTCAGAAGTCTCATTCTCTTCATGATCATTAATTGCATATAGTAAGTCTTCTTGTTTAAGTGCCATCTACGTGACAAAGGGTGGCAATCATCATGGCTATTTTGACCTTCGAGGCAGCTGCTCTGAACAGCTGCCTTGAGCTGCAACCAAACCATTCTCTCAGGTTCTTCAACCAGGAAACGCTTTTTCTTCCTACGCTTCTCCTACCCTCTATTTTTCCTTGAATTATGAGTCTCAAGATATTATATCTTTCTGTATACTACAAACTATTTTGAAATTCCTACTGCGCATAATCGAACTTCGAGTTCGCTTCAGATCCCAAGGACCGTTTTGACTGATTCCGAACTCGCAGTTCGGTTACCGCAAACGATAAAATCTGACAAAATCCCGAACTAGGAGTTCAGGACTCGATTACCGCGAACGCTCTTTTTTAAAGTGCGCATGCGAAGTAACCCTGGACTGGTTAAACTATTATTTTTAGGAGGACTATTCGAGGAGGAGAATAATTCTCCCCGATTATTATTTCTAGTAATGTACCTATATTTTAGTGCCGTTTCTCTTAACCTTCCGCAACGAACATAGGTTTTCTGACCATTAAAGTTAACATCCGTCTCAGAGACCGACATAAAAAAATGTTTCCATTGACACACTCTCAAGTGCAGGGTTGTGTTTACTCCTTGAAGAAGTGAAATTAAACAAGAATGATGACTTTTTTTAATTTATTTATACTCTCAAACATTAGCAAAATACCAAAGAAAATAAAAACACGTATATCACATCTCATTTGTGAAAAACAAGCTCAATTTTTCCACTGCTGTTTTTTGTACATACCTTCACCTTTTACTCCTGGCAAGTGGGTTACTAAATTATCAGCACTTGTTTGCACGTTCTTTCGGTAATATAAATATTTTTTTCATCGAGTATGTTTCATCATCAAAACAAAATCACAAATAAAAACAAACATTATTCAAGTGTACGCTCCTACAGCGGATGCCCCAGAAGAAATTATAGAAGAATTTTACAGTGACATTACTAATATTATCAAAAGGATTCGGAAAAACGAAATAATACTAATATTGGGCGACTTTATTGCCAAAGTTGGCAAAGGACAAAGTGGAAATTTAGTAAGATCCTTTGGGCTAGGGGAACGTAACGAACGTAAAGACCGTTTGATTGAATTTGCAACTGAAGAACAGCTCGTAGTCACAAACACCTTTTATGATCTTCCACCAAGACGACTGTATACGTGGAAATCTCCTCAGGATACTCCACATCACACAGTAAGAAATCAAATAGGCTATATTCTTGTCAACAAACGATTTAGAAACTCTATAACATCAGTAAAAACTTACCAGGGATCCGACATGAAATCGGATCACAATCCACTTATCGCCAAAATGAAACTTAGTTTAAAGAAAATTCGGAGACCAAAAATTCGGAAAGACAATATTAATCAACTGAAAAATAAAACAGTAAAAGGAAAGGTATAAAAACGCCTAAAAGAAGAAACGTGGGTTCATACAGAAATAGATAGCGCAGAGGTAGAACTAGAAAAGAAAAAAGAGGTAAGTCAAGAAATGTCAGAGAAATACTTAAGACATGAAAGAACAAAGAAAAAAGAATGGATGACAGAGGAGATTCTATGTATAATGGAAGACAGAAGAAAGGCTAAAGATAATAAGAAAAACTACAACAAAATAAATAACGAAATAAAAAAGGGCTATTAAAATAGCAAAAGAAAATTGTTTAAGCTCGAAATGTACCGAGATAGAGTCATTACAACAAAAACATGATTCGTTTAACTTCCATAAAAAGATCAAAGACGCTGCAGGCTTATATAAACACAAGAACACTGGATTTCTGACAGATAATCAGGGAAACATAGTATTGGAAATAGAGCAAAAAAGGGATATTTGGAATAAGTACGTGGAAAAAACTTTTCAAGATATACGAAGTAACACTGGCATCACAACAAACACCAATTGCTAATCTAGACCTCCACTTACAGTCGAAGAAGTAAAGTATTCCATCAAAAGTACCAAAGATGGTAAAGCAGTAAGCCCTGATAATTTTCATTCCGAATTCTTAAAACTTATGGACTACGACGGCATAAAATGGTTGACAAATATATTTAACGATATATATATGACTAATATGACACAGGCATAATTCCCCAAAAATGGCTAGAATCAACTTTTATAAATCTTCCAAAAAAACCCAATGCGAGAAAGTGTAAAGACTATAGAATTATAAGTTTTATGAGCCACTTGCTTAAAACATTTCTAAAGGTCATTCACAAAAGAATATAATATACAAAGTGCGAGGAACAACTAACAAGAACACAATTCGGATTTCGTGATGCTCTGGGAGCACGGGAAGCCCTTTTTGCTGTATAAGTGCTATTTCAGAGATGCATGTAAATTGTGATATATACGTATGCTTTATAGATTACCAGAAAGCATTTGACCGAGTAATACATGACAAATTAATAACTCTAATGCAAGGAATTGGAATTGACAACAAAGATCTGAGAATTATCACAAACATTTATTACAATCAAACGGCCAAAATCAAAATAGAAGACCAGTTGACTGATAAAATTGCAATAGAACGAGGAGTACGATATTTTATCTCCACTACTATTCAATATTTACTCTGAATGGATATTTAAGGAAGCTGTAGACGGTTGTGCGAAGGGAGTAATAATAAATGGTGAATGGTTGAATAATATTAGATATGCAGATGACACCATAGTTTTTGCCGATAATCTGAATGATTTACAGATATTAACAAATCGTATAACAGAAGTCAGCAACAGATACGGACTAGGTCTAAACATAAAGAAGACCAAATTTATGACAATTAGTAAAAAACCAATACTAAATGCTCAACTTACAATCAACCAACAGAATATCGAAAGAGCTGAGCCATATACATATCTAGGCACGAATTTAAATAGCCAATGGGACCACTCAACAGAAATTAAATAGCGAATAATAAAAGCGAAAGCAGCATATCTATGAATCGGCTCGAAGCTTTCGAAATGTGGTGTTATAGGCGCATCTTACGTATATCCTGGGTTGACCGAATTACGAATGTGGAAGTCCTGCGTAGAATGGGAAAAAGTGTGAAATTCTCATAACCATCAAAACAAAAAAAAAATTGGAATATCTATGATATGTAATGAGAAATCAAGAACGTTACGGCCTTCTCCAACTGATTCTCCAAAGGAAGGTAAATGGTAAAAGAGGACCGGGAAGAAGACGCATTTCCTAGCTTCAAAATTTACGAAAGTGGAATAACACGACTAGCACTGAACTGTTCAACGCTGCGGTAAACAAAGTCAAGATAGCCATGATGATCGCCAACATCCGGAACGGATAGGCTCTTTAAGAAGAAGAAGACGTTTCATCGATGTTACGTCTACCATCGGTCTCTGAGAAAAAAATTTGCCGATAATTGCATAATCACTTGACACTGAAGACTCAAAGTTTAACACTAAAAACATACACCTGAATCAGGCAGCTACTGATGGCGGCGAAGATACATAACGGACAATTTGGATATAATCGTAAAAAGTCTAAATACTCCGTCCCGCAGACCCAATGCTAGTCACGGAAGGATAATGTGTCAGTGAGAGTAAAATAAATTTTCGTTGACAAATTTTTTTTGTCGAATATCAACTCATAGCTGCATACTAAACACAAAATAAGTTAGTATTAGAAAAAAGTCGGTAACATTTGTGGTTTGTGGTCAAATTACCATTTACACAAAACAAGTATGATAATAATCAATAGTTAACGTTGCAGCTTTTATTCATGAAAACATACATAGCTTGACTGCGGTATAATTTTTTAACGAAAACAATTGGAAATGTTCACTTTTCACACGCCTACTCACCGCATGTTGTCATTGTTTTACGAGTGTTTTTCAATTTGGAATATTAATTTTATTGTTTTAGGCCCGATGATACCATGGGAACACTAGACACCCCAAATTTAATTTCGAAGTAATTTTCTATTAACAGAATTTTAACTAAAATTCCAAAGGCTTTTCTAAAGTGTTTTAACTTTTATTTATTTTTTTTTATATTACATGATTCCAATTTCTATTTTATTTGGTAATAAAGGCACAACAAGTATAAAACTAATTAATTTGATGTTTTGACTTCCACGTCGGAAATAGTTACCAAGCACCAAAAGCTGTTTAATTTATTAATATTTTGTACTTTAATAACGTTTTTCGAAGTGAAAGTAGAAACGTCAAATAAAGTAATTTTAAACTTAAATTATGGGTTTATTTTCAAATAGTCCCAAAGAGAAAGTGGATGCGTTCGCTGATTATTTAGAAAACATATTTTAGCCTAACCCTGGGGAAACTCATATAGACGATGAACCAGTAGCTTTGATTCTGTTAACATACAACTGACTGCTATAAAAGAAGTTCAAAAATTAATCAAAAACATCAATACAAAAAAAGCGCCTGGGTTTGACCTGATGAATGGTGAGATACTAAAAAAATTACCTAGAAAAGCCATAGTAAAGCTTACTACACTCATAAATGCATCCTTTAGGCTTAGATATGTTCCCATCCTTTGGAAAACTGCAGAGGTTACAATTATACCAAAAGTAGGACAAGATAACCATGAATTAACATCATACAGGCCAATCTCCTTACTATCCATAATATCAAAGGTGTTTGAAAAATTACTACTACGAAGAATGAATCATATAATTGAACAAAAAAATATTATTCCAACTCACCAATTTGGATTTCGTGATAAACACTCCACAATTGATCAGATCCATCGAATAGTAACTGAAATAGAAAAAGCACTGGAAGGGGACAAAATTTTTTCGGCAGTATTTCTGGATATCGCAAAAGCATTCGACAAAGTATGGCACGATGGTCTGTTAATGAAGCTAAAGAAAATATTTCCTATGCAACTCGTTGAAATATTGAAGTCATACCTACACCAGCGAACATTTAGAGTTAAAATGGAAAACGAGTACTCTGCGTTAAAGCAAATAAATGCAGGGGTCCCACAAGGTAGCGTTCTTAGACCAATACTATACCTTTTGTACACATCTGACATTCCGGAGAGGGAAAACATCCAACTGGCCACATTTGCTGATGATACAGCAGTCATGACAATAGGAGCAACTATAGAGGAATCTACGATTAACTTACAAAATGCAATTAATGGCATAAAAGGCTGGTCCAAAAAATGGTGTATAAAGTTTAATGAACAGAAGTCAGTTCATATTAACTTCACTAACAAAAAAATCAATAATCTTCCAATTACCCTAAACAACAACGTTGTTCCTAATAAAAAAACAGCGAAATACCTGGGTTTAAATCTCGACGTCAAACTAAAATTGAAGGAGCACGTTAAAAAGAAAACTGAACAGATGAAGATAAAGTACAAAAATATGTATTGGCTAATAGGTAGGTACTCTCAACTTTCCATCCAGAACAAAGTACTAATTTACCAACAGATATTGAAACCGGTGTGGACCTATGGCCTACAATTATGGGGCTGTACCAAAAAAAGTAATTACCGAAATTTAGAAACGCTCCAGAACCGAATATTAAGGAATATTGTATGTGCTCCTTGGTATGTTCGGAACGATGATTTGCGTAGAGATCTTAAAATCGAATCTATTCCAAATGAAATTAAGAAAGTCGCCAGGAGACATAAAGACAGGCTCCATAAGCATCCCAACCATGAAGCACTTCAGCTTCTTGTCAACGAACCCCAGATGCGAAGGCTCAAGAGGACTAAACCGTTCGAGCTCGTGTAATGTGTGAAGTTGTGCCTTAGTTAGTGTTGTGCATTGTATTGTAGCCACAACAAATACGTGAGCAATTAGTGAAAAGCAGAGTCAGTGCTGTGCTGTGTGCCACAACAAAGAAGTGGACATTTCATGTAAAAAAAGCTAGGATGGACCAGGTGACATCTAGTTTACAAACATTTTTAGGGAAATTGGGTTAACGACAAAATACTGATTAATGTTGTAGATTAGGTGTATTTATATTGTTTAAATAAAAAAAAAATTTCAAATAAAATACACTCGGAAAATTTAAAGAATACCCATGAACGATCACATCAATCACTTATTTTGTATTTGCTGTCTCTTTTTATAAATAACAAACGTTTGTTATAGAAAAAGACAGCACATACAAAATAAGTGATTGATGTGATCGTTCATGGGTATTCTTTCATTTTCCGACTGTAGTAAATTGTATAAGAAAAAAAATTTTTGACAAGTTTGAATCTGTGAACTGGATTATAGGTCTGGATCCCGCGTATGAAAAAAAAAGTTGATTAACAGCCTCATCCTCATCCTGAAAACTCACGAAATAATTCACGTCGTGAAAAAATTACGGACACCGGCCTATTGGCCTTATAGGTCTGGATCCCGCGTATGAAAAAAAAGTTGATTAATAGCAAGCTGAAAATTTGTTAATAGCTTAAGGGTGTCTAGTCGGACAAACTTTGATATATGGGAACACTGGAACAGGGGAAGTTTTAATTGTGGAACAGGTTGAAAATTTGGTCAGACGGTCAGACCACGAAAACGGCACATGTATTTTGTCCGACAGAACAGACTTAAACTCTCCGAACAGAGATTAAACTCTCATGCAAAAATCAGACTGCTATTTATCACCAAATGGGCGTTTTAATGAGTGGAACTTGTAGAATATGTCAAATGACAGGAATTATGACAGGTGATAAATAGCAGTCTGATTTTGGCATGAGAGTTTAATTCCTTTTCATAGAGTTTAAGTCTGTTCTGTCGGACAAAATAAATGTGCCGTTTTCGTGGTCTGACCGTTCCAAATTTTTAACCTGTTCCACAATTAAAACTGCCCCTGTGCCAGTGTTCCCATATATCAAAGTTTTTTCCGACTAGACACCCTTAAGCTATTAATAAATTTTCAGCTTGCTATTAATCAACTTTTCTTTTATACGCGGGATCCAGACCTATTACACAATCTAACCATCACAAAATTTATATTTCTTAATCACTCCAATTTCATTTTCTGGCTTACATTGTGCTACTGTTTCGTTGTGCTTGGGTTCGGTGTTCAATTTATATTAAATTCTTGTAACATAAAGTTCACTATGTAGTGACTGTATACAATATTTGTCAAAGTCAGATCAGTTGTCATTTGTCACTTACTTGAACACTACCCAAAATACGGAACTCATTGTCATTCATTGTTCTCACATTTTCTTGCCAAGATGTAGTATCCGGCAAATATTGGCTTATTTTTGATCTGTTTGTCCTTCGTCCAGTGTGTGTTTAATGTTATTTATAAGTCTTTAAATTACCTAATTTCTTGCCGTACAAATGCTATCTACACTTTGCTGGGATATCTTCCTGTTTTGACGAAGTAAGTCCACGTTATTGTAATTTTCTTCTAACATCAACTTTGATTTTTTTGTCAAAGTTTTTCCACTTATTTCTTTTGTTACAATGGCGTTCTTTTGGCTTATTTCAGATGCCCCTGATGATCCTAAGTTAGCGAAAGTATACTTGGGCAAGATTTGATTAAACTACACACACCGGCAAAATTAGCCGAACACCTTAAAATGGGACATGTTTGATGTCTCGAATCTCCTAATCCTGTTGTCCTATTTGAGTGATCCTTTTAGTATGTTATAGACTTATTAGTTAAGAATATCGGTGTAATAATATTGTTGCTAGACAGGTAAATGTCATTTTATACCGGGTGTTACAATCATACTGTGTTTTTTCTTAAAGTTCGGAACACCCTGTGGAATATTCTAGCACATATAAAATATTAAAATTAAAACTCGATTGTAGACTTAGGCTTTCTTAACATTTTCTTGTGTGATATATTTGCTTATGTAGGAAAATAGAAAAGTTATGTGCTTTAACAACTAGCCATGCTTTTTATCATAAATCCTCATAGTGGGGGAGGCAAGTATGCTAAATTTGCAGTTACTCGAGCGTTATGGGGACCTATTAGATTGTGAAGAGTGGGTGATAAAACCAAAAAAAGTTAAGTTAAGTTTTCCATAAAGTGTGGGACTCTCCATTTTTAATTTAATTTTCCATTTCCACCAATCGTTTTTTCCGATTATAGGAAATAATCTATAATCTATATCTATCCATAATTGGAAAAAATGTTGCGAATAAAAGTTGCTTATTTTTACGTCAAGGATCCAAATCTGCAATAAAAACTGGGGGCTCCTATTTAAGATTTTAAAGTAACCCCCCACCCCATCTCTGTGCGGGGTCGTGTTTGGTGCCATTCGGTAGATTTTTGAAAAATATTGAATATGTGTATTTTGCAGTTTTACGATCTAATGTTCAGTTCGCGAAATATCGCAGGGTTCGTATTTAAAATTTTTAATTTACCTTCACCCCTCTCCGTGGGGTGTCACGAGTCCCCACGGAGGAAGGGTGGGAGATTTAATTTACAATCTTAAATAGGAGCCCCCAATTTTAATTTTAGATTTGGATTCTTTACGTAAAAATAAGCAACTTTTATTCGACACATTTTTTCGAATTATGGATAGATAGCGCTCTAATCAGAGAAAAATGATTGTTTCAAATGGAAAATTAAATTGAAAAATGAAAAGTCTCCCACTTTATGGAAAACTTAACTTAACCTTTTTCTGATTTTAGCACATACTTTTCACAATCCAATAGGTCCCTATAACGCTCGAGTAACTGCAAATTTAGTATACTTTCCTCCCCTACTATGAGGATTTATTGATTAAAAACATGGATAGTTGTTAACGCACATAACTTTTTTTATTATCTTACATAAGTAAATGAATCAAAAAGGAAAATGTTAAGAAAGTCTAAGTCTACAATCGAGTATTGATTTTAATATTTTACATATATGCTAGAATATTCCACAGGGTGTTCCAAACTTTAAGAAAAAAACACAGTATGTTTGGTACACCCGGTATAAAATGATATTTACCTGTCTAGCAACAATATTATTACAACGATATTCTCAAATAATAAGGCTATAACACACTAAAAGAATCACTCAAATGGGAACAGTGGTTTAGAAAATTCAAGACATCAAACATGTCCCATTTTTAAGGTGTTCGGCTAATTTTGCCGGTGTGTGTATATGCTCGAAATCTGCCTTTTATTCCTATAAATTGCATAAGATACCACAAGTAAATAGCTTCAGGACAATATTACATGATTCTTCTAAAAATAATAAGTTACAGGTAATATATTAATGTCCGTAAGGAAACCATATAGTAAATAATTATATAGGTAATTTTATCCTGTAGGTTCGAGAACTCTGCAAACCTCACACATGATGTTGTATCAATCGCAGACAACTTATAAGATAGTTTGGACATCTTGGATTTTGAAGCACCCTATGTAATGGTTACATTTACAAAATACCCAATAGGTTACATTGACATTGCGCTTCAGTTTGCGATACTCCATTCGAATGGACATCAGTCCATATCAGTATAGCAATCAGTCACCAGTGTTGTGAAATCGGTTTCAGTCAGCTTAAAATTTCCCATTTTCGCGCGGTGGGCGAAAAATTTTCTCATCTTTTCTCTGAATTCAGTATTTCTTCCACAATAACCTGCCCTTCCACAAGAACAAATTGCACTCGAACTCTAAAATTAATATAGAATTTTTGCCCTCGTGACACTTTGACATAATTTCACTCGCCTTTGGCTCGTGAAATTAAAACTATCAAAGTATCACTCGGGAAAAATTCAATAATTTTAGAGCTCTTGTGCAATTACTACTAAAAATTTAACTTCAGATTTACATCCCACCCTAAACAGATACGTTTTATCACTAGAAAAGCTCAACAAACATCACCAAGCGAAAATTGAAAGATTCAAATATGGCGTAGAAACTAAAAATACTGTGGGTTTTCTGGAGCAGGTAGTACATAGTATCTTTTCAATGCTAGGTAGCTAAGAGAGAATGAAACACATTCTAAAGACATACTGAACAAAGCTCCAGTTTATTTTAGTTCGTGAAATATTTTCTTTAATATAATAAGTGCATTCTTGCAAACACAAAGGCGTTAGAACTCACCACTCGGGCCTCAGAATTAGGACATTTCACATATTCAGAGTTCACGTTTACAAAACAATAAATATGCCGTCACTCGGTATAGAGAATACACAGCGCACCATTTGGACTTAGTTAAAAAATATTAAATAATATTTGATATTTAATGTTATTTAATTTGTACTCTATTTAACTCATTACACCACTGCGTCCCTCTGACAGTAAAAAAAGGTTTTGTTTTATTATCTAATTTATCAGATAAAAATATTCTTTTGAATATGTAGGATATAATAATAGTGCAGTAACTGAAGGTGGATATGAGCTAGTAGCTCCGATTTCGTTGAACCTCTATTGATTTTTATGAAAATTGGTGATTGGTTAGAGGATATCTTAAGGAACAAAGGTGACATGGTGCCAACTTGCACTTTTACCCTGGGGGTGGGTGCCACCCCTTCTCGGGAGTGAAAGTTATTTTATTAAAAATAATCCCATAATTAGATAGGGGGACCAATTCTAAGCAAAATTTGTTATTTAAAGTTATTAAAATAAATCCAAACTTTTTGAGTTATTAAAGATCAAAGATTTTAATTTTTCTTGAGAAAAATGCATGTTTTTAAACGGTTTTTCACTAATAACTCAAAAACTATAAGTATTTACAAAAAAGTTATTATTACCAAAATTGAAGGTAATAAAAAGTGAAATAAACCCCTTATTAAAAAATCTTTTAATGTTAACTGAAAGTGAGTTATAGGTAATTGTATATTTTTTTCGGCGGGGACCCAAATCTAAGTATTCAAGCTTAAATAGCGAGTAAATGATGCATTTTATAACATAAACTTATAAAACATTTGTCAAAGTACTTAGAAATATCTATCAAATGAGTCCTCGAACAAGTTGATAGCATTAAAATTTATGCTCCAAAAATTTTTCAAAATTTATCTTTTAAAATTTTTTTCCAAAAAATGTTATTGTTTTTTTTAATAACTCCGGTAATTTTTAGTATATCAGGTTTAATTAAAAACCATTTGAAAGTTAATTTCAAGGGCAATTAAACGATGAATTGAATTTAGTCTTTTAAACCCCTTTCTTTTTTAAAAATATAAGGTTAAATGGCCTAGGTTACATGGTTTTCGCAGCAAAATTTAAGCTTTAAACGTTTCTATCTCGGTTATTTTTTACCCCATAGAAATAATAAAAAAGTTAAAATATTTAATACAGACAAAACTAAAATTTGGTTATAGTATATCATTTTTTACGTATATTAAGTATTTTTGGAGTTATTATCAAAAGAAAGTGAAAATTACGATCATTTTAGAAATTCTGATTTTTTTTTAAATTATACCTTTTTTCAAAAATTTTCATTCCAAACCGGTTAAAATTGTTAAAATCATCACTTATTCTAATATAAAGAAAGTATTGTACGGATTACTATAAATTTTAATTTTTGTGGAAATGACGTATGTCTTATTTTTCACTTTTTCCTAAAAAACTCGAAAGGGTTCTCTTAGTTTCATCAGAACTTGCTTAATTTTAATTCTATTAACTTTTTCTGAAGCTGAATTGATCGGTAATCCGAAGTGCTTTGACAAGTGCTTAACAGGTATATTTTATAAAATGCATCGTTTTCCCGTTATTTAAGCTTGAATACTTAGATTTGAGTACTCGTCGTAAAAAAATTTACATTTAATTACCCATAATTCACTTTCAGTTAAAATTAGTTTAGTTCTCTAAGTGAGAAGTGTATTCAGTTTTTTATTATCTTCAATTTTAGTAATAATAATTTTTTTGTAAAAGCTTATAGTTTTTGAGTTATACGTGAGAAATAGCTTTACCGCATGCTTTTTTTTTAATATTTGATCCTAATAACTCAAAAAGCATTGATTTATATAAATAACTTTATATAACAAATTTAACTTAGAATTTATCCTTACATCGATTTATGGTATTATTTTCAATAAAATAATTTTCACCCCCGAGAAGGGGTGGCATCCACCCCCAAGGTAAAAGCGCGAAAATTTGCATCAGGTCGCCTTTGTTGCTTGAGGTATCCTCTAACTACTCACCAATTTTCATGAAAATCGAGGAGGTTCAACGAAATCGGATGAGAAAACCTTCAGTGACTCCACTATAATGTTATAATGTGTCTGCGATTACTAACAAATAGTAAAAACTCAGAAATCAAGAGCTTCTTCGAAATTAAAAAAACACGTAAATTTATATCGGTAGGGGGACGAATTTTCATGAAAAATTCATTTTATCCCTCGAGTTTAACCCCCTACTGCCCCGCATCAACCCCCACTTTTTTTTAGATAGCAAGTGTGGTCGAGTGGCACATCATTAAAGGTAACTTTTTATCTACACGACAGTCTATTTTTCTTAATTTACGTAATAAATTTGAAGATAATTTTGGACACAAATTTATCAAAAATTAGTTAAAGGCAAAATTATCTTTAAAACTATTCAGCAAATTAAAAAATAAATAGAGGGTCGTGTAGAGAAAAAACAAACTACCTTTCAAATGATGAGCCACTCGACCACATTTGCTATTAAAAAAAAAGTGGGGGTTACATTTGAGACCATGAATTTTGCATGAAAATTCGTCCACCTTCCAATACAAATTGACGTGTTTTTTAAATTGTGAAGAAACTCTTGGTTTCTGAGTTTCTGGGATGAGGGGTCAAATTTCCGTTGGAACACACTGTAAGTTAATAATCAGTCAAAATTGCGTGCCATTACATTAACCTATGAACTATGACAATTAGTGAAACATTGTTCTAGTCCTGTCGCCAGGGGGGGTACAACGGCCTTCTTAATTCAGATGGACTTACCCAAGTTTTTTTTATGTATTTTGACCCGTAGAACACGAATTTTTTGGGTAACAGTTGATCCGGATGTCGATAAGATTGTTATAAACGAAGAAGTTGAGGAATTACATTACAGCGATTTCTCGCAAAACAAAACATTTTTTTGTATTTTTTGGGTCATTCTAACCAAAAAATGTTCCTACAAGTTTTTTCGTAGGATGCATAGTTTTCGAGATAAACGCGGTTGAACTTTCAAAAAATCTAAAAATTGCAATTTTTGAACCCGAATTACGTTTGAATAAAAAATAAAATAGCAATTCTGCTTACCGCCTTTAAAAGTTTAAGTCAAATTATATCTGTTTTGAATATTTGCATTGCTAAAAATTTATTTTTGATTGTTAAAAAAAAGCTATAAACACATAGTGTTTCCCATGCCTAATATATGCGTTTTAATGCATGCTACTTAGAAATAGCCCCGCTTGCACTTTTACCTCCTCTACGTACTCGTTCGATTTTAAATGAGAAATCATTGAAACATCACTCAAGCACTAGGTGTTTATAGCTTTGTTTTAACAATAAAATAATACATTTTTAGCAATACAAATAATTAAAACCGATATAATTTGACTTGAACTTTCAAATGCGGTAAGCAGAATTGCTATTTTATTTTTTAATCAAAAGTTTTTCAGGTTCAAAAATTCCAATTTTTCGTTTTTTTGAAAGTTCAACCGCGTTTATCTCGAAAACTATGCATCCTACGAAAAAATTTGTAGGAACATTTTTTGGTTAGAATGGCCCAAAAAATACAAAAAAATGTTTTGTTTTGCGAGAAATCGCTGTTATATGATTCCTCAACTTCTTGGTTTATAACAATCTTATCGACATCCGGATCAACTGTTACCCAAAAAATTCGTGTTCTACAGGACAAAATATATAAAAAAAACTTGGGTAAGTCCATCTGAATACAGGAGGCCGTTGTACCCCCCCTGGCGACAGGACTATTCCGCATAAACAAACTTAATTATTTTTTATAGTAGGGGAGCAAAGTATGCTAAATGTGCAGTCACTCAAGCGCTGTGGGGACCTATTGGGTTGTGATTATTAGGTCCTAAAACCAAAAAAGTTAAGTAAAATTTTCCATTTTAGTGGTGAATTTCCATTTTTTAATTTAATTTTCCATTTCCAACAATGCTTTTTTCCGATTATAGCGCCATCTATCCATAATTCGAAAAAATGTTTCGAATAAAAGTTGCTTATTTTTACGTAAAGAATCCAAATCGTCAATAAAAATTTGGGGCTCCTATTTAAGATTTTAAAGTAACCCCCTACCCCACCTCTTTGGGGGGTCATGTTTGCTAACATTCGCTAGATTTTTCAAAAATATTGAATAAGTGTATATTGCAGTTTTTCGATCTGATGTTTATTTTGCGAAATATCGCCTGATTTGTATTTAAAATTTTAAATTTGCCCCCACTTCTCTCCGTGGGGGGTCATGTTTGGTATCATTCGATAGATTTTTGAAAAATATTGAAAACGTCCTTTTTAGTTTTTCGATCTGGTGTTCATTTCGCGAAATATTCGCTTTTTTTGTGAAAATTTTGACTCACCCATTTCCTTGCGCCCCGCTCAAATCGTCAGATTTTTGAAATATACACTCTTTTGCATGTACTTAACTTACCTTATCTTAATCTGAAAATTTCGAGTATTTTTAAGGATAGATTTTTTTTTCGAGCACCCCTTAAAGAACGCCCCTGTGTAAGAGCCAATATATGGTAGAGGTACATCTGCAGGGTACCAGGTTTCTCCCCATATGATAATCTGACGCGCTCGAGTAACTGCAAAAATCTCCGCTTGAGCGGGGATTACAATTACACTTTCAGTTTTAATATTTATGTAACTAAAAATTACTTATTATTATTTTATTATTATTTTATACAGGTATAAACAATATACAAATACACCAATAAAAACTTTATATACTTATAGTCTTTGCTTTACTTTCACAATGTACATTATTATTTAAATTTATATTTAAGATTTAAAACCTTAAATATATACCCCCATTTTTTAATGGAGATTTGGATTCCTTATTCAAAAATAAGTAACTATTACAGAGACATTTTTTAAAATGTTATATCCTTGTACCTAGGAAAATTATAGAAATTGTTTAATATCCCAGGAAATATACTTTTAAATAAAAAACTGAAAAATACTTGCTCATTAATTTTTAAAAATCTATCGAATTACACCGACGATTATAGATCTCACTCTACCCCCTGAGAGTGGGTTGGAGGTCATTTTAAAAACTTAAGTAGGAATCCTCATTTTTAGTTGGAGATTCTGATTCTAGAAAACATTGTTTAAAAACAGTATTAAGTACGTTAAAAATTAGTTGCCAGACTTCTGATCTGTATATGTTTTTCTGTGATTACAGCGCCATCTATCGCGCATCGAAAAAAAGTTCAAATAAAACTACTTTTTCTGGTCTACTTTTTCATGAAAAATCCTAATTTCCAATGAAAAGTTTTGTTTTCCGTTAAACATTTAAAACGCATTCATATATTTAAGAGAAAAGTGAGGGGCCGTGTTTGGTACCATTCGATAGATTTTTGGAAAATATTAAACACGTGTTTTTTTATTTTTCATTTTAAAGTGTATTTCTCGAGATATTAGACCGTTTCTATAATTTACCAAAAGAATCACGATAAATCTGATTTTCAAATTATAGCGCCATCTATCTCGGAAAAATATCTGGAATAAAGGGGGCTGATATTTAAGATTTGAAAGTTACCCGCGCCCCATCCTCAGGGCGTGTAAGTAGGAGCTCGTGTTTGGTGTCATTCTGTACATCTTTAAATAACTAGGAAAAATAAGTATCCATGTTTCAGAAAAATGTGGTCTAGAGTTAATGGTAGGGGAGCAAAGTATGCTAAATGTGCAGTCACTCGAGCGTTATGGGGACCTATTGGGTTGTGAAGAGTAGGTCTTAAAACCAAAAAAAGTTAAGTAAAGTTTTCCATTTTAGTGGGCCCTTGCCATTTTTTAATTTAGTTTTCCATTTCCAATAATGGTTTTTTCCGATTATAGCGCCATCTATCCATAATTCGAAAAAATGTTTCGAATAAAAGTTACTTATTTTTACGTAAGTAATCCAAATCTGTAATAAAAAATGGGGGCTCCTATTTAAGATTTTAAAGTAACCCCCCACCCCACATCCATGGGGGGTCGTGTTTAGTGCCGTTCGATAGATTTTTCAAAAATATTGAATAAGTGTATTTACAGTTTTTCGATCTGGTGTTCATTTCGCGAAATATCGCGGGATTCGTATTTAAAATATTAAATTTACCCCCACCCCTCTCCGTAGGAAGCCGTGTTTGGCATCATTCGATAGATTTAAAAAAAATATTGATCATATATTTTTTAGTTTTTTGATCTGTCATTCATTTCGCGAAATATTCGCTTTTTTCTTGTGAAACTTTGGGACTCACCCATTTCCTTACGCCCCGAATAAATCGTCAGATTTTTGAAATATACACTCTTTTGCATATACTTAACTTACTTTATCTTAATCTGACAATTTCGAGTTTTTTTAAGGATAGATTTCTTTTTTCGGGCCCCCCTTAACGAACTCCCCTGTGTTAAGAGCCAATATATGGTATAGGTACAACTGCAGGGTACCAGGTTTCTCCCCATATGATAATCTGACGCGCTCGAGTAACTGCAAAAATCCCCGCTTGGGCTCCCCTACCATAATAATAATATATTATATTTTCTACAAGATGAATCACAAAATTTATGAAAAACAATTAATTATAATGTTAAAATAGTTGGACACGTTTCGATCCAACACTAGCCATGATCAACAACTGCAGGAACACCCAACCTCAGGAAGGAGAAGTCCTCGTGTTAGCCCTCGTGTTAGGACGAAACGAGTTCAAGTATTTTAACCTAATAATTGCTTTTAATAAATTTTGTGGTTCATCTTAAAGAGAGTACATACCTACCTGTAGTCCAGGGTGCATCTGTTTTGAGATGGACGTTGAGAGGTGACTCATATTTTTTTGCAGAAATTGCTTGAAAATAAATCAAATTATAATATTTGAGTTATCCTCCCTCTCAAAAAGGTCCGGAACATTGTTTAAATAATCAAAATATCAAAAATTTAAGGAAAAATTCGATTTTTTTCTTGGTTTTTTGATTATAACTCTAAAAGTATTCATTTCCGAGAAAAGTTGTATTGACATCAAAGTTGCGCAATTAAATTTGCTACAATATGGAATTGGTTAAAAATTTAAAAAATAGTCACCCTAGTTGCAAAATAGCAATAATTGCGAAAAAACCATACAAAAACAAGTATTCGCATTTTACGTTTTTCAACCATTTATGCTACACTTAGGACCTTCGTATTTTACCCAGAAAAACTTTATGATACAGTAAAACAATACTGTAAATTTTATTAAGATCGGTTATATAGATTTTGCAAAATAAATTTTGTAATCCAGCTTAGGCAAAAAAAGTTCATTTTTTAAAAATGTTACAGGACTGAAAATAAAGCAGATATCAAGTTGAAATTTTTTTTACTTATAGAAATGTACTGTACCTTTCATTTGTAATTTTCAAAATTAAAATCGGTTAATTAACAGGGCGTCAGAAAATTTTTGAAATAAACATTTATTATTGGTGCTACGCGCAGGACAGCGGTGTTCGATTCACACAAGTTGATTTCCACCAAAATTTCTTCCAATCTTTATCTAATATATTATTTTCTTACTCTATATTTTGTTGTATTTTAATATTTTTATTCCACAAAAATCAAACTAATTTTATTATTGTTTGTGAAATATTGTTTAAACAATTGCATATGTTTAAAAATAATAAACTTTTATTATTTAAGTTAAAATATATGAACAAAGAAAGTTTTGCTAATAAAAGTGTTATTTCAAAGGATAGAGTATTTGTTTTTATTTTGCAATAAACAAATTTATTTATTTATATCGAAATGTAATAAAAATTAAAATGTATCAATCATTATCAAAGGTCATTGGAATGCCCAATGTCCAATCAGAGCAAACTATCCGCTGTCCTGCGCGTAGCACCAATAATAAATGTTTATTTAAAAAAATCCTGACGCCGTGGTGTTAATCGATTTTAATTTTGCAAAATTGCAAATGAGAGGTACAGTACACTTCTATATACAAAAAAATTTTCAACTTGCTATCTGATTTATTTTCAGTCCTGTAACATTTTGAAAAAATGAATTTTTTTTACGAAAGCTGGATTGCAAAATTTATTTTGCAAAATATATTGAACCGATCTTAATGAAATTTACAGTATTGCTTTAATGTATCATAAAGTTTTTCAGGGTGAAATATGAAGGTCCTAAGTGTAGTACAAATGGTTAAAAAACGCAAAATGCGAATACTTGTTTTTGTATGTTTTTTTTTCAAAATTATTGCTATTTTGCAACAAGTGTGACTATTTTTTAAATTTTTAGCCAATTCTATATTGTAGGAAATTTAATTAAGCAACTTTTATGTCAGTACAACTTTTCTCGGAAATGAATACTTTTAAAGTTATAATCAAAAAACCAAAAAAAAATCGAATTTTTCCTTAATTTTTTGACATTTTGATTATTTAAACAATGTTCCGGACCTTTTTGAGAGGGAGGATAACTCAAATATTATTACTTGATTTATTTTCAAGTAATTTCTGCAAAAAAATTTGAGTCACCTCTCAACGTCCAAATGTACTAATATTTTTACAGATGCGCCATGGTTTACTGATTATTTAAAAAAAAACTACTGATAGTCTAGTCGCAACATAGAGGGTCCCGTGGGTACTTTTAGCTCGCCGCGATTTGATGGTGGTATTATAGGTTTTTTGGGTCGCTGAATCCAATGGAAGTGGTCTGGCAGGGGCGGCCCGTCGGGGTAGGCAAGGTAGGCGCCGCCTACCCTCTTCAAATGTAGTACAATAATATAAAATTATTAATATAAATTACAAAATTGGAAAGAAATCCTTTGTAAAAGGTATAAAATTTTTTTATTAAAAATCCCTTAAAAGGGCTACATCACAACAAAACGTTTTCGATTTTTATAAAAAATCATCATCAGTGTTCGATAAACTGGATGCTAGCTGAGCCACAAAAGAAAAATATCTGGGTAAAAACCCTTTACATAAAATATAGATGCCTTAAAAGTGCATAGTTCAATAAAAAGGCCTGTGATGGTCACATGGCAAACAGGATAATGCCCTAAGGTAAGGTATATAGGTTTCCCAACACGTGGGATCCAAATTGAGTTGATCACATTTCAATGACTTAATGGCAACCAGAAAAAAAAATATAAATTACTTATTTCAAAATTGTAATTTATAAATTTTGACACAATACCTACAATAAAATAGCAAAAATTATCCAAATTATTTTTAAAAATATCCAAAAAATTTTCTCCGTAGTTATAATTATTGTACACTCCTTGTAGTATCAGTAGTACTGTATAAGATTCTATATTCTTCCTTGGTCAGGCACTTGAAAACGTAGCCTGAAATAGAACGACGCCAACACCGAATTGACGTGCGATCTCTCTCTCTCTCTGTTTACGCGAGCAGGCCTGCTGCAGGTCTGCTGGTATCCACCGTATTCTACGATTTTGAAAGGACGGATAGGCACAGAGTCTTATAGCCGGACCTACAAAATTTTATCAGTTGCTTCTCTTGTGCCTTGTGAAACTGTTTTAAATAATTGTTTTTTGATTTTGGCTGTTATTAGTAGGTTAAGTATTGAATAAAACTAGGTAGGACAATTTAAATTTGTTTATGAAAACTGAATAATAAACAGGTAAATTTGAGATCGGTCTATTGAAGGGCATTTTAATTTTATATTAATTTAGTAATAATTCACTAACGACAACTAAATCTGTGAATAGTTATTTGTCAGTCGTCCATTATATTTTTATTGTGTTTTAATACAATTTGGATAATTTAAAGTTAAACTGACGAATTGTGTTATTAGATTATATATAGATAATTAAAAATTTAAAGCGAGGTTAATTGTTAACTTATCAATTTATTCGAAGAGTAAATTATTATTTGATACATAAATAAAATAAGTAATATTTGACGTTGTTGAAACGTAGGTGTGTTAGTTTTATTGGTGGAAAAACTTTAGTCATCGAATATGAATATTTTAGACGATGTAATATGCAGTTTGATCGAGACGCCTTTTTCAAGACGCCAAAATCAAGAAAGATCAGAAATTATTTCAATGGGCCGGCCTTTACCAAATTTAACAATTTTATCCACAGATAAGACAAAAGACAATCGACCATTTTCGAGATCGTTTAAAACAATATGGTATGAAAATCGTAAATGGCTAAGCGGAAGTTATTTTAAAAATTCACTTTTCTGTTGACCTTGTCTGTTGCTCTCAAATTTGAAGCAAAATGTTTGGGTGAGTCAGGGATATTCAGATTTGAAAAATTTATCAGCTAGTGCAAAAAAACATGAATCTTCGAAAGAACATTTATACAATTGCTTAGGTTTAAAACGGTTAGAAAAAAATAAACAAACTATTGACAGTGCTTTAGCTGGACAAATTTCTCTATCTAATAAGATATATAATGAAGAAGTTGAAAAAGATTGAAGAAGTTGAAGAAATTGATGTTACAATTCTGTTAGTAAAACAAACACTTGCATTTCGCGGTCGTGATGAGAGCCATAATTCTTCAAACATGGGTAATTTTAAAGAAATTTTTAATTAGTAGTTAAACGCGATCAGGAAATCTAGGATCATGTTAAAAAATAGAAGGGGTGTTCACGGGTTTGTCAAAAATAATACAAAATGATTTAATAGATTGCCTTGCCGATTACGTAAAAATGAAATTTCAACAGAAATTAATGAAAGTCAATTTTTTTCTATACTAGCGGACGATACTACTGATATAACCGAAAAATCACAGTGTACTTTAACAATCCGTTTTGTTAACAAAGTTGGTCAGGTAACAGAAAGATTTTTAGGGTTTTTTGATGTTAGCGAGAATAGATCTGCAGACGCTCTATATAGTTTAATTTCAAACGTGCTTTAGCCATATGATTACAAAAATAAATTAATTGCTCAATTTTAGGATGGTGCAAGTGTAATGGCTGGCTCTTTAAACGGATTACAATCAAAATTTAAAGTAGATGCTCCAAAAGCAATTTTTACACATTGTTGCGGTCATAGATTACATTTAGTATTGCAAGGCGGCTCAAAATGTATTACAAATTGTAGGATATTTTTTGTCGCCTACCCGAAGTATATGTGTAGCCTACCCGCATACTGAGATCACGAGCCGCCACTGTGGTCTGGAAGCCCAAATATTATCCGTTTAATTGTTACTAACAAATTATGGTGAAATTAGGTGTTTTTCAGGAATTATTAGAAGCCATGTAAATAAATTGATAGTGTTAAGGTCTTCTCTGGTGTATTTGTGGTCGCTGAGTCGAATACGACTAGTCGCGATTACTCAAAATATGTTCTTATTTTGTTAATAACAAAATAATTGTTTATTGGCCGAACAACTCGAAATGCGCTATCTACAGCAAGTTTGTAGTCTTTTTCATAGTATTTTTATACGATTAATCGACTGCCAATAGTAGTAATAGCTTAAACCAAGTTCTGACTTTGTCGGAATGGGACGTTTCGATGCCGCCGGTTCATCGCCGGCCGTTTCGATGCCGCCGGTTCATCGCCAGTCCATTTAATCGCCGTCATATCTCGCATTTCCTAGAATTCCTAATTAATACTAAAAATAACTAATAATTGTAACTGTCGAAAATTCGGAAATATATCAGATAGCGATTAATTGACTGGCGATAAATCGGCCGGCATCGGCATCGAACTGGCGGCATCGAAACGGCGGCGATGAAACGTCCTAGACCCTGTTATTAATATATTATTGCAAAAATAACGGTTTATAGTACGTTTATTCACGGTTTTTGCTCTAAATTTTAAAAAACCACTTACATTGACATGAGATTTGGCATGCACATAGCTAACATGTCAAACAAAATAATTGATATTGTGCCGATGTGTGCTTTTACCCTGGGGGGAGTTTCACACTTTTCGGGGGTGAAAAAAGAAACCTTTAAAATAAGTCCCGAAGTGGATAAACTGATCAATTCTAAGCAACTTTTGTTCTATACAATTTTCTCACTAAGTCAATACTTTTTGCGTTATTGGGTCTTTTTTTGAAAAATATTCACTCGCAAATAAGTCGAAAAATATTGATTTAGTGAAAAAACTGTATAGAACAAAAGTTGCTTTTAATTAATCAGTTTATCCAATTCCGGACTTATTTTAAAGGTTTTTTTTCTCCCCCGAAAGGGGGTGAAACTCACCCCCAGGGTAAAAGCACACATCGGCACAATATCGCTTGTTTTGTTTGACATGTGAGCTACGTGCGTGACAAATTTCATGTCATTCCAAGTGGTTTTTTTAAAATTTAGAGCAAAAACCGTGAGTAAACGTACTATGAACAGTTATTTTTGCAATAATTTATTAATATCAAAGTCGGAACGAGGTTTTAGCTATCACGACTAGTGACAATCGATTTAGCGTATAAAAATAGTATGAACAAGACTACAAACTTGCTGCAGATAACGCATTTGGATATTTTCGGCGAATAAACAATTATTTTGTTATTAACAAAATAAGAACACATTTTGAGTAATCGCGACTAGTCGAATTCGATTCAGTGACCAAAAATACACAAGAGAAGACCTTAACACTATTAATTTATTTACAGGGATTCTAATGATACCTGAAAACACCTAATTTTACCATAATTTGTTAATAACAATTAAACGCACCACATTTGGGCTTCCAAACCACTTCCATTTAATTCAGCGACCCAAAAAACCTATAATACCACCATCAAATCGCGGCGAGCTAAAAGTGTCCACGGGACCCCTATGTTGCGACTAGACTATGAATAAGGACATGTTTTTCAATTTTTTGTACCGATGTGAACTTCGCGTAATATTTGAGAGTCCCGCTACTTTTGACACACCCGGTATAATAAATATTGTCATATTGTTCAACAAAAAGCAAATACATATTATAATGTATTTAACTAACATGAAATGTGACTAACTATATTTAATTTAATATGTTTTAATACAACAGACGTTTTTGTATCCGAGTGAATGGCCGTAGTTGCCGAGACACGTTAATTTCAATAAAAAAGCACAATCGTGTAGAGCTTTTCATAATTCAACGATAATTGGGCAATTAATCCTATCCTCTGTAAAATTATTTAGGCTTTTTAGTGATTTTGCTGCGAAAATGTAATTTTATAATATATTCCCAAATAATATGGAGGATCGTTTACAAAATTTGTATTCAGTCTAATAAGAAGAACGCAATTTGTAATAAAAAATTATTGCAAATATTTATTTTAATTTGAAATTTATAGAATTTTTAAAATCAACATGTTTACTTTATACTTGTATCAAAACCAAATTATACAAATATAGACTACTCACGTTTTTACAAACATTAAATCCGACAGTACATACCTACTGCATTTTTCGACTTTTCACTTAAACACAAAAATTTTAAGTTTGTTTCCTTATTTTCCAGTTTCTTATAGATTTTTGTATTATTTTTTTTATTCAAAACAAAGCCGCATCCTCCCGAAGGATATTAGCGACATAACGGTTGCAATTTACAATGTATACAAATATTAGTAATATAACAATGGTAATACCTAGTACTAGTACATGATTAAATTTTGTACAACACATTGATACAAGATATATAACCTATTACTTTTCTGTTAATAAAGTTCTTTCCCAGTAACGTTTGCAAGCTTTTCTCGATGCTATATAGACATCTTTCAATAGTATATTTAGGACAATCAATTAAGAAATGATCTGTACTGTCTGCTGATTGCTATCGATTGCTACGGAGAAATGTCACTTTTAATCAGTTTTAGTTTCGAAACAGAATTTTGCCACTCCCGGTTCCACGCACTTAACAATTTATTTTTAAAAAAGGCTTTAAAATCACTTGCCACATTCCGATATTCGACCTCCGATTCGTCATTACCAATAGCATCGCGAGCACTTACATGTGAATGTTATTTTTGACTTAATTGAGAAGTGTCACTGCCACTGTCAGAGTAAGAAATTTATTTAGCGATCTGAAGATACATTTTCTTCTTAATAAACGTTAATTTGCCCTTTATACTTTTATCTTTTAAGTGGTGATATACTTTTGTGAGCATATCAGTTAGACTGACGTAATCTTTTGAGTATTCTTGAATGATACTCAAGGGATCAGCAGAACCGGTAATGTTAGTTAGAAGCATATCCAGTTGGTTGTAATCAAGAACGAAAAATGGAGAATGATTTTTAATAAACGTTTTTGCGGGTTCTAGTAGCAGTGATACAGAGTTACTACTACTTTTCGTTGAAACAGTTTTAGTTTTCTTGATTTTTTGCCGACTTTTAGGCTCAAGGAACAACTTACATTCTGCTGAAGAAGACTCGATTTCAGGTGAAGTTATATCATCAACGGTGCGCTTATGAGAGTTGGATTCTTGAGCAATATTTGTTATCGTAGTTGTGTTTGAATCGTGGGATGCTAACATCGGTTCTCCTAAAAGTTGATGTACAGGTTGGGAATCTGCATTGCTAGGAACGTGGGAGATTGCTTCTGATAGTGTATGTGTTTGCTGCGAAACTGCATTATCTAGGCTGGGTAAAGATTTTTCATTATTTTAATGTTGATCTTCTAGATGCTTTTGTGGCCAGGTTTCTTGCAATTGTAGCAGACCAAAATTGTATCTTGTGATATGAAAATCCTATGAAAGGTATTATCAAACTCAAGTAGAAATGATTCCGGAAATGTTAAATTGTGGGAACTGATGTATATTTGTCTCCTAAAGCTTAGAACATGGTTATATTCAGGTAAGGTGGCACGAATTTTAAGGAATGTCATAGGTGAAGCCGGTAGTAAACCAATATCTTGTAATTCGTTGATTAGTATTTCATGAGGTATGGAGGGGCTTACGTTGGAGAGGACAGTCTTCTCTGCTGGTGTTATTAATTTCCTAGCTCGAACAATTTCGCCTTGAATTTTAATGTATCCTCTGTTGGTCATGAAATCTTCTACCAGTTGTTTGCTAGATAGGTACATACAGATGCGATTGTTAGACAGTCGAGAGCAAAATATAATATTTTTGGGTTGGATTATATTTCCCAAGGGGATAAGAGAGGTGTTCTTTGAGTTTGGTATTGTCTAGTGCATTAAAAATGATCGCGTTCTCTTTAGAAGGAAACTGAACTTTTGAAGTTGCTAAAGAATATGTTTGTGAGACATTTTGTTGATATTGGATTGCATTGTGGTAACATTATTTTCCATCGTTAATTAATTTCATTAAACGCTCTTTGTCAATAAAAAGGATCCGATCCTGACCACCTGCGAAAACAGGTATATCGGTCTGTATCAAGACAGGTGTAATTAACGTGAAACCACTGACAACGAGAAATTGTTTATATGTAATAGATTATAGTAATATATTAAATTCATAACGTTTTTACAAAGAAATTAATTAAATCTTGCACAAATTCACAATTTCTAACTTTATTTTACCGCTTAAAAATAACAATTTTACGGAGCCGTGTTAGGGACAACATTACTTAACTCCATGCAGGGCCGAACTCTCCCTTATAGATTTTTGTATTATTTTACTTATCTGTCTAACTTCGCGTTGTTTGTGGCCATAGGCGTAACCAGGATGATCCTAAGGGGGGGGGTTACAACTACCTAAAAGGGGGGGGTTACAACTACTGGAAGGTCTCTGAGGGCTATGGTGTTAAGCGTATAGAGCTCAAAGTATATCCCAATGGGGGGGGGGGGTTACAACCCCCAAAACCCCCCCCTGGTTACGCCTATGTTTGTGGCTTCTATTACTTTGCAATTTTAGCCTCTCTTCCATTATTGCTTGTATCTGGAGACTTATTCTTTCGTTATATAGTTTCTTTTGGCAGTGTATCTTCCGGCTTTCCTCTACATGCTTCAGGCTTTCCTCTATTATTATCTTTTTCAAAGATATGGCATGCTAATGCTATTGATATATTTTTTAACTGCACTAACATGTCTAGCTCTGTCTAGGTATGTGTAGACTCCCTTTTGATCTTGCGGTATGTCTCTTTCCAAATGACCATTTATATCGCGGCTTTTACCGTTTTCAGATTTGTACCTGTTAAAACTGGTTTAGGAGTGTAAAATTTTCAAAGATTTGTCTCTTATCAGTGATTACAATATCGATCTCGTTACTAGTTTTTTTTTCATTCAGATTCTACCATTTCCATCTCTGATATTCTTTTTGTTGAAGATATTGTTCATTTGAATATTTTTTTCCAGCAGAAAACTAAGTAAATATTCACCGTGCTCGTTTCTGTTTCCAAAACCTGTCTTTCCCATTGCTGTTTCTCTAATATCTACCTTTCTCCCCGTCCTAACGTTTACCATCACATATTACGACTATGGTATAGTGTGTTGTTATAATGTTTACAGCTAATCGTAGAATTCTTCTGTTTCATAGTCCACATGGCCACTTTTTGGAGGACATGTATGCCTTTTAAAGTATATTTTTCATTAAGATTCAAGAATAAACAAGCTAGCTACTCTACTAGGGTATGTATTGGGACACACTGCATCTCAGTAATCATCTTATTAAGACAAATTCTTTAATAATTAAATGCCCTTGGTAAAAACAAATACGTTTGTTTTTAATAAATACGATTGACCTACATTACCATATCAATGCATGCGGTTTTGATACAAGGTCAGTTTGAAATAATAATTAGTATATATTATTTATAATCTAGTCTATTCAGCAGTTTTAGTATCACTCTCACTTTTGTTTATATAAAAACAATAAACACGGCAATCCACTTTTAGATATACTTTCACGGAGAAAAGATTAGTCAATTAGTATTTGAGATCCCAGCGGGTAACATCGCATCGATTAAATATTATACCACCAGCTACTTACCGTTAATACTCCAACGTACAAATAAATGTATTCACTGTGAGAATTATTTATTTCATCAACCCTTATGGTCGGGGGGTAACCACCCCTTAATTATCTGAGGTGGCTCAGAAGCTAGGAGCCACCATAGGTAACTTTTTATCGATATAATATTGTCTTTAGGTATCCTGTCTATGACGAAGCCAAATCCTTCCATTGTTTTAGTTCAATTATAGACTTGATAAAACAAGTGGCTTAATTTAAGTTTTTTAAGGCCTTCTCCCATTGTTTTACCTCGCTAACGCCTATCACATCCCACTTACTTTTGAACATTTTCTACTTCCACCATTTCTACGATTATTTCTTCTGTTTCTAGGGATCTAGCATTATATTGTAGTGACGTTAAATTTTGTGACATTTCTAAATTTGGTTTGTTTACTTGTATCAATCTTGTCCCCCTCCACCCCCCTTCGCATAGTAATTTTTTCTTTTTTTTACCCCTGTAATTTCTTAAAATAAACATTATCGAAGCTTTCGGGGACTTTCAGCCCTCGGTAATAATGCAAGTTATCATTCTGCGTTTCAATTTTTCAAAAATCTGTATTTAGTAGAAGATCCGATATAAGGTCGATTTGCACCGATCTGTTTAATGAATAAAAAATTATTATATATGTAATTTAGCATGTTAACAATTACAAAAAACAAGTCTTGCCCGATCTAATCTTGTTCTACCTATAATTAATTAATAATTAAAAAATGACATTTTTATTATGAATTAAAAAAAATTCGACCCGGGCAGATGTTATATCAGATTTTTTGGATTATTCTAAACAAAAAAGGTCTTTTATAATTTTTCTCTAAAGTTGATCGTTTTCGAGTTATAAACAATTTAAAACTGAAAAAAGAACGAAAGATGACAATTTTCAAGGCTCAAAAACACAAGTAAAAAATATCATTTTTGTAATCATCAAGTACATAAATTCAAGTTCAAACCTTTTTCTATCAGGTCTCGATAAGAATTTCAGCAATGTTTTATTCTAAAACATATTTTTTTAATTGTTAATGAGGAAGGTTTCTTATGGGGAGACGGGCATTAACAACTAAAAACAATGTTTCAGAATGAAATAAATCCAAAAGATTTATCAAGGACTGTTCAAAAGACCTTTTTTGTTTAGAATGACCTACAACATCTGAAATAATATCTGCCCGGGTAATTTTTTTTAATTTATAAAAAACGTCATTTTTTAATTACTAAATAATTATAGTTAGAACAAGATTAGATCGGGCAACCCTTGTTTTTTGTAATTGTTAATATGCTAAATTACATATTCAATAATTTTTATCCATTAAACATATCGGTGCAATTCGACTTTATATCGTATCTTAGACTAATTAATTTTCTCAGGATTAAAAAAAATAAATGCATTTAAATAGCATTGGTTCAAGATTGTGTGCAAGGACAAAGATCCGAATATTCCAGTCAAATGTTATGTCTGTTCTACTCTATGGATGTGAAACCTGGAAAGTGACAAAATACCTTACAGACAAATTGCAGGTCTTTGTTAACAAATGTCTACGAAGAATTGTTCGTATTTTCTGGCCAAACACCATCAGAAACGAAGATCTGCTACACCTGACCCAACAAAAGAGGGTAGAAAATGAAATAAAATACAGAAAGTGGGGGTGGATAGGTCACACACTCCGAAAAGATAGTTCCAGTATTGCAAAAACTGCCCTAGAGTGGAATTCCCAAGGAAAAAGAAAAAGAGGTCGCCCAGCACAAACTTGGAGAAGATCCATCATGGACGAGATAAGAAGTCAAGGAAAGTCTTGGAATGAGGTGAAGGCCCTAGAGCAAAATAGAACCCGATGGCGCGTTTTCACTGAAGCTCTATGCTCCACTTAGGAGTTCAAGAACATTATATATATATATATATATATATATATATATATATATATATATATATATATATATATATATAAGATTGTGTGCCTACCCCCTTAACTAGAGTATATTTTTGCATAGAAAATACAAAACCTCTTCTCCAAATATATTCATTTTTACGCGTACCAATTGTTTTTATTTTTTCTTGTTGTCCCACGAGTATTTCCCAAACGAGGATTACACACATACACACCGGCACTTTTATAAACCACCAATCAATCGACGCTCGTGTTGTTTCAATTAAGTTATTCCCAAATTTATAAAAAATTGGGAGTTATAAAATCCTCTTGAAATATGGGGAAAGGACACAAGGACTAAACTGTATATATTGATTTATAAAGCACAAAATAAGTCATCATTTTACAGAAAAACTACCCATACATAAGAGATGATAAAGGGATACTGCTAAATGAGCTAAATGAAAAAAAAATAGAAATTGGCAAAACTGTTTCACAGGACTGCTAAATAAGAGCGAAATAGAAAAGGAAACAAACCCTGAAATTGAAAATGATCAGATAGGAATATAAATACCCACAGATGAAGAGGTACAGAATGAAATAAAAAGCCTAAAAAATTACAAAGGCCCAGAAATAACAGAAATATCGTCCGAAATAATAAAATCAGGAGGGAAAAGACTACAAAACGAGATATATGATCTGCTAAAAAGATTATGGGAAGTAGAAAAAATTTCAGAAGAGTAGAATAAAGGAAGGATATGCCCTATAAATAAAATGGTGATAGAATACTATGCGAAAACTATAGAGGCATTGCACTACTAAGAAATAGTTAACAAAATCTTGGTACAAAGTATAAGAAAAAGGCTACATTAATATTCGACAAATATATTTGTGTATCAACGACGGACCAAATATTTGCTTTAAAAGAAATACAGACTACCTGTTAGGAACATAACACACTAGGATATGTTCTGTTCATCGACTTTAAGCAGGCCTACGACATAGTAAACAGATAGCAGATATACGAGCTGGCGAAAGAATTCGGGATAACAAGTAAAACTGTCAGGATGGTAAATATGACGATGGAAAACACAACAAACAAAATAACATGGAAAGGGCAGACATCCAAAAAGTTTGAGATCAAGGAAGGATTAAGACAAGGAGACCTACGATCAACAATTGCGTTTAACCTGACATTAAAAGGAATAATCAGGAAAAGCAGAATAAACATCTAGGAAACGATATTTAAAAACGTTCACCAATGCATATTATTTGCAGATGATTTGACGCTATTAGCAACAAGCAAGAAAAAACTACAAAAGATAATGAAAAACCTAATAGACGCCAAAAATTTTGGACTTACGATAAATGAAGGGAAGACAAGGTATATGATACTGGGAGAGATAAAAAAAGATAACATCAAATCACAAATAGATGGAGAAAAAATATATTGCTTCAAAAAAGCCAAAGAAATTAATTACTTGAGAACCAGAATAGATGAAAATGGTCATGAGGAGCAGGAGATAAAGCCAACAATGTCTAAAGGAAATAAAACGTATGGAGCATTATGAACATTAATGAAGTCTCCAGAAAAACAAAAATCAGAATTTACAAGACTGTTATCAGACCTACATAATGTATGTACATATGCATGCGGAAAATGGGTGCTGAAAATGTCAGAAACAGACAGACCTCTCCGAAAGATGGGAGAGGAAAATGCAAAGAATAAGGAGGTGTGAAAATAGAAGCTCAGTAGAGAAAAAAAAACCAAAAAGCCAGTGATAACTACGAAAATCGAAGAACGAAGAATACAATATTTGGGACACATCCAAAGAATGGGAAATGAAAAAATGCCAAAAATAGTACTCTTGCGAAGAGCAATAACAAAGAGAAGGCACGGCAGACAAAAAAAAAAGATAGAATGACAGTGTGTAGACCTGAAGAAAAGTAACATTGAGAGATGGAAAGAATTAGAACTGTATACTGAAAAAAAGATTGTACATAGTACCAATGAACGCCAATCATTGACTTTTTTTACATTGATTCAATGAAAATTTCGGTAATATTGTCCTTTTCATGATCATTTTTCAGTGCGTAACAAATGGTAGGAAAAAGGGTAAGTCCGTGATAATACACATTTATGACATTTATTCTAACATGACATTTTAGTTAAATCTGACAGTTGTCATATTTTATTTTCAATTTGGAATAAAAACAAATCAAATGTGTTTCTTGCATTTATAAAATGGTATTTTCTTTGATTTGTATAGTCTTATAAATTATAGAGATTATATTTGTAATATTATTATCTAATTAAAAAAAAATTATTTTTTTATTAGGGCGCCATCTATCGACAACTAGAATAACTAGAATAAAAGTTATAAAAATGTCACCGACGAAATGTAATCACCGAAGTGCCTTTTTTTCTGTCACATACAATTTAATGCGTTAGAAAGAAATCGAAAAACTGTGACGCACTGAAAGATGATCATGAGAAATACTGTACTATAAACATGTAGTCATTAAATAATGACCATACTCATTATTACAATGTAATTCTATTCATTAAAAAATAATGAATAGAATCATTATTCCAATGAATCTTTTTACCTATCCAACGACTTTTTTCATAATACTAATAATTTGTTCATTGTATATATGAAATTATACATCAGGATTATGCGGTTAAATTAATGAATATAAAACGTTGCACTAATGTACCGTGTTCTTTAAATTACGAACTCGTTTATTGAATCAATGTTTTCGTAACATCAAATCCATGTTTTCGACTTTGATTAATAACTCGATACATTGTTTTGATGTAACGCAATCATTGTATTAATGTAATATACCTGAATCAATGATTAATTCATTGTAGCAATGATCTTGTACATAAACCGATACATTTCTTAAAACTCTATAAGTGTTTTTATTGGTGTAAAAAAATCACGTGACCACAGTTGCAGCCTCCTAGCAGACAGTCACCCTGCAGATTCTGAGGAGCGGTGTTTGGCACTAGTGATTTGGTTGATTTTTCTAAGGTATGTACTTACATATATTTTTAACTTTTATACATTATTTTGTTGGATTTCTATAAAAATAAGTTGTACTTCTATTTCCACTTTTGCAGATTAATATGGACTTTGGAGTGGCATTTGGAAATGGAAATGGACTTATTGATGGATGGGACAGCAATAATTTCGAAAGAATTATCTCCTTTCTTCGGTGTGAAAGATACCAAGAATAAAACAAATAAATTTTTATTTGAAAAGATTACCCATGATGAAATTACGGAATGTAAGTACCTATTTCATTATTCAATCTTGCATATTTAGTATTAATTAATTTTTGTTCTCTGTAAATTTTTCAAAAGCTAATTCGACACATAGGTAAAAGAAAATATGAATCATTTGAAAATATTTCTAAATGGTATAATCTTATAAAAGATTAGTAAATTAAATCTTTAGGTGATTAAACCGTAAATAATTGAAAAATATTATTAACTCTTGCAGTCGGTAGTATCTATCAAAGTAAAAATAAACATCTCAACATCTAGCAATTTTTTTCAGGATAAATTAAAATATTTCTATAAAAAAAGTGATACCCAAAAATACAACTACATATATGTTCATTATTTAGATTTATTTTTTTATAATAATTATTAATATAAATTGTAGATGGCTAACATGCAGTAATTCTTTGGGTTCTACATCGATATTTTGTACGAACTAACAAAATATACCATCAGAGATTTCCAGTAATCATTCTTACATCGGAAAGACCCAGCAAGAAGTCGAAGATCATATTAGATTTTTGAAATCAAGGAAAAATGCCATTCAACCATTTGTTTTTTGTATGGGTGGTGATAATTAATCCCAGAGAGATGTTGTATTTATGGGGATGTTATTGTAGATGTATTTATTTTCACGATATCAGGTATACATTTTTTATATAATATAAATATATTTTTATATATTTTATAAGAAGAATCAATTTCTGTTATATTTAGTTATTCAGTTTTTTTCAAATTACATTATAAAAAGTTGTTTGTGTTAATTAAAAATATATGTTTTTTTTTTCTTTAAACTAATAGATATTACTTAACATTAGTTTGAGAATCGGCAAAAAATCGTTGCTTCAACCTATAGTTGTAATATTTATGTAGATATTAAGTCGTTATTTTGTATACTTATTAACTATTTTTAAGTTATATACAAATATACACGAAGATGACATTCACTATACCAAAAAGTACGTAAATATAATGAAAAAAAAACATTGATTCAAAAACGGGGTGCATTAATTTTCGTCCAATGATCAGTATCGTTGGTCCAATGTAAGTAGATACATTAACTAATGCTAAAAAACATCAATTTTTATGAATTAGTAAGTTAATTCAATGTACTTTCGAGTTAAGAATAAGAATTAATGTACCGATACATTGATTCAATGTACCGATCTATTGATTCAATGTACCGATACATTGATTCAATATACCGATACATTGACTCTTAACTAGAAAGTACATTAAATAAATGTGCTAATTCATAAAAATTAATGTTTTTGAGCATTAGTTAATGTATCTACTTACATTGGACCAATGATACTGATCTTTGGACGAAAATTAATGCTCCCCGTTTTTGAATCAATGTTTTTTTTCATTATATTTACGTAATTTTTGGTTCAGTGTACAGAACGAGATGGAGGGAAGTAATAAAGGAGTGTATAAAAAAAGACTGGAGTGAAATTAAGTAAAATTTATAAGAGTAAAATAAAATATAATCAGAAATGTAAACGTTTTAGCCTTAGGCCTGTAAGGCCTATTGAGCTTAATAAATAAAATAAATACAAGTTTCACGAAAGAGCCATTAAAGCAAAATTTGAGTTTCATTTTATTTATAAAAAGACAACTTACTATACCAGAGTATATTTTTCATACGAAACCTATTCTCCAAATAAATTCATTTTCATGCGTACCAAATTTTTTATTTTTTCTTGTCCCACGAGTATTTCCCAAACGAGGATTACACACATACACACCGACACTTTTACACACCACCAATCAATCGACGCTCGTGTTTTTTCAATTGAGTTATTCCCAAATTTATAAAAAATTGGAAGTTCTAAAATCCTCGTGAAATATGGGGAAAGGACTTAAGGATTGGGTGTTAGCATCCGAAACAATAAATACGATTTTGTAGGTCTAAAGTGATAAACTGTATTATTGATTTATAAAGCACAAAATACGTCATCCTTTTACTGATTTAGAATTTAGGCTATTTGCTGGGGGAAATAAGTTTATTGCATAGCCTGATCAAATAAAATAAAATCAAAATATAATTCGCTACGGGTTGGAACAAATTTAATATCAAAGTTTAGGTGAAAAAAAAAAAAGATATTTTCAAGAAGGTATATTATTTATAAGACGTATATTATTTATAATATTATTTATTTATTTATATTATTTATTAATTTGTATAAGAGGATCATTGTACAAATACTGAAAAATACGTAAATTTTTCACACAGTTAACTTTTTCAACTGCTGCGATAATTCATGTTTTTACTAGTGTTTTCGATTTTTTTGTGTAAAGTTGAAGAGAAAAGCTCTCATTGAAGACTTACTAAAATATACTTGCACTTTAATTTACTTAAATAATTATAAATAAGGCATCCTAATCCCCTATTAAGGTCCTTACTTACTCTTGAATTTCAATCTCCTAACCTAAGATGATTATTTTTCTCCTGTTTCTATTAATTTGCCTAATGCATTTTGGAATTTATTGTAGAATTCTCTTCTTCATTGCCTTCTGTTGGTCCCTTTATTTGTATTATACATATCTTGTCTTTTAATTGTACTTGGGCTCTAATTATTCTAGATGATACTGCCTCCTTGATTATATTCTCTTATTCACTATTTTACCAACTCCTTCGTTTTCTTTGCGGCATGGAATAATGAACATAGAGTTCAGTGGAGAGATTCAAGGATAGTCCTGAAAGAAACAGATAATAAAAAGAGAAAAATCAAATAAAAGGCTCTAATTATGCTAAATGAAACCAACTGTATCGCAAATTCCTCGGTAGAATGCAGTAGGATGTGGTTACCCATACTAAAAGAGGAAGTCAATAGAAAGAAAATACCACGATTAGTAAGTCAATAACATATCGACTTAGTACCTATTTTATATTTTAGTATTATTTATATGTATATCTATGTATTATTAATATTATTTATAATTTAAAATAACCTATATAATATATTAAAGTCAGAAATTGGTATTAGTTTTGAGAGTAAACTAAATGTAAGACCAAATACTTACGATGTCGGGATAGCATCACGAGGTATTTTCCCAGTTTTTCCTCGTGATTTACTACGGAATCTCTAACACGAGAATGTTACTGTCACCGTTGTATGTGGTTGTCTTTTTGAAGACAGATCACATGCTATGATTTTTTTGTGACGGATATTCTTGAGTTGGGGTTGATTTCATGTAATCGAATGAACTATCTTTCAGTAAAGTCGTCCCAGAATCGGAACTAGTAAATATTGGCAATATCATTTTAAAGTCTTCTACTTTAAAATATATAATATATATTTGAGTTGCCGATATAAATGAGTCAGATTAAATAATTAAATTATTAGAAGAATTTTTTACTAAACAACAACATTTTTGTTTAATTTATTAATATTTTGTATTTTGACAACGACATCCGATTTGGACGTCGAAACGTTATTAAAATAATTTTTTTAATTAAATTGTGGCTCATTTCCCATTTAGAATCGTTGAATACAAGAGGAATGTACCAAATAAGGCTAGCACAGAAGATACTTCTGAAACAAATAGACGGCATCGAAGATATAAAAGTGAGTTTAAAGAAAATTAAAAACAACATTGAAGAGACAAAAGCTCTGACAAAAAACGATCGTGCGCGAATAGCGGAGAAATATTGCAACTTTCTTGACGTACATTTCATATCTACTGTCATAGAAAAAGAAAAATTATATGTTGCTCCACAATATTGATATGATATGCAATTATTATATAAAGGTAAATTTAATTAATTGTATTTTGCTTGCAGTACTACATTTTAATAACTAATTTTATTTACTACATACAATTGTTTACGTTTTAATAACATAACCTGAATCTTATTTTTTCTTCTTATTATTTTTCTGGGCTATGGCCTTGACAATTTTACAGTAACCAGGACTAATATAATTGGCCCATATAATTAAAAGTGCGAATAAAGTTTGCAGAGCGTAGAAATAGGTGTCGCTTTGCCGAACTTGCACGGTACCACCCACATAACAATTTCATATTCTTAGTAGATTCATAGAACATACTTTTCAGAAAAAGTATATACTAAGAATATGCGTAATAACCATTGCGAATGTGCAAAGCACATACTGAGTATATACTACATTACAGTACTTAAACGTTCTATGTAGATACTTAGAATGTACTACCGCACTTCTTTTCAGTATATACTAAGAATATACTTTTTAGAACATTCCAAGGACGTGCTATAAATCTTCTATTTATATACTTAGAACGTACTACCGCACATCTTTTTAGTTTATACTAAGAACGTACTTTTTAGAATATTCCAAGGAAGTGCTATAAACCTTCTATTTATATACTTAGAACGTACTACTGTACATCTTTCTATTAGAAGAATATATTTTTAAGGATATTCTAAGAAAGTGCTATAAAGTGCTATATTGCTCAGAAGTATGTTTTCAGCATCACCTAATCTCATATTAGGTTCTACTGGTTCCACCAAATACCTATTATATTTACATATTTTAATGGCAAATGAGAATGTAGTTAGTACCTAAATTCTGCAATATTACTTAAAAAGTAAGTACATATTTATAAATTTTAGTTATCTATATAAACTATTATATTATAATATTTAGCTAAACTAAACTATGTATCAGTAACTAAAATTTATATACTTATATTTACTTACTTATATGTATTTATTAAATAATATTGAGTTACCAAAATAGATTATACCTATTTTGAAGCACCGCAAACAAAATAAAGGAGATTATGTATGTTCTTCAGTCCCAGTACTTTATCATTAGTCTTCATCCTTAACACTGCATCACTGCATAGATACAAATAATGTCTATTTTCGATTTCATATTTTACCGTTCGCGTTGTTCAGGTAAGAAATGGTCAGAATAAGAAAAGATGGGGAGGGGGATGGGGGATATGTATTGTGGAATAACAACATCGGTGCACCGGTGGTTATAGTGTTGCCAAACGGAGAGAAATTTCTCTTTTTGCTGGAATTTTCAACATAAAAGGTGATAAAGGGAAAAGTTAACTCAAAAGGGAATTTTTGTTCTAATCCAAATTGTAAAATTTAAAAAAAAAAATATTTGAAAATAATTAAACATATCTTCTCAGATTTTGTAAACATGAGGGAATTTTTGTATAAAAGTGGGAATTTTTAAGGTTGACGGAAAAAGATTACTCGACGGTTGGCAACACCAAAGCCGTGGGTTTTGGCCATAGATAAGGGGGTGGTTTGGCATGCTTTGGTTCTAGAATGGCCCGTATTGAATTGAATGTACCTAAATTCAAATTCCATCGATGTAAATAAACTCGAAATGGTAAAGTTATTTCAATTATGAAAACGAATTTTTAATAATAAACGTTAATAAAATTAATGTTTAAACTTTTTTACCATACAACAATTTTGAAATGAAATTTGTCCAATACTACCTACATACATAAATTTTATTAATTATTCTAAAATATAACGAGCTTGATAATCTATAAGGCTAATATTATTCATACTTCCTATACATACATATTATTTTTAAGATATTTTAAAAGTATCTACATACATAAGTATGTGTTAAGAATGTACTTATAAGTATGTGCTAAGAATATTCGATAATGGTATATTCTAAGAATAAACTTTTACGAATATTCCGAGTTACTATGTACACGAATGTATTCAGTATATTCGGTAGGAGAATATACTTTAAAGTATATGCAAAGAACATGAAATTTAGAATGTCTTTTAAGGTACATGCTATGCTTGTACTACGCATATAATAAAAAGAATATACTCCGACGAATTTTGGTAGTATATGCTTAGAACATGATACGAACATCATTGTAATGTGGGCAATAGAAGAATACGAAACGTAACAAAGCAGTTGGGAAGAAGAACAAAAACATGAACACTGGGAACAGTTTACAAAAAGGATGGAAAGCGACTTCTACGGTACACAAATACAAATATGGAGATTCATAAGAAACCAACGGAAAGAACTGGCAGAATTGAAGGAATACAATAACATACCAGCAAACGAATGAGAAAGATACTTGATGGAACTGTTTAAAGGAAAGGAAAATAATAATCAACACAATAACGTACCTGAATTAAGATACGAAATATAAATCAGTTTTCAGAAAGTAGAGATAGCCATAAATTCACTCAAAAATAAAAAGTAACCAGGACCAGTCGGAATAACTAACGAGCTTCTAAAATACGGAGGAGAAAGTATAACCCTAGAGATGATAAAACTTATACAAAAACTAATATTGCACTGAAGGTACCAGACGCACCGAGAAACATCATAATGACAAGAATGTTCAAGATAAGAGACAAAGAAGATCCCAACAATTATAGAGGTATAAATCTACTGAACACAGCATTAAGGCTAACCACAAAAGTCCCAACCAACAAAGTCAATAAACTAACAACTTTATCAGATGAACAACAAGGATTCAGATCCGGAAGATCTTGTGTAGATGCCGTATTTGTACTAAGACAAATCACAGAAAAGGCCATCGAGTACAATAAACCAGCATATCAATGTTTTATAGACCTGACAACGGCTTTCGATCGTATCCAAGTCAAAGACGTCTTACACTTACTATATAGAAGAAACATACCAATGAGTATTATACAAACCATCGAAAACATCTACATTCACCATCGAATATAGGCAAAAATAAATGGAAAATTCATACAGTTTATACCACTACAAAGCGGAGTCAGACAAGGTGACTCGTTAAGCCCACTGCTCTTTAATACAATAATGGATGAAGTAATAGAAGCAGTACGTAAAGGTCACGGTTACTGAATGGGGAACAAATAAATCCAAATATTATGTTATGCAGACGACGCCGCATTAATCGCCAAGACAGAAGACGATCTCCAAAGATTAACACACATCTTCAATACAACAGTCAAGAAATAAAATATGATAATATCAGCAGAAAAAACCAAATGTATAACAACATCTAAATATCCAAGACGATGTAAAATCGAAATTCATGGGAAAATAATAAAGCAGGGACAAGGTTTAGATATCTGGGAATTGATATAACCAGTTACGGAGATGTTGAAGAAAAAGTACGAAAACAAAGCTTAAAAGCAAGTGAAGCGACGGGATCTCTTAATGACACAATCTGTAAGAACAAACTACTAAGACAAGACACAAAATCAAGAATCTATAAAGTAGCCATTAGGCTATATTGACATACACTGCGCAGACTGGAGCTGACCCATCTAAAACGAGACTACTACCTACTAAAAACAACAGAGATGAAAATACTTCGACGAATATCAAGGAAAAGTCTTTTGGATACGGAGATAAGCGAAATCATAAGAAGATCATGCAATGTAGAAGACATAAATAGATGGGTGACAAAACGGAAACAGGAGTGGAACGAGCACATTAGTAGAATGGCAGAGGATAGGATAGCACGAATAGCACGAGTTGAGTCACCAAATGGACGAAGAAGTATTGGCAGACCAAGAAAAAGATGGTGCGATAATTTAAACAATTTAGGAGGCTCATGTTGAAGAAGAAACAGGCTTTAAAGCCTAAATACAAGAAGAAGGAAGAAGAAGAAGAAGAAAAAGAAGAAGAAGAATTGGTTTCGTAAGCTGAGCTTAATGAACACAATGCTGAACACAATGCAAAAAGATGCAAGTCTGTAGGCGCTGTATTTAAAAATCGATTTATTTTGTGCTATTATAATAATGTAAAAATCGTGATGACGAGTGGTGACGCATAACTTTTGAAATTATGTGTATTTTATAGATAGTATTCACTATATTATTCAACACATAAATAAATTGAACAAAAATACTTTTACATTTCTTTGCACGTCTTAATTGCCAAAGACCTAATTTTTATATTCTAGCTAGGCAATTAATTTATGGCTGAGTTTTCTTAATGACATAAAACTCCTAAACCAATAAAGCATGAATGATAATTGACCTTGTCTTCATTTTTTAAGTAATTGCAATTAAATAACATTGTGCAGTGTTTGTCCGTAACATATTGAAAAAATTTATTTCTATTTCTATTAAAATTATTAAAAACAATAAACAATTTTATTTTCAATTTTTATTTTCTAAAGGTTACAAAAAAAAAACATTATATACACTATGATAGGTACACATTGTTTGCAGACGGTACCTTATATTAATAACCTTTATGTTTCCTGCAGCCGGTTTTGATGATATACATAGTTATAAACAAATGAAGATCGAAAAACGTAAATTTTCGCTTTTTTCGTCTATAACCAAAAAGTTAAGTAGTTTAAACAAATTTGAGAGTGAAAAACTCATAAATCGTATAAAAAACTTCAATATGGCGTTCGCTGAATATGTCTATCCTTATTGGTTGCTTAGAAAATTGCAAAATATTTAATAAATTTTGAGTTTTTATAAATATTCATAACTTATGTAAAAATTAATTAAGAACCTTCTTATTATACTAATTGCTGAGACTTCTGGTACTTAAATTATATTTTAAATTTCAAAGCAATTGGTCAAATAGTTTAAAAGTTATTTAGTTTGTTTATCCCAAATTCATTTTTTTGTAACACTATAAGTCAGAAAACTATGAGGTTACAGTAAGACTTCTAACAGTTTATGGAAGAAGAACATTTATACTATTGACTAAATTGAAAAAAATGACAAAAAGTAATTTTAAACATTGTAAAATTGTTTGCAAAATCACGCCGATTTTTTGCTTAATTATAAACAATTAGAATAACTTTTTAACCGTTACCCATAGAAAAATTATTTTTTCATATTTGGAAAGACTGAATTTTTATACACATTTAGAAAGAAAAACAATTGTTCTAGGACAATTAGGGACGAAGTTAGCCCCCCTTTTCTTATTTCACATGTTTTTGCAGTATTTAGAATTATTTTTTGTCATTTTTTTTAATTAAATTAATAGTATAAGGCTTCTTCTTTCATAAACTATCCAAAGTATTACGACAACTTCATCGTTTTCTGGCATATAGCGTTGCAAAAACAATTAATTTGGGATAAACAAATTAAATACCTTTTAAACTATTTGACCAATTGCTTTGAAATTTAGGGTATGATTTGAGAACCAGAAGTCTCAGCATTTCGTATAATAAGAACGTTCTAAGTTAATTTTTACATAAGTTATGAATATTTATATCAACTCAAAATTTATGATTTATTTTTCAATTTTCTAAGCAACCAATAAGGATAGACATATTCAGCGAACACCATATTGAAGTTTTTTATACGATTTATGAGTTTCTTACTCTCTAATTTGTTTAAAATACTTAACTTTTTGGTTACAGACGAAAAAAGCGAAAATTTACCGTTTTTTGATCTTCATTTCTTTATAAGTATGTATATCATCAAAATCGGCTGCAAGAAACATATAGGTTATTAATATAGATGTCCATACTACTCAAAAAATTTGGTTTCGGCCTATAGGGGGTTGTGTCACCAACAGGATATTTTTTTCCTTATTTCTCTGAACTTAAGAACTGAAGAATACTTCCAAGAAAACTTAAATAAAATCCAGAAATAGACTAAAAAGTCGAGTAAAAAACTCTATCAATTTAAATTAAGCCACATAGTATTCACTAAATGCCATAGCGATTCACCTCAAATATTACTCAACAATAATTCCCTTCCAACGGTAGATACTGTAAAGTATTTCAGTAAGCAAGCAAGCATTATTATTTAACCCAACCCGTGAGACTTGTTCATCCTTTATTAATTACGTTCGGATGCAACAATTCATTGGAGCGAAGTGTGTTAACCCGTGTCTTTGACAGGAGTCACCCCACCCCGCTCCAATGCTCCAGGTTATCCCTTTCCCCCCCATAGCACTCTGATGCGCGATGGGGGCACAACTATCAGCCAAATGCTCTTCACATTAAAATCCTGGGTAATAGGATTCTAATGTGGTGTCCTAATCGGTTTGAATACTAGGCCAGCGTGAAGCGCTTTAAGCCTTTAACTACTAGTGATTTGTCCGCGGTACTGTTTTTGCTTGCTTGGGTCCCAGACTTAAGGTCTGGTCCCATTTGTTGTTATTTTTATTAAAATATGTCTTACCTTGTTAGTCTCACCTGTGATTTATCTCTTGTGTTTTGTGTTCAGCTACGAACCATCTGTTTTGTCGTTTTTTGTACCTTTATTCAGCTATCTGTTGTTTCGGTCTTTTGTGTTTCCATCGGTGGAAAGCGTCGTACCTTAGCATCTCTCGCAGTATTGGACTTGGATGGTTCTCCAGTTCAGGGAATATTGTCCTCGCTCTTTCTTTTATGGTGTCTATTACTCTTATTTGTTGGAGTTCTCTAAATAGGAACCTTTCCGCTACGTATCTAGGTACGTCGACTGCTTCTCTTAGGCTTCTGTTGTGTGCCGCTTGTATTTTCTTTTTGGTTGTCGTGCATACTTGGCCCCATGCGAGAGATGCGTACGTTATTTAAAATCACCATTTTTTGTTTTTTTCAATTTTAAATTGCTTATAACTCGAAAACGATCAACTTAAGAGAAAAATTATAAGAGACCTTTTTTATCCAGAATGGTCCAAAAAACTATGTGTCCGGGCCAAAAATATTGATTTTTGCAATTTTATTAAAATTTTTTTTTTTAATTTGGCCCTTTTCACGTGGGTGACTTCTTGAACCTTATTCTGGGATGTCTCACGAATGTAATTATGCAAAAAAACCTCACAGAAATATTTTTCCCAACTAACCCGCCGTTTTCGTCTTGTCTAAACGTGGAAAACTATAAATAGGATAAGAACGGGGGTCGATCCAGTAAAATCAAACATGGTAAAATGGAGGAAAATAGACCAAGATGATGTGAACTGTGATTGTGGAGATTGTGGAGAAACACAGAATATGGAACATCTTCTTACATGCAGAAACTGTCCTCATCGGTGTACCCTCGAATATTTGTGGCTCGCCAATACAGACGGAACCGACGTATCCCGATAATGGGCCGAAATTTTATGAATGACCTGTCCGGATACAATAAAGTAAATTAAGTATAATACTATGGCAGAAGAATACAAAATAAATAATACAGTTTTCATTTTCAACACGAATAAAAATTAAGGTAGCTTCTTAAATTTTTAAAAGATTCCTTTATCCTTACAACACAAAAAACTTTCTAGAAAGCCTCCTCGATCAATGAAGTAGATACTATCAATGAATAATCGCTGTCGGTTTATCAATTTTCTTTAATCGGCGAAATATATCGCTTTTCCGCGTTTTCGCGCTAGGCCGTTCTACTATCGTTCAATTTTGTCAAAGTTTTTATCAGCGCGCCCGAATTGGCATCAGAAGTTCATTCAGAACACCGCTGTCCGCGATGTTCGTGTTTCTCTGGAAAAAATATGTTTGTAATGGACTTTTTTGTTAAATGAAAAAAAAATTCCCATCGTAAAACGCAGCTACTCAAAGGAAAAATATTCGTTTGTAAATTTTTATGTGGACTTTTTACGCCGTAAACCTGTACTCATTTGATGTTTAACGATACGCTTGTAAGTTTTTATTCAATCAATCATTCTTTTGACATTTAATTTTAAAAATTAGACACGTGGACCACTGAACACTTTTAAGTAGAATTGTAGATAAAAATGTGATATTTCTAATTTTAATATTTCGTCTACACTTTTCAGAAAGTGAAGTAAAACCTAAAGGAACAAATTGCTTTTTAAATTCACCTGATAGCCCGATCAAAGAAAAATCTGACCCAAAAAAAATAAAGGAAGGATGAAAAGTTAGGAATCGGTAGTTGAAATTGTCTATTATTATACAGGGTGTCCAGAAACTCTACCGACAAACGAAGACAGGAGATTCCTTAGATAATTTTAGGACAATTTAACCGAATTCACCTAGTCCGAAAATGCTTCCTAAGGAAGCTAGAGCTCTTTGAAGATGGCGTCATGTAATTAGTTTTTCTTAAATACCTCCAGAACGCTTCTATTTAGAAAAACGAAAATTGGTGTACATATTTACTTTCCATAAATGAATCGATTCCATCCATTACGAATTTCAAGTACCGGTCATAGGCGTCCTTTTTGGGTAGGCCAACGGTTATTTTATCGCCTAACTTTTTTGTCTTTAATTTTTAAGCATTTTTGACTCTGAATTATTAAATTGTGCGGTATTCTAGTACTAAAAGGTACTCTTACTTTAAGTCGATAGGATACACCGTTTTCTAGAAAAATCTATTTGAAAATTTTTCGTTCTTTGAGTTTCAAAAAAGAAGATTCAAAAAAAATTATTTAGAAAGATGAAAACTGGTACATTTATTTATATTCCAGAGATTAATCGATTTCATTAATGGCGAACTTCTAGTTCCGGTCATAGGCGTCCGTTTTGGGTAGGTCAACAGTCATTTTATAGCATAACTTTATTATCTTTAATTTTTAAGTATTTTTGACACTAGATTATTCAATTATGAGATATTCGAGTACTAAAAGTTACTCTTGCTTTAAGTTGGTAAAATACATCGTTTTTTTATTAATTTTGTTCAACTTTTTTTTTTCAAATTCCCAAAACCAAAAACTTTCAAATCGATTTTTCTAGAAAACGGTGTGTCCTACCGACTTAAAGTAAGAGTACCTTTTAGTACTAGAATACATCACAATTTAATAATCCAGTATCAAAAATGTTTAAAAGTTAAAGACAAAAAATTTATGCGATAACATATTCGTTGCCCTACCCAAAACGGACGCCTATGACCGGTACTAGAAACTCGCAATAAATGGAATCGACTCATTTCTGGAAAGTAAATATGTATACAAATTTTCGTTTTTCTAAATAGAAGCGTTCTGGAGGTATTTAAGAAAAACTAATTACATGGCGCCATCTTCAAAGAGCTCTAGCTCCCTTAGGAAGCATTTTCGGACTAGGTGAATTGGGTTAAATTGTCTTAAAATTATCTGAGGAATCTCCTGTCTTCGTTTGTCGGTAGAGTTTCTGGACACCCTGTATATGAAAAAGTTTACAATTCTACATCCAGGGTATTCCCCTCCATTTTTGTAAAATGGAGGGGAATACCCCCTTCCCGGGAGTGAAAAATATACATTTAAGATAAGTCCGGAATTGGCTAAAATGACTAATTCTAAGCAACTTTTGTTCCATAGAGTTTTTTCACTAAGTCAATACTTTTCGAGTTATTTGTGAGTGAATATGTTAATTTTTAACAAACAAAACATGTTTTTTTACCGTTTTTCGCGAAAAATTCAAAAAATAAGTATTTTATCGAAAAAAAAAAAAATTTGTAGTAAAAATATAGCTCATAAAAAAAGTAAAAAAAAATGGTGTATGTGTGAAGTCTGTAAACCCAGTAAAAGCAGAGTTGTAGCTAATGAAAACTAGGTTGTTTCTTCGTTAAATTCCAAATCGAATATTTCAATGTGAAATAACCAGAAAACGGAGCACTTTTTGAGGAAAACTCATTACAACTTTTTTAAAGTGTTTAAAAGAAGGTTTATTTTGTTTTTAAAAGAAATTTCTAGCATTCAAAGTAAGTGAGTTACGCTCAAAATATTGTTGGTTCCTTCTATTTTTTGGTAAAAATAATCGCTAAAACCACCCCCTAATTAGCATCCCCTATTAGTATAGAATGGCAATGCCAACACCAGGGAGCATGTAATCAACGGTAACACTAGTAATTGAGAAGAAGAAAACGGCAATAAGGAAATACATCTTGAGACAAATCATGTAGGAATAGGGACATGGAATGTGACATCTCTGACCAGCAAGGAGATAGAAGCTGTAGAAGAATTGAAAAAAAATGGATATACAAATAGTGAAAGAAGAAAAGGTTGGGAGGAGAAAAATAAGATCAATTTTCAGCTTTCCACAATTAATTGCCACGAGGAGTGCTTAGATAATAATCGAAAATTATGGTGCAAGGTAAGTGAGAATTAAAGCGGCCCTATCTATAATGGACCAAGAGCTAGCAACGTCGGAAAACAAATCATGTTAATACGGCTGATTTTTTCATATATTGTTCCCTATGCTTCCTCGAACATGTAGTTAGATTGTTACAGGGTGTTCGATAACATAGTGGCAGACCAAACTTATGTATTTTTAAATGGAACACCCCATATTTTACTTTATATTCGAAATCCTTTTAACTTCCCCATCACAAAATATAAAGGTTTGTTAAAATTTTTGATATTGCTAATTTTCCTTATATGGAATACAGGGTGAGTCAAAACGCAGGTATATTCTTTTCTCAGAAATATCAAATGAAACACCCTGTATTTTGCCTAAATTTGTCAGTTTTCGAGATATTTTTATTTTTTAGACCAAGATATTAATTAGGGTGTTCTATTTAAAATTACTGTGAAAATAATGTACTTGCGTTTTGACTCACCATGTATTCGATATAAAGAAAATTAGCAATATCAACCTTCTTCTTAACGTGCCCTATCAAGTCCCCTTGACGTTGGCGATTAACATGGCGAAACTGTCTCTGTCTCGAGCTATTCTAAATAGGTGTTCTGCTTTCTTTATTCCTGTCCACTCCCGGATATTCTTCAACCAAGAGGCCTGCTTTCTACCAATTCCTCTGCGTCCTTCGATTTTACCCATCATAATAAGTTGAAGAATATTATACCGGTCTCCCCTTACTACGTGTCCAAAATAGGCCATCTTTCTATATTTGATGTTATCAAGCAGCTCGCGGGTAGCATTTGCTCTCTTAAGGACTGCCACATTTGTCAGCATAGCCGTCCATGGTGTTTTCAGAATACGTCTGTGCAGCCACATTTCAAAGGCCTCCAAACGGTTAATGGTGGATATTTTTAATGTCCATGCTTCGACACCATACAAGAGGACTGACCAAATGTAGCATTTAATGATGCGCTTTCGAAGTTGAAGTTGCAAGGTATCATTACAGAAGAATGACCTCAATTTTAAAAATGTGGTGCGGGCTATCTCGATTCTACATTTTATCTCTTTATCTGGATCTAGTTGTTCAGTAATATGGCAACCAAGATATTTAAAACTGGGTACTCTTTGAATTATATGACCATCAACATATAAACGTGAATCTTGATGGGCCAAACGGCTAAATACCATGTATTTTGTTTTTGAACAGTTTATATTTAGGCCAAACTCTCTTCCCACTGTGTCAATGGCATTTAAAAGGTGTTGTAATCCATTCATATCATCACTTAAAATAACTGTATCGTCTGCATATCTGATTGTGTTTATCAGAATTCCATTAACCTTCACACCCCATTCCAAATTATGCAGCGCTTCCTTAAATATTCTATCTGAATACAAATTGAACAACAGTGGGGACAGTATACAACCCTGTCTGACACCTCTTTGTATTTTGCATATTTCTGTTGATTTTCCATTTATGCAAGCTGTCGCTGTTTGACGCCAGTATAATTTTTCTATGATTCGCACATCTTGACTATCAACTCCTTTATCCTTTAATATTTTAATTAATTTGTGATGTTGTACTCGATCAAAGGCCTTCTCATAGTCAATAAATACAGCAAAGACGTCTTTCCTTTGATCTCGGCATTTCTGCAATAACACATTTAGTGCAAAGAGTGCGTCCCGGGTTCCCAGTCCATTTCTGAAGCCAAATTGTGTTTCATCCTGGTCTTCTTCACATTTATCTCTGATTCTACTGTGGATGATACGTAGAAAGATTTTCAAGGTGTGGCTCATAAGGCCACACATAATATCAACCATATTTATAAATTTTGACAATCAATAAAAAAATATGGCACCAATAAACCATTGCTGTCGTCCTTATTTTTATTTATACAGGGAGCTTAACTTATTACGATTTTTATAGAACATTGGTTATAACTCTATAAATACCGTATATAACATAACAAACCTTTATATTTTTGTGATGGGGAAGTTAAGAAGATTTCGAATATAAAATAAAATATGGGGTGTTCCATTTAAAAAAACAAAAGTTTGATCTGCCACTATGTTATCGAACACCCTGTAACATTCTAAATAATTTTGTAATTTGAAGCCCAAAGTTAGCTACAATTTTTGTTATTAGCTTTTATTGCTATCTATTACGATAGCGGATCTACTAAACTTTTTCACACTAATAAATCAACCTGATTTTTTGTTTACCTGTACAGGTGTGCTGCTCAGTAATGAACGCAACCTGTATCAGCATCCAGATGGCCGGTACAATGTTCGAGGAAGCATAGGGAACAATATATGAAAGAATCAGCCGTCTTTGTAACTTTGTGCAGTGCATATAATTTTACTACCCGGTTTAAAAAATATAATGATTTACTTGTGTTTTTATTCACAAGTAATAAATATTTTTTCTAATATTTTAAATTAATAACTTCTCTGATATCTTCCGTCTGAAGGATGCAGTATTTTTAAAAGCTTGGTTTATTTAAACCAAAAGAAAATACAACTTCGAGCCAGTATGCTAGATTACTAAAAAATTTAATATTTCAGCACAAAAAATTTAATATTTTGAATAGTTTACACGATAATTTTGATACATAGGTAACACAGATTTAACAAAATGTTTATCTGATTACCTATATGCAAAATATAAATATTGTTTTAGTTAGTTTATACACTGCTAGTTACTTAATACAAATATGTACAAAAAATGTACAAAGTAAAAGATAGTAACATTAGTCATCCTTAGTGTTATAAGATTAGTGAAACAAACAGCAATATATCTTAAATTACAATGGAAGGTTGCACAACTGAACTATGTCTCAGATAAATGTGTTTCATTATGTTAGATGTGGAATGTGGATACTGTCGAAAGTAATTGACACTAAATGCTGTACGATCAGTATTTCATGGATTTCTAAAATATGGTTAGCCAAAAACCAAAGAAATTCAAAATAAACAACTATCTAAAACGAGAGCAGGAGGGTATCCAGCTTTTCAATACTTAAAGGATACTTAAAGCTCGTACGGGAAACGGCCGGGTGTGAACCCTGCCTGGTAATATGACGACTATCACTGGGGGAGCGAAATGACAGTAATTGGGAATCTTTTCTTATAAAAATTATTTAGCTGCTGTTGCCTGTAAACCGCAATTACGTTTACTAACTCATTTGAACCACACCTATAATACAGTCCTAATAACTCTATCCTAACTAAAATTATTATTTTAATAATTTCGCATGTGTACAGCTGGTTCCTAAAAAATCTGATACGACTTTTAGTAAGATTTGATCATTTTGAGCAGTGTATTTGATTGGTCTGACATTGTATTATATTTTATTGACGTATAAAGTACGCCACGCGTGTACTTATGTTATAACTTGATGCGCGGGTAATTAAAGGTTAAGATAATTCCGAAAAAAGGTCGAAATTGCAAAGAAATTATTTTCGCAATAACTATTATAAAAATTGGTGTACAACTTTGAATTTTTTGTCAAATGAGGGTTCTTTGGTACTTATTATGTGATACAAATTTCAAAGCGATTTATTCAATTGTTTGAATTTTTTTCAAATTTTTTTCCCAGAGAGCTTTTTTGCAATAACATAAGTCAGAAAAAAATAATGTTAGAAGCATTCTACATTGGTTTAAAAAAAGTGAATAAAAATGCGTTTATTAGTAGTAAATAATTATAAAAAATTATCGTCAATCTTTCCTTAAAAATTTTTGAATAACTTTTTTCAAAAAACTCCTTTTTTTACCGTGTTTTAGGTGCACATCTACCAAGTAATGTTATGTATATAATAATTTATAAAAAATTGTAATAAAAATAAATAATTTCGTATTTTTTATGGGAAATAAGCCACAATTTTACTAAAAAATGAATTTATTAACGTTTTGAAGTCCAAATCGGGTTTCGTTGTCAAAATACAAAATACTATTGACATATTAATATTAATAGTATTTTGTATTTTGACAACGAAACCCGATTTGGACTTCGAAACGTTAATAAATTCATTTGTTAGTAAAATTGTGGCTTATTTCCTATAAAAAATACGTAATTATAAAAATGCCACAAGGAAATAGCTTCAGAACAACAATAAATAATTTATTAAAAATATATTCAAGACCCACTTTTTTATTCTTCTTTTAACTTTGGGATTGTACATATGTACATTCAGCGTCCTCACAATCATGTGCTATCTGGTCATCTATAAAGCATAATTTTGTACATCGTTTTATTATTGAGAGGTATATTCATATATTGTGGATATACCCGAAGCTGTATTAAATAAAGCAGCTGCCGTTTGTGAGTTACTGAAAAGTATTAAAATTTTAGGTAAAAAATTTATTACTTAGGGCATGTTCTTAGAGGAACCGGCACAGAATCATTCAGCTTATCATAAAAGGTTGAAACGAATAAAGTCTATATACTACCCCAACTGATTAAAATACCATCCGCAAATAATACTCCAATCAACTAAGATAGTTATCGCACACCCTAGCTTAGCTCAGTCTCTGTCAAGGTGTGTGTTCGTCTTGTCCTAATCTTAGATATGAACTCTGAAAAGTCAGAATGGAAGCAAACAAAACAATATTTTAACCAATCATGTTTATTGTTCAATAAAGATATAATAAAAATGTTACTTATCAAATGCATTAACAAATATATTCAAATTCTTGCCAAAAACTAACAATTCTTGGATTATACTTATGTATGGCTTATAATATAAATAAATAAATCAGGCCATGGAGAGGGGTGTTTACATTGTTAAATGGCATGCACCCTACCCTCCGTGCTATGGCATGCTGGACGAGCCATACAGCCTGTAGTCAACACCCCGAATTATGAGCGGGAACAAAAAGTGTATTAATGCTCATACGCCTATGAAACGCACCTGGCGGATCATAAGGGCCTTCACATTTTACTCTTTTTCAACTAGTCTTGAGTGAAATGTCTTTAATCTTTCCTATCGGCCTCTCTTGGTTACCACTTCTTCTTTCGACCCCGAATGGCTATTAGGTTTCCGAGGGCAGACGGGTCACTATATTTCTTTCTACAACCTACCTGCTCTTCACCGAATGATTGCCGGTATAAGCAATCACCCACTTACTGACCAACGGCTTCGGGCGGATAAGTTGGTAAGTGGCAGGGCACTCTTTTGTCCTGAGACTGAGAAATCGGTCTCGAAGGCGGATGAACCCTACAGAATGGTCAACGGTATAAGAATGCAGAAGGCAACGGGAAACCACTGCATTAAAGACTCATGGAGTATCCCTAGAAATCGTCATGGCTTACAGAAATGACAATCAACAACCTACTAATCATGGTTCTCGGATGCCAAGATTCGGCAGGGGAAGAAACAACAGCAACGACAGGGCTTCCCAGGCCGTTAGTCAGCGAAATCCCTGTTCCCTAAATATATACAAATACACCTACAAAATCGCTACATGGAATGTAAGAAGTATGTATGAACCTGGAAAACTGAGGAATATACAGCAAGAGATGATGCGACTAGATATCGATATATTAGGAATAAGCGATACAAGATGGGTCAGTTCTGGTGAACTCAATACAGACAATGGGCGAATCTATTACTCTGGAAGCAGCGACACCCAACACAGATATGGAGTTGCTATGATCTTCAGTGAAAAAGTAACGAGATCAGTAACAGGCTTCGTTCCGGTGTCCGAAAGAATTATAATGTTGCAGTTATTGACAGCTCATGGAAAAATGAACCTAATTCAGATTTATGCGCCAACTACTGACAAAAATAAAGAAGAAATAGAGAATCTTTATAGCGAACTTCAAAAAATATTACAGGTCACAGCATCTAGAGACATAACAGTGATCATGGGTGATTTCAATGCAAAAATTGGCGAAGGAAAATGCTACCCTAATGTATGGCCATATGGACTTGGCGAACGAAATGCCAGAGGGGATCGCCTAATAGAATTTTGCCAGGAACATAATGTTGTAGTCGCAAATACATTCTTTAAATTACCTAAGCGACGCCTTTATACATGGAAATCGCCAGCTGACAAAGACAACAAAATCGTCAGAAATCAAATTGACTACATCCTAATAAAGCACAGATATCGAAACTCAATTCAGGCAGTAAAGGCATATCAAGGAGCGGACGTATCTTCTGATCACAGTCTTCTTATTGCTAGATTTCAACTTCAACTAAAAAAGACGCAAAAAAGCCGCAACAACAATAAACTTAACATACAGAAACTTAAGTCAGAAGAAACAAAAGAAAATTTGAAACGTGAAATCAACACAAATCTAGATAGGAACCCAAGAAATAATTGCAACGTAGAACAGCAGTGACAGTTCTTCAAAACCTCTATATTAGAGCCAAGTAAGAAAGTACTTACAACAACCAAATGTAAGAAAGAAGAATGGATGACGGAGGAAATTCTAGAGTTGATGAATGAAAGAAGAAAAAACAAAACAATTAATAAGACTCGCTATAAACAGCTTCAAAACCAAATAAGAAGAAAAATTAGTTAGGCTAAAGAAACCTACTTCTCTGAAAAATGTAAAGAAATAGAAGAACTTCAAAAGAGATATGACAACTTCAACCTACATAAAAAAGTCAAAGAACTAGCCGGAATAGGAAATAGAAAAACCTCAAATATATTGCTCGACAAAAACGGAAATATTATAATGGAGACAGAACGAAAACTACGACGATGGAAAGAGTACATCGAGGAACTATTTCATGACCAGAGAAAAGTTAGTACATCCGTAGATAGCCAAACCGGAGATGTAGACCAAGAGATGACTAGATCAGAGGTTAGTTAGGCAATAAACTCTATGGAAACCAATAAATCTGCTGGTCCAGATGAATTACCTAGCGAGCTGATAAAGTTGGTCAACGAGGAAAACCTGGACATAATAGTAGAACTGTTCAACGCTATCTATACTACGGGAATCATCCCTAGAGAAATGTTGACATCAGAATTTGTGTGTTTGCCAAAAAAAGTGAATGCCAAAGAATGCAGTGACTACCGAACCATAAGCTTAATGTCACATACCTTGAAAATTCTGCTGAAAATTATCCACGCCAGAATACACTCTAAACTGGAGCTGGATATTAGTGACACTCAATATGGGTTCCGCAATGGAATGGGCACCAGAGAGGCATTATTCTCCTTCAACGTGCTGACACAGAGATGTTTGGATGTTAACCGTTCTCTTTACGTCTGTTTTATAGACTACAATAAAGCGTTTGATAAAGTAAAACATGACCGACTCATGGAAATTCTAAAAACTAAAAACCTAGATGAAAGAGATTTAAGACTAATAACACATCTCTATTACAATCAGCGAGCAATAGTAAGAATTGAAACAGAAACATCTGAAGAAATGGAAATAAAGAGAGGAGTCAGGCAGGCTGCATACTATCACCTCTATTATTTAACGCTTATTCTGAAGAGGTAATGCGAGAAACTCTGGAAGATGAAACAGTCGGCATAAGAGTAAATGGAGTCTTAGTTAACAACATCAGATATGCAGATAATACAGTAATAATAGCCGATATTTTACAAGACCTGCAAATACTCATGAGTAAAATAGTAAGGTGTAGAAGGGAGTACGGACTCTCTCAATATCAAAAAGACAAAGGTTATGAAAATTAATAAAAACAACCATAATACTAACGAAATCTTGATAGTAGAGGGCCAGCAGATCGAAAGAGTAAAAAAGTACACTTACCTAGGGACACTTATAACCGAAAATAATGACTACACTGCAGAAATCAAAGTCAGAATCGAGAAAGCACGTTCTAATTTTATGAAAATGATAAACGTCCTATTTAGCAAAGATTTAACATTAGCTCTTAAAGTACGCCTAACAAAATGTTACGTATATAGTGTACTATACTATGGACTGGAATCATGGACGTTAAATGTAGAGACAATGAGACGACTTAACGCCTTTGAAATGTGGACGTATAGAAGAATTATGAGGGTTTCCTGGGTAGATAGAGTTACGAACAATGAAGTACTGAGAAGAATAGGTAAAGAGAAGGAAGTTGAACTTACAATTAAAGAAAGGAAACTACAGTACCTCGGACATGTAATGCGGGGCGAGAAGTATGGCATCCTGCGACTCATAATACAGGGAAAGATAGATGGCCGAAGAAGCATCGGCAGAAGACGAATTTCATGGTTGAAGAACCTGAGAGAATGGTTTGGATGCAGCTCAAAACAACTATTTAGAGCTATTGCTTCAAAAATTAAAATAGCTATGATGATTGCCAACCTCCGTAGCGGAGATGGCACCTGAAGAGGAAGATGGCTTATAATACTGGTTGGATGGTAACTTCTTGATGTCGAATGGTACAGCTGTCGACTTGTTGTAGGCCTGGGCAGATGTTGTGGCCCTAGGCCCCTGCAACTGGAAATGGTAGTCGTTGCAGTCTAGATGGCATGGTATTCATTGCGTCAGCCTTGTAGTGGTACATCGCCGACGATTGGCTTTATGTGGAGGCTCCCAAAGGGAGAAAGATTTGATTCCTTTCCAAAGACTAGAATATAAGACACATATCAAACATCAAGAAGTAGGGAAACCAAAGTGTGCCAAGTCTGCCCTTCTTTTAAGGAATAATCGAAAGAGTAGCAGATGACAAGAATAAATTAAATTAATTTATTGATAGTTAAACTATCTAATTACTAAAAGCATATCAATAGCTGAAATGAAATAAGAAACATGTGCTTTTCGACATCGAAAGTTAGGTATAGGAAAAAGTGACTATAAAAAATTAGTACAGGCCTAGAACAAAAACTCACCCCAAGAGAATATCAAAGTCTGAAAATAAATAATAGCTATTTTTGAAGCTTCTTTGGCTTTTATACCGAAATTAATTTTCCACCACCATTTTGAGAATTGAGAGAGGAAGTGTCACTGTCGTGACAGTGCAACGTAGGAATTGGCAGGCATGGTGACTTAGATGAAAAGAGAGTTGCCTATATAACGGGCGGCAAACAAGTTTTTAAAGGAAAACAAGTTAAAACGAATACAGAAAATAATGATTAATGAAATACTAAAGGAAATAAAGTAAAATAATTATTTAAAAATAAAATAGCAAAGATGTGACGTTTGTAACGTTACAAGGCAAAATCGAGGGTAACATGGGAATTGGAAGGAGGCAGATACCTATCATGGTTCAAGAACATTCGCGATTGGACAGGAATACGAAGTGCAGAATAAAAATTCCTATTGGCTGAAAATCATGAACAACTCGAAAATGTAATTGCCAACGTTGGCGTTGGGAGATCCAATATCGCACCGAAAGAAGAAGAATATATCTATACTTTTAAAGGAGTATTTTTATATAGAATATATTGGTATGGCTATTTATACCATGTAAACTATATTGTGACTACTAAAATTTACAAAACTATCAATCACTTCTATAAACTTCTGTCTAAAATAGAATTGGCGGACTGATATAAATGTGATGTCAAAAACTCATGCGTCACGTATATATTATATTCCTTTTAGATATGAATTGTTTATCTACATGTTTAATATCTCTGTCCTGGTATGATATCGCCGGCTCAGTGTGTGTGAATATTAAGTGCAAAGTAAGGCCGTTATAACAAATTGGTCTACTGCTACTGCACCGTACTTCACTGCACTTGTATGCGGAATTGTAGTATGGCGTCCGCGATAACGTAAGAGTTTTTCTTTTATTGAAAATTTTAGTATCAATAAATGCGATTTTCGGACTTTATGATAGTTTTATTAATAACAGGTGGGCATAAAATAAAATTATGCTTAAATAAAACTCTCTTTACGATTTTGTCATTTTATTGAGGCTCTTTTTATGGACGTTAAAGCATGAATATAATAAAAGTTTTTTCGCACGGCATATATACACGTATACCTATATACGAATTAAAATAAGATGTAAATGGTGTATTTAATTTTTCAATGATACTGAACTACTAAAACGAACAGAAACTTTATCGGGGCAGGAATCCTAGACGGTTAATGATAAAAGTAATGGGAAAAACAAGATTATATTAAAAACAAAATGGCTGATTCCAATAGTAAAAAAAACTATAGACACCTTTGAGTCAGATATTTTAGAGAATTCAGTCCAAAAATGTCTCCTTCTTGATGTGCCTATCCATGACGAATGTTGGCGATCATCATGGCAATCTTCACCATATCTGCAGCAGCGCGGAAAAGCTGCACAGATGTTGTGTTGAACCAGGTTCTGAGGTTCTTTAACCAAGATGTTCTTCTTTTTCCTGGACCTCGCTTTCCAAATATTTTTCCTTGCAGGATGGCTTGTAGGAGGGCATATTTGGATTCATTTCGCATAATGTGTCCAAAGTATTCCAACTTTCGAGATCTGATGTTGTTTAGTACCTACCTCTCGGTTCTTCCCCATTTTTCTAAGGACCTCTCATTTGTGATCCGATCAGTTCGTGGGATTTTAAGAATGCTCCGATATAGCCTCATCCAAATGCTTCAAATTTTTGGCACATATCTTCGTTCAAGGTCCATAATTCAACACCACAAAAAAGAGAGCGAAGACGAAGCATCTTAGCATTCTTACTTTTATACAAAGGGAAAGTTTGTGGCTCTTGAAAAGGGCCCCCATATGGTTGAAGGTTGATCTAGCTTTTCTGATGCGCGCTCTATCTCTTGGTTGTAGGTCCATTCTTCATTTATTATGGTGCCGAGGTAATTGCAGTGCCACACTCTTTCTACGGGGGTTTGGTTGATGTAGAGTTGACCTTCTGTTATCTGTTTCTTGCTCATGATTATAAGCTTTGTCTTTTTTACGTTTATATTGAGTCCATATTGTTGACTGTAATACGTGATTTTGTTTATGAGGACTTGTTGGTGTTTTCGGATGTCCACAAATATTATGGTGTCATCTGCATACCTGATGTTATTTAGCCGGTACCCTTTTAGTAGAATACCTTTTACAGTTTCGTGCAAAGATTCGATAAATATTCATTCAGAGTAAAGATTGAAAATTGACTCTAAAATAAAACTGACTCTACAACTGACACGATTATTGGTTAAAAAATATTCGTGAATGGACTCAGATATCCAATGCAAGACAATTATTCCTTATTGCAGAAGATCGGGAAGCCTTCCCAACGGTGACCGCAAAAGTCATAGACTAAGAGCCGCTATAGCTGAAAATTCCTAATCATTTTAGGCACGACGGGACCCTATAACTTAAATAGTAGAACCTAAAAGAAAACGTTTGAACACTGTGCCGTCACTTTTCAGTGGCACATGCGTCTACAGTGGCGCATCAAACTTTCCACTTATGGACGGGACACATAAATTAAAAAATACCCTCCCGAATTACCAGAATTTAATTTTTTTCATTTTTTTAAGTTTTATGTGATTAAGACATAAGATTCATCGTAATTTTAACCCACCACCCCCTTCTCCCTGCCCCCACCATCAAAAACTTTATTTTTCGATTTTATTTTTTTTTTGGTGGGATGCAATCAATTTTAAAATTTCAAAAAATTTACACGCATAGGTAAGGGTTTTATAAAACACGTCTATTTTTTATAGACCTGTAAGTTGAGTGTACATAACCTCAAAAAAATTTAAAATTTTTTTTTTTTGGAAAAAAAAGGTTATAATTTTTTTTTGGGGATAGCTGCAGATCTAAAATTTTTTCTTAGTCTTGTGTATTTTATCAGACACTATATTTCTAATTTTTTTCAGATTTTTCTGTAACGTTGGTCACCTTCAAAAATCCAAAAAACTGTTTTTTAAGGGGGTTTTGGGGGGTTTGAACGTGTTTTTCTGATTTTTAAATATTCTAAAGAACTCAGTTACTTCAAGTTACATATAACCTATAAAAACAAAGTTGATTTGATATATTATGAAGTCTATAAAATAGGGAAAATCCCCCAAAACCCCCCAAAAAACAGTTTTTCGGATTTTTGAAGGTGGGGAGACTTACGGAAAAATCTGAAAAAAATTTAAAATATAGTGTTTGATAAAACGCACAAGATTAAGAAAAAATTAGACCGGCAGCTATTCCTCAAAAAAAGTTACACGCTTTTTTGAAAAAAAAAAAATTTCTTTTAATTTTTTGAGGTTATGTACACTCTACCTATGGGTCTATAAAAAATAGGCATGTTAAAATTTTAAAATTGATTGCATCCCACAAAAAAAAGAACCAAAAATGAAGTTTTTGATGGTGGGGGCAGGGGGAAGGGGGTGGTAGGTTAAAATTACGATGAATCCTATGTGTTAATCACATAGAACTTAAAAAAATAAAAAAAATTTAATTCTGTTAGCAAGTTTTGTTAACTTTTAATTTATTTATCCCGTCCATAAGTGGAAAGTTTGATGCGCCACTGTCGACGCATGTGCCACTGAAAAGTGACGGCACAGTGTTCAAACGTTTTCTTTTAGGTTCTACTATTTAAGTTATAGGGTCCCATCGTGCCTAAAATGATTAAGAAATTTCACCTATAGCGGCTCTTAGTCTATCAGATAATTGGTGGCTTCAGTGCGAGAACGATTCAATGAGCAATTAATTTCACGCTTCGGAGCAGTGAATGGGCCGCTTATCTCCTGTGACATCACACCTCTAGACTGTGGTGTGATGACCTCTAGACTTTTTCATTTTGAAGAAATTGAAGAAAAATCTTCTGCGTAAAAGGTATATTTATTTAAAACCCACAAAAAATGGCTTCTTCTTCTTCACGTGCCATATCAGAATTATCCGACTTTGGCGATCACCATTGCGAAGGCTTTTCGATCTTCTGCAATATGGAATAGTTGTCCTGCATTTGATATCTGAGTCCATTCACGAATGTTTTTTAACCAAGAAACTTGTTTTCTTCCTACACCTCTACGGCCCTCTATTTTGCCTTTCAGAGCTTAAAAAATGGCTACAAATACAAAACAGGACGTCTTCGCTCTAAAGAAAGCATTATCAGTGTTCTTTGCAAGCTCTACATGCTAAGTCACCAAAAATACTTGGGTTAAAACCCTTAAAATGTCGACTAAAAGTCTTACATTAAAATGTTATATACTAAATCCTGACGACGGATGAAATTAATAAGGATACCCTAAGGCAGGGGTCACCAATTAGTTTCCCTGAGGGTCCGTTTCGAAAACCTATGACACTTCCGGGGTCCGGATTTATGCTGCCTGTGTCTGACTGTTCTGATTCGGTTTCTTTGTAGATTCTTGTTAAAAAATATCCCCTATAAACAAATCAGAAGGATGTCGGGCGAAATTTTTAGGTAGAAATTGTTTAATATTTAAAAAAAAATTCAAATCATCACCTTTTTTGTCCGCGAAAATATTTTGAAAATAATTGATGGATTCGACCGTTACTTGATGGAAGTTGATTTTATCTAACAATAAAACACTGAAAACGTTTGTTTTTTATCCATCCATCCAATGGCACTACAGCCCAAATCGAGCCTTGGCCTCCTTCAATAAGCTTCTCCAATCATTTCGATTTACCGCTGTTCTTTTCCATGAACGCGTTCCCAGAAAGTTCCTGGCATCCTCATCGACTTCGTCTTCCGATCTCTTTTTAGGTCTTCCAACAGGTCTTCTTCCCTGCATTCTTGCATTCAGCAATTTTCTGGGGATTCTACTCTCATGCATGCGGACCACGTGCCCTGCCCACCGTAATCTCTGCAGTTTAGTGTGTTGTGCTAGAGTTGGTTCACTATATTGCTCGTATATTTCTCTATTATACCTAATTCGCCAGTTGTTATTTTCACTTATTGGGCCCAGTATCCTACGTAATACTTTTCTTTCAAACACATCTAATGCATTGGCAGATTTTTGTGTCACCACCCATGTTTCGCAGCCATAACTTACTATGGGCCTGATTATTGTTTTATATACCCGGAGTTTTGTTTTCCGGTGTACGTCTCGCGATTTGAATATGTGACCCATCGCAAAATAGGCTTTATTTGCCAGCACAAGCCTTCTATTTATTTCCGGTTCTTCTTCATTGCTTGCAACCAGATCCATTCCTAGGTACGTGAATCTATTCACATGTTCTATATCGTCAATAAAGTGTTGTTGCGCCGGTCTATTTGATCTGGTTTGTATGAGTAGTTTTGTTTTATTTGTGTTTATTGCTAGCCCTACTGCTTCTGCACTCTGTTTCAACTCAACGTAGGTTTCTTCCGCTGCATTCATTGTTCTTCTCATTATGTTTATATCATCCGCGTATGCTGCTAATTGGGTAGATTTGTTTGTAAGTATGTTATTTCCGCTTACCGTCAACCGTCTAATTACATATTCAAGAACAAGATTAAAAAGCGTTGGAGCCAGTCCGTCGCCTTGTTTCAGTCCTTGCGTTATCGTAAACGCATCAGTTATCTGTCCTTGAATACATACTTGTGCTTCTGTTTCTGTCATTGTCATTTGCACTAGTCGTATTAATTTTGATGGTATGCCAAATTCTTCCAATATATTAGGTAGAATTGTTCTATCTATTGAATCATAGGCTTGTTTAAAATCTACAAAGAGATTGTAAACGTCCATGTCATATTCCCATGCTTTGGCTAGTATTTGTTTAACTGTAAATAGTTGGTCAATGGTAGATCTATTTTGCCTAAACCCTGCTTGATATTCCCCGATGATTTTTCCGTGAGAGGTTGAAGTCTTCGATTGAGGATGTTTGTGAATATTTTGTATCCCGAACAAAGTAAAGAGATGCCTCTATAATTCTGACACAACAGTTTGTCTCCTTTTTTATGAATAGGGCAGATTATACTTTTCTTCCATTGTTGGGGGATTTTTTCTTGTATCCATATCTCTCGTATTAGCTGATACATCTGTTGTGTCAAATTCCTTTGTTTTTATACTTCCACAAAATTTATTACAACTATGTGACTACAGCTGTTTCGGCACTCAAATCACCTGAGAAAGGCACTCTGCCGAAACAGCTGTAGTCACATAGTTGTAATAAATTTTGTGGAAGTATAGAAAACAAACGTTTTCAGTGTTTTATTGTTAGATTTTGAAAATAGTTTTTAGCATTTTTAAGTCACTTAAATAAAAAAGATCTGTCGCTTTATTAAAACTTAAAGCATCGCAAATGCATATTTTCGCATTTTTCAGGTTTTAAATCGCTTATAACTCGAAAACTATCAACTTTTCAGAAATATGACAAGAGACCTTTATTGTTTATAATTACTAAAGAAACCTGAAAATACATTTTTAGAGGCAAAAAAAGTAATTTTGAATTTGCTTAAAAAATTGTTTCACCCGGCACCCTTCTGATATGTTTCAAGGGGGCATTTTTGAACAGGAATCCGCAAAGAAATCGAGTCAGAAATTTTTTTCATACGAAAGTGGCCTCACATGGACTAATATGGAAAGGAAAACTAATAATATCTGATTCTTTTTTGGTTACTGTATACTTTTCTGTAAGTTTTCCTGGTACAATAAATAAAATATATATTCCTTGTGTACTGTTTTGATGTTATTATCAGTATATTTTGAAAACAGCAGTATTGTAAATAATTGTTACTGAGAATATTTTAAAAATTACTAATTTGTATTTTGAATGCTCATGAAGTTTTTATATATCTTCAAATTTGTAGAAAGGAAACTGAGGAATTTAAAATAAATAATCATAGTACAAAATGCTAATTAACATGTTATCTTTTCTACATTAGTTTCAATGCAAGATGCTTGTTGCAAACTTATTAAATCTAAAAATTATTTTAATTAAATGCATATCTGAAAAGTACTCCTACTTAACATATAGTAGAGAGAAAATGAATATAAAAAATGCACATGACAATTTTATATTACAGCTTACTTAATTTCAAAATTAATGATTAGTAAATATAACAATAAGGGGAAAACTCTTAAGAAAATCAAATTATCAGAGAGAAAAATGACATTTTTTATGTACAACCTGTCTGAAGTTTGGAGTGAGCTTAGTGCAACTGAGTGTCATTAGGGAGTTGATATATTCCTCTGTTAAGTGAGATCTCTACCGATTTTTAATAAAGTTCATTCTTGATAAAGCGGCTTCGCACACATAAGTTGAGCCAAACATAGTACCTACACAATTTCATGTCCAAACATTTTCAAAATTGCCAAACACTAGGTATATTCTGAATTTATTGACGGTCCGCACATAACAAGCTCACGGTCCGCATGCGGACCGCGGTCCGCTAATTGGTGACCCCCTCCCTAAGGCATTATATGACTTTCCACGAAGCACGTGGCTTGTTGAGTGGAATTCTCTGTATTCACATAGAGAAAGGTGAAAACCAAAGTTGGCTTTCACCTTTCGTGAAGAAGAATTCGACTCAACAACCCACGTGCTTCGTGGAAAGTCATATAATGCCTTAGAATATCTTTATTAATTTCATTCATCGTCAGGATTTAGTATATAACATTGTAATGTAACACTTTTAGTCGACATTTTAAGGGTTACCCATGTATTTTTGGTGTCTTAGCATGTAGAACTTGCAAAGAACACTGATGATGCTCTCTTTAGAGCGAAAACGTTCTGTTTTGTCGAGAGATGTCGCTGTATTGCGTCTCAAAAGGCGGGTTCATCGCATCGCGATGGTTTGCTTTAAAAGAGGCAGAATGTTTGTATTCCCTTCAGAGTTGTGACTGCATAATCTTCACTGATGATGCATAAGGATGCTGAAATAGTTACTATATGGAGATGGTAGTCCAACTCTGAATCGAATATAAACAAAACCTGCCTTGAACCCCTTTTTTATCTTTTTCATTTTTACTCAATTTGTGAGTATTTAGAAACTGTCTTTCGGTCCTTTTCCTAGACGAAGAGAAGGTAAATGCGTGGCCTAAGTGTCCTCTATTTGCTTTCTCCTATTTCGTCGTCTCTATGTGATTATATATTGTAAAATCCGGAGATATGGGATGCAGCCAGAAAGCAGTTTATTAACGAAAAGTCTTGGATTTAAAATATTGTTTATTATATTTTTATTTCAATTATTCTAATTGTTTAAAAAGTAGTAAACTTTGTATCTAGGGCTTTTCGTTTTCCTCGTAATACGAGAGATGTCGCTGTATTGCGTCTCAAAAGGCGGGTTCATCGCATCGCGATGGTTTGCTTTAAAAGAGGCAGAATGTTTGTATTCCCTTCAGAGTTGTGACTGCATAATCTTCACTGATGATGCATAAGGATGCTGAAATAGTTACTATATGGAGATGGTAGTCCAACTCTGAATCGAATATAAACAAAACCTGCCTTGAACCCCTTTTTTATCTCGTTCTGTTTTGTATTTGTAGCCCTTTTTGGGGTTTTAAAAAACCCCATAAAACACATAAAAACCTGCATAAAGACAGCAGCCCTAGAAGCTCTTGGAGAAAAAGACCAAAAATACACCCATCAAAATACAAAATTAAACGAAGACACACTAAAATGCATAAAAGAGAAAAAGGAACTCATATAAAATACCTGAACACAAAAAACTATGAGGACTTGGGAAAAAATAAAGAAGTAAAAAGAAAAGTAGCAAAAGACAAAAATTAAAGATGGGAAAAACATGCACAGAAATAGAACAACACATAGGAGGCACGAGAAATTCAGAGTCATGGCGTATCTTAAAGTCACACCAAAGAAATAAGACAGAGAAGGTCAAGATCGGTCAAATCAAAGAAAACGAGTGGCAAGAATACTATAAAAAATTGCTAACCGAAAGTCGCCCCCAATTCAAAGAAGTAGAAAGAGACGGAATAGAACTCTATACACATGACGACATCGAATTAAGCCTAGCTGAGGTAAAAAGAACGATCAAAACACTAAAGAACAAAAAAGCAGAAGGCCCCGGCGGAATACCAAATGAATTGATAAAGAGCGGATCGGAAAAACTATTCCGCATGATACACAAAATGTTGAGAGAGCACTGAATGGAGAAGACTTACCGGCCGAATGGACTCAAGCATATAATATGACATCAATATACAGGGTGTCCCGAAAAGAATGGTCATAAATTATACCACACATTCTGGGGTCAAAAATAGTTCGATTGAACCTAACTTACCTTAGTACAAATGTGCTCACAAAAAAAGTTACAGCCCTTTGAAGTTACAAAATGAAAATCGATTTTTTTCAATATGTCGAAAACTATTAGAGAGTTTTTATTGAAAATGGACATGTATAATTTTTATGTCAGGAGCATCTTAAAACAAAATTATAGTGAAATTTGTCCACCCCATAAAAAATTTATGGGGATTTTGTTCCCTTAAACCCCCCCAAACTTTTGTGTACGTTCCAATTAATTCATTATTGTGGTACCATTAGTTAAACACAACGTTTTTAAAACTATTTTGCCTCTTTTATATTTTTTCGATAAACCAGTTTTTATTGAGATGCGGCTTCTTTTTCAATATATTTACGTAAAAATTTTATGGGGGTTTTGTTCCTTTAAACCCCCCTAATGTTTGTGTCCGTTCCAATTAAACTATTATTGTGGTACCATTAGTTAAACACAGTGTTTTTAAAACTTTTGCCTCTTAGTCTTTTGTTCATAAGTCACCTTTTATCGAGATGTAGCTTCTTTTTCAAAATATACCTAAAAATGTAAATTATAAATAAATTTTCAGATTATTAACAGGTAACCGTACTTAACCAGGGTCTAGGACATTTCGGCGTCGCCGTTTCGGCGTGGCCATTTCGGCGTGGCCGTTTGGGCGTAGAGCCGTTTCGGCGTAGGCCGTTTCGGCGTCGGCCATTTCGGCGTCAGAGATTTTATTTTAGTTGACTAAATACCTACATTGGAGTCTATTAGTAAGACATTAGATTATACCTACGTTACTTTTTTAGAAATTTAAGAGGCTCTTGATTTATATCTATACCACACTAAAAAAATATATTAAATGTTATTTTTTCCAACTTTTGTAAATGTAAGCTATTTAATTGCACATAATTAATTAAAAAATTAATATATTATATAGGGGAAGGGTGGGCAAGTTGACATAGCCGGGCAAGACGACACACTGCCCCCACTACGAAAACTAGTCCATTATTCGTTCAGACCGTACGCTCATTAGAATCTACTCCTTCACAGTAATCGTTTGATAGTCTTTGGGTGCGGATGCTCCGTACGTTTAAAAAAATATTTACGTTTTTGTGTCATTGTTGTATCTTGGTCCAATGTAAGTACCATATGTTTCGTTATATATTTATGCCATCGTAGCATTTCTTGTCGTGATTTATTTTGGAGATAAAAAGGGCGTTCCTAATCTTTACCTTAGGATATTGTAACTGCTCTTAGGGTTATATTTTATCCGACCATGCTTTCATGTTATGATCACCGAGCTAGCGGGCAAGTTGAAATATAGCTGTGTCATCTTGCCCTCTAAAGGACGGATCTATGAAATATTTCTGGGGGAGGGTAAAAAAACTCTGGGCCCAACTTTTATCCAAAACTCCTTTAAAATAAAATGCTCAACTAATGTTTTGGGCACTTGCTATTAATATAGAAGTAAAAACATGGGTACCTATATATTTTTTAGTATATTTTTAAGCTCTTACCTATAGTATTTATATCCAGTTTTTTCCATTCATTTAAATTATGGTGGGACCTGTCTGGGGGAATAATTATCCCCATTGCTCCTCCCCCGTCCCACCATAGATCCGCCCTTGGCCTTTATGACCTAAAATTTGCAACTGCTGTTTTTATTTACAGATGGTTTCTAATTATAAAAGAAAAACCAATAGAGGGACATGGAATGAGAAGAACATGGAGCGAGCGTTGCAGGCTGTAGCGGTAAAGCGCATGGGTTGGTTAAAGGCTAGCAGGCATTACCAAGTGCCCCAGGCAACACTTCGCCGCCGTGCCATGAATCGAAATAAAATAGCAGTTGGTACAAGAAAGCATCTTGGCAGACATGAAACAACCTTAAATCGAGAACTAGAAGAGGCTCTAGTGGAGCATATGCTAGCACTGGAAGCCAGATTTTTTGGCTTAACGACCGTAGATGTCCGCATTTTGGCATATGAATTTGCAGTGAGAATGAAGTTAAAACATCAATTCAATAACACGAAAAAAATTGCAGGCAAAGGTTGGCTACGCTCTTTTCGACTAAGGCATCCGAATATATCTTTACGTCAGCCAGAGGCAACATCAATGGCACGCGCTGAAAGTTTTAACAAACCACAAGTAAAGACCTTTTTTAAAAATCTACGTAACGTAATAAATAATGAAGACATCGACAAAAGTATTTTTAACATGGACGAGTCAGGGTTGACAACTGTACAAAATACTTCTAAAATGTTTGCGCTAAAAGGAAAGAAACAAGTGGGTGCTATCACCAGCGGGGAAAGGGGAGTACATTCAACTGTAGTAGCGTGCATTAGTTCAGGGGGAACTTATATTCCACCTGCTATAATTTTTCCTCGGAAGAAATTCAATCCAACATTATACGACGGAGCGCCCCTTGGGACTTTATGTTTGTACAATGAATCAGGTTACATGACCGGGGAACTATTTTTAAAGTGGATGGAACACTTTATTAAACATGTTCGACCGAACACCAAAAACAAAGCCCTGCTAATTTTAGACGGGCATGTCAGCCATAAAAATTTAGAAGCATTGGAACTTGCAAAAAACAATTCAGTGGTGCTATTTTGCTTGCCTTCACATTGCACACATCGTCTCCAACCTCTCGATGTGTGCTTTTTCGGGCCACTAAGTAACTACTACGATGCAGCAGCAACTCAATGGTTGAAGGAAAATCCGAGTCGTGTCATCACTCTTTATCAGGTCGCCTCGCTTTTTTCTTCCGCCTACAATAAAACCGCAATACCAACGATAGCTTTAAGCGGATTCAAAGCAACAGGGATCTCACCTTTCAACCCGGATATATTTCCAGAACACATGTATTTGCCCAGCACAGTAACTGACGTACCACTTGAGGCCGATAATGCAAACCCTGAATCCCTTAATCCGGGTGCATGTTTCGCTGCAGCAGAACATTTGAATGAAGAAGACCCGCAGTCATCTACAACAGTAAATACAAAGCCACATGAACGTGTAGAGTCTTCAGCTAATAACGTCACAAACGTTTTGTTGCAAATTTCACCTCTTCCTCAGGGAAATGCAAGAAAGTCCAGAAGAAGAAAGGCCAATAGTTACCAAGATGTTCTTACCACGAGTCCATACCTCCAGAGTCTTCGCGAACAACAGAATATTAAGAAATCGAGAGAGGTAAGAGGGAATAAGCAAAACTCAGTAAAGAAAAATGTGTTTGATGGTACCTTAGAATGTGGAGATAAAGACACTCAAAAAGATTGTCGAGATAAGAGAACCGGAAAATTAAGAAAAAGTGAACGAAGTGCGGCAGTTAAAATCTATGAAAATAAATCAGACTATGAAGAGCCCTTTAATGAGGACGACGACGATGATTGCGCATGCCTCTATTGCAATGAGTTATATAGCCTATCCAAATGTCAAGAAGGCTGGTTACGTTGCCAAATGTGTAAAATGTGGGCTCATGCAGAGTGTGCAGGACTATCAATGAAGGCTAAGAACTTTATTTGCGAATTATGTTTTGATAATTGATCACTTTATGTATAAATCCACGTATATGCCGTCTTGCCCTCTAGGGTAGGGCAAGATGACAATTTGTCTCTTTTTTGTTTTACATTTACAGTTTTAAAATGGAGTTCTGATTTTGTTTTTCACTTGATAAATATTAAAAAAGAATGTTTTGTTTGTATTATGGCGCTTTTTAATTCATGTTACCTTTTACATTTTTCAAAATAAATCGATTTTACCTTCGAGTATGTCGACTTGCCCACCCTTCCCCTATATTATATATTATACAGTACAATTTTCAAAGGAGGAAGACCTAACCCTTCGGTCCAAACCTAACTTTCGGGTATTATTTTACATCTTCTTAAATTAAAATGTCGAAAATTGTTCTCCTGACTCTACATTTTTTGTTAAAGAAAATTTCAGACTATCATACATTAACAACTATTTTTTTTCTCTCTCACTTTGCCAAAGTATCTGTCGCCGAATCAGCCGGCGCCGAATCGGCGGGCGCCGAATCGGCGGGCGCCGAACCGGCAGGCGCCGAAACGCCGACGCCGAATCGCTGGCGCCGAATCGCCGGCGCCGAAACGGGCCATCCCCATGTAGGGTTATAAAAATATACATTCTGCAAATATTTTTGCTTAAAAAAGATATTTTAACAATATTAAAATTCTCCGTCTATATACCATATAATGTATGTCTAATTAAAGTTGAAAAATGTCAGTTATCATCTAATTAGCTCTGGGACAATTAAGAGAACAGCAATTATTATTAATATGCATTAATAAAAAATCCAATATAGGTATTTGCAGAATAAAATATAACAAAATGTTTATAAAAGAAATATATTTAGTTTATTTTTCTACTTGACCATTAATGTTAAAATTGTGTGACCAATGAACTCCAATGTATTTAAATAACTATATTAAAAGATTTTTTTCCAAAAAATTGCCTGACCAATAAACCTCAATGTAGGTATTTAGTCAACTAAAATAAAATTTCTGACGCCGAAATGGCCGACGCCGAAACGGCCTACGCCGAAACGGCCTACGCCGAAACGGCTCTACGCCCAAACGGCCACGCCGAAATGGCCACGCCGAAACGGCGACGCCGAAACGTCCCATTCCGACTTAACCATATACACATATGTGGTGGATTCGACAAATATTCAAAATATCTCGATAAACACTGGCTTATCGAAAAAGTACTAAGAGGCAAAAAAGTTTTAAAAATAATGTGTTTAACTAATAGTGCCACAATAATAATTTAATTGGAACGTACACAAAAGTTTGGGGGGGCTTAAGGGAACAAAACCCCCATAAAATTTGTATGGGGTGCACAAATTTTACTTAATTTTTTTTTAAGATATTGCTGTCGTAAAAATGCCACATGTCAATTTTCAATAAAAAATCTCTAAGAGTTTTCGATATATGAAAAAAAAATCGATTTTCATTTTGTAACTTCAAAGGGCTGTAACTTTTTTGTGTGCACTATTGTATATAGGTAAGTGAGGTGCAATCAACCTATTTTTTATGTCGAAAGCGCTTAGCTAAGGAAATTAAAAAACATTTACACACTTTAATATACTTCTTTCACTTCTTTCATTCATTTCAAGTGTGTACAAAACCTATCAGTCTTTCAACCTATTTTTTACCCCAGGATCTGTGGTATAATTTATGACCAATATTTTCGGGACACCCTGTATAATAATAGTCTCCCGTTTTATACCGCTCACGTGGCTTTGGGAGTATAGCAGGGTAGCCTGCTATATCTAGGGCCTACGGTATACAAGGAAGGTAACAGGGCCAGTGCTACACTTCAACCGCCTATTATTACCCCTGGTTTTACCCAAGGTACTCATTTTATTCAGGCTGAGTCGACCTGGGGCCTATAAACATTTTAAAAATGTCTAGTTGTTCTTGCCGGCGCCGGCGGTAGGATTTGAACTCCGGACCACCGGCATGCTAGCCTAGCACGCTACCACTAGGCTACGCCGGCCCTCAATATATAACAAAGGAAATAGAAAAAACTGCGAAAACTATCGAGGAATCGGCATATAATCATCTATAGGCAGACTGTATGGAAAGACCATAAAGGAAAAATTAGAAATATATATACAGGATAAAATCGGAGAAGACCAGGCAGGATTCACAGCGGGGAAAGCATGCTTGGATCACATCTATACGGTCGAACAACTAATAGAAAAACGCATGGCCAAAAATAGATCCGTCCATCTGGCATTTGTAGACCTTGAGAAGGCGTATGACTCGATACCTAGAACCAAGGCATGGGAAGCAATGGAAGACATCGAAATCCCACGAAGATTAATAAAAGCAGTAAAGGCACTCTACAAAAATAACACAGTAGCTTTCAAAATGGGCAATCGAATATGCAGTCCTTTAGAGACGACAAAGGGACTACTACAGGGCTGCTCCACATCCCCTACCCTATTCAAAATATTCCTGGAAAAGACCCTGAAACCATGGAAAAGAAAGTGCGAAGGAATGGGTATACCAGTAAGGAATGAGTATCTATATACCCTAAGTTTTGCTGACGACCAAATAGTAATCGCACAAGACGAAGATGACCTCAGTTTCATGATGAGGAAACTTGAAGAGGAATATACAAAGAATGGGATAGAAATTAACCTAAAGAAAACTGAATACCTAACAACGGAGAATACAGAAATAAAACAACTGGAAATAGACGAAGGTAAACAAATCAGAGGAACAGATAAGTAAAAGTATTTAGGTTTTATAATATCAAACAAAGGAACAACTAAGGAAGATATAAAAAATAGACTAGGAGAAACAAGAGACTGCATACGAAAATTGAACCCGATACTGTGGGATAAGAACATCAGCATAAAAACAAAAAGAAGAATATATAATACCATGACAAGAGGTATCCTCATTTATGGGTGTGAAAATTGGACAATAAATAAGAAAACCAAAAATAAAATAAGAGCGACAGAGATGGAATTCCTAAGGAGAAGCTGCAGAGTAACATGGAGAGATAGAATAAATAACATAGAGATTAAGAGAAGAATGGGAGTGAACTCAGACATAATAGACTACATCGAACAGAAGAGATTAACCTGGTACGAACATGTCAGAAGAGCAGACCAAAATCGGTGGATAAACCGAATAACAGAGTGGAGTCCGATAGGAAAAAGGAAGAGAGGCAGACCCCGAAGACCCTTCAGAGATGAAGTTGACGAAGCAATGGAGAGAAGAAATCTACAGGAAGGGGACTGGCAAGACAGAAAAAGCTGGAGAGAATGGTTGAGTGAAGGAATATAGTGAAAACTGTGGAAATCCTTAGTATATATATAAAATAAATATACCTTTTACGTAGAATATTTTTCTTCAATTTTTGTAATTAATGGTATACAGCCAGCTACAGTGGCTTCCTTGTGGATTTTTCCTTTTGGGCTACCAAAATTCCAAAGTCTACACGAATAAACTGGCTACGATTGAGGCATTGGTGGCTAATGTTACTCGAGTCATTGGTCAAATACCAATCGAAATGCTCGAACGCGTCATTGAGAATTGGAACTTCAGAATGGACAATCTTAAACTCAGCTATGGTCAACATTTGAAAAAATTATCTTTAGTATCTTTAGGAAGTAATTTTAAAGATTGGTTCTTTTGTATGATAATAAATTCTTTTTTTTGTTCATTGTTTTTTCCTTTTGAAAAAAGTACCTCTAAAGGAATCACCCTTTATATATAATTAATCAGTTTTACTAAAAACTTATGTAAATAAACAGATTTTGTAATAAAAATGTATTGTCATAAACTTCTGCTTACTAAATACTAAAATCTTAGTAAATAAATAAAAAAATTGCCTATAACTTAATGTATTTTTGATCTAATTTTGCACGCATAATGTTATCCAACAAAAGTTCTCATGATAAATCGATGAACCGTGTTTTAATTTAGCAACAGGCCAATAAAAACTAATATTTACAATCGACTTCGTTAATCGTCTAATAAAAACATTACTTTGTTAAATTATTTGCATAATGATTTCAATAGCGAAGTTTATCAGGTAAATTAGACGAGATATTATAAAGTCACGCACTAAGGTCGATTAGTATTATACAATAAGTTAACAATATTAAACATTTTTGTTTAACATGGTTTCGATCTGATATATCGCAGACCCTAAAAGCTAAATTAGAATAAGGTTATTCTAGGCTATTGATTATGTTCAAAATAAGAAAGCTAAAAGGAACTACAACGTTAACGGAATTTTATTGTCTCATATGGTCAATGGAACTATAGATTTGAAAAAACCGCGGAGTGCTACCATTTAAATGGGTGCGTTTTTGAGAAAGGGGTGAATTAGTCCCTAGGCACAGGGTGAATTAGGGTGAGTTCTATTCACTTTTGGTACAAACACTTCTACAGGAAAATTGTTCCAGGTTAAATTTACTATCGAAATATCGTATTTTAAAGTCAAAAGTATTTTTTGTTACAAAAATATATTCAAAAGAATAGGAAGAAAATAACACGAAATAAAGCAATTTTGTTTTTTGCCCCATAACTTTTTTCCACAGGGATATAGGTATAGGCATTGCTTCAGCGAAAAATAATTTCCATCCTTCCTATTTAAAATGACGTTTGGTAGAAGTCTCTATAATTTATAGTTTCCGAAACAGGATTTTTCAAAGTTTGCCGCTCACAGAATTTTTGAGCCATTTTCCCCATTATTTCGCAAACATTGTTCTGTAACTTTTTTCTACGTATTTCTAGGTATATGCAATGGTACATTTAGTAGAAATAGAACTCAATTACCTTTAACATGGTCTGTTGTGTAAAGTCGTACGACTATTTTTAAACAAGTTATGCTTTTTCAAGATTTTATACTTTTAATGATTTTTGATATTTTTTATGATTATTTTTTAAATTTCTTATTATGACTTTTTTTCTTGTATATTTAGGTATATACATTGTGGAATAAAAAAAGCTTATTTTCTTTACTTTAAAATGTTTTATAGCAAATACCTCTAGAACTATTTTTAAACAAGATATCCGTAGGATATCCGAGGATATCCGTAATTTGAGAAAAATTTTAAATATTTTTATTTTTTTCAATTAGAAGAATATAATTGCACATTGTAACATAATTTTTAATTCGAAATACCTTTTCTTTAATAACACTTTTCGATATTGTGAAATATAAAGGTACTTTACTCTTGAGCGAAATTCATATTTTTTAACATACCTCGTACAGTATTGATAAAATTTCATATCTGATGATTACATCTTAGGTTTTAGACTATGCAGAGCATTTTATAAATAATACTTTTTTTCATAAAGTTAATAATAAAAAGTTTTCCATGTGGTTCCAACTTAGTGGGATCTATTGCATGTGTATATGTCAAATTTTGAAAAAGCATATCTTGTTTAAAATTAGACCTAGAATTTTTTTCAATACACCATTTTAAATTAAAGAAAATAAGCTTTCCTTTTTATTGGACAATGTATATACCTAAATATACAATAAAAAAAGTTATAATGAGAAATTAAAAAAAAAATAAAATATATCAAAAATCATTAAAAGTATAAAATTTTGAAAACCCATATCTTGCTTAAAAATAGACACACAGCCTTCTGCGATAGACCATTTTAAAGGTAATTGACTTTTCTTCCTAATAAATGTAACATTGCATATACCTAAATCTGCGTAAAAAAGTTACAGAACAATGTTTGCGAAGTAACAAGGAAAATGGCCCAAAATCGCTGTGAGTGGAGAAATTTGAAAAATCATGTTTTGGAAACTATAAATCATAGATACTTATACCAAACGCCATTTTAAAGAAAAAGGATTGAAGTTTTTTTTTCTGTGAAGCAATGCCTATACCTTTATCGCCGTGGAAAAAAGTTATGGGGCAAGAAACAATAATGCTACCTTTCGTGTTTTTTTCTTGCATTTCTTTTGAATATATTTTTGTAAAAAAACAAATTCTTGACTTTAAAATATGATATTTTGATAGTAAATTTAACCTAGAAAATTTTACCTGTAGACGTGTTTGTACCAAACGTGCATAGAACTCGGCCTAATTCGCCCTGTGCCTAGGGACTAATTCACCCCTTTCTCAAAAACGCACCCCTTTAAATGGTAGCACTTCGCGGTTTTTTCATATTTAGAGGTTCATTGACTATATGAAACAATAAAACCCCGTTAACGTTGTAGTTCCTTTCTAAAATACGTAATCAATAGCCTATTCATAGAGGGAGAAAGTCTTATAAAATGTTCCAACAATATTAAAATATACGCTCAAGACAATAATTGAAAATGAATATAAGATACAGGGTAGCCTTAACAGATTTCGCATACATTTTTCCGGTAGCATAGGAGCATACATTTTTCCGGTATTTTCGATTGGCTTTCCTTTATTCCTACATAAGCCAGGGTAAAGATCACCTAAACATTATTTAATGGAAATACTGAACAAATAAGACAACATCCAAGATCCAGTAGAAATAAACAAACCAAGACACGTTAAATGCTACTAGAATCACTCCCGAATCATAATTTACAATGTATAAATTTTGAAAATCATGATTTGGGATTTACAATGTATATACATTGTAAATTATCATTCAGGAGTGCTCCTAGTAGCATCTAACGTGTCTTGGTTTGTTTATTTCTACTGCATCTTGATTTTAAATTTAGTATAGTACGCTATTGGTTTAGAATTGAATTTTTTTCTTCATTCATCGTTTGTTTTTTGTTACATTTGTCTCACTAAGTAAATTATGTAAAAGAGTGAACTCTCCATTGAACCGTTCCGCATAAAGTGTCCGTTTAAAGGAGGTGTCCGTTGAAGAGAAAAAAAATATGCTGACTTAAAATTTTTTAAAATAAGTGCTGGTACATATGTATGTATATACATTTTTTTTTATTAACTCCATTGAGTACAACAATCTGCCCATTGGGCATTAAGCATTTGTTATGGTAAAAAATACAGACATGTAGAGAGTTACTCCAGTGAGTAACCTCTTTACAATTCTAAAACTAAAATTTTATCAGTCTGAATACACTTTTGATTACATTCAGTTGGTTAAGTCGGACTGCAGTTGCCGTTTTAGTCTACGCACTTAAAGACGTCCCGCACATTTAATTGTCTGGCAAACGCATTAGGATGCACTAACACTCGTTCAAAGTATTTAACACTAAAACGTTGTATGGTTTCTTTCACGGATTCTAGGGGGATGTCGTGTTGGATACATATAAAAAGAAATATTAGTTTAACATTACATAACACAAAATATGGATGAGACGCAGCATTGTCTCTAGGAACAAAAGACCTTTTCGACTTTCTCTCTGCATTCTTCTATCAATTTTTTTAGCCAGTCTGTCATGATTTCCCTTGTCATTTGTTATCCACGACTTCTTATGGCTGTACCAGTCGATAGGTAATTGCTATGCGTGTGAAACCTTGAACCAACGTGGACTTTTACTATTCCCGGTTATCATTGGCCTTTCTTTGTCCCCCATCATATTGGTGCAAAATATAATTATCATCCTATCTTTAGAAGCCTTACCTCCAGTGCATCTTTCCCCTTTCAGGGTAAAGGTTTTCTTGGGTAATGCTGTAAACTCTAACAAAATAACCTTGTCTCATTTGCGTTAAAAATGTCTCGCGGAGAGTATACTCTCATTAAAGTGAGCAGTTTTCCTTCCAGTTAGAAACCACTAATAAATCTACAGCAGCTGCTTCGCCGCACAAATATATGAAGGAAATATTTTATGGTGTCGCTTATAAAATTTCTTCCATCAGAAGCTTTCACATCAACGTTTAGTTCCCTTGCAAATTCTAATGCATTTTCTTAAATAATTTTACCAGAAACAGGAATATTTTTAGAACCCACTTTACAAAATCACGGCTTTTTCTTTCAAACATAAAACTTTCTTTTGTTTCGGCGGAGCCCATCATTCACGTTGCAAAAACACTCATATTCACATATTGCTTCGTTATTTTATATCATCCATATTTATTTTTGTATATCTAAAATTGTCAATCCTATTAAACTATATTTGTGACGAACTTACCATATAAGTGCAATTTTCTCCACTTAAGAAATAAATTACGTCTACTTTTAGATTTATTGACCGAGGGGTCAATAATACAATTTTCGCTAAGGACTGCGACGACTCTTCTTCATTAGGATTTATTATTATTCCCCTTGGACCAATCAGCTGATGTAATTGGTGTCAATCTGCATACACCAGAGGGAAATTCAATTGAAAGGTTATATGAGCTTGTTGATGTCGAGATTGGCGTTTCTGCGTCAATAAAATTCATTATAAAATAAGTGAATGGACGATAGTTGCGGAGCTATTATTGTTTTAGTGTTATTTAATTTTTATCAGAAAATTATCGTATAGTTAGGTTATTAAAAACCACCGTTTGACAAATTTGGAAGCAAAAAATAAAAGAAATGGCAATGTATTCACTACCGGGGAATACCGCTCCTAAATACCACCAACAAAATTTCTTGCAAATATCGTGCTCGAAAGAACAAAAACTACTTCAGGGTAATTAGCTAGAAATAGACCATGTTCGGGACACTCAAAAATCCAGGTAGCTGACTACTTTTTTAGTTATTGTAAACCTATAGGAAGATAACCTACCTGTTTCCTGCCTAGAGTTCGCGTCTGTTTTTTAATTATTAACAATTTAGTGCAAAAATCGCGATTTTTTCAATTTTTTGCACCCCATTTAAAAACTAAATAGTTGACATAAAATTACAAAATTTAATTTTTTAGAACATCAAGAAACATTCAAAATGCCGATTTTCGAAAGTTAAAAAGTTAATTTGTTGCTACGCAAACTGCAAAATAAATGAAAAGCGTTATTTGTTATTACTTTTACTAAAACTATCTTAGAACCTTAGTATTTCACCCAAAGTTGGGTATTGCTTGTACTTAACACTCTCTCAAAATTTGAGACCGATCCATTAATTAGTTTAAGAGTTATTGTAATTGTTTATCCCAGAGGCGTTTATTCTGCAATAACATAAGACAGAAAATAATAAAGATAGGGCAATTCTGCGTATGTCAAATGAGAGTAGAAAACTGATGCTATCAAAATGTACTAAAAAAAGATAAAAAAAATTACCTAATATAGTCAAAAATCCTAATACCAAATTTGTGAAATTTTGTAGATTATAAACATTTAGAATAACTTGAAAAATATTGTCTGTAGAAAAAATCATTTCACATATTAGAAAATCTGGTATTTTACACGAATTTTTAAAAATGTAGTTCAACTGGTGACTAGTCGTGGTAAGTGAAGGGGGAGCTGGGAGTCAACAAATGCACGAGTTCAAAAACTAAAAAAGGCAACTTAAAGCTACTATTATTTTCTATATCTCGTGATCTACTGGATATTATTTTGATCGTTCTTTTTCAATTTGTATGTAATTTTTCTGTACATTACAAATATGCATTTTGTCTAGACATTTACTAATTAATTAACAGTCTAATTTGTTTAAATAATTTTTGAAAAAATAATTTTTTCCCAAAAATCAACGACTTTAATCATTCTATCGTTATTAATCATAGAAAAGTTAAGGTATACTTTAATAAATAAATTATCTTCAATAAATAATTATCCAATAAAAATCATTTATTTATTAAAGTGTATGTACTTTAACTTTTTCGATGATGATTATAGATCTTTGTAAAAAAAATATGTTTTCAAGAATTGTTTAAACAAATTAGACTGTTTATTAATTAATAAATTTATAAACAAATTGCATATTTTTGTAATGTAAGTAGAAATTACATGCAAATTAAAAAAAGAAAGATCAGAATCCATTGAGTTGTTCCGGCGATACAGAAAATTATATTCTTTTGAAATTGCTTTTTCGGTAGGTATTTTAACTCGGTAGATTTGTAGTTCCCCCTAGTAATCGTTTGAACTACATTTTTGAAAAATCGTAGATGGTGCTGTGAAGTTACAATGGTTGTGCGAATTTTTTAGCAAAAAATACAAATCCCATTCTTTAAAATGGCATTAACCGTTAAACGCCCAAGGGTGGGTAAAAAATGTCCACCTAATGCGTATTCCCTTGTAACATATTTATTACGTGTTTAAAAATTTTTTAAAAATTATTTATTGTTAAAAAGACAACCCTTTATCGAATGTTAATTTGGTTCTACCGATATTTTTGAAAATAAAAGTAGCATCTTGAGTTAAATATGGGTGGGCATAAAAAGTACACCCTTGGTAAAACTTGTTACTAAAGGTTTCTATATAATTTCTCGTTGGTAGGAAGATAATCCATATAATTATCGACGTATAATTATATAATCTACATAATTATCCGCCAATGAGGAGGTTGAAAAGAAGAATGTGGAGAAATTCGACAAATCTGAATTACTCGCTTTTACTTGTATGTTAATTTTGATGTACATTGTAATTTTGTTGTAAGGTTTGTAAATTGTTTATATTAATATTTTAGAAGATGCTGTGTTTATTAAGCATAAGAATCTTAAGTTTAATCCATTTCCAACAACTCTCAATAAATATATTAGCTATTTTCGAGGTGGACATTTTTTACCCACCCTTGAGCGTACATGGAACCAAAAACAGGTTGGGCGTTTAAGGGTTAATGAGATTCCTTAATTATTATAAACAAATTAGCTGTGAATTAAAAAAAAACATATGGCCAACTTTGTCCCAAATGAACCCAGGCTAAATTTTTTATTTGAAAATTCGTGTTAAAATACTATCTTTTCGAATATATAAAAATATTGTTTCTACGGACAACATTTTTAAAGTTATCCTAAATGTTTATAAACTACAAAATTTCAGAAATTTGGCATTAGGATTTTTGACTATATTAATTATTTTTTTTTCATCTTTTACATACATTTTGATACTATCACTCTTCTACTTTCATTTGGTATACTCAGAATTGCCCTATCTTCATTATTTTCTGTCTTATTTTATTGCAAAATAAAGGTCTCTGGGATAAACAAATAGAATAATTCTTAAACTAATTAATGGATCGGTCTCAAATTTTGAAGGCCTGTTAAGTACGCCAATAACCAACTTTGGGTAAAACACTAAAGATCTAAGGTAGTTTTTGTAAAAGTTATTAATAAATAACGATTTTCGCTTATCTTGCAGTTTGCGTAGCAACAAATTAACTTTTTAACTTTCAAAAATCGAAATTTTGAAGGTTTTTCAATGTTCTAAAAGACTGAATTTTGTAATTTTATGTCAACTGTTTAGCTATTGAATGGAATGCAAAAAATCGAAAAAACCGCGATTTTTGCACTAAATTGTTAATAATTAAAAAACGGACGCGAACTCTAGGCAGGAAACAGGTAGGTTGTCTTCCTATAGGTCTACAATAACTAAAAAAGTAGTCAGCTACCTGGATCTTTGAGTGTCTCGGGAAAATCCTTATTACTCTGGACTAAACATACACATGAACATACACACTCTGAACTAGTCGTAACCATAAAACGTCGCAAACTGGAATACCTGGGCCATATAATGCGCAATGAACAACGATATGACCTACTTCGGACCATACTTCAAGATAAAGTGCATGGGAAAAGAGGTCCAGAACGAAGAAGGATATCCTGGCTGCATAACCTGCGAAAATGGTTTAACTTAACCACTACCGGACTTTTCAGGGCAGCAGTCAACAAAGTCAGAATAGACATGTTAGTGTCCAACATCCGTAACGGATAGGCACCATAAGAAGGAGAAGAAACATACACAGAAGAAATCGTTGGGGATTATTAATGCGGAGATGCACTGTTTTAACACAACTCTTCAATTTAGCTTTGGAACGCAAAATCAGAAGTGCAAGAACCGAAAAACCGACTACAGTATTTCATCGAATAAAACCGAACTTACTGTTATTTGCAAACAATATCGATCTAATAGAAAAAAAAAATAGATTAATGTTGAAGGAGACTTACGTCAAGCTAGAGAAGGAAGCAGGTAAGATACGATACTAATCAATGGAATTCTTCTTCTTCTTGTATTTTTCCTTATATGTCTATTACGGGGTCAAATCAATAAAAGTAAAACTAATTATATGTATGTGTATGAGCCGCAATAACCAAAATAGAAATAGGATCGGTCAGATGACTTTAATTTTGAGCGAGTTAGAGAAGTTATGTGTTTTGGAACAACAATAACTGAAGATAATAACGGATCACAAGAAATAAGTAATAGGATACAAGCCGACAACAAATGTGTATATTCAAAACAAAATCAAATCTAAACAACTAACAAGACGTAAAAAGATCATTATCATCAATGGTGATACAGCCCTATGAGAGAGCCTTGACCTTCCCAAGTATATTACGCCAGTCAGTCCTGTCCAATATTCTACAAGAATAGACCAGAGCATTTAGCACTAAAAACACCCGAATAAATAAATTTTTAAATACAGCACCTAGAGACTTGCAGTTTTTTGCATTATGTTCAAGATGACGTCAGGAAAAAAGTCTGTATAAAGTCCGTATAAAGATAAGGATATAAACACCGAATAGCGATAAAGGTATTTATTGATAGAACCGACACTAGGGTAATTCTACCCCGGGAGTACTTCCGAACACTGACTAATTACTGATACGCGATTAGCTAAAGACTGATGTAGACTGATGAATGCTCTTTCTCTAGGCCAGATATCTTGGTTTTATAGAAGCTTAAATTGGGTCATTGGTGACACGATGCCCGCGTGATTTGTATATTTAATTAAGGTAAATAATTCTACTTTTGTCAGCACTTTCGTGTCATTTCCAAATTATATTGTTGATAATTGACCAATTTGGATCTAAACTAATAATCTACGTGTGTGAATATAAAAACAAATACATTCGTGCAATCTACTGGGTGGTATAATTATTCTGTTCAATATCGGATATGAATTCTGAATATTTGTTATTGGACATACTGCCCGCCGGAACAGCGGTCCCAAGTGTCAGTGTTCGAAATTTACAAGTATAACATAAACATAGGATATAATAAGTATATTTCTAATATTACAACATAAATAGTTTATTAATAAATAGTTTAAGAATGATCAATATTTCTCCAACTGTTAACTTAGCTTTCAACGTCCGACTCTATATTTAGGTCAAAATTGGGACTATTAGATGAAAAGGTGTTGAGAGGGATGTCGGCTTTGGAAGTCGACGGGGAGTCGTCTTTCCGGTTACGAGCTAATGTAGGTACCTCGTGTTCGGGTTTCTGACTAAGTGTTTTAACTGAGCGACATTTTCGTGTAACAGGACAGTATTTCCACAATATGAGCAGACCAATCACCACTATCGTAGTAATGACCCCGGTGGCCGTTAAATAAGCCCAATGTGATTAGTGTATCTTTCGCCAAGGCGTATGCGCGACTTCTTGCTCCAGACTCTCTTCTTCCAATAGTATAGTACGAAACTCATCTCCTTGTGTGTTAATGTGTGTGGGTTGAGTTGTACTTAACTTACGTCGTGTCATCGTCAGCAACTGCGCTACGGGAGTGATCGGAGTCTTTAGGTAACTGGTTATCGCTGTCTCCACTCCACTGCTAGTTGGGAGTAGTGTAATGTTTTTCGTTTGGGCGATGCATCGGGGCGAGAGTTTCAGAAATGTGACTCGCTCCAGAACTCTTTCGTTTCGATTTCCATCACAGATAATGGACAGGTGTATCGGAATCGGTGTGATTATTAACCAGAGGGTGATCTATCTCCGGATAGATCACCCGAGGGTGATCTATCTCTAGATATCTCCGGATATCTTGGTTTTATAGAAGCTTAAATTGGGTCATTGGTGACACGATGCCCGCGTGATTTGTATATTTAATTAAGGTAAATAATTCTACTTTTGTCAGCACTTTCGTGTCATTTCCAAATTATATTGTTGATAATTGACCAATTTGGATCTAAACTAATAATCTACGTGTGTGAATATAAAAACAAATAAATTCGTGCAATCTACTGGGTGGTATAATTATTCTGTTCAATATCGGGTATGAATTCTGAATATTTGTTATTGGACAAAGTCTACTATTCAAAAATGGGTGGAAATGCATAATTGCACTGTAAAGTGCATATAATGCATCCAAAATTGCATAAATATAAAAATTCAAGTAAAAATCAGTATACTAAGGAACAAAATTTATTATTTGGGGGTTTTTGGGGTCACTGAATACGATTATGCCATCAGAACTGATTCCTGGATCACGTGGTGTCCAAGGTCACGGCAAGAGAGGTCATCTTCTGAAGTTTCGATGGTTTTTCGACATTAAATCGATGCAAATGGATTACTCAAGGGTTTAGGGGTCGCTAAATACGAACATGCCATCAACACCGACTTCCTGTGCACCTGGAGCTCAAGCTCACTGCAAGGGGCGTCCTCTTCTGGAGCTTGAGAGATTTCGGCATTAAATTGATAAAAATGGATTACTCGGGGGTTTTTGAGTCGTTAAACACGAATATGCCATCAGAACAGACCTCTCGATCACCTGGTGCCCAAGGTCACTGCAAGGCACGTCATCTTCTGGAGTTTCGAGGGCTTTCGCTATTAAATTGATGCAAATGGATTACTTACGTGTTTTTGGGGTTGCTAAACACGAATATGATATCAGAATTGAACTCCGAAGTATCTGGTGACCAGGATCGCTACTAAGGCACGTCATCTTCTGGAGTTTCGACGGTTTTCGGCATAACTGGATGCAAATGGATTACTCGGGGAGTTTTTAAGGTCGCTAAACACGAATATGCCATTAGAACAGACCCACCGAGCACCTGGTGCCCGGGGTCACTGCAAGGGACGTCATCTTCTGGAGTTTCGAGAAATTTCGGCATTCAATTGATGCAAATGGATTACTGAGGGGTTCTTGAGGTCGCTAAATACGAATATGCCATCAGAACCGAATCCCGGAGAACCTGGTGTCCATAGTTATTGCTAGGGGCGTCATCTTCTGGAGTTTCGAGGGTTTTCGGTACTTAATTGATGAAAATGTATTACTCATGAGTTTTTGGGTTTTCTGAACATAAATGCGCCATCAGAACAGACACCGGAGCACCTGGTGCCTAAGGCAGGTTATATTCTGTAGTTTCGATAGTTTTCGATACTAAATTTGTGCAAACGGATTACTCTTGAGTTTCTGGGGTTGCTTAATATGAATATGCCATCAGACCCAACCCACGCAGCATTTGGTGCTTAAGGCAGGTCATCTTCGAGAGTTTAGAGTGTTTTCGGTACTAAATTGTTGAAAACGGATTACTCATGGGTTTCTCAGGTACCTGAACACGAAAACGCCATCAGAAAAGACACCGAAGCACCTATTGCCTAAAGCACGTTATCTTTTGGAGTTTTGAGAGTTTTCGGACCTAAATTGATAAAAAATGGGTTACTTTCTGGTTTTGCCCAAAAACCCATGAGCAATTCGTGTTCATCAATTTAGTACCAAAATTTCTCTAAACTCCATAAGATGATATACCTTAGGGACCAGATGCCCCGGTGTTTGTTCTGACGGCGTATTTGTCTTCAGCAACCCCAAAAGCCCATGAGTAATCCCTTTGAATCTATTTAATGCCGAAAACCCTCGAAACTCCAGAGGATAATGTGCCTTAGGCCCAGATGCTCCGGTGTCTCTTCTGATGGCGTATTTGTGTTTAGTAACCCCCAAAAACCTGTGAGTAATCTGTTTGCATCAATTGAGTACCTAAAACTTTCGAAACTCTAGAAGATGACGTGCCTTAGGCACCAAGTCCTCCGGTGTTTGTTCTGATGGGGTATTCGTGTTCAGCATCCCCAAAAACCTATAAGTAATCTGTTTGGATCAATATAGTACCGAAAACCTCGCCTAGCGGATGACGCCACTGGCAGTGACCCTGGGCACCAGGTTCTACGATGGTCTGCTTTGATGGCATGTTAGTGTTTAACGACCTCAAAAACCCCCGAGTAATTTATTTTCATCAATTTAATGCAGAAATTCCTTAAAACTTCAGAAGATGAAGTTCCTTGTAGTCACCTTGGGCACCAGGTGCACAGGGGTTGTTTGTGATGGAGTATTCGTGTTTAGCGACCTCAAAAACCCTCCAGTAATCCATTTGCATCAATTAAATGGCGAAAGCCCTCGAAACCCAAGAAGATGACGTGCCCTAGTAGCAACCCTGGGCACCAGGTTTTCCCAAGTTCAATTATGATGGCATATTCGTGTTTAGTGACCCCAAAAACCCGTAAGTATTACGTTTGAATCAGTTTAATACCGAAATCCCTCGAAACTCCAGTTATTCCAGCATATTCGTGTTTAGCGACCTCAAAATCCCTCCAGTAATCCATTTGCATCAATTAAATGCCGAAAACACTCGAAAATCCAGAAGACGACGTCCCTTACTGTGACCTTGGGCACCAGGTAATGCGGTGGTCTATTCTGATGGCATATTCGTGTTTGGCGACCTCAAAAACCTCCGAGTAATCTGTTTGCACCAATTTAATACCGAAAGCCCTCGAAAGTGCAGAAGATGAGGTCCCTTGCAGTGACCTTGTGCACCAGGTGATCCAGAGGTCTGTTCTGATGGCATATTCGTGTTTAACCACCTCAAAAACCCCCCGAATAGTCCAATTGCATCAATTTAGTGCTGAAATCCCTCCAAACTATAAAAGATGACGTCCGTTACAGTGGCCTTGGGCACCAGGTGAGCCCAAGGTCAATTCTGATCGCATATTAGTACTTAGTGACCCCTAAACCCCGTGAGTAATCCGTTTGCATCGATTTAATGCCGAAAACCATCGAAACTCCAGAAGATGACGTCTCTTGCACTGACCTTGGGCACCAGGTGATCCGGGGATCAGTTCTGATTGCGTAATCGTATTCAGTGACCCCAAAAACCCCCCAAAGTGCAATTATGCATTTCCACCCAGTTTTGAATAGTAGAGTTTTTTCCTGACGTCATCCTGAACATAATGCAAAAAACTGCAAATCTCTATGTGCTGTATTTAAAAATTTATTTATTTTGTGCTAAATGCCCTCGTCTAGAAGCTCCTCTAAATGTGCACTTAAGCGACCATAGCGACCATATTATAAGATACTCGAAAATATTTTATAAGCTGTATTAAGGAGGGTTATTCCCCTATTAGTCCAGAAAGCCACTGCGCATCCGCTAGGAAAAATATTCTAATTCGGATTTTTTGCACAATCTTACTCAAAAAGGACTCCTTTTAACAAATTTGCATGTTGCCAGGGCCAAAAGGTGGTCAAAAATTTTTTAAACGTTTTTTTTTTGTTTTTTTCCTAAAATTATTTTTTTTGCATGGAAAAAAGTTTTTTAGGTTTTTTGGATCATTCCAAACAGAAAAGGTCTTTAGTAACTTTTCTCTAAAAATGATAGTTTTTGACAAATAAGCGATTAAAAATTAAAAAATTGCGAAATCGGCCATTTTTAACCCTCAAAAACTATGTGAAAAACTGAAAATTTGAATGTTGCCAAGGTAGGTAGATATTCTTTAAACATCGGTTGATGAAATCCCGAAGAGTTTTTTGTAATACAATATTCAAAACTCCTTTGCTTTTTAATTGCTAATCAAGCGTGCGCGACACTATTTTCCACCGACAGTATGGTGCAAATGAAAGGAATAAATACGTTATTTCGTAAACCGGCGACTTTAAGGAAAAATCCCGAAACAGGTCAATTTTTATTTTTAATATAATTTTTAATAATTTAATTTTTAATATAATTTTTATCCTTGTGGGTGTCTATTGATGAGAATCTTTATGAATGACATAATCTCAGTCATTTATTATAGTCAAATTACAATGTGACGTTTTTGTTGGTTTTGGCGCCATCAAATTAATTTTCCACAGGCCCCAGATAGTATCGTTACGCCACTGACTCTTTCCATGTCACTGCTGTACGCCTCTGTTTATAGCTTGAAAGTCTTGTTTACTATAACTTGCCGAAAAAGATCATAAAAAATGTCAACAAGTATTAAAGTAACAGTAAAGATTCATTTTTATGTACCTAAATAATATGTTTCTCATAAAGGAAGTAATATTTTGTCTAGAATGATTTGGGTTACTCGATCATATTTTGAAAATAAATTGATACTGTTAAAATATTTACAAATATTAATGAAACACCTTGGTAATTTAATATAAATTTTTTTGTTTTAAAATTTTAAATAATATGAACCGTCGCGTCGGTTTATTACAACTTATATTTTAGTGATTGAACTGGCAGCAGATTCATTAAAGGAAATAATACATTTCTTATTATTTATTTTGCTCAACAGGCCATGTAGGCCCTGGGCGTGAAAAACACAATTACATTTTTTTTACTATATATATCTAAAATATACAATATTAATTTGTCTATTTAAAAAATACATCATATAAATATATACATATATACTGTTATATTTCTATTTGATATGAAAATTAAATTTTGATAATTATAAACAAAATTCAATTTAATATAAAATATTTTCAATTTTCTCAACCACGGGCATATAAATTTAGAACAACCTGTATACAACAAATTGTTATATGTAATTTTAAGAAGTGATTAGAAGAAGCTTACGAAACTCGGGACAATGCGCCGAGAATAAACAAAGTGAATGGGGCGTACCATTATCGTTGTTCGCGGAAGGTTCGATCATTAGCCTATGCTAAATAAGACTCAAATAGATAATAGTTCATTATCGTTGTTCGCGGAAGGTTCGATCATTAGCCTATGCTAAATAAGACTCATTTGAAGTAGATAATAGGTCATTAAATTTTGTAAATAGTAGAAAGTAATTTTAGAATGGGAATTAACTATTTTTTTTGGAAATCCATTAAGCATATTTAGAAAGATTAAAAATTGGTTTTGAGGAATACTGCGAATGAGAGTTGGTGGTGGAAGGTTGATTTGTGAATCTGGAAGGGATATTTAGAAAGTAGGGGAATGAATGGAAAAGATGGATCAGAATGTTTTGAGCTGTCGAGAAGTGAAGTCCAGTAGTAGACGGTAGTGTACGGAGAGTGAGAAAGCCGGTGTAGTTCCGTGAGTGTGTAGTATCTATCGTGGAACGAGAGGTAGGCCAGGTTGAGAGTAAAAGAACCTCCTTGAGCCAAGAGTGTCCCGGTAGCTGATTGCAGTTTCGAAAAAGGTAGAATACAGCATCACGACAGAAGCAGGTACGAGAGCTATACGAGCTAGTTTTCAAAGGAGAACATTACTGAAAGCCAGGACGAGGTTTTGATCGCAGCCAAGGATAGCAGGAAACAGGTCTTGTGTGAAGACATTCTCAGTTCACCAGAAAAAGGTCAGTCTCATTTGTTTGGACATGAATGTATGGGTTTTTTCGTATTAAATACCACATTTAAAATTGAAGAACATAATCAATAATATCAGAAAAGCTTCATCAAACTTAAATAGAATTGTTGCTAATAAATCCTAATAGTTAAATGTTAATAAAAACTTTCAATTGGAAACCAAAAGGAAATAAGATTCCCATGTGTAAATGTTATGTTTAAGAATAATAAGATATAGCAAATATTAAGCAGTGATTGCCATTTAAATAAAATAAACAATATTTTGATTATAATTGTAACCCATATGTGTGTATTATTTTACTCTTTTCTTTCCTATCCCGATTAGGAACCATTGAGAAATACTTAGAAGCCACGTAAGTAAGTAATTAATTTTATAATTCGCCCTGAGATTGAAAACATATTGATATGTGATCTGGTTAATTAATTAAATTATTATTAATGCATTGATTAAATAAAATGACAAATAAGAATATTATCTCATATCAATAATCAAGATCACATCAATACATATAGCTCTCATTTTACAATTCATGGCACATTCTTCTGTTACAATTTCTCTTGCGATCTTCTTACCACTCCTCTCCATTCTTTTCGGTCTAATACCTTGTTTCTCCAGTTATCTATTTTTAATTCCCGTAAATCTGCTTGGAGGCTGTCAAACCATCTTTTACGGGGTCTTCCTTTCCTTTTTTCCCTACTAGTTTCCTGTTCAATATCATCCTGGTCATTCTATGGTTTTCCAATCTTTGCACATGTCCCAGCCATCTTATTCTATGCGCCTTTATTATTGCGGTGATTTTTGGTTCCGTATACAGCCCTTTTAACTGTTTATTTGTCCTTCTTTTCCATCCCATTTGTGTATTTATGCCGCCGTAAATTGATCGGAGAATTTTCCTCTCCCATCTTTCTAATCTTTCTTCATCTGCCTTTCTTAAAACCCATAATTCAGCTCCATATACAACCGTAGCTCTAATCACTGTCTTGTAAATTCTTTCTTTTGTTTTTCTTGAAACAAACTTCGACTTCATTAAGGATCTCAGCATTCCGTATTTCTGGTTGCCTTTTGTAATTCTGGATTCTATTTCTTTATCTTCATGTCCATTTTCCTTTACTTTCACACCAAGGTACGTAAACTCTTCCACTCTGTCAAAACTGTATATGTAATCTTTCTCCCCTTGTATTTTTATAAACTCTTCATTGTCTTGCTGTGTATCACTCATTATCATGTATTTAGTTTTCTTTTCATTTATCTTTAGACCAAACCTATTTTCTTCTTTTTCTATCTTTTTCACAATTCTTTTCAATTCTTTCTTTGATTTTGCTAATATTGTTAGATCATCCGCAAAAGCAATACATTGATGTTCGTTTTTAAATATGGTTTCTTCCATTTTTATGCTGCAATTCCTCATTATTACTTCAAGAACAAGATTGAACAACGTGGTTTACATCGGGTTACCCTGCCTGAGTCCTTGTTTGATTTCGAAGTCCTCTGAGATGTCTTTCCACACTACATCGCTTTTCGTTTTTGCCAACGTCCTTTCAATCAAGCTAATCAATTTTTTGGGGATTTGTAGTTGTTTCAGAGCACGGTACATTTCTTTTCTATTTATACGATCATATGCCTGTGTGAAATCTACGAACAGCGCATACAGGGTCGTTTTGTACTCATAGCAATTTGCTTGTAATTCTTTTAGCGTGAAAATCTGGTCTGTTACCGAACAGTTGAATCGAAAGCCTGCCTGGTACTCTCCCACAGTATCCTCCATGTATTCGTTCAGTTTTCTACGTATGCATTGTGCTATTATCTTATACCCTGTCTCTAGGAGACAGGGAGACAGCATTCCCCTATAATTTTCACATGTTTGTTTATCTCCTTTTTTATGTATGGGGCAGATTCTAGCCAGCATCCAGTCATTTGGCATTTTTTCCTCTTCCCATATCTTTTTCACCAACCAATATAGTTGTTCGTACAGTTGTTCTCCTCCTGCCTTTAACATTTCAGCTGTTATTTCTGTCGCTCCTGGACTTTTGTTGTTTTTAAGTTGGCTGATTATATTCATTACCTCTTGTTTTGTTGGCGTCCCCACTATCGTATCGTTTTCTTCCATGTTCTGTGTTATGTCCATCTCGTCCTCTTCAACATTATTTAATAGCTCTTCGAAATAATTTTTCCATCTTTCTAGCACCTGCGCTGTTTCACTTATTAGTAATCCTTCTTCATTCTTAATATAGATGCTTCGGCTCTGATATCATTTGTCCATTCTTTTAACCTATTGGTAAACCTTATTTCTTTAGTTTGAAATTTTTCTTCAATTTCCTTTAGCTTATCTTCTTTGGATATTCTCTTCTTTCTCCTACATTGTCTTTTCATTTCCCTTCTTGCGTCCCTATACACATTTCTGTTATTCTCATTTCCTTTTAATAGCATTATTTGTCTAGCTCTCCTAACTGCTTCAGCTGCTTTTTCACATTCTTCATCATACCAGTCATTTACTTTTCCTTTTCTCACTGTACTGTTTAGAACTGCCTCATCTGCCTTTATTACTGATGCTTTTACTTTCTCCCATCTTTCTTCGATTTCCATTTCTTGTGCGCATGTTGCCAGTTCTATTTCTATTTTCTCTTTATATTTATCTTTTACTTCTTCACTTTTCAATAGGGTCGAATTGTATTTTCTCTTACCTTCCATTCTTTTCCTTTTTCCCTTCCCGGTCGCACCCCAGTTTCTCATGCATGTCACTCTTACTAGGTAATGGTCTGAATTGCATTCTGCTCCTCTCATGCCTTTTATTTTTGATATAAAATTCATATCCATTTTTTCCATTACTACATGATCTATTTGGTTAATTGTTTTTCCGTCGGGCGACTTCCATGTCCCTTTGTGAATTTCCTTCCGGCGGAGTTGTGTACTTCTTATTACCATATTTCTCTCCACTGCAAAACATACTGCTCGGTGCCCGTTATTATTTGTTATATCATGTTTGCTATGTTTTCCTACTATGTTCTCATATATATTTTCTTTTCCAATCTTTGAGTTGAAATCACCCATTATTATTTTCATATCGTATTTCGGTGTTTTTTCGTATTCCTCCTCTAGTTGCTCATAGAACATGTCTTTCTCATCTTCATCCGCATCATCTATGGGAGTATGCACATTTATAATACTTATATTTCTTCTTTCCCCTTTCATTCTTAAAGAACACAGTCTGTCAGATATAGGCTTAAAAGCTATTACCCCTGATTTCAAGTTTTCCTGTAGTATGAAACCTGTTCCTCTGGTTCTGTCTTTTCCACCACTTTTAAAAAAGGTTGTGCCCTCTACATCCACTATTTCAGTTCCTAATTGTTTGGTTTCTTGTACTGCAAGCAAGTCCAATTTATATTTCTTGACTTCTCTTACTAGTTCTTTCAGATTGCCTGCACCATACGTCCCTCTCACATTCCAAGTTCCAAAGTTTATTTTTCGTATATCTTTCTCATTTGCCTTAATCGTTGCCTCGGTCGTTTTACTGTTACATACCGTTTTTCTTACATAATACATTTCTTAGTTAAATATAATATAAGGATGTATTTTGTATTTGTACAAAATAAAATGAAATAAAAAAAAAATAAAATAAAATTAATAAACATTATTACATACGTGCATACAATAACAATTGAGGGGGTTAGAAGTAAAAGGGTTTAAGTGCACTTTTTTAAAATTTTACTCTAAGTAGAGATTCGTACACTTAAATGGTATTAGAACTTGGTGGTAAAACGATTTAAGCATATTTCGCCCTACAGTTACCATCTATCGCCATTACATTTAGTTCACTGAAAACAATTGCAGTTTGCTTTGGTAGTAAACAGGTTTAACCGTGCGCTTGAACCGATTTACCACAAAACTGTTTTTAGTACAATTCTGTAAAAACAAATAGTAATAAACGGGTTTAAGTGCTCTTGAACCAATTCATCACAAAACTATTTTTAGTATTCTGTAATGTGTAAACACATGTTAATACAGGATTAATTTCAAGTAAATTAATATTAGATTCATGGCCAATTTTGAAGACTAATTAAGTATTATGCAACGTGCCAGTTGTACCTACACTGTGGATAATAGCGGGGACAAAAATTATTAGTAATATGTAGCTAACATCTGCACTTGAACCGTTTTACCAGTAACATTTATCAACACCATGTACCGATTCAAGTACATTTTTTTAATAATTGAAAAAAAGGAAGGATATAGTAAGAGTAATAATCGACCCTTACATTTTATCATTTTATAGTACATTGTACACTAGACATATTTTAGTTTAATCACCCCTAGAATTTATAAAACTTTGAAGCTGATTATCTCAGAACTATCAAAACTTTACTTAAACCCTTTTACGTCTGGCCCCCTCGATTATTATTAAGTACAACTATTAAATAAAATAAAATCCAATCAAATCGAATCAAACTGAACTGAATCGAACCGAATCGAATTGATTCTAATCCATTTGCATACATTTATTGCCGATAAACCCTCAAGATTCCAAACGATAACGTACCTTAGTACTGACCGTGGGCATCAGGTGTCCCGGGTGTCGGTTTTGATGGCGTAAAAGTGTTTAATGACGTACCCATGAATAACAAAATCTGGCCCTTAATATAATGATTTTGACATGTTTATGCACTTGTAACAGAGTAATACTCACGACGGACCTGCATAATACACCGTAAAAAACGATTTATCGGTTGTGTTTAGTTGTATCGGTTGTAAATAGTGTGTGAAATCATTTTTTGTTGGGGACGAATCATCGTTTATTAAGCAGTCTGAAATAAATCTTTATTCGAATAAGTTGTCGCTTTTAACACGTTAAGCCCCATGTGTACCACACTGGCACACACTCTAGTTTTATCTGGGACCGTGTGCACCTATCAGGCCACAGCGAAGTGTCGTGTTCCTAATGCCGTGGCTCGTCGAAGATCGCATTTGCCGTGCTTTCTTATGTATAAATGTGTGTAAACGGTCTGTGGTAAACAAAATCAGAGGTTGGTCCGTTAAACCACGTGTTCACAAACAGGTTAGGTTATAATTTCTAACATGCTTCAGTCAGTATCGGTTCGAACGTCTAACGAGGCTAACACTATTTTCTCTTCAGTTTTTTGTTAAAAAGTGGAACTAAAAAATAAGATAATGTTCCGTAAAGGACTATCGGAAGACGAACTTCGCAGACTTGCTGAGGAGAGTGACTTTAGTGATAGTAGTATGTCTGAAAGTACGTTTTATGATTCTGATGCCGATCCAGTGTACAATGAAAATGTTACTGATGGTTCTTCAGACTCATACAGTAGTGAATATGAGTCTCGTAGAAAAAAAGCTAAAATTTGCAAACAAACACAAAATTGCAAAGAATTTACTGCAGGTTCTAGTTCTAACCAAAAGGAGGCTGATACAAGAAGGATAGGTAAATTATTTAAGAATGCACAAATTCGGTTTGTACTTTACTTTTTTTTTTGCTTTGTAGAAAAAGCTGAATCTGCAAACGTTAGCCTGGAAGCTGTTATTGACGATGTATCAAGAAATAAAATAACTGCAGGTCCTAGTTGTATCCAAAAGGAGGCTGATACAAGAAGGATAGGTAAGTTATTTAGGAATGCACAAATTCTGTTTGTAGTTTACTTTTTTTTGCTTTGTAGAAAAAGCTGAATCTGCAAACGTTAGCCTGGAAGCTGTTATTGACGATGTTGTATCAAGAAATAAAATAACATGGAGCGATGTGCCAAATCCAGATGATCTCAATAAGTTCGAACTATCATTTACTTCAGGAATAAATCAGGAAGAACTCGCAAAACTTACAGACCACAAACCAATAGATTTCTACCTACTGTTTATCGACCGTCAAGTGCAAGATTTGTTGGTTACTGAAACTAATAAATACGCCGAACAAACCATAATCGCTGGTATTGTAAATGAGTCAATAACGAAACATTCGCTTATGAGTAACTGGAGACCAATTGACAGAAAAGAATTGCTTCGATTTTTGGCTCTCATTATTTGGATGGGGTTAGACAGAAAACCGAAACTCAGAAATTATTGGAGTAACAATTTACTTTACAAAAATGAAGTTTCTAAAATGTGTGAAATAAGTAGAAGTCGATTTGAAATATTATTACACTTCTTTCACATTTCAGATAACGAGAGCTGCCCACCTGGAAACAGACTCTACAAAATTTCTCCTCTTGTACAAATACTAAATGAAAAGTTTCAGAAAATGTGTACTCCTAGAGAATCGTTATGTATTGACGAAACTATGGTGCCATTTCGTGGTAGACTTAGTTTTTTGCAATACATTCCTGGAAAAAGACACACATATGGAGTTAAATTGTTTAAACTTTGCGTCGCAGATGGATATACGTACGCCGTTAAAGTGTACGGTGGAAAAGAGATGCAACCATCTGAAAAGTCGTTAGCATCCAGAGTGGTGATGGAACTTATGCAACCGCTTCTAGATACAGGCAGAAGTTTATATACTGATAATTTTTATACGAGTGTTGACTTGGCTCATGATTTAAATAATAGGAAAACCCATTTAGTCGGAACATTACGTTCCAATAGGAAACATAATCCCAAAGCGGTAGTCAATGCAAAATTAAAAAGAGGTGACATGAAGTATCTACAGAGTAATACAAAAGTTGTTATCGGAAAATGGAAAGATAAACGGGACGTTTTGTTTTTAACGACCAAGGATATTCCTTTGATGATAGATGTTCAAACAAAACGTGGACCTGTTCCCAAACCATCGACCATTGTTGACTATAATTCTGCAAAATCTTTTATCGATGTGTCGGATCAAAAGGCTGCATATAATTCCCCTGTTCGACGAAGTATGAAGTGGTATCGTAAATTGGCTGTGGAATTACTAACAAATACCTCACTTGTGAACTCTTTAGTTCTCTACAAATCTGTTACTGGCAAACATCTCTCAATTACTGAGTTCCGTGAACAGATTGTTCAAAGTCTTTTAATGCCTCAAACAACTTCTGAAAACTCTTTAACAACTTCTGAAAACTCTTTAACAATTTTGCATACGTTGGACGAGAAAGAGAAAAGGGGAAGGTGTTCAGCATGTTACAAGAACTTTTCGAACCGTGAAGGAAGAGCATCAGCGATGAAGAATGCCAAAAGGGTATACACTTTTTGTCCGGCATGTGCCGTTAATACCGCATATATGTGTGTTAAGTGTTTTGTGAATATTCATACATGTTCTTTGAAAAAATAAATTGTTTTTGTATTTTTAAACTTAAAATATCTTAGGGAGAAGGTATTTGATTATCTTCCTGGTGTGAGCCAATATGACACACATGGTCCACATTAAAACAAATTACAAAAATAATTATAAATAGACCGTGTGTACCCTGTTGGTACATGCTGTTTTTTTACTTAAAAAATGTATTTTGTTTTTATTTTAGAATAGAAATAAATAGTTATACACATTCTTATTTCAAAATTATTAAAAAAATGTTCCGGTCTGACAGAAAAATTATGTCATGATGGTCCGGGGCTTAACGTGTTAAGTTTAGTTTATACACTTTAAAATGCAATCATAAATTAACTTCCATTTTTCTATTGTAGACTTTCTTCTGACGTCATTCTGAACAAAATGCAAAAAGTTGCAAGTCGATAGGTGTTGTATTTAAAAATCGATTTATTACGGTATTTTTTGTTCTAAATACCCTGGTTCAACTCCGTTTGAAAACTATTGATAGCACAATTTTGTGACACAGCTTTGAATATAATACAACATAAAATGCAAATAAGCTGTGCCATAAAAACTGTGCTATCAATAATTTTCAAACGGATTATATGGATTATAGTCATAGATATAATAACTTGTAGATTAGGCTAGCTACGGGCCGCTTTGTGCATCGAGGTGTAACGCCGATATCAAGGACGCCATTGGTCAATATTCTGCTATTCTGCCTATAATTCTTTAGCCATATTTGTCCGTCATAGGAGGGGTATCGCTTAGTAAAAAGAGATAGATAGACCGCAGATCGACTGCCGCGCGTTACGCTTTTTTGCTCAGTATGCGTTGTCTACGGTTAACATGTCTCTGATTATAGTTCGGTAGGTAAAGTTAGTAGCCTACTCGATTGTCGAATTTAAATTCTTAAGATTTTTGATTTGGGGTTTTCTTAAGTCCTTAGTTTATTCCACTCCCGTTGAGACAATAGAGAAATACACCAAGAATATTTACGCGAATACTACACAGTCGAAGAATTGAATCTTGTGTCAAGTCTGAGGGAGGTAATTTTGACTAGTTGTGGCTTTGCGTCTAGTTAAAATCTTATTAGTGCTACTGCCTGTTATTGTTCTGGTTTACACTGAACCAAAAAAGTACGTAAATGTAATGAAGAAAACATTGATTCAAAAACGGTGAGCATTAATTTTTGTCCAAAGATCAGTATCATTGGTCCAATGTAAGTAGATACATTAACTAATGCTCAAAAACATTAACCAAAAAAAGTTCGTTAATATTACGAATCGGATACATTAACCCAAAGAAGAATGATGTTCGTAAGATTAACGAATTATTTCATTAATTCTATGGACATAAGTTTTTAATTTGATGAATTAGTACGTACATATATTCAATGTATCGGTATATTGATACAATGAAATATATTATGCATTATTTTAGTGAATGGAATTATTGAATTAAAAACTATTTTACATTGTTTCGTCGTATGATTACGTAGATATAATAAAATATTTACACTAAAATAATGGACGTTTACATTGATTCAATGTGTTAAGACATCGATATGCTGACATGTGGTTACTGTCAAGCCATAAACAGGAAACGGAAAGTAGGAAATAGAGTTGATGAAAATAATGTTCAAAATAAGTTTTAGAAGTTTTAATATAACTATAAGCAGGTACACTGAGTAACATACAAATTGTTATTAAGTAAACAAAGTGACGACTTAATATCTACATAAGTGTTACAAATAATATGGATTGAAGCAACGATTTTTTGCAGATTCTCAAATTTTAATTAAGTATCTATAAGTTTAAAGAAAAAAAAACATGTTTTTAATTAATATACAACTTTTTATAATTTAATTTGGAAAAAACTGAATAACTAAATATATGTAGCAGAAATTAATTCTTCAACCAGAAAAACTTCAGCAAATTTTTGTTTCTCTAAAAGTATATTGCATATAACTTGTGTTATAGTTTAAGAGAGAGAGAGAGAATATATGTTTATTGTCTAAGAAAAAATCTTGTTGACAAACACTGTTTAAGAGTTTTAAATAAATAAATTAAATTAAAATATGACTAAATATAAAATATAACACATAACACATTTACATTATATAACAACTACAAAATATGTAGTATTGTCAAAAATAAAAAACAAACAAAATACAAGCTGTAAAACTAAATCACAAACAATAATGACAAACAAATTGACAAAAAAAAAAAAGTAAAAAAGTAACCAATACAACAGTGAAACGGGTCAGATTTGTAAGTCCTGCTAGTTCCCCTTTAATATAGTTCGGAGGCTGGTTGTTTTTTCTGGTGGTTAAATATGTAATTAAAAATATTTATTTTTACTTAGATATACCGTTAAAGCAGGACATATCGTATGTGCTAAAATTAATTATTAATTAATTAATTAATCTTAAATTAAACAACATTTTACACTCCATTATCGAGCTTTAAATCACACACCTATACTCCAGTAAGACATACTACTGAACTAAAAGTTTTGTAAAACTTGTAAATGTCTGAGGGGACCGATTATGTGGGTGTGAAAAACAGATGTCATCAAACGAACCGCCTCTTAAAACATCTTTGACAAAGAATACCAAATTTTGCCGACCTTAAAGCTGTTTCACAATATAAATTTCTCGAACATACTATTTTTCTGGATTTACTTTGAAAGCTACAGATCTTATACGAACATTTACAAACAGCAATTACCTTGTATTAAAAAAAATATATAATATTCAATAAAATTCCAGAACATTTCTGACTCGAAAGGAATATCCAGATTAAATAAATAAAAAATGTATATCTGATATCGTCGAAATATACACATATCCCTCTGGCAGTAATAAATGGTTGAATGTAATTTTTCTTTGATTTCAAAAATGTAATATCTTACACATCTTGCTGGGTCTTCCCGACGTATAATAATGATTCCTGGGAATCTCTGATGGTACATTTTATTATATTTGTTTATCCATTAAGATCTTTTTTAACCATTTTATTAGTTGGCACAAAATATCCATGTAGAACCCAAAGAAGAACTGCATGTTTGCCATCTACAATTAATATTAATAATTATTATAAAAAAATAGATCTAAATAATGCAGGTACATAGTTGTATTTTTGGGTGACATTTTTATTACAGAAATAATTTAATTTATTCTGAAAAAAATTTATTTTGGTACTACCGACTGCGACTACAGGAGTTAATAATATTTTTCAATTATTTACGGTTTAATCACATAAAGATTTAATTTACTAATCTGTTATAGGATTATACCATTTAGAAATATTTTCAAATGGTTCCTATTTTCTTTTACCTATAGCTATGTGTCGAATTAGCTTTTCAAAAAATTTACAGAGAACAAAAATTAATTAATACTAGATAAGTAGGGTTGAACAATGAAATATTTACCTTCCGTAATTTCTTCATGGGTAGCCTTTTCAAATAATATTTATTTGTTTTTCCTTGATATGACTTTCACACTGAAGAGAGGAAATAATTATTTCGAAATTGCTGTCCCATCCATCAATACGTCAATTTACATTTCCAAATGCCACTCCAAAGCCCATATCAATCTACAAAAGTAAAAATAGAAATACAACTTTTTTACAGAAATCCAACTTAATAATTTATTAATTGTTAACAATATTTATATGTAAATACATACCTTAGAAAAATCAACCAAATCGCAGAACTTTTCTTCTTAATTAATGTGGTCTGTGCACGTTGAACAGACAAATTACTAGTGACAAACCAGTCTTTGGAGCCTACAGGGTTGATTCACTGTTGTCACGTGACTTTTTTGTACCAATAGAAACACTTATAACATTTCAAGAATGTACAGGTTTATGTAAAAGATTATTGCTTCAATGTATTGATCACTGATTCAGGTGTATTACATTAAAACCATGATCTCGCTTCATTAAATTGATGTATTTTTATATCAGTTCGGTTTACTTTAACAGAATTATGTTTTATCTTAAACATTAAATCAAGAAATGCGTTCGTTGATTCAATAAACGAGGTCATAATTTAAAGAACACTGTACATTAGTGCAACGTTTTATATTTATCAATTTAACCACATCATCCTGATGTACAGTTTCATATATACAATGAACAAATTATTAGTATTATGAAAAAAGTCTTTGGATCGATAAAACGATTCATTGAATTAATGATTCTATTCATTATTTTTTAATGAATATAATTACATTGTAATAATGAATATGGTCATTACTTAATGACTACGTGTTTATTGTATTAACGAAATTTTCATTGAATCAATGTTAAAAAAGTCAATGATTGGCGTTCATTGGTACTATGTACAATATTTTTTTCAGTGTAATGTTATTGTATTACACCGTTCTTGATAATATACACTAGGAATCAAAATTATCGCACCACCGTAAACATGGGATATTTTTGATGTCTCGTATTTCCTAAACCTGTTTTACGATTTGAGTGATTTTTTTAGTATATTATAGCTTTATTATTCAAGAATATCGGTGTAATAACATTATTGCTAAACAGGTAAGTGTCATTGTATACCGGGTGTAACAATGATAGTGTGTTTTTTTATCAAAGTTTGGAACACCCTGTGGAATATTCTAGCGTATGTAAACTATTGTACAAATTAAAACTAGACTATAGACTTAGGCTTTCTTAATATTTTACTTTTTGATTCATTCGCTTATGTGTGATAATAAAAAAGTTAGGTACTTTAACAACTATCCATGTTATTCGTCAGCACCGAGAGAACAATTTCTTTTCTACTAAAACACCGATTTTTTTGAGCAATATTTCTTAAAAGTTAACATATCCTATTAACTTTAACATACCGGTTCACATATAAAGAAACGAGTTTTTTAAACACAACTTAATAATTTCTTACAGATAATTCTTCAATACTAAGAAATGCATTAATGGTTACATTTAATTTTCTTATCCTAAAGTTTTTATTTCTTCAATTGAAAACTACAAATATTTTGCAGTATAAGAAATATAATGTTAAGTTAATCCATATTTATATTTGTGAACAAGAAATTTTCTTGTAATCAAATAAATATTTTAAACCACAAGAAATAATTCTTCAGAAATACCCTCTGTAGTAACTGTGGTTATAAAATAAAAACTTTGTCATTAATGCCGAAATGTTACTTGCAAAGAGATTTTCTTCCACAAAAGAATTGCGCAGATTAACTATTTATGATTTAGTCGTCAGTGTTTGTCAAGATGGCGTGATATGTTCATGTTCATATAGATGGATGTTGGATTTATTGGTGTACTTTAAAAATTAACGGATATTTTGAAGGTACGTACATATATAGGTATTAAATAAAAGTAAATTGAGTAATTTAAGATGTAATAATAATATTGTTGCGTATCCGAATGGTTAAAAAAGAAACATAATAGTATCTTTATTTATGCTTTTTAGGTATAATGATGGACGACTCTGAAATAAAGGAGCTTATTATTCTAACTGGGAAATATGCCACAATTTAAAGCTGGGACAGAATGATATAATATATAGCTCCAGAACAATATTAAAAAAGGACTTATTAACCAACTGCGGGGCCTTCCAGAAATGGTAGAACTTCATACATGTAGGTAAGTACCTTTTTAAAAATGTGTATACTTATGTATCAAAACTATAATAGGTTTCTTCAATGTATCGTCTTCTATAAAAATATACAATACAACGCTATATCAAACATGGCGGGTGCAACGCTGAGGATTTGTTCTGTTAATTTATTTGAGATAAAGAAATCAGTTAGTCTAAAAGAAATATATGTTTATGGTTAAGAAATGTTATTGCCGAAAACCGTGAATTAGTTAATATGTATTAAATGACTTAGATGTAACCTAATAATACTTTCCCGTAATAAAATTTCTTAATGATTAGGTATGCTGTCTATTTCTGATTATAAAAATTAAGAAAATTACATATTATTATGTCTGCTTCAATGTTTTACATTGGTTGTATTTTCCCTCTTCTTTTAGCTAAACAATGTTTATTGTGTGACTTAATATTATACAGATAAATAATTAATATTTCATTAACAAAAAGAAAAAAATTAACAAAGATGTGTAGGTTAAATAATGCCATGTTTAAACTAAATGTGATTGATTATTATTAGTATTAATAGTTCTTATGTGGGGCCGTGTATTTGTTTTTTTTTGTATTTCCTAAATTTGTCAAAATAAATATCTATATCTTTATAAAAAATTTGTATTAAAGTAAGTTTACTCTTTCTACATAACGATTTTGTTTTAGTGAATTGCTGATATACAAAGTGCTATTAACAAAAGAAGGAACATTTGAGGAAGTTGGATTTGCCTCTCCATCCTTTTATTGTTGTGTAGAGAAGTCAGTACCAGCGCTAGGGTATAAGGCGCCCGCCTGCAAAAGAAGCATAGGCGCCCTTCGGTGTCTTTTAAATTAGTATTTTGTATAGCACCGACAGAAAAAAGGTCATTTTGGCGCCCCCCAAAGAGGGGCGCCCACCTGCAGTGCATCCCTTGCAGGCCCGTTATCGCCGGCCCTGTGTAGAAGATGGTAGAAGCCAGTGGTTTAAGAGTGGAGAAAATATTTGTATGTAATAATAACGTTTTATATCTTGTTTTATTAATAAATAATGATTTTACCTTAACACAATGATTTATTTCGCCGTATGTAATATCACTTAATTTTCAAGAAATATTAACTTAACTCTAAATATACATTTATCTCTGCGAAATATATGTCTTAACATTAAATAAATTAATTATTAATAGTAAAATAATAATATTCCTTACTAAGAAATATTATTGCTCAGAAAGAATAGTTTTCTAATGTGTAAAAAATATATTTTTATGACTAATAAAATTAATTAACATCAAGTGTAAGTTCTTTCTGATAAATAGGTTTGAAATTTGCCAGAAAGTGATAGTTCCATCATGTTTAAGATATATTTCTTTTGGTAGGGGAGCAAAGTATGCTAAATGTGCAGTCACTCGAGCGTTATGGGGACCTATTGGGTTGTGAAGAGTAGGTCCTAAAACCAAAAAAAGTTAAGTAAAATTTTCCATTTTAGTGGGCGCTTGCCATTTTTTAATTTAATTTTCCATTTCCAATAATCGTTTTTTCCGATTATAACGCCATCTATCCATAATTCGAAAAGATGTTTCGAATAAAAGTTACTTATTTTTACGTAAGGAATCCAAATCTGCAATAAAAATGGGGGCTTCTATTCAAGATTTTAAAGTAACCCCCCACCCCACCTCCTTGGGGAGTCGTGTTTGGTGCCATTCGATGGATTTTTTAAAAGTATCGAATAAGTGTATTTTACAGTTTTTCGATCTGATGTTCATTTCGCGAAATATCGCGGGATTCGTATTTAAATCGTCAGATTTTTGAAATATACACTCTTTTGCATGTACTTAACTTACCTTATCTTAATCTGACAATTTCGAGTACTTTTAAGGATATATTTTTTTTTCGGGCCCCCCTTAACGAACTCCCCTGTGTTAAGAGCCAATATATGGTAGAGGTTCATCTGCAGGGTACCAGGTTTCTCCCATATGCTAATCTGACGCGCTCGAGTAACTGCAAAAATCCCCGCTTGGGCTCCCCTACCATAGAATTTATTTGAAATATTTTAGAAAATTATATCTTACATACAAAGATATATTTCTTAGGCAATATGCCAAGTCGATCTTTCTTAAATATTAATAAAGTTTCTTTATGTCAAGAATTTTTTTCTCTCGGTGTACAGGGTGTTTCTAAATAAGTGCGACAAACTTTAAGGGATAATTCTGCATGAAAAAATAATGACCGTTGGCTCCATATAAACATATGTCCACGAATGCTTCGTTTCCGAGATACGGAATGTTGAATTTTTTCTTAAAAACTGACGATTTATTTATTGCTCTAAAACCAGTTGAGATATGCAAATTAAAGGTACGATTTAAGAGGTACTTATTGCGCATTTTTCGACATACAATTATAATTTTATACTCACCATTGGCATGCATACGGGTATAAACATTTTAGATACATCCCGTATGCACGCCAATGGTGAATATAAAATTCTTAGTTCTGTGTCAAACAATGAGCAATAACTACCTCTTAAAACCTACCAAATTTCATTTTCATATCTCAACCGATTTTAGAGCAATAAATAAATCGTCAGTTTGTAAGAAACATTTCAACATCCCGTATCTCGGAAACGAAGCATTTGTGGACATATGTTTATAAAGAAAACTGTCATTATTTTTTCATGCAGAATTATCCCTTAAAGTTTGTCGCACTTATTTAGAAAAACCCTGTATTGATGAATTGCATGGTTAGTTATTGAAGTACCTAACATTTTTATTATCACACATAAGCGAATGAGTCAAAAAGAAAAATGTTAAGAAAGCCTAAGGTTGTAGTTGCGTTTTATTTTCAATATTTTATATACGCTATAATATTCCACAGGGTGTTCCCAACTTTGAAGAATAAACACACTATCATTGTTACACCCCGTATACAATGACACCTGTTTAGCAATAATATTATTACATCGATATTCTTGAAGAATAAAGCTATAATATACTAAAAAGATTACTCAAATCGGGCAACAGTTTTAGGAAATACGAGACATCAAAAATGTCACATTTTTAAGGTGGTGCGTTAATTTTGATGCTTAGTGTATTATAGTTATTAAGGTACCAAGGGTATTATAAGGATAATAACGCTTGAGGTCAATGGTGTAGAGACCGAGGGCCTTCGGCCCGAGGTATATACGTTGTTCGAAAGCGTTATTATTATAATACCCGTGGTGCCTTCAACGTTTAATGTCCGACTAAATTATTCTTTAAATGCAAAAAATTTTAATGAATTTTTAATTAATTAGTTTTCAAATAAGTACATTTACCAGAAATAGTCGTAACGTAATTATGGTAACCATAGTTTTCCTTAGAGTTTTATTTGTCAACTTGACAGTATTTAACTCGTTATTTCAATTTAATAGGCTCTAGGGTGTTATTTTTCAATAACACGCCCTTGGGCGCTATATCGTACTTAATAGAGTTCGAAATAATGTCATTATTTGTCAAATAATAGACCAGTCGGACATTAATGTCATTATTTGTCAAATAATAGACTAGTCGGACATTCAAGAAATGAAAATACGCGAAAAGATGTTTTATTTTTTTTTTGTATAAAATTGGATTACCATACGAAAAAAAGGCAAGTAAGTTGTCAGAAATACGAGGAATTCAATGCTAAATTTTTAATTTGAAATATCTTAATGACGTATTAGTTTTCTTCAAAACAATTGAGACCATTACCCTGATGCGTGCCCTGATGAATATAACAGGTAGTTGTTATTCCTTTTAAAAACCAGCATTATTTAATTTGCATATATCAACCACTTTCAAAATAATAAATAAATTTTCATTTAGTAAACAAAAATTCAACACCCAGTATCTTGGAATCGAAGTATTTGCCGTCATATATAGTGACGAGTGCCCTAAGAACTGGAAAAATAAGGCAAAAGATGGAAAACATAATACATCGTGAAGTAAAAAGAGATGAAACTAGTAATGGAGGTGGCAAATTATCGATAGGAACCTATTTTAAATTAGGTACATTACCTTTACTTTTCCACCTTCAGATGTCAGCTTACGAGCTAATTGACTTCAGTCATAATAATTATACGTATGACGTTTAGTATGATGTTTAGTAAAATGTTTTAGGTATTTTTATTATTAGCCTGGTGCGGCAGCACGCCAAGTAGAATTCTATTTTAGTGACGTCACGTTGCCTAGCAACCGTCGATTCTCCCATTATGAAATTTTATTTTGTGACGTCAGCAAAATAGAAATCTATTTGGCGTGCTCTGGGCCCTTATTTCTTCTTCTTCTTCTTCTTCTTCTTCTTCTTCTTCTTCTTCTTCTTTGTAGCATGATCGATCATGCTAGTAGGCTGCTGCCTGTTCATTACCATCAAGTCTTCCCCGGACGATGAGGTCCAGTATTCTCGCCATCGTTTTGGTGGTCTACCCGGTGGTCTTTTATTACTGGGTTATTAGTTTTTGCGCTTTTAACGAGTTTGCTGTCCTCCATTCTCTTTATATGTTTATTCCAATATCTTCGTCCCTGTCTGACCCACCTACCTATGTCCTGTATTCCACAGTTTTGCCTGATGTCATCACTTCTTATTCTGTCACGTAGAGTTTTGCCTTGTATACTTCTTAGTGTTCTCGTTTCAACTGTCTCATCATTTGTAACGTTCTATTTGTGTCTGGTCTTGTTTCTGACGCATATTTATAATGGGTCTTAGGTATTGTTGTTTTATATATTTTGACTTTGCTTTCAGTATTTAGATATTTGTTCTTTCATACGTTTTTTTTCAGGCATCCTGAGATTCTAGCTGCTTTCATTGTTTGTTCTTTGATCTCTTTTGAGAGATTTCTATAGCTTGTTCTTTCCGTTCCAAGATATTTGTAGTGACTCACCTATTCCACAGTTTTGGAGTCAATTTCTAATTTGCGTCTTATCGGTTCTTTGGAAATTACTATACTAAATTTACAATCAAGATGCAGTAAAAATCAACAAACCAAGACACGTTAAATGCTACTAGGAATACTCCCGAATAATAATTTACCATGTATGGATATACATTGTAAATCCCAAATCATGATTTCCAAAGTTTATACAGTGTAAATTATGATTCGGCAGTGCTCCTAGTAGCATTTAACGTGTCTTGGTTTGTTTATTTCTACTGCATCTTGAATGTAAATTTAGTATAAGCACTTAGTCTTAGTCTTACTTAGACTACGTGACTAAATGCTTGGTTTCTAATTATTATAATCATTATCATCATCATCATCATTTTATTTGGCTGATCCCTATTCGGGGTCGGCTTCCCTAATTGCACTTCTCCACCCAATTCTATCTTGGGTCATATCAATGTTAATCCCCTTTACCAACATGTCCTGCCTTATCGTCTCCCCCAGGTCTTCTTTGGTCTTCCTCCCTACTCTTTCCAGGAATCCGCACTTCAGCTATTCTTCGTATTGGTTGATTAACGTCTCGACGTTGAACATGACCAAACCATCTTAACCTTTGCTCTCTCATTTTGGCATCAATTGGTGCCACACCTAGACTTCCCCTAATATACCCATTTCTAATTTTATCATTCTTGGTCACTCTACTCATACATCTAAGCATTCTCATTTCCGCAACATGCATTCGTTGTTCCTATTTCTTTTTCACTGCCCAAAATTCAGTTCCGTACATCATAGCCGGTCTTACGGCTGTTTTATAGAATTTTCCCTTTAGCTTCATTGGAATTTTTCTGTCACATAACACATCACTCGCTTCTTTCCACTTTATCCATCCAGCCCTAATTCTACTGCATGCATCTCCATCTATTTTTCCATTACTCTGTAATACCGATCCTAGGTACTTAAGACTATTGCTTTTCACAATCATTTCACCATCGAAAGATATTATTTTATTTGTAGTAATTTCATCTTTAAATGAACATTCCAAATACTCTGTTTTGGTCCTACTAAGTTTTAAACCTTTTTCCTCCAGAGCTTGTCTCCACTGTTCCAGTTTTTGTTCTAAGTCTCTTTCACTATTTCCTATTAACATTACATCACCAGCATACATTAGGCACCATGGAAAGCTACCCTGTAGTTTCGCTGTTACCTGGTCCAAAAATAATGCGAATAAATAAGGACTGAGCACCGAGCCTTGGCGCAATCCTACTTTCACCTGAAACTTATTAGTCTCTCCCACACCTGTCCTAACACTAGTTGTTACTCCCTCATACATATCTCTCACAATCTTTACATATTCGCCAGGGACTCCTTTCTTATTGAGTGCCCACCACAGAATTTCTCGAGGAACTCTATCATATGCTTTCTCAAGATCAATGAATACCACATGAGCGTTGGTCTCTTTATTCCTGTATTTTTCCATCAGTTGCCTTTTAATGAAAATTGCATCTGTTGTTGTTCTTCCCTGCATAAAGCAAAATTGATTATCGGATATTTCGGTTTCTTTACGTATCCGTCTATTAATTACTCTCTCTTTCTCTCTCCCATATTTTCATGGCGTGACTAAGTAATTTTATAGCCCTGTAGTTTGTACATTTTTGTATGTCTCCTTTGTTTTTGTAGACAGGTACTAATATACTGCTTCTCCATTCGTCTGGCATTTGTCCAACTTCCATAATTCTATTAAATAGACCTGCTAGCCAACTTATTTCTGTCTCTCCCAATGCTCTCCATACTTTCCCAGGAATAACATCTGGTCCGACTGCTCTTCCTTTCTTTATTTTTTGAAGCGCTTGAGCCACTTCCTCGTTTGTTATTTTATTACCGTTGCTGTTACTGTCTCCGTTACCTCCACAGGCTGTCTGTCAAATTATTCCTTTAATAAACTGTCAAAATAATTTCTCCATCTGTTTTTGACATCCTTTTTGTGAATTAGTATTTTATTATTTTCATCTCAGATACATCTAATCTGATTAAACATTTTTGCTTTCTTTGCTCTCTGTTTGGGTATTTTATATATCTTTGCTTCGCCGTTCCCTGGTATCAAGTTGATCGTATAGGTTTGAATACGCTTCTGCTTTAGCTTTTGCTACTGCTACTTTCGCTTTCTTTTTGGCGACCATATAGTTTTGAAGATCTATATCCGATCGGGTTTCTTGCCACTTTTTAGTCGCCATTATAATAATTATTATAGTAGTCAATACTATAATATTACTATAATATAGTAGTCAATAATATAATAATTAGTAGCCATTATAATAATTATTTCTAATTATTATAATGGCTACTAATTTATGTTTTTTACTAGCATCTGAATCAATTTATTCAATCATTGTTTGTCCTAACATGGGAAATTAAAATAAAATGTTTTTCGGCGTCATACGTATGATTATGACTGAAGTCAACTAGACAAGTATAAAAAGTAGCAGTATCTCGTACTATCTCACAACTTAATATGATTTCCATCTTTTGCGTAATTTTTGCGGTTCTTAGGAAATTCATGACTGCATTTATTTTGCTAACCATAATTATTTTATCATGCAGGATCACCCCCCGAAATTTGTAACACTTATTTACAACATCCTGTCTTTACTAGTATAAAGTTTTAACTAAAAATATTGTCGTATAATTAAAAAGGGTTTATTCCTTATAGCTGGTAATGAATTAGCAAACTAATGACATTTTCCACTTCTAAAAATGATATGGAAGGCGACTAAGACGTATTTAAATATCACTCTTTGCTAACTCTACATCGATTGGTATTAAGTCTTTGAGTATTTTTAAACATGGCTGTAGGTAATGAGCTGGGAGAGTCAGATAACTAGCCAATCACATTAGAACCGTCGGTCGCCTTCTTTTTAACGATCTTATTAGAGGTGGACAATTTTAGCGTTTATTTTAGGTATATATTCAGTTTGCATAAATTTATTTTAATGAACTTCATGCGAAATATCCCAAGTTCACATTCTTTCGAACGTAGAACATTATTTAAATTATATCCTAAGGTATTTTATTGCGTATAGTTATTTCTACGGGTGATATAAAGTTTTATAAATGGGGTAAATTGATTTTTTAAAACCAGAAACAAAAATGGACAGCTTTGACACGTCCTACTTTTACCATATTTTCAGTCCCCGTTCGTCCTAATAACGTTAGATTGGACTGTTATGAGTAAGAATGGGAAAACTATATTTTTTCTAAATTATTTGAAGATAAAAGTGTAGAACACTATACACATATTCCTATAACAAGTCCATCTACAGTATGTCCCTGTAGGTTGTATCCATATGGAAAACTTTTTTATTATTAATTTTACGAAAAAAGTTATTGTTTATAAAAAGTTCTGCATGGTCCAAAACCCAAGATTCAACCCTCAGATATCAAATTTAATGAATGTTATACGAGTTATGTCAAAAAGTTTGAATTTCACTCAAAAGTAGTAGCTTTATTTTTCACAATATTGAAAATTGCTATTATGAAAAGTAGTTTGGAATTAAAAATTATATTCTAATACGCAATTACATCCTTCTAATTGAAATCAAAAATTTTTGAAAAATTATGGAAACATTATTTTCAGTCATTTCAATTCTGATAACTCTGTTCTTATTAATTTTACGAAAAAAATTGGTTCTTAATAAAAAGTTCTGGATGGTTTAAAACCTAAAATACAACTATCTTATATAAAATTTTATCAATTTTATACGAGGTATGTCAAAAAAAATAAATTTAGATCAAAAGTAAAGTACCTTTCTAGTTCAGAATATTTTAATTAGAAGGATATAATTACATACTGAAAAATAGTTTTTAATTCTAAATAACTTTTCATAATAATCATTTTCGATATTTTGAAAAATAAACGTATTTTACTCGGGCGAAATTCATTATTTTTTGACATACCTCGTATAAAATTGATAAAATTTGACATAAGATGGTTGTATTTTAGGTGTTGGAGTATGCAAAACTTTTTATTAGGAATCACTTTTTTCGTAAAATTAATAATAAAAGAGTTATCTGAATTGAAATAACTGAAAATAATGTTAGTTATCCATGATTAAAAAAAATTCAATTAGAAGGATATAGTTGCATACTAAAATATATTTTTTAATTTCAAACAACTTTTCATAATGGCAATTTTCAATATTATGAAAAATAAAGCTACTTTACTCTTGAGTGAAATTCAAACTTTTTGACGTGCCTCGTATAATATTCAAAAAAATTGATATTTGATGGTTAAATCTTAGGTTTTGGAACTTGCTGAGCTTTTTATGAAGAATAACTTTTTTTCGTTAAATTAATAATAAAAGAGTTTTCCATATGGTTACAGCTTACAGGGGCATACTGTATAACGTTAAGTAAAGTTATAATAGGCAACAAAAATGGCAAGGGAAAAGCACTTGGCTCGATGAAGTGGGTGCTAAAGTTCTAAAGGTTTAGAGGAAAAATGGAAGTAAAGCGTTGTGTGACCTCTTTAATACAATTAAAATTTAAGATACCTAGATATTACCAAATGATTGGCTTAAGTCGACATTTGTCACCATATCAAAAAAATTTCATGCAAGGATATGAAGTGATTATCGGACAATAAATCTGATGCATCACGTTTTGACGATCTTCCTGGGAATAGTACATATTATATTATAGTCTCCTGTGTTATTCCGCTTACTCGACTTTGAGATTATAGCAGGGTAGTCGCTATATCTAGGGCCTACGGTATACAAGAAAAGTAACAGGGCCAGTACTACGCTTCAACCGCCTATTACCTACCCCTGGTTTTACCCAAGGTACTCATTCTTATTCAGGCTGAGTCGACCTGGGGCCTATAGACATTTAAAAAATGTCTAGCTGTTCTCGCCATAAAGTAATATATAACACCATATTAATAAAATACATATAGGTACACAATATTAGAGGAGAGATTTTTTGCAGTACTTACTCGATTAGTATTTTGGTTTAGTATCGGAACTTTCGATCCAAGGGTCAGGCGCTCTTACCACTGAGCCACAGAGGGGGTTGAAGTTATACTTCTTTAATCGCGATTGAGAAGAATATTGAGAGTAAATTTTTATAAAAACGACCGTATGAACTACGCGCACAGAGGCAGTATGAAATTAGCTGCCAAATCTTTTAAGGTACGTATGTATTAGTTCAAATAATGTGTGAAAAAATATATTGGTGTTTTTAGTAAATACAGTCGGAAAAATGAAAGAATATCAATGAACGATCATATCAAGCACATATTTTGGATTTACTGCTTTTTCAAATAACAAACGAGAGAGATTGATTATTATTAAGTGCTGTCTACAAAGCAAAAACGTTATCCAAGACATACGCAGTTACATATTTAGAATTGACAGAGTGAGACGGCGATACAATTGTTCAACGTAGTTATATTAATTTAGTAGAAAATTTAAACTCACACTTGACTATTTCTGTACTTCTAATGTCATTCTTAGAAAAACATTCAACATTAGTAGAGATAATGACTGTATAAACTACTATTCGAGTAATCGTGCTGGTCAATTATAATCTGACAGATTCAATTTCTGTCACTTTGACAGTGAAACTGGGTTAGGTTCGGTAGAGTTTATAAATTTTAATAATCAGTCGTATTTACTTGAATAAACTCAGTTCTTTTAAAAGCTATTTTGATATTATATTGTATTTTTGGTTTGGTAAGTATTTATTTATTTAAAATAAGTTAATAAAATGTGTAAGTAATCATCTGTCAATATGGTTAACTTCTGTCTATGAGTTTGCCAAATGTGTACATATTACGCTGACTTTTCCATCATAGTGTATAAAATTACAGATTAGTATACTTTTACGAATTAACATTTATTTGCAGATAATGTCTGAAAAATGATCTGGATACCAAAATGATCTGAATTCATTAAGTTTACTTTCATTTAAGAATCAATGATTTAAGTCACTAAGGGCCGGTTGTTCGAACGCTAATCAGCATTGATCACTATCAAATACTTAATTACTGTCACAACTGTCAATGTCAACTTTGGTTGAGTTGCCGAAAACATAATTATTGTTGACAATTATGAAATTAGTTAATCAATTATGTTAATAATTATTATGTTAATTGACTAACTAATCTCATAATTATAATTAGCTATGTTTTCAGCAACCCAACTAAAGTTGACATTGACAGTTGTGACATTATTAAATATTTGATAGTGATCAATGTTGATTAGCGTTCGAACAACCGGCCCTTAATGCAGCTGACATAAACGACATTTTTTAAATTCCTGTTACTATTTACGTCCGGCAACTTTAACATGGAGAAATGCATAATACTATATTTGCTTACTCATTATTTTTGTATTATTAATCTATATCAAATAATTAATTACGGTAGTAAAAGTAACATTTATTACCAATAAATATATAGGTATTATCAGGAAAAGAATAACATCACAAAAATTTTTTGACACATTTACATAGCGAAAAATCGGACGGTGGGGTAGTAGTCACATCCATTTTTTTACAGTATTACCTTAGTTTAGACGTTGTTTTGACTAGAAATTTTTGCTTTGATTCGTATGCATACCATCGATGACGCATGGGTATTCTTTCATTTTTCCTACTGTACATTTATTATAATTTTTGTGTCTTTGGATTTGTCTTCCGATAAGTATTAAAATGTGATGAAGAAATATTAAAAAGCAATCTTAATATTCTTTGTACAATCTGTAAAGTAATTCATATTAATATCAATTTCACGGCTATAGCACACTGACGTACAAGGTTACTGCGGTTAAACGTTGGATGGGTTACCGCTTTGTGAACATCTTTTTTCTTACAATTTTTTAATTTTCGGTGTTGTTTTAATAAAATTTTGTTGGAAAGTAGTAAGTATAAAAATTAGTTTAATATTTAAATAAAATACAAATAAACTATTTAAAGTGTATTTATTTCGTTGAAATCATATACCTATATGATAGTAATAGAAGGGTAACTTCTTAGGTGCTTACAAAGTACACACGCATTCATTTTTTTGTAATCGCCATCGTGAGAGTTGCCATATTTGCGAAACTTATTAGAGTAAATAAAAAAAAATGTGTGCGTACTTTGTACGCACGTAAGAATTTATACTTCTATTATATGATTTCAACGAAATAAATATATTTTAAACAGTTTATTTTTATTTTATTTAAATATTCAACTAATTTTAATGCTTAACACTTCCCAAAAAATTAAAAAATAATAGGTATGGTCTGGATTTGAACCCAAGACCTCTCAATCTCTAAGCGAATGGCCTGCCAATAACGCTACGAGTTCCCTGTTTGTATAGTTTCTCGGACATAATGACAATTCAGGGTAACAAACAGACGAAATGAAGTATAATAAATACAGGGTGATCAACTTCTGTGACAAAGTTCAATATATCTGTTATTATAAAATATATGAAAAAAAGTTGTTAATAAAAGTTTTAGACACCTTTAATGTACGCATTTTAAAATTAGTGAGAAATATACTGGGTCCTCCATAACACGGTGCCAAACTAAAGTTATGTTTTTTTTTTAAATGGAACACCCTGTATTTTATTCAAAATCTGGTTTCTCTACATTTTTCTGATTAAAAAGATAAAACACTTGTCTAGGGTTATACTGAGTGTTTCAAAGTTATGAGCACTTTTATCAAAAATCATACTGATTTGATCGCCCTGTATGATTCTAACAGTATAATATAAACTTATTTTTTTACTGCTGTTGACTGTCAATATTAAAGTAGTTTTGCAACAACGTACAATTTTTTTATCACTACACAAATTGTATACAGGGTAAGTCAAAATGCAAATAACAAATAAAAGATTTTCTTCATATTTTTAAATGGAACACCCTGTATTTTAGATTACCACCGAAAAGTTCTTTCATTATACTTGCATATCTTTTAAATATTCCCTATACCCAAAGTTATTAATTTTTGAGATATTTTAGTTTTATTGTTGATAACTCATAGATACGTTTATTACAGTAAATTAATTACCCTTAATATTAGGAACCTCCAATGAGTTTGTTAATGATAATTAAAATTAGACTGCATTTCATTTTTTCTCCAATTTTATGGTAAATTCTATACAATAACGACAATTTTATATTTACTAACAAAATTATATTAATTTTCCGCGAAGAAATGGGAACTATAAATTGCTGAAAGTTCTTGTTTAAGGTCGCTTTGAAATAATTGACACAAGAACTCTCAGATGTAAGATTTTAATTATCTGTACGTTTTTACTTTTGTTATTGATTATAATTGTTTGCCATATTTTTATAATTGTTACCTAACAATGAATTTTAGTCGTGAAGAAATGACAGACATGATATGGATTTTAGGAGAGTGTTTCAAAAACTCATTAGTTGCCACAAGAATTTATAAGGAACGGTGTCCATAGCGTCAACAACCAAATAAAAGAGTATTTGACATCTTATTAGAGAGGTTTAATCGTACTGGTTCTGTTTATGAAGCAAAGGAATAAACAGAAATCACTATTATGGATGAAAATGAATTAAATGTTTTACTGCCTGTTACAGAAAATCCTCATACAAGTATTCAAAATATTACAAGAGAGCAAGATATAAGTTATGGATCTATCCAAAACATACTCAAGAAAAACAACATGCACCCATATCATATACAATTACATCAGGAACATTTTGGGGATGATTTCGAACGAAGAGTACAAGTTTGTCAATGGTCACAAAAACAAATAGTTATACTGAGAGATTTTTTGAGTTTGTCCTTTTTTTGGAGACGAGGCAACATTCCACAAAAATGGTAGTGTAAACAGACACAATTTTCATTATTATTCCACAAAAAATCCGTACTCTGCTCAGGCACATAGTCAAACGAGATGGTCCTTAAATGTTTGGGGTGGAATCATAGGCAATTACGTTATAGGTCCTTGTTTCTTTGAGGAATCGGTAAATGGTGAGGTTTATTTAAATTTTCTAGTGAATCATTTACCTATTCTACTTGAAAATGTACCCTTAAACATCCGCCAACATATGTGGTACCTTCACGACGGAGCCCCTGCTCACCACAACGCACTTGTCAACGGTGAACTCGATGAACTATTTCCTGAAAGATGGATAGGAAGAGATGGGCCAGTTCACTGGCCACCCAGATCACCAGAATTAAACGAAGGTGACTTCTTTTTTTGGGGTTATTAAAGACGTAGTGTATAGGGCACCACCAACAATAGTTGACGATATGAAAATAAGGATTCAAAACGCCTTTCAAAGTGTCACACAACAAATGCTTACAAACATCAATAGGTCTTTCGAAACTCGTCTCCAGGCTTGTGTAGACGTTATGGGAGGACGTTTTTTATAAACGATTTGAATTCAGCAAATTGACTTATAGGATTATTACTTTCGAGTACTTTTGTACATATTTGCAGCGGCATGAACTTTTGATTTACTTTCCCTTTCCCTTTTCCTTGTTCGCCTTCTTTTTGCTCTGACGTTGTATACATATTGTTTGCAAAATTTTTAATTTTTTAATTTTTTTAGTGTGTACTTAATAACTGTAAAATTATATTAAGTAGTATAACTCACGCCATTTACTTGGTGTCTGTTTCTGTTTTTGTTTTGACTGTAGTTTTTTATTATTTTTTGTTTTTTATTGTATTTTTTATTTTGTATAAGCTTTGTCCACAAATTGGTAAAATTTTATGACAATAAAGCATACGTTACTTATTTTGAACACCTTTTATAACATAAGAAGTACGTTGAACATTTTTTTTTATTTAATTTAGTACTTTTAATAAATTTTAATAAATTAAAGTATTGTTATTAATAACTAAGTAATACATGTTGTTATCAACAATAAAACTAAAATATCTCGAAAACTAATAACTTTAGGTATAGGGAATATTTAAAAGATATGTAAGTATAGTGATGGAACTTTTCGATAATAATTTAAAATACAGGGTGTTCCATTTAAAATTATGAAGAAAACCTTTTATTTACATTTTGACTTACCCTGTATACAATTTGTGTAGTTATAAAAAAATTGTACATTGTTGCAAAACTACTTTAATATTGACAGTCAAAAGCATTAAAAAAATAAGTTTATATTACACTGTTAGAAACATACAGGGCGATCAAATCAGTATGATTTTTTAATAAAAGTGCTTGTAACTTTTAAACACTCAATATAACCTTAGACAAGTGTAATATTTCTAGAATCAGAAAAATGTATAACAACCAGATTTTTAATAAAATACAGGGTGTTCCATTTAAAAAAACATAACTTTGGTTTGGCACCGTGTTATGGAGGACCCTGTATATTTCTCACTGATTTTAAAATGTGTACATTAAAGGTGTCTATAACTTTTATTAACAACTTTTTTTCATAATATATTGTATAATAACAGATATATTGGACTTTGTCACAGAAGTTGATCACCCTGTATAAAAATGTTTTAATAATACTTATCTTACTCCCGAAGAAGACAAATCCAAAGACACAAAAATTATAATAAGTATATTTACTGAAAACAGTAATATATTCTTTTGACATCTTTTTTTGCACTGATATATACATAACTTGAAAGATTTAGCAACTAACGCCATACTGTCTGCGTGCGCATGCGCGCAGAATAATAAAAATTCACTCCTAATCGCGCCTAAAGAAGTATAACTTTAAAAAAACAGTTCAAAAATTTATTATCTAACATGAAAATGAAAATTTTCTGATAATTAAAACTATATTTCGAAAAATTGTTTTAAATTTGTTTCCGCTCCTGAACTGAGAAACACAGTTGGAGCAATATGACGCTGATAGAATACTATAATGCGGTTAATTGAAAATAAGTAATCCTATCAAGTGTAATTGCGGAAAGTTACACAGTAATTTGAGCATCGATCGCTTTAAATTATATTTCAATTATAATTAAGTTCAATGATTTCAGGATAAATATAATTGATCATAGAGCACAAAGATAGTGCAAATATTTTATGCTAGGGGAGCCCAAGCGGGGATTTTTGCAGATACTCGAGCGCGTCAGATTTTCATATGGGGAGAAACCTGGTACCCTGCAGGTGTACCTCTACCATATATTGGCTATTAACACAGGGAAGTTCGTTAAGGGGCCCAAAAACAAATCTATCCTTAAAAATAATCGAAATTGTCAGATTAAGATAAGGTAAGTTAATCCGGGAACAGTCGCGGCGGCGTGAGAAAAATCTCTCATTTTATTCTTTTCCATGAGAACTTGATAAAAATTTTTTCCACATTGCTTTCCACCCGTACCTCGAGGAAGATCGTAGTAATGCGTGGAATTTTTTTTTATTTTTTTATTCTTTTATTTTTTGTTGTGGAACTTATGGCTTTCGTGAGAACCAATTAGCTTTAAAATTGTTAGAAATATATATTTTTAACATAAAGGCGGGTATATAGGGTGAGGCAGATAACTGGCCTATTAGAAATATCTCGAGAACTAAAGGCAACAGAATCATGAAAATTGGAATAAAGGGGTTTTGAAGGATGATCTATTAAATGAAAGTATTTTCATCTCTTTGCAACTTCCGGTTATACCGGAAGTTGCTTATAACTTCGTTTTTTTAAATGGGACACCCTGTATATTTTTACATTTTTGGATTCTCTTCGATGTCTTCTTTCTTAAAATATGAAGTTTTGTAATATTATACAGGGTATTAAAAGATAATTACGTTTTTTTATTAATTTCGTAGCAACATTCACACCCTGTAGAATTGTAGTAGTTTGACATCTAAAACTCTACTTACATTCAAATGATTTTTAATATACTCGTACTATTGTTAAGAATCATTAGTATAGCTAAATTTTTAATTTTAGTATACAGGGTTGGTCGAAACTCGGAATGAGTATTTTCTGAGTTTTTTTAAATGGAACACCCTGTATTTTTGTATTGTAGTGAAATGATATTTTATAGTACTTTTTTATTTCTTAAGCATTCCCTATACCTAACTGCTTTAATTTGTGAGTTATTGGTGATTCAAGCTAAACATTAATTGCATCAAAAAATACGTAAAATTTTATTAGGTTGGCCGTGAAAATACTCAATCCCAAATCATTTTTCAGAAATAAATACATATTAATCCAGACTGGTCCTTAAAATTACCAATAATGGTTTAGCTATCAAAATACCTACGTAGTTAAGATTGTTGGTGCGATTAACAATTAAGCACAAATTAAAGCAGTTAGGTATAGGGAATGCTTAAGAAATAAAAAAGTACCATAAAATATCATTTCATTACAATACTAAAATACAGGGTGTTCGATTTAAGAAAACTCAGAAAATACTCATTCCGAGTTTCGACCAACCCTGTATACTAAAATTAAAAATTTAGCTATACTAATGATTCTTAACAATAGTAGAGTATATTAAAAATCATTTGAACGTAAGTAGAGTTTTAGATGTCAAACTACTACAATTCAAAAAAACGTAATTATATTTTAAAATACCCTGTATAATATTACAAAACCTCATATTTTAAGAAAGAAGACATCGAATAGAATCCAAAAATTTAAAAATATACAGGGTGTCCCATTTAAAAAAACGAAGTTATAAGCAACTTCCGGTATAACCGGAAGTTGCAAAGAGATGAAAATATTTTCATTTAATAGATCATCCTTTAAAACCCCTTTATTCCAATTTTCATGATTCTGTTGCCTTTAGTTCTCGAGATATTTATAATAGGCCCTTTATTTGCCTCACCCTGTACATATGCGCTCTGCTCGGGGTGCGAGCCGCTCGCGCGCAGCATATTTGTTATATTAATACGTGTTTTCAAGTGGCACACAAACGACTCGCACACGGCTCACCACGATCTAACTTCTGTCGGCTTTTCAACAAATGCTTTGATGGTTCGCAATACGTATTTGGACGGGTTTGCGAGTGGTTTGTTGGTTTTGGGGCGCCTGAGTTGAATATTTGTTAGTAATGGAGTGGTCGGCAGGAAATATCAAACTTATTGATGTTTACCGTGGAAAATGAAAATGAGATGATGATATTGAATATATTTAAACATGTTAGCTTGCAACCCCCAACTTGAAACCTACTTGCAACCTACTTGCAACCAACTTGCAACCAACTTACAACCAACTTGCAACCAACTTGCAACCAACTTGCAACCAACTTGCAACCAACTTGCAACCAACTTGCAGCCAACTTGCAACTCGACTTGCAACCAATCGGAATGAAACCAAACACTTCTCGATGAGAATAGGAGAAGCTACTCCCGACGTCGGCCGATATCGGATCTGATCTGATCGGAGAAAAACGGATTCAATGTAGGCACCCACATTTAATACTAATTATCTACAATTACTAAATGTTCGTAAGTTTCCTCTGGATCGCGGAAGGTTCGTCAAAATGAAAAATTTTAACGAACATTAACCGAGCCACAAACGCGCGGCGCTCACACGGCGCGGATATGTATCTCCGCCTTAACAAGTAAATAAAAATATCATAAAATTGAAAGATTTTAATTCGTGTTTAAATCTATATGTATTGTGAAATTTTTTCTCTACGCGCGAGTACTTACGTTACAAAAGTGAGCGCGACTGCTCTCGGGTTAAGTACATGCAAAAGAGTGTATATTTCAAAAATCTGACGATCTGAGCGGGGCGTAAGGAAGTGGGTGAGTCAAAAATTTCACAAACAGAAGCGAATATTTCCCAAAACGAACAGACCCGAAACGTCAGATATTTCCCGAAACGTCAGATCGAAAAACTAAAAAATACGTCTTCAATATTTTTCAAAAATCTCAATATTTCGCAAAATGAACATCAGATCGAAAAACTGCAAAATACACTTTCAAAATGTTTATGAAAAATCTATCGAAAGGTACCAAACACGACCCCCCCACGAAGATGGGGTGGGGGGTTACTTTAAAATCTTAAATGGGACCCCCAATTTTTATTGCAGATTTGGATTCTTTGCGGAAAAATAAGCAACTTTTATTCCAAACATTTTTTCGAATTATGGATAGATGGCGCTATAATCGGAAAAAACGATTGTTGGAAATGAAAAATTAAATCAAAAGATGGAAAGTCTCCATTAAAATGGAAAATTTAAGTTAACCTTTTTTTGGTTTTAGGACCTAATAATCAACCCAATAGGTCCCTGTAACGCTCGAGTGAATGCAAATTTAGCATACTTTGATTTTTGTTGCCTATCTTGTTTATATTTCGGAAAAAACTTTTAAACTTTTGTTTTTATTAATTATTTTAGCTATTTCTCTTGTACTGTTTTCTCTTATGACTGTTCAGATTTATCGGTGGATATCTTTATTTAATTCCTTCAATGTTGTGTAGTTGGAGTCGTATTTTTCCGTCATCTGTCTTCTCTTACTCATTGGCTCTTTGGTGTTTTAGCTTAATTTTTCTTTATGGTCATGACAGTCGGACAGCACTCCTTTTCTGTTTCTTTTAGTGCCTTCGATATTACATTATTTTTGTTCAGTATCTTTTATTTCGTTGTCTAGAAGTCTCGTTTTTGTCTGGTTAGTGTATCTTCATACAGACCGTTCATTTCTGGAGGATTCCATTTTTTCTTTCTTGTTTTTAAGATCATCTTGGTTTTTTCTAAGTTGACATTTAATCGTACCTTTGCTTTAAATTTTTTTGAGTAATTCAATGTCTTTAATTAGGTTCTTCTTTTCTTTTTGTTATCATAAAATCTATCTCATTTTTGACACTGCTTTCTGGGCTTATGCATGTACATTTACGCTGACGCTTTTTATAAAAAAAAATAATTTGATCTGTTTTTCTGGTGTAAAAAGTTGAGCAGTCTTTGCCCTCGTTCATTTTAATTTGAGTAGATTTTTAGAGTATTTAATTTGAGCAGATTATAAATCCAAACAAATAAATACATTTTTACAAATCCTATTGTTCACTTCTCCGTTAATCATTTTGTAATTTTTTTTCTGTAGAGAATAAAGCAGATAAGATTATACATTAAGTAACCTCATTTATCATTTTTGTAGACGATCAAAAAATTAAGTGCTAATCCTTTTATCTTTGCCTAAAAACGTTTCGTCCCGAGATAATTATTATCAATCAGCTTAAGCTTCAATTCAATTTTTTTGGAGTAATTCTCTAAGAAGCCTTTTAGACTACATCGAACCGGACAAAAAATTTAGCTCCTGTCGATAAAATTAAGATTATGGAAATTCCAAAAATGAAATTACGTTTGACAAATCCTGTAACTCGTGGTAAAACATTATGCTAATTTTGCTGTCGATGTCGGGCCCATTTTTCACTCTTGAAGCGAATTTTCTTGCACGTCTCTTGAAATATCGTTCTGATAAACTGAGTACGTGTAACAAAATTTTACTTTATGCAAAAATATTGGAAATTGAAAAGATACATTTTCTATTTTAAAGTTTATGGAGCGTTTAGATATTGTAATAGTAACGGCGTCTCATACTTTGGATGAGGTAGTTTTCGAACTAATCTTTTTAACTCATGAATGGCCAACCGTTGGGATAATTTAAAAATGTGTAAATAAAGTTCTTATATTTTTATATAAACAAATATTTCAAAAATGAATAACCATTTTCAATTTCATTGCAACACGAAACTACAGCCGCATCTTATTCTAGTTCAGTCAGAGAGCGCAGCAAGCACCTCTACCGATTTCGAAACTTATTAGTCTCTCATCAGGCGGCACATATGCTGCTCTCTCTGACCCAACCAGGACAAACCCCGGCGTGCAGTTACGGACTGCAACTAACTAAATGGCAGGGATGTCCTAGCGGCAACTGCTAGCAAAAGACTAAGTTGTCAATCTAATAGCACATAAAATAATACCAAATATATTACTTTACATCCCACCAGATTGAAAACAATAGGAACCTGCTCTGGTTACACCTCCGAGGCTTCTAAAATTTGCAAGCCGTAACGGATGCGAACATGTCGAATCACAAAACAAACGGAATATTACCCCAGGTGGGTAGAGATAACAACTCACAGTCCCACACACCGACAAACCAGTCCGCCTCAAGGATTTTGGGGGAGGCAAACATTCGACTAAACTAAACGTAGTTACATATAACATCAGATCCATGAATGAAGACACTAAACTCCACGAATTAGAAGAAGAACCAACTTATATAAAATGGGATGTCATCGGTCTGTCAGAGATAAGAAGAAAAGGAGAACAAAAAAATACTATTAAACTCGGGAAACATGCTGCGCTACAAAGGTAATGAAGATAACACCAACAACGGAGTTGGTTTTATAATAAACAAGATAATCGTTAGATACATACAATCCACCAAGGGTATATCAGACAGAGTAGCCTACATTATGCTTAAATTAAAAAGAACGTCGTTGAAAACTATACAAGTATACGCACCAACAAGCACATATAAAGATGAAGATATTGAAAACTTCTACGAAGAAATAACACTCGCTGTGGAAGAAAAGAAAACTAAATTGACGCTAATAATTGGAGACTTCAATGTCACATTAGGGGGAAGAATAGACGAAGACGAACACAGAATAGGACAATATGGATACGGCGAAAGAAATAATAGACGACATACATTAATGAACTACTTGGAGGAAAGACAACTTTTTGCTATGAACTCGTTTTTTAACAAAAAACCGCAAAGAAAATGGACATGGATAAGTCCCAACGGCAATACTAAAAACGAAATAGATTACATCCTTACAACACAAAAAGCATTCATCAATGATGTTACAGTACTGAATCGTTTCTCAACCGGTAGTGATCATAGAGCCAAACTCAGCATTAATAGCCAATTCGAAACAAAAAAGAAAATGGAAAATAGATCGAAACTAGATATGGGATAACTTAAGAAAGCAAAAGAGGAATATAAACAAAAAATAAGGGAAAGTATACCAGCCACTAGAGATTTGAAAAACAAAAATATCGATGAAATAAATCAGATATTAACAGATACATTAGCAAAGGCGGGAAAAGAGGTAGCACAAACAAGAATAAAAAAGGAAAACTATATATCCCAGGAAACAAAAAACCTCATGAGCAAAAGAAAAACATTAATAGAACAAGATAAGGGAAACACAGTAGATTACAAAGAGGTAAACAAAGCTATCAGAAGGAACATCAAGGAAAGTCAAAGGAGAGTACAGGAAGAAAAAATAGAAAAAACCATTGAACAAAATAAAAATATGAAGTGCTTAAAACCATAGCTTGGAAGCATACAGATTAATAGTATAAAGAACAAAGAAGGCATAGAGACCAATAATATAGAAGAAATTATACAAATAACACAAGAATATTATAAAAACCTCTACAATACAAAACAGAAACCAATACAAGAAATCCTTAAGCAATTACAAATAAAAATAAAAAATGTCAATTCCGACTTACAACCAGAAATCAGTAAGAATGAGATACAAAGAGCACTCAAGGAGATGAAGAATAATAAATCGCCATGAAAAGACGGGATAACTGTAGAAATGCTAAAAAATGGTGGGAAAACAACTAGAGAAGTTTTGTACACACTTATGAATAAAATATTAATGACAAAACAAATACCCAACACTTGGAACGAAGCAGTAACATTGTTACTATTTAAGAAAGCACATAAAAAGGATCTACAGGATTACAGACCCATAACTTTACTAAATGTGATGTACAAACTATTAACCAAGATATTAACAAACAGATTAACAACTAAATTAGATGGATACCAGGCAAGAGAACAAGCTGGATTTAGAAAGAGCTTCAGTACAAGTGACCACCTTTTAACAATGAAGATATTAATCGAAAAAGCTAACGAATATCATATCCCGCTATACATGGCATTTATTGACTTCGAAAAACTATTTGATAGTGTGGAACACTGGGCAATAAAGAATTCCCTACAAAACAGCAGAATAGACTACATATATACCGACTTAATTACAAATATATATAATAAGGCAACAACAACTATTAAGCTAATGAAACAAACGGAGCCTATTAAAATAAACCGAGGAGTAGGACAAGGAGATACCATCTCGCCCAAGCTATTCAATCAAGCGCTAGAAGATGTGTTCAAACAACTGCACTGGGATGGTTTGGGTATAAACATAAACGGGCAATATCTGAATCAATTACAATATGCTGATGATATTGTATTAATAGCATGAGAAATTATTTGTATGTATTAATATCTAACGTTCTATATCCTGTTTTTATAATCTAATAAAGAATAATTTTACCTGAACAGAATGATTTATTTCGACGTATGTAATATCACTTTATTTTTAAGAAATGTAACTTAATTCTAAATATACAATTATTTCTGCGAAATATATTTCTTAACATTAAATACATTAATTATTAATGGTAAGATAACAATATTCCTTACTAAGAAATATTATTTCTGAGAAAGAAGAGTTTTGTAATGCCAAGAAAATATATTCTTATGACAAGTATAATTTCTTTCTGATAAATGGGTTTGCAGTTTGCAAGAAAGTGTTAGTTCAATCATGTTTAAGATATATTTCTTTGGGTTAATTAAAATTTATTTGAAATATTTTAGAAAATTATATCTTACATACAAAGATATATTTCTAAGGCAATATGCCAAGTCGATCTTTCTTAAATATTAATAAAGTTTCTTTATGTCAACAATTTTTTTCTCTCGGTGCAGAAAGAAGTGAAGAATTACAAATAATGATGGAAGAACTAGATAGAGAATCGACAAAGATAGGACTGAAGATGAATTACAGTAAAACAAAAACCATGACCAATCAACAAGAAGAACTAGTAATTACAGTGGCACAAACAAGAATAGAACAAGTATACCGAGAGAACAATTTCTTTTCTCCTAAAACACCGATTTCTTTGAGCAATATTTCTTAAAAGTTAACATATCCTATTAACTTAAACATACCGGTTCACATACACCGAGAGAAAAAAATTCTTGACATAAAGAAACTTTATTAATATTTAAGAAAGATCGACTTGGCATATTGCCTAAGAAATATATCTTTGTATGTAAGATATAATTTTCTAAAATATTTTAAATAAATTCTACTATAGCCAAAGAAATATATCTTAAACATGATTGAACTATCACTTTCTGGCAAACTTCAAACCCATTTATCAGAAAGAAATTACACTTGATGTTAATTAATTTTATTAGTCATAAAAATACATTTTCTACACATTACAAAACTATTCTTTCTGAGCAATAATATTTCTTAGTAAGGAATATTATTATTTTACTATTAATAATTAATGTATTTAATGTTAAGAAATATATTTCGCAGAGATAAGCGTATATTTAGAGTTAAGTTAATATTTCTTGAAAATAAAGTGATATTACATACGGCAAAATAAATCATTGTGTTAAGGTAAAATCATTATTTATTAATAAAACAAGATATAAAACGTTATTATTACATACAAACATTTTCTCCACTCTTAAACCACTGGCTTCTACACAACAATAAAAGGATGGAGAGGCAAATCCAACTTTCTCAAATTTTCCTTCTTTTGTTAATAGCACTTTGTATATCAGCAATTCACTAAAACAAAATCGTTATGTAGAAATAATCGTTATTTAATAAAAAAAATTTTATAAAGATATAGATATTTATTTTGAAAAATTTAGAAAATACAAAAAAAAAACAAATACACGGCCCCACATAAGAACTATTAATACTAATAATAATCAATCATATTTAGTTCAAACGTGGCATTATTTAACCTACACATATTTGTTTATTTTTTTCTTTTTGTTAATGAAATATTAATTATTTATCTGTATAATAGTAAGTCACAAAATAAGCATTGTTTAGCTAAAACAAGAGGGAAAATGCAACCAATGTAAAACATTGAAGCAGACATAATAATATGTAAGTTTCTTAATTTTTATAATCTAAAAGAGACAGCATACCTAATCATTAAGAAATTTTATTAGGGGAGAGTATTATTAGTTTACATCTAAGTCATTTAATACATATTAACTAATTCACGGTTTTCGGCAATAACATTTCTTAACCATAAACATATATTTCTTTTAGACTAACTGATTTCTTTATCTCAAATAGATTAACAGAAAACATCCTCAGCGTTGCACCCGCCATGTTTGATATAGCGTTGTATTGTATATTTTTATAGAAGACGATACATTCAAGAAACCTATTATAGTTGATACATAAGTATACACATTTTTAAAAAGGTACTTACATGTATGAAGTTCTACCATTTCTGGAAGGCCCCGCAGTTGGTTAATAACTCCTTTCTTAATATTGTTCTGAAGCTATATATTATATCATTCTGTCCCAGCTTTAAATTGTGGCATAAGTATTCCCCAGTTATAATAATAAGCTCCTTTATTTCAGAGTCCATCATTATACCTAAAAAGCATATAAAGATACTATTATGTTTCTTTTTTAACCATTCGGATACGCAACAATATTATTATTACATCTTAAATTACTCAATTTACTTTTATTTAATACCTATATATGTACGTACCTTCAAAATATCCGTTAATTTTTAAAGAACACAAATAAATCCAAGATCCATCTATATGAACATGAACATATCACGCCATCTTGACAAACATTGACGACTAAATCATAAATACTTAATCTGCGCAATTCTTTTTGTGGAAGAAAATCTCTTTGCAAGTAACATTTCGGCATTAATGACAAAGTTTTTATTTTATAACCACAGTTACTACAGAGGGTATTTCTGAAGAATTATTTCTTGCGGTTTAAAATATTTATTTGATTGCAAGAAAATTTCTTGTTCACAAATATAAATATGGATTAACTTAACATTATATTTCTTAAACTGCAAAATATTTGTAGTTTTCAATTTAAGAAATAAAAACTTTAGGATAAGAAAATTAAATGTAACCATTAATGCATTTCTTAGTATTGAAGAAATTATCTGTAAGAAATTATTGAGTTGTGTTTAAAAAACTCGTTTCTTTAAATGTGAACCGGTATGTTTAAGTTAATAGGATATGTTAACTTTTAAGAAATATTGCTCAAAGAAATCGGTGTTTTAGGAGAAAAGAAATTGTTCTCTCGGTGTATAAAGAAATGAGTTTTTTAAACACAACTCAATAATTTCTTACAGATAATTTCTTCAATACTAAGAAATGCATTAATGGTTACATTTAATTTTCTTATCCTAAAGTTTTTATTTCTTAAATTGAAAACTACAAATATTTTGCAGTATAAGAAATATAATGTTAAGTTAATGCATATTTATATTTGTGAACAAGAAATTTTCTTGCAATTAAATAAATATTTTAAACCACAAGGAATAATTCTTCAGAAATACCCTCTGTAGTAACTGTGGTTATAAAATAAAAACTTTGTCATTAATGCCGAAATGTTACTTGCAAAGAGATTTTCTTCCACAAAAGAATTGCGCAGATTAACTATTTATGATTTAGTAGTCAGTGTTTGTCAAGATGGCGTGATATGTTCATGTTCATATAGATCGATGTTGGATTTATTGGTGTACTTTAAAAATTAACGGATATTTTGAAGGTACGTACATATATAGGTATTAAATAAAAGTAAATTGAGTAATTTAAGATGTAATAATAATATTTTTGCGTATCCGAATGGTTAAAAAAGAAATATAATAGTATCTTTATATGCTTTTTAGGTATAATGATGGACGACTTTGAAATAAAGGAGCTTATTATTCTAACTTGGAAATATGCCACAATTTAAAGCTGGGACAGAATGATATAATATATAGCTTCAGAACACTATTAAGAAAGGAGTTATTAACCAACTGCGGGACCTTCCAGAACTTCATACATGTAAGTATGTATGTATACACCGTTCTTAGGCGTCAACGCCCTTCGGTAGGGATCTATGGAGGAGTATCACCAAGCCGGAAGCCCTTATCCCTTCCCGTACCGCTCCTCCATAGGCCGATCAGACGCCAGTTTATTCCAGACCAAGCCGTAGACTCTATTGAGTTTTATACTACGGCGTTGGCCTTTTATAAATTTCATGACCTAGCTGAGGCTCGAACCAGCGACCGCAAATCGCAAATCCACTAAACTTGTCGATCGACTGAGCCCCAGCTAACTGGACCGCCAAGACCTTTTTAAAAATGTGTATACTTATGTATCAACTACAATAGGTTTCTTGAATGTATCGTCTTCTATAAAAATTTACAATATAACGCTATATGAAACATGGCGGGTGCAACGCTGAGGATTTTTTCTGTTAATTTATTTGAGATAAAGAAATCAGGTAGTCTAAAATAAATATATGTTTATGGTTAAGAAATGTTATTGCCGAAAACCGTGAATTAGTTAATATGTATTTAATGACTTAGATGTAAACTAATAATACTTTCCCGTAATAAAATTTCTTAATGATTAGGTATGCTGTCTCTATTAGATTATAAAAATTAAGAAAATTACATATTATTATGTCTGCTTCAATGTTTTACATTGGTTGTATTTTCCCTCTTGTTTTAGCTAAACAATGTTTATTGTGTGACTTAATATTATACAGATAAATAATTAATATTTCATTAACAAAAAGAAAAAAATAAACAAAGATGTATAGGTTAAATAATGCCATGTTTGAACTAAATATTATTGATTATTATTAGTATTAATAGTTCTTACGTGGGGCCGTGTATTTGTTTTTTTTTTGTATTTCCTAAATTTGTCAAAATAAATATCTATATCTTTATAAAAAAAAATTTTTATTAAAGTAAGTTTACTCTTTCTACATAACGATTTTGTTTTAGTGAATTGGTGATATACAAAGTGCTATTAACAAAAGAAGGAAAATTTGAGGAAGTTGGATTTGCCTCTCCATCCTTTTATTGTTGTGTAGAAGCCAGTGGTTTAAGAGTGGAGAAAATATTTGTATGTAATAATAACGTTTTATATCTTGTTTTATTAATAAATAATGATTTTACCTTATTTCGCGGTATGTAATATCACTTTATTTTAAAGAAATATTAACTTAACTCTAAATATACGTTTATCTCTGCGAAATATATTTCTTAACATTAAATAAATTAATTATTAATAGTAAAATAATAATATTCCTTACTAAGAAATATTATTGCTCAGAAAGAATAGTTTTCTAATGTGTAGAAAATATATTTTTATGACTAATAAAATTAATTAACATCAAGTGTAATTTCTTTCTGATAAATGGGTTTGAAGTTTGCCAGAAAGTGATAGTTGAATCATGTTTAAGATATATTTCTTTGGCTATAGTAGAATTTATTTGAAATATTTTAGAAAATTATATCTTACATACAAAGATATATTTCTTAGGCAATATGCCAAGTCGATCTTTCTTAAATATTAATAAAGTTTCTTTATGTCAAGAATTTTTTTCTCTCGGTGTAAAAGAATATATATCTAGAACAAATAATCACTAGATTAAATAAAGAAAATCAGACCGAAGAAATAAAGAGAAGAATAATATTGGCCTGGGCATCATTCGGAAAACTGTCTTATATTCTAAAGAACAGAAAATACCCGCAATACCTAAAAACAAAAGTCTTCAATCAATGTATACTCCCTGTTTTAATATATGGCTCTCAGACGTGAACGTTTACAAAAGAGAATATGGAAAACATAGCAAAGGCAGAAAGAGCCATGGAAAGACAAATGCTGAATATTAAATTATCAGACAGGAAAAGAAACGAATGGATCCGTAACAAAATAAAAGTGAAAGACGTCTCTATCCAAGTAGCAAAGCTTAAATGGAAGTTCGCCGGACACACCCTACGGCAGAAGGATGAAAGATGGACTAAGATGATTATACATTGGAGACCTTGGAACCACAAACGAAAAAGGGGAAGGCCACAGATGCGATGGTCAGATGACCTGAAGAAACACACTGGGTCAAAATGGACGCAAATTGCCTAAGATAGAGAGGCATGGAAGAAGGAAGAGGAGGCCTATATCCAAGGATGGATGTTTAGGGCTGATTAGATAGATAGATAGAACGGATGCTGAGATGTTGCACGTTGTAATCCGTAACTGCAAGCCGGGGTTTGTCCTGGTTGGGTCATAGAGAGCAGCATATGTGCTGATGAGAGACTAATAATTTTTGAAACCGGTAGGGCTGCTTGCTGCACTCTCTGATTGAACTAGAATATGATGCGGCTGTAGTTACGTGTTGCAACGAAATTGAAAATGGTTATTGATTTTTGATTTACGTGTTTACTCTGATTTTAGTACGAAGGGAACCATTCTCGTTGGAACTTTACCTCACTGAGCAGATGGGACGTCAATTATTAATTGTAGAAATAGAAAAGATACATTTATTTTCTATTTTAAATTTTATGGAGCGTTTAGATATTGTAATAGTAAGGGCATCTCATACGTTGGCAGAGTTACTTTTAGAACTGAACTTCAATTATGTTTTCATTATTCACTTAAATGTATTTTAAATGTTTTTATTGTTTCGAATCCTAAGAAAATTAATAAGTATTTTTGAAAGATTTAAACGCAGAATGAAAGATTACATTATTACCGAGGCTAGAAAGTCCCTGAAAACTTCTATAATGTTTTGTTTTAATAAGCTAGAGGGGTGAAAAAAAAAGATAAAATTTAGTGTGATTTTGAATCTTAAATATCTTATTCAGAAGAAACATTTTCTTTATTGTGAGGGACTTTCTACCCTCGGTAGTAATGTAGTCTTTCATTTTGCGTTTAAATTTTTCAGAAATACTAATTAGTTTTCTCAGGATTCGAAAAAAATAAATCGCGCCTATTCCCTTAACGAAACTTTTGGCGGTTCATGAATACTTATTTGTAAAATTTAAAATTTGTGCTTCTCAACTCATTTGGTTTATTTTTAATAAAATAAATATAATTATATTATTTTTTCTACATTATGCAAGATATGAAATTACGAAAAATGCATGATACAAAAAAAAAGTATTAAAATAATTAAAAAAAAATGTTTCGTTTTCGAAGATTTGGCAATTTTCACTCTTTAAGCGAACTTTCTTGCACGTCTCTTGAAATATCCCTTTGATAAACTGAGTCAAAATTTTACTTTATGCTAAAGTAAAAGTTTATGAAGCGTTTATATGTTGTAGTAGTAAAGGCGTCTCATACTTTGGCTGAGGTAGTTTTAGAACCAACATTTTTTAACCCATGAATGGCCAACCCTTGGGAATTCTTTGCTCCGGAAGTTCGTTGGTTTGCAAGTTTTAGAGACCGCGAAGTTGTTAATGGAAGATTGGTCTCAATAGTTTTATTTTTAATATTATTTTTAATTTTATTAAAGAAAAAACTTTAAATTTTCCTATATTTTATAAAAATAGATCTCTAAAGAGAAAATTATGTAGCAAAATAATAATTCTTTTGAAAATAGCAATTTTATCTAAAATAAATGTTTTGTTAACGAAAATTTTGGCGGTTCATGCGTACTTATTCGTAAAATTTAAAACATTTTCTGTATAACTTAGTTGGAGTATTTTAAATAAAATAAAGGTAGTTATATTATTTTTTTCTACATTATACAAGATATTAAATTACGAAAAATGAATTATACAAAAAAATATTAATAATAATAAAATATTATATTTTGTTTTAGCTTTGGCCATTTTTCACTCTTTGTGCGAATTTTCTTACACGTCTCCTGAAATATCGGTATGATAAACTGAGTATATGTATGTAACAATATTTTACTTTATGCAAAAATATTGGATATTGAAAAAATACATTTTCTATTTTAAAGTTTATGGAGAATTGTAGTCTGCCGCCTCATACGAAATTGTTATGAGCTTGGTGAGTTAGTTTTGGAACTAAACTTTTAAACTAAATTTTCGTGAATCTATGTTAAGCTTTGTCCATAAAATTGTATAATTTTCAGTGACAATAAAGCATATTTCTATTCTATTCTATAAACTTTTATAACCCATTAATGGCCAGCCATTGAAATAATTGGAAGTTATGTAAATAAAGTTCGTATATAAATGGGGTTCAGACACTAAAATTCTCCTAAAAATATATTAAACATTAATAAGAATCAAACTTGACTACCGATTCATCTGTTATGAAGCAGTAAATAAAAATCAACTAAAAAACTGGATATTATTCAAACGACATTTCTGCGACTAACCTTTGGAGCCTTTAGAATCACTCCAATAAGAAGCCTTTAAGTTCTAGCAACAGAAATTCAAATAAACATCAGAAGACAATACCTATCATTGGGCTACAGTTAAATATTTCTAAGCACTAAGTCTTATACTACTAAGGCAGTACCATTTTACGAACGCATTAAACGATTACCGTATTACATCAATCAAATCACCCATAAAAATACCACACACCTCCCTGGACAGTTTCTTTATCAACACTAGACCTCTCCTTATTATTTAACACTTAACACTGAAACACTATTGCTGAGATTAGGCTTCAGTATCATGCAAATTTACTCCAATACTCTACTTTAAGTTTACTATATTTAAATATTTAAAATAATTGAAACAAAAATATTAAACAATATTTTAAATCTAAGATTTTTCGTTAAAAGAAACTGCTTTCTGGCTGCATTCTGAATATTCGGCTTTTACAATTTATAAGCACGGATACGACGAATATAGAAGAAAGCAGAAAAGAGACGGTCACGTATCTACTTTCTTTTCGTATAGGAAAAGGACCGAAAGACAGTTTCAAGTACTCAAAAATCTGAGTAAAGATGAAAAAGTGGGAAAGGCAGTTTTTGGTTTTATTTTATTCAGAGTTGGAGCACCATCTCCAGATAGCTATTTCTGCCTCTCAGGGGTTATCAATGGAGCTATACAGTCACAACTCTGAATCAAACACCAACAGACTGCCTTATTTAAGAGGATGGGTACGTATTTTCGGCTGCAATGCTATTCAAATGGGGATTTATTTTTTTCGAATCCTGAGAAAACTAGTAAGTATTTTTGAAAAATTTAAACGCAGAATGAAAGATTACGTTATTAGCGAGGGCCGAAAGTCCCTGAGAACTTCTATAATGTTTATTTTAATAAGTTACAGAAATAAAAAACTAAGAGAAAATTTAGTGTGATTTTTAATTTCAAATACAGTGGAGTCCCGATATAACGAACCCCGATGTTAATAATTTCCCGCTATAACGAAATTTTTTAAATGCCTTTCAAACCTCCATAAGACTCAATGTAAAAAATACCCCTATATAATGATCTATTTCGATTTTAGTCCCCGATATAACGAATTTCTACGATTTGCGGAGATAAATTAAAACCCCTCTATAATGAATATTCAGTGTAGCAAACCCCTATATAAAGCACGCAACCCCTGTATTACGCATTTCTCCGTTCCAAACATCGGTTTAGCGTAGTTGAGTATAGATAGTGGCGACTCACAGACAAGTCCACACATGGAAACAATCAGACCTGCTTCTTGCCCCCCTCCCTTGGTGAACGGTGAGCTACAGGATGTCGAAGAAGCTGTTATTAAGTGGTTTAAACAGTGCCGTGATAAAAATGTACCCATTGGAGGTCCCATGCTCCAAGAAAAGAAAAGGCTCACCAATTCGCAGAACAATTAGGGCACGCAGACTTTCGAGCCAGTAATGGCTGGTAGGATCGGTTCAAAAAGAGGCACGAAATTATTTTAAAACAAGTTTGTGCCGAAAGTGCTGCCGTGGATGATGTAACTTGCGAAGATTGGAAAGCGAAATTGACAGACTTGACCCGTGGATACAATGCAGATAATATCTACAATGCTGATGAAACAGGGCTTTTTGACACGGTTAAGCGATGATAAATTCGTTATATAGAGGTTTGAACTCGGCTTTAAGAACCCCTTTTTAACGAATATTGGCCGCATTTAACCTTGATATAACGAAACCCGTTATTGAAAAATTCCCGATATAACAAATTTTTTTTCGGACCCTTCAGATTCGTTATAAAGAGGTTCTACTGTATCTCATTCAAAATAAACTTTTTATTTATTCTAAGGGACTTTCGGCCCTCGGTAATAATTTAGTCTTTCATTCAGCGTTTAAATTTTTTAAAAGTATTTATTAGTTTTTTCAGGATTCGAAAAAAATGGACACAATGTCCGTGGTAATATTTTCTAAATCTATCTTTGTCTTACAACGCACTTCAAGTCGAATAGAATATTGTCAGCATATTGTCAGTCAAAAAGTGCCAATCCATTTTGAGTTGTTGATTAAATAATATCGATATATAGTGTATTTGTTAAATAATTGATTTAAGACGTGAACTTAATAAAAAGTTATTTATTGTGTATTATTTGTGGAAGATCCAAGCAGAGAATAGATCAGGATAATATATTCTGTGATCCAAGTATTTTCTTGTTAAAGATGTTCAAAATTATAAGCGTTCCATAGTAACAATATTATTAAAAAATCACTTTAACACTTTTCCTCTTAGGTCTGGATCCCGCGTATGAAAAAAAAGTTGATTAATAGCAAGCTGAAAATTTGTTATTAGCTTAAGGGTGTCTAGTCGGACAAACATTAATATATGCGAACACTGGAACAGGGGAAGTTTTAACTGTGGAACAGGTTAAAAATTTGGAACGGTCAGACCACGAAAACGGCACATGTATTTTGTCCGACAGAACAGACTTAAACTCTCCGAACAGAGAATAAACTCTCATGCAAAAATCAGACTGCTATTTATCACCAAATTGGCGTTTTAATGAGTGGAACATGTAGAATATGTCAAATGACAGGAATTATGACAGGTGATAAATAGCAGTCTGATTTTTGCATGAGAGTCTGTTCTGTCGGACAAAGTAAATGTGCCATTTTCGTGTTCTGACCGTTCCAAATTTTTAAACTGTTCCACACTTAAAACTGCCCCTGTTACAGTGTTCCCATATATCAAAATTTATCCGACTAGACACCCTTAAGCTATTAACAAATTTTCAGCTTGCTATTAATCAACTTTTTTTTCATACGCGGGATCCAGACCTATCTTTTCTCGATTGAGTATTAGTTTTTGTTGTACATATAAATTATTACAATCACTGAATACATAGTTAGTGAAAAAATTGTTACATTTATTAACTGAATTAATAATTTGCACTTATACAAATAACAGTTATCCAAGAACATCCAAAAGCCATCTCTTTAAGTTAATGATGACATTTTCAGATAGAATGACATTCTAGTAATGTTTAGATATACATACCAGTGTGAATTTTACTACACGTAATTTGCCGTGTAAAGACAGAAAAAATAGGGATAGCCGCAAGCGAATTATGTACCCATGGCCTTAAGGGAAATTACCCCGAATGCAATAATTCCACTTTTGAGAGCAAATCAGCAACATCTTGAGACAGCGTAATACGAGGAAGACGAAAACTCTCAGATACAAAGTTTACTACAATTAAACAATTAAAATAATTGTAATAAAAATAATGAACAATATTTTACATCTAAAACTTTTCGTTAAAAGAAACTGCTTTAAAGTACTATTATAATATACTATTATATGATAATAGATACTATATCGAATCGTTGTTCATGTACTTTATGTAACGCCTGTTATCTCTTTATTTTTAGCTAGCTCTAAATAGGAATTAATTATGCAGGACTATAGATAGACCCATTTTTAAGACACCTCTTCTTTTAACCATGGATCTCCTTCATTTTGTGTGTGACCAACAACCAAGAATTTAAAAGTTATTTCTTCAATTGGTGGTTAAAACTTTATGTAAAAGGAGGGATACGAAAAACTTATTGTTATTTTGTCTTGCACAAAATATCGCATTTTTCGCACTAAATTGTTAATAATAAAAAAGAAACACTCAGAAATTTCTGCAGAAAACGTAGATTTGCTTATTGTACGCATATATTAACGGAAAAATTCGTCAAATACCTATATAGTTTTATAGTTATTGAGAAGTTTTCAATCCTCTTAAATTTTGCTCATCTTGTATAACAATTTATTTCTTCGAATCTTCCTGGAGTATAGGCAGCAAATCATACACAATTCAGCTCAAAGATATGTTACAACTGTGTAAAAAGTATTGCCTATTCTAACAGAATATGTTTTACTGCATTTGTTTAATATACACAGTTAAATAATACACAGTTTTGAAATTTTAATATGCACATATTGCACATATCTACAAAAATTTGAAAAATAATAAAAAAAATATTTTTAGATATGTAAACATTTTCATTTCATAAACATTTCATCAATTTGTCGTTAATGTTGTTAAAAGAAATCTTCGGCTTTTACAATTTATAAGCACGGAGACGACGAATATTTTAAAACCACAACGTACTGGTTTTCCCTTTATAAATATCTTTGCAGAGTGTTGCGCAAAGTAAGAAACCATTTGTTGGTCTCCTCATAAATTGTCAGCAAAAATTCCGAAATGTATAGTATATCGTTTATTCATTGAGTGAAAGTAGTGAACGTAACTTAAAATTAAGTAACTTAACTTAAAAAATATTATCATTTTTGTCCAGTTTATTGTTGTCGGATGAGACATGGAAATTTCTTTTTATGTTACGGAATGTATTGTATTGTGACTCATTCTATTGTGCAAAATACATTTCTCACCAGTTGCACACATTTACCTAGATCCCTGGACTAATACATATTGCAAGCTGGAAGTGTATGTTACCCACTAAGTATCAAAATTTCTACAAACTGTTACAGTTGAGCAACAAAAAAACTGAAATCTTGTCGATTCTTATTTTCAGCATATTTCGGGCTATAATTTACCATTTTGTGTATTATAGTGTTATCAAAATATTAAAGAAAATATTTCAAAAGGCGTCTTCCAACTGACATGTAGTAGAAGCTCCTTTTTAGAAAATGTATTTTCTGTTGGCAAAGAAAATTAATTATGTAATACTCCTGTTCAGGAAGAGTTATGTTTTGACCATTGGCGTATTTTTTGAACTAAGACTTTCATTCTCTGACCATCAGTAGTAGATGATTTAACGACAACTTCTGATTAACTTAAAGTTTGATCGTCAGATTTTGTGTGAGTCTCAAATGATCAGGTAATATCAGTCGCAGTTCCTTCCTCACACATAAGATTATCGCCCAAGTCTTCTTTATCAAATAGCGTTTCAACCGAAGGAGATACATACAATGCATCTATTTGATCTGCTTCCAAGTCAGAATCCTCTTCTAATATTACCTAAAATTCTTGAACAGAAAATGGCTTTATCATATCATATTCAGAAAAGCTGAAATAGACACATTATCTTCGGATTTGTATATAAAGATTAGAGTTTACATTTTTCTACATTACCTTTTTTTTGACATTATCATTTCTTCTTCTTCTTCTTGACTGGCTTTACAACTCGGAGTGAGTCTTCGCCGCATCGACTATGGCCCTCCATCGTCTGCGATCTTGCGCTTCGATTTGCCATTGTTGTACCCCAATCCTAGATAGATCGGTTTCAACATCATCCTTCCATCTTTTTCTGGGACGGCCCACTGATCTTCTACCGTCTGGTCTCTCGAAGAACACTGTCTTTAGCACTCTGTCTTCCTCTGATCTTACTACATGACCTGCCCATCTTATCCGATTAGCTTTTATATGTCTGACGATGTTTTCAGTACCATATAGAGTCACCAATTTTCATCTCTTTGAGGACCAAATATCATTCTGAGGACTTTCCTTTCAAATATCAGCAATTTATTTATTTCTCGCTGATGTAGAGTCCATGTTTCACTCCCATATGTAACAACTGGGCGAACAACATTCTCATTTAGCACCCAAAATATTTTAATACTGTGAATTCCCTAGGGCACAAATTACAATGCATACTACTAAACAAAATAAAAGCTCCGAGCAATATTATTTAACTTGTTTTTTATATTACGATGACAAAAAACTTCTAATGCGACATGCGACACAAAAACTGCTCTGTTGCATTCACTTTATAGACCGGACAGTATCGTCGCCACCGCTAGCGAAATTATTCCGATTCGATTTTTTTGTACAAACTTACTCAAAAAGAGGTCTTTATAACATATCCATAGGGTGCCGGGCGGTGCCGTGGTCGAAAAATTGTTTAAACAATTTTTTTTAAACAAATTCACAAAAAAAAATTTTTCATTTCGAACAACTTTTTTTAGATAATATGGGTCATTCTGAGCAAAAAAGGTCCCCTGACATTTTTCTCTAAAATTGATTGTTGTCGAGTTATATGCGATTAAAAATTTGAAAAATGCGAAAATGGCCATTTTCAAGGCTTAATAACTCGATTAAAAATTATTATTATGAAATTCAAAAAATGACCAAATCAAGTTTCAAACTCCTTCTTCAAGATCCTGAAGAGATTTTTGGCATAATTTTATTACAAAGCTGCTATTTTTAATTATTAACAATAAGCGATATAGTCCAACTGTATCGTCGCCCCCGTTAGCGAAACTATTTCGATTAGATATTTTTGCAAAAACTTACTCAAAAAGAGGTCCTTATAACACACCCACAGGGTGCCGGGCGGTGCCGTGGTCGAAAAATTGTTTAAGCAGTTCTTTTTAAACAAATTTGAGTTATTCTGAGCAAAAAAGGTCTCATGTGATTTTTCTCTAAAATCGATTGTTGTCGAATTTTATGGCCATTTTCGCATTTTTGAAATTTTAAATCGCGTATAACTCGACAACAATCAATTTTAGAGAAAAATCACAGGAGACCTTTTTTGTTCAGAATTATCTAAAAAAAAAATTTTCAAAGTTAAAAAATTACTTTTGTGAATTTGTTTATTGCTTAAAAAATTTTTCGACCACGGCACCGTCCGGCACCCTGTGGATATGTTATAAGGACCTCTTTTTGAGTAAGTTTGTACAAAAAATTGAATCGGAATAATTTCGCTAACGGGGCGACTATAAATCCTGGACTAAAGCGCTAATTGTTAATGTTTAAACATAGCAGTTTTGTAATAAAATCATGCCAAAAATCTCTTTAGTACCTTTAAGAAGGGGTTTGAAACTTGATGTAGTCATTTTTTGAATTTCATAATAATAATTTTTAATCGAGTTATTAAGCCTTAAAAATGGCCATTTTCTCATTTTTTTAATTTATAATCGCGTATAACTCGACAACAATCAATTTTAGAGAAAAATGACAAGGGCCCATTTTTGCTCAGAATGACCCAAATTATCTAAAAAAATTTGTTCGAAGTTAAAAAATTATTTTTGTGAATTTGTTTAAAAAAATTGTTTAAACAATTTTTTGACCACGTCACCGTCCGGCACCCTGTGGATATGTTATAAGAACCTCTTTTTGAGTAAGTTTGTGCAAAAAAATCGAATCGGAAGGATTTCGCAAGCGGGGGCGACGATACTGCCCGGTCCATTATGACTCACTTCAAACTATCGAAAATGAAACATTTATAATGAGGGATCATAAGATATTATTATGAATAATTCAAATTTTATTGTTATGGCATGATTAAACACACATTTACGAATCATATCACATATCAGTAAATAAAATATTGCATGCAGTATTGTAAATTCGAAATGCATATTTAAATAATTCATTACATTAAACTATATTGGTGGATGAAACTTTAGATGTTTCAACTTTTGTCAACAGTATTTTTGCCGAATATCGATTAGATATTTAAAGTACACTCTAGAACATCTATTTTTATTTTCAAAATAAAAAAAATAAAATAATTATATAAAAATATGTCAAGAAATTGTACAAAAATGTCTAAATTTCGAATCTTTGGCCATTTTCACACTTTATACGAATTTTCTTATAATACGTCTCCTGAAATAAGCCGAAAGACAACAAATAGGTTAGTCAGGACAGCGAGAGACGGTTCCCCAATAGGAGGACGATCAGTGGGAAGACCACGAAAACGATGGAACGACAACTTACTAGACGCACATTGAAAAAACAGAGAGAGTCATGTCTATAAAAAAGAAGAAGAAGAAGAAGTCTCCTGAAATATCGTTTTGATAAACTGGGTACGTAAAACAAAATTTTTCTTTATGCAAAAATATTGGATATTGAAAAGATACATTTTCTATTTTAAAGTTTATGGAGCGTTCAGATATTGTAGTAGTAATTTCCATACGAAATTTTTATACGCTTGCTGAGTTTGTTTTAGAACTAAACTTTTATAACCAAAACTTATACTTTACTTCTTTTATGTAAGGTTTTAATATTAGTTACATACAGTCTACCTGAAAGATCGGGGCAGCGACTAAGTGGATATTATTCTTTTATTTCTTTTAAATTTTCACGCTCATGCATTTTGCGTAAATTGACATCTGTATGCCAATTTGTCCAAATTAAACTTAAATATTGCATCCATTCTCACAGTCAAGTCCTGTTCACAAATTTGTCTACATTACAAGTAGGTACAATGTGTTCATGTCATTGAGCAACGATGGATAAAGAAGACGAATGATTATTAGCATTTACTGTTGTTTGTTTAATTAAAATGTTCAAAACGGTAAAACACAAAAACCCAAGAAGATTTTAGAAGAGTTGGATTGCAAAAAGAGCCACTTACTCTGACATTAATTCAATAAAAGAATAATTAACAAATCCATGCTGCATAAACTGGACCAAGAACTCTTTTACTTTCTTTGACATATTATTCATGACATTATTATAGCAAACAAAAAACACAAGATAAGGTAAAATACAACCTATCTATACTAAAATAACAATAAAGATGCACTAGAAATAAGCAAACCAATACACCAGAGAAATAAGATTTTTCTCGTGACACATCCCCCTCCAGGTCGAAACCAAATTTTTTGAGTAGCAATGGACATCTATATGTATAACCTATATGTTTCCTGCAGCCAATTTTGATGATATACATAGTTATAAACAAATGAAGATAAAAAAACGGTAAATTTTCGATTTTTCCGTCTATAACCAAAAAGTTAAGTATTTTAAACAAATTTGAGAGTAAGAAACTCATAAATCGTCTAAAAAATTTCAATATGGCGTTCGCTGAATATGTCTATCCTTATTGGTTGCTTAGAAAATTGCAAAATAAATCATAAATTTTGAGTTTTTTTAAATATTCATAACTTACGTAAAAATTAACTTAAAACCTTCTTATTAAACGAATTGCCGAGACTTCTGTTGCTTAAATTATATTTTAAATTTTAAAGCCATTGGTCAAATGGTTTAATAGTTATTTATGATATAAGTGTTAAAAGTACACGTTTAAGGCACGCCTGTGAAAGTTTGCAGAATGAGCGATAACGAGTTCTGCAGGTCACATGAGTGCCTTAATAATGTACTTTTTAAGACGCATATCGTACAATATTTTTTCTACAAACGTAATTACAGGACAATATCTACAAACACTTTTGACTTGAACTTGACTGACATTCCATTTTTATATTTTTTTGACATTACATCAAAATTGCCTATACGGTCAATACGAACTGCAGTACCTTAAAAATTTTAAACCACTAGTGCCTTAAAGTAGCTTTTTTACCGCTCGTATGGAGTGCTAAAAATTGCATTTTTAACACGGTTGTAGAAAAAAGTTATTTAATTTGTTTATCCCAAATTCATTTATTTTGCAACACTATACGTCAGAAAATTATGAGGTTACAGTAAGACTCCTGACACTTTATGGAAGAAGTACATTTATACTATTGACTTACTTAAAAAAAATGACAAAAACTAATTTTAAACAGTGTAATATTATTTTGCAAAAACACGTCGATTACTTTTTCTTTTTTTTTTTGGAGGTCGTCTGACATATGTCTCCGATGACACTGCAGCCTGTCACCCAATCCACAAGCTTGGTTCCACGTACCAAATTGTACATTACTAGCATGGGTTGGGTGGCATATTCTGCTAAACTTAATTTTGGTTGTCCATAAATAGCCTGCCTCTTGTGATCCAAAGCCTCACACTAGTACAGTACATGCTATGCTGTTTCAGTTCCCCTATTGCACAGTCTGCAGTTAAGGTTCCCTTCGTACAGCCCAATTCTATTCAGGTGTCCTTTCAGGGCACAATGACCCGTGAAAAGACCTCTAATTATGCGGAGCTGACTCCTATGTAATTTTATTAGTTCCTCTTCTTCTTCAAATGCAAATCCACTAATGGATGTTGGCGATCACATTTTCCATTAACTCTCTGTTTCTTGCAATGTGGATCAGTGATTGTATGTCGGTAATCCCTGTCCATTGCCTTATGTTTCGGAGCCAGGACATTTTCTTGCGTCCTATTCCTCTCTTGCCTTCAATTTTACCCTGGATTATAAGTTGAAGGAACTGGTATTTTTCGTTTCGCAAGATGTGACCCAAATACGCCGTTTTTCTTTTCTTGATGTTTTCGAAAAGCTGACGTTCTTGGTTGATTCTTTTAAGGACATCCACATTTGTGACTTTCGCCGTCCATGGTATCTTTAGGATACGGCGATAAAGCCACATTTCGAAGGCTTCTAATCTGTTTATATCCCTCGTTTTGAGTGTCCAGCCCTCTATGCCATATAGCAGCACCGACCACACGTAGCATTTAGTAAACCTTAGTCTCAGTGTAAGGTCGAACTCTGAGCAGCTCAGTACCTTCCTGAATTTTACGAAAGCTTGTCGAGCTTGCTCAATGCGACATTTTACTTCCCTGTCCGATGCCCAGTCTTCAAAAAGCCACGTTCCTAGGTATTTGAATTTGCTCACTCTCTCAATGGACTTAGTATTCAGTGTTATGGTGGAGTTTTCAAATGCATCCAAGTTTCTGGAGATGATCATGAATTTGGTCTTTTTGGTATTAATCTCTAATCCCATTCGCTTACTGTATTCTCCGATTATAGTGACAAGTTGTTGAAGATCTGCTATATTGTCGCAAATTAAGACAGCATCATCAGCATATCGTATGTTGTTGATTAATACTCCATTCACTTTGATTCCCATCTCTGCATCTTCCAAAGACTCTTGAAATATGGCTTCCGAATAAATGTTAAATAAAAGAGGGGAAAGCACACATCCCTGCCGAACACCCCTTCTTATATGTATGGATTTGGATATAGAATTGTCTATTTTTAATTGTGCTGCCTGATACCAGTACAAGTTTTCAATGAATCTTATGTCTTTTTGGTCTATATCAAGCTTCTTGAGGATCTGCATTAACTTGTGATGTTGGACACGATCAAACGCTTTCTCGTAGTCTAGAAAGCACAGGAATACGTCCTTCCTCTGATTGTAACAATTTTGGACCAACACCTGTGTTGCTACTATTGCTTCTCTTGTTCCCAAACCTTGCCTAAACCCAAACTGAGAATCACTGATGTCCCATTCACATTTTTTGTATAATCTTTGATGTAGTATTTTTAAGAATATTTTTAAAGTGTGACTCATCAGGCTAATGAGTCTGTGATCCTCACATCTTTTTGCATTGACTTTTTTGGGTAGGGGAATAAATGTAGAGAGCAACCACTGCTGAGGATAGCAACCAGTTTCATAAATAAAATTAAATATTTTATGTAGTGCTGAAATTCCCCTTTCATCTAGTAGTTTGAGTATTTCTGAAGGGATTTCATCAGGTCCAGGTGCCTTATTGTTTTTTGAATATAATATTGCCTTTTCTATTTCCTCTTTAGTAATTGAAGGGCCAGTCAGCTGGTCGTCTGTATAAACTTCACTCATGGGTCTTTCGTCATGAAAGAGCTCATGAATATAGTTTTCCCATATATGAATTTTCTCTTTTTCACCTAGCACTACCTGGTTATCCTGATTAACTATAATAGTTGGTCTTCGTTTTCTGTATATTCCAGCAGTCTCCTTAAGCTTTTTATGTAAATTCCGATCGTCGTGCTGTCGTTGTAAATGTTCTAGATCGATACATTGTTGCTTAAGCCATTCATTTTTTGCTATTCTTATCTTTGCTTTTATTTGCCTGTTAATGTTTTTATACATATTGCTGCCATCTGGGTCATTCTTGTGTCGTCGTCGTTCATCCATTAGTAATAGTATTTCTTCTGTCATCCATTTTTGCTTCTTGTTCTTTGGTTTGTACCCCAAGTTGCTTTTCATGATGTCTGTTACAGCACTTGTAATCGTATTCCATGTTGGTGTTAGATCTTCGGTAATTTTTGTCGTCAATATTTGAATTTGTGTGTTTATTTCATTACTTATTTCTGCTTGTATCATTGGATCTTTCAGTTTATCCAATGCGATCTGTTGTTGAGTTTCAGGCTTGTTTTTGCATGAAAGAGCGATCTTTATGACGGCCACTAATAGTACATGGTCAGAAGGCACATGTGCTCCAGGATATGTGCAAGCTCTTTTGACAGTTGTGCTGAATCTACCGTTGATGAGAATGAAGTCTATCTGATTTCTTATTATTTTCTGAGCTCTATCGGCCGGAGATTTCCAAGTATAAAGGCGACGGGGGTGGAGTTGGAACCATGTGTTGGTAACTCTAACTCAGCTCTCCGTTTTGAGGGTTCCCTTATTAAGGGCCTCCCTTGTCGCTGACCTGGTATGTTCCCCCAGTATTCTTTGTGTTTGTTTTTGACCCATTCCCTGACTTGTCCCCTAATTATTGTTTTAGGTACTCCTAGAGCAGGTTCTGGGCCAAAATATGAAGTTGATGAACCGTTCCTTGCCAGCTCATTTGCTTTTTCATTACCGTCTATCCCGGTGTGTCCTGGCACCCAGAATAGAGTTACACTATTTCTTTCGGCCAGTTCTTCCAATTCTTGCCGGCATTCCCATACCAGCCTTACAGTGCCGGCGCTAAGGTATAATGCGCCCGCCTGCAAAAGGGGCATAGGCGCCCTTTGGTATTTTTTAAATTATCATTTTGTATAGCACCGGCAGAAAAAAAGCTCATTTTGGCGCCCCCCAAACAGGGGCGCCCGCCTGCAGTGCATCCCTTGCAGGCCCGTTATCGCCGGCCCTGAGCCTTGACGTCACTTTCGGGCTCATTAGTGCCTTCAGTGATGCTTGGCTGTCTGTGAGTATATTGATCCGTCTATTTTCATAGGCCCTCAAGTTGTTCATTGCGACACACTGCAGAATTGCGTACATTTTCGCTTGAAACACAGTTGTGTATGTTCCTAGTGAGAAACTGAGTCCTACATTTTCTGTTTCACTAAAAATACCGGCTCCAGTGCCTTCATCGGTTTTTGATCCGTCTGTATACCAGATCGTTCCCCTGATTTTGCTACTGATGCTGTTCCACTCCCTTCGGTCATTGATTTCTATTCCGAAGTTCCTATTAAATGTGTATTTTGGTACCATGTGGTCAGTGTATGTATCAGATATAATTACTCCACCTTGGTTCCAAATCTGATTATGCCCAAGGTTGTCGTATTTATCCCTTGGCTTTCCTTGCAGCCTGTATGCTCCCATCCTCGCTTCCCCTTTGATGAATATATCAAGAGGGGGTAGGTCTAACAGTGTTTCCAGTGCCGCCGTCGGTGTTGTTTTTATTGCTCCCGTTATTCCCAAGCATGCAAGTCTTTGTATCCTGCTTATCTTGTTTATAGCGGTTCTTTGCTGCATCTTTGTCCACCATACCAAGGATGCATATGTTATCATGGGTCTCACTATCGTTGTATATGTCCAGTACGCCATTTTTCGGACAGAGTCCCCATGTTTTTCCATGTGTGCGTCTGGTCAGCATTAATGCTGATTTTTTGCTTACTTATAAACAATTAGAATAACTTTTTAACCGTAACCCGTAGAAAAATTATTTTTTCATATTTGGAAAGAATGAATTTTTATTCACATTTAAAAAAAAACAAGTATCCTGGGACAATGAGGGACGAAGTTAGCCCTCCCTTTTTTTAATTCACATGTTTTTGCAAAATAATTTTGCAGTATTTAGAATTATTCTTTGTCATTTTTTTAATTAAATAAATAGCATAAATCTTCTTCTTTCATAAACTATCCAAAGTATTAGTGTAACTTCATCATTTTCTGACTTATAGCGTTGCAAAAAAAATTAATTTGGGATAAACAAATTAAATACCTTTTAAACTATTTGACCAATTGCTTTGAAATTTGGGGTATGATTTAAGCACCACAAGTCTCAGCATTTCATGTAATATGAACGTTTTAAGTTAGTTTTTACACAAGTTATGAATATTTATAAAAACTCAAAATTTATGATTTATTTTGCAATTTTCTAAGCAACCAATAAGGATAGACATATTCAGCGAACGCCATATTGAAGTTTTTTATGCGATTTATGAGATTCTCACTCTCAAATTTGTTTAAAATACTTAACTTTTTGGTTATAGACGAAAAAAGCAAAAATTTACCGTTTTTGATCTTCATTTGTTTATAACTATGTATATCATCAAAATCGGCGTGAGCGGCCGTGGAGTAACGGCATATTCGCTGGTCTCATATGCCAGTGCACGTGCGTTCGAGCCCTGCCAAAGACAACATTTTCATTTCCAATAATGACACGAGCCGTCTCACCGTGCCTCGGAGAGCACGTAAAGCCGTCGGTCCCCCTGGGCTAGTGTACATCGGCACTAGTTACTTGAAACAGGGTTAAAGATGTAAATGGCGCCGGAACTGTCCGAAAGGATCTCCCCGGCAAAAATGCCATACGATATTATACTTATTATCAAAATCAGCTGCAGGAAACATATAGGTTAATAATATAGATGTCCATACTACTCAAAAAATTTGGTTTCGGCCTGGAGGGGGTTGTGTCACCAACAGGATATTTTTTTCTTTATTTCTCTGAACTAACTCTCGAATCATGATTAACAATGTATAAACTTCGTAAATCATGATTTGAAAGTACTCCTCGTAACATTAAACGTGTCTTGGTTTGTTTATTTCTAGTGCATCTTTATTGTGATTACACTATAGACAGGAAGTTCCCAGCATAAATTATCAGTAACCAGAACTCCGAAAATTAAAGCCACGAGCACGCCAGAACAACGATTCTGTTTACTAGTTTTCACCCACTACGCATGCTTGAAAATGGTGTGTCATTTACACGTTCGTGCATTTGCGCCAACCACATTCAAATTAGCTGACAATCCAGATTTTCCTCAAGCCAAACTTCATGACTTGCGCATGTGAACAATTGTCATTTACAAGCACCAATTTACTTGTTCAAATTTTTATGCACAAGTTAATTTGTGCAAATTGTATGAGCGTGAAAACGTACCATTATATCTTTCCAAAAACAAATCAGACACGGCATGACTAAATGCGAACTGAAAATATACTTATAGACAAAAATAGTGTATATTTCATTTTCAGTCATTATTTTCTGTTTATTTTATGTCTGACTTTATAATCAATTATTTTCAATGGGAAATAAGCCACAATTTTACCAAAAAAAAATGATTTTATTAACGTTTCGACGCCCAAGTCGGGTGTCGTTGTCAAAATATAAAATAATACTAAATTAAACAAAAATGTTGCAAATAATTTATTTAATCTGACTCATTTATATCCGCAATTCAGACATGTATTATATATTTTAAAGTAGAAGACTTTAAAATAATATTGCCAATATTGATGAGTTGCGTTCCTGGGACGACTTTACTAAAAGATAGCTCATTTGATTACATGAAATCAACCCAACTCAAGAATATCTGCCACAAAAAATCATAGCATGTGATCTGTCTTTAAAAAGGCAACCAAATGCAACGGTGGCAGTAAAATGCTCGCGCCAGAGACTCCATAGTAAATCACGAGATAAAACCAGGAAAAAAAACCTCGTGATACTATCCCGACATCGTAAGTATTTGTGCTTACATTTAGTTTACTCTCAAATCTAATATGTAAGCATAAGGACTTACGATGTGGGGATAGTATCACGAGGTTTTTTTTCCTGGTATTCCCTCGTGATTTACTATGGAGTCTCTAGCGCGAGAATTTTACTGCCACCGCACGGTACACGTACAGACCACAAACCATACATACCCATAGACGTTTCACGTAAATTGTCAAGGTCAAGACAGCAAATTAGTTACCATTCCAACCCAGAGATGTCGCTGTCAGTCAATTCTCTTGTCATATTTAACAACTGACAGTTGACAATTAAATTAATTTGTTATTTACTTTTTATTTTACAGTTTGTGGCTTAATTATTTTATTATAGTGGTGTTACGTTTTTAATTAGATTTAATCACAATTTTAATAAGTGAATTAACCTCCTCTCCATTTTTATGAGTAGAATTTTTAGTTTACATTGATCATCCCGTGTTGTGTTTCTCCACATTAAAAAAACAATATAATAGATCCTGAAACAGTTTATTCCAATAGACACGTGTGTCATCAACATTTCGGACCTATATATTTTTGGAAGTTTGTAAAAGATTATAAGGTAATATTTATCTAAACAATCATCCTATCTACAAGATTCTTTCAAAAATTTTCATTCAACTCGATACACATTAGTGATTTCACGTGACACATAACAGTAGTGTTTAGCATTTTGAAAACAAATTGGAATATTTGAAGTTTTCAGTAAAATATAGAATAAAACATTAAATTGTATTTCTGTTGTTTTAATTTCCTGCAAAATTTCATCAAAAATCCCGCAAAATTTATAATTTGAAATTCTCACGTAACTAAAATTTGTCAATATAGTTCCCATTCCAATCAAGAGATGGCGTTAATTCGATCCGAAAGATTAACATGGTCGTGAAACGTCTATAAGTATGTATGGTTTGTGGTACAGACGGTATGCAGAGGCGCATCTCTCTCACTGGTTTGGCGTCACGCGCGAGGAGAATGTTTTGTAAATGCATTTAATTTCAGGAGATACGTTCCAGTTTTATCGAATTAAAAATGATAGCGTCTGATTTTTTGATTAAAAATGATTGTAAGAGAAAATAGTTTTATGTACTATTCTTATTCTTAGCGATTTACAATTTGTCCACATAAACGTTTTTCAATAAAAATGTATTTGAACATTATTGGCGAGGAAATACGTCCAAAAATAATAAGCCTTGATTATTAATTCAAGAACACTCTAAATACTTTTTGCAGTATTGTCTTAATAACCCGATGAAATGTTTTCTCTTTTAAATTGCCAGGTAATTAAAAAATATTTTCAAGAAAAGAGAACATTGATGTTATAAATAATACTATTCGTTATATCGTCCTACCAAAAAACGGAAAGAAAAAATGCAGACATTTTATATAATAATTTATTGCAAGATAACAAAAAAATACTATTATTTTTTAAAATTGGTCAATTTTGGCATTTTCTTCTCTAGGCTCCTTTGAGCATTTTTAAAACTAATTTTTCTATTTAACTCTCGTAGCGTAATATAAGTTCGAGTTTTAGCGAAATGAAGGACAACTTCGTAAGGCACTGATGTAGTTGTTATTTGTGACATTGTTTTATCAGCCAATTTGTGAAAAATGTTCTCCTCTTTAGATAAAGAGTTAACATGCATCTTATGGCACTCTGTCTCCAGTTTCAGAGCCACTTCCCACAAATCATCATTTGGATGTAAAAGAGAACCTCTAGAGACAGCTTGTATCCAGTCAGGGGCTCTATTCATGTCCATACCTGCAGTAGAGTTTTCTAACGAGTATTTATTTTTAAATTTGTATGCTACAAATCCTGCTACATATTTGACTGATTCCTGACTCGCTTTTTCTTTCACCTCTAAATTTTGGATGAGCAGCCCTATTTCGTTATTGATGAATTTGTCTTGTTATGGTTTTGAAAAATCTGGTTCTACAAAAGAATCTCTTTCCGCATATTCTTTTGTTTCGAGCGGCTCGTCAACTTTTACAATGTTCAACAACATTTTCTGTGTCAAGCAAACTTCTTCTGATTCTGGATCAGATGGTACGCCCTGAGAGTCCTTAAGAATATCCAACAAACACTCCTCATTGAAATCTGTTGTATTTCAATTTTCTGTAACAAGTGCTGTCGAATTTTTACCCAGAATGTAAACCTGTTGAATTGAATTGTAATTCAAAAGCCTTTGTTTCAGAGGAATTTCAAAATGTTTTTCTTCAAACTGTATTGAGCAAATCGTTGCTAAAAAAAGTTAAAGTTACTTATACATAAAATATATTAATATAGATATAAATATTTATTTAATACAGCTCTTTTTTTGGTATCTACTTATTACTTATTTTTGATATATCAATTTCTTATAAATATGCATTTTAGAATTAATTCCAAACTTACCATTTTTTAAATTAATTTTATCTTTCGACAGTTTAGTTTCGACAAATTATCTGTCTTTGGAAAGCTGAAGTATTTTATTTTCGTACTTTTGTACTTTGATTACAGTTTTTGCAATTATATATACGGCACAATTCGGCATTGTAAGTTTATGCCAGACCCACACGATAGCAAAAACAATACAAATAATAAATTTTTAATATTAACAACTTCAATAATGTCTAATAATTAAAAGTAACAATAGTACATTGTTTACCGGGTAGGAAAAGCTTAACATTCCTGGACGACTGTGAAGATTGCTAAGTCGAGGCGCAAGCCGAGACTTAGCAACACAGAGTCCAGGAATGTGGCTTTTCCTACGAGGTAAACATACTATTTTTCCGCAAATCGTTTAAAATTCGACAGATATTGATTGATTTAAAAAAAACGCGATAATTTTATTCCCAAATAAATGGTGCTTTGAAATTCCTAATAAAATTACTTGGGTTACTATGGAAACGTATTGAGGTTGAATTATCATTTATGTAGAACACTAACAACTGTACGGAAATATCATTTTTCTACAACCACTATTCAAAGTGCACTTTTCTGCACGGTTTTATGTTAGCAAACTTGATATTTTCTCACAGTATAAGATATTTGACATTAGTGTGCAGAAAAGTGACGTTTCTGTGCCGCAAAGTGACGTTTCTGTGCCGCAAAGTTCTTTTCTGCACAGTTGACTACCTCATTCTGAGTAACGTTATATTCTGTTTACATCCGTGGACTACCGCATTCTGAGTAACGTTATATTCTGTTTACATCCGTGGTTAAACTTTAGACAAATATTTATATAACCTATAAGACAATTATTATATTTAACTATAGCATAGAAACTAAATTATGGATGTTACAACTGTTTTATTTTACAATTATATTCTTATTAAACATTTTATAATTATCAAATAACCAATAAGGATTTAGCAACCTGTGCAAGAAACGTCGAATGAAGTAGGTTTTAAATGAAGTACCCATTCAAGATTTGAAGTAGGTTTTGTGTAAATTCGTGACTGCATAAATATAATGTCAATAATGTGTAATAATTGTTTAAATTTAAACAAATTAAGGCAGTGCATTAATTTTTTAACTGATTTCTGTGCAATTTATTTAGGTATAAGGAATTTAAATTGATTAGTAGGTATTAATTAAATACAGTTTAAAATTTATCACATAGGTACCTATTATAATTAATCGTCATTTGGAAATTGTGATTTTTATTTTTAGGAAAAACTGTGCTTGTAGAAAAAGTATAGTGTGAAACACGTGCAGAAAGGTAATTTCTCACTCGTTTGAATTGCGGCACTCGCTTGCGCTCGTACCGCAACTTTTCAAACTCGTGAGAAATTAGTACCTTTCTGCACTTGTTGCACAATATACTATTCCTTACAGTAAGGAATAGTATATTGTGCAACAAGTGCAGAAAGGTACTAATTTCTCACGAGTTTGAAAAGTTGCGGTACGAGCGCAAGCGAGTGCCGCAATTCAAACGAGTGAGAAATTACCTTTCTGCACGTGTTTCACACTATACTTTTTCTACAAGCACAGTTTTTCCTAAAAATAAAAATCACAATTTCCAAACGACGATTAATTATAATAGTACCTATGTGATAAATTTTAAACTGTATTTAATTAATACCTACTAATCAATTTAAATTCCTTATACCTAAATAAATTGCACAGAAATCAGTTAAAAAATTAATGCACTGCCTTAATTTGTTTAAATTTAAACAATTATTACACATTATTGACATCATATTTATGCAGTCACGGATATACACAAAACCTACTTCATTCGACGTCTCTTGCACAGGTTGCTAAATCCTTATTGGTTATTTGATAATTATAAAATGTTTAATAAGAATAAAATTGTAAAATAAAACAGTTGTAACATCCATAATTTAGTTTCTATGCTATAGTTAAATATAATAATTGTCTTATAGGTTATATATTTGTCTAAAGTTTAACCACGGATGTAAACAGAATATAACGTTACTCAGAATGCGGTAGTCCACGGATGTAAACAGAATATAACGTTACTCAGAATGAGGTAGTCAACTGTGCAGAAAAGAACTTTGCGGCACAGAAACGTCACTTTGCGGCACAGAAACGTCACTGTTCTGCACACTAATGTCAAATATCTTATACTGTGAGAAAATATCAAGTTTGCTAACATAAAACCGTGCAGAAAAGTGCACTTTGAGTAGTGGTTGTAGAAAAATGACATTTCCTTACAGTAAGGAAGTCCTGACTTTTTCTTCAAGAAATTTTGACAGGAATGTCAAAATTTCCTGGCGATTTGCGGAAAAATATATTCTCCGCTCCGTAAAACTTTCATGTGTAAAGACAGTTTTACATTATGCTATTTTCATGCTAGGCAAGAGCCATGCAAGACAGATCACGCTACTGCGCATGCCCACGCGCTATTTTCATGCAATTCCTGTGCTAGACGAAAAATTAAAACATGTTCTATTTTTCATGCTATTTTGATGCAAGTCCTGTCAAAATTCATGTTGCCAATATGACAAAATTTATAGTTTAGAAAAAAAACTTAACCTTATTGTGTAAGTTTAAATGGTATTTATTGGATGTAATAATTTGTGGTTTATATTTGAATATATTTAATTATGGACTGAAGTTTTTAAGTGAAATATCTAAAGTTAATATATTGATATATTTCTTCTATTGGCAACAATGAAAGTGGTATCTAAAATTGCACAGAAATAGCTCCGATGTAAAAAGGTCAGGGTAGGCAAGAGATATGCCATGCAAGACGGACTTGCATAGCATGAGACTTGCATAGCCTTGATGTAAAGCTGCTTTAAAGAATTTCACAATTGCATGTAAAAATGTATCTGCAAGTCAAGTGGAAAGTGTGTTGGTTCCTCGAAGCTGAAGTTGTGCGCGAAACGGACGGAATTTAGGCGCCAAAATCGGCATACCGTCTGTACGTATTGGCTGTGAGTTTCGACGGTAGCGCTATCTCGCGGTTTGAAACTTATACTTTTCTGATAAAATTTATGTATGTGAAATATACAAAACGAGAAAAATAGATACTTATCTAGAAAGACACAAATTATGAACTGAAATATTATTGTTACCTGTTACTAAACGAATACACAGAATTAATAGTAAAATTAATTATGTTTTTTTATTTTATTCATTATAATTTTAATATTTAATATATAAGTTTGTGAGACTGGATGACTGCTTACGCAAGAGACCATTGAGAAAAAGAATAAGTTTATATGAATTATTTAACATTTTAAAGGTTACCTCTGTTTATTTTTGTGTGCTTACTGCTTTGATTATTAAAATTTGCAATTTGTATGAATTGTAATTTGTTTGAATTCTATCAAAATGGATATTAAACATTATACTGGATTCAGTCTTATTTCCCATGATATCCAATTTCAATCAGCAACACCAAAAAAGGAAAGGATTTAGTTGATACAGGACATGTACGCAATGTTTCCGAATATAATAACTGCATCCAGTACTGTTATATTCAATATTTTTACATGAATCAATACAACAGCTGCAATATCTTGTTTTCTTTTTTGAAAAATCCATATTACCCGCCATTTCAGTTTGTGAAGTTTATCAAATGCACAAAACAAAACTGCCAACTGCCACTAACACAGCGTTGCCACATTTTATTTAGAAAATCTACTGTAAGTTTAGCTTACTAAAATCTACTTATCAAAAACTAAAATATACTATAAAACTTTATTAATATATTTGTATATAATTTATGACTTTTTATAATAAAAATAACAGCTGACTAACTAGAAATTTTTTTGAAGTTATACTTCTTTACCGGCGATAGAGGGTAAATTTTTATACGGGAAAACCTATAGCGACCGGGCGCATGCGCATTATAACTTTGTTCTGATTGGATGTTCAAATGACATGTCAAAAATTATTCAATATGGCGGCTGTGGCACAGCTGTAGTTAGATTATTTATGGTTGTTGCGTTTTAAAATTTGTGTGAAAAGAAACAACAAACAAAAGTTAGTTAATAGTTATACTGCCTTTTTAAATAGTTTTCATATACCTATATTTTTGGACTTTTGGACTATTTTGGACAAGGAAAACTCATTCTAATTTGGTAAGTACCTAGTTTTTATTATAATCATATTGTAATTATACATTTGGATTAGGTTGAAATACATACATTTATTTTCTCAAGAATGCGGATTTTAGAGAGAAATCCCAAATTAGGTTCGATTTTTATTTTTAAATTATGATTTTTTGGCGTAGATTTATTTATCTAGTAGGTATGTAATGCTTTGATTTACATACTTAATTTGATTACCAACAAAAGTTCTACCAATCTTCATCTAATATATTGTTTTCTTACTGTTTTGTTATATTTTTATATTTTCTTCCACAAAATTTAAACTACATAATTTTCAAAACAATTGTCAAACAGTAAAACGTTCAGTTACCGTATTTTTCCACATGATAAATAATGTGCGATTGGACGAGTGACTCTACGCTTCGATTACGAGTCAAAGCGGCACGAAATTCAAGGGTTCAATTCCCGCTGTAAGTTTTATTTTTTTATGCATATTATGATTGTAAGTATATTTGTTATATAATTTTTTTTTTCAGCAAATGCGTATTTAAAATTTTTGCCAACAATTATTATCGTCCAGAAATCATTTTTTCTTTGTGGCATTTTTCAATGTGCTTGTGTGCGTTTTATTCTTTTATTTTTTTAAATTTTTGGTATAGTCTTAAAAATCACATAATATGTAGTAGAAGTATAACTTCTTACGTGCGTACAAAGTACACACACATTCTTGTTTATTTAGCTAATGCCTCGACAACTAATGGGCATTGGCATGGTGATGGTACAGTGGATTTTACCAATTAGGTAGCTAGTGTTAAGTCGACTTTACATTACATGATTTATCATGTGATTTGTCATATGATTTGGTCATGGAGTAAAATTTACATGTTTACACTGTGTGATTTGTCATATGATTTTGCCATAAGCATTGTGTTTTATCATAAGCATTGTCATGCGGCTCGTCATGGGCAAAATCATATGATAAATCACGTGATAAATCATGTAGTGTAAAGTAGACTTTATGTGTAGTGTGTGTGTTGAGTAAGTGTCTTGTTACTTTGGAAAGTCGATGTCATTGTCTTTGCAGAGACGCTAATTGTATCCGAACGTCTGCGGTCCCTCCGGTGGGTACCGATCCCCCAAGGATAGAAACTATTTTCATTTATTAATTTATAATAAACGAAAAATTCTCTACCCTGGTGAAATTCAAACTCACGATCATTCGGACCTTTCGATCCAAAAGTAGGCGCTCTTACTACTGAGCCACAGAGGGAGTTTAACTAGAAATTAATATGACTGTTTGTAAACAAAAACCAAACTTTTTTATATTTTAACTGGGGAACAAAATGACCAACTATAATTAATTTTTATCAGTTTCATATTTAATATTTATATATAATATTTTGTCATCCACTGATTTTAACATCTGCATATCTGGATCACATTCTTCAAACAATTATTTCGCATTTTACATTAGAAACACTCAAACACAACATTTGTTGTTTTGCAAAGTTACATATATTATAATTAGGCCCGGTCTTTTCACCTCCGAATAAATATTTATTAGGAAGAGTATCCGGCAGATTACATGTAAATCTGTCAAATAACCTCCGAATAATTTTATTCGGAGGTGAAAAGACCGGGCCTTAGATATTTTAGTTTTCCATCGTTAGCTTCTAACAGGCTCACCGACCACCGAATACCAGAACTCTTCAATAACACCTGAAATAGGTACTGATTGCACTGCTACTTGAAATCTGCAAGTTTTTTACACCAGAATCCAGTTTCATTTCTGTTTAATATTCATCATCTACGTCCTGGGGCTAGATTCCGTGCACTGTAGATATCTACACTTCGCTTTCTATCGATGTCAATTGTCGTGAAAATATTTGAATTTTTAGTTTTAATTGAATTATTTTCTAGTTTTGCTAGTTGATGCTGAAGTGACACTTGTAAAACAAGAAAATATTTGAATTAAAACTAAAAATTCAAATATATTGACATTGATAGAAAGCGGTCGGCGAGGTTTGTTCCAACATGAACTTTTGGACGGCCCAAAAACCGTCACGAAACTGCTTGTACCGTTTGTTGTGCGCATGTTCGTAATTGTATCGCCCAGTTATCGTCCCATGACGGTAATCATATATTTGTCATTTTTGTTGGTGACAGCTTGTGTGCTTTTAGTCGATCAAAGGCTCAAAAAATTTAAAGAATTAAATCCTAGTGCTCAAGTCAGTCCAACCAGCACATTATGCATTTGCCCGATTACTGAAATGATCATCACGAAACCGTCACCGAAAGATCACAATTCTTGTTGGAACAGTGGGAAGGACGATCCGATGACGATCATATTTTTGTTGGAACGGATTTTCTTTACTGCGCAGGATCGTTACCGTTTCCTGACGGTTCTCGGTCGTGTTGGAACAAACCTGGTGTTAGCGATTGTACACAGAATCCCACCCCTGAATCTTATTTTCGGTAATGACATTGGGAAATTGTAACAAAATGTCTAAAAATTAATTTAGAAATGGGGTAAATACTATTAAAAAGCAAATTTTATTTTAGTCATAAGAAAATGTTGAAATATACCAAAAATCTACTAAAAAATATTGCCTACTAGAATTTTTTAAAAAATATCAAAAATCTACCAAAAAAGTAGAAATCTACTAAATGTGGCAACGTTGCACTAACAGCTGTGGCGAAAACCGTCAAATCCCCTCTCCTCTACCCATGGCGCGCCATTTAAATTTATCAGATAAATGCACAAAACTGCCACTAACAGCGCTGGAGAAAGCTGTCAAATCCCCTCTACCCATCGGCTCATGGCCAATACCGTGCTCGTGCTGCCACTGTTGCATTTGATAGTCTTTTTAAAGACAGATGACATGCTACGATTTTTGTGGCGGATATTCTTAAGTTGTGTTGACTTCATGTAATCAAATGAACTCTCTGTTAGTAAAGTCGTCCCAGGAACGCAACTCATCAATATTGACAATATCATTTTAAAGTCTTCTACTTTAAAATTTATAATACATGTCTGAATTGCCGATATAAATGAGTCAGAATAAATAAATTATTAGAAGAATTTTTTAATAAGCAACGACATTTTTGTTAATTTAGTATTATTTTGTATTTTGACAACGACACCCGACTTGGGCGTCGAAAGGTTAATAAAATCATTTTTTTGGTAAAATTGTGGCTTATTTTCCATTGAAAATAATTGATTAAAAAAATGCCACAAGGAAATAGCTTCAGAACAACATATGAAATTATATAAGTATATATTTTTTACTCCTGAATGTGTTGTGATGAAATGTTTTACATATTTACAATTTGTTAGAAATAAAAGAATGTTTGAACATACATATACGTATGTATGTTCAAGCATATGTATGATCCAATACATACTTCGTATTAGTCTTTATAGCCGAAGAAGCAATAATGTCACCAACTAACAAAATTTGTATATAAAGTGTGCTTTGGCGACATACAAAGATTGTTGTTTTGTTTCTTGCAGACCAGAGCATTTATGAAAAAATAAATGGATTTTTAAATATAGCACCTAGCATCTTTTTGCATTGTGTTCAGGGTAACGTAAGAAAAAAATATAGAATAGAAAAAGTGGTGTGAATGCATAGTTTCATTTTAAGGTGTATAAAATGCAACAAAAGGAACATCGTCATGTCAAAATAAGTATATAATGGTCAGATTTTGTTACTCGGGGGTTTTGGGGTCTCTGAAGATGAATACGCTATCAGAAGCGACCTCGGAGCACCTGATGCTGGGTTGCAAAAAAACATTTTTTTTTTAATTTTATACAAAACATATATTTTTTTTTGTTTTAAACGTTTTTTTCTTGTTTTAAACATGTTTTATTTTGTTTTTAAATTATACGTTTTAACCAAATAAAACATGTTTAAAACACGTGTTTTTTTATTTTAATAAATATTTTTTTTAAACATGCGTTTTTTATTTTACATTTTATGTTTTAAACAAATAAAATGTAGAAAAAACATTGTTTAAATCATATTTTCTTAAGCATAATATTAATAACTTTGATTTTAACTTTTCTTTAACCTAATAGATAAGAAAACCAATTGCAATTAGGAGTTATTGCCTGGAGAACTCCAGATTATTTACTATTTATAAAATATCATTACAAGTTCGCTATTGTAACATCTATATGTTTTAAATATGTTTTTTTTTAAACATGCAAATGGTAAATTTTTGTACATGATACGAAGGAGCTTCAAGGAGCGTATGGAAATGGCTTTGACCCCGATTTATTTTTTGCCAAATTTGCTTGATAAGCGCTCTAGTGGAAATTAACCTAACATCCATCTATTATAAATTATCATCCAGGATCATTGCCAATTATTATTAATTATTAGGCAAAGTGTGTACCGTTTAGACCATATACGTTTTCTAAACATTTAATTTAGAATGTAATACCAAGGACATGGTGGCGTTCTATGAAAAATATAAATACTACAGCATTGGAACTTGCTCAACAGCTCCACACAACTAATGCATTATCAGCCAACATAGAAAGACTCTTCTCCTCAACATACGGTTTGTCATTCCAAACTACGTAATCGGCTAGGCAATGTCAAAGCTACTAAGTTGGTTTTAATTTTTAAAGAGCTTAATTGCATCAGTGATGACGTGATATCAGATTGATAATTTTAGATTACAAGATTACTATGAGACTGGAACAGTTTTGAGAAATTTATTAACTCTTGTATGCAAAATGTTTTAACTTTTTCAATTTTTGTTAAGTTTCGGTTATTAATAAATAAATAATCTGTATGTTAAAAAGTTTGTATAATGTATTTGATAATTTTTTTCATATTTATTTATTATTTTAACCTGGAAACAGTCGCCTCGTTAGAAAAAATCTCACATTTTATTCTTTTCCGTGATAACTCAGTGAAAAATTTTGCAACATAATTTTCCACTCGTAAGTGTCAAGAAAGATTGTAGTAATGCGTGGAATTTTTTTTAATGTTTTTTTTTTATTTTTTTTTGTGGAATTTATGGCTTTGGTGAGAACCAATTAGCTTTAAAATTGTTAAAAATATACATTTATAACATAACAAGTAAATAAAAATTGTATAAAATAGAAATTTGCTTTAAATTCGTATTTAAATTCGTATTGTGAGATTTTTTTCTCTACGCGCGAATACTTACGTGACAGAAGAGAGCGCGACTGCTCCCGGGTTATTAAAGAAAATGGAAAAAAAACGCTTGTTTAATTTAAACGTTTTAAACGTGATTTAAACTGTTTTAAACAAAAACTGTTTTAAACATATACACATGTTTAAAACATGTTTAAAACAGTTGTTTAAAACAAAATGTTTAAAACGAAACAACCCTAGACCTGATGCCCTCCCAACTCCAGAAGGTAACATGTCTTAGCAGTGACCTTAGCCACCAGGTGGTTCGGGGGTCGATTCTGATGGCGTATTTATATTCAGCGACCCCAAAACTCCAGAAGATGACATATCTATAGGCCCCAGGTCGACTCAGCCTGAATAAAATGAGTACCTTGGGTAAAACCAGTGGGAATAATAATAGGCGGTTGAAGCGTAGGACTGGCATTGTTACCCTCCTTGTCAGTGGCGCACCTAGAATTTTCCTTTGGGTGGGGTTGGCTTAGGTACCAAAATTTTTTTGTATTGTTTGTGAAAGACAAGTTACACTATCCTATAGGCAAGGAAATAGCTTCAGAACAACATTAGGAAATAAAGCATTACACTTCTAACCTTTTTAAAGTAAGACGGATCGTTATGAAACCTTTTGCTTTCAATTCGGGAGAGTTTTAGAAAAATTCTTGAACACTTGGCATGAGGGACAAATGAAAATTGCATTGTTGTAAGCGGAAAATTCATTTTCCAAAGTGCTTCTCAAAGTGTCCAAAAAATAAAAATTCACAACTGGGAAAATACCTAATCATGGAAATAAGTGCAATTTTCATACACGTGAGTTTTGAGGTCGCTGAACAGGAATATGGGTTCGGCGAAGCTGTAAGAAGTACCTGGTGCCCGGTATCCCGGTAGGCACGTCGTCTCCTGGAGTTTTATGGAAATTCATTTTATGAAAATCGTTGAAACTTGTTTTTCTGGGGTTATTGAGGTCGATGAAAACGAATATGGCTTCGGCGAGGCTGTATTAGGTACCTGGTGCCCGGTATCTATGTCACCACCTGGAGTTTCATGAAAATTCGTTATGAAAATAGTTGAAATTTATTATCTTGAGATTTTCGAGGCCGCTGAACACGGATATTGCATGGAAGATGCTGAACGAGGTACCTGGTGCCCGGTATCTACGTCGTTTCTTGGAGTTTTATGGAAATTCGTTATGAAATTCAACAGTGAGTGACAATAACAGTAAGTTATTTTAATTCGGAGCGCAAATTATGAGAAAAAAAATAATTTGAAATTTGTTTTCAGCGTCAATAATAATTTTTTTAGATATAAAGATGCCAGAACCTCGAGTATATGATTAAAACTGCCAGTTGCCTTAAACCCCCCGGAATAACAAATTTCAACAAATTTTATTACGAATTTTCATAACATTCCCGGAGACGACGTAGATACAGCGCACCAGGTACCTCGTACAGCATCTTCGTTGCACGATTCGTGTTCAGCGATATCAAATACCCAAGATAATAAATTTCAACTATTTTTATCACAAGTTTCCACAAAGCTACAGGAGATGACGTAGAAACCGGGCACCAGGTACCTCGTACAGCATCGCCGAAGTGTTCAGCGACCTCGACCAAAAACCTAGGGATAGCAAGTTTCAACGATTTTCATAATAAATTTCCATAAAACTCCAGGAGTCGACATGTATACTGGGATACCAGGCACCAGGTACCTCTTACAGCTTCGCCGACCCCATATTCCTGTTCAGCGACCTCAAAAACCCCCGAATATGAAAATTTAACTCATTCGCATGATTACTTTCCGAGTTGTGAATTTTTATTTTGTGAACACTTTGAGATGCACTTTGGAAAATGCATTTTCCGCATACAAGAATGCAATTTGCCTTTGTCCCCCATGCCAAGTGTTCAAGAATTTTTCTAAAGCTCTGTCAAATCGAATGCAGAAGGTTTCATAACGATCGGTCTTACTTTAAAAAAGTTAGATGTTTTAGAAGAAAAGTTAGGCGATTTTAGTGCTTTATTTCCTCGCCTACTACTACTTTTAATAGGCTATGGGAGGGGTTTTAACCCCCAAAACCCCCCCTTGGGTGCGCCACTGCTCCTTGTATACCTAAGGCCCTAGATATAGCAGACTACGCGTCAGCGGTATAAAACGGGAGACATATTATTATGGAATTTTGTATGTATTAAAAAATAATCTTATGAATATCACACGACAGTAAGAATAAATAAGAAAATATGGCTACAATTTGTTTCTTAAACTTGTTTCCATTGGGCAATAGTCACTCGAGCCCTGCTGGCTCTCGTATCTATTGCTGGGCAACACGTTTTCAAAGAATTGTCGCATTATTTTCAATTGATTCAGTCAATTTGTACTCTACGCAGGCCCGACCAGAGGGGGGGCAGGGGGGGCAAAATCCCAGGGGCCCGGGGCCCAAGGGGGCCCGGGCCCGGCCGTTAGCAAATTTAAAAAAATTCCTTTTATTAAAATATTTTACAACAGATTGAATTTGCTTGCGGTTTTAATTATGAAATTATTATAAGGAATATTATGCATTCGGAAAAGGCAATATGCAAGAAATTATTTCTTTGCATCGAAGCATCTAGATCAGGTTAAGCAATCTCAAGAATCGAATAAGAGAATGCAAGTGCATTATTTGTCTTGGAGAACTCAAAACGAGTTCATAGCAAGTTGTGCTGATTATGTAAGGAAAGTTATTGTGGACGAACTCAAGCGATCTAAATACTATTCTATTATGGTTGACAAATTGGAGGGCAATTCGTCAACCATAATAGAATAGTATTCGAATATGGAGAATTCATAGGGCAATTTGGACTTGGAGAAAGAAATGAGCGAGGAGACTGACTGGGTGAATTTGTGGCAGAAGAAGAGTTTGTGATTACTAACACTTACTTCAAACTCCCTTACAGAAGATTATATACATGGAAATCACCTCAAGACACTCCAGGCCGCATAGTGAGAAATCAAATAGATTACATCATGATTAATAAAAGATTCCGTAACAGCATAACATCAGTCAAGACATACCCAGGAGCTGATATCAAGTCAGACCATAACCCACTGATTGGCAAAATTAAGCTCAGGCTAAAGAAGGTTAGACGTAGTGTCAATCCAAAATTCGACATAAGGCTATTAAAAGACCAAAACACAGAACAGAGTGTAAAACGGTATATACAGAACAACTTGAATACCGTTATTCAATCGGATGTAATGGACCAGGAGATAGAAAAGTTGCATACAGTTTCACAAGACATACGTGAGAAATTCCTCAAACCACCAAAAATAAAGAAGAAATCGTGGATGACAAACGAGATTTTAGATATGATGGAAGAGAGGCGAAAGTCCAAAGATCAGGACATGTCATTATACAAAAGAATAGATAAAGATATCAAAAAAGCAATTAGAATAGCTAAGGATACACGACTAAGAGAACAGTGTGCGGAAATCCAGCAATTGCAACATAAACACGATTCATTCAATATGCACAAAAAAGTTAAAGAAGCTGCAGGCTTATACAAACCTAGAAGAGTTGGGTGTTTGGCAGATAACCAAGGCAAACCACTGTTAAGTGTGGAAGAAAAACTAGACACGTGGAAGAAATATGTGGAAGTAACTTTTGCAGATGAAAGGCAGAATACCATTGAAGACATTGAATGCCAAACAGGACCCCCGATTACCATTGAAGAAGTCACGTCAGCTATTAAAACAACTAAAGATGGTAAAGCTGTAGGGCCTGACCAGTTTTATGTAGAATTCCTAAAACTTATGGATGAACAAGGAATAAAATGGATAACAACCGTATTCAACAAAATATACGTAACTGGAAAAATACCCCAAAGCTGGTTAAAGTCGACCTTCGTAACTTTACCCAAAAAAGTAAATGCCAAAACATGTGAAGACTACAGAACAATTAGCCTAATGAGCCACTTACTCAAAACGTTTCTGAAGGTGATACATGGCAGAATATATAAAAAATGCGAACAACAGATATCATGGACGCAGTTTGGATTCCGCGATGCCTTAGGCACCCGAGAGGCTCTATTCGCTGTCCAAGTGCTTATGCAAAGATGCAGGGATGTTGACTGTGAAGTGTATATTTGTTTTATCGACTACAAAAAGGCGTTTGATAGAGTAAAACATGATAAACTCATAAACATCTTGAAAGAAGCGGGAGTAGATGATAGAGACTTGAGAATCATATATAATTTGTATTACAACCAAACTGCCAATATTAAAGTGGAAGACCAATTAACAGAGGCAGTCTCCATAGATAGAGGAGTGAGGCAAGGATGCATCCTGTCCCCGGTGCTGTTTAATATATACTCTGAATGTATCTTCGAGCAAGCGCTGGGAGAGCTACAGGAAGGCGTATTAGTCAACGGAGTGCGTCTGAACAACATTAGATATGCCGACGACGCTGTAGTTTTTGCAGACAGTCTAGATGGTTTGCAAAGAATAATGTCGCGCATATCAGATATAAGTAGAGAATACGGACTTGATCTCAATACGAAAAAAACAAAGTATATGGTAGTCAGTAAGCGCGAAATATTAAATACACAGCTTTTGGTTAACCAACAACTAATTGACAGGGTCGACAGCTACGCATACCTTGGTACCAACATAAACAGCCAGTGGGACCACTCAAGTGAAATAAAACAACGCATAGGAAAAGCGAGATCAGCGTTCATAATGATGAAGTCTCTTTTCAGAAGCCACGATTTACCTCTTGCTACCAAAATCTCTATCATCAGATGCTATGTATTTTCTACGTTATTATACGGAGTAGAGGCCTGGACACTTTCCGAGGCTTCTTTGAGAAAACTCGAGGCATTTGAGATGTGGTGTTACAGGCGCATTTTGAGAATTTCGTGGGTGGATCGTGTGACTAATATTGAGGTTCTACGTAGAATAGGCAAGGAATGCGAGATTATTAACATAATCAAAGAGCGCAAACTAGAATATCTTGGCCATGTTATGAGGAATGAACAGAGATATGGCTTGTTGCAACTCATTCTTCAAGGCAAGGTATTTGGAAAGAGAGGACCAGGGAGAAGAAGAATATCTTGGCTTCAAAACCTGAGAAAGTGGTTTAATACATCGACAACCGGACTATTCAGAATAGCAGCAAGCAAAGTTAGGATAGCCATGCTGGTCGCCAACATCCGGAACGGATAGGCACCTTAAGAAGAAGAAGATGGTTGACGCTACACCAGACTCAAGCCATGTAGAACAGACCTCTTTTGTATTTAGATACATTATTTTCAAAGAAGACGTAAAAGAATATGAAATCCATGAACGATTTTTGGAGTTTTCCGACTGCAATGAAAAAACTGGAGAAGACATCGCAAATCTAATCAAAGAAGTTCTTAAAAAATATGACATATCCTTAGATTACTGTAGAGGACAGGGATTCGATAACGGCAGTAATATGAGTGGCAAGTAGGTATAAGGGTGTTCAGGCTCATATTTTAAAATCAAACCCTCTGGCTGTGTACTCACCATGTGGATGCCACAGTTTGAACTTATGTGGAGTATGCGCTGCTGAGAGTTGTACTGAAGCACAGACTTTCTTTGGTGTTGTTCAGAATCTGTACAATTTATTCAGTTGCACCCCGAAAAGATGGGAGCTTCTGAAAAAGATAGTAGGATCTTCACTGCACTCAATGTCTGATACGAGGTGGAGTGCTAGAGTAGAATGTGTGAAACCAATAGCGGCACACATAGGCAAAATCATTGAGGCAGTTTCATCATTGTTGAATCTTAACGTAACTGTTGAAACGAGAGCCACAATCAATGGGGTTTTAGAATATCTTAACACCTTCAAGTGCATCCTCATGGCGTCAATTTGGGTGAAAGTGTTGGTACCCATCAACTACAGAAGTCAACTACTTCAAACTATGGACGCTACTTTGGATGTTGAGAGTAGTAATATAGAGAGCCTAATTGATGATTTAAGTGCCTTAAGAAATAACTGGTCAAGATATTGTCTGAATGCAAACATGTTGCAAATGCTTATGGTATCGAACCGGAACTCTCCACTTCCCGTGCGAGAAAGAGGAAGACTTTTCACGATGAAACAGCTACAGAAGATGTAATGTTAAATTTATCCCCGGAAGAACGCTTCAAAACAGAAGTTTTTTTACACAATAATTGATGTTTTGGTGGCCAACCTGAAAACGAGGTTCACAGCACAGAGAAATCGAAATGAAATTTTCATTTTTATGGAAGTATAACGAAATGGACGAGAATACGATCTCAGAAAGTTGTGTAAGATTCGCCGAAGAGTACAATTCAGATGTAAGCAGGGATCTAGTTGATGAAATGATTTACTTGAAAACTGTTAGTAAATCAAACATCTCAGATACGTCGCTTAAACCAGCAAAACTTTTGAACAAGCTCGTGTCCCTTAATGTGACAAATCTTTTCCCCAATGTGTGCATTGCTCTTCGCATATTCTGTTGCCTACCAGTATCCGTTGCTCAGGCCGAGAGATCATTTAGTGTTTTGAGCCGAATTAAGAATTGTTTAAGATCTACTATGGGTCAACAACGATTATCTGATTTGGGACTGTTAAGCATAGAGTCAAAACTTGCAAAAACTCTTGATTTCGACCACGTGATCCAAAACTTTGCGGATATGAAAGCTAGAAAAGTTATGTTGTAACTAACAGTTCTATTGTAAATAATTAAAAACAAAGTTTAATTGTTAAAACTGTTTTAATTTTCTTCCTTCCTGTGTCAATAGCATGAGTGTTCACTATAACATATCCCAGTTTATGAGTTATCAGATTTTTGGGAATTTCGTTCAACTGGGTTTGGAGGAGGGCCCGGCCGGGTCTCATCCCCGGGGCCCGGCCTGGCTCTGGGCGGCCCTGACTCTACGAGCTCCCTAGTGGGAAAGTTTTGGCGTAGTTCTGATTTCTTTTAATATACAGTATGTCCCTGTAAATTGTATCCATATGGAAAACTTTTTTATTATTAATTTTACGAAAAAAAGTTATGCTTTATAAAAAGCTCTGCATGGTCCAAAACCTAAGATTTAACCATTAAATATCAAATTTTTTGAATATTATACGAGGTATGTCAAACAGTTTGAACTTCACTCAAGAGTAAAGTAGCTTTATTTTTTACAATATTGAAAATTGCTATTATGAAAAGTTGTTTGGGATTAAAAACTGTATTCTAGTATGCAATTACATCCTTCTAATTGATTTTTTTTTTTTTTTTTTGAAGAATTATGGATAACTAACATTATTTTCAGTTATTTTAATTCAGATAAGTCTTTTAATATTAATTTTACGAAAAAAGTAATTCTTAATAAAAAGTTCTGCATGGTCTAAAATCTAAAATACAACCATCTTATGTCAAATTTTATTAATTTTATAAGAGGCATGTCAAAAAATATGAATTTCGCTCAAGAGTAAATTACGTTTATTTTTCACAATATCGAAAATTGTTAGTATGAAAAGTTATTTAGAATTAAAAACTATGTTTCAGTATGTAATTACTTCCTTCTAATTGAAATATTCTGAACTAAAAAGGTACTTTAATTTTGATCTAAAATATATCTTTTTTGACATACCTCGTATAAAATTGATAACATTTTATATAAGATGGTTGTATTTTAAGTTTTAGACCATCCAGAACTTTTTATTAAGAATCACTTTTTTTCGTAAAATTAATAATAAAAGAGTTATCAGAATGGAAATAACTGAAAAAATAATGATAGTTATCCATAATTGTTCAAAACAATTTTTTTTTCAATTAGAAGTATGTAATTGCATATTAGAATATAGTTTTTAATTCCAAACAACTTTTCATAATAGCAATTTCCAATATTACGAAAAATAAAGCTACTTTACTCTTGAGTGAAATTCAAACTTTTTGACCTACCTCGTATAATATTCAAAAAATTTGATATTTTATGGTTAAATCTTAGGGTTTGGACCATTCAGAGCTTTTTATAAAGAATAACTTTTTTTTTGTAAAATTAATAATAATAAAGTTTTCCATATGGATACAACTTACAGGGACATACTGTATATGGATTTTGGGCTGCTGAATCCGAATATGAGGTTTGCGGACAAAATTTCTTGCCGGAACATTGAAAAAATCGCGAGAAAATCGAAAAATTTCAGCTTTTTCCGCTTTTTTGCTCAAATCTCGAAAACTATTAACTTATAGTAAATGGTCTGTTAACAGAAATTAAAGTACTTAAAATTATCTACAAATATTACCATTTACTTTTTTTCAGACGAACCGTTCGGTCTAGAGTGCAAGTTGAAAATTGCCAATTTTTAACGGTCTCGGCAAAACCCACTTTTTACATTCCAAAACTTTAGTTTTTATTAGAATGCAGTCATTTGATAAATTTCTCCTAGTTTTATGTACAAATAATAAATTTTAGTTCATAATATGAATATGGTATGTCTCTTCTCACAGCTTCCATGAATCCATTTCATCCTAAAATACCGAGAATGTCTCTGCTTTTCCCTTAGAGCCACAGAAAATCAGGCACAGATGGAGTCACAGTTTCAGTTGGAGTGAAAATTCCCTTCGGATCTTGATTTCTGATAAACCTTGAGTTTTTGTCCTTTCAAAATGTGTTAGTTGAACAGCTCTCTGACTTCCATAAACCTCAGGTGCGGGATTAGTTTTTAGCCGAGGAATGGATTGATTAGGAGCTATTGCATGTTTTGGTGCATTACAAGAAATGCCACCCATGACGTAAAAAGTGTGGTATCTGTCGATTGTATGTACGTTAACCGTTTCTGTCCCAACGCTGCTATACATTTTTTTGAAAAAGTGGGTCTGTATTTCCAGCCGCCGTATATATACGTTCAAGTTGTTATGGTCTCAATTTACCAAAGCCGAAAATATGCGTTGCTTATAAAATTTTAGACTCATTGGTATCCCAATGCCTTAGAAATATGTCCGAAAATGTTAGAATATTATTCCCAAAGCCTCAAAATGTCGGCACCTAAGACAGCTCATGCGGACCCATTGCCGTATATTTTTGTTCAGATATTTTAGATACAATAAGCTATATTGTAGCACTGGTGGAAACGCTTATTGGTAGCGGCTAGAAGGTGAAGTGATTGTAGCCACAGAAAAGACCAGAAAAAAACAAGCGAATTGAGATATATGTGTGCAAGATGCGGAGTCGGCCTTTGCGTAGTGTCATGTTTTGAGGAGTACCACACAAAAGAAAACTTTTAATGTTAATTTACATTACATTATTTTCACTTCCAGATAAGCAACGCGCTTGCTCAAAGTCTTGTAGCGGCAGTAAGGCCCAGAGGTTGGTCTCTCCATTCCTTGCAGGGTTGTCCATTTTCTCTACAAAAAGTACGGCTCAAGAAAATAGATTGATGTAGTTTCCTCTTTGGGGTTTTGTTCATCCTATACAGAAGCTGGTAGCCTGGAAGTGTCAGCATTCGCAGGCGATCCGCAGAAAATTGACCTGTCGTGCTTTGCACAGCAGGTGTACGATAACGCTGATTTTAACGTACATACAATTGACGAATACTACACTTTTCACGTCATATGTGGCATTTATTGTATTGCACCAAGTAGCTCCTAAGCAATCCATTCCTCGGATAAAAAACAAACCCGCGCCTGAGGTCTATGGAAGTTATGGCTGTTCAACTTATTCATTTTAAAAGAATAAAACCTCAAGGTTTATCAGAAATCAAGATAACAGATCTTAAGGAAATGTTCACACCAACTGAAACTGTGACTCCATCTGTGCCTGATATTATGTGGCTCTAAGGGAAAAGCAGAGACATTCCCGGCCTCTTAGGATGGAATGGGCTCATGGAAGCTGTCACAACAGACATACCATACCTATGAACTAACATTTATTATTTGTACAGAAAACTAGGAGAAATTTATCAATTGACAGCATTCTAATAAAAAATAAAGTTTTGGAATGTAAAAAATGGGTTTTGCCGAGACCGTTAAAAATTGGCAATTTTCAACTTGTACTTTAGACCGAACGGTTCGCCTGAAAAAAAAAAGTAAATAGTGATATTTTCGTAAATAATTTTAAGAATTTTAATTTCTGTTAACAGAACATTTACTAAAAGTTAATAGTTTTCGACGTTTTAGCAAAAAAGCGGAAAAAAGCTGAATTTTTTGCATTTTTCGCGATTTTTTCAATGTTCCGGCAAGAAATGTTGTCCGCAAACCTTATATTCGGATTCAGCAGCCCAAAATCCATTTATATTGAAAGAAATCAGAACTATCCCAAAACTTTCCTAGTCAAAACACAATTTTATTGAATCAAATTTATTCCGAGTCTTTTGTGGTATTAATGTTGAAAATAGTTGTTGTAATTGAATTAGAATTAACACGTTTGTATAGGAGTTATAGGTCTGGAATCCGCGTAATAAAAAAAAGTTGACTAATAGCAAGCTGAAAATTTGTTAAAAGCTTAACGGTGTCTAGTCGGACAAACTTTGATATATGGGAACACTGGAACATGGGAAGTTTTATTGGTGGAACAGGTTAAAAATTTGGAACGTCGGACTACGAAAACGTCAGATGTATTTTGTCGACAGAACTTCCAATTGATTTGTTGCCCCTTCATTAAAATCTCATGCAAAAATCAGACTGCTATTTATCATCAACGTAATTCCTGTTATTTAACATGTTCTACGTGTCAGATTTATTACAATGCCCAGTTGGTGGTAAATAGCAGTCCGATTTTTGTATGAGGGTTTGATGAAAGAGTAACAAATCAATTGGAAGTTCTGTCCGACAAAATACATCTGACGTTTCGTAGTCTGACGTTCCAAATTTTTAACCTGTTCCACAATTAACACTTCCCCTGTTCCAGTGTTCCCATATATCAAAGTTAGTCCGACTAGACACTCTTAAGCTATTAACACATTTTCAGCTTGCTATTAATCAACTTTTTTTGGTACGCGGGATCCAGACCTATTATTATTTATGTATTATGTATATTTTTAACTGTTGGAAGTAATGGGATACGTTGTGTAGCCAAGAACACTATCCACATTTTCACGACCTGCGGCTAATGAACTAAGTTCGAAGCAAAACTTCTCTACACAAACCCATAAATTATTTTCAAGTATCTATACCTACATATATATTATTTTTTGTAACTTCGGTTACAAACTTCGCGTGTCCAGATATTCTTGCATGCAAAGTATACCAACCAGCTTAAACCCTCTCTGATAATATTGCCATAAATATTTTACAACGAAACATTTTCATTAGACCTCTGGGAGACTGGATACATGGCATTACAAAAGGTCTTTATCTCATGATCCAAAAATTTCTAATTAATCACTTTGCACGGTACAATACAGACATACTTTATTTAAAATGAAAACAAGAAATTTCCTGTGAATTCTCGCAACATTCGTATTTGAAAAATTGTTCGCCATGGTCTGAATTAAAGTTAGTATTTATTAAATTTAAATTACCAAAGGTTACAATATGCTGTACAAGGGGTATACAATATGCTGTATAAAAAATGTTCTATTTTTATACAGGGTGGTTCATCTTATTAGCCTCGGTGTTTGTACGGAAAACCACTTAATATTTTAAAAAAATTTCTTCACAAAAATATACAGGTCCATTAATACTATAATCCAAAAATAATGTGAATTGTACAGGGTGCTCCAAAAAAGAGTGGTATATCAAAGTTATATTTTTTCTTATGGAATGCCCTATATCTGATGACATTGTTGAATTTACCTTAAAAAATAAACTATACTTTCATAAGGGTTCCCTATACCTAAATACAGGGTGTTTTGATTTATTTCAATTTTTATAAAAATGTAAGGTTTTAGAAAAAATAAATATCTACGAATCTAAGAATCACTAACAAATTCTTTCTTGGATCTTAATAATAGACTATTGGGAATACTTAAACAGATGCTTACTGCAACAAAATTTCTTACAGGGTAGTCAAAATATGAGATTGTTCTATTAACAAATTCAAGCTGTAATAACTTACTTATTTTAAATAGAACACCCTATATCTTACTAGTCTATCGCGTAGAAAATTTACTTAGCTTTCAATTTGTATTAGGGTTTTCTACACCTATCTTTTTACAGGGCGGTAAAAATATTAGATTTTTGTACTAACAAATTCAAGCTGTAATAACTTACTTATTTTAAATGGTACACCCTGTATATTACTAGTCTATCACGTAGAAAATTTATTTAGCTTTCAATTCTTATAAGGGTTTCCTATACCTATCTTCCTTCATTTTTTAAATATTTAAAGATTTCCTAATTTGTAAGCTTTAAAAATTAGAATTAAGTACCTATATTATCGTGGATATGTACAACACATCACCTACACCGGCAATATACTTAGACAAGATACTTTCATTAATAAAATTTTCATTGTTATCATGTAATCATACAGAGGGTTGTATTATTTTAGTTGATTTTGGCCTACTTGACACTGAATATGTTTATATTTATATTAAACTGCATACCCTATATTAGATGCTGTATTCTGGAAGATATTTAAATTATTACCTATATTTAATTTCGTATAAGTATCTTCCATATCTTAAACCGACGGTTATTAAGTAAATTTAAGAACACCACTTTTTGTTTGAATCTTTGAATCGCAATTACAAACAATTAAATGCAATGGCTACTATGACGAAAATGAGCCTATTGTACAAAAATATGTAAAAATGGGTATTTACAGAATATCATGGGAATTTATATTTACAGAATAACATGTGTATTTTTGAGCATGTTTACATGGAATTGAATAGATTTTAAATATCTTCCACTATAAAGAATAGAATATCGAGTATGTCATTTAAAATAAGAACACTCTGTGTGATTAAATGATAAAGATGTGAATTTTATTAACGAAAGTATCTTGACTAAGATAGTTAAGTATATTGCCGGTGTTGGTGATGTGTTTTACATAACCAAGACATAGGTACCTAATTCTGATTTTTAAAGCTTACAAATTAGGAAATCTTTAAATATTTGAAAAATGAAGGGAGATAGGTATAGAAAACCCTAATAAGAATTGAAAGCTAAGTAAATTTTCTACGCGATAGACTAGTATGATATAGGGTGTTCCATTTAAAATAAGTAAGTTATTACAGCTTGAATTTGTTAATAGAAAAATCTAATATTTTGACCACCCTGTAAAAAGATAGGTGTAAAAAACCCTAATACAAATTGAAAGCTAAATAAATTTTCTACGCGATAGACTAGTAAGATATAGGGTGTTCTATTTAAAATAAGTAAGTTATTAGAGCTTGAATTTGTTAATAGAACAATCTCATATTTTGACCACCCTGTAAGAAATTTTTTTGCAGTAAGCATCTGTTTAAGTATTCCAAATAGTCTCTTATTAAGATCCAAGAAAGAATTTGTTACTGATTCTTAGATTCGTAGATATGTATTTTTTCTAAAACCTTACATTTTCATAAAAATCGAAATAAATCAAAACACCCTGTATTTAGGTATAGGGAAACCTTATGAAAGTATAGCTTATTTTTTAAGGTCAATTCAGTAATGTCATAAGATATAGAGCATTCCATAAGAAAAAATATAACTTTGATATACCACTCTTTTTTGGAACACCCTGTATAATTCACATTATTTTTAGGTTGTAGTATTAAAGGCTATGTATATTTCTGTCAAGAAATTTTTTTTAAATATCGAGTTGTTTTCCGTACAGAGACCGAGACGAATAAGATGAACCACCCTGTATATGACACTCTGATTGACAGAATTATTGTAACAAACTATAGGGTGGTAATCTGAAAACTGCAGATAGCACGCATAATTCGTGCGAAAAGAACAGTATTAGATTGTTCTGCTAACAGAGAGAGACCGAATAAAGTATGAAATTAGTATGGTAAAATATTTTCATTATAGGAGAACGAATTAGAACGAAAACATGCATTGTTTCGGAAAAATTCAAACAAGCTTATATTTTTCTAAAACTTTTTTGTTAGTTTATATACTTGTTAAAGTAAAAAGTTCTACTCGCAGATTTGGCCGCTAATTGTTTATTAATTGTTTAAACAATAACAATTGTTTTGTATAAATAATTTTAAAAATATCGTATAATTCATCATTTTACTTTGATCAAACATGTTTCTATTTGGTTTTTGATTATACTGAATCCGAATATGGCATTGCAATTTGAAAATTCTTATACAGAAGCTCTTATACAGTATGTCTGCGTAGCTAGGAACCACATGGAAAACTTTTTTATTGTCAATTTTACGAAAAAAATTTATTCTTCATAAAATGCTCTAAATAGTCAAAAATCTAAAACTTAACCATCAGATATCAAATTTTATCAATTTTAAACGAGTTATGTCAAAAATATGAATTTTGTTAAAGAGTAAAGTACCTTTATATTCCAGAATATCAAAAAATGATATTATGAAAAGTTGTTTGAAATTAAAAACTATGTTCAAATATACAAGTACATTATTCTAATCGAAAAAAAATTCAATTTTTTCTCAAAAATTACGGATACTCATCATCATTTTATTACAATTGTGATCACTTTTACGAAAAAAGTTATTCTTCATAAAATGCTCTCCCTAGCCTAAAATCTAAGATACAATCGTCAGATATCAAACTCTTTAAATTGTATACGGGGTATGTAAAAAATATGAATTTTTCTTAAGAGTTAAGTGCCTTTATTATTCACAATATTTTAATTAAAAGGATGTAATTGAACACTAAAACAAATTTTTTAATTCCAAACAACTTTTCTTAATAACAATTTTCGATATTGTGAAATGTAAAGGTACTTTACTTTTGAGTGAAATTCTAATTTTTTGACATACCTCGTATAAATTTAATTCAATTTGATATTTGATGATTGCATCTTAGATTATATGTAATGAAGAGTATTTTATAAAGAATAACTTTTTTTCGTAAAACTGATAATAAAAAAAGTTATCAATAGGTTCCAAGTTACGCAGACTATATCTATAAGAGCTAAAAAAATTTTTTTGCTGAACATTTATTATTGTTGAAGCTTATTATTAAATATATTTTAGGTAAGTTTTACAGAAAAAAGTTTTGATCACTTTGTATAAACATTTTTTTAGCTGGTAATTTTCGGTTTTTGTATTACATTTTTGTTATCTTTCTTAATTTTCTCGAAAAGAAATAGTCTATTTCATTTCTAAAGTAAAATACTTTAGTGCATTTTAAAGATTACGTCCTAAGCTTTAGAAAAGCACTTATAAAACTGTAATAGATCTATTAAAACTTGAGTAATACCGTCTTAAATTGGTGGTAATTCTATAAAACTACGAAGATTTCAAAAATTACATATTTTGAGACGTCATATCATTTGATTTAAATTTTTGAGATTTTTTTTGAATACAACATCATTTAGTAAGATGCTTGAAAGGTAAGTTGTGCAAAATTGAAATGTTTTGTAAGAAAAATTGTATTAGTTACACATTTTTAAATCATTTTTAAACAAAATTCATGTAAGGCTCACTTTCCGCCCACACCGTACTTATGTCCGTACATTTTATTTCTTTCTATTATAACCAAAAGATAGATTAATTATTCTTCTTTCATGCTCAATTTGTAAAATTTCATTCGATCCATTAGTTAAAGAATTACATTAAAATAACTCAACCATGCACTTCGCCGTGCGCTAGTTTACAGTGCGCCAATGTTTGTGAGAAGGGCGACTTTAGCGTTATAATTAAAAAATTATAGAAGATACAGATTTAATTTTAGAAAATTCTTTATATAAGGTTTTTTTGTAAAATTTTCTGAATTTTCCAATGGTCAAGTCAGTTTTTTTCTAAAATTTATATTTTCTGAGTTATTTAAAAAACATCTAATTTCGTAGTTCATTTGTTTAATAAAAAATGAAGCACCCACTTCTCGAGTAGAACTTTTTGATATGTTGTTTATTAAACATTGCTTAATGAAATTACAAAAAGTTCTATTTTGTTTGATTTTTTTCGAAGTGAAAATCTAAATGCACTCCCCTATTAGTAATAATGCTGGTTTAATTCGCGAAAAAACAGAAAAAAGAAATTGATATTTCAAGTTAAGAAAAGCCTTTACAACTGAACATAAAATCCAAATTAATAAATATCATTATTCTGTAAGTAGTGCCGACTAGTAATAATTTGTAGAAAATGCACGGATAGTGATGAAGATGAAAATCAACCAGCTCGTGCAATTAATGAAAAACGAGAACAACGTGAAACTGCCATATATTTTATTATGTAGTGCATGTATTAAGTATCATTGCTGTAAATTGCAAAAACTCCTGCAAGAAGGAAATTTTCCCTGCTGATTATGAACGAACGATGTTGTAAGGACATGATGAAACGCACTAATCGTGACGAAGATTTCATGAAAAAAATCTTGTTTACAGATTTTTTACAGAATTTTTTTTTAACGGGCTGTCACATTCCATCTATTACCGTAGGGTACTCTACAGAAAATAGGCACATAGGTGTTCGTTACAAAACACAATACCGTCAAAAGTCAACGTAGGGGCTGGTATTTTAGGTGACAACGTAATTGGCCCTTTTTTAATTTAGGATGCTTTGTGTCGTCGTAAATACCTAAAATTGAGCCGCAGCAAGGCGGCTGTCTAGATCACAATGCACGGGAGGTGTTAGATTTTTTATAGTACGTTGCCAGATAGAGCTATTAGTACAAAAGGTACCATAGAAATGCCACCTGGCTCTCCTGGTCTTGCACCTTTGGACTTTTTCGTATGGGGTTATGCGAATCAACAATGCGAAACTCCAGAAGATGATGTGCTTTAGGCACCAGACAATCCTGGAGTGGGATCGGTTCTGATGACACATTCTTGGCCGACGACCCCAGAAACCTCCGAGTAAAAAAATCTGACCTTAAATATACTGATATTGACATGTTTTCGGTACATTCCATGTCAAATCACTCAGGCAAAAAAATTTGGATCTCCGATTTGTCTGAAAATTGGTATATAGCTTCTGCGGGACGTAAAAATAAGATATTTAAGGTCAAAAAATCTTCTTCTTCTTTTTTTTCTGAAAATGTGATTTTATGCGATTTTACAGTGATTTGGTGTTTATTTAAACAAATTTGCATTTTCTGTCGTAAAGTATCAATGAAAAACATAATATTTTAATAGAAAGGACTCAAAAATGTCATTATATGGCATTATAACAAGTTATTTTGAATCAAAACAAGTTTTTGATCAAATTTTATAGTGTAAAAAACGTTAAAATACCGTTTTTTTACATCTTCCTCCATTCCCAAAATACATCATCATCGATTTGGCTGAAAATTTGCCCACAGATATCCAAAAGATAGAACTTTAAGTGGTTAGAAGGATTTGAATTATATTACAATACCAAAAAAGTTACATGCAGTAATATCAGACTCAAAGTATATATTAGTCCAGTCGGGATAGCATTTGACCTTGAATGCCGAGCTGCCCAAAATATTATTTTTCTGATCTTTAAGGGAGTCATTAGTAGCCTAAATTTAATATCACGAATGAATTCCTCCGTTACGTTAGCCGCCATCTTGATTTTAAAGGAGAACCTGTTTGGCTCAATATCTCCGCCATTTTTAACTTTTCGACAAAAATGGTAGGAACTGAAATTGTTCCAAATAAATCGTATTTACAATTATTACAATTTCTTTTTAACAATTTTTGTCGTGAGGTCGACATTTTCAAGTTAATTTTACTTACAGTAGACGCCTATATTTTTGACTATAATATTGCATGCAACTTTTTTGGTATTGTAATATAATTCAAATCCTTCTCACCACTTAAAGTCCTATGTTTTGTCTATTTGTGGGCAAATTTTCAGCCAAATCGATTATGATGTATTTTGGGAATGAAGAAAAATGTAAAAAACGGTATTTTAACGTTTTCTACACTATAAAATTTGATCAAAAGCTTGTTTTGAATCAAAGTAACTTGTTATAATGCCATATAATGACATTTTTGAGTCCTTTATATTAAAACATTATGTTTTTCATTGATACTTTTCGATAGAAAATGCAAATTTGTATAAGTAAACACCATATCACTGTAAAATCGCATAAAATAACATTTTGAGAAAAAAATAGAAGATTTTTGACCTTAAATATCTTATTTGTACGTCCCGCAGAAGCTATATACCAATTTTCAGACAAATCGGAGGTCCAAAATTTTTTTTGCTCCAAAATTGAGTGATTTGAAATGGAATGACCCTTTCACCTTTGAATGCATTTTATGCCATGTAAATGCAATTATACATTTCCACCCATTTTTTTAGTGTAGACTTTTTTCCTGACCTCATGCCAACAACAATGCAAAAAGTTATAAGTCGATAGGTTCTGTATTTATTCGATTTATTCTTGTGTTTTTTGTTCTAAATGCCCTGGCCTAGATTTCGTAAGCTTCAAACTCCTTAATATCCTTTTTTATTACAAAGTTATGCCAATAATGTGTTGTATTAAAAAAAACGCTGTGTCTAGGTACACGCTAACGTGTACGCAAATAAAAAAGTTAGGTACACGCGAATTTAAACTTCATCAAGCCAGTGACGTCATTATTTAGCGTGCGCAGTGACTGTATATTTTGGTACACGCTATTTTGATATGTTTAGTGTTTGTTTGATAGAAAAATGTTTGTTATTAAGGGAAGGGGAAGGGAAGCAGAACTATTCAGATGTTTCAAACTTAACTGTAATAAATCAATGTGTATAGTATAAAATTATATATTCAGGTTAGCAAAATAAATATTTAGTTGACATGACATGTACAAAATACTGATAAACCAATGCTGTTGTGTTTATTTATATTTATACAAGGAAGTTGAACTTGTTACGATTTTCATAGAAAATTGGTTATAACTTTGTAAATACCCTGTATAACATAATAAACCTTTATATTTTTGTGATGGGGACGTTAAGATGATTTCGAACATAAAATAAATTATAGGGTGTTCCATTTAAAAAACCATAAGTTTGGTCTGCCACTAAATCAATCACCCTGTGTATTTTATCTTATTTCTTCTGCTACCCTACGAATTTTTGTCTCTTATCTTTTTCATACTGTTTTAAAATGTTGTTAAACTCATTAAAAGAACTAAATAATTTTCCACACTCCATTATTAATTTAAAAACAAGCACTAAATAAATAAAAAATAAGAAATCTCTTTACTAATCAATATTAAAATGTAACACAACACGATTAGACAAATTCTAAACTCACTCTGACACTCGCGATATTCTCAAGTTAGCGTGTATGTAAAAAACCAGTAAATAACAATGCACGCTAATAGTGACGTCACTGACTTGATGAAGTTTCGCGTGTACCTAACTTTTTAATTTGCGTACACGTTAGCGTGTACCTAGACACAGCGTAAAAAATAACAGTAAACTGCCGAGGTAACGAAGCGTAAATGATTGAAAATGATACTCGGTTTTCGTCATCGCCTTTAGCTTATAATTTTAGAAAGGTTTGCACATTTTTTCGTATTCATTAGACGATCGTCAAAATGTCACATCAAGGTAAATGGATGTCTGATTATTTCTAAAAGCTTTTATGTTATCAAAAGGGACAACATAATATGCTTAAATGGAGTTTCGCCACTGAAAGAACAAAAGGCCGATATCAGAACTTTCACTTTTATAGAAATTTATTCCTATCCTAATTAATGGATTAACGTTAACGATTGCAATAAATATGGAAATCGAACTTTTTATTAGAAAATCAGCTTAAGGTAAATGTTTACAAGGTTATAAAAGAAATGTTAATTAAGTTATTTAAAAAGTTAAGAAATTGGTATAAGAGAGTTTCCACAGCCTCGGAAGAGATTTTGAACTGATTTAGATTAAAACTCTTTAAATTAAAAAATAACTGTAGAATGGTGGGGTGTAGAATAGCGTTATGTTGTTTTATATGCCATTAGAGTGAAAACTTAATCTTTTTGCTAGCAGTTGCCGCTAGGGCATCTATGCCATTTCGTTCGTTGCAATCCGGGACTGCACGCTGGGGTTTGTTTTGGTTGGATCAGGGAGAGCAGCATATGTGCCTCCTGATGAGAGACTAATAAGTTTCGAAACCGGTGCTTGCAGCACTCTCTGATAACCCGTCACCTAGCATGTCCTAGCATGTCACCTTTGTTTCTTGACGTATCCTCTAACCACTGACCAATTTTCGTAAAAATCGATGAAGGTTAACCGAAATTGAAGGTAATCGTTGATTTTTACTTTCAGTAACTGCACTATACAAAATAAATTGCAATTTACTGATTTAAATGCGTGCAATTTGGAAGCTTATAAATTATTAAATGATATGTAGTCGCTAAATAATTAATTTATTGCATTTTAAATACAACTTTCTCTTAAGCTGGGAAGATAGGGTGGTTTTGTTGCGAAGGGGTTGTAGCTCAATAATCGAAATGCACGTGATTTAATAGTTTATTCTTAGAGTATATACGCTATAGGAATTACATCCGCAATACCATATATTTTAAGTTTTCTCAGCATTTTTCTATAAAGATAAATCAATTAAAGGGTTGTTTGAGGGTGCAGGGGATAAGCTCAAAAATCGAAACTATATAATTGCAAGAACTTATAAACAGCTCGTAATTCTGCCGCAAAAGCCGATTCAATATTCCTATTTTTAACTAGTGGGGGGGGGGCTGACAGCCCCCCACTAAAGTGTTAAATTCCTGCTCAGTGTAACGAGCTCAAAATTTTTAGTTTGCGGAATATGAGAGCTCATAAATAGCTCATAAATCAGGGCTATTTGTTTTTTTATTTTTGCAAGTGGGGGCAGCTCAACACGGGTTCTCTGATTGGACTAGAATATGACATGTTGTCATATTCAAGCCGAAACATTGTTTCGGCTATGTTTTAGTTTTGCAACGAAATTGAATATGGTTATTCATTTTTAAAAAATAACTCTTTAAATCCTAAGAAGAGATCCTAAAAAGCGCTCTTGAGGATGAAACAGCTTGAATAAAGGCGAACGGAGTTCCCATTAACAACATTAGATATGCGGATGACACTGTCATCTTAGCCGAAAATATTAAAGATTTTCAGAGAATGATGAACAGAATAGCGATATAGGTATAGCCAAGAATAAAGTCTAACAATGAACATCAAGAAGACAAAATTTATGAGAATATCTAAATGAGAATATCTAAAGTAGAATCAGAGATAAATGTGAAGAAGACCAGGACGAAACACAATTTGGCTCCAGAAATGGACTGGGAAACTGGGACGCACTCTTTGCACTAAATGTATTATTGCAGAAATGCCGAGATCAAGGGAAAGACGTCTTTGCTGTATTTATTGACTATGAGAAGGCCTTTGATCGAGTACAACATCACAAATTATTTAAAATATTAAAGGATAAAGGAGTTGATAGTCAAGATGTACGAATCATAGAAAAATTATACTGGCATCAAACAGCGACAGCTTGCATAAATGGAAAATCAACAGAAATGTGCAAAATAAAAAGAGGTGTCAGACAGGGTTGTGTACTGTCCCACTGTTATTCAATTTATATTCAGATAGGATATTTAAAGAAGCGCAGCATAATTTGGAATGGGGTGTGAAATTTAATGGAATTCTGATAAATACAATCAGATATGCAGACGATACAGTTATTTTAAGTGATGATATAAATGGATTACAACATCTTTTAAATGCCATTGACACAGTGGGAAGAGAGTTTGGCCTAAACATAAACTGTTCAAAAACAAAATACATGGTATTTAGCCGTTTGACACATCAAGATTCACGGTTATATGTTGATGGTCATATAATTCAAAGAGTACCCAGCTTTAAATATCTTGGTTGCCATATTACTAAACAACTAGATCCAGATAAAGAGATAAAATGTAGAATCGAGATAGCCCGCACGACATGTTTAAAATTGAGGTCATTCTTCTGTAATGATAACTTGCAACTTCAACTTCGAAAGCGCATGATTAAATGTTACATTTGGTCAGTCCTCTTGTATGGTGTCGAAGCATGGATATTAAAAATATCCACCATTAATCGTTTGAAGGCCTTTGAAATGTGGCTGCACAGACGTATACTGAAAATACCATGGACGGCTATGCTGACAAATGTGGCAGTCATTAAGAGAGCAAATGCTGCCCGTGAGCTGCTTGATAACATCAAATATAGAAAGTTGGCCTATTTTGGACACGTAGTAAGGGGAGACCGATATAATATTCTTCAACTTATTATGATGGGTAAAATCGAAGGACGCAGAGAAATTGGTAGAAAGCAGGCCTCTTGGTTGAAGAATATCCGGGAGTGGACGGGAATAAAGAAAGCAGAACACCCATTTAGACTAGCTCGAGACAGAGACAGTTTCGCCATGTTAATCGCCAACGTCAAGGGGACAATGGGGTGATAGGGCACGTTAAGAAGTAGAAGAATCTAAAACGCAAAGAAATAACGAGAAGTTCCTCATAAACGGAACCAATGTCGAAAGAGTAGACCAATATGCATATCTTGGAACAATGATTAAGTCAACAAATGATTACTTCCAGGAGGTTAAAATTAGAATAGAGAAGGCTAGAGCGAATTTTAACAAAATGAGGAAAGTGCTCTGCACAAGAGATCTGATGTTAGAGCTACGAGTAAGGTTGGCTAGGTGCCACGCTTTCTCGACTTTGTTTTACGGAATGGAAGCTTGGACTTTAAATGCTGCATCAATGAAAAAACTGGAATCATTTGAGTTGTGGGTGTATAGAATAATTCTGAAAATATCATGGACAGAACACGTAAAAAACCAAAAGGTTCTGAGAAAGATGAATAAAGAAATGGAAGTCTTCTTCTTCTTCTTTAAGTTCCATCTTCTATCGAAGGTTGAAAATCATCATGGCAATGCGGACCCTGTTGACTGCCGCTCTAAATATCTCTGCACTACTGCATTCGAACCATTCCCCTAAGTTCTTAAGCCAGGATGTTCTTCGTCTTCCCACATTTCGCTTTTCTCGGATTTTGCCTTGCATAATAAGTTGTAATAATGAGTATCTTTGCACTCTGATCAGATGTCTCCAGTAATCAAGTTTTCATCTATTGATATTTAGTATTATTTCCGGTTGATTTCCTATCCTTCTAGTTACTTCCGTATTCTTCTACTATCCTATTCTTCTAATAATACGTAATCCTACTCTTCGTAGGATTCTTCCGTGACACCAAAATTCAAAGGCGGCCAACTTATTCAAATGGACTTGTTTCAATGTCCACGCTTCCAAACCATAAAGAAGAGTAGAGAACACGTAACATCGAAGCATCCTTAGGCGTAGTTCTAACTTTATATCCCGACAACAAAGAAACTTTTTAAGTTTAATGAATGATGCACGTGATATTTCACCCATTCTCCCACCTAATTACCAAAGGTTCCCTTTCCATATCCTACTCTGTCAGACAGCAGCATCAGTACAGTACCAAGATAGAGCGTAAGGGAAATGATTCTGGATCGGTCTATTATTAGATACTAGAGCTGTTAAAATAACCGAACGATTGCCGGTAAAAGTAATCCCCCACTTGTTGGTCAACAGCTACGGGTGGAAGAACCGACACGTGGTAGGGCACTTCATTGCCCTGAAGTCGAGAAATTAACTCCGAAGGCGGAAGAGCTAAATTAGTCAACGGCGTTGAGATGTGCAAAGCCACGGGATGACTACCACATTAAAGATCCGCATGGATATCCTTAGTAAAAATCATCATGGACCCACTAATCGATAGGCTATTGATTATATTCAAAATAAGATAGCTAAAAGGAACTACAACGTTAACGGGGTTTTATTGTTTGATATGGTCAATGGACATCTATATATGAAAAAACCGCGGAGTGCTACCATTTAAAGGGGTGCGTTTTTGAGAAATGGGTGAATTAGTCCCTGGGCACAGGTTACATTAGGGTGAGTTCTATGCACTTTTGATACAAATACGTCTACATAAAAATTGTTCCTGGTTAAATTTCCTATCTAAATATAACTTTTTAAAGTCAAAGATACTTTTTTTTAGAAAAATATATTCAAAAGAAAAAGCACAAAGAAACCCAAAAGAAAGAAATTTTGTTTTTTGTCCCATAATTTTTGTCCACGGGGATATAGGTATAGACATTGCTTCACAGAAAAAAAACTTACATATTTTTTCTTTAAAATGATGTTTGGTAGAGGTCATTAGGATATACAGTTTTCGAAATATGATTTTTCAAAGTTCGCCACTCAGAGCAATTTTGGGCAATTTTCCTTGTTATTTCGCAAATATTGTTCTGTAACTTTTTTCTACGTAACTTTAGGTATATGCAATGGTACACGTAATAGAAATAGAAATCAATTACCTTTAAAATGGTCTACTGTATAACGTCGTACGACTTTTTTTAAAGAGATTGTGGTTTTTCAAGGTTTTATACTTTTAACGATTTTTTTATAATATAATATAAAAATAAAACAAAATTATTATATAATATATTATATATATTATATAATACCTAATATAAAAAAAATATTATTTTTTACATTTTTTACGATTATTTTTGAAATTTCTCATTATAACTTTTTTTCTTGTACATGAATATACTATCTATATATTGCGTAACAAAGAGGGCTTACTTTCTGTTCTTTAAAATGGTGTATCATCTATATTTAAATACATAATGGAAACCGAGTGATTCTTTGATATTTTTTTTACCTGTATTATTTAAAATATTTCTTTTACAAAAATTACAAAAACATTAGTCTTAAAAAACATCACTTTAGTTAAAATTATTTAAACGTTGACATTTAAAAAAATTTCAAAATCAAAGTCCATCTCTTCGTTAGCATTAGCTTCAATATCTTCCTCCGACACCTCAGTTATCTTAGAGTTCCCACAATTAGTACCCATGCACATGCACCCTTTGCAGAATATTGAACAACTAATCCCTATCTTCCTACAACCGCAGTTTTTTGTACATCCTTTGGTACATTTACATGCTATTTTTGAAGCAAAGCTTGTGGTGCAGGAGCTTTGACAGTAAATATTGGAATTAATCCATATTTTAAAGTTTGCCCGGCCGAGTCAAGTGGATCAAAAGTATTACCTATAAAAAATAACATTCAATCATAACACACAATCACATAAAAAAATTCCTATCTTCCTACAACCGCAGTTTTTTGTACATCCTTTGGTACATTTACATGCTATTTTTTCAAGCAAAGCTTGTGGTGCAGGAGCTTTGACAGTAAATATTGGAAATAATCCATATTTTAAAGTTTGCCCGGCCGAGTCAAGTGGATCAAAAGTATTACCTATAAAAAATAACATTCAATCATAACACACAATCACATAAAAAAGTTATAATGGGGAATTTAAAAAATAATCCTAAAATCAAAAATCGTTGCAAGTACTTATTACAATTTGAAAAAGCATATCTTATTCAAAAATAACCCTAGAATTTTTTATAATATACCATTTTAAAGTAAACAGAATAAGCTTTCTTTTTGATTATATAATATATACCATATAGAAAAAAAAGTTATAATGGGAAATTTAAAATTATCGTAAAAATATAAAAACTCGTTAAAAGTCTTGAAAAAGATAACCTCTTTAAAAAAAGTCGTACAACATTATACAGCAGGCCATTTTAAAGGTAATTGATTTCTATTCCTCTTACATTTACCATTGCATATACCTAAAGTTACGTAGAAAAAAGTTACAGAACAATATTTGCGAAATAACAAGGAAAATTGCCCAAAATTGCTGTGAGTGGCGAACTTTGAAAAATCATATTTCGAAAACTGTAAATCCTAATGACCTCTACCAAACATCATTTTAAAGAGAAAATATGTAAGTTTTTTTTCTGTGAAGCAATATCTGTACCTATATCCCCGTGGACAAAAGTTGTGGGACAAAAAACAAAATTTCTTTCTTTTGGGTTTCTTTGTGCCTTTTTTTTTAATATATTTTTGTAAAAAAAAGTATCTTTGACTTTAGAAAGTTATATTTAGATAGGAAATTTAACCAGGAACAATTTTTATGTAGACGTGTTTGTACCAAAAGTGCATAGAACTCACCCTAATGTAACCTGTGCCCAGGGACTAATTCACCCATTTCTCAAAAACGCACCCCTTTAAATGGTAGCACTCCGCGGTTTTTTCATATAGAGAGATTCATTGACCATATGAAATAATAAAACCCCGTTAACGTAGTAGTTCCTTTCTATAGTACATAATCAATAGCCTACGATGGAAGTCCTAAATACAATCAAAACCAGAAAATTGGAATATCTCGGACATATTACACGTGGAGAGAGGTACAACTTGCTACAACTCATTTTGCAGGGAAAGATTCAAGAAAAAAGAAGCATAGGGAGACGCAGAATATTGTGGCTGCGAAACCTGAGAGAATGGTACTGATGTACATCAAATGAACCTTTCAGAGCAGCCGTCTCCAAAGTCCGAATAGCAATGATGATTGCCGACCTCAGCCGCGAAGATGGCACTTGAAGAAGAAGAATTCACAAAAATTTAAAGAATATCGTGATAATTTAAAACACATTAAAGTTCTTTTGAATATCTTTTAGACGAGGGGTGAATTCCCAGTAAAGATGACCATCTTCCATGAGCCATAACGCTAAATATACACAGCACATATTGATTTTGAAGGGTCGATTTATATCGCCCGTCCAAATTCTGATAGTGAACCACATGCGAGAACGGTCGGCGTGTGTGAAATGAAATGTCACATTCTTGCATGTGGTTCACTATCGGAATTTGGACGGACGATAAAAATCGAACGTCCAAAATCGATGTGTGTGTATTTAGCGTTACTCGTTAACAATCGCGCAAAGTAGGTTCCAGTATGCTTGTAATGTCTGATAAAGACCCGGCACTCTTCCTAAGAGAACTATTTCTATAGTTCTCATAAGGGAACGTATTCCATATTATACAGGGTGTAACAAAAATGGAGGTGATAAATTAAAACACATATTGTGGGACCAAAAATAGTTCGATTAAACCTAACTTACCTTAGTCCAAATGTGTACCTAAAAAGAGTTATAGACCTTTGAAATTACAAAATGAAAATCGATTTTTTTTAATATATCGAAATCGATTTTTTTTTAAACTGGACATGTGGCATTCTTATGGCAGTTGTATCTTAGAAAAAAATACCAGTTAAATTTGTACACCCCATAAAAATTGTATGAGGTTTGGTTCCCTTAAACCCCCCCCCCCCCCAATTTTTTGTACGTTCCAATTAAATTATTATTGTGATAACATTAGTCAAACACAACGTTTTTAAAATTTTTGGCCTCTTAGTATTTTTTCAATAAGTCAGTTTTCATCGAGATGCGGCTTCTTTTTTAATATGTTTACATACAAATTTTATGGGGGTTTTGTTCCTTTAAACCCATCCAAATGTTTGTGTACGTTCCCATTAAAGTATTATTGTGGTACCATTAGTTAAACACAGTATTTTTAAAACTTTTTTGCCCCCTAGTATTTTTTAGACAAGCGACCTTTTATCGAGATATGGCTTCTTTTTTAAAATGTTTCAAAATATACCTAAAAATGTAAATTATAAAATAAACTTTCAGATATTAACTGGTCTCTCTAATCGTACTTAACCATATACAAAATATGTGGTAGATTCGAGAAATATTCAGAATATCTCGATAAATACTGGCCTATTGAAAAAGTATAAAGAGGCAAAAAAGTTTTAAAAATATTGTGTTTAATTAACGGTACCACAACAATAATTTAATTGGAATGTACACAAAAGTTTGGGGGAGTTTAAAAGAACAAAACCCCCTTAAAATTTTATGGGGTACACAAATTTCTGGTGATAAAATATGTGATTTAATGTATGACCTGCATTTTTGTTACAACCTGTATATTGCACGAAACACATTCACGCTAATACTGCTGGCAATATACCTAAAGCAACAAAATGTGCGTCACTGTATAAGGTCATCTCCGGAGGGTTAATCCTTAATTACGGACATGCGGTATCCCATACCGCACCGAAATATATGTCAATATTAACGTTTCATCAAAGATCAAGATCAAGTGCCAGATCAAGTTTCATTCGAAGATCAAATACCAGAAATATTAACAAGGAAAAAGGGCATTGTCAACCAAGGATCAGAACTGATACCGGAAATCACAATAGACGAAATAGAACTAGCCCTAAGAAAAGCTAAGAATAACAAATCTCCAGGCGAGGATTGTGTAATTACTGATGCAATCAAAATCGGAGGCAATTTTCTTCTTAAGAAAATAAAAAACATTTTTAACATGTGCCTTTTAGATAGTAATATATCCGACAAATGGCACAATGCTGAAGTAATTCTATTGTACAAAAAAGGAGATCCCCATGAATTAGAAAATTACAGACCTATAAGCCTTCTTAGTTACTTATACAAACTCCTTACAAGAATAGTAACGAATCGTCTTGAGAAAAAACTTGATTTCTACCAGCCAATGGAGCAAGCGGGATTTCGTACCGGATTTGGAACAAATGATCACCTAGAGAGCATTAAAACGGTAATAGAAAAGACTATCGAATACAATCGACCACTCGTTTTGGCTTTTCCATAAAGCTTTTGACACGGTAGAATTTGACAAAATTCTGGAAGCACTACAAGCATGCCGCATTGACTACCGATACACAAGGTTAATTTACAATACATACAAGAAAGCAACTATGTCGGTGAAACTACATAAAAACACGGACCATATCCCAATCGGCAGAGGAGTCCGACAGGGCGATACCTTATCGCCTAAACTGTTTACCGCAGTACTAGAATATGCTTGTAAAAAACTTAACTGGGAAGAGCGAGGCCTGAATATTGACGGTAGAAGATTAACAAATTTGAAATTCGCAGAGGACATAGTTTTATTCTCTGACAACCTTAAGGAGATATGTACAAGGCTACATGAACTTCAGTTAGTGTGTGCCAGTGTAGGTCTTAAAATAAACATCTCCAAAACAAAATTCATGACAAACCTAGTACCTAGCGGAAATATCAATAATGAAGACAACGAAGTAGAGCTAGTGGAAAAATACATATACCTTGGACACGAAATAAAGATTACAAGAGACAACCAAACATGCGAATTACGAAGAAGATAAACCTAGCATGGGCAGCCTATGGAAAACTAAAAGACAGCTTTAAAAGCAATACACCAATTCCTTTAAAACGTACAACATTTGACCAATGTGTGTTGCCTCTGATGACTTATGGTGCCGAAACTTTGACATTGACAGCTACAACTTCTGAAATGCTGCAAATAGCCCAGAGGAAAATGGAAAGGTCAATGCTGGAGTTAGAAATAAATACTTAAGGCGAAGAACAGGAGTTACCGATGTAATTTCCCGAATTGCCACCCTGAAATGGAACTGGGCCGGACACGTCGCCCGAATCAGTGATGGGAGATGGACGAAGAGATTACTTGAGTGGAGACCGAGATTAGACAAAAGAAGTAGAGGAAGACCACCTACTCGTTGGACTGACGATCTCAAGAAAATGCCTAGAAATTGAATGCAAAATGCTCAAAGTAGAGCACAATAGACAAAAATGAGGGAGGCCCATGTCCAGCAGTGGACGCAAAAGGCTGAATGATGATGATGATGACTTACGTTTTTATAGTTAAAAGCAGTTCATTCAGTATTATGCTATCAGTATGGCAGCAAGTTCATCCAGTTGTTCTATCTGATATTATCAACATTATTTTACTATTTTTTAGTTAACAATACAAGTTTTTTGTAATTCAGTTTATAAAGATTTTGTAAGAACCTCCACAATTTTTTTTAATATTACGGACACGTTCATAAGTTTATTTTATTTGGAGCAGTATTTTATTCTACAGCATTGTGAAGAATCATTCCGTAGTGGATGTAAAAAACTAATACAGTGATATAAGACAAATTCATATTGAAAGCAAAGAAAAATAGGCAACGGTGTGACATACCGCATGTCAGAGTCTACATCCTGAAACATCTATGTCAGTAGTTAAGGGTTAAATCAGAACATTCTGTTTCACGTTTAACATTTAGAAACATAGCAGATATACTTTTTGCACAAAGCCAAAATCAATTATTTTATCTTATCTCACTTGTTTTACTGTTTGCTATTATCTTCTGACAACCAATTCTGTAATAACACTGTACAAACTTTAGGTCTAAGCAGCTGCAACACAATAATAATTGGAGTGTTTTATATATGTATAAAATATGAAGATACAATATTATTGCAATATATTTTTTACGTAAAACAAGAGAATTAAAAACTAAAACTAACTCAAATTTAGCAGAAATAATTGGTTATAGCTACAAAATTAAACAAAACAATAAGAGCGATAATTGTATTTTTCTACGACCGTTTAATCATATACTCATTATTCGCTATTTTTGAATAGATAATAACACCCATTACTTTACCCGTGAGTAATAATTCATTAGTTCATGAAGTTGCTCGCGGTTCATTACTTACGAGTTGAAGTTAGATTCAAGTGGTGCATGGCAATTTTAATATACCTATTAGCAAATAAAATTAGTTATACTTGTTTATTTAATAAAATTATCATTGTAATTTATATGAACAATTAAATTTGAAAAATGTTTAAAGGATTTTTAACTTTAACAATGGGTTAGTATACTTTTTACGTCAACCTTTGACATTTTAAGATTAAAGTTATTAAAAAATATTTTAAGGTTATTAAAAGGTAAACAATAAACAATCGGTATTAATTTCGTAAAAGAATTTACGGATATGAAATTCATATCAATGAATTCTGTTTTACTTACTGTTCATTATACAATAGATTTTAATTGAAAGCACACGTTCTTTTTCATGTAATTGCCTTAAAATATGTCTTATTTTTAAAAGCCACCGCCATTCCATGACATAATGACAACTGATTGATTGTTTCATAAGCTCAACGATTGTAATTCTAACAGTGTTGTCATAGTTATATAAAATATATTTTCTTATGAAAAATGAAATATTTCGTTTTAAATAATGTTAGTAGTTGATAATTACATTTTTCTACTAATCCAAATAAAAAAGGTCGTAGAAAAAGTATAGTATTCTACTTGCATGTAATGGCTATTACATGCTCGTTGAATAGTATACTATTATATAATGTTAAATTAACTTTTAAGTACCGCCATATAAATATTAAAACAAACATGTCAATGAGTATCTGAAAAACGTCGACGAAAGTTATGAATGTTTTGTTATAAAATTATAAAATTGTCCAAAATAAAATGTTTTTTTTGCAGCTGTCCCGAGAACTCAACTTTCAGCATACTTTATTAAATCGAAAGTTCCACTTTACACAAATCGTACCGAAAGCAACTATTTTCAAAACGATTTTTTTCACATTTGGAACCATTTTTTTACCGATTCTCTTTAGTTCAATCATTTGGGTCAAATCTTTAGACGTTAATTTGACTGTTTTTTTTCAATGAAAATGAACAAAAATTTGCAGACATGCATTCGCGGGAACAATACACGAATAGTCAATAAATGTTTTTTTTGTTTATTAATTGTTTAAATACAAAAGAACGATTTTATTGGAAAATGCTTAAATTATGTACACTTACAATGTAAAAACTTGAAACTTTTACAGATTGTAGCGTATTATATGAACTATACATATTTTCACTTTTTACGTTAATTGTTTACATTATACTTCATAAATAAACAATAAAGTTTCAAATTTGTTGCCGATTTCGACTACTTTTCATGTTTGTACATCATGTTTATAAACATCCTAAGCAGCGACGATTTTGAACGCTCATATCTTTGTTTATATAAACATCGGCGCTTATTCGTGCTAAATTTCAATACGATACGAAACAAACTTCAACCACAACTCGAATTAAAAAAATTCGTTTTTTAACGTAGTCTTAGAAAATCACTGGTAGAGACGTTTCGTGCTACAATTAACATTAGAATTCGTAATTCGCGAGAAATTAACAGGGTCTATACCGTGCAATAGTAAAGCATTAGAAGAGATGGAAAGACTGCGACAACTGTAATAGGTGTAAATCATGATTTTGATTTAAGATATGTATGAAGAAATTATAGAAAATGTATAATGTATATATCAAATGTTGAAATAAATGCCAAAAATGTGTCTATCATATACATCCTTTTTTTAAACATGAGGAATTATTTTAATGTTTGAAAAGTGTAAGACTAAAAAGTAAAAAATAAAAAAATATTGAAAAAAAATTTTTAGGAAACGCTTTTCTTTAGTTACAAGTGACTAAAATTAAAAATATTATAAAAAAATCAACTAACAATCAAAAAATAAAAAAAAGATCCAAACTCGAAGGATTATTGGGGTTGAAAAGATGACGGCGCGTGATACAACCACGTTAACGACTGAGTTAAATAAATTAAAGAAAAATGAACTAATCGACATAATTGTGACGTTAAAAGTACCAGTGAATGTTGCAAATCCACAAGTGATTACCTATATAAATAAAATTGGTGAATTTATAAACAGCAAGAGCGACAATAAATCTTACGATTTGGTAGATAACATAACCGGTTCTCACTGTGACACATTATCAGACAGGACCATTACCATTAAAAAGGAACTTGACGCTGTAAGTAAACTTACATATCATCTAGAAAAAAGATGCCAAGAACAAGAAGATCTAATTTTTCTCCTAAAACAATTAAAAGAGAATTCAGATTCACCAAAGATACATACAACGCCATCTACTAGTACTATTGCAAACTCCAAAACACATTATAAGACCAATTTAAATATTGCCGAAAAAAAGAAAGAAGAACATAAACAAAACTTTATGGGCAGAGCAGCAAAAAGTGAACTGGTAATTACTCAGAAAAAACCTGAAGTAAATAAACAAGGGAATTCCCAAACAATAACAAAAACAGATGTTTCTAAAGGACTGCTTTTTGAACAAAGCAGATTAAAAACGGATCAGTTCATTAATTTAGTAGAGGACGAAAAACCTACTAACGATGAAATACCTATAAATGAAGCAGAAAATGATCAAGAATGGAAAACTATTAGGCCTAGGCGACATCAGTTTAACGGACGAAGAAAAATTATAGTAGGTAGCAATAGAAATAGCGATGAGGTTAAGGGTGTTCCAAAAATTTCAACTCTACATGTTACAAGAATTAATAAAGAAACTACAACTCACTCTCTAACCGAGTTAATTAAAGTGAATTTTCCTGAAGCAACATGTGAAATTATTCAATCGAAACATCCAACAATTTACTCATCGTTCAAAATAAATATATGTTCAGGGAACTTCAACAAGACCATGAATCCCGAAGTTTGGCCTCACGGAGCTGTTGTAAGCCGTTTTTTTATCACAAGAAAAAACAGACAGAAGAAGCTTAGTTTTTGATCTAGATATTACAGTATTAAATATCCCAAGTGTTAGTCAGAAGACTGGTTTTAAATTGGATAAGTTAGAAGTATTCAATTCTCCTAATTTTGACACAGTTGGTAAAAATGCTTCAACTATCAGTCAAAAAAGTTTTGGCTTACTTCATCAAAATATACAATGTGTATCAACAAGCATTGAAAAACTAGAGTTCTTCCTGCAGTGTGAAGGTCTACATAATGTATGTGTCTGTTTAACTGAGCACTGTAAATCTAAAGAACAACTAGAACTACACCATATAAATGGATTTTCTCTGGCTTCATCTTTCTGCCGTGACCAAGGGGAACATGGAGGGTCTTCAATCTATGTGAAAGAGGGTGTGGTTTGGAAGGAACGTTCTAATATATGTTCTCAATCTGAGAAATATAATTTTGAAGTGAGTGCTGTTGAAATAGACTATTGCCATTTTAATTGTGTTGTGTTGTGTATTTATCTGCCTGGACGTGGCTCTATTGATGTTTTTATGTCAAAACTGGATCTAATACTTGATGTACTAGTCTCCGAAGGTAAGGCTATAATATTAACAGGTGATTTTAATATAGATTTCAAATCAAATTCACTAAGTAAGCAGAACTTGGTAAATGTTTTAGATTCTTATGGCTTAACCGTAACTGTGAATGATTATACAAGAGTAACTGCAACTAGTAAAACTCAAATTGATTATTATATTGCTACAAACATAAATCACCAACAAAAAACAATGGTTGTGGAAGGTTTTATCTCTGATCATCGTGCGCAATTGTTCCAATGTAGCATTAACACAGACAATGATGCCTATATATTCATCCGTTCATATAGTGAAAGGAACATAAATCGTTTTGTTCAAACCCTTAAGTCAACAAATTGGTCAGAGGTATTTAATACAATTTCTGCTGAGGATAAATCATTAGCTTTTTTAAATATTATCCAAAATTACTTTCGGTCCCATTTTCCACTACTTAAATGTAAACCTAAAAAATGTACACGTTCCAATTGGTTTACGCAGGAACTGTACAATTTAAGGGATCAGCTAAAACTTTTAGAAACGATCTGTCAGCAAAATAGTAATCTTAGGCCAGTCCTTCATTTGGCAAAGAGAGAATATTCAATTAAATTAAAAGCAGCAAAAAGTAGTCACTTCATGAGACAGGTAAACGAATCATCAAATAAAACGAAATGTATTTGGCATTTAGTAAACTTAACAGTCGGGAAACAAAACAACTCAAAAGTACCTAGTGATAATAATAATAACTTAGCAGACAAATTTAACCACCATTTTGTTGAAATGGCTCCAAAGTTACTTGCCGCTTTGGATCCTACTAAAATAGGTGGGTTTACATCAGCATCGAAAAACCGTAATAGTTGTTCTATGTTTTTATATCCAACTAACCCACAGGAAATAACTAATATAGTCGGAAGTTTTAGATCCAAACACAGTTGTGGTTTTGATCAGATTTCCCCTAAGTTATTAAAACAATGCATTCACGCTCTAGCAGATCCACTGACGGATATTTGTAATGCCTCTTTTCAACAAGGAATATTTCCTAGTATGTTTAAACTATCTATTGTAATCCCTTTATTCAAAAGTGGTGATAAAGATGACCTTAACAACTACCGTCCCATAAGTCTCTTATCTGTGTTTTCAAAGACAATTGAAACTCTTGTTTATAGTAGAATAAACGCATTCCTAAAAAAGCATAGTATCTTGCATAATTTTCAACATGGTTTTACATCTTCTAAGTCTACAACTACAGCTCTTGCAAATTTCGTCAGCTTAGTGTTGGATGCTTTGGACAGACGAGAGAAGGCATGTGGTTTGTTTCTCGATTTGTCCAAGGCTTTTGATACTTTGGATCATAATTTGTTGCTAATAAAACTTGAGGGGATTGGTATTCGTGGTGTAGTTCTAAAATGGTTTACTTCGTACCTAGAAAATAGAAGACAAAAAGTAAAGATAACATCTAATGGACATGTAAACGAATCAAACACATTGGATACCCATTATGGTGTCCCTCAGGGTAGTGTATTGGGTCCTCTACTTTTTATAGTATATATTAATGATATAGCTTTGGTAAGTAATTCACTGAGTGGAGTTAACATCATCAGTTATGCGGATGATACCAACATTCTAGTCACAGCAACATCCGATCAAAATTTGCAAAATAAAACTACACAGATACTATCCTCCATCAACAGTTATTTCTTATCCAACAAACTAGTTTTGAATGAAGAGAAATCAAAGTATATCATTTTCACGTCAAATAATTTATTAAACCATCAAGCCACTATACAAGCAGCAATAGATAAAACAGACTGCACGAAGTTGCTGGGGGTTCTGTTAGACAGTAATTTTAAATGGTCAAACCATATTTCTAATTTGAAATCCAGATTAAGTAGCGCATGTTATGCACTGAGAATTCCTTCACGCCTCTTTAATACATCAATATTAAAAACAGTATACTTTGCCCATTTTTACTCAATAGCCAAATATGGCATTGAAGTCTGGGGTTGTACCTCTGAATTAGAGCAGATATTTGTACTTCAGAAAAGAGCTCTTAGGATAATGTATAAAATGAAATTTAGAGATTCTTGTAGAGGCATCTTTAGACAAAACAATATTCTTACAATTCCTGGTCTGTATATATTTTCGTGTATAATGTATTTACATTGCAAAATTAATGAATTCAATAAATTTCAATTTAACCATGTTTATTCAACAAGATTCAGAGACAGTCACTTTATGCTTCCACAGCATCGTTCTGTTTTGTTGGAAGGTAGCACACATTATGCAGCCATAAGTTTCTTTAACAAATTGCCAATAGATCATCATCATTCTCTTTGCCTTATCCCTATGCGGGGTCGGCTTCCCTAATTGCATTTCTCCACACAATTCTATCTTGGGCCATATCAATGTTAATCCCCTTTACCAACATGTCCTGCCTTATCGTCTCCCCCCAGCTCTTCTTTGGTCTTCCTCTCCTACTCCTTCCAGGAATCTGCACTTCAGCTATTCTTCGTATTGGGTGGTTAACGTCTCGACGTTGAACATGACCAAACCCTCTTAACCTATGCTCTCTCATTTTGGCATCAATTGGTGCCACACCTAGACTTCCCCTAATATACTCATTTCTAATTTTATCCTTCTTTGTCACTCCACTCATCCATCTAAGCATTCTCATTTCCGCCACATGCATTCGCTGTTCCTCTTTCTTTTTCACTGCCCAACATTCAGTTCCGTACATCATAGCTGGTCTTATGGCTGTTTTATAGAATTTTCCCTTCAGCTTCATTGGAATTTTTCTGTCACACAACACACCACTCGCTTCTTTCCACTTCATCCATCCAGCCCTAATTCTACTGCATGCATCTCCATCTATTTCTCCATTACTCTGTAATACCGATCCTAGGTACTTAAAACTATTGCTTTTTACAATCATTTCACCATCCAAAGATACCATTTTATTTGTAGTAGCTCCATCTTTAAATGAACATTCCAAATACTCTGTTTTTGTCCTACTAAGTTTTAAACCTTTTTCCTCCAGAGCTTGTCTCCACTGTTCCAGTTTTTGTTCTAAGTCTCTTTCACTATTTCCTACTAACACGACATCATCAGCATACATTAAGCACCATGGAATGTTACCCTGTATTTTCGCTGTTATCTGGTCCAAAACTAATGAGAATAAATACGGACTAAGCACAGAACCTTGATGCAATCCTACTTTCACATGAAATTTATCAGTCTCTCCCACACCTGTCCTAACACTAGTCGTTACTCCCTCATACATATCCCTCACAATCTTTACATATTCACCAGGGACTCCTTTCTTATTGAGTGCCCACCACAGAATCTCTCGAGGAACTCTATCATATGCTTTCTCAAGATCAATGAATACCATATGAGCGTTTGTTTCTTTACTCCTGTATTTTTCCATCAACTGCCTTATTGCCAATTGCCAATAGATTGCCAATAGATATACGCATGAATTTACATCAGCCAAACTTTCGGAGGTGTGTACATCAATACATTTGTGAGCTAGAGCCATACTCTAAAAATATCTTTTAAGTATGTGTTGTCATATTTATTAATTTATATACTTTTTATATACTTTTTGTATTTACAATTTATATACTTTTTGTATAAACTTTGACTTGTCTCATACATGTACTTTGTACAATGTCGCATGTGATGAATAAATTTGACTTGACTTGACTTGACTATTGAAAAAAAGCTGTTAGCACTATAACAAAGAATTTTTTATTTTAATAATATAACAATCTAAATATAAACCTACTGCATTATTAACATCTGTGGAGTCTTCTAAATATCCCTCAAATAAAACCATATCTTCCTCACAAGATATGGGAAATACCACTGAAGTCACTGATATGAAAAAGCTTTTTGGAGTTTGTCTTTTAGCTACCAGCTCTTGTCTTAATTGTTTTACTAAACTAACCTAACTTTTAAATTCGTAATTATAACCTATTTTTAAGAAAAAATGTCTTAAAATGATGTTTAAAAGATATCTTAAATTTGGCGTTTTAAAGATATCTTTTAAACGTCTCAAGACATTAAGACCATATGGTTGTAAATAAGATATCTTAAAGATGACCTGTGCTGTATGGGTTAAGGTCCACTTTTACTATTAATTATTAAAAGAAATACTTAAAGAAAATGTAAAATACATATTTTAAATGTACTTAAGGGATTAAAAAAATGTAATTTGATATAATATTTTTTTAATAAAAAATGGTAGCGTTGAAGCGAAAATTTGAAATCAGCTTAAATTCCGCAAAATAAATATTATTAGTGTGAAAATTGGAGAAGGATTCCTTCAATTTGTTATGCAAAATACGTCTTGAGTAAAGTATTCGCGAGTCACTCGAAATATCTGTGCTATGAATCATAATCAGAACACTATCTACGAAATTGGATGAGTAGAGATGAGAAGTATCGGATTTTTGTTGTAATTCATGCTATTCACATCTTTATTTCAATCTTAGTTTTTGATTTAGCAAAATTTTCAAATAGACAAAAGTACTTTTTATAAATAATGTTTGTGCCATTGGAAATTCCTTTACCAAGAAAAAGAGTTATACGGTAAAATTTTCAAATGCCATCCACGAATATTTGTTGAATGAATATTTGTTGAGAGAATGTTTTGGCTTCATATTTAAATAAAAAAAATTATCATTATAGACGGAGAGCCAGCGCTGAAAAATTTCTTTGAATGTACTAAAGCTAGATTTTTCACAGTTGATTACTGTGAGTGTGTAGAGAAACATACTGCGGTCGGTCAAGCGAAACGTAGAGCAGGTGGTACTGACAGCTTGTCAAAGTTGCTTACCTGCGGAGGTAATTAAATTCATTTACTAAGGCTGAAAATAATTACACTCATTCTAAATTGAATATAAATAAAGTTATTATAGTCGGTCAGCTGTATGATGGGACAAAGCCGTTCGGTCGGCCCCAGTGAATGTACAGGATTATTCACTATATTTTGACCCCCTTGTAAACAGCTTTATTTACAGAATTAGAAATAAATGTAAAATACAAAAGTTATTCGATTTTTTAATTATGATTTTTGACATATATATCGTACTAGTGACGTCATCCATCTGGGCGTGATAACGTAATCGACTATTTTTTTAATGAGAATAGGGGTCGTGTGCTAGCTCATTTGAAAAGTTATTCAATTCTTTATGCATAAATATAAACATTAAGATCATTATTTATAGAGGGTGTCCAATTTTTTTTTAATTATTAATTAAACAATTAATTTAATTAATACCCCCTCTGTGGCTCAGTGGTAAGAGCGCCTAACCTTTGGATCGAAAGTTCCGAATGGTAGTGAGTTCGAATCTCACCAGGGTCAGGAATTTTTTCATTTATTATAAATTAATAAATGAAAATAGTTTCTGTCCTTGTGGGATCAATACTCACCGGAGGGACCGCAGACGTTCGGATACAATTAGCGTCTCTTTGCAAAGATAATGACGTCGACTTTGCAAAGTAACAAGACACTTACTCAACACATACACTACACATTACACCTGAGTTAGTGATAAGTTATACAATTACGTGGCTAAAGGTTCTAGTTCTAAACCAAGGTCAGAATCAGAGAAAAAAAATTTAATTAAAAAATATTTTTGGACACCCTCTATTAACCATCATGTTAATGTTTATATTACTGAATAGGGAATTGGATACCCTTTCAAATGAGCCAGAACGCGACCCGTACACTTATTTAAAAAAAAGTAGATTACGTCATCACGCCCAGATGGATGACGTCACTAGTACGGTAGATATGTCAAAAAACCATAATTAAAAAATTGAATAACTTTTGTATTTTAGATTTTGTTTTAATTCTGTAAATAAAGCAGTTTAGACGGGGGTCAAAATATAGTGAATAACCCTGTACATTTATTGGGGTCGACCGACCGGCTCTGTCTGGTCATACAGCTGACCGACTATAATAACTTTTATTTATATTCAATTTAGAATGTGTGTGCTGATTTTCAGCCTTAGTGAATGGATTTAATCACCTCCGCAGCTAAGCAACTTTAACAAGCTGTCAGTACTACCTGCTCTTCGTTTCGCTTGACCGACCGCAGTATGTATCTCTACACAATCACAGTAATCAATTGTGAAATAACTAGCTTTAGTAAATTTAGAGAAATTTTTCAGCGCTGCCTTTTGGACTATTAGGTATTATGAAGTAATATGAAGTTAGATCCAAATTCAACCAGATGGGAGCCTTTTTTAACGCAACAATCTCTCTTGGTATAAAAATAAGAATGCTGCGATGCATTCTCTGTCCAATTGTATGGTGTTGAATCGTGGATATTTAATTAAGATATTTGTAAGAGATCAGAAGCGTTTGAGATGTGGCTGTGTCAAAGAACACTCAAAATTCTGTGGTCTGACCGAACTATAAATGTGATTAGGTTCTCAGGAAAATGAAGAAGAATCAAGAAGTACCCAACACCATCAAATCTCGAAAGCTACAGTACTTTGGACCCATTAAGCACCATAAATTCAGATATGCCTCCTGCAAGTCATCCTACACTGTCTTACAGGAAAAATATTTGGTAGGCGAAGTCTAGGAAGGGAAAAATCCTAGCTAAAGAACCTCAGTACCTGGTTCAATACAACATCTGTGCAGCTTTTCTGCGTTGCTGCAGAAAATATAAAGATTGTCATGATGATAGCCAACATACGTTAACCGTGACGTATGTTATAGCACATCGAGAAAAAGAAGAATTTTATTTAGCTCAAGTGTTTCTCTTCACATTTTGTTAGTTTCATAATATCGTTTGTCGTATCCTTAATTGTTTAGAGGAAATACATATCTAACACTCCAGATCATTAATGGAAAAATCCAGGGAAAAAGTTTCATACGAACGAGACATATCTCGTGGCTAATGAACCTTAGGGAATAGTTTGGCTGTAATAAAATCGAATTATTTAGAGCCCCGGTCTCAAAAGTAGTGATAGTTGCCAACCTTCTAAGCGGTGACAGCACCTAAAGAAGAAGCATCATTTTCATGATCTATCTAGAATACTTTGTAAAGTTTCTAACCTAGGAGCGGCTGCTTGGTACCGTTTTCGAATGTTACCTTTTATAATGTTTGCTATAAAACAAAAGATTAAATAAGACACTATAATACATCCATACCATATGCCAGCAGAGAATGTTAACAGCATTGGCATAATACAAAATAGACCAACACTATACTAACATAATTAATAATATATCTACCAAAAAATCCACAGCTAGCGTAAGACAATAGCAGCAAGAATCAAATAAATTCTGTATACAACAAGAAGTGCAACAAGGAGACACCGACCATTCAATGCTACTCACGACGATTTTAGAAGATACTGGTAAGAAGGCAGGTCTGAGCGAGTATGGTATCAACATAAATAGACAGAAGATTCGCAGATGACAACGTCCTTATAACCGATCCTACGAATGTAATAATAACGTTGTGAAAATTGTGTCATGATTCCTTGGAGGTAGGACGAGAGATTAATCTGAATATAGCGCAAATAATCACTCTAGCAATCAATCTAGCGCTAGATCGTAATATTCCTATCGACGGAAAGAATATTGGGTAGAATGCATCGTAAAAGGCCTTAGAACATGAAATTTGGTTGGGCAGAGATAACCAGAAATGTCAGCTCCCGCGTCGCATAATACTACCAGTGTGTGTTAGCTGTATTTACTTATTGAGCCAAGTCATTAGTACTCACAAAAAAGATAGTCTGCAAAGATTAGTCCACAGATTTAGCATAAGAGCAAAAGAATTCAATATGACAATTTCATCTCAGAAAACCAAAACAATAGTAATCAGTAAAGAACCAATCAGATGCAAAATAGAAATTGATGGTAATGGAAGTAAAATACCTTGGAATTACATTGTCAAGTTACGGAGACCTAGACAAAGAAGTGAGAAATCAAGTACAAAAAGCAAATAGATTGGCAGGATACCTTAATAACACTATATGGCGAAACCGACATATTAACACTGAGATGAAGTCAAGAATTTATAAAGCCAGTGTAAGACCAATAATGACATATGTATCAGAAACAAGACCCGATACAGCCACAACACAAAGACTACTGGAAACGGCAGAGATGAGACTACTGAGAAGAATTACAGGAAATACACTGAGAGATCGAAAGAGGAGCAAATATATTAGAAGACAATGTAACGTACAGTGTATAAACGAATGAACACCAAATAGAAAAAAAAGAATGGAACAACCACATAACCAGAATGGGGGAGACACGTGTGGTCAAAATAGCACGAGATAAATCACCAATCGGTAGAAGAAGTATCGGCCGAACGCGCAAAAGATGGAGTGACAACCTTCCATAGAGGTATCAATCCGCCAATTAACAAGCAGAATTGCTTATAAAGAGGAAGCAGAAGAAGAAAAAAGATAGCAACTCAGAGGGATATAGAGCGCCAAATGTTGGGTACCTTTCTGAGAGACCGAATCCCAAATGAAGAAATACCTTGTAGAACAAAAGCGACATACGCTATCGAAAAAATCGCATCGATAAAATGGAATTGGGTAGGACACGTCACCATAATATCAGAAAACCGATGGACAGAACGTATTGTCAAGTAAAGACCAAGGCAAGAAGTACTGCGGAGAAGATGACGCCCATCAAATAAATGGACTGACGACCTGAAGCGTGTTAGCAGTACTATAGGTAAGCCACACAATAAAAAGAGAGATGGAATGATGAAAATCAACATCATCATCGGTGACTGCTGACAGCCCATGGAGAGCCATGGTCGCCCGTTGGGGTTTCTAGGCTCTAAAGTTTTACATGGTGTGGAGGCCAGCCACACGCATAACTCCTCAAAAGTTCTGAACGATATTTATCTAAAATATTTTGTTTCTTGTTTCTTTTTTGAGGAGGTCTTTTCGGCGTTATGTGTGTTTTGCTTGTTTGACTATAGCTACCCATGTTTTTCTTTCCTTTGCTTGTTTTCCCATTCTCGTATTCCTAGGTCTTTCAAATCCTGATTAATACCATCAATGCATGTCTTTCTAGGCCTACCTCTCAGTCTCTTCCCATTTAATTCTTTTCTAAGTAATTTTTTTGTATTTCTCTTCATCATCCATCCTTTTTACGTAACCTAACCAACTCAGTCGTTTACTTCGTATTTCTTTTATGATAGTCAGTCTGTTAAACATTCTATTTATTTCGTGGTTCATTCTTATACGCCATTCTCCATTCTCCTGTATAGGTCCATATATTTTCCTTAAGATTTTTCTTTCCCATCTAAGAAGTTGTTCCTCTTGTTCACTAGACAAGGTCCATGTTTCTGATGCATACTTTACTACAGGTCTCATTACTGTTGTGTATATTTTTACTTTTGAATTAATAGATACTGCTTTTGACTTTATGATATTTTGTAGGCTGTAGAAGCATTTGTTCCCAAGTGAAATTCTTGCTGTTACCTCATCACTGTTTTTATTTCCTTATGTTATTGTTGATCCTAAATATTTAAAACGGTCTACTCTTTCAAACATTTGCCCGCTCAGAGATATGTTGCCGTTCGTTTGTACTTTTTCCCGAGTTGATATCATGTACTTTGTCTTGAGACATTAACTTCGAGACCCATAGTCTGTCTCGCTTCTTTAAAATATGTATAAATCTTTTCTAGGTCTTTCAATGTCCAGCTGATTATGTCTATATCATCTGCGTAGGCAACGACCTGATTGAGCTTTGTAAATATTGTACCATCCCTATCTATAGGAGTTTTACTGATCACTTGTTCCAACGCAAAGTGTTGTTGACAATGCATCCCCTTGTGTTAGATCTTCATTAATGTTAAATTCATCGGACAGCTGATTTTGGATCCTTACTTTGGCTTTGGTGTTGGTTAGATATAGTTTTAATAATTTAATATTTTTTTTGGCACATTTAACTCTTGCATTGCGCTATATAATTCTTTTCTAATTATTGAGTCATACGCTTCTGTGAAATCTACAAATAGATGATGTAGTTCGGTATTCCGCTCGTAGAATTTTTACAGCGTTTGCCTTACTGTAAATATTTGGTCTATAGTTGACCTGCCTTTCCCGAATCCTCCTTGATAATCCCCTGTAAATATTTTGTATCCAACGTTTAGTAATAATATTCCCGGTGATTATTGCAATCTAACTTATCTCCTTTCTTATGTATAGGGCATATCACTGCATTTTTCCATTGTTCCGGCATTATAGTCTAAGAGCTAGTGAACCCTCAGACTAACTGTCGTTCTGTAAGGCTAAAAATTATTCTAGTGATAATTCATAGCACACCAAGGCTAAAAACCATGACCTGGCAGGCCTCAGCGGTGCACGTGTATCTACCAGGTGAATCGAAAAGTGCAAATTTAGGGGGCAAAATAAACTTTCTCCTGTAAGGTTTAAATTTAATTATGTGTTTGAGTAAGTCATTTAGAAGAAATGTGTACAATGACAGGCGATTCTGAAGAGCATAAGACCTTGCCAGGCGAGGGGAAAGATTAGGGGTGTTTCCTAAAATTATTCTTTTTGCATCGAACAATATTTTTTAGATTTTTTGAATTATTCCAAACAGAAAACGTCTTTAGTGATTTTTCTCTTAAGATAATAGTTTTTGTTATATAAGCGATTGAAAATTTTGAAAATTGCGAAATCGGCCATTTTTAACCCTAAATCGGACATTTATCTAAAAATTTCAATGTTGCTAAGGTACGTAGATATTCTTTAAACGTTGATTGATGAAATCCCGAAGAGTTATTTGCAATAAAATATCGAAAACCCCTTTGTTTTTTTAATTGCTAATCAAGCGGGCTCGTCACTGTAGTATAAGTGAGGACGTTTGAGTTTGCATAAAATCATTATCTCGAGAATGAACAAATTTCAAGAGAAATCCTCAGACAAGTCGATTTTTATTTTTGAATTAGGACTTTTTGGCATATATATAATAATAGTGACGTCATCCATCTGGGCGTGATGACGTAATCGACGACTTTTTTTAAATAAGAGTAGGGGTTGTGTGATAGCTCATTTGAAAGATTATTTAATTCTCTATTCAGTAATATAAACATTAACATAATTATTTATACAGGGTGTACAAAAAAATTTTCTCCTATTTGTCAAATTTAATCAAATTTAATTTAATAAAACAAATTTTTTTGTACACCCTGTATAAATAATAATATTAATGTTTATATTAGTTAATAGAGAATTAAATAACCTTTCAAATAAGCTATCACACAACCCCTACTCTCATTTAAAAAAATCATCGATTACGTCATCACGCTCAGATGGATGACGTCACTAGTATTATATATATGCCAAAAAGTCCTAATTTAAAAATATAAATCGACCTGTCTGAGGATTTCTCTTTAAATTTGCCCATTCTCGAGATAATGAATTTATGCAAACTCAAACGTCCTCACTTATACTACAGTGACGAGCCCGCTTGATTAGCAATTAAAAAAACAAAGGGGTTTTCGATATTTTATTGCAAACAACTCTTCGGGATTTCATCAATAAATGTTTAAAGAATATCTACGTACCTTGGCAACATTGAAATTTTTAGAAAAATGTCCGATTTAGGGTTAAAAATGGCCAATTTCGCAATTTTCAAAATTTTCAATCGCTTATATAACAAAAACTATTAACTTAACAGAAAAATCACTAAAGACATTTTCTGTTTGGAGTGATTCAAAAAACCTAAAAAAAATTTGTTCGATGCAAAAAGAATAATTTTATAAAACACCCCTAATCTTTCCCCTCGCCTGGCAAGGTCTTATGCTCTTCAGAATCGCCTGTCATTGTACACATTTCTTCTAAATGACGTACTCAAACACATACTTAAATTTAAACCTTACAGGAGAAAGTTTATTTTACCCCCTAAATTTGCACTTTTCGATTCACCTGGTAGATACACGTGCACCGCTGAGGCCTGCCAGGTCATGGTTTTTAGCCTTGGTGTGCTATGAAAATCACTAGATAAATTTCTAGCCTTACAGGACGACCGTTAGTCGGAGGGTTCACTAGCTCTTAGACTATTATTTCTGTGGTCCATACTTCTAGTATTAACTTTGATATTTCACTCTGTATTCTATGTCCCCCGTATTTTAACATTTCTACAGTTATTGTAGCGCATCCTTGGGCCTTGTTATTTTTCATTTTTTTTTTATTACATCTTTTATTTCTGCTTCTCTTGGTGCATATTGGTCTACTTCACCCTCTCCTACTAATGTTAGCTCTTCTATTTCGTAACGTTGATTTTGTTTATTCAACAGTTTTTTAAAATGTTCTCTCCACCGTTTCAGCACTCCTTTTTCGTCTGCTATTAAGTCCCCATTTTTGTCTTTGCATAATTTGTTTTTGGTTGGAAACCTTTTTTTCTTCAAGATTTATTTCCTTATAGAATAGTTTTATTTCATGTTTTTTTCATGTTCTTTTAGCAATCTTTCAATCTTTTCTTTATTGTGTTTCCTCTTTTTAAATCTTAGATGTTTTTTTAATTGTCGTCTTCTTGTAGTATATTCCTCTCTGGTTTCTTCCGTACTGTTGTTCAGCATTTTAAGCCTAGCTTGGTTTTTTTTGTTCCATTAGTCTCTGGCAATCTTGTCATACCATCTTTTTTGGTTAGGTTCTTTGCTTTTCCCCACCACTTCTTTTGCAGCTGATATCACTGCTTCTTTTAAAACCCTTCATTTATCTTCGATATTTCTCACCTGATCTTCATTTACTTGATTACATTGTTCAATTATGTTCTCTATTTTCGTTTCATATCTTGCTCTATTTTCCTCATTAGAGGCCCATATATCTGAAGCGCATTTGATCTTTTTTTCACCTTTCTCTGTTTCCTTGGCGGTAATTTTTTGTTTATATTTAATTAGCACAAGGTAGTGGTCGGAGCTGCTGTTGTCTTGCTTTTATTAAGACGTGGTCGATCTGGTTTCTTGTTTTCATATCGGGTGAGACCCATGTTTCTTTGTGGATATTTTTATGTGGAAATTTTGTACTGCTTATCACTTATCACCATGTTTTTGTCTGTTGCAACAGATTCTTTGCCCGTTGTCATTACTTAGTTCGTGCAGGCTATGTATACCTATTGTTCCCTGATATAATTCCTCTCTTCCTATTTTTGCGTTTAAATCTTCTAAAATTAATTTAACGCTAAAATTGTTTATATTTGACACTTTTGGGTCTAATCTGGCATAAAATTTTTCTTTTTTATTCTGCTTCTTTGTCCTCTGTAGGTGCATGCACATTAATGAAATTAATATCAAAGAACTTGCCTTTTATTTTCAGAATAGCTATCCTTTCATTTATGTTAGTAAAGCTTTTTACCGCATGCTTGTATATTTCACTTACTATGAAGCCAATTCCACCTTGTCCACCTCTTGAATTACCATGACATTAGATTTTCGATATTCCCAGATGTCTTCGTTCTTCCATCTCATTTCTTGCAACGCTAAAATATCTATTTTGTAGATTTTTCTTTGTTCAATAAGGTTTTGTACTTCTCGTATTTCTCCTAATGTTCGTATGTTCCAATTCCAATTAAAATTTTTCCACTTTTCTTATTTTCCTTTTTCCTGTTGTACTTTATTCACCTTTTTGTTTATTTTATTCTGTTTTCTAGTCTCTTCCGTACCTTCAATCTTTATGTCGCCATCGTGGCCCCTATTTTTTTCCGCATTACTTGTTGTATTTTGATTTTTTGCGTTTATTTGACTAGAGCTGGGGACATCCTCCGATGTGCCTTCAGCGGTCTGATAATGATGACTATAATACAGATCATTTCAAAATTATAAAAAAATAACAGACTGCTGCAAACTTCTGCAAACGATCCCAAGACTCTATACTGTTAATGTACGTATTGAACCCCTGCGTCGCATTCTCTACAATTATTTAATGAAAATAACTTTCGTCTATAAGCAACCATCTCTAGGATATATTGCTGAGAACTTCTAAGGAATTATTGCGATGAAAATGTAACTTCATTTTCCAAGTCAGCGACGAAGTGCAACTTAGTTATTTATTTGGGTGTTCGTCTAGATTTCATTTACAAAACCCATCAGACATTAATCTCTAGAAAAAAATAAGATCAAATTACTTACACAAACATTTGTAGCGTTGTTTTTATTTTTGTACAGACAAAAATAATCCACACAGAAACATTAGTATGAGATATTATTTCTAATAAAATACGTTATTACAATCGAAATCTGTTCTTGTAAATATAGGACGCAACAAGACATAATTCTAGATACTAACAAGATACTCTTTGTTAGTTTGGGATGCAGCACATTCCAAAAGGGTAAATTTATTTTATACCAAAAATTTATCATGGAGTAATATTGTTTTTTCAAGACCATTAGTGAATGTTCCTTTAAAAATCCTTTTTAATAATACAGAGGTATACCCTTAACCTTTAACTACACGCGCTGGCGTATTTTGTACGCTAGATATAAGAATTTTACTGCAAATATTTTTAAAAATTTAATTTTTAACTTTGTTTATCTATCTAACCTGTCACTGGAATGTGCTTTACAATTGGCTTTAGTTTCGTTATAATCGGCATTCTGGGAAGATCGTAATTTACAGTTTATTATTTGTTGTTTCAAATGGTGGACAATATAGTGGACGATTTTAGTAAATAAGTAGTAATATAAGTACATCTTTCAATTTTTTTAGTCAGTATGGCACAAACTATACAGGGTGTTTGGTAGGTCGATGGAAATTTTTTAAGGGATAAAATGGGACGCTATTTGCAACTTTTTTGCTAATAATGTATCGCTCAAACTGTTAAGGTGTCCGAAATAAAGTTAAATTTGTCAATATTCGACAACCGTCTATTTCACGTTTAAAAATTATCTAGGCGTACTACCTCCCTGTTTTACGAATGGAATAAAAATGTAAACCTATAACACTGACTCTTCGCATACAATTTCCATCAGCTATCGTCATTCTCCGAACGCATAACAAACAAAAAACCATCTACCTGCTATGCTAATAAACAATCTACCTGCTATGAACTGCTTTGTTTTGGTTTATAAACATGGTTATTGTATGCGTCTGAAAGGTGCGTTTTACTGTTTTGACATCCGAATTGTGTTTAGAGTTGCATTAACAACGAAGGGTTTTGCAATCTGAGCAAGTAATACGTGAGGCATTGTGTATGACAGGGAAGTATCTCGCTTAGATAATTATTTCTAAGATTAAAATAGACGAGCAGCCTTATTTTCGAATATTGACAAATTTAACTTTATTTCGGAAACAGTTTGAGCGATACAATATTAGCAAAAAATGTTGCAAATGGCGTCCCCTATTATCCCTTAAAAAATTTCCATCGACCTACCAAACACCCTGTATTTTTCTTTATAAACAATACTTTTTCTTATGTAAATAATCACATTTCAAAAAAAATATTAGTAATTTTATTTATCATAAAATCAGATGCCAGTTATAAATCCCAATTAGCTAACTGAGAAGGAACTCCAAGTACTTGCTGATGCTGATTAAGGTTTATAACAAACAACTAAGTGTATTTAAAAAAAAAACAAATCGCTGTTTTTAAGTGTATTTTCTTGTGGTGTATAAAGTACGCCACGTGTGTAGTTATGTTATAACTTTATGCGCGGATAGTTAAAGGTTAAGGTAGAATGTTTAAGGCTGATTTATCTTACATCAGGACGCGGACGGCACGGTGCGTAGAACAATAAAAAGCGCACGTCCTCGGCACATCCCGATTTCTCCCCGTTCCGTTGTATGATAAGCCAACCAATCCTTTTCATATCAGACGATTCTTCAACGTGCCCCATGCCGTCCACGTCCCCGTCGCCCTATAAATCCTCCCTTATTCTGTAACACTCGATTCTTATGTGTTTTGTATCTCGCTGTTGGGCGTGAGAAAGGGGACAAGTCAATTTTTGACGAAAACAGGATTAATTCAAATATGGGTTAAAAAAAGTATGTTTAAATTGTGGGTAAAATGGGATAAGTCAATGTAGCTAAAATTGTAAGTTAAATTGATTGTTCCAAAAGAGTCACTTAAAAAATATTATATAAAATTTAGTGTAAAAAGGGATATGTAACATATTCCTTTTGGCACTGCCTATATCTGTATAATATATATTAGTGAATAATGAGACAACTTGACTTGGCCCCTTATTCACGGTTAGCTTTTAATACAACGGGATGTTGCGTTCTGGAATGGCCAATATATGGCACTTTAACAGCCCCTACAGATGGTGACATAATACAAAGAAAGACAGTATTTTTACAATATTTACAAAATCATACCATTCCATAATTTATCATTTACCTCTTGATGGCGTTCGTTTTGTTGTTTGTAAGGACTGTTTTACAATGGGGTTACAGTAAACATGATCGATCATGTTATTATTGACTCTAGACATCACTCAGACGTAGTAAACGTATGCAGTAGACGAGGGGCAAATGCAGACTCAGATCGCTACCTAGTGGAAAGTAGAATAAGAGCCAGAATCTCAAACATTAAAAAAGAAAATGGATCTAAAATTGAAAAATATTAAATAAAAAACTTAGCAGACAACAGAAAAAGGACCAAATACAAAGAATATATAAAAGGAAGGCTAGAAAACAGACAAAAGCACGAGGATATAAACAGAGAATGGGAAGCGTATAAAAACATCATGCAAGACGCTGCCAAAGAGACCTTGGGTCTACAAAAAAAGGTCAAACCAACTGAAGGAAAGTGGTTCGATAAAGAGTGTCGTAACATAACAGAAAGAAAAAATAATGCATATCAACGACTACAACAACGACATAGAACAAGACAGGCAGAGGAGGAATATAGAATGCTAAGGAGAGAAGAGAAGAAAATACACCGCAGAAAGAAAAGAGAACATATAGAAAAAGAACAAGAAATTGAAGAATTAAATAAACCGACAGAAACCAGAAAATTCTACCAAAAACTTAACAAAAGCAGAAAAGAATTTAAACCAAGAACAATGATGTGCAGAGACAAAGAAGGAGATATAGTAACTCAACAGAGTGAAATACTGCAAAGATGAACTGAATTCTTCAAAGAGAAGTTTGAACAAAACGGAGATCCACTATACGATGAAATTATACTGGATCAAACGTATACCAGAGAAACAATCCCCCCTTCAGGAGCTGAAATGCAAGAAGCAGTTACCAGACTGAAAAACAACAAGTCACCTGGATTGGACAACATTAGCGCAGAATTAATAAAAGAAGGCGGAGACTCCCTATTGAATGCGATACACGAACTTATAGTGAACATATGGAATAATAAACAACTGCCACAAGACTGTGTACAGATATTGTGGCAAAGTGTACAAGTATTGGCATTTGCAGATGATGTTGATATCATAGCTAGAAGCAAAAGAGAAATGATAGAAGCATTTAATGCTATAGAAAGAGCGGCACAAAACAGTGGCCTAAATGTTAATGAAATCAAAACCAAATATGTACATGAAGGCCAGCAAATCGACAGGCCAAAGAAACCTACAGAATCTGACAATAGGAGATTATAACATCGAAAGCGTAAAAAATTTTACATATCTAGGTTCACTAGTTACCGCAGATAACAATGTCAGCGAAGAAGTTAAGAGAAGAATAAATACTGCTAATAAAACATATAATGGACTCATTAAACATCTAAGATCTAACAACATCACGAGAAAAACCAAATGCAAAATATACAAAACCCTGATAAAACCGGTCCTTATATATGGATCAGAGACATGGACACTGACGAAAAGCGATGAGAACTTATTAGGTACGTTTGAACGAAAAATCCTTAGACACATATATAAGGGGGTGAAAGAAAATGACGTATGGCGCAGAAGATATAATTTTGAACTATACGCAGCATACAACGAACCCGACGTCATAACATCCATAAAGATCGGACGTCTACGCTGGATGGGCCATGTTGAACGAATGTTGGAGACCGAAACACCAAAACACATAATGAAGCAAACACCAGTAGGGAGAAGGTCAAAGGGAAGACCCAAACTTAGATACATGGAACAAGTGGAACAAGATCTGAAAACACTTGAGATTACCCACTGGAAGAACAAAGCAAGGAACAGAACAGAATGGCGGAAAATCCTAGAACAAGCCAGGACCCAAAAAGGGTTGTCGAGCTACTGATGATGATGATGAAGGACTGTTTTATGAAAACATAATATTAGTAAAAAATTCATAGAAGTTACAGCAGGGAAAAAAGGTTCTCAAATATTGAGACGTAATGACATCAGACCAACGAAGATACCATGAAAATCGAAAGAAAGTATCAGATGATGCGAAAACAACGGCAAGGGATCACATTTTATCTATACCCTTATATGAAAGTCACTATACAAGAAGACAGTCATCGAGGAAATACCTATTTACCTTCACACTACACTTGCTATTTATGAAGCTTACAATAAAGTGTACCCAGATAATGTTATTAGACGTAAATTTTACGAAAATATATTTCATAGCCTGAACATCACTATAAAGAATCCTATAAAAGACACATGCGGTATATGTGACGAATTAAAAATGAATATTATTGTGTGCAAGAATGAGGATATAATAATACAACAAAAAGAACAGTTAAACGAACATCATTTATCATTTACAAGCTGATCATGTGTACAAAAACAAAGAAAACGATAAATTTCTGACTAAAAATCATGCTAAAATAAAACTATTACTTTTGATCTCCGGCAATGCCTGCCAACGCCAGACCTTCAAAGCGGTGAGTCGTTTTACAAGAGGCAATTGTGGACATTCAATCTTATGGTTCATCACTACTGTTTATGGCATGAATCGTTAGCAAAACGTGACGGAAATGAAATTGGTTCCTGCTTATATCAATACCTTACTAAATATTTAGATCAGAACGTCGAACACCTAATAATGTATTCAGACTGCTAGCTGTCCTGGTCAGAATAAAACAGTTTTAGAATGCTCTGCAAATTTAAAAATTATCGATCACAAACTTTTAATACCAGGCCATACATAATACGTCGAGCCCGATACGATACGGATCATACTCTAATAGTCTAATCGAAAAAAAAGAAGAAAAAATTTAGTAGTCAAATAGAAGATCCACATGATTGTGCTCAACTCATTCGGCAAATAGGGAAAAAACGTCAATTTTTAGTTACGGCGCTCTGCGTTTCTTAATTTTGGTGGCTTATTTAATTCCGTATCTACTTACTAGTTAACTGCAAAACGGATACTCAGGCTAACAAGATAAACTGGACACAGTTCCTTTGGTAACGATATGAAAAATCTAAAAAGTTTCAGTACAAGTTGTCCCTTGACAAAGCAGCACCTTTTAAGACCGTAAATTTAGAAAAGAGGGGAAAAGCGGCTACAAATTTATTATACATCAGTTAAAAGGGGAAAAAATCATCGATTTCACGTAAAAATGTTAAGCAGGGTTTTGAAGGTTTTAAACGATAGATGAGGGATAAATGATGGTAATTCCGTGAAGACGTACAGCTAATTTTTCTTCTTTTTTTTTTAACAGTTACAAAGAATGAAAAACTCAGTTATTTTACCATAAAATGTTACTTGTGCATTTTAGAGAAAAATGTTTCAAATAAATATTAAATACCCTAAAAAGTTTTTTAATTTGGTGGGACCCATATTGAAATATATAAACAATTGACCGAGATAATTGTAAAAAACTCTCATTTTTTCACTAATATATAAATATTAATAACTGTAACTATAAATAAATTTTTTGCACAACGATATTTAATTTAACTACTTTAAATTATGCCAATTAATGGGTTATTTCAATGTGCTAAATTTCAACCAGATCGACCAAATAGTTTATGAGTTATTCAATTTGTTTATCCCAGAGAGCAATGGTTTAAACAACTGTTCTTGCCCTAACAGAGGCTGTAGAGAGATTCTACAAATCGCAATCGATTATTTGCGACTTTAATTTTAAGATGTATTGAAAATGTTTTAAAATGTTAGTAAAATTTTTATTGAAAAAACCGTCTGAAATAGACCCTACTTTTTAGGTTATAAACAATTAGAATAACTTTGACAGTTTTTATGTTACACGCTTATATGTAGGCTCACTGAAAAACTGGTGAAAAAATACACATTAAAATAGTAAAAAGGATTTTATATGACCAATAGAAATCAAGTTAGAATTTTTTTTCATTAAATCATATTTTCATTGTTTATAAACATTAAAAGCTGAAAATTAAATGAGTTATTTAAGAAAATCTATATTTTATGACCCACTTCATAGATTGTATATGCAGTAAAAAAATAAAAAGTCATGACCCGTTAATCTGATGGTACCCAGTTTGAAACACGTTGAAAAAATTTGAATTTTGCTATTACTTACTTTAATTTTACAATAATTTCATAAGAATTACTTATATTTATTTATAACTAAAAGTTGTGAAAGAATAATACGCAATGTAGAAGACAGCTCAAGCCCAGAAATTAAATTGGTTGAAAACACGATCTTATCCATAAAACAAAAAATATTTTTAGCAGTTAGTAAAAATAAAAAGCAATCGATTGAACTTTTATGCGCAGAGCTCAACAAATCTGGGTACCGAACTAAAGTAGCAGATGAAGATGCAAACGTATTAATAGTGCAGACAGCTCTTTACGAACATACATACTATATTATTATGAACCTGACAAAACCGTTGTAATAATTGGTAATGATACCGATATACTCATAATATTGACGCAACTCTCTGCTCCGGACGATAACATATATTTTGAAAAAAAAAAGGCGAAAAAGGAAAATATATCTATTATAGTTGTAATAGTTTTAAACATGCTCATCTAAGAAAATGCGTTGGGTTCATATATATTTTTACTGGGTGTGATACAACGTCTTCTTTTTTTAATCAAGGAAAATTCAAATTATTAACTGCATCGTCAGAAATTTTAGATCTGATAAATATTTTTTATGACGAGAATGCTAACAAGGAGGACATTATGAAAAACGGATGCGATATCATTGTTGCTTTATATTCTGCTGCAATTGATGTTACATATAAAAAACATCACAATAACATTGACATTAAATGAGTTACGTTTTTTACAATTTGTAAGAAATAAAGGGAAAAATCTTTTAAATTTAAAAATTTGCCCTTAACAGAAGGTGCAGGTTATTAGCATTTAGTTCGCGTTTATCATCAATTACAACACTGGCATTGATTATAAATATTCCAAATATTGTAGTTATTAATCAATGACACTGGTTAGGTAAAAAACTGGATGCTACCCAATATGGATGGAAAAAACTTATATGGGTTTTAAACCTATTTACATCTTAGATTGTTTGATTCCTGAAGAGATATGAAAACAAATAACATGTAAATGTTCTACGGGTTGCAAAAGTACAAGATGTGGCTGTAAAAAATATGGTATAAACTGTACGGATCTTTGTACAAACTGTGCAGTGAAGACGAGGAGAAAACATGTTGCAATCTATTGCAATCAAATGTTGCGCTGCAGTGGTTCTTGACGATGTCGAGTCAGATTTTGTAGAGGATGAACTGTAACTACAACTTGCCGATAAGCGATTTAGAAGTTATAGACGTTCACTAGAATAATCAAATTAAAATTCATAAACAATGTTTTATTCTTTATTTTTATACTTAATTATATGAATTTATTAAAATAAAATATTACTATCAAAACAAATATACAACTTTAATTCTAATTATTGAACTTAAACATACATCATTAAATAGTGCAAAAATATTATTTCTACTTATTAGATGCCTACCTAGACAAATATTAATAGCTTCATTAAATTACGTCGTAATAAAACAAAAATTAGTTTTTTAAAATCTATTAAGGGATTTTAATACTTTTTAATTGTTTCAAATAAAAAAATAAATAAAAATAATGTATTGTACTAATTTATAATTGGCTGGTGTTATGCAATAATGTACTAAACCACAAAAAGTTGTTTCGGAGATAAATTGATTTAAAACTTAAACTCAAATAAGAAATAGACTATTAATATTTATAATTTTTTTACTTTTTAAATTATAAGATCGACAACGAAAAAATACTACATTCTAAGATTATACAGATAAAGTGTCAAATTTGACAGAAATCAGTGTCAAAAGCGGGTTAGGACATTGTTGAAAAGCTACAATTATACCTTAATAAAAACAAGCAAAATTGATCTAAACATTAAACTTTGTTAATAATCATTTAATTTAAATATGTTTTTTTGATCTAGTCCTCAAGAAAACTTTCATCAATGTCAAAATCTAACTCGCTTCCGAGACCTTCTATATCCTGTTCAAAGTTGGAACTTGGCAGGCGCGGATCCAAGGGGGGTCAATGGGGTCAATTGCCCCCTCCTTGAGACTTCGCCTGGTGTCGCCTTTTTTTTAGAAAGAGATAATTACGATTGAAAATAATTAGTGAGTTTTGTATCCTGTTGAATAACGGAATGAAACATAAAACAGAATTTCTTCTTAAAAGTATGTGTTCTCGGTCTAACTGTATGGTGTCGAGTCTTGGACTGTGAATAAAATCGATCTACTTACCTAAATCGCCTTGAGGCTTTCGAAATGCGGTTCTATAGAAGAATTTTAAAAGTATCTTGGGTGAAGAAGATTCGAAACTCCACAATACCTACTAGAACCTGTCAGCAAGACTACTAAAATTATAGAAGGCATCAAGAAGAGAAAAGTGGAGTATTTTGGACATGTAATGAGAAGTTTCAAATATAGTTTGCTACAAAATATTATGCAAGTGAAAATAGAAGGCAAACGCAGTCCAGGACGAAAAAGCACTTCGTGGTTGATTTAGGGTGGCAGTGAATAAAATTAGGATAGCTATGATAGTAACCAACGTTCTGAAAGGACATGGTACATGAAGAAAAATAAAGTAACAGCCCATACCGAAAAATAATCCTGCGTACGCGAGTGATGAGAAATTTTTTATTTCATTGCCCCCTCCTTGCAAGGTTGCTGGATCCGCCGTTGGAACTTGGGGTTAATCTTAAAAAGTTGTAAAATGCTCTGGCATCTTGAGGAATTACTTTTAAAATATCTTTTAAATCTTGTGTTTTTTCTTTAGATAAAGGTTTACCGCTTAGCCACAACAATGGTAGGTGTAATTCCCGTATATTAAATTTGCGGCCTTTTCCATGTTTTTCAATATTAGCTTCAATATACTCTTCTGCTTTAATATTATATTTCATGAACAAGGTCTTTGGTTGATCTTTTCTTACTAGGATTTCATGTGTTTTTAACCAATTAATATTTTGTTTATTGATATCAACCTTTCTGTTTGTAACTGCGTTTATTAAGTTTACCGCTGATACCATGTCCTCTTTTGTCATTCTATTAACAATAAATTTATTTCTGTTTCTACAGCTTTTCACAACGTTGATATAGTCTTGATCTGTGTATATTCTTTCGTTGGTTTTTATTGCACATTCAACGTCTCCGAAATGGGAATCATTGGGTAAAAAGGAATGACCCGACAATAAAAATTTTAATTGAATAACTTCCAATGCGGGATGATTGTGCATTAACATTAGTACCAATTTTACACTTCCGTTCTGGCCCCCGCACGAATCTGACCACAAATTTAATGTAGTAACTGGAGGTTTAACATTTTCAATTATATACTTACGGAGACAAGACCCGACTTCCTGGGTTCCTCGGCCTGCTTCATGTTCTAACCATACATTAAACATCCCTTTTCCTGTGCTTCCTATAGCAATTCCCAAATTATAGAAGTTCAATTGCGTCTTGTAGTAAACGATACCAGTGGGTAGTTTGGGAAGAGGATGGGTTTTTTTCAAGTCAAATAATTCATAATAATTAATTTTCAATAATGATCTCTATCCCTACTGATGGGTTAGAACACTTTTGCTTATTTATACATTCGCCACATATAGCATTTGTGGGTTACTATATTTTCCCCTAGATGTCTATGAGAGCGCCAATCAGCTTAAAACATTTTTGCTTACTGCAGTACACCTCACATGGAACCTGTTTCACTAAAAATCCCAATTTTGTACGAGGTGTGGGTTAGGACATTATTGCATAACACCGTCCAATTATTTTATATTTATATAAAAATATACTTTATTTAATAAAATTTAAAGAATTTTTACGAAACATTTGTAAAATTCAATAACTTTTATAGTAAAATTGAATCAAATTATTTCCACAGGATTTTCGAATTTTTCCAGAAGGTGAAATTTGCATAATTTTTATTATTTTCTTGACCTACCCCAGTTAAAAAAGAAGGTTGCGCGCGCTATGGAATGTGATATTATATTGCAGTTTTTTTCCAAAAAAGGAAGCGAAGCTCGAACAGTTCCCACCTTCACTTTCGTTGGTGGTGTTTCAAGAATACCATCTATTTAACGGTCATAAGTTTTTATTATTTCACTGCATATGCAATCTATAAAATGGACCATAAAAATAAAGATTACCATATATAAAATATTATGTTAAATTTTCAGCTCTTAATGTTTATAAACAATGCAAAATTTGATTTACTAAAAAAAATACTTGATTCTTATTTTGGTCATATAAAATTATTTTTTCTTTTTTAATATGTATTTTTTCACCAGCTTTTCAGTGAGCCTACATGCAAGCCTGTGACATAAAAACTGTCAAAGTTATTCTAATTATGTAAAACCTAAAAAGTAGGGTCTTTTTCAAACGGTTTTTTTAATAACAATTTTAACAAAATGTTAAATTTTTTTTAACATTTCTTAAAAATAGAATCTTGAATAATTGATTGCCATTTGACAAATATCTCTAGAGTCACTGTTAGGGCAAGAACAGTTGTATAAACAATTGCTCTCTGGGATAAACAAATTGAATAACTTATAAACTATTTGGTCGATCTGGTTGAAATTTAGCAAACTTAAATAACCCATTAAATGGCACAATTTAAAGTACTTAAATTATATATCATTATGCAAAAAGTGAAGTTATTATTATTTATAAATTAGTGCAAGAATGAGGGTTTTTTGCAGTTATCTAGGTTAATTGTTTATGTATAATAATATAAGAACTATTAAATTAAAGATCTTTTTAAGATCTACAACACCTAATTAAAACATTTTTCTCTAAAATGAACAAGAAAGGTTTTATAGTCAAAACACTGAGATTTTCATCCTTTGTAACTGTTTAAAAAAAAGAAGAAGAAAAATTAGCTGTACGTCTTCACTGAATTATCATCAGTTATCTCTCATCTATCGTTTAGCACCTTCAAAACCCTGTTTAACATTTTTTCATGATTTTTTTTCCTATTAACTGGAGTATTACCCAAGTAGGCATATAAAAAGCCTGTGCCTATAACATTACAAAAAAAAAAGCACCCGATGGACGTACTGCCGCATATATCAGAATCACTGTGGGCCTTTTACAAAAATTTACTCATAGATAAAGACTTAGCTTATTTGCTCTCGGATTCGTCAACTTCAGAAGACAAATAGAAGTTTGAAGTATCTTTTAGCTAGATTAGTAATTAATGTATAATGTTTCTTAATATCTAAATATACGTTGCATTTAAGTGATCTTGTATCTAAAATTTGCCCTTATCCTGTGTAATCATTCTTATGGTCAACTACAAAGGGGTAAGTCATTTGTATATTTGTGAAAAAGGAGGTAAGTCAATCAAAAAAATCGCTTTAAACATATTTTGCTCCCAAATATTCAGCAAAAAAGTTTTAAATGTAGGAAAAATACACGTAAAAACAAATTTCAACTAGATTATCATTCCAAACATCTCTAAAAAATAATCATTTTTTTGTAAAATTTTAAATATCGCTTTTCTCGTTTTAACCTTTTATGATTTGTCTCCTTTTTCACGCCCAGAAGCGATGTAGTTTCACTCTAAAAGGTGTTAGTGAATAGGTGCGACAAACTTCAGAGAGTTATAGTCCAGGGTAATAAGGTTTTTCTCATGACACTCGAGCAGCCAGGGTACTGAAGAGTTTTTTCGACAGGTAATACCTATAAGAGCAAATTGTAACTATTTCCTGCGTAGGATCTGGCTGCCATTTCTATTTATAAACAATTAGGTGTCAAAAAATGGCATTTTTCCTTTTTTTTTCAAATCAATGGAAAACATTGAAACTGATGGTTTTCTTAGTACAAATATCTTTGAGATTATGGAAAAAGCTTTAAAATGACGTATTACAAAGTTTGATATACTCATTTATTGTTAATATAATTGCGAAAAAAGTCGGAATTGCAAAAAAAAATAATTTCGCAATATCTACTGTAAAAATTAGTGTACAGCTTTGACATTTTTGTCATATAAGGGCTCTTTGGTGCTTAATATTTGATAAAAATTTCAAAGCGATTCATTCAATTGTTTAAATTTTATTCAAATTGTTTATCCCAGAGAGCATTTTTTTGCAATAACATAAGTCAGAAAAAAATGACGTTAGAACCATTCCACAGGTGTCAAGTGAAAGAGCATGAGCTATATTTTCAACTTGGTTTAAAAAAAGCGAATAAAAAATGTATTTATTAGTAATAAATAATTATGCAAAAGTATCATAAATCTTTCCTTGTAAACTTTTTATTTTGTTATATAAGAAATTATATATATTTATTACAATTTTTTATCAATTATGATATAAATAACATTACTTTGTAGTTGTGCACTTAAAACAGGGTAAAAAAGTTAATTTTTTTGGAAAAAGTTATTCAAATGGTTTATAAGGAAAGATTTACGATACATTTGCATAATTATTTATTAGTAATAAATGCATTTTTATTCGCTTTTTTTAAACCAAGTTGAAAATATAGCTCATGCTCTTCCATTCGACACCTGGGGAATGGTTCTAACGCCATTTTTTTCTGACTTTGTTATTGCAAAAAAAATGCTCTCTGAAATAAACAATTCGAATAAAGTTTAAACAATGGAATGAATAGCTTTGAAATTTTTATCACATATTAAGCACCAAAGAACCCTCATTTGACAAAAATTTCAAGTACACTAATTTTTACAACAGTTATTGCGAAAATAATTTTTTTGCAATTCCGACCTTTTTTCGCAATTATATTAACAACAAATGAGTATATCAAACTTTGTAATATGTCATTTTAAATCTTTTTCCATAATCTCAAAGATATTGTACTAAAAAAAGAATGTGTGTGTACTTTGTACGCACGTAAGAAGTTATACTTCTATTATATGATTTAAACGAAATTAATATACTTTTTATTTATATTTTGTTTAAATATTAAACTAATTTATACTTACTACTTCTCAAACATTTTTATTAGAACAGTGCCAAAAATTAAAATAATAAAAGAATAAAACACACACAAACACATTAAACAAGCCACAAATGATATCTGAACATTAATTGTCGAAAATTTTTTTAACTAAATACGTATTTTCTGAAAATACAATTATATAATAAATATACTTACAATCATAAAATGTATTAAAAAAAAAACAAAAAAGAAAGTTTCTATTGGGACTCGAACCAGCGCTGATAAGAGCGGTTGGTATTGGAATTCATTCGCCTTCTCCGCTTAGCCACGGACACTATGTGTCATTATTTACGAAGATCGACTAACTAAACGGATTAAACTTGTGATATTTTGATATTTTGAAAATTGATCAAATTATTTTAATTTTGAATTGAAATGATTTAGAATTGAAAAAATACAACAAAACATAGAGTAAAAAACAATATATTAGGTGAATATTGATAGGAATTTTGATGGTAATCAAATTATATAAATAAAAGTATTACATACTATGTATTTTGGCAGATCAAATAGGTAGGTTTATACCCATGATACATTAACAATTATTACGTACCTATTGCTTTTAAAAACTATTTAAAAGTCACTACAATATTATAAACTTTTTTGTTTCTGTCCTCACAATAATAAAACTAATATATTATACATTTGTTTACCTTTACCTTTACCTCCAAACCACAGCTGCCATATCGGATAATTTTTGACATGTCATTTGAACATCCAATCAGAACAAAGTTATAATGCGCATGCGCCGGGATGATAGGTTTTAACGTATAAAAAAATCACCCTCTATCGCCGGTAAAGAAGTATAACTTCAAAAACTCATAAGTTTCTCTGTTTTCCATTGATTTGGAAAAAAGGGAAAAATGTCATTTTTTAACAGTTAATTGTTTATAAATAAAAATGGCCGGCAGATCCTACGCAGAAAATAGTTACAATTTGCTCCTATAGGTATTACTTGTCGAAAAAACGCTTCAGTACCCTGGCTGCTGAAGTGTCACGAACAGGGTATATTTTTGTCTTATTACCCTTGCCTATTATTCTACATAAAATTATAATGAGAGTTTGCTATATCTATAAATTTATATTTGCAAATGCTTCGTTTTCGAAGATACGGGGTGTTGATTTTTTTAACGAACTGACAATTTATTTATTGCTTTAACCCGGCATTGGTCGCTAGGTAAGTTTGTACGTGAGTGGTCGCGCGTGAGATTTTCTCCCACATATCCAACTTTTGCTTTTCTGCACAAAATAAAATTTTTAAAACATATTTTAAATTTATTAACTAATAATAAGAACATAATAATATAACATAATCTACATAATAATATGATAAGATACAAAAAAAAATGATCCGACTTAAACCAATATTAATCAATCTCCTTATGTTCATAAGTTACGGCACCCCACTTTACACAAGTATAACAAGAATGCTCTGGACAAATTGGTGATGACAAGAATTAGGTACAATTTTTTTACTTTTCTATTTTTGCAGAGAGGGCAAAATGAACAAAATTGAATATCCGGTTGTGATGAGTTTGGTAATGTTATTTTGGCAATTCTTGCAATAGAATTCCGAAGGCTTAAAGTTAATTTTTTGGAATTGTCGAATGATTTATAAGATGAGGTTTCATCAACGTTAAAGCCTATTGTTTTAAAAAGACACGACGTTCTTCTGTTTTATTATTATCTTTATATAATGTGACTGTTGATGCCGCCAATATTTAACATTGAAAAACATAACATGGTAAGTGGCGATCTAAGACTAACCCGTGGAACAGAATATAGAGTTTTTATTTAATCGACCACATTACGGATGGCGGTTTTTGACACAACACCGGTTTTCGCTTATACCGGTTTTTTGCTTACGATTTAACCTGGCGGTTATAACCGGCAAAAAAACCGGTTTTTGGAAAAACCGGTTTTCGTTTTTTTTTAATCCAATAGGTTACAAAGTTACATTTACAATACACATTAGTTTGCGATACTCCATTTGACTCGATATCAATATGATCATAATTAGTACTATCGAAAGAACATGTATTACTTTTAACACGTTCCTGTATGAGTGTATCGTTTTGAAAACAAAGCGAAATTCTCGGAGATTCTTATTCGTAATCAGTAATTCGATATATTCATAGTCAGAGCATTATTTTTGGTAATCAGAAAAAGTCATTTACCCACTTTCAATGTCAAGAGTTAAGTGTGAAAAATAGATGATGTTTGCGCCTAATTCAACCAGATCATTTCTTATGTAAATATTATGATTACAAATACCTTTTCAAGGAAATATTATAATAAAACTTAATAATTGTTTCTGTCTGATGTGATATTGCACTTTCAGTTTGCTTCTGTATTTTATAAAATAAAATAAAATTTTAATTATGGTTTTGTTTGGAATAATTACTTGAGCATAATAATTATGATTGGGATCCAAAATAATACCTAACCTAATCCTAATCACCGTAAAAACCTAATAACCGGTTTTTTCTTAAAAAAAACCGGTTATAACCGGGACAAAAACAACTGGTAAAACCGGTTGTTGCGAAGTAAAAAAACCGGTTTTAGGTTTAAACCGGTAGGTTTTTCCCATCCCTAGACCACATCCACGGCGCCTTTGATTACATTATAAAACGATATTATTTAATGTTTGAAACGGAAAAATAAAATTTATTTTTACACACAGTTGGTGGCGCCGGTGGTGTCGCGATGAGAGAATGTCTCACTAGTCCAGGGCGGATCTGTTTTGAGATGGACGTTGGGAGGTGACTCTAATTTTTTTGCAGAAATTGCTTGGAATTAACCCATATAATGATAATTGAGTTATCCCTCCACTCAAAAAGGTCCGGAACATTGTTTAAATAATAAAAATGTTAAAAACTGAAGGAAAAATTCGATTTTTTTCTTCGTTTTTTGATTATAACTTTAAAAGTATTCAGTTCCGAGAAAAGTTGCACAAAAATAAAAGTTGCGTAATTAAATTTCCTACAATATAAGATCTGATAAAATTTTTTTAAATAAACATTAATTTTTGGTGCTACGCGCAGGGCAGCGGTGTTCGATTCACACAAGTTGATTTCCACCAAAATTTCTTCCAATCTTTATCTAATATATTATTTTCTTGCTCTATATTTTGTTGTATGTTAATATTTTAATTCCACAAAAATCAAACTAATTTGATTATTGTTTGTGAAAAATTGTTTAAACAATTGCACATGTTTAAAAAAGAATGTGTGTGTGTACTTTGTACGCACGTAAGAAGTTATACTTCTATTATATGATTTAAACGAAATTAATATACTTTGTATTTATATTTTATTTAAATATTAAACTAATTTATACTTACTACTTCTCAAACATTTTTATTAAAACAGTGCCAAAAATTAAAATAATAAAAGAATAAAACACACACAAACACATTAAAAATGCCACAAATGATTTCTGAATATTAATTGTCGAAAATTTTTTTAACTAAATACGTATTTTCTGAAAATAAAATTATATAATAAATATACTTACAATCATAAAATGTATAAAAAAAAATAAAAAATAAAAGTTTTTATTGGGATTCGAACCAGCTATCAGCGCGGTTGGTATATTGGGGTTCATTCGCCTTAAACGCTTTGCCACGGAGGCAATGTGTCATTATGTGCGAAGATCGACTAACTAAACGGATTAAGCTTTTGACATTTTTGAATTAAATTAAATTATTTTGATTTTGAATTGAAATGATTTAGAATTGAAAAAATACAACAAAACATAGAGTAAGAAAACAATATATTAGGTGAACATTGATAGAAATTTTGATGGTAATCAAATTATGTAAATAAAAGTATTACATACTATGTACTTTGGTAAGTTCAAATAGGTAGGTACCTATGATACATTTACAATTATTACGTACCTGTTGCTTTTAAAAACTATTTAAATGTCACTACAATTATAAACTTTTTTGTTTCTGTCCTCACAACAATAAAACTAATTATTATACATTTGTTTACCTTCATATTGAACAATTATTTATTATTGACAGATCATTTCAACACCCAATCAGAGCCCGTATAACGACTAATACCATACTGTCGGTGTGCGCATGCGCGCAGATCAATATAAATTCACCCTCAATCTCAATCGCGCCTAAAGCAGTATAACTTCAAAAATATTACACTTTTATTTTCTAAGGTAAAATATATGAACAAAGGAAGTTTTTGCTAAAAAAAGTGTTATTTCAAAAGACAGAGTATGTGTTTCTATGCTGCAATAAACAAATTTATTTATTTATTTCGCAATTTATTAAAAATTAAAATTCATCAATCATTATCAAAGGTCATTGCCCAACCAGAGCGAACATATCCACTGTCCTGCGCGTGGCACCAAAAATTAATGTTTATTTAAAAAAAAATCCTGACGCCGTGGTAGTTAACCGATTTTAATTTTGCCAGTTGCAAATGAAAGGTACATTATTCTTTTATATGTAAAAAAAATTAACTTGCTGTCTGCTTTATTTTCAGTGCTGCAACATTTTGAATGAATGAATTTTTTTTGCGAAAGCTAGATGGCAAAATGTATTTTGCAGGTTCTATTAAACCGATCTTAATGAAATTTACAGCATTGTTTTACCATAGCATAAAGTTTTTCTAGGTGAAATATTAAGCTCCTAACGGCCGGTTTCACAAAGTAAAGTTTACTTGTGGTTAAGAGATAACCAGAGTTTACCCCAAAATATGCGTTTTAGTTTCAGGTCAACGGCGAAGTATGGTTAACTCACAGAATTTTTAACCAAAGGTTGGAGTGGGTTACCCTTATGTGTATACCCAGAAGGGTAACAATTATGAAACTGAAACGCATATTTTGGGGTAATTTTGAGGTTATATCTTAACCACAAGTTAACTTTACTTTGTGAAACCGGCCGTAAGCTTAGCATAAATGGTTGAAAAACGTAAAATGTGAATACTTGTTTTTTATGATTTTTTTCGAAACTATTGCTATTTTGAAACAAGGGTGACAATTTTTAAAATTTTCAGTTAATCCTATATTGTAGGAAATTTAAATACGCAGCTTTCAACTTTTATGTCGGTGCAACTTTTCTCGAAAACGAATACTTTTAAAGTTATAATCAAAAAACCAAGAAAAAAAAAATTCGAATTTTTCCTTCATTTTTTGACATTTTGATTATTTAAACAATGTTCCGGACCTTTTTGAGTGGGAGGATAACTCAATTATTATTATATGAGTTATTTTCAAGCAATTTCTGCAAAAAAAAATATGTCACCTCTCAACATCCAAATGTACTTATATTTTTACAGATGCGCCCTGGTCTACACATGAAGCGCACTGACTCAACAATCTGGTGATACTATTACTAAGTCAAGTGAGCGGACGAGTCTATTGGTTGTCGAGGGAGGATAGTTATGAGACTAGAAAGAACTACAACGTCCGTATAATTTCCCAGAAAAAAAAAAAGTTGTGCGCAATTTTCTGAAACCGTGAGAGGAAATCTCATATAGCGACCACTGCCGAGTTAACACTGGTTGATATATGCAAATAAAATTGTATGGATTTTAAGAAATAGCCATTGCGTATTTTCTACGTGCCATCAAAAATGTTATATTTATCATTAGCCCGCAGACGAGTAATGGTCTGAATTGTTTAAAACAAATAGTACGCCAGGAGTCCGGCACTGATATCGAATAAGCACACATGCTTTTTGATCGATCCTGACAAATAGTAAATTTAACTTACAAAAACCAATCATAGTATTCTTACACTACGTTAACATCAAGTATAATAGTGTTAGTTAAGTGTGTATAGAAAAATATTTTCTGTGAGTACATATTTTTCTATTAATAAGTATTTCATAACCAAAGAATTTTATAAAACCGTCAATAAACAACACCAGTCATTGATTGACACCAATTTTTTGTCTTTAAAGACAATTACCAAAATCCGAAGCGGAACAGGTCCGTACTTAGGAAAATCAAATGGTGTTGAGAAATGGAATTCGACGTCACTAATAATAGCGATGAATCATTATCGCAATCCACATCACAAAAACATTTATCTTACTCTGCTGCAGCTAGTAGACAAAAAGAAACAATCTATCCATCCAAGCTACAAGCAGTAGTTTTTAATTCTTTCAACGATGTTAAATTAGAAGAATACTTGTTAGCGGTAGGAGCTTTAGTTAGTCCAAAACACATTATTTTTTCATCAAGAATCACCAACAATCGTATCTGTATCTATTTCTCAACCAAACAAGCCGTAGATGAATTTTTTTCAAACAGTAGAGGTTTCATCACTATAAACAATACACAAATTCAAGTCCGTAGACTAATTACTCCAAGTGAAAGACTCCTAATATCCAATGTTCTCCCACTATCCCGCATAAGGTAATAGAAAACGAACTACTGCTCTTAGGGCTAAAACCAACTTCATCAATGTCATTTTTGCGAATAGGAACCAACAATCCTGAATACAAACATGTACTCAGTTTCCGTCGACATATTTACGTATCTCCACCCACAGGTCCAATTCCCGATACCATTTTAATAACTCATGAAGATACTACAAATCGAATTTTTTTGACATTAGACAACTTATGTTTCATTTGCAAACAACATGGCCATATTTCCAGTAGTTGCTCAGTAAATGTAAATCACTCAGAAACAGCTATCCCAACTGCTACACTTTCAAACAGAAACGAACCTAGTACAGTAACTTCAACAGAAACGACTGCTATTACACCTTCAACAACATGCACTTCTACAAACATATCAAATAATTCAACGCCACTAACAAAAATATTATCTACAACCAACCAAACACCTCTTGATACATCAACTACAGATAATACAATGCCAGTGATATCCAAACCAAATATATCCACCTCATCAGCCCCCTCACCTCACATAGTCATAACTAACCAGCCTTCATCTTCCAGTCTAAGCAATAATTCTTGCTCGGTTAATGAAAATAAAGAGAATCCAGCACCAAAAGAATTTAGCGTATCCAACGAAGAAAATACATCTAAATCATCCTCCAAACGAACTGTATCTGAAGCAATATCACCCCCGATTGAGACATCAGCTAGTGACGATGTATTTTCAAAGCCAACTCAGAAACAAAAAAGAATAAAAACAAAAATATCAACAATACCATTAGAAACGCTAATGCAACCAATTAAAGAATTATTCAATTCCGAAAAGCAAATATTAACTTTTGAGGAAACAGTTGATTTATTTGAAAACGCTCATGGAACAAAAGATGTTATCAGCGTTATAAATAAATATACAGTAGACATTCTAGGATTTAAAAAACTCATAACCAAAATTCATTCATATACATCCGAACGCTCATTAAAATTGAAATGTACAAAGCTTAACAAAAAAATTACGAGACAGCTCACAAAAGACAACTACGAGGATGAAGAACCTGACACGGATACATCGATTGAATTATCCCAGGAGCTGAACATTCAATAATTATAACTATAACATTCAATTTATTACAATGGAATATAAATGGGTTTTATACCCATTATGAAATGCTAAAACTTTTAATTAATGATATTACCCCCGCTATCATTTGTCTCCAAGAAACGAATTTCAAAGACCAATATTGCCACACATTTAAAAATTTTTCAACATTTTATAAAAATAGAAACAACCAGGAAAAAGCAAGTGGTGGAGTGGCCATTTATGTTAAAAATACTCTTGAAGCACAAACGATTCCACTAAAAACAGACATCGAAGCTGTAGCCGTCTCAGTTAAAGCTTCCCAATGCATTAATATATGTTGCATCTATACTCCCCCAAACACACTTATCACCTTAACCGACTTAAAAGCACTCATTTCACAAATACCTATGCCCAGACTAATAGTAGGAGATTTCAATAGTCACAACCCAATGTGGGGCTCAACAAATGTTAATATCAAAGGCAGACTAATCGAAGACTTGTTAACTGAAGAAAATTTAAACATTCTCAATGATGGAAGACCAACCAGATTTAATGTACATACTGGTACAACATCGGCAATCGATCTATCGATTTGTGACCCAACTCTTTCAACTGCTCTTAATTGGGATCCCCTACCCTTTTTGTATGGGAGCGACCATTACCCAATAAAAATGTCTGTATTTTCTGATGACAATATCTCTGAATACCAACCAGTCCGAAAATGGAACCTGAAAAACGCTAATTGGTACAAGTATGCTGATGCCATAGAAACAGGCATCGAATCACAAGAATCTAGTTTTGAAAACACTGATATAAATGAAACTCTCAACATTTTTACGAATATTATTACATACGCGGCAGAAACACATATAGGAAAAACTAAAATATTAAGGAAACACAGACCTCTACCATGGTGGAATACGGAATGTCAAAATGCAATCAAGCAATATAAAGCATCTTTTAATAGAATGAAAAAACATAGTAACACAACTAACATAACTGAATACAAAAAACAGAGAGCACATGCTCGATATAAGTATAACAAAAAATGCTCGAAAAACCAACTGGAGGAAATTTGTCTCAAATATAAACAGTACAACACCTTTATCTACAGTCTGGGCCAATATTCGTAAAATATCAGGAAAAAACAAATTTTACCAAGTGCCTTTTATTACTCATAATACTAACATAATAACAAAACCTAATGAAATAGCTGATGCTTTTGCTACATACTTCGAAAAAAACTCCAGCAATAGCAACTATTCCGAAGAGTTTATACAACACAAAATCATCACAGAAAAACAACAGCTCGATTGTGAAGATAGAGATAACAGTTCCTTCAATATCCCTTTAACCTTAGATGAACTTAACTTTGCCCTTAATACTACAAAAAACTCTGCTCCTGGACCCGATAATATACCTTTAGTATTCTTGGAAAAACTGCCAGACAATGCAAAGTGTACTCTTCTAAAAATTTTCAATCGAATATGGTTAAATAATGTCTTTCCAACCTCCTGGAGTGATTCAATAATTATACCTATTCTCAAACCTAACAATGCACGAACTAAAATTTCCTCATATAGACCCATCTCTCTCACCAATGTAATGTGCAAAGTCATGGAAAAAGTAGTTAATAAAAGATTGCTATGGATATTAGAAGAAAATCACCTCCTGGTTAACGAGCAAAGTGGATTTCGACAAAATCGAACTACTACTGATAACCTCATTGATTTAGAATCTGAAATTCTTGAATCTTTCGCAAACAAACAGGAAACTATTACAGTATTCATAGACATTACAAAAGCATTTGACACAGCATGGCGTTACGGTATTATCAGATCATTACACACTTGGAATATTAGAGGTAATATCATTAATTTCATTTCAAATTTCCTTAAACAACGCAATTTTCAAGTAAGAGTCAATCACTGCACATCTTCAATAAGACTTCAAGCAAATGGCACCCCTCAGGGGTCTGTAATAAGCGCAACGTTATTTTTAATTGCCATTAATAATATTATAGCATCAAACTCCAGCTTAGTTCATGGCAGATTATATGCGGATGATCTGGTATTAGTATCTTCAGGAAAAAACATCTCATCAGTACAGCGTCACTTACAAACCTCACTTCATGAACTCGAAAACTGGTCGAAGAAAACAGGATTTCAGTTTTCACTCAGCAAATCGAAGTGTTTGTTATTTTCAAAGAAACGTGATCCGAATAAACCGCAACTAAAATTATGTAACCAAATCCTGAATTATGCCGATGACATTAGGTTTTTAGGGATGATTTTTGATACGAAACTCACATAGAAAAAACACATTCTACAAATAAAAAAACATGCCAAAATGGAATTAATCTTATGAAAACTCTCTCTAATAAAAACTATGGAGCTGACTATAACTGGCTAATCCATATTTATAAAACCCTAATTAGATCTAAAATAGATTACGGTTCCATAGTATATGCATCTGCGAAAGAATCCTTATTACACCACCTTGACGTAATCCAAAATACGGCATTAAGAATAGCTACAGGAGCATTTCGGACCAGCCCAATAGAAAGTTTACGAGCAGAAACTGGAGAGCCATCACTTGAATATAGAAGGATGCACTTAACTCTTACATACGCATTTGCTGCTAATTCTAATCCAAACAATCCATCTAGAAATAACATATTCACTGATCGTTTTAAAAACCTATATACTGAAAATAGGAACATGAGACCGCCATTCTACGAAAGAGTTAGGCAAACCCTTAGGACTTTACAAATTCCGATACCAAATACCTATTCCAACTTCATAGAAATTCCTCCTCCTTGGACATTAAGCATTCCTCAATCCGATACATCCTTAAATATCTTTAGAAAGAACGATACTCCACACTCTTTAATAAAAAATACTTTCATCAACAAACTAACAAAATTTTCTAAATCCTATCATATATATACAGACGCTTCTAAAACATCTACTGGAGTTGGGGCAGCTATCATTACTCCAAATAGTACACTTGAGTATAAACTACCATCCTTAAGCTGTATACATACTGGCGAGCTATACGCCATCTATCAATCTCTCGTTCATATTAACTCCAGTAATATATCCAATGCTCTTATAATTACCGATTCCCTCAGTTCCATCCATACCATTAACCAACTGTACACGAAGCATCCAATTGCTCTCCTAATTAAAAAAGAACTAGCTACCATTCAAAACAACAACCATATTGTACAATTCCTATGGGTTCCTTCACACATTGGCCTCCAAGGAAATGAAGCGGCGGATCGGACAGCCCAACAAGCCAGAGACAGTGAAACCGCGAGTGAAGTGAGAGATGTAGTTCTTAATGATTTAAAATCATTTATTAAAGTGAAAGTCAAAAATCTGTGGCAAAACCAGTGGGACAGTTCAACTTCAAAACTTCGCGAAGTGAAAACGTTTGTAAAACCGTGGAAATCTCAAATTCACAACAGAACTCACCATGTCATTGTTACTCGCCTTCGTCTAGGACATACCCGACTTACCCACGGACACATAATTGGTCACACTAATCCCACTTTATGTGAAAACTGTAATATCCCACTAAGTGTTAAGCATGTACTTGCAGAGTGTCCAAAATACCAGTTGCAGAGACAGAACAACCACATCATCGGATCAACAAGTGAAATCTTAGGAGAAAATTGTAAAATTGAACACTTGGTAAAATTCCTTAAAGATATCAATGTATTTAACAAAATCTAACATTTGTAAATAAATTACCTTATGTATATGTATATGTCGCTAATAACCTCCGAGGTTGATGCGACTATTTTGTAAAATAAAAAAAAAATAGTACGCCACTGAGAAATTTCAAATTAAGAATTTATTTAATACGTTATTAAGAATTCTCCCAAACAATAACATTAAACCAGAATAATAACGGAAAGTAACACTAATATGATTCTACTAACTATTCGCAAAGCTACAACAAATGGTGCAAAATATCCTCGCTAGACGAGACAGAATCGAATAGAAATATGCTTTATTGTCGTTGAAAATTGTACAATTTTATAGAAAAAGCTTACAAACAGTCACAAAAACAAAACAATAATAAAATACAATAACTAAAATTATATAAATCGTCAATATAGGTAAATAAAAAAATGAAGTAAAACAAAACAATCAATTACAAAAATTAAATAAATTGCAAAATAGCCTCGCCTAGACCAGACATAGAGTAGAATAGAAATATGCTTTATTGTCGCTGAAAATTGTACAATTTTATAAAAAAAAGCTCACAGACACAAAAACAAAATAATTAACAAAATTAAATTACTAAAATTACATAAATCGTCAATATAATTAAAAAAATAATGAAATAAAAAACAAACTTATTACAAAATTTAAATAAATTGCAAATAATCAACTTTAGGAACTAATAATTTTAATAAGTTAAGCTACTAAATATGATACACAAATATAGATAAAATTACACTTGTACGTAAGGGAACTGTAAATTTTTCTTAGTTATTGATTAAGAAATTCTTCTAATGAATAATATGGTCTTTCAGATATATATACTTATGTCACTTTACGGAACTTGGGGAAAAACTTTGAGGACCTCACCGTCTTGTTTATTAATTATTCTTATATAATTGTTATTGTTGTTAAATTTTTGTAGATCGTTTTGGAACACACCTATGATGTTACAAGGAAGCTATAATTAGATTACCTCAGTTTAGTACCATATTTTTAACAGCAACTAAACTAACTTTTCTTCGTTATTGATATTTTATGGACTTTACGGTTTTTAAATGTTAATTCTTCTTGACATAGTAATATGTTCTGACTGGCTGATTGCCATTACAAGGAACTTGGGGAAAGATGTTGCAGATTTAAGTTCCAGAGGAAGATGCTTTTATAGTTTTTTTGCAGAATATAATATAGATTTCTTGACTAACTTAGTAGACGGGATAGGTAAATAGACGTCAAAGGTAGAGTTTTTGGTGGAATATTCATGATTTTAGGTCTTGCTGGAAAGACATGTAGATATTTACAAATTAAGCAAACAGTTTATTTTAAAGTTTGTAAAATATGTAAAGAAGGAAGTTTTAAAATTCCATGATCTTTGAAGTAGCTTTTGCAATGTGTTGTTCTTCTGACTCCACACAATAGTATATTATTCAACGAGCATGTAATGCTGGATATTACTCACGATGATGAAGTTTGCGACACGAGCCGTAGGCGAGTGTCGTAATTCATCAGAGTGAGTAATAGCCATTACGTGCAAGTAGAATACTATACTTTTTCTACGACCTTTTTTTATTTGGGTTAGTAGAAAATATAATAATTATCAACTACTAACATTAATCAAAATCGAAGGATTTTATTTTTCTTAAGAAAACATATTTTATTTAACTATGGCAACACTGTTAGAATTGCCCTCTTTGAACTTACGAAACAGTGAAACAGACAGTTGACATTCCATGACAGTGTCATGGAATGGAGGTGGCTTTTAAAAATAAGACACATTTTAAGGCAATTACCCGAAAAGGAACGTGTGCTCTCAATAAAAATTTATTGTACAATCAACAGTAAGTAAAACAGAATTCAATGATATAAATTTCATATCCGTAAGCCCTTTTACATAATTAATAGCGATTGTTTATTGTTTACCTTTGAATAACGTCAATCTTAAAATGTCAAATGTTGAAATTTAAACGTAAAAAATATACTAACCCATTTTTACAGATAAAAATCCTTTAAAATTTTTTCGAATTTAATTTTTGATATAAATTACAATGACTATTTTATTAAATAAACAAGTTTAAGTAATTTTATTTGCTAATAGGTATGAACCATTACTCACGGGTAAAGTAATGGGTGTTATTATCTATTCAAAAACAGCGAATAATGAGCATATTATTAAACGGTCGTAGAAAAATATCTTATTGTTCTATTTTATAATTTAAAAATAACATCGGAGATGTATTCCAGAACCCCAAAGAAAAAGACGATATCGAAAATGCGACTCAAACAAAAAAAATCTATTATTTTGGAAGAGCCTAAATTGATTTCCTTCGTAACAGATTTTATTGATTGGCAAGCTGAGGATATTTGCTTACGTAACACATCGATATGAAAGGACCATTTACGGTTGCTATCTAAAAAAATACCAAGAAATTTTACAGAATCCACGATGCTGATCTTGCCGTTATTAAATGTAATGGTTGAAGAGCTCCTTCATACGATAATACTACGGTTTTATCTACGTTAAAAGAGAAGAAATTAGAATTGGACCAGGTTTTTATTGTGAGTAGATCAGAAGTTACATACAGTAGCATGAAGAGTTGCAATATTTGAGTTGTTCCAAGTAATACTGGTATCATTGGCAAAAAGAAAAAAAAATTCTATCGATTTTTAAACTAAGATTCAACTCTTCGCCTCATTGACGCGCATTCGCGCAAATACTTCTGATGCCTTTGTTATTGTCTTATAGCTGGCTATAATTTGATTTCTTAGAATGTGAACATTTTCGACGAGAGTGGAATAAATTAAGCAACTTAGGACTTAAGAAAACCCCAAATGCGAGAATCTAGAGGATTTAACTCCAGCGAGAGAGAAGGCAACTGCACCATACCTCCCCTACCTATCCAGTGATTTGGATATTACATTAATGCTGGTTAATAAATAGGCGGCTTCAACATCAAGCATGGATCATAAATATTGCCTAAACTGTAGAGTATTTTTTAAGCAAGAATTAGTAGCTGTTCCTGTAAAAGACTAAAATAAGATTCGCCTATTAGTGGTTGTGGCAAAAAATATGCACCCATTAAATAATAATCCATTACCACAATACATACATTTATTGAAAACTAATTTACTAAGCTGTAGATAAACTTAATACCTTTCATTGTTTCATACATATAAATGACTACATAATTTAAAGTTAATAATACCAATTAATTAATTTAGAGGTTAAAATGATCCCAAAAATCCTCTTTACTGCTAATCTATTTATGTATAATTGCTTGAAAATTAAAACTATAATTAGAATTTTTGATTATAAAATCGATAGCATTCTTACAATTTCCAATTTGTATGCAACATTAAAATTTAATTAAACCTAAGCAATGCAATCAAACCAGGCCTGTAATTGTATCTACGAGTAAAATTAGAATTTTCATAAGCATATTTTCATAATGTCAAAAGTGGTTTAGTAGGCGAGTAGGCGCTACTGTAGACTAGCGCGAACTTTATACAGTCGAACCCGCTTATTGGAATAGCCTTCCTGCCAAGCAAAAATATTCTTATAACCGGGATATTCTAATATCCGATCATCGGTGGCTAGCCGTAATAAGTGTACCGAATATACGTAAAAATAGTACATACTATGTAAATATGTATATGTATATGGTTTTAGGTCTTTTTATCTCAATAATACAATAGCGTAACGTATTTATTAAAAAACCAAATTACATTATATTATGTGGATCCATACAGTAATTAATATGAAGTGGATGGCAATATAAATATTTTTAATATAAATATAAATATTTTCGTATTAAAATATTTAGTCTTGAATGACTAATTTAGTCTTGAAAAATGATCGGTAATTGTAGCTTGTTTTTTTGTTACATAAAACACTAGTCACTTTTGTTGCTCTGAATTATTATAAAATTTAGAAAAATTTACAATGGTTTGGCCATCCCGAAAACGTTTTATAACAAGCGATTACAAGCGACTAGGATGGGCGAACTGTTTCTTAAAAAAATTTTAACAGTCAAGAGGGTCGTCATATGTATACCCAGTTTGTAGACAAAGGATATTATTTTACGACTGAATTTGTCGGTAAACGATTGAATTGGTACTCATAACAACGCAATAAAATACACTCTGGGCCAAAATTAACCGGCCACCTTAAAAATGGGTCATTTTTGATGTCTTATATCTCCTAAATTTGTTGTCCGATTTAAGTGATTTTTTTTATATATTATAACATTATTCCTTGACAATATCGTTATAATAATATTGTTGGTAAACAGGTAAATTTTCATTGTATACCGGGTGTACGAGTCAAATTGTGTTTTTTCTTTAAAGTTTGCATCACCCTGTGGAATATTCTAGCATTTATATAATATTGAAATTAAAAGCTAACTATAGCCTCATGCTTTTTCAACATTTTGTTTTTTGACTGATTCGCTTATGTTGAATAATAAAAAAGTTAGGTGATTTAACAACTAGACATGTTTTTTATCAATATAGGGTGCTTTTAAAAATTTTTGGCAAAGTTAAAGGGGTAATTCTGCATGAAAAATAATGACAGTTTGAACTGACGATTTATTTTTTGCTTCAAAACCGGTTGAGATATGCAAATGCAATTTGGTGGGTTTTAAGACGTATTTAGTGCACAATTTTTGGGATAAAATTAAGTATTTAATATTCACCATTGGCGCGCATACGGGTATTAAGATGGCTGACATTACCCGTATGCGCGCCAATGGTGAATATTAAATTCTTAATTGTATGTCAAAAAATATGCAATAACTACGTCATAAAACCCACCAAATTGCATTTGCATATCTCAACCGGTTTTAAAGCAATAAATAAATCGTCAGTTTGTCAGAGAAATTTCAACACCCCCTGTCTCGGAAACGAAGCATTTGCGGACATAAGTTTATAAAGCAAACTGTCATTATTTTTCCGTGCAAAATTACCCCTTCAACATTGCCAAAAATTTTTAAAAATACCCTGTATTGATAAAAATCATGCCTACTTGTTAAAGCACCTAAATTGTTTATTATCCAACATAAGCAAATGATTCAAAAAACAGAATGTTGAATAGTTAGGTTTTAATTTCAATATTTTATAAACGCTAGAATATTCCACAGCGTGATGTAAACTTTAAGAAAAAAACACAGGTTGACTCGTACACCCGGTATACAATGAAAATTTACCTGTTCACCAAAAATATTATTATATCGATATTGTCAAGGAATAAGGCTATAACATATTAAAAAAATTACTTAAATCGGACAACAGGTTTAGGAGATATAAGACATCAAAAATGACCCATTTTTAAGGTTGCCGGTTAATTTTGGTCCAGAGTGTATTTATTACCTATCTGACAAACCCAAATAATATAAATAAAACAGCACTACAGGCGTTCGAATCCCTTGGCGAGAAACCATTATGCAAGTCTTAATTTAAATTTTTAGGAAACTCGAAATTGTAGGTAAAATAACGTATTTTTTATGGGAAATAAGCCACAATTTTACTAAAAAATGAATTTATTAACGTTTCGAATATATATATATATATATATATATATATATATATATATATATATATATATATATATATATATATATATATATATATATATATATATATATATCGTCGCCTTAATACTATAACTTGATAACTCGAAATTAGTAGTTTTGAGATAAACGAGTTTAAAGATTTTAAAGATATTTGTGCTGCTACCATGATGTTAGTAAATAAGGAATTCACTCTGCGGCTCTAAAATACTGTTCCTTAACTTTTTGGCAACTGATCTATTTAGGAATATGGTGTAAATTTGTTTTCCAATATGGAAAAAAACATGAAAAATTAAAGTTATCAACTTTTAGCACTACCATAATGTTAACATTTGGTAATGTCGCATGTTGTGCTAAGTCGCATATAAGTGAACTTTTTAACACAACTAATATTTTAAACATTATTTTGTTGAAAATTAGCCCTCTGCCATGGGGGTTGCCAGATCTGTTAACAATTCTCGAATTCTTGCATTAAAATGAACCGAATAAACAGATGGCAATTATGTGGTAAGTTCAATGGTTTCAGAGAAACACGTGCTAAAACTAGATAACTCGAGTTATCTAGTTATAGCATTCAGTGTATGTCGTATTCACGATTATTTCGATTAAATAATAGCTTGATAACTTATCTTGTCAAGTTTTAGCACTGAATATTAGTGGCATTTGAGTTTTATCAACTTTCCTCAATCATAAATAAATACTTAACCCGTTTGAAGTGAGATATCAAGTTTTTACACAATATGGAGGCAAATAAAATACATCTTGTGAACTAGTTATCTCAAAAACGTCAATTTTGGAGTTATCAAGTTATAGTACTAAGGCGACGATATATATATATATATATATATATATATATATATATATATATATATATATATATATGTCAAGCGATGAGTCCCGGGACATTCTAAGAGACCTAACGATGACTTCAGGGACATTTGCTGAATTCCGGGTCTGGCCGGAATTCCTATACGTCTAATGATGACTTCCAGGACTGTCCCGGAAATCAATTTATGTATAATGCCTGCTTCCGGTACAAATCAGTTTTAAGGATCTCGCAAAAATAGTCATCAATCTAGTAGGATACTTATTTTTATGAGCTCATATAAGTTATAAATGTAAGAAAAAAATTCATTTTCTGTTCACATTTAAAATTCTCCTTTATACCCAATACTCAAAATTATAATTTCGAGTTCTAGCATCCTTGACAGTTACATGTTTCAAGTTTCGTTTTAACTAATCTTGACGACTTTATTTGAAGCTAGAGGAGAAGAGAATAAACTTGATAATGCCTATATTGTGAATACCATTTACTTATTAGGTTTAATGAACATATACGATAACGATACTCTAACTTAACCTATAATCTATGCTAGTTTAATTGATACTGAAGGCTTACAGCTCATGTTCCTTTTTGATACTATGGTCATAAAATATGGAAAAACTAAATTTGAAAAATTCGAATCATCAAAACCACAGGCTCTGCTTGATTTATGTTACAACAGTTAACACATTTTAGTTTATTATAACTGTCGGAGGGCGTATATAACTCGACCGTCCGTCGTGGGGCCCACTATCCTTAGTGGTGCTAGCAGCACCCAACCTATACGATATCATATTGGATAGGTTCATTGCAATGAACCTATGTAAGATGTTTAAATAAAATTTGTAAAAAAATTAATTATATAATATACAAAGTACAACACAATCAATATACTGAAACATGAAACGACTTGGTCAATAGTACTTATTAGTAACATAAATACTGTTTATTACTACTGCAATATAAGCCACAGGTATACAGGGTGTATAGAGTATACTATTTCATAGGGAGAGTATTGGTACCTCGTAAAGTAGAAAAGATAGGGAAATGTTGAAATCGGGAAAAAGTTGCGTATTTATGAAACAATAGTTATTTTCCTAACAAGTGCAGAAAGTCATACTTTTCCGGACGCGACTGCAGTTTGCCGAAAGACGCGAAGCGGGAGTTCGGCAAGCAGTCGAGTGCGGAAAAGAGACTTTCTGCAAGAGTTAGGAATAATATTTTTTCTATAAGTCTTTAAAAAATGCCCAAATCTTAATCAATTAATTTAATTATTATGAAAATACATACACAAATGAATTGTCTGACAAGGTTGTCAAAACCAAACTTTCAATATAATTAGTTAGCATGACGACGATCTTGCTTTCCATGACGATGATCCAAAACGACTGTTATTGTCTACCGATTTGACTTTCGAATATTAAGTCAAAATAATTTTATTTCATCGAATTGTCGCGTTAATTTCATTAAAACAGGAACACAATAAGATACATTTGAAATAAAATAGTAAATAATATCTAAATATTAGTTTATTGCATGTATTATAATTATTTTAAGGCCATATTAAAATATCTACACGCGTGCGGAAAAGTAAAACGCGTGCGAAAAAGTGAAACTTTCTAAACTAAAACGCGTGCGAGAAAGTAGACATTTTTGCACGCTCGTAGAAAAATAAATTTGCTAAATCAGCATTAAGGAAACCAGATCCGTATTTAATATTTAAAACTAATTAAAAAGTCCCGTTTTCTAATGTTTGTCCTAACTCCTTTATTTCACAGAATATTAAAAAAAACACTTGAGAAATACTACATTGATACGTGTTTAGTTTTATAATATAATGTTTTGTACTTTCAGGACCACCATCGACATTCGTTTTTTAAATACGAACCTGGAAGGTAGGTAAAAGAAATAAATAAAATAAATGTCTTACGAGACGTTTTCAAGTATTTTTAATATTAATAACCAAACCATAAGATCAAAGATTCCAATGACACCAATTTGTATAGTCTACTGACTAGTGATGTTGATTATAGTTACTTTCGAGTATTCGTTACAAATCGTTACTTTTGTATAAAGTAATCATGTACAGTATTCGTCACTTTGATTACTATAATTACTTTTGTTACTTTTGTATTTGAGTACCGGTAATCATATCGAGAATCGTATTTCTCAGTAGGTAGGTATTTTGTATAGGCATTCCGATATAAAAACTACAATAGTCGTCGTCGTTACTCGCTCTAATACGATTGGTACGAAGTAACGAAGTAATCAGAGTAGGTAATCAAAGTAATCAAAGTAGATACAATAGTCGTTACTCACTCTAATACGATTGGTACGAAGTAATGAAGTAATCAGAGTAATCAAAGTAGATACAATAGTCGTTACCCGCTCTAATACGATTGGTACAAAGTAACGAAGTAATCAGAGTAATCAAAGTATCAAAGTAACGGTTTGCCTCTCTGTATAGTAATCGTTACTTTCAGTATTCGTAAGTACCGAGTACTTTGTAACGAATAGTTACTTTTTCAACATAACTACTACTGACATTCTCTTTTACTAAAAAGTTTCTTGAACCAAACTTTTAATCAATAATAGGTACTAAAAACACTTTCAGACATTCATAAAATCGCATCGCCCAAGAAATGGTTAATATTTGAATCGTTGATAAATCACTATCAGTTACGAAAAATTATCGCCTGCATGTACAGCTAGCTCAAGAAGTAACTACCCACTAAAAAAATTCCCCTACTTTACGAGATACCAATACTGTCCCTATGAAATAGTACACCTACACCCTGTATGGACGGTAATTAGAAACCGTGAGAACTGCAGTTCTATAATTAGCATCCAAATTAATACGAGTTTTAACAAATGTGGTGCTTCAGCAAACACATACTTATTTAGATGACTAAAAAATGACTTATCTATCAACCTGCACTTCAGACCACACCCATACTGATTTTCCTTCAACTGAGCCTGGCAACGCTGTTGCCGTTAATTGTTTATCAATCATATAAAAGTGTTTTGACTTGCAAGACATTTTAAATATATGGATATATACACGACTACCGGGACATCCGCCCCCGAAAATTTTGCCGCTAGCGGTTTACGAGGATATTATAAGATTAGTTATTTTCAACTATTTGTAAAGGAAGGTCTATTATGTACAAATTAAAAATTGGCACCTACATATTGAAGATTTCGGTTCCTATTCGAAAGTACGGGAATCGAGTTGATTACTGAAATAAATTCGAATTAACGAAAATATTTTGAATCATTCATTAAATTAAAAATTGTGTCATGGAAGCGATCAATAGAACATAAACGTATGTATGGTGATTAGTTCAGGGTCAGTTCTTTTTGCTTAGCTTAGACCTGTGATTCACAAACATTTGGCGAACATTTATTACCTACAGAGTCTATCGTTGACTTTGCTTTTTTCCTTAACCTTCGGATGACCAAGCGGGGGAAATTGTGACCCCAGCATATGTTTTTGTTTAATAAATTCAAAAGTATTTTTAATTTTTAACTCATTATTTTTTTATTTGACTTTAATATCATTCTAGATATCCTCATATTTTGAAATAAAAAAAAATCCGTATATTTTACGAATAAAAAATATATTCTGAAGTTGATGCTTAATAAAATAGCGCCTATTATGTGTAATTACAAGTAGTTTTACGCTAATGACGTCGACTTTGCAAAGTAACAAGACACTTACTCAACACGCTACACATGACACTAATACTCATTTTGTGACTGGATGCCAAACAAAATTAAAAATTAAAAAAAAACTTTATTTTTTGTTAATTGTCATTTTTGACATTTTTGACCTGGGGTCATTTTTCCCCCTCTTGGTCATCCGTGTAATAAAAAAAGGTTGGTCATCGGAAGGTTAATAACTGGTGGTAATAAGGTGTAAGAGAGTAATGACATCACTGAAGTTGTACATATTATAGGTGGCGAACATTTACCGACAGAGTCTATCGCTGACTTTGTTTTTTTTTTTTTTCGTTAACGACTGGTGGTAATAAGGAATAAGAGTAATGACATCATTGAAGTTGTGCATATTTCATAAGTATGTACCTTGCACAACAGAACTAAGTACCTACATAACAAAAATTCGTTCGAAAAAATTTGCCATATACAATCTTCCATCAAATTCTAATCGATAAATAGTAGTGTTATCGAGAAACTGATTGATGAGAAAAATAAATACTTATCTTGATAAAGTTTAAAACAAATTCCTCGTTAATTAGTTTATAGAGAACGGATATCGTCCGGTTATTTCAGGTTAACCTGTGAATGAAACATAAAGACGGGAATGGGAACTGCTTTGTATTTATCACGGTTATATAAACTTCACCTGTCTGTCCTCACTCTGCTACAAATCTGACGATCATTTTTTCACTAACTTCCGAATGTTCCATCGAGTCTTAATTGAACTCTGTTTCTCGCGACCTCATAATCCACAATATTACTTTTCGTTAAATAAGCAATGTATTGTTAACATAGTATATATGAGTACAATTATATTTAAATTACGGGTTACTAGTTATCTACTTTTCCACTGTTATTGCAATAGGTACTCTAAGTTGTGTGCTAGATTCAGCCATATTTTTAATACCTATATCACACTTGAATACGTCACCAACAACTAAACCGCTTTCGTCCTAGCGGTCAAAAACTGACTCTTCGATGAATATGCGGTATGGCCAATTTCAACGTACTGCAGTATTTGCGGTAATTTCTACACGCCCTTTTGTCTGAGTTTACTGTTATCCTTTCGTTAAATACGAATGCACTTTGCACGAAAGATAAGTTGACAGTCTTCAATGCGATTTTCATAGACATAAAGATAAGTAAACAGGTAACCGGTCTCTAAATATTAAACAATCTAACCCTATAAGGGGTGGTTATGGGCCTCAATTTTTATTGGTAAAACAACTATCTAACCCCACAAGGGGTGGTTATGGCCCTCAATTCTTGCGCAAGAAATTGAGCAATTAATTGCGCAATTACTTGCATCGTGTAAAGTGGCTATAAATTTCTAATAAGCAGTCCACCATACCGAATCCACTATTTTGGATTTTAAATCTGACAAAATCGTAAAAAACCCCAATTAATTTTTCTTTAGAAAAAAGTGGTAACCTCCTTTTAGTTATATCACGAGTTCCCGATTACAACTCTGATTTTTACAAATTGACCGAACGAAATCCGCTCTCTATTAATTAACTAAATATGTTACCAGAAAAAAATTAAAATATGCCAGAACTCATCAACATATGAGTAAAATTATTACGTTTTTTTTTAGTATATAGTGTACCGTGTAGAAAGTAGTAATGTATTCAAGATTTTGAGTATGTATTTATACCTTAATACTAATTAACTAAATACGTTACCTGAAAAAAAAAACAAATGTACCGGAACTCACCAAAATATGAGAAGCTCAAAAATATTACCGTTTTTTAAAAAGTATATAGCGTACCATATAGAAAATAGTAATGTACTCAAGATGTCGGGTCTCTATTTACACCTTAATACTAACTAACTAAATAAGTTACCTGAACAAAGTTTAAAATGTACCGGAACTCATCAATACATGATAAACTTAAAAATATTACCGTTTTTTTAAGTATATAGTGTACCGTGTAGAAAATAGTAATGTACTCAAGATTTTGGGTCTGTACTTACACCTTAATACTAATTAACTAAATATGTTAACTACCTGAAAACAATTAAAATGTACCGGAACTCATCAATATATGAGAAACTAAAAAATATTACGTTTTTTTAAGTATATAGTGTACCGTGTAGAAAGTAGTAATGTACTCAAGATTTTGGGCTCTATTTACACCTTGATACTAATTAACTAAATACGTTACCTGAAAAAAGTTTAAAATGTACCGGAACTCATCAATATATGAGAAACTCAAAAATATTACGTTTTTCTTTTAAGTATGTAGTGTCCCGTGTAGAAAGTAGTAATGTACTCAAAATTTTGGGTCTCTATTTACACCTTAATACTAATTAACTAAATACGTTACCTGAAAAAAGTTTAAAATGTACCGGAACTCATCAATATATGAGAAACTCAAAAATATTACGTTTTGTTTTAAAGTATATAGTGTACCGTGTAGAAAGTAGTAATGTACTCAAGATTTTGGGTCTCTATTTCCACCTTATTACTAATTAACTAAATACGGTACCTGAAAAAAGCTTTAAATGTACCGGAACTCATCAATATATGAGAAACTCAAAAATATTACCGTTTTTGTAAAAGTATATAGTGTACCGTGTAGAAAATTGTAATGTACTTAAGATTTTGGGTCTGTATTTACACCTTAATAATAATTAACTAAATATGTCACCTACCTCAAAAAAATTAAAATGTACCGAAACTCATCAATATATGAGAAACTAAAAATATTACGTTTTTCTTTTAAGTATGTAGTGTCCCGTGTAGAAGGTAGTAATGTACTCAAAATTTTGGGTCTCTATTTACACCTTAATACTAATTTACTAAATACGTTACCTGAAAAAAGTTTAAAATGTACCGGAACTCATCAATATATGAGAAACTCAAAAATATTACGTTTTGTTTTAAAGTATATAGTGTACCGTGTAGAAAGTAGTAATGTACTCAAGATTTTGGGTCTCTATTTCCACCTTATTACTAATTAACTAAATACGGTACCTGAAAAAAGTTTTAAATGTACCGGAACTCATCAATATATGAGAAACTCAAAAATATTACCGTTTTTGTAAAAGTATATAGTGTACCGTGTAGAAAATTGTAATGTACTTAAGATTTTGGGTCTGTATTTACACCTTAATAATAATTAACTAAATATGTCACCTACCTCAAAAAAATTAAAATGTACCGAAACTCATCAATATATGAGAAACTCAAAAATATTACGTTTTTCTTTTAAGTATGTAGTGTCCCGTGTAGAAAGTATTAATGTACTCAAAATTTTGGGTCTCTATTTACACCTTAATACTAATTAACTAAATACGTTACCTGAAAAAAGTTTAAAATGTACCGGAACTCATCAATATATGAGAAACTCAAAAATATTACGTTTTGTTTTAAAGTATATAGTGTACCGTATAGAAAGTAGTAATGTACTCAAGATTTTGGGTCTGTATTTACACTGTAATACTAATTAACTAAATACGTTACCAGAAAAAAAATAAAATGTACCGGAACTCATCAATATATGAGAAAATCAAAAATATTACCGTTTTTTTAAAGGTATATAGTGTACCTACCAAACAGAAAATAGTTAGATCTCTATTTATACCTTAATACTAATTAACTAAATACGTTACCAAAACAAACTGCTGTATTATTTGTTTTTTCCTAAAAAGTTGGTTGCGAGTGTTTATGGGATTTTTGGAAACACGTTGTTTCATTACTCCCTATACACCACCATACACCAAAATCGAGCAGATTAAATTCTGGGCTACGTCGTGGCCAACGAAAATGACTACCACGACCAATCCAGAGTTCAGGAAATTCGGTATTTGGGTATGTTCTTACTGCCCTCGTATAATGTGGGGATGTATCATCTTGCATGAACCACAAATGTTGCCTTAAGTTTAATGACAATTCTTCCAACAAATTAATAAGGTCATTTTGTAAAAAATGTAAATAGTTCTCGCCATTCAAATTACCAGGGTAACTCGCATGACTGATTTGAAAAATGCGATTAGCTCGAAAACTGTTGAGTTTTAAAGTTATTAACAAGTTTACCTTTTTTCCACACAAATAGCGATAACTTGAAAAACAAAAAAGTTAAGCCCAAAATTTATGCCATATACGTGTCATATGTGGCGGCCTATATAAGCTACATCAATGTATGTATCAAATTATAATTGCACATACTCAGAAGCCTCCAGTCATAAATTTTTATATGTAAATGTCCACATTCATGAAAGTTATAGCAAAAAAATTTAAAATTGCAATTTTAACACCCTGTATAATTCTTAATATCAACATTTTATTAAAGCAAGTTGGCTTAAATCGCAATATTTTAAAGTGTAGAGTCTACTGTTTCTTTATACACTATATACTGGTTTTTAAAAAGTATATAGTGTACCGTGTAGAAAATAGTAATGTACTCAAGATTTTGATCTGTACTCGTATAGACACCTTAAAAGAAGTCCCGGTAGTCATCGTTTGACATATAATTAACTAAATACGTTACCTGAAAAGAATTCAAATGTACCGGAACTCATCAATATATGAGAAAATCAAAAATATTACAGTTTTTTCAAAAGTATATAGTGTACCTACCAAACAGGACATAGTAAGAGATTTTGGGTCTGTATTTACACCTTAATACTAATTAACTAAATAAGTTACCTGAAAAAAATTAAAATGTACCGGAACTCACCAATATATGAGAAACTCAAAAATATTACAGTTTGTTAAAAAGTTTACAGTGTACTCTGTAGAAAATAGTAATGTACTCAAGATTTTAGGTCTGTATACAGGGTTGTCCTTAAGTAATTGTACAAAAATAAACAGTAGATTCTACACTTTAAAATATTATAATGTTAATATTAAGAAAGATACAGGGTGTTGAAATTGCAATTTAAAATTTTATTTTTCGCTATAACTTTAATGAATGTGGATATTTATGTATAAAAATATACTTGTATACTTGTTAATAACTTCAAAACTTAACAGTTTTCGAGTTAATCGTATTTTTCAGATCAGCTGCATAACTCGGCTTAAATGGAACAAGCAGGCAACAAAGGAAAAAAACAAAAACAATAATACTTGTGAATACGAGTACTTTTGACTAAATTGATAGTTTCCAAAAGATTGACGATAAAAATAGTATACGCTAATATTTTTTACATACATCAGTAGGATACTTAATAACGTTTTATAGGATTTGATATCAAACATTTTACGTTTCATATTAAATTAAAGTCATAATAAAATACATTTTATTTATAAACCAAAGTAAGAAATAGTTAAACTGAATAACATTAAACTTTTTTTCAAAGTAAGTGTTCGATATATCCACCAATTTCTTCAATGTATTTAGGTATCAATACGTTGCATAAAAGATCGTCTCATATTAAATAGCATCGTTGGTTCAAAACAAACTGCTGTATTATCTGTTTCTTCCCAAAGTTGGTTTGCGAATTTGCGAATGTATATGGGATTCTTGTAAACACGTTATTTCTTTGCTCCCTATGTACCACCATACACCACGACCAATCCAGCGTTCAGGAAATTCGGTATTTAGGTATGTTTTCACTGCCCTCGTATAATGTGGGGGTGCATCATCTTGCATGAACCACAAATTTTGCCTTAAGTTTAATGGCAATTCTACCAACAAATTAATAAAATCATTTTGTAAAAAATGTAAATAGTTCTCACCATTCAAATTGCGAGGTAACCCGCATGGCTGATTTGAAAAATGCGATTAGCTCGAAAACTGTTGAGTTTTGAAGTTATTAACAAGTTTTTTCACACAAATTGCGATAACTTAAAAAGCAAAAAGTTAAGCCCAAATTTATCCCGTATACGTGGCATATGTGGCGGCCTATATAAGCTACATCAACGTATGTATCAAATTATAGTTGCACATACTCAGACGCCTCCAGTCATAAATTTTTATACATAAATGTCCACATTCATGAAAGTTGTAGCAAAAAAAATTTAAAATTGCACAACACCCTGTATAATTCTTAATATATCAACAATTTATTAAGGTAAGTTGGCTTAAATCGCAATATTTCAAAGTGTAGAATATACTGTTTCTTTATACACTGTATACTGTTTTTAAAAAATATATAGTGTACCGTGTAGAAAATAGTAATGGACTCAAGATTTTGGTCTGTATAGACACCTTAAAAGAAGTCTCGGTAGTCATCGTTTGACATATAATTAACTAAATACGTTACCAGAAAAAAATTCAAATGTACCGGAACTCATCAATATATGAGAAACTCAAACATATTACCGTTTTTTAAAAGTATATAGTGTTCCGTGTAGAAAACAGTAATGTACTCAAGATTTTGGGTCTGGATAGATACCTTAAAAGAAGTCCCGGTAGTCATCGTTTGACATAAATAATTAACTAAATACGTTACCTGAGAAAAATTAAAATGTACCGGAACTCATCAATATATGAGAAACTCAAAAATATTACAGTTTTTTAAAAAGTATATAGTGTACCGTGTAGAAAATAGTAATGTACTCAAGATTTTGGGTCTGTATATACACCTTAAAAAATGTCCCGGTAGTCATCGTTTGACATATATATATATATATATATATATATATATATATATATATATATATATATATATATATATATATATATATATATATCGAAATAGCTTCAGAACAACATGTAGGTAAAATACTTTATTCGTTGACCTGAATAATACGCTTACAAGCAGTATTGTTTTATTAATACGTATTCCAATAAACGAATAAATTTATTAAGGAGTAAAGGGAAACGTTTCGGGACCTCGAATTTGTATTCCATAAACCGAGATATTCCTATAACCGGTACTCTAATAAGCGGGTTCGACTGTACTAGGTGTCCTGTATTTTCGATATTTAAATAATATTTTTAAAATCGAATAAAGAAATTTTATTTTTTATTTATTATGTTTTTAATTAATTTTGCGGCATTTTTAACTGGAATTTGTTCTGCCCAAAACCACATTGTATAAAATAGAGTTCAGACGAGTACTTACAGTGCTTCAAAAAATGTATTGATATAGGATATAGGCCTGGATCCCGCGTACCAAAAAAGTTTACTAATAGTATGCTGACAATGTTTTAATAGTTTAACAGTGTCTAGTCGGACAAACCTTGATGTATGGGAATACTGGAACAGAGGAAGTTTTAATTGTGAAACCAGATTTTAATAGTGGAACGCGTCATCTTGACAAGTTTATGATTGTGAAAACTAGCAGGTTGTTTTTAAGTTTATTCAATAGCAAACTTTATATACGTTACAGTTCAAGTTGATTCTCAGTTAGAGTTGGCTTTTCCTAGTTCGAGTCAACTCCAACTGAAACCAGCAGTAAAAGTTGATTTGAAAAATTTAAATCAACTTATACTAGTTTTTGAAGTTGACTCTTCCTAACTCTTGTTAGTAAAAGTAGATTATACAATTTATACGAGAATAATCTCACGTGCATTTTTGATGAGTGTGCGTATCTTTGTTTTGACCGTTTCAACTACTTATTAGTCCAGACTGTAACGTCGCCCCCGTTAGGTAAATTATTCTGATTTGATTTTTTGCAGAAACTTACTATTGTTTAACCAATTTTTGTTAACCAAATTCACAAAAATAATTCTTATCTACTCTACCTCATATTATGTATAAGTTTTTATTGTGTGAAAATTGTAAATATAGATAGCAGTACATGAAGGGTTTAAAGTTTGCCTGAAGTAATAATGTATTTTAAAAGTGATTTACTTTTTCGCACTGTTTCGCACCACACTTTCATATAATCGAATATCCTTAACTTTCGCCTTGTCATGGTGATGACATATGAGCAATAAATTACAAAAAAAGTGTTGACGGTTTTGTGGTTTGACAGAAGTTTGAATTTTTAAATGTCAAAGTTCTAAAAAATTGTAAAATAGGAATGTATTCCAGTGACGAAGAGTTGCAGTTTTTTATTTGTTTTTTGGTAGATAAAATATTGTATGAAACTGTGCGTGAAGTACTTTTTGCGTACTTAGGCGATGTATAGCAATCGGTCCGCTCGTGCTCTAAACATCGCGTGCGTGCGCAAAAAGCATACTTCACGAACTGTTTTATAAATAACTAAGTATTTCACTCCGGACAAATTTTTTTAGATTATTTTGGTCATTCGGAGCAAAAAAGGTCTCTTGTTATTTTTCTCTAAAATTGATAGTTTTCGAGTTATACGCGATTTAAAATTTGAAAAATGTGAAATGACCATTTTTTAAGGCTTAATAACTCGATTAAAAACTATTATTATGAAAGTCACAACGTCAGCTAATCAAAGTTTAAAGCCCCCACTACAAGATCCTGAAAAAATTTTTGTCATTATTTTATTACTAAGCTGTTATTTTTAATTATCAACAATGAGCGCTAAAAGCGTGTTGAGGCGGCCGTCAATGTGAGTGCGAGTAAGATCCTCCATTCCGACCGTCCAATAGTGCATCTCAGTCGCACTCACATTGACAGCCGCCTCAATACGCTCCTAGCGCTCATTGTTAATAATTAAAAATAACAGCTTAGTAATACAATAATGACAAATATTTCTTCAGTACCTTGTAGGGGGTCGTTAAAATTTGATTTGGTAACTTTCTGACTTTCATAATAATAATTTTTAACTGAGTTATTAAGCCTTGAAAATGTTCATTTTCGCATTTTCCAAATTTTAAATCGCGTATAACTCGAGAACAATAAATTTTACAGAAAAATCACAAAAGACCTCTTTTGCTCCGAATGACCCAAATTAATGATGTAAAAAAAATGTCCGAAGTGAATTTTTTTTTGTGAATTTGTTTAAAAAAAATTGTTTAAACAATTTTTCGATTACGGTACCACCTGACACCCTGTGGATTCGTTATAAGGACCTCTTTTTGAGTAAGTTTGTGCAAAAAAATCTAACTGGAATAATTTACCTAACGGGGGCGACGATACAGTCTGTACTATAAATATCACGATTTGAACATAATATACAGTAACATTTAATTTATAGAATCGGCTGTTTGTGTGAATCAACTTTTACTAAATGGCATTGGGAAGAGTATACTTTAACTAGTTGGAGTCTACTTTTACTAGTAAATGTTTAATAAAAATCTTCATTTTATATTTATAATGAACTTTTACTAAAACCAGCCGTTTGAGTCGACTCGAACTAGGAAAAGTCACCTCCAACTGGATAATCAACTTGAACTGTAACATATACACTGATCGGCACAAAAAACGGCCACCCCACAAAATGGGTAATTTTTGAAGTTTCGAATTTCCTAAACCTATTGTCCGATTTAAGTGATTTTTTTAATATGTTATAGCCTTATTCTTTAACAATATCGCTGTAATAATATTGTTGCCAGTCAGGTAAATTATCATTGTATACCAGGTGCACCAATCAAATTGTGTTTTTTTCTCAAAGTTCAGCACACCCTGTGGAATATTCTAGCATTTATAAAATACTTAAATTGAAACCCAACTAAGGTTTTCTTAACATTCTGTTTTTTGAAGTTATACTTCTTTACCGGGGATATGAGGGTGAATTTTTATATGTTAAAACCTATGATCCCGGCGCATGCGCATTATAACTTTGTTCTGATTGGATGTTCGAATGACATGTCAAAAATTATTCAATATGGCGGCTGTGGCACAGCTCTAGTTAGATTATTTATGGTTGTTGCGTTTTAAAATTTGTGTGAAAAGAAACAACAAACAAAAGTTAGTAAATAGTTATACTGCCTTTTTAAATAGTTTTCATATACCTATATTTTTGGACTTTTGGACTATTTTGGACAAGGAAAACTCATTCTAATTTGGTAAGTAGTTTTTATTATAATCATATTGTAATTATACATTTGGATTAGGTTGAAATACAGTAGAGCGTCGATTATCCGAACTAATTGGGGGACATAGGTGTTCGGAAAACCGATTTGTTCGGATAATCGAACTACAATATATTGATACATATTTATAGTCATACATATTTATCCACAAGTAAATAAAAGCCATATTTATATACCTACATATTTATTTATATCTTGATAATGACAACTAGCAACTAAACAAAAAGTGCAGTCTTTGCAACAACATAATTATTTTTGGATACAATATTGAAGACAATTGAAGATATTTTAAGCGTCAATTACTAACGCTTGTTCGGTATTCGAGTGCGGGACGCGGGAGTGGATAGTTCGAATAAGCGGTCGTTCGGTTGATCGACGTTCGGATAATCGACGCTCTACTGTACATTTATTTTCTCAAGAATGGGGATTTTAGAGAGAAATCCCAAATTAGGTCCGATTTTTATTTTTAAATTATGATTTTTTGGCGTAGATTTATTTATCTAGTAGGTATGTAATGCTTTGATTTACATACTTAATTTGATTACCAACAAAAGTTCTACCAATCTTCATCTAATATAATGTTTTCTTACTGTTTTGTTATATTTTAATATTTTCTTCCACAAAATTTAAACTACATAATTTAATTATATTCAAAACAACTGTCAAACAGTAAAACGTTCAGTTACCCTATTTTTCCACATGACAAATAATGTGGAATTGGACGAGTGAGTCTAGGCTTCGATTACGAATCAAAGCGACCCGAAATTCACGGGTTCGATTTCCGATGCAAGTTTTTATTTTTTTTTATGCATTTTATGATTGTAAGTATATTTGTTATATAATTTTTTTCAGAAAATGCGCATTTAAAATTTTTGCCAACAATTATTATCGTTCAGAAATCATTTTTTCTTTGTGGTATTTTTCAATATGTTTGTGTGCGTTTTATTCTTTTATTTTTTTAAATTTTTGGTATTGTCTTAAAAATCACATAATATGTAGTAGAAGTATAACTTCTTACGTGCGTACAAAGTACACGCACATTTTTTTTATTCATTAGCTTATGTTAGATAATAAAAAAGTTAGGTACTTTAACAACTAGCCATGTTCTTCATCAATACAGGGGGTTTCTAAATAAGTGCGACAAACTTTAAGGAGTAATTCAGCATGCAAAAATAATGACCGTTTGTTTTATAAATATATGTCCGCAAATGCTTCGTTTCCGAGAAACGGGATGTTGAATTTTTTCTTACAAATTGACGATTTATTTATTGTTCTAAAAACCGGTTGAGATATGCAAATTAAATTAGGTAGGTTTTAAGAGGATGTTATTGGGCATTTTTGGCATACAATTAAGAATTTTATATTCACCATTGGCGTGCATGTAGGTAATATAAATTCTTAATTGCATGTCAAAAAATGTGCAATATCTGTCTTTTAAAACCTACCAAATTTCATTTGCATATCTCAACCGGTTTTAGAGCAATAAATAAATCCTCAGTTTGTAAAAAAAATTCAACATCCCGTATCTCGGAAACGAAGCATTTGCGGACATATGTTTATAAAGCAAACGGTCATTATTTTTTCATGCAGAATTACTCCTTAAAGTTTGTCGCACCTCTTTAGAAACACTCTGTATTGATGAAGAACATGGCTAGTTGTTAAAGTACCTAACTTTTTTATTATCCAACATAAGCGAATGAATAAAAAAACAGAATGTTAAGAAAACCAGAGGCTATAGTTGGGTTTTAATTTCAGTATTTTTTAAATGCTAGAATATTCCACAGGGTGTGGTGAACTTTGCGAAAAAAACACAGTTTGATTTGTACACCCGGTATACAATGATAATTTACCTCTCTAGCAACAATATGATTACAGCGATATTGCTAAAGAATGTGGCTATAACACATTAAAAAAATCACTTAAACCAAACAACCGGTTTAAGAAATTCGAGGCATCAAAAATGACCCATTTTGTGGGGTGGCCGTTTTTTTGTCCCGTTCAGTGTATAATGCATGACAAAATGTTTATCCGACAAATTAATATGTTCGGCATTTTAATAAGTTTGACACGTAGAACATGTCAATTGACAGGAATTTTGTTGGTGGTAAATAGCAGTATGATTTTTGCATGAGAGTTTAATGAAAGGGTAACAAATCAATTGGAAGTTCTGTCCGACAAAGTACATGGGAGCTTTTCGTAGTCTGACGTTCCAACCCTGGAACCTTTTCCACAATTAAAACTTCTCCTGTTCCAGTGTTCCCGTACATCAAAGTTTGTCCGACTAGACACCGTTAAACTATTAACAAATTTTCAGCTTGCTGTTAATAAACTTTTTTTCGGTACGCGGGATCCAGGCCTAATACATATTATTACATTTTTACTCTACCAAAAACCATGGTTTACTTTGTACCAGTCTTTTTGTTTGACTGTTCATAAATGTCAACAATTTCGAAATTTACGTTTAAAGTGTTCTTCAATTAATCTAACATTTGGCAAATATTAGATTGATTCCGCATCGTTTGTGTTATATTTTGTTATATCAATAATTCGCTGGGAGTTTTGGCATGAAGGAAAAATGATATTTCTACACTGCTTCTCACGATGGCGCTTATTTTACAAATTAGAGGACGGTCGTACCTATATTATAATAAGTTTATTTTTTTAAAATGTCTCATCACGATCCTTGTGTCGTTGTTAATTACAGTAAAACCTTCGTTAACCGAAATAATTGGGGGGGGGGAGGCCGTTTCGGATAACAAGAATTTTGATTAAAAATAACACTGTTTTTTGTATTCTTCTTGTATCCAATTATTGGAGAGATAGAGCTGCAAAACATCGTTGTCAAAGGAAAACTCAAAGAAAATAAAATATTTCTTAAAAACACTCTAAACATATTCATTTTCCTTAATTTTATTGCTTTTTCTTAAATTCACTTTATAGTGACGAAATTATTGAAACTGTCAGCCATTTAGGTTAAACGATGTTTCGGTTAAAAAAGTTTTGGTTAACGGAGGTTTTACTGTATTTAATTACATGGAGAAATAGTGGAGGGAAATTCTTTCATTTTCCTACCTCCAAAAATACGCTAATCCGCCGTTTTCAGTTTTATTGATGTTGTGGCTGTATCGAGTCATACTTCTGATGCATATGTTATTATTGGTCTTACACTGTCTTTATAAGTTCTTGACTTCATCTCAGTGTTAATATGTCGGTTTCGCCATATAGATTAAGACATCCTGACAGTCTATTTACTTTTTATACTTGATTTCTCACTTCTTTGTCCAAGTTTCGTAGCTTGACAACGTAATTCCAAGGTATTTTATTTCTATTACTTGTTCAATACTAATACCATCAATTTCTATTTTACATCTGATTGGTTCTTTATTGATTACTATTGTTTTAGTTTTCTGAGATGAAATTGTCATATTTTTTTTACCCGTATGTTCACTATATGGACTAATGGTGTATGGTGTCCATTATATGGTAATAAAAAACTGGTTTTTCAACCGCAACTTTTTCATTTTTTGCCTTATAAAATTTGCTAAAAAATCATTTTGTAGGTTTTTACGTGATACTGTAAGGCTATTATTAATGAATCCTTTTAAAACCGTTAGTCTCCAAACCGACTTCTTAGGAATTAAATAAGTTACAATTTTAGAAATAATCATTTTTCTGGTATTTTTACCAAACCACAGAAATTCGTTATTCGCTTATAACTCCATTTTTATTAAATCAATCATTCTAACCCGGTCGAACTTCTAGATTCTCTTTTACCCAAATAAAGAAGACTGCCAAAGACCAATGACTAGTTTTAATTAGGGTTATAATTATTATGAAGTTGTTTTCTCACTTTCTCGCTAAAAAAAAATAGGGACTAACTTTCTTGTCATCATAAGTCACTCAATTTTTGAGATAGATTTTTTTTTTATTTTCAAATATAGATCTTTTAAATACTTTAAAATAGTTTATACAAGTTTTCCTAAAGTTATCCTATAAAAATGCATAGTTTTCCCGTCTTTTGACTTAAAATCTACAAAATTTAGCATTTGACGAAGAAGAGCTTACTTATAATAAAGTATATCTGGGTTGCTATTAGTCTCAAAAAAAATATAAAAACATAAAAACAGATTTATATTTAAATATTTACAAACAAAATATATTTAAACAAAATATAAAACATTTCATTTATTTTTTAAAAGGTGCATTTTTGTTAATTATAGTTGATTTGAGAAAACGAATAATTTTTGGGTTATTAGAAGAAAACTGATTAAAAACATTGATTTTTTCGATATAAAACTAACACTTTCGATAGCGAATAAATCGAAAACTATTAATTTTATCAAAAAAATGTATAGACCATTTTGTGCTTAGAATTATTTGTTTTATTAATTTTTGTGGTCAAAATATAATAATATTTTCCACGCTCGAGATAAGGTGGCAACCACCTCCATGGTAAAAGCGCCATTCGGCCTTATACATATGTAGATTTTGATCCTTAGACTATCCACTACTTATTCTCAAATTTTCAAGCCCATTGCTATTCTGTAAATATTGCGAGGTGAAAACCTACGGTTCCTGGAATATTAACTATTAAAAAATACACGAAGCCCAGTCGGGATACCATTTGACTTTGCATTAGGAGCTACCCCAAATTTATTTTTCTAATCTTTAGGGGGGTCAATAGTAGTATAAATTTAAAATCTCGACTGAATTTGACCGTTGCGTCAGCCGCCATCTTGATTTTAAACGAGAACGGTTTTTGCTCAATACCTCCGCCATTTTCAACTTTTCGACAAAAAATATACAAACTGAAATTGTTGAAAATGCGATTTTCTATAATTTCGTTTATTATAATTTTTTTTCGTGCGGTCCATATTTTCCGAGTTATGAGGAAAAAACAGTGACAGTTAAAGCATAATTATTGATATATGGAATTATCTCGTTTATTATTACATCTACAACAAATTTAACCCATACAAAATGAAGAAAATTAAATTTTGTACAATTTTGATATCTTCCATTTTTTTGATAAAATCAATATTTAAGGCAGTACGTATGCGGTAAAGGCACGAGCGTAAGACCCGATTGATTTTAAAGCAATAGTTTTTGTTCAATATCTTCCCCATTTTCAACTTTTCGACAAAAAGTGTAAGGACTGAAATTGTTGCAATTACGATTTACTACAATTTTTCGAGAGAACCAGTGGCGGGTCTAAGAGGGGGAATGGGAAAATTTCCCCCAACGGGGTCCAAAATTAAAAAAAAATTGTTGAAATATTAAAATATGTTAGCTGACATGAAACTTAATTATCGACAGACAAATTCAACCAATAAAACCCTCTAGTTAATAAAATTAAGTGAACTTAATGCATATACGTTATTATTTATGTCTTTTATGTACTTAGTTTGGTTGGTGTTTTATTAGAACTTTCAAAAATTGTATAAAATATAATTCTCTTTATTTTTGTTTATGTACAATTATGTCGTAAAGTTAATAATAAATGAGACAATTCAATAATTATGCTTCCCCTCCGCTTCCACTATTTTCCTCCTTAACTCGGAGAATATTGATCGCATAAAAAAATTGTGGAAAAGAAATTGTAGGAAATTGCGTTTTCAACAATTTTAGTTCCTACCGTTTTTGTCGAAAAGTTGAAAATGGCGGAGATATTAAGCAACAACGCAACGGTTCTCCTTTAAAATCAATATGGCGGCTAATGCAACCGCGGAATTCAGTCGAGATTTTAAATTTACACTACTATTGATCTCCCCTAAAGGCTAGAATAATAAAATTTGGGGCAGCTCGGAAAAAGATTTAATTCAGTAATTATGCTCCACCCACCCCTTTTTACTATTTTCCCACTTAACTCGGAAAATATCAACCGCATGGAAAAAATTGTTAAAAAGAAATTGTAGGAAATCATATTTGGAACAATTTAAGTTGAAAATGGCGTAGATATTGAACAAAAACAATTGCTACAAAATTAATCACGTCTTACGCTCGCGCCATTATCGCATACATACTACCTTAAATATTAACTTTAGCAAAAAAATGAAAGAAACTAAAATTGTGTAGAATTCAATTCTATCTATTTTTGTATAGGAACATTTTTGTCGTAAAACTAACAATAAACGAGATAATTCAATAATTATGGGCTATTTATATAAAACTGTCAATATTTTCCGCTATAACTCGGAAAATATGGATGGCACGAAAAAATTGTGAAAATAGAAATGATAGAAAATTACATTTTCAACAATTTTGTTTGTTGTACTTTTTCTCGAAAAGTTGAAAACGGCGGAGATATTGAGCAAAAACTGTCCTCGTTAAAATCAAGATGGCGGCTAACGCAATAGCGGAATTCAGTCGATATTTTAAATTTACACTACTATTGACCCCCCTAAAGATTAAAAAAATAAAATTTGGGGCAGCTCCTAATGCAAGGTTAGGCCTGTTATTCGTCCGACTGGACTAACGCGCGTTATCTGAAACGTTTTTTTTTTATTATCATCTTTCTATTTTTCTGAAGGTATTTTCTTATGGCATCTTACCATTTACTGTTTTTACTAGGAATTAACGATAATTTTGTTTTGATTTTTCGGTTTCCACTTCTAAAATATTTCTTAAATTAAAAATTCAGTTTTTCTAAAGTGTCAGAACGATTTCCGAAGTAAAAATCGAAACGTAAAAATAAACATATTTTTCGACCTACCACTACCGAAAGTATGCATTTCCTGACCAGATGGTAGGGAGCAAAGTGGTATTTTTCCTCCCTAGGGAGAAAAAGTACTTACACTCCCTAGGGAGATAAAGTACTTTCACTCCCTAGGGAGTAAAAGCAAAAGTAACGTCATGGTATTTATTTGATGAAATAACTTATTGACGCCCTATACAATATTCTATTTTCTATTACGTAAGTATCTATATATTTTAACGTTTATTTTAGAACACCCTGTATTTAGCACAATGGTAAAAAACAGTAAATTGTTATTTTAATTTAAAAATATTTACATTAATAATTTGACTTATGTTTGACAGTTGACAGTTATACTGTACACTGTACCTACTTGTAAACTTTAGTTCTCTAATAAATTTTGTTAGTTAGTTATAGGGCTTACAATACCGAACTAAAATCTGAATACCGGTATTTGATATTTGAAATTTGAAATATCGGGATACCGGTATTAAAACTGGTATTATTAATAAAAAATTTACTAATAGTTATATTTTTACTTACCTCAGTTGTTATATTGACTTGCTATATTAACAAATAATACTTATATGAAATCCTGAAACAAGCTGTTTAAAAATAAAACTTGATCCAAATTTTTGGGCGTCCAGGCTTTGAAAATACTCTTTTGGAAGGTACTGATGTGGCAGGTATTGACAAATATGCCAAATAATAAAGTTCTGGGAAAGTGGATTTGTATTTTTTCCACAATTCCACCGGGTTATTTTTTCTTGCGAAATGTGGCATTGCAGATTTTAATACTTACAACGAAATTGTTTAATACCAAAATACCGGTATTTTTACATAAATACCGGTTTTTAATATCGGACAAAAATCGTCCGGGATTCGGGATCCCGGAATCCCGGTATTGTAAGCCCTAGTTAGTTACCTACATAAACAAATTATATAAAAATGAGAAAATGACTTGTTATTAGAGGAATGTGGAAAAATTATATGTATAACATGAGAGTAAAGTGCCTTTTCCTCCCTTGCATGATTACTGCCCTCCGCTACGGGTCAGGCAGTAAACCCCATTCTCGGGAGGACTTTGCACTTTGCTCCCTTGTTATAAAATATCTATTAAACTAAAATTGTGACTTAGTCCCAGTAAAAATAAGTTTTGCCTCCATATTTGCTGTTTTTTATATTTGTAGATAATGAATAGCATTTTGAGCTGATTTAATTTTTTCCCGAACACATTCATATTGTATGCGATATTACAAAAAAATATATAGCAAAACAATGTTCTATATTTCGTATTTATAATGGTAATGTCTAAAAGATTTATTGCTTTATGTAGATCTCTTACACGTTCCGTGAAATTTGAATGAATATTTTAGTACAGTAAATAATTTAAATTCATGTCAACATGGAAGTATCTTTTTTAAATTATGCATAGTAAAAGAGAGAGAAGGCGAAATAATAAAATACAGTGCGTCCATAAAGTAACGCATAAATTCATTATTTCGTAAACCGGCGATATTAAGGAAAAATCCCGAAACAGGTCGATTTTTATTTTTAAATTCCGATTTTTTGGCATATATATCATACTAGTGACGTGATCCATCTGGGCATGATGACGTAATCGATGAATTTTTGAAATGAGAATAGGGATCATGTGATAGCTCATTTGAAAGGGTATTCAATTCTCTATTCACTGATATAAAAATTAACGTATTTATTTATACAAGGTGTTCAAAAAAACATTTTTTTAATTAAAATAATTGGGACAAAAAGAAGAATATATGTAATTTATTTAATTCAAAATACGTTTTACTGTTTTCAGAAACCAGGAAAAAATGTTTATTTGACAAATAAAGATTGTTTTTGGTCTAAATTCAATGTTAAAGCTGCCACCCACCTGTCTCTTGGCAGTTTGAACATCTAGTTTAAACGAAAATCAATGTTTATTTGTCAAATAAATTTTTTTTGTCTTTACTGACAGTAGTAAAATGCATTTTCTATTTAAAATAAATTACATATATTCTTCTTTTTGTCTCACTTATTTTAATTTAAAAAATGTTTTTTGAACACACTGTATAAATAATTATGTTAATGTTTATATTATTGGATAGAAAATTAAATACCCTTTCAAATGAGCTATCACATGAACCCTGTTCCTATTTAAAAAAAATAATCGATTACGTCATCGCGCCCAGATGGATGTCACGAGGATAATATATATGCCAAAAAATCGTAATTTAAAAATAAAAATCGACCTGTTTCGGGATTTTTCCTTAAAGTCGCCGGTTTACGAAATAACGAATTTATGCGTTATTTTATGGACGCACTGTATATATTTTACTATTTTTATATATTTACAATAGACTGTAATTTATAGTATATTACAGGGCCGTGCCCTGTAACTAGTGTTAACTGAGTAACAGATTATTTAAAAAAAATTGAACAAACACATAAGCAGAAGCAGGATTTTAAGTTGAATACGCGAATTTTTAATTATGTAATACAAGCAGTAAGTAATAAGATAAGACAAACGTATTTTCAATCAGAAAATCTGGTTTCAAATTTGCTTCTCCTCAGCCTATGTAAATCTCACCGGCGTTACACGCAGAGGCGAGTTCAAATTACGGGCATATCTATAGCTTATAAGCAATTTTGTCAACTGCATATAAGGAGCTGTTTTCGTAAATTTAATTGGGATTTACCAGCATTTGACAATGACGGGCTTAAAAGTTGCCTAACACATTATTTAGTAGTTTAGTAAAATTGCGTCGAAATAAAAAAATATTTTCTCCCCCCACGGCAATTAATAATTAGAAAAAACACATTAATATGCGAATTTTTTTTGTAAGGGAAATGTGATACCTTTTATAACTTGAATAAATAAATTTGGTGTAAAATTGGAAAATATTTTCTGGTTTCACAAGGCAATTAAAAAGTTTACTTAAAAAAAGTATAGGTACTAAAACATTCTTTTTATAACAAAATAGCCCATCTTATTCGTCTCTCTGACGTCACCCAAGTTTTTTAATACTAAAATAAATATCAAGCAAAGTACAAAATTAGGTATATAAATATTACAAAAAAATATGGTAAAAGCAATCTATTCGAAGATGTCTTCCGATTTAGCACTAAAGTGAGACATAGTTTTTCTGGAATCAATTCGAGTTTTTATAACTCCATCCCTCGAATACGCTCCACAAACTGATAGAGAAGCTTGTGCCACAAGCTTGACACATCGTTCTATACATTGTTTGTGGCAGTGATATTTCTCAATCTCAATGTTAAAAGGGTCTAAGTTAGGATTGTTAATAAAATCTCGCAGATTGTCACTCGAAAATCTAGAGAATATAGGTGGTTCTGTAAGGTGCTATTTTTGTTAATTAATTAACTGAAAGTAGCCGTTTGAATCAAAATTTTTATAGGAGAAAGTTTGAAGACCCTCACGTTTTTTGATTTGGTCACTGGCAAATTTCTTTTGATGTCCAAGAGGTCGATCATTTGAATGTCGCAGACATATAAACCACTGAGGCGGTTTTTTAAGATGTTCTCCCAACAGCCGTATTACATCACCCTTAGCTCCAGTATTTACGACTGTTTCGTCACATGCAATAGCTGGATTTGATACTTTCTGATATAGCAAAGAGCAGATACCCATATCCGAAATATTTGGACCCTGGCCCATGCACAAGTGTTATGTCGTGTTCTTCCACGATCAATTGACCATAAAACTTGGTACTGTATTTTACTTGAGCTAAAGTTTTGTCTTTGCGTCGGTAACTTTCTTCTTTTACCGTTGTTCTCTCTGATTATATTTGTTTTTTTTCCCTATCAATCGAGCTTATCACGATTTTTCTGGGACCTCTTTGATTTAATAGAAATTCGCGCTCATCCAGAGGCATTTTTTAAAATTTGCTACAAAGACAATTAATCAGAGTGTCACAATCGCATGCTGCAAGATCGAAACGTTTTAGTTTTGCTCTTAAAGCATTGAATTTTATTTTTGTAAAATTCACTGTTTTGTCTGTTCTTAAATGGTTTTATAAGTTTCATATATATGTCATGATAGGCTTTTAAAAGCTGAATAATTCTTTTATGTTAAAGTATTGGAATTAAAGCTTTTTTCCATATTTCCTCCAATTTAACTGCAACCTGTTCGGCAATACCAGAAAATTCTGGCTCTTTCTTGCTGAGTTTTTTATCCTCTTGCAACCAAAAAACTTCATCGCTTGTTTGTATTTCGGTAAAACATTTTTAGGTATATTTGGTGGTTGCCCAAAAATGGGGAGGTCCACAGTACATCTTGATTTTATTCCCCATGGTTCTTGTTTATCTATTTTAAAAATCTTTAATTTACAAACAACAATAATAACAAAGTAAGGCAGCGCACCAAACATAAGTGAAAATTACACGCACGGATTCACGAAGCGGGACATTTCAAAGGGGTTGGGGAGACTAAAAACAAATAAAACTTTAAATATCGTTTAAATTTGTAATTGAAAATATTTTAAGTTTTCTTTAATTAATCTTAGATCGAGTTGGCACATATTTTATTCCAAATAATATAAATTGAAATTTCTATAAAAATCAGATATATAATAAAATTCAAGGTCGTTGGGGCTCAGAAAATTCGCTTAGAAAAAAAAATTAAAAATACTAATATGCTGAAAAATAACACTAGCAACTTTTTCACGCTATTAGATATGCATAACATTTCCAACTTTTATTTTTTCGATACACCCTACTGTATAAATCGTTGGAATTAAAACCTACTCTCTTAATATAAGAAAATGCTTAATTACCCTAAAGAGATCATGAAAACTATACTGTTTTTATAAACCCGAAGCTCTACCACAATAGTATTGAATATAATAGACATTAGAAAGTTATATTATAATTATTATTTGTTTTCGTTATTTAATATAGTGATGTGATGAGTGCGCCAATAACATGCAAAATAACGCAAAAGATGGAAAACATATTAAATTGTGAGATAAAAAGAGATGAAACTAGTAGAGGTGAAAAGTTAGCTATAGTAACATATAAATTTTATAAATTTACATTATGATTGTTTCCCACCTTTACATGTATCACAGGAGTATGTCAACCAATACTATCAATGTCACAGTGGTAGTTGCCAAACTCGTCCGATAGTCTAAAGGTGGAAAACAATCAATAAAATGTAAGTTTATAGGTTTATATCGCTAAATTTTCTTGCTCTACTAGTTTCATCTCTTTTTTTACCGGTTATTACCGCACTCATCATTGTATAATATGTCTAATGTTAGAGTCCCTGTACCAATTGCCATAGTGGTCGAGGTAATTTACGTAAATAAATAAAAAAGAAATAAAATAAATAAAAAAATGAATAAATAAATGAATAAATAAATAAATAAATAAATAAATAAATAAATAGAGAGATAAAATAAATAAATAAATTTGATTTTAATTTTAAATACACAACAATGTATATATATTCACATCAAGGATTCCGTCACAAATAAAATTATAATAGTTGATTAAAATCTTTTCGGATCGTCCCATTTCGTTTACAAAAATAACAGCTTGTTAATTATTCCAGGCTAATCACGATAATCATCAGCGTATCACTATCAGGATGCAACAGACACTCCCAGTGGACATCCTCTAGGTCCTGCGAGGCAACAAAGTGGCATGTGTGACGATCATCTCCAAAGTGATGGGTGTGTAAAACGCTAGGGGTCGATGGACGTCCACGACGAGGACGGCGGTGAACGGAGAGACGATGGGGGCGATGTGGGAGGCGGCGGCTCGCCGCCCCCCATTGCAACGGCGATCGCTGCACCCGCGAGCGTAGACCAGAAGGAGCCGGAAATTGGGGTCGATGGAGATGATGGGTCCAAGAAAAACAAGTGAGTTGTTTAATGTTATGTAAAAAGTTTGAAACTGATTCGGGATATTGAGTTCATTCACTTCCGTACTGTTTATGTGTATTTGGCACGATTTTTCAATTGCTGGCAGCTATGTTGCAATTTATTTAACTTAGAGGCGTTTTTTGTCTTTATAGAGATGTTTTTCAGCTCTTATAGCCTTTCGATGAAATATTGGTAGTCACTATGGAAGAATTCATTTAGGATTTAAGGTCAACAGGAGTATTAGGGGACACTTATTTCAATTTAAAATAAAGAAAGTAATTTTTGAAATACATGTTATAATTATATTTGTCGTATATTTTTTGTCCTCTATTTTTATATGAACAAGTAGTGGTAAGGCTTCAAAAAATTATTACTTTCAACACATTTGTAGGTAGAGCAAAATAATCTGCGCTAGCAATACAGTGTGGGCCAAAGAAAACAGTCCACCTCGATATTTAGCAGTATTTATTTGATTTTAAGGAAATGACGAAACAGGTCGATTTTTGATTTACGGGGGACATATTTTTATGGTAAATGGTAAATATATCTGTCATTTGTCAACCCCCTCCCGTCCACTTCCCCCACCCCTTATTTTTAAATAGAGAATAAGGGTCGCGTGCTAGCTCATTTGAAAGGTCATTCAATTCTCTATTCAGTAAAATAAAGATTAACATAATTGTTTATACAGGGTGTCCAAGAAAAAAGTATTTTAATTAAATTAATTCACATAAAAAGAAGAATGTATGTAATTTATTCATTCCAAAATACATTCTACTGCTGTCACAAAACAAAAAAAAAATATTTTTTTATAAATAAACAGTGCTTTTCGCTTAATTTCAATGTTCAAGCTGTTACCCATCTGCCTATTGGTAGGTCGAATATTAAATTTTGAATTTAAGCAACAAACAATGTTTACTTATCAAATAAATATTTTTTCTGTTTTCTGTCAGCAGTAGAAGGTATTTTGAGTTAAATAAATTACATACATTCTTCTTTTTGTGTCAATTAATTTAATGCATAATAATTTTTCTTCTGTATAAATAATTATGTCAATAATAATTATGTCAATGTTAACATTACTGAATAGAGAATTGAATAACCTTTCAAATGAGCTAGCCCACGACCCCTATTCCCCATTTAAAATTAAGGGGGGAGTGGAAGGGAGGGGGTTGACCAATGACAGATGTATGTACCGTAAAAATGTGTCCCCTTCAGACCAAAAATCGACCTGTTTTGTCATTTATTTAAAATCTTATAAATACTGCCAAATATCGAGGTGGCCTGTTTTCTTTGGCCCACTCTGTAAAAATATGTACTAATAAAATTCACAAATTAAAAAAAATACTAATTGTGATGATACTTTAACTTTTTATGTTAAGTTTTTGTAATGGTAAGTGATATTTTAACATTTCGGGAATACCTCCATTAGAGTTGATTCTGCTACTACATGCTCAACCTTCTTGATGCCTTGACCATTTAAAGAACTTCCCCAGTCGGTCTAAAAATACCATTTTTACTTTTTCAATGAAGATACTTTCTCATACAATTCGAACATTCTCACATTCGAACAATCTCGAACATTGCTGCAGTCTGAGGATTATAAACTATTACTAGTAGATTTATTATCGTTAGCAAGCTTTTTTTCTAGCTGAGGTTTTTTGTCCCAATCTAATCGTAAGTTTTTGAGACAAACTAACCTATCCCATTAAACTATTGCAAGCGATATCATAATTCAAGGTGATGTCGCTGTAGCCCAGAGGATCGTGTAATTATTTTGCGAAATCTTCGTTGATATCGGAGCCTCTTTCCTAAATATTTGTCTTTAGAATCTTTGCTTGTTCTGGTTTAAAGACTTTGCCCTTTTGTGCCTGTTTCGTCGCTTTACTTTTAAGGCGAAGCTTTTATATGACCTTGTATTGATTTTTCTCTATAGTAAAATAAAAAATCGTTACGAAAAATGAAATCAATTAAAGATTTTTGTAAAATATATTTGTTGGCTCCACGTTGGGCGCCAATCTGTAACATTCAAACTACCACAGAAAGTTGGGGGTTCGTGTGAAACAATAAATCTCCAACTAACTATGAGAGCAGATTATTTAAGGCTTCATCAAGCTCAGGTAACCAGGTGTAAGTTCGTCGTATCTTAATTAAAAAAGTGAACAATGCGTCTTAGAAGTATATCATCAGCGTATCAGCAAAGGACATTACTAGTGGACATCTCTAGGTCCTGCAAGGCAACAAAGTAGCATGTGTGACGATCATGTCCAAAGTGGTGGGTGTGTAAAACGCTAGGGGTCGATGGACGTCCACGACGAGGACGGCGGTGAACGGAGAGACGATGGGGGCGATGTGGGAGGCGGCGGCTCGCCGCCCCCCATTGCAACGGCGATCGCTGCACCCGCGAGCGTAGACCAGAAGGAGCCGGAAATTGGGGTCGATGGAGATGATGGGTTCAAGAAAATCAAGTGAGTTGTTTAATGTTATGTAAAAAGTTTGAAACTGATTCGGGATATTGAGTTCATTCACTACATATTATAATGATATTTGCCGTAAATTTTTTGTCGTCTATTTTTATATGAACAAGTATAGGTAACACTTCACAAAATTATTACTTTCAGCACATTTTTAAGTAGAGCAAATAATGATCTATGCTCATATTTATGATAGGAGCGTAACACTGGTCCTGTTATAATTCCAAAGCTGCGCTAGCAATACAGTGTGGGTCAAAGAAAACAGTCCACATCGATATTTGGCAGTATTTATTTGATTTCAAGGAAATGACGAAAGAGGTCGATTTTTTATCTAACGGGGACACATTTTTGCCGTAAATACATCTGTCATTTGTCTACCCCCTCCCGTCCACTTCTCCACCCCTTATTTTTAAATAGGGAATAGGGGTTGCGTGCTAGCTCATTTGAAAAGTTATTCAGTTCTCTATTCAGTAATACAAACTTTATCATAGTTATTTATACAGAGTGTCCAAGAAAAATGTTTTTTATTTAAATTAATTGACATAAAAAGAAGACTGTATGTAATTTATTTAATTCAAAATACATTCTACTGCTGTCTGCTAAATAAACATTGCTTTTCGCTTAATTTCAATGTTCAAGCTGCTACCCTTCTGTCTCTTGGTAGGTTGAATATTGAATTTTAAATTTAAGCAGCAAACAATGTTTAGTTATCAAATAAAAATTTTTTTTGTTTTCTGTCAGCAGAAGGTATTTTGAGTTATAAATTTCATACATTCTTCTTTTTGTGTCAATTAATATAATGCAAAATAACTTTTCTTTTAAATCTTTATAAATAATTATGTCAATGTTAACATTACTGAATAGAGAATTGAGAGGCTTAAGAAGAGACATCAAATCACCCTGTTATAATTCCAAAGGTGCGCTAGTAATACAGTGTGGGCCAAAGAAAACAGGCCACCTCGATATTTAGCAGTATTTATTTGATTTTAAGGAAATGACGAAACAGGTCGATTTTTGGTCTAAAGGGGACACATTTTTACGGTAAATACATCTGTCACTTTTCAACCCCCTCCCGTTCATTTCTCCCACCCATTATTTTTAAATAGGGAGTAGGGGTCGCGTGCTAGCTGATTTGAAAGATTATTCAATTCTCTATTCCGTAAAATAAACATTAACATACTTGTTTACACAGGGTGTCCAAGAAAAAAAATTAATTAAATTAATTGATATAAAAAGAAGAATGTTTGTAATTTATTTGATCCAAAATACATTCTAATGCTGTCTTCTTCTTAACGTGCCCTATCAAGTCCCCTTGACGTTGGCCATTAACATGGCGAAACTGTCTCTGTCTCGAGCTATTCTAAATAGGTGTTCTGCTTTCTTTATTCCTGTCCACTCCCGGATATTCTTCAACCAAGAGGCCTGCTTTCTACCAATTCCTCTGCGTCCTTCGATTTTACCCATCATAATAAGTTGAAGAATATTATACCGGTCTCCCCTTACTACGTGTCCAAAATAGGCCATCTTTCTATATTTGATATTATCAAGCAGCTCGCGGGTAGCATTTGCTCTCTTAAGGACTGCCACATTTGTCAGCATAGCCGTCCATGGTATTTTCAGTATATTCAGTCTGTGCAGCCACATTTCAAAGGCCTCCAAACGGTTAATGGTGGATATTTTTATTGTCCATGCTTCGACACCATACAAGAGGACTGACCAAATGTAGCATTTAATCATGCGCTTTCGAAGTTGAAGTTGCAAGGTATCATTACAGAAGAATTACCTCATTTTTAAAAATGTCGTGCGGGCTATCTCGATTCTACATTTTATCTCTTTATCTGGATCTAGTTGTTCAGTAATATGGCAACCAAGATATTTAAAACTGGGTACTCTTTGAATTATATGACCATCAACATATAACCGTGAATCTTGATGGGCCAAACGGCTAAATACCATGTATTTTGTTTTTGAACAGTTTATATTTAGGCCAAACTCTCTTCCCACTGTGTCAGTGGCATTTAAAAGGTGTTGTAATCCATTTATATCATCACTTAAAATAACTGTATCGTCTGCATATCTGATTGTATTTATCAGAATTCCATTAACTTTCACACCCCATTCCAAATTATGCAGCGCTTCCTTAAATATTCTATCTGAATATAAATTGAATAACAGTGGGGACAATATACAACCCTTTTTGACACCTCCTTGTATTTTGCATATTTCTGTTGATTTTCGATTTATGCAAGCTGTCGCTGTTTGACGCCAGTATAATTTTTCTTTGATTCGTACATCTTGACTATCAACTCCTTTATCCTTTAATATTTTAATTAATTTGTGATGTTATCAAAGACCTTCTCATAGTCAATAAATACAGCAAAGACATCTTTCCTTTGATCTCGGCATTTCTGCAATAACACATTTATTGCAAAAAGTGCGTCCCGGGTTCCCAGTCCATTTCTGAAGCCAAATTGTGTTTCATCCTGGTCTTCTTCACATTTATATCTGATTCTACTGTGAATGATACGTAGAAAGATTTTCAAAGTGTGGCTCATAAGGCTTATCATTCTATAATCGCTACAGTTTTTTGGACGTTGTTTTTTTGGTAGGGTTATGAATTCGGACTTTAACCAATCTTCAGGGATATCACCAGTCGAATAAACATCATTGAAAAGTTTGACTAGTATTCCAATGTTTTCCTCATTTATGAGCTTTAACATTTCTGTAGGTATGTTGTCGGGACCAACGGCTTTCTTGTTTTTTGCCAATTTTATAGCATGTAGTATTTCTGATTTCAGTATTTCTGGTCCTTTACCTTCATTTAAAGTCTCCAGTTCTTCGGGTCTATCATCATTATACAGTTCATTTATATAATTATACCAGGTAGTTCTAATTTCGTGTTCGTCTATTATCATTTTTCCCGACGAATCGGTTATAGTATGTGGAGTTTTCTTATGATAAAGACCAGCTACTTCTCTAACTTTTTAAACATATTAAACGTATCATGTTTTTCATTCAACTTTCCTAATTCCTTGCATTTATCCTCCATCCATTTTTCTTTAGCTACCTTTATCTTTTGTTTAATTAGTTTCTGTTTTTCTTTGTATTCTGTTTTGTTATCTTTCAGTTTTCTTCTCTGCTCCATCAATTCCAGGATTTCATCAGTCATCCATTGTTGTTTTTTGTGCCTCTGCATCGTTGTTGTATATTTTTCCATTACTTTCCAGGTGAGATCTTTAAACGTGTTCCATATTTCTGTATTGTTTTCATTTGTTGAATTCTTTAGCTGATTATTCAGGTTATTTTCTATTAGCGTTTTGTTGGATGCTGATATATGTAATTTTGGTGTTTTGGGGCTTTCTTCGACTTTTTTGAGCTTCACTTGGATGTCAGCTATTAGAGGATTATGGTCTGAACCGATATCTACACCAGGATATGTCGTTGATCTCTTGACACCATTCTTAAATCTCTTGTTTACTAGAATATAATCTATCTGATTTCTAATTATATGAAGTGAGTTTTATCCTGGTCCCTTCCATGTATATAATCTTCTTTTGTGTAATTTGAACCATGTATTTGCGATTATCATGTCATGTTCTTGACAGAACTGGTATAATCTATCGCCTCTTTCATTGCTCTCCGCTAGTCCATATTCACCTATCAGGTCAGATCTTCGTCCTTGACCAATTTTTGCGTTAAAATCTCCAATAAAATATGTGATTTCGTTCCTTTTTAGATGGTTAAGTGTCTGTTTTAATTGACTATAGAATGATTCAACATCATTGTCATATCTAATGCTGTCACAAAACAGAAAAAAATGTTTTTTATAAATAAACATTGCTTTTCGCTTAATTTCAATGTTCAAGCTGCTACCCATCTGCCTCTTGGTAGGTTGAATATTGAATTTTGAATTTAAGCCACAAACAATGTTTACTTACTTATTAAATAGTTTTTGCTGTTTTCTGTCAGCAGTAGAAGGTATGTTAAGTTAAATAAATTACATACATTCTTCTTTTTGGGTCAATTAATTTAATACAAAATAATTTTTCTTGGACACTCTGTAAAAATAATTATGTCAATGTTAACATTACTGAATAGAAAATTGAATAACATTTTAAATGAACTAGCACACGACCCTTATTCTCTATTTAAAAATAAGGGGTGGGGATTGGAAGGGGGAGGGTTGACAAATGACAGATGTATGTACCGTAAAAATGTGTCTCCCTTAGATCAAAAATCGACCTGTTTCGTCATTTCCTTAAAATCTAATAAATACTGCCAAATATCGAGGTGGACTGTTTTCTTTGGCCCACTCTGTATAATGATATACTATTAAAATGCACAAATTAAAAAAATACTATTTGTGATAAGTAAAGACTGGATTATATGTTCCTGTTTTGACTGAAATATGTGCATATATATGTCTGAAATATGAGAAAAAAATTTGTTGAAAATAATCCCTAAAAGTTTAAAATATGTTCCAAATATGTGGAATATGTGAAAAATATTTTAAAGTAACAAGAAAATATGCATTAAAAAATGTATAAAAGTTTTATTAAATAACGGTACGTACATATATGTATATTAACAAAATTATCCTAAATATACCAATGTATACCTATCTAGTACCTACTACTATTACTTACGTTTCTATATTTTATCCCTTCTTGTAAAAACAATTCAAAATCAAATGTTTTTCAATATTTTCAATAGTAAACTTATGTCGCCTAACCTTTAGTGGTAATTTGTATGTTGAAAAGCTTCGTTCAACATCAACTGATGTGATTGGTGCAAATTTTAAAACATTAACAATCTCCGCATTTAAATTGGTATTAACATCAAAATCGCCACAAAGAATCTGGTTTACTTCCTGTAATAATTTTAAATCGCTATTTTTCTGTAAAGATTCAATACATTTTTTTACTTAATTATTATCCAATTTTTCCAGAAACTTTCTCAACGTTTTCCTTAAATTTCTGAATTAAATTAAGAGACTCTTGTAGTGGAAGCGATTCAGTTTCAAGATTGAGGATGGTTTTATAAACAAATTCATAATTCGATTTATTAAAACAAAGCTCATTGTGCAGTGACCTGTTTTCTAAAACTGATTTGCATTTTGAAATCGTACCAATATTTGTTTCTTCAAAACTTAAAATTAGTTCTTTTATCGGGAGAAAATGTTTTTAGTATTTAGTAATTTTTCTTTATACTTATACCTAGCGATGTGAAATTACGTGTAATTTCAGAAATTGTAAGTTACACGTGTAAAATTACCCAAAAATTACAAACCAGATGTAATTTATGTAACTTATGTAATTTATGTTCATTGTATTAAAAAATCAATTGTTTGCATTCATATTGAATATAATAAACACAAAGTAACTACATACTTATGAAATAAAGAAAAGTGGATAAGAAATACATACAAATAATAAAGAAATGAAAACATAGGTTCTTTAGTTTTGTTTTAAGCGGCTTTTATAAATCACAACTTCCTTTTTCGCAGACAACTGGAGACCTTCTTGTTATAAAACGTCGAAGTTTCAATTGTTTGCTCTTCCAATGAGCCTTGTGTAATTTTTTTTATCTCCGGCAAATCCAGAACTGCATCCTGAAATTAAATAGGAAAGTGTAAACATAGAGAGTAAAAATAATGGGTTTATAATATAATATATACAGATCTAACTACCTTGTTTTCGGCATCTGAAGTATCCTTCTCGACTTCCGTTTTTTTTTGGGGTTGTTCTGTGCCTTTACCCTGAAATTGATAATTTTGGAATATAAACAATAAATATGTATGTGTTTACACTAATTTACCGATTTCATTAAGACGTTTTCTAAAATGTTCACTTTGCTTTGTCTCAAAATGCGTGCTGGTCTCTGTTCCCTAGTTTCCATTCTTTGATCAATTTCATCATCGGTCATTGCAAAGTCAGCAAAATTAAAATCATCGTCGGAATTTCCATTTCCTGTTGTATTTGAATGCCATGATGATATTGTCTGAAAACATAAGATTTATAATTTTTTATTCGAAAACGGTGGAATGCATTGGAAAATCGGAAAAGAAGCAAACTGCATATATCACATGCACATATCACATATCTAAAAAATGCCTAAATTTAAAATTACCTCGTCTAATTCTTCCTCTTCGGAAATATGGTTTTCAATTACTTCTATCTCCTTCTGTAAGTTTCTACCTTCTATCGAAACGTTGTTCTGTACAGTCTCTTCTATAGGATATTGACTTTGTATGTGATGTTGTCGTGAACGTTTCAGCAATTTTGAATTATATTGTATATAATTTAAATTTGCTGCCCTTTGAGTTGTTAGGCGATTTCTTCTCTTCGTATGAATGCTGCTCTGGGAGCTAAAGCTTCTCTCTGTTGCCGCAGAAGTGCACGGCATTGTCAATATCCTGACTGCAACTTTGGAGAGGCATGAATGTCCACAAAATCCTTTCCACCATGTAACCAAAGAGACATTATCGAGTATGTTCCATAAAAATGTTTCGCCAAAAAAGTCTGTTTTAGCTAAATAGTTTCCTAAATCCTCAGTAATCTTTGACACTCCTTCATCACCAATCTCTATCGTGGTCGTGGTTGACATAGTAGTAATGTATTTCATCGCTTCAATCCTTTCGGCTGATGATAAATTTGCACCAACAGACCGAGGGTTTAGTAAGTCTGCGGCAAAATGGATCGGTTGAAGGGCGTATTCCTTCCTTGATATAAATTTATCCATCGCTTCTGTTTTTTCGCAATCCGTTAGTTTCACGCATTCTAAATGAGTAGATATGTTACTACCGATTTTCGCGAAAGTTTCACAAACCAAATGAATTGACGAAGAATCTCCTTCAAGACGTGTTATTGCTTCAGTAATTGGCTTAAGCAATTCAACAAGAGCGCTAGAATTTATCCAGAATCCTTCATCAAGTAAATTTGCTTTTGCGCTGCGTATTCTATCTTGAATTGTTTTATCTGGAGATATTGCTAGACGTTGTAGGACGGACTTGCATTTAGTCAGATCTTGAAGACATTTTACATGTGAACCCCATCTTGTTTTTACAGGTAGGCTAAGAGACACTCCACACTTCATCTCATTTCTTATTTCTGTGAATTGAGCTCTCAGTACTTGACACTGGTTAATAGTTTTAACGATATGTATAATATGTGACAAATGTGTCTCTATTGAAGATAATTTCAAAATATCGCTGCACAATAAATGTAATGTGTGCGCTAAACAGCCGTATGATACAAGATGGGGATACATCTCTTCACATTGTCTCACAGCCTTCCTCATATTCTTTGCGTTATCAGTCACAATAGCGAAAAATTTTTTAGGTCCATACTCCTCCAGAACTTCAACCATTAATTTTGTTATATATTCTGCGGTATGCTTCTCTGCTTTTGTTAGTACTGATTTGACAAATAACGGTTCGGGTGTTGTAACAATGAAATTAATTACACTTTCATTTCGCAAGTTGGACCAACCATCGCATTGCAATGATAAATTGTCAGCTTGCTTAATTTTATCATTAACTTGAACTTCAACTCGCTCGTACTCTTCGGTCAGGAGACGATTTGATAACATATATCTCGATGGTAAGGTGTATGAAGGTCTAATTTTTTTAAAAAACAATTTCCAATCTTCATTCTCGGTAATTGAATGTGGTGCTGAACTGGTGTAAATAGCTCTAGCAAGCAAAATATTCAATTCGTTATTTTGTTCGTGTGTCATTCGATCACAAAATGATTGTATTCTGTTGATTTTTGTGCAAACAGGTGTTTCCACATGAATGTTATCAGAAGCAGATGTTGATGCTGTGGAAACCGTTGATGATGTACAAGCAGCATCAGTGTTATCGTTATCCAATTTTGCCGATGTGATCTTTTTCATGGATGTTTCAAATGGAAATTTAGAGTGATTCCCCTTTGACTTTGGAGTTAAAATATTGAATTTAAGTTTTATCATATGCGGCACATAAGTGCATTGTTGAAGATGAGATTTCATTCTTGTAGCATTTTTTGCATGTACACTCTTGCAAAATTTACACCTCACATTTATGGTCTTTTGATTAGAAGAACCCGCAGGTAACACTTCAAAATAAAGCCAGATATCTGTCTTACGTTTCACCATGTTTTATGACCTAAAAAAAATATTCAGGTAGACTTAAACATTAAGAAGGGAAAAAACATTATTTTTCAAAGTATTTGATGGGCACGAGGGCATAAAAAATTGTTAGGCATCCTTAAATAGAAGAAAGATTAAAATTGAATCTGTGTAACAATTTAATGAAATTCGAATAAGCAGAATACTGGATCGGACAACTACATTATTTTGCCCTCAACGTTATCAAAATTTTTTATTTAGTAAGTTATGTCAGTGTAATTCAATTACACATGCTACATGCACAAGTACCCCCGTTGCTCCTATCATTCTTATAGTTATTGTACAGTAAACTAATCTAAAAAATCGAATAAAACTTGGTAAACCGAATTCAGAATTAAGTACTGTAGCCACATATAAAATGACGCGCGTTAGATTTAACGTACAGTCGATATGCGATAGGCCCGCCCCTGTGTTTCCCAATCTAAGGTTGCTATGGACATCACCGGCACGTGTTTTGCTGTTTGTAGAAATAATATATTTCTTACCTTATAGTTTCTGTGCTTCCTTATAAATAAATGTAAAGTAACCAACGCTGCGTGAATGAATAGAGAAAGAACAGTCGAAAACTAACTTATACATACACATTACACATACAATAACAGAAATGTAAACATAACCTGCCTGACTCAGACTAAGGAACGACTAACGAGCGACGAGCGTAATAGCACCCACTGGTTCGCGCGCGCCGGCACCGGCGCACCGCACTTACGACAATTGCGCGCGCATAAGTTGCCATAATATATGTAATTTTACCAGTAATTACATAAATTACGGTAATTTATGTAAATTTATCATAAGTTACGTTAAATTTCATAAATTACGTAAATTCCAAAAATTACATAAATTACATTAAGTTACGGGTATCATGTAATATTACCGTAAGTTACGTGTAATTTATGTAACGTAAGTTATGTAATTTTACAACTCACATCACTACTTATACCTGAATCCTTAAAGGCGATTTTAAAAATATTTTCTTCACGTTGCTAATTAAACCATTAATTGTAGGAAATGAATTTCGAATTTCTTCTGCCACTCTGTTTAAACCATGCGCCAAACACGTCACATGAATTAAATTGGGATACATATAAAACTTTTAAAATAAAAATGTGTACCATTTTGTACACCAAACTTTTAGTTGTTGGCCAGCTTTGACCATGTATGACGCAGCATCGGAAACCATAAGCAAGATTTTGTTAGTTGGAACAATGTCGGGAAGCAAAAAGTTCATGAAAGCATCATTTATAAACCTAACCATTGTTACATGGTTAACTTTGTCAAGCTGTTTACAAGCAATCAAATATGATTTACCAGGGGCGCTCTCATTTAAACAACCTATTAATAAATTTTGGATTTTGTAATTTATTAAGTGGAATAAGCAAAGCTCTGTTTAAATCGGAATTGAATACTTGTTGTTCACCCTGACTTTCTGTAGATCAAGATGTTGCTATTAGTGCCTGACCTAAAGACATTTGCACCAAATTTGACTGTTTTATTTTTTGCCATCTTCTTTTATGAAGGTCAGTTAAAAGATGTTGGGTTATTTGGGATTTTTTCTCAGATGAAATCTACAAAAGAAAACCATATATTGTTAACTTTATCCGCGCCACAAAATATGATTTTTACTGTAGATAAATAAGGTTTAGGTTTTTACCCTTAATATAAATTCAGCAAACAATGCCCCATAAACTATAGCCATTTAAATAGCTTGTTTAATCGAATTCGCAAAATAAATATCAAATAAAATTTTAAAATTATCATTATCAACTTACTATTTTAGCACATGCTTTGCAAAACACTTTTTCTTCGTTCAAAACTAATTCTGGAACGGTTTTGATCCAAGAGGCCACCAAATAGTTTTTCACTTTAGGCATTTTTAAGAATCACTCGATAATACAACCAGCACGTCACTTTGTTGTATGTTTCTGAATAATTACAATTTTTGAATGGGAAATATTTCTTCAAGCTTGAATAACAGGCTTGAGGTGCCGGCATACCATATTAGGATGAATCGTAAATCATAGTCTTAGAATAAATAGAACTATAATACGCATTGCCTGGAACCCAGAAGCGGTCCTAAAGAAAGAAAAAATTTACCCGATATTCAATTTTGATTGTAGGTTTTTCCCTAGGTCTGCGACGATTCTTGTGATATCAACAATAATTTCGCTAAAAATTGTTAAAAATATGCCAAAATATGTCAAACGGTCGAAAATATGTTCAAACCATCCAAATATGCTAAAAAAACGAAAATATTCTAAATATGTAAAATTAAATTAGTGTCAAACGCCTTTAGTTATCATAATTCGTCCACATCCTGAAGCGTTTGATTGTATCTTTGATGGTTATCGATATGCAAAAAACGTATAATCCGGTCTTTAGTGATAAGATCATGTGCTGCCGTTTGCCAGCCATATTAGTGTAGGAAACAGAGGTTGAACCTTGCAAAATGGACACAAGTCCGGTTTTATTTTTTTTTCTGGTAGATCAAGGGGTGCTTATTGTAAGACTAACTTTTTCTGAAAAAATTTCGCCCCGGAACCCCCCTTTTCACCCCTTTAAAGGGGGTAATTTGTGGTTTTTGCGGAACGTAGCCATTCCTGTACCTTTTACAAAAATTTTTTTTATAGAAATATGAAGATGACTATATTCTCTATGATTTATTACCCGACAGCATATGTCTATCATCCACCGTTTAGCGGGGGTGGCGCCCCAAAGTTGACAAGTTTTTAAAAAAGATGTTTTTAAAAAAAATATATTTTTCCCTAACTTTAACGGAAATTAAGAAAAAGTCCTGCGACAATTTTTCACAAATAAGTGACTAATTTTTTGGTATAGGTCTCACTCAAGGGTAATTGCCCTATTTTCAATTACAGGGTGTCACATTTTAGAAAACCCCTTTTTATACCATCTGAACCGTTTATGCTAGAGTAAAAAGACTTTCAGAGATTACCCACGTACTGGTGCTATTTACAAATTTGTATAATTTACCCCCATTTTTTCCTCGGAACCACCCAAAAAAAAAAGAATAATTAATAAATAAAGTGATTTTCTTGAAATCCTTCACACACAATGCCCTTTATTAATATGCTTCATATATCATTTTGTGCACGTTATTATTACCCATGCATGGACACCAAAATCGATTTTCTAGTGCAACCCCTGTAGCAAAAAAAAAATAAATAAAATGGGGGTTGAATTTTTTTTGTGGTTTTTGCTTTTTGATCCATATGGGCATATGCTTCATCAATTCTGCTTTTCAAAAATATATATGGTTATTGCAAGATTCCTGCGGAAACCACCCCTATCCTTGAAAATATACTGCAGAAACTACCCCTATCCCTTGGCGAGCATGTTTTTACGATTTTCTCATTACCTATGCATTATTTTTAAATAAAACTTATACAAGGTTAAATACCACTATTAACTCTAAAAATTAGGCCCTATTCATTTTTTTCGTATAAGCAACCGTTACGGCACAGTGGCGCCGTAAACTTCGTGATATGCTTTGGCGGCCTCCAGTTTTTGTTTTTTATTTCGTCACTTGTTTGTTTTATTGATAAAGTACTTATGTAAAATAAAACAACACAGTGTAAGCTACAAATTATGACCTATACACATTTTACATTCTTTGCCCCCCAAAGCCACAGTGGTGGCCCAAAATCAATTTTTGCATATTTTCGCCACCTACACGCATTTTATTTCGTTAATGCTACCTTAATAGCACAATATTCACCCTTAAGTGGTCGCTAAGCAGTGGTGGATCCAGAGAGGGGTGATGGGGGCGATCACCCCCCTCTCACACCCAAAGTGATATTATATTTAAAGATTATAAAAATATTCATTTATTTTTATAGAAATTTAGCCAATTGGCACCCCCCTTAACGATGCTGGATCCGCCACTGTCGCTAAAATAATAATATAAGTATTTCTATAAAAATAAATGAATATTTTTATAATCTTTAAATATAATATCACTTTTGGTTTGAGGGGGGTGATCGCCCCCATCACCCCTCCCTGGATACGCCACTGCTTAGCGACCACTTAAGGGTAAATATTGTGCTATTAAGGTAGTATTAATGAAATAAGATGCGTGTAGGTGGCGAAAATATGCAAAAATTGATTTTGGGCCACCACTGTGGCTTTGGGGGGCCAAGAATGTAAAATGTGTATAGGTCATAATTTGTAGCTTACAATGTGTTGTTTTATTTTACATAAGTACTTTATCAATAAAACAAACAAGTAACGAAATAAAAAACAAAAACTGGAGCCCTCCAAAGCATATCACGAAGTTTACGGCGCCACTGTGCCGTAACGGTTGCTTATACGAAAAAAATGAATAGGGCCTAATTTTTAGAGTTAATAGTGGTCTTTAACCTTGTATAAGTTTTGTTTAAAAAGAATGCATAAGTAATGAGGAAATCGTAAAAACATGCTCGCCAAGGGATAGGGGTAGTTTCTGCAGTATATTTTCAAGGATAGGGGTGATTTCCGCAGGAATGTTGCAATAACCATATATATTTTTAAAAAGCACTATTGATGAAGCATATGCCCGTATGGATCAAAAAGCAAAAAACAAAAAAAAAGTTTCAACCCCCATTTTATTTATTTATTTTTTGCTACAGGGGTTGCACTAGGAAATCGCTTTTGGTGTCCATGCATGGGTAATAATAACGTGCACAAAATGATATACGAAGCATATTAATAAAGGGCATTGTGTGTGAAGGATTTCAAGAAAATCACTTTATTTATTAATTCTTCTTTTTTTTTTGGGGTGGTTCCGAGGAAAAAATGGGGGTAAATTATACAAATTTGTAAATAGCACCAGTACGTGGGTAATCGCTGAAAGTCTTTTTACTCTAGCATAAACGGTTCAGATGGTATAAAAAGGAGTTTTTTAAAATGTAACACCCTGTAATTAAAAATAGGCTAATTAACCTTAAGTGAAACCTATACCAAAAAATCAGTCACTTATTTGTTAATACTTGTCGCAAGATTTCTTCCTAATTTCCGTTACAGTTAGGGAAAAATATATATTTTTTAAAAACATATTTTTTAAAAACTTGTCAAATTTGGGGCACCACCCCCGCTAAACGGTGGATGATAGGCATATGCTGTCGGGAAATAAATCATAGAAAATATAGTCCTCTTCATATTTCTATAAAAAATTTTTTTTGTAAAAGGTACAGGAATGGCTACGTTCCGCAAAAACCACAAATTACCCCCTTTAAAGGGGTGAAAAGGGGGGTTCCGGTGCGAAATTTTTTCAGAAAAAGTTAGTCTTATAATAAGCACCCCTTGATATGCCAGAAAAAAAATAAAACCGGACTTGTGTCCATTTTGCAAGGTTCAACCTCTGTTTCCTACACTATATTGCATATGATAGAATCGTGCTAATACACGATAATGCACGTCTTCATGTCGCAAGGATAGTGAGTACTTACCTTGATGAGATCCAATTTAAAAATTCTATGGATACCATAAAGCCCTTATCAGATTTAAGTCCGAGCTAGTATTTATATGACACTACAGGGTTTTTCATTGGGAAACGGAAATAATTAATGGTGAATAGAGGTCACCAAAGCGGTTCTAGGTCTACTAAATTTTTTGCCCTACCGACTTTTATAACCGAGTTACAGGGTGTTTTATAGATTTTGCTCATTTCTTTCCTAAGCCATGACTTTAGAACCACCCTGTATATTTCTTTAATATTTGGTACACATATTTCTCATTCAAAACCCAAACGACCGACCTACTAATCACAAGAAAAATCCAGGTCCGTATTAACAAAAAATTATAAAATAATTGTGACCTTAAAACAACACCCTGTATATTGAAATTTTGAAAATGTTTGCATATTTGAAAAGAGCACAAAAAAATAAGTCTAATAGTTCGCTTCGATTTTTCGGCCAGACAATTTTTTGACTTTAATTTTGAAATTATATTGAATTTTTCTAAAGACTCCACATTAAAAAGCAGGTATTATTAACTTTTAATTATAAATTATTAAATTTATTGAATAAATACTCATTTTAAAATGAATCAATATTTATTTAACACATTGGAAAGACCCAATTATTACTCACAAGAAAAATCCAGGTCCGGATTAACAAAAAAACATAAAGTAATTGTGACCTTGAAACAACACTCTGTATATTGACATTTTCAAAAATTGTTTACACATTTGAAAAGACCACAAAAATCTGAGTTTATAGGTTCACTTTGATTTTTTGTGCAAAAATTTATTAACTTTAATTTTGAAATTAAATATATTCAAATTTTTAAGAACCCTGAAATTAATAAGCAGGTTTTTAAAGCACTTTTATTAATAAATCATTCAAGTTAATGAATAAATACTAATTTTAAAAATAATCAGTCATTATTTACAGCATTAGAAGGACTTACTTACTAATCACAAGAAAAATCCAGGTCCGTATTAACAACAAAATACAAAGTAATTCTGACCTTGACAAAACACCCTGTATATTGAAATTTTTAAAATACGTTTGCACACCTGAAGAGAGCACGAAAAACTAAGTTTAATATCCCGCTTTAATTTTTTGTGCAGACAATTTAATGACATTACTTTTGAAATTATATCGAAATTTTTTTATGAGTTCCCAGAGTTTTTAAAAATTTTGACATAATATCAAAATTAAATTCATTAAATTGTCTGAAGCTAACGATTAAACTTAGTTTTTGTGCTCTTTTCATACCTATGTGCAAACGAGTTTTGAAGATTTCAATATACAGGGTGTTGTTTCAAGGTTACAATTACTTTATATTCTTTTGTTAATCCGGACCTGGATTTTTATTGTGATTTGTAAGTGGGTCATTCGAATGTCGTCAATAAGTATTGATTATTTTTAAAATAAGTATTTATTTAATAACTTTAATAATTTATTGTTAAAAGTGCTTTAAAAATCTGCTTTTTAATTTTAGTGCTCTTAAAAGTATCAATATATTTAATTTCAAAATTAAAGTCATTCAATTTCCTTCACGAAAAATTAAAGCAAACCGATAAACTCAGATTTTTGTGGTATTTTTAAATGTGCAAACAAATTTTGAAAATTTCAATATACAGGGTGTTGTTTCAAGATCACAATTACTTTATTTTTTTTTGTTAATCCGGACCTGGATTTTTCTTGTGATTAATAATTGGGTCGTTCCAATGCGGTAAATAAGTATTGATTAATTTTAAAATAAGTATTTATTCAATAGCTTTAATAATTTACAATTAAAAGTTAATAATATCTTCTTTTTAATGTCAGAGTTCTTAAAAAATTCAATATAATTTTAAAATCAAAGTCATAAAATTGTCTGGCCGAAAAATTGAAGCGAACGAGCAGACTTAGTTTTGTGTGCTCTTTTCATATATACAAACAGATTTTTAGAATTTTAATATACAGGGTGTTGTTTTAAGGTCAAAATTACTTTATAATTTTTTGTTAATCCGGACCTGGATTTTTCTTGTGATTAGTATGTCGGTCGTTTGGGTTTTGGATGAGACACATGTGTAGCAAATATCAAAAAAATATACAGGGTGGTTCTAAAGTTATGGCTTAGGAAAGAAATTGGCAAAATCGATAAAACACCCTGTAACTCGGTTATAAAAGTCGGTAGGGCAAAAAATGCAGTATACCCAGAACCACCTCGGTCACCTCTATTCACAATTAGAGTATTTCCGTTTCCCAATGAAACACCCTGTATAAAACATAGCATTTGGAAAATAAATCCTATCCCTATATCATTGGGGGTAAAGGATTTTTCCGTGGGGTTAAAGTATTGTCCTTGAGTATATAATATTGTGTCACACATGTTTAGAGTTAAATCCGGTATTAATTATTATTTTGCTTAATGCATTAAATCCAACTAAACTATTAGAAACATTCAACAGTTCAAGGATCTTTAAGGTAACAGCCTACGCAAGCAATACACCAAATTATATTGTATAGGTTAAGTTTTAGTGTTACGTGAGTTGAAATAAAAGCTTTGTATTATGAGTTCGCAGACTGTTATTAAATGTAACCCAAGTATAAATGGCAGTTACAGTGACACAAAGCGTTTTTATTGCCTATTTTATTTTAAATGTCCTCATTTACCCCTGTTCACTTTTATCTGATTAGCCTTAACTTTCTTATGTATATAAAAGTCTGTTTACATAATTTTTACATAATATCTGTTAACTTGGGCATACATACAAACTGGAACTGCCAACTGAAGCTGATAAAAAATAAATGAGAGCTATTAAAAAAGAGACTACATCTGTACTTTGTACGCACGAAAGAAGTTATACTTCTATTATATGATTTCAACGAAACAAATATACTTTAAACAGTTAATTTGTATTTTATTTACATATTAAATTAATTTTAATACTTACTACTCTCCAAAAATACAAGTAGACAAGGCGAAAACGGCGGGTTCGCTGGAAAAAATATTCCCATGAGATTTTTTTCCATCATCACATTCGTGAGACATTCCAGAATAATGTTCAAGAAGTCGCCCAAGTGAAAAGTGGTCCAAATTTTATTTAACAATTTTTTTAATCAAATTGTAAAAATCAATATTTTTGGCCCGGACAAATTTTTTTTAGATTTTTTTGACAATTCTTGATAAAAAAAGTCTCTTATAATTTTTCTCTAAAATTGATCGTTTTAGAGTTATAAGCAATTTAAAATTGAAAAAAAAAATGGCGATTTTTAAGCTTAACAACTAGGTTAAAATTTATTATCCTGAAAGTCAAAAAGTGACTACATCAAAGTTTAAAGCCCTCCCTACAGGATCCTGAAGAAATTTTTGTCATTATTTTATTATTGGGCTGTCATTTTTAAGTAATAATAATGAGCGCCATGCACGTGTTAGGCGGCCGTAAATGCTGAGTGCGGGAGAGATGCCATTTCGGCAGTCCAATTGTGCATCTTACTCGCACTTACATTTACAGCCGCGTCAATACGACCTAACCGCTCATTGTCATTAATTAAAAATAACAGCTTAGTAATAAATTAATGACACAGAGATTTCTTCAGGATCATGTAGTGGGGGCTTTAAACTTTGTTTTAGTCACTTTCTGACTTTCATAATAATAATGTTTAACCGAGTTATTAAGTCTTAAAAACGGCAATTTTCGCGTTTTTCAAATTTTAAATTGTTTATAACTCGAAAAAGATCAACTTTAGAGAAAAATTATAAAAAACTTTTTTGCCAGAATGGTCCAAAAAACCTGAAAAAATTTAAAAAAATTTTATCTGCAGTCAAATGCTCTAACATTGAGCTATAATCGCCATGTACATAATGGATTATAAGATTTCTCGGACGTAGTGACAAAGACTAAGTGAAGTACCTATATATAAACATTTTAATAATACTTATTATCTTATTCCCGTGGAATAAAAATCCAAAGGCACAAAAATCATAATAAATATATTTACTAAAAATACTAACATATTTTTTCACGTTTTATTTGCACTGATACATACATAATTTGAAAGATTTAGAAATTCCAAATTAACAGTAACCAACATCAATTTTTTACCAATCAAATACAACACCCTGTATTATGCAATTTTTGGATTCGCTTCAATTTTTTTAGATCACAACAGAAGACACAACCTTAACAAAAAAAAAATAGAAAAAAGTTTTATTAATTATTGTTTAACTTTTGGTGTCCTTTTACATTCAATGCTGCTTTAATGACTGTAAAGTGCATAGTGCCCAAACTGGAAGAAAATATGTCTGTACTGTCGTAAAGTAAACATAATAAACATAAAATATTGCAGTATTTGAAATTCACATACTGTAATGTAGGTCAAAATGACATCAAACAGACACATCGCATTATATGTATTATCAAACTAAAACTTTATGTGAATACATACAGAAAATTATGTATATGAGTAAATATTAACAACAATCAGACGATTCAAATGTTATTTGGGCAAATAAGACAGTATCCTTCTCAGTGGATTCGAATGATAATAACATGGTGTTTTTGAACTAAGTTTTCCTGTTTCCAATTTAAAAGCACATATTTATTTAGATTAACTTGAATTCGGCAAGATTTAGCAAGTGAGAAAATTTGTATGCAGGGTGTTTCGTAAAGAATGAGCCATAGCTTAACCTTAGATTTCTGAGCTTAAAATAGGTCGACTAAAGCTAACTTACCTTAGCACGAAAGTTGATAATAACCGGAATACAGGGTGTCAAAGTTAAACTTTTATTTTATTTATTTTTGGATATTTCCTGAAAGGAATGGAATAACAACACGAAATTAGGTAAGCGGGGTTTTTTGCGATGTCAAATCTAAATTCGCCACCAAAAATGGTGTATTACCCAGAGGGCGCCACATACGTCTTTCAGCGCTCATTTAGTACGTTCAATTTTTGTTATCCCCCACTCTACATACTTTTTGAATCAAACTTTTTTTATTCTCCTAATATTTTTAGTTAAAAAAGGTATACTACATTCATCTCACTAAACTCAACTGTTTTTGAGATAAACGCATTTTAAATCTGCGATACAATACAATTTTTGGCATAATATCATTTTAATTACATTTTAATTAGACCAGAAAAAGTAAACTTGAAACCATAATATTTGTGCCAATTCTCATATTTATGTCACTGAAAATTTCATTTGAAGAAACTTCCGATACACGTTTGTAAATTTTTATGGTTTTAAGTTGTTTTTCGGGCGTAACTACAATGATATTATGCAAAAAATTATGTTGCCTCGCAGATTTAAAATGCGATTATCTCGAAAACGGTTGAGTTTAGCGAGATAAATGTAGTATACCTTTTTTAAGTACAAATATTAAGATAATAAAAGTTTTGATTCAAAAACTATGTAGAGTGGGCAATAAAAATAATTGAACCTCTTAACTTAGCGCTGAAAGGCGTATTTGGCGCCCTCTGAGTCACACATCATTTACCCGTGTTGAGCTGGCCCCCCCCACTTGCAAAAATTAAAAAACAAATAGCCCTGATTTATGAGCTATTTATGAGCTCTCATATTCCGCAAACTAAAAATTTTGAGCTCGTTCCACTGAGCAGGAATTTAATACCCTAGTGGGGGGGGGGGGCTGAGTCAGCCCCCCCCACTACTTAAAAATAGGAATATTGAATCGGTTTTTGCGGCAGAATTACGAGCTATTTATGAGCTCTTGAAATTATATAGTTTCGATTTTTGAGCTCATCCCCTTCACCCCCAAACAACCCTTTAATTGATTTAACTTAAGAGAAAGATGCTGAGAAAACTTAAAATATATCGTATTGCGAATATAATTCCTATAGCTTATATACTCTAAGAATAAACTATTAAATCAAGAGCATTTCGATTATTGAGCTACAACCCCTTCGCCAGAAAACCACCCTATCTTCCCGGCTTAAGAGAAAGTTGTATTAAAAATGCGTTAAACTAATTATTTGGTGACTACATATCATTTAATAATTTATAAGCTTCCAAATTACGCGCATTTAGATCAGTAAATTGCAATTTATTTTGTATAGTGCAGTCACTGAAGGTAAAAATCAACGATTACCTTCAATCTCGGTGAACCTTCATCGATTTTCACGAAAATTGGTCAGTAGTTAGAGGATACGTCAAGAAACAAAGGTGACATGGTACCACCTTGCGCCTTTACCCTGAGGGTGGATACCGTCCCTTCTCGGGGGTGAAAATTATGTTGTAAAAAATAAATGCACAAATCAATAAAAGGACAAATTAAAAGCAAAATTTATTATATAAAGTTAATAAAATAAGTCAATAGTTTTTAAGTTATTAAAGATCAAAGATTTTAATTATTTGTGAAAAAATGCATGTTTTGAAAAGGTTTTTTGTAAATCACTGAAAAACTTTAAATTTTTACAAAAAAGTTAATAGTAGTTTAATTCGTATAGCTTATATTCTAAGAATAAACTCTTAAATCACGCGTCTTTTGATTATAGAGCTACAACCCCTTCGCAAGAAAACGACCCCATATTCCCGGCTTAAGAGAGAGTTGTTCTTAAAATAATTTAAATTAATTATTTGGCGACTACATATCGTTTAATAATTTATGAGCTTGCAAAATATACGCATCTCAATTATTGAATTGCCATTTTCTTTCTATAGTGCAGTCACTGAAGGTAAAAATCAACTAGTACCTTCGATTTCGGTAAATCTCCATTCATTTTCACGAAAATTGGTGAGCGGATTTTGATACTATCAACTTTTTCTGCATCTTATTTTTCATAGTTATTTCTAAGTACTTTGACAAGTATTTAGTACCTAAGTGTTATAAAATGCATCTCTTTCCCGTTATTTAAGCTTGAACCCTTAGATTTTAACAGTCGCGGAAAAAATATATATTTAATTACCAATAACTTACTGTAAATTAACATTAAAGGGTTTTTCAAGTAAGCAATTTATTATATTTTTTATTAGCTTCAATTTTAGTGATGAAAACTTTTTTGTAAAAACTTACAGTTTTTGAGTCATTTATGAAAAATCGCTCTAAAGCATGCATTTTCTTTCCAAAAATTAAAATATTTGATCTTTAATAACTCAAAAAGTATTGATTTATTTTAATCACATTATATAACAAATTTTGCTTATAATTTGTCCCTCTCTCGATTTGTGGGGTTATTTTTAATAAAGTAATTTTCACTCCCGAGAAGGGGTGACATATACCCCAGGCTAAAACCCCAAGTTGTTATTGTCAATTCGTAAAAATAAATGGAGATTTACCGAAATCGAAGGTACTAGTTGATTTTTACCTTCAGTGACTGCACTATAGAAAGAAAATGGCAATTCAATAATTGAGATGCGTATATTTTGCAAGCTCATAAATTATTAAACGATATGTAGTCGCCAAATAATTAATTTAAATTATTTTAAGAACAACTCTCTCTTAAGCCGGGAATATGGGGTCGTTTTCTTGCGAAGGGGTTGTAGCTCTATAATCGAAAGACGCGTGATTTAAGAGTTTATTCTTAGAATATAAGCTATACGAATTAAACTACTATTAACTTTTTTGTAAAAACTTAAAGTTTTTCAGTGATTTACAAAAAACCTTTTCAAAACATGCATTTTTTTCACAAATAATTAAAACCTTTGATCTTTAATAACTTAAAAAGTATTGACTTATTTTATTAACTTTATATAATAAATTTTGCTTTTAATTTGTTCTTTTATTGATTTGTGCATTTATTTTTTATAAAATAATTTTCACCCCCGAGAAGAGGCGGTATCCACCCTCAGGGTAAAGGCGCAAGGTGGTACCATGTCACCTTTGTTTCTTGACGTATCCTCTAACTACTGACCAATTTTCGTGAAAATCGATGAAGGTTCACCGAAATTGAAGGTAATCGTTGATTTTTACCTTCAGTGACTGCACTATACAAAATAAATTGCAATTTACTGATCTAAATGCGCGTAATTTGGAACCTTATAAATTATTAAATGATATGTAGTCGCCAAATAATTAGTTTAATGCATTTTAAGTACAACTTTCTCTTAAGCCGGGAAGATAGGGTGGTTTTCTTGCGAAGGGGTTGTAGCTCAATAATCGAAATGCTCTTGATTTAATAGTTTATTCTTAGAGTATATAAGCTATATGAATTATATCCGCAATACGATATATTTTAAGTTTTCCCAGCATCTTTCTCTTAAGTTAAATCAAATAAAGGGTTGTTTGGGGGTGAAGGGGATGAGCTCAAAAATCGAAACTATATAATTTCAAGAGCTCATAAATAGCTCGTAATTCTGCCGCAAAAACCGATTCAATATTCCTATTTTTAAGTAGTGGGGGGCACTAGGGTATTAAATTCCTGCTCAGTGGAACGAGCTCAAAATTTTTAGTTTGCGGAATATGAGAGCTCATAAATAGCTCATAAATCAGGGCTATTTGTTTTTTAATTTTTGCAAGTGGGGGGGGGCCAGCTCAACACGGGTATATCATTTTTGGTGACGAATTTAGGTTTCTCGTCCCAAAAAACCCCCGTTTACCAAATTTCGTGTTATTATCTCGTGCCTGTTAGGAAATATTCAAGAATAAATAAAATAAAATTTTAACTTTGACACCCTGTATTTAGATTATTTATTATCAACTTTCGTTATAAGGTAAGTTATCTTAAATCAACCTATTTTAACTTCAGGGTTTTAAGGTTAAGCTATGGCCCATTCTTTACCAAACAACCAGTATAAGATGTATGTAATTTAAATAGCAAATTTAAGGAGTAACATTTCCTGGTGCTTTATGTATGCTGAAATGAGGGAACTAGGATATCTCTTGACGGAAGGATGGTTAACTAGATTGATCACGTATTTGTGAATGAAACTACATGAAATTTATAAAAAATATAAGAAGTATGAGAGGGGCAGAAGTTGATTCTGACCATTTTCTGGTTAGAGTTATATGTAGAATGGTGCAAAAAGATAAAGAAATGAGAAAAACAAGTTCAAAGAGTAGAAATCGATATGATATAAAAAATAACCTAAGTGGAAATAAAATGAAAGTATATTAATGAAATAAATAAACTATTCTAAACGTCTCTTCTTCTTCTTCTTCTTCTTCTTCTCCTTCTTCTTCGTCTTCTTCGTCTTCTTCTTCTTCTTCTTCTTCTTCTTCTTCTTCTTTCTCTTTATAAGCAATTGTGCTTGTTCATCAACGGATTGAGACTTCTATGGAAGGTTGTCACTATATCTTTTGCGCGGTCGGCCGATACTTCTTCTACCTTTTGGTGATTTATCTCTTGCTATTTTGACCACACGTGTCTCCCCCATTCTGGTTATGTGCTTATTCCATTATTTTTTTCTATTTAGTGTCCATTCGTTTATACACTGTACGTTACATTGTCTTCTGATATATTTGCTCCTCTTTCGATTTCGCTGTGTAATTCCCGTAATTCTTCTCAGTACTCCCATCTCTGCCGTTTCCAGTAGTCTTTGTGTTGTGGCTGTATCGGCTGTATTCTAAAAGTTTCGACGTCCAAATCGGATGTCGTTGTCAAAATACAAAATAATATTGATAAATTAAACAAAAATGTTGTTGCTTAGTAAAAAAATCTTCTAATAAATTAAAAATCCACAAGGAAAATTTTCCTTTAGTTGGCTGTATACCATGTAATACAAAAACAGGAAAAACCTTTATAAAATTTATAAAAGGTATATATTTAAAATCCCTAAAAAGGGCTACATCACAATCACATAACTAGTTTTCGACTAGTTTCGAGTTTTATAAAGGATTTTACTGTTTTTTTTTTCTAATAATTTATTTAGTCTGATTCATTTATATCGACAATTCATACATATAATATACATTTTAAAGTAGAGCAACAACATTTTTGTTTAATTTATCAATATTTTGTATTTTGACAACGACATCCGATTTGGACGTCGAAACGTTAATAAAATTTTTTTTTAGTTAAATTGTGGCTTATTTCCCCTTTAGAATAGTTGATTACAAAAAATGCCACAAGGAAAGAGCTTCAGAACAACATTAAGAAATAAATAAAGGGCTACTAACCCAGGAAGACGAAGAGAGACTAGGAATAGGGCAAATGTGGGAAACTACAAGAGAGGCGATAACTCGAGCAACTGATAAAATTATTCCACAAAAGGGAAGAATTGATTTGAGAAGAATGCCTTAAAATAGCACAGGAAAAGAAAAGAATAAGACAATTACCATTAACAAATAATAATTATGGTATGAACCAGAGTGAAAAAGAATCAATGATGGGTATTTAGGAGACACATTTTAGTGAACTACTGAATGGGCAAAATACAGATGAGAATAAATTTCCTTATAGAAGATGATGGCATAATAATAGAAGTGCCTAGGAAGGGGATATTAAAAGTATAATCAATGGACTAAAAAATAACAAATGATCAGGAGAAAACGAAATAGTTGCGAAAATGATAAAAAATGGAGGAGAAGAAATACAAAAAAGGATGTATAGCCTTATCAAGAGGATATGGAGAGAGAAAATTTGCCCAAAGATTGGACCAAAACTCTAGTATGCCCCCAAATACAAAAAGGGGGATAGATTGGCTTGTGAAAATTACAGAGGTGTTGCTCTGTTTAATACTACTTGTTACAAGATATTAGCCAGAAAATGAAGAGAGATTCAACAGAACCATTAGGCCGGTTTTGAAAGTGCTTTTTTGAAAGGCGGTAGACATTGTAACTCAAAAACTACTTGACCTATCCACCCGGAATTTTGTATATATTTTCTTAAGACATTTGGTGAGGTACGCTGTCGAGTTATTTTTTGTTTTATGCTTATTTTTTGTTTAACAATAATTTTTGTTAGTTTTCAAACATTTTTTACAAAAAAAATTCGTTGTTTTGACTTGTGAGTGATAACATAGAGTCAAACATCGTTAAAAGTAAAAATACTCGACAGCATTACATCAAGGAACTCATAATAGACCAGGGCGGATCTGTTTTGAGGTGGATGTGAGAGGTGGCATTAGGATTTTTGCACATAAAGTTAGGTGACAACTTCAATAATTATAATTGATTTATGCACCTTCGATTGCTATATCAATTTTTTCTACTTTAATTGCTTATAACTTTAAAACGGTTCATTTTGGACCAAAGTCGTAGGGAAAGAAAATAAAAATAATTGAATTTTATATAATATACGACTAGCTTAAAGTTTCTTTAATTATTACCCTTTCTGCGAAATAGCAATAAATGGAAAATAAGGGGGCAAAAAAGACTGTTTTTATTCAAAGTTTTTCAACCACTTTGGTTGCACGTAGAACCTTCATAATTCGCTCAGAAAATTCTTACAACATACTTAAACCGTCCACAAAATTTCATTAATATCGACCTAATAGATTTTGCACAATAATTTTGCAATCTAAATTTGTTTTAAAAAGTTCAAATTTTTTAAAAACTTTCTGAACACAAAGTAGACCATTTAGAAGTTTGCTAATTTTTTTACTTATAAAGAGGTTCCTCACCTATCTCATACACTTTACAGAATTAAAATCGGATTATTTAAGCGGCCTCAGCACTGTTTTAAAATTATAAACAATATTTTGGCTTATAAACAAACACAGTGAGGACGTTTGAGTTGGAATAAATTCATTTTCTTGAGAATGGGCGACTCTGGTAATAAATCCCGAAACAGATCGATTTTTATTTTTAAATTATAATTTTTTGGCATAAATATCATACTAGTGATGTCATCCATCTGGGTGTGATGACGTAATCTAAATATTTTAGGCGAAGTAGTTTTCAATCCTAATAGTAAATTATTAATATTAAAAATATTAAAAATATTAAAAATATTACTAAAAGATTTTTAGATTGAAAACTTATTGGTACACTTTCCTGGTGACACCTCCAAGACTTCTACAATTTGCAAGTCAAATGGATGCTGCAGTGAAGGCGAGAGGGAAGGAATTCTACACTATGCAATTCACATCCCCCGTCTGCAGCTGGCAAAGTTCCAACGGAAAAATGCACCTAGTTACTCTACGGAGTAATACGACTATAAAATAAAAATGTATACCATTTTTATTCAGTTGCAATGCGAAGGCAAAACAATCTTACTATTCAATTAGAATACGGAGTGCAGTCCAGTCCCTTGAATCGCGATTTTCGGCTTTTATTGGAGCCTTCATGGGAAGGAACGTAGTCACTGTTCTCCATATTTTAACTGATTCGTATGGAGAGGTTTTCCCACCCATTGCAACTGAAGTGATGATAGTAGGTGGCTAGCGCCATCTGGCATTGAAAGACGAAGTAGTTTTCAATCCTAATAGTAAATTATTAATATTGAAATTATTAAAAATATTACTAAAAGATTTTTAAATTGAAAACTTATTGGTACACTTTCCTGGTGACACCTCCAAGACTTCTAAAATTTGCAAGTCAAATGGACGTCCATTTCTTCATGAATGTCGATTTCTTCAGAATAGAAAGATTAGCATCAGAGAATGCGAAAAAATGTTTAAATATGAAATTGTATGTTATTTAATTCCCAAGAACTTTGTCTGAATAAATTTTTTCTATGGCAAAATTCAGTAAATCGTAAATTAGTATATTATTGAAAAACACTTATTTTCACTTTCGATAGCGAATAAATCGAAAACTATTCATTTTATCAAAAAAATGTATAGAACATTTTTTGCTTAGAATGAATGTTTTTATCAACTTTTGCGGTCAAAATATAATAAAAAAATTCCACCCACGGGATGGGATGGCAACCACCCCTATAGTAAAAGCTCCTTTCGGCATTATATAGATTTTATTCTTTGGACGGTCCACTACTTATTCTCAAATTTTCAAGCAAATCGATAAATTCTGTAAAAATTGCGAGATGAAAAGCTTCGGTTCCTGGACTAACCTCAAACGTCCTCACTGTATTTGTTTATAAGCCAAAAAATTGTTTATATGCTTTTTGTTATGAGGATTTTTCAGTGGGTCACAGTTTTTCGATTTCTTTCTAACGCATTAAATTGTATGTGACAGAAAAAAACGCACGTCGGTGATTACATTTCGTCGGTGACATTTATAACACTTATTCTAGTTGTCAATAGATGGCGCTATAATCGAACATAAAATAATTTGCCAATTATATAATATATCTACGAATATAATCTGAACAATCTAAAAGACTATACAAATCAAAGAAAATGCCATTTTATAAATGCAATAAACACAGTTGATTTGTTTTTATGTCAAATTTAACTGTCAGATTTAACTAAAATGTCATGTCACTAAAATGTATATTATCACGGACTTACCTTTTTTTTATCATTTGTGACGCACTGAAAAAAATGCTCATGAAAAGAAGCATAACTTTAAAACAGTGCCGAGGCCGCTTAAATAATCTGATTTTAATTCTGTAAAGTGTATTAGTAAAGGTAGGGTAGGGTAGGTAAAGGTAGGGTATTCTTTATATGTAAAAAAATTAGCAAACTTCCAAATGGTCTACTTTTTCTTCAGAAAGTTTTAAAAATTTAGAACTTAAAAAAAAAAGAGATTGCAAAATTATTCTGCAAAATCTATCAGGTCGATTTAAATGAAATTTGGCGAAAGATTTAAGTATGTTATAAGAATTTTCTAAGCGAATTACGAAAGTTCTAAGTGCAACCAAAGTGGTTGAAAAACTTTGAATAAAAACACGCTTATTTTGCCCCCTTATTTTGTATTTATTGTTTTTTTGCAGAGAGGGTAATAATTTAAGACAGTTTTAACCAGTCGTTTATCATACAAAAAATTCAATTATCGTTATTTTATTTCCCTACGACTTTGTTCCAAAATGAATCGTTTTAAAGTTCTGAGCAAAGAAAGTAGAAAAAAAATCGATGTTTTTCGAAATTTTTAAATATTTTAATTTTTTTATTAATGTTCCGGGCATATTTGAGAAGGAACATAAGTGAATTATTATTGTTGAAGTTGTCACCTAACTTTATTTGCAAAAATCCGAATGCCACCTCGCACATCCAAAAATAGACGTTTTTTCACAGATCAGCCCTGGTCTATAAGAGCCGTTTTACATGACCCAGATTTACTTCGAAACTGGCGCTGATAACTACCATGAAAAATTATCTAATAAAAATATTAGATGTAAAACACAATATTTACTCTGAAATTTACCATGATATGTTTCAATATAAAAATTTAGAACCTGTTCTATATTCTAGAAAGTTTTCAGAGTAAACTGCGCGAGTTTCTCTGCAGAACGTTAAATAACGAGGTGGTGTTTACGATAACATAACCTTTATAATTACAACACGTGCTGATTTGTTTATTCATTTAAGTACCTTTGCTTTGTTCAAATATATTTTTGGCACAAGAATTTACTTCTCTGTCCAAATATATTACTAAAAAAATAAACAAATGAAAGTTGTAACTTATAACCTTAAAATATCATTTCACATTTCTTCTTTTCTTATGTTCTTCTTCTTCTTCTTCTTCCTTTATTGGGTTATATCCCTCGGGATAATTCGCCCAGCTTACACCAGGGAAATACTCTTGTCTTGCTCTGGGCAGTCGAATATTTCCAAATATATATGTTAAAGCCTCAATTTTTTTAAATATATATTAGCAGGAACATCTTCGTATAGGGCCAGACAGTCCCTACAGGAAAGGCAATATTATACCATAAGGGTTAAGACTTTTATCATTTGGAGGTCCAATATCTTTTTATATCTTTATCTTCTTAATTTTTTTAATTCAAATTTGGAAATTGATTAATTTATAAATTAAGTTTGGCTAAGTTAAGGAATTTAAGGATCAGTTAATCCTACGTGGATTAAGGTTGGACATAAGTAGGCAAATTTCAATGGGAGTAGGGATATTTGTCTTGGCTAATTCTTTATATAGGTCAAAATTGGGTGACATATTTATAGGGCACTCAAAAATCAGATGATTTAAGGACCCAACTCGGCCACAGTCACAATATGGGTCATCTTTTACTCCTATCCTAAATAGGTGAACTGGAGTAGCACAATGACCTGTCCTCATTCTAATAATGGTGGTTATATGTCTTCTGTCTTGGTATGCAAAATTGTGGTACCAGGGGAGTTTATCTATCTGACCTACAATTTTAGAGTAAAATGAATTATTTCGATTTTTCCCCTGCCATTCTTGCTTCCACCGATTCCAGATGGAATGCTTGATGTCTGGTAGAAAGTTGGAATAGTGAAGAGTGATACTAGCAGCTACATTTAAGGTTCTACCTATATTAGCTAGTTTATCAGCCACCATGTTCCCTTTAATATTCGAGTGTCCTGGAATCCATGCCAGACTAATATTAACGTTATTTTCTTTCGCTTCAATGATGCCTCTCTTGGTCATGAACGATGAATGTTCTGTTTCCATAGAATAGGTTGATCTGCCTATTTTCTGTAAGGCACTTTTAGAGTCCGAGCAGATGATTGCTTGTTTAATCCCATTTTTCAAAATAATTTGGAGGGCATGATTAATTGCGACAATCTCAGCCGTACATATTTGGGTATACTTAGGTAGTTTACTGGTATAAGAATAGTTGATCTCTCGGCTAAAGACACCAAAGCCTGCTGATCCTTCATCATCAACCGAGCCGTCCGTGAAGAATTTGGTGTGACTAGGTTTATTTAGAATTATTTTTTGGAGTTGAACTGAGGCAAGTTCATCTGAACGACTAGATTGGATATTTATGATTGGAATTGTTGATAATTGATGGTCTAGTTCAAAGTTATGGCATGGGTATAAGTCACTTAAATATAAGTTGGGATAAGTACTTTTAAATTTGTTTTTTAAAAGCACTAGAAATGGAATACTTCTGTTTTTCCAATGAATTTGGTTCCTTTGAATTGCCAAGTCTAACAGGTCGAGAGCGGAAATAATTGGGTTGCCAATTAACATTAAATTTTTTAATATAAATTTAGAGCTAAGCCATTCCCATCTAGATTTAAGCGAGATCTGACCACTTTCACTTAAGAGAGCATGAATTGGGGTAGATTTCATGCATCCAGTTATAATTCGGATACTTTTGTATTTTAGTTTCTCCAATCTTTTAATTAAGGAAGTTGGACAATCGAAAATTACCTGGCAGCCATAGTCCAAATGGCTCTCAATCAGACCATTGTGTACAATTTGTAAGGTTTTTGGATCACTTCCCCAATAAGTCCCACAAAGAGCTCTCATCACATTCAGGCCACGATTTACTTTTAGTTCTATTGAGTTTACATATGAATTCCACTTTAAGTTTTTTTGAATATTTACCCCCAGGTATTTGACTGAATCCACCCAACCAATATTCTGGTTACAAAATATTACGTTAGGGGGAGATATTTTCGTGTTTCCTTTTGTAAATAATATTGCAGAAGATTTGTTCTTAGACAGATTTAAATTGTGGTCTAGCAACCATGATTCCATCTGAATCAATAATTTATTTACATTAATTACCAATTCATTAATATCACTCCCTCTAATCAGAAGAACCAAATCGTCTGCATACTGAATTAGTTTGCATGAAGAGGGGATTAAATTATACAGGGAAAGACAATATAGGTTGAAGAGGATAGGGCTTAATGGGGAACCTTGGGGTAGTCCCAGACTTGATTTTCTTGGGCCATGGGTTTGTCCCAGTTTGTCTTTGACAAATAGCTCTCTATCATTTAGAAGGCAGAAAATCAAATTAGCCAGTTGGGTTGGAATGTTATACTTTAATAATTTGGAATACAAGAGTGATATATTGACATTATCATAAGCAGAAGAGATATCTAGAAATATGCCAACAGTGTATTGATTTTGAGCGAAGCCTATTTGAATTGTTGAGGTGAGGTATGTAAGACATTCCGTACAACCTCTACCCCTTCTAAATCCTAGTTGTAGTGGATTAAAAATCTTATTATGTTCCACAATCCACTCTATTCTATTCTTAATAAGAGTTTCGAGCATTTTGCCTACACATGAAGAAAGAGCTATTGGTCTAAAGTTTAACGGATTATTACAATCTTTATCTTTTTTGATTATAGGTAAAATTACTGATTGTTTCCACTGAACAGGAACTATACCCGTTCTAAGACTTTCATTGAAAAGTTGAATTAATAGCAAAGATCCAACAACGGGAAGATTTTTTAACATTGAGTAGGAAATCTGATCCAAACCAGGAGCCGAGTCAGATTTAATTGAGAGGGAGTTCTGATACTCGTCGAGAGCAAATGGCGGTTCTAGGGCTTGAGGAGATCTAACCAATACTTTATTGACAGCGGAAAGGGGGGTTAAGCAACATAGAATTTCGTGGGATATAGGAGTAGAGGGCAATTGTGTATATATTGAAGGTTTCGAAGCCGATACCTTATTAATTTTCTCCCACACAACTTTTAGAGGAGTGTTTCTATTTAATTTACTGCAAAATAGTCTGAAACTATTTTTACGTTTTGATTTTAGGAATTTTCTTGATTTGGCTATATTCTTTTTAGCCTCGATATAGTTTTCCATTGAGGGGATATTTTTAAATTTTTTTAAGGCAGACACTCTCGCAGAGACGACTTCAGCACATGAGTCATCCCACCATGGAATGTGGTATTTGGAATTATTAGGAGGGTGAAGCCAAGGTATTGTTTCATCAGCTACCGATGATATGGAGTTAGTAAAAAATTCGTAATCTTCCCTGGTAGAAGCTAAGAAAATGCTGTTTAAATTGTTATGATAAGTAGACCAATCAGCTTTCTTTAGATTTCTTCTTTTACATGAATGCGGGGGAGATTGAGGACATACACCTATCTGACATATTATGGGGAAGTGGTCACTAGTTCCAGTATCTGAAATAGTGAACAACTTGCCCACACTGGCTGCCACATCGACTGATGCCATTGTTAGATCTACTACCGACTTACTGCCTCCTGGGGCCACCAGTCTAGTTGGGGACCCATCATTGAGAAATACTAGCTCAAGTTCCTCCAAAGAATCAAAAATAATCCTACCATTGTGACTGTCTCTAGAACTACCCCATGCCTTATGATTACAATTTAGATCACCCATGATTAAAAATGGCTTATTAAGTAATTTAACAAGGGAAAACCAATTGGATTTGGAGATAGAGTTGTCTTGTGGACAGTATATATTAAGAATATTCAAATTAAAGTTAGGGAGAAATGTGAGTTGGAATTGGACATCATGATTGAAGCCTGGATTGGCAATTTGAATTTCCCTATAATCAATATTATTTTTGATAAGAGTAATTAATCCGCCATAGCCATCCTCTCGATCTTTTCTGATTATTTGATACCCTCTACATCTTATAACATGTTGGTTTGAGAGCCAAGATTCGCTAATAAGGATTATATCTGGGTTAAGGTTTTTTATAAGGATTTTTAGATTGTCAGAATTAGTGTTATACGAACGTATATTCCACTGAATAATAGTTATCGGAGTGTTAGGATTCATTATAAAGAGTATGTTTGCTAGACCAAGGAGTCAAAAGATCTCGAATCCTCAGGCTCGAGATCCTCTATTCCCCTCCGACCCTGGTTTACATTTGTATTGAAAGGTGATACACTTTTGTTTATGCTAGTCTTTAGATCTGCCATATTGTAAGGAATGGGGTATGATTTTGAGTTTATTAAGTCCCCAATGAAGGTCATGACGAGCTCCCTGTGAGATTGGTTCAGCATAGACATGGCCTGATTGAAATCCAAATGAAGTTGGGATAAAGATTGTGAGTTAGTGATTTGAGAATCAGAGTGAGCAGGATTGAATTTTGAAGTCGAAGGCTCATTTATTCTTCTACCTGATGGATTAATAAGTAGTCTTTGGTGGGAGATTTTATCATAACCTGTATTTTCTTGTATTGAAGGTCTTCTTCTTTTTGGTGGAGATTGAGTGACTTGACTAAAAGGTTTTGAATATTGAGCTGAGGCTGCAGACCTCCTCTCCTGTGGTAAGATGCCATTAGAATTATTCTGATCGCTATGTAAGGGGGGGAAATCGTTTATGTTTAAAGATGAAATATTATGGATCCTAGGAACCTGTTGACTTGCCTCATAGAAAGATAGATTAGAAAAGGACATTAGATCCTTAATATCTTTTTGTCTGACTCTCTCTCTCTACAATTACGACTATTTGATTCATGGTCAGAAGATTTGCAGAAAATGCAATATTTTGTACACGTATTAGATGAAGAATCCTCATGAGAAGTTCCGCATCTAGCACATTTCTTTTTTCCTCTACATTGGTTCGTAGAATGGCCATAAAGTAAGCAATTTCCACATTGAAGAACAGGGCTGATGAATGGTGTGACCCTCATTGGTAGTTGATATATGGAAATTTCTTTAGGAATAGTTTTTCCTGAAAAAGTTATGCTAATAGTTCCCGTGGAGACAAATTCAACCTTTGAATCCACTTGTACTCTCCGGTTCATTCGCTTTACACTTAATATCTTACATAAAGCCAAGTTGGTTTCTGATGCCTCCTTTATTTCTTCCTCTGTGAATCTTTTATTAACTCCCCTTACTATACCCCTACAAGAAATCTGATGAAATGGAATGAACACGTCATACCCTAGGGCTTCCCAATCTTTCCTCACAACGAAATCGTTGGCTGCTTTTCTAGTGGCAAATAATACCCCTATCCTGTTTTTACCTTTTCTACTGATTTTCGTGATGTCTTTAATTTTTAAAACAGAAATAGATTTAGCTATACTTAACACGTGGTAATCTCCAATATTTTTATCCTGACCCTGGACAAATACTTCATAAGGACCTATGTCGGTCTCCGAAAATAGTATTTGTTTTTTTCCTTTAAGACTTTTCTGAATAATTGGAGGTTGAGATTGACATTCATGTTGGTTGATTTTATTAGGAGGGTCAGGTGGTGGAGGAGGATCGGTAGGAACTTCTTCCTCCATCTTATGCGGCAGATTGACGAATTTAAAATCTATGCCAGTCGATGCAAATTAGAAACTAACAGGGAAATATAGATAGTTTTGGCCCTTACCCTTTGGATGAGTCGTCCGTTCACCTCGAACGATAATCACAGATTTGTCTATTTTAAGTTTTCTTCCAAAAAATCAAATGTCAAACACAACAAAATTCACAACAGATATTCACTGCGAAAAGAAGCCGAGGCTGTTCATCCCAGCGGACCTCGACTTCTTATCAACGATAAATAAAAAATTAACAAGAATTAACAACTGTTTTCACACTAAATTAGGTTTGATGAGGTTTTTTTAGCAAAAATTAAAAACTGTCAACCCTTTTCTTATGTTAACTCTAACTTAGTTTTCTTTCATCAGTGGCCTTTTATTTACAACAAAATTTATTTAATATCAGTCACATTACACACTACGCATGCGTTTCACAAAAATTATGTTAAGATTTAACTGTAGGTGTAAAACAAGGAACAATGGAAAAATTATATAAATTTACTACATAAATTTTCGTTATTATTGTTGAAATAATTTTCGAAGTAAATCTCGGTCATGTAAAACGGCTCTAAGCTAATAAAATATTTTTGAATATATCGATTGCTTAAAGTAGGTAACACTTTTTGTATGTCCGAGCATGTACTTTTTGAGAAAATCGAGTTTGAATGTTTAAGCTCTTCTAGTACAGCGCTATATATAGCGCACAGTTTTGAACTGTCATTTATATCACACTAAACGCATTAGGACATGCAATGTCTGTGCAGGATGATAGACTGTTGGAGGTCATCAAGGTACAGTGCATAACTCAATAATAGAAAAAAATGAACATTGTGCTTTAAGCCCTCGATTTTGTTTAACATAATGATGAGTTCGGATGTCCACCGCAAAATCCATTGATTTTTGAGGTGTCTTTAAACATTTGCCACCGTTTTCTTATTTTTCAATATTTTTCATTAAATATTTTTTTCAAATATGAATTGTACCGTATATGCTTATTTAATTTAAAAAATAATTCTTCTACCGTACTTTCATAAAAAAATAGTATTAGCTTGACTTTCGTGGAGGACGGTTGTGTGCGATAGCGAACTTTTACCGTGTTTTGTTTTGTTCTGTTTATTGTTGCTGAAATTGTGAAATGTTTTGTGGTTCGTGTTTATGAACAATTTTATAGTTATTATTTTCATTTCGCTCAACCGTATTGTTTATCAAAATCAACGAGTGTTTTTACACTGTTATTATTGTTTACTTTTGTTGACATTGACCGGTATTTCAAGAGTTTATTCTTGCCTTTAAAATGGTTGATTTTAAATGTGATGTTTGCCAAAAATTTTTTTCCGAAAAGGATAAATATAAACTTCGCTGTGGTGGTGTCGCCGATATTTTTGTACGTCGTGTACTGGCCTGGACAAAGCTACTATTAAGGTACTCTATCATCAAAAGTACCACAATATTAGATTCTCTTGTAGTATCTGTGATTCTCCCACAGTAAGACATGGGGAGCACTGGGGACTTGTCTAAAGAAAAATATCGATTTATTTCCAGTCATCTCAGAAATCTATGACACCTTGAATACTCATGACCCAAATTTGAAAAATCTTTACAAAAGAATAGATGAAATTCACAGTCATCTTACGAGAAGCCCTGACAATGAAAATGAATCTTTATTCCATACGATCAGTGAAATGAAACAAGATATTTTTAATCTGGTGTCAATATTTATGGGCAATCATGAAGAGACTGTGAAGGTCCAAATTCAGGATACATCAAAGGAAGAAATAGTGAAGGAAATGGCTGACTTGAAAATGACTATCAACCAAATGGCACACAAAATTGAAAAGCAAGGTACCAATGAAAAACCAAATAAAACTCCAGCGCAAACCATAAAAAAGTCCATTTCAACTCAAACTGATCCTGCAGAAACCCAAGAGCCTTTAGTGTCTTCTCCTTTAAAGGTAAATACTGTACCACCTACCAAATACACTGTAAAAGAAAGCTGGCATTATGTGGTTGTATCAAAAATTCCACCTCCATATAGTGCTAAACAGATTGCACACTATGTCAAGGAGAAACTTGGTACCACCGATTTTATTCGATGCTTCCCATTGCTGAGGGATACGGATAGACCAGACTCTGACTTTAAGATCGGTGTGCAAAATCAAAGTTTCATCAAGTTGCTGAAAGATCCAAGTTTGTGGCCGCCTGGTACTGTAGTAGACAACCTTAATGACAATCCTCCAGCGCATGCGAATTCAGCTTCAACGACCATTAAAGTAGCGGCCCCAGCATCCAGTACTCCTTACACGACACCATCAACACCTACTAAGGAGGGCATGGGCATATCCATTCAGATTGGTTCAGATAGGGATGCCATTATTGCAAGTAAGTCCTTTAATAAACAAAATTCAAGTATTGTGCTTACGGAGAAAACTATGAAAAAGGATGATGGGCTTTGTATGGACCCGATGACTCCACCTATAATGCGGCTATCTCGTACTGCGGATGTGGAAAATAGTCGTTACTTGTTAGCTAGACTGAGGGACCCTGGAATTTTGAATCCTCTTCGACTCTTCCTTGCCTACCTCTATGATCAGCCCTCGAGTACGTGTTACGATGGGCACACCAACACCACCATTAAGTTGATGCTGGCTTCAGAGAGACTTCCTACTGACGTGGATTCCCTGCGTAAGCTGTATCACAGATTCCATGAGGCTTATGGTATTAGTACTGCTGAAGTTGAAGCAGATCTTTCGGCTTTTGGATCCTTCTTTTCCACTGAGACACGCCTCCGACTCCAGAAAATTAGGGAATGTCAGAATAAATATTTTTCGAGTAATTCCCCATCTAGCAAAATTTTTTTTTTAAATAAATTGACGCGTACAGAAGATCAAGCGCCTTCTGACAATTTGGACGATAGGAAGCTAAGTTTATTTCTTATTAACATTCAGTCCTTAAGACACAAAACTGATGAATTACTTCTATTACTAGAAGAGCTAAATTTTCCTGAGATTGTTGCCATAACTGAACATTGGTTAAATGTTGATGAACCTGTGTTTATTAAAAATTACACTATTATATCCAGATTTAACAGGAGTAGATTATCTCATGGGGGTACTTTGATTATGTCTACACAAAATGACTTTTCAGCAGTGACCAAATTTGATAATTTATTAATTGAAAAAGTTTTTGCATTCTCCATAATTTATCAGAAATCTTTTGACCTCTATATTATTTGTATTTATAGAACTCCCGATGCGGATGTGCAGATTTTCTTACAACAACTACTTAGCTTGCTAGAATCTATTCCTCCAAAAAGTAAATTAATTCTATGTGGCGATCTAAATATTGACTACTCCAGTGTGTGTGCTGCTCAAGAATCTCTTCATTCTATCTTTGATTCCTTTGGTATAGGTATGCATGTAAATTCTCCAACCAGAATAACTAAAACTAGCTCTAGTATCATTGACTATGTCGTATCGTCTTTAGCTCCAAATTCTACTGACTGTACTGTTTTCAACTCAGGTTTCTCTGATCATGAAGCAGTATTGACTACATTTTGGTTAAAATCAAAAAATAATAGTGAAAACACGCAACGAAAATTGTTCCGTGTCTTTGGAGAACAAAATTTTCTAACATTTAAACACCTATGTCAAACAACTGACTGGGACTTCCGCTCTGTTGATGTCGACATCGAGTTTTCTAGATTCATAAAGTTATTGTCTGGTCTGGCATACGAATCCTTTCCTCTTAGGCCCATCAAAACTAAACATCGTAAACCCTGGTCAACTAGAGGTCTACGTATATCTGCAAAGAACATGCGCTCATTATCGTACCTAAAAAAAATTCTCGGACAACATATCCTTCCATGATTACGTTAGGCTTTACAAGAAAATTTACCATAAGGCCATAAAGGCCGCCAAGGAAATTTATTACAATGCGAGGCTGGCTAAATCAGGTAATGTTGCTAAGGAAACGTGGTCTATCGTAAATGAGCTGAGAGATAAGACTTCTTCTCCCACCACAATCCCGACTTCTCCTGAGATCCTGAACAATTAATTTGTAAATGTGGCAAAAAATTTAACAAATACTATACCTCCTTCTCAGGATCCGATTTCATATCTTTCTCATAGGAATGTAAATAGTTTCTTTTTTACACCCATAGTATTAGGTGAACTACGCTCTACAATAAATGACATTAAAAATAAATCGTCATCTGGGACTGATGGCCTCACTCTTAAAATGTTTTCTGCTCTACCTGATTGCACTTTAAACCATCTTACTACCTTAATAAACAGGTCATTCGAAACTGGGGTTTTTCCAAGCTGCCTTAAGACAGCGATAATTATTCCTATACACAAAGGAGGCGATAAAGATTTTGCTTCGAATTATCGCTCTATTGCACTCCTGCCCACATTGTCGAAGATAATTGAAAGTCTGGTAAAAAAAAAGAATCTTATCTTTTCTGTTGAAATACAAATTGCTTACTCCACATCAATTTGGATTCCTGAGTGACAAATGCACGAATGATGCTATGTTCTTCCTTTTCGATCATGTTTACTCCAGCCTAAACAACCATCACTCTACAGCAACAATTTTCTGTGATTTCTCTAAAGCATTCGATTGTGTAAACCATAACATCTTGACTGACAAATTACAGCACTATGGATTTAGGGGAAAGGCTCTTAAATGGCTTAAATCATATCTTAATAAAAGAAGTCAGTTTGTAAGGGTTGACACGAAGACGTCTTCTTGCATGCCATTAGAATGTGGGGTACCTCAGGGTTCAGTTCTAGGCCCTATATTGTTTCTGATATACATAAATGACATCTCTAGTCTGAACATTAAAGGTAAAATATGTCTCTTTGCAGATGATACTAGTATTACTTGGAGTAACACGGATATTATGGATCTTCGCAATACCATAGCTACAGACCTAGTCACCATTAAATCGTGGTGCGATTCGAATCTCCTGTTATTTAACGTTTCTAAAACCAAAGTCCTACCTTAAAACAGTATGATGCAACCTTTAGTACTTAATAACAACAGTCTAGAGGTAGTTGAATCGGTGAAGTTCTTAGGGCTTATTGTGGATAAGTCTCTAAAATGGAACTTGCACATTGATGCCTTACACAAAAAATTAAGTTCTGCTTGTTTTGCGCTAAGATCAGTTGCTACGGAAATGAATTTGTCAACATCTAGGACCGTTTATTATGCTCTTTTTGAGTCTCATCTTCGGTACGCCCTTCCATTCTGGGGTACGTGTTGTGCGACTCAATTTGAGCGTATTTTTAAACTACAAAAGAGAGCTCTTCGTTACTCCCTGAGACTCAATAGCAGAGTTCATTGCCAAGAATTCTTTAAAAAATTTAAAATATTAACTCTTCCTTCTTTGTTTGTTTTTGAATCCGTTTGTTTAATCCGCAAACATGCATCAGAAGGTCCAGAGAGACCCACTCAAAACTATTCCCTTAGAAACGTGGAGCATAATCTTTATCTGCCAACCCCACGGTCTGAGCTGGTTAAGTGCTCTATACTATACAATTCGAGAAAAATGTACAATCACCTGCCATCTAACATCAAATCTATTGCAGCATTTCCCGCTTTTCGCAAGGCCTTGAAACCTTATTTGCTGGAGAGAGCTTTTTATACAGTGAATGACTTTTTGATAAACGATTTGAATTCAGCAAATTGACTTGCAGGATTATTACTTTCGAGTACTTTTATACATATTTGCAGCGGCATAGAACTTTTGATTTACTTTCCCTTTCCCTTTTTCTCGTTCGCCCTCTTTTTGCTCTGACGTTGTATACATATTGTTTGCAAAATTTTAAATTTTTTAATGTGTACTTAATACAGTCGAACCCGCTTATTGGAATAGCCTTCGTGCCAAGCAAAAGTATTCCTATAGCAGGGATATTCTAATAATCGATCATATGTGCATAGTAAAAACGTTTTGGGACCTCAAATTTTTATTCCTTAAACCGGGATATTCCTTTAACCGATATTCTAATAAGCGGGTTCAACTGTAACTATAAAATTATAATAAGTAGTATAACTCACGCCATTTACTTGGTGTCTGTTTCTGTTTTTGTTTTGTTTGTAGTTTTTTATTATTTTTTGTTTTTTATTGTATTTTTTTTATTTTGTATAAGCTTTGTCCAAAAATTCGTAAAATTTTTTGACAATAAAGCATACCTAAAAATTCACAAAAATGTGCTTTAAATATTGATTTCAAAACCTACGCCCCCTGTTAAAAAGAGATATGACAAGATCTTGATAGGCAACCCATGCAAGTAAAATTTGTCTATGTATGAAATTTAAGAAACAAATGTTTTATCCGGAAAGCAGATGGGTGAAGGTCGACGTAGATTCGAATCTCGTATTATTAGCACCTCTATTCTAAATGCAAGACTGAAAATTTCGTAGGTACGCAGCTTTTTTATATGTTTTAATTATTTTGGACCATATTAAAGAGATTCCACACATCCACATCATTTTTTTACTACAAACCATAATTCGTATTTTTCGTAGTAAAGAGACTCCTACAAGTGCAATAAACTTGAAATAAAAATATATTTAATGGACATATTATTCTACGTAGACGACCATTTTTATTGTGTACATAATGAAATATTTTTAGGGCTTCTGATACTTTCGGTGAAAGAAGTAAAAGAAATTTATCCGGTATATATAGGGTGTTCCGAAAAGATTGGTCATAAATTATACCACAGATTCTGGGGTCAAAAATAGGTTGATTGAACCCCACTTACAATAGTGCACACAAAAAAAGTTACAGCCCTTTGAAGTTACAAAATAAAAATCGATTTTTTTTCATATATCGAAAACTCTTAGAGATTTTTTATTGAAAATGGACATGTGGCATTCTTATGGCAGCAACATCTTAAAAATAAATTGAAATTTGTGCACCCCATAAAAATTTTATGGGGGTCTTGTTCCCTTAATCCCCCCCAAACTTTTTTGTACGTTCTAATTAAATTATTATTGTGGCACCGTTAGTTAAACACAATGTTTTTAAAACTTTTTACCTCTTAGTACTTTTTCGATAAGCCAGTGTTTATCGAGATATTTTGAAAATTTACCGAATCCACCACATATTTGTATATGGTTAAGTACAATTTATAGAGACCTATTAAATCTGAAAATTTATTTATAATTTACATTTTTAGGTATATTTTGAAAAAGAAGCCACATCTCGATAAAAGGTGACTTATCAAAAAAAGACTACAAGGCAAAAAAGTTGTAAAAACACTGTGTTTAACTAATTGTACCACAATAATAGATTAATTGGAACGTACACAAATATTTGGGGGGTTTAAAGGAACCAAACCCCCATAAAATTTTTATGTAAATATATTAAAAAAGAAGCCGCATCTCGATAAAAACTGGCTTGCCGAAAAAATAGTAAGAGGCAAAAAAGTTTCGAAAACGTTGTGTTTAACTAATGGTACCACAATAATTAATTAATTGGAAAGTACACAAAAGTTTGGGGGGGTTTAAGGAAACAAAATCCCCATAAAATTTTTATGGGGTGGACACATTTCACTATAATTTTGTTTTAAGATGTTCCTGCCATAAGAATGATACATGTCCATTGTCAATAAAAAATCTCTAATAGTTTTCGATATATTGAAAAAAATTGATTTTCATTTTGTAACTTCAAGGGCTGTAACTTTTTTTATGAGCACATTTGTACTAAGGTAAGGTAGGTTCAATCGAACTATTTTTGAACCGAAAATATGTGGTATAATTTATGACCAATCTTTTCGGGACACCCTGTATACATAAGTGTTGGAAAGAGCTTGTTGCAAAATACAATAGCAGGGAAAAGCGACCATGCAGACAGCCTCTCCAGAATATTTATAAAGCAACAAAGACCTGTACAAAAATAACCCTTACATCTTAGCAATAATCAGAGCTCGGTCAAGGAAAGAAGACGAGAAAATAGTGCATAAAGAGACAAAGAAGGAAGATAAATCATAGCCTGATACCCACGGGCCATTAGTAAGGAAGGTGCTAAACAATAGACTACCAATAGACTACCAATTTTGTCTTTTGGAGCTAATCGAGTTACATCTAGGCTGAGCATAAGGATGTAAAACAAAATCATATTCAGGTGAAGTACCTGTGCCTCGATTTTTGAACCTTCGCTTCGTTATCGAACGTATGCGCCATGTATACTAAACAGATACAAAGCGAATACATTCGATAACGAAACGAAGGGTCAAAAATCGAGGTCCCGAAACAATGAAATATGATCGAGAAAAACAAAAGATAATAGAGAAATGTCACAACGCCTAATGTTTGGAGGACATGTGGCAAATAATAGGTTAGTATAGAAATTAAAAGCAAAATTCAGATAGATATGGAAAAATATGTAAGAAAATATATTAGACATTGTCCTGAATGTCCAATCCACAAACCAAAAAGGTCGAAGAAATGAAACTGAAAAAATGGCAAAACCTTGCAATTTTTTCGTCCAGCATCGATTTGTACAAAAAATTGGGATTAGGCTCATTTCACCCTTTATTATTTCATTTTCTATATTGAGCCGGTGCAGTACGCTTTTGGTTTTTTAAGGATGAAAACTACGCCTAATTGTAAAAATTTATAAAATAACATTTTAAACTTTAATATTGTCAAGTTTGGTTCTTATTAGTTACATAATGATTGTTTTATGTTTTAAGATATAATATCATAATATTTCAACCCTTACAACCACCCTTGTTGGAGCTATATATAAAACATTGACTTATCCTAAAAGAATAATTTCCGCTTGCATCTATTTACATAAAAATTTGGGTTAGGATCATCTCACCATGTACTTCATATTCTATATCATTTTCAAGGGCGTTGATCATTTTTAGGGAGGTAAACTACCCCTTATTTTCAAAAATTATATAAAAACATTGTAAACTTTAATATGTGTAAAATTTGGTTTTGATTGATTAAATAATGCTTGTTTTATGCTAAAGGATATAATATCATAATACTTCAACCCTTAAAAACGACCCTCAATAACATTAAAATTTTTATAAATAAATCATTTAATAGATATATACAAAAAAAAGTCGAATTAAAGAATTACAATACAATTTATTTACAAAAAAATACGAATTTACAAATATGTACATAATACAAATACAAATAGTTTTTTAGTCATCTTCCAGTATACGAACCGGTTCTGTGCTATAATATACGTTGAAAATGCTATATAAGCGGACTATTTAAGTTTTTCGAAAAAAAAAGTTCGTTTTATAAACATAGCTCCTTCATTTTTGGAGATAAAAAGTTTTTTCAAAAATGATTTTGTAGTATTTTTGAAGAGCTATAAGAATATGTAAATTAAATTCCATAAGATCCCTTAGTTTTATTTGGGGTGGGTTTAAAGGGCTCGAATAGCGGGGTGTTTGCTCGTAAATAGAGGTTTTAAACAGCTATATCTTGTTAACTGTTCACTGTAATTGCAAATCTAGGCACAAGGAAATTTTAGTTATTAAAAAAGCTACAATTTAGTAGTTTATCATTTGCCTTTTAAATAGGTGAAACTTCTTGAGTGTATTTATATTGCAAATATAAATGGAATTATGGAACGGTGAAGACAAATTTCTTAATTAGGAGGATAGTTAGGGGGTCGTTTTCACTGATTTTTTTTTTGTAGAGAAATGCAGGTACCGACCTTTTTTTTGATCATAAGTCAATTTTTATGCTAGAAACTTTTTGCTATTTCTTTGAAAAGTCTAATTGTATGCTTGAAAAATATTATGTAAGTTTTCCTCGAAAAATGCAAGTTTTCCCGTTATTTGGCTTTGAATATTTCAAATTATGTATTTGACGAAAAAAGCTAACCTTTAACATGCCGTATCTCGGTTGGTATTGGTCGTAAAAATATTATAGAAAAAGAATTTGGTTTGTGTTACTAAAAGATACAATTTCGATATCTACAGTTTTTTTTTTTTTTTGATTAAATGCATATTTTACGAGTTATTCTCAAAAAGGTGGATTTATTGTCGAAAAACTGTTACTTTCACCGCGAATAACTCAAAAAATATTAACCTCTTGTTGGTTGGTTGTTAACCTCTCACCTGATCACAAAAACCTTGTGTAATTTCCGAGCAAAGATGACATACATCCACATGTGATATTTATATAATCTTAAGACATCGACTTAATGTCGAATATTATACAGTTTATAATGTAACAATAATGTTATTTAGAGGTTTTTACACCTTTTGAAGTGGATAGTTTCAATTACTTGTACACTGGACGTTTACACTGATGATGGTCAGTTTGACTGAAAACGTTTTGTACTTCCACTCCCTTGTGGATAAATTTTAAGAATTTTAATAATTTAATATACCTACATACAACAGAAGTGTTACTTCATTCTACGTTGTTTTAACGAAGGTATACAGCCAACTACAGGGTTTACTATTTTAAAGTTTCAAAAAATATTAGTTTTACGAAGAAAATGTAAAAAACATTTTTTTCTTAGAATTACTTTTTACATCGATTTACATGGTTAAAATGTAATACAAAATTCCCACCCCCGAGATGGGGTGGCAACCACCCCCAAGGTTTTAGCGTACAGCGCAGCGGCATGATATAGAAAATGATCCTTGTAGTCTAAGAGCTAGGAGCAGATTTTGTGCGTGATAAGTAATATGGAAAAACTATATGGGGATATGTTGAATTAGTTGTGTACATGACTTTCCCCAACGGCCGGAAACCAGAGTGGGGGACGAGGGTAGTTAAAAGGGGTCAAAATCGCGGTATTTATTTTTTTTTGTGACGCTCATGATTGAAATAGTGCACCAAAATTTGGGAATAAGTAGACCATGACATAACTAAGTAAAATCCCCAGAGGCGGAAACCAGAGTGGGGGACGAGGGTAGTTATAAGGGGTAAATATCACGGTTTTATTATTATTTTTGTGACGCTCATGATGTAGATAGTGCACCAAAATTTTGGAGTAAGTAGGTCATGACGTAACTAAGTAAAATCTTAAGTGGCGGAACGCTACTTGGGGTACAAAAGGGTGGCAGACAGGGATGAGTATAAAAATATAAGGGGTTTTTTGCCGTTCGTAATCGAGATAGTGCACTAAAATTTGGGAATAAGTAGATCATGACATCACTAAGTAAAGTCTCCAGGGAGGAACGCTGCGTGGGCGACAAATATTATGCTGCGTCACAAAAAAATAATACAAACTGCGACTTTGACCCCTTATAACTACCCTCGTCCCCCACTCTGATTTCCGGCTCTGAGGATTTTATTTAGTTATATCACGGTCTACTTATTCCCAAATTTTAGTGCACTATCTCAATCACAAACGTCGCAAAAAACCTCTTATATTTTTTATATTTACCCCTGCCCACCCATTTGTCGGCCATGCAGCGTACCACCCCTGGAGATTTTACTTAGTTACGTCATGATCTACTTATTCCCAAAATGTGGCGCACTAATAAAAACCGCAATTTTGACCCCTTATAACTACCTTCGTCCCCCACTCTGGTTTCCGGCTCTGGGGATTTTACTTAGTTATGCCATGGTCTACGTATTCCCAAATTTTGGTGCACTATCTCAATCACGAACGTCGCAAAAGACCCTTTATATTTTTTATAATCACCCTTACCCCCACCCCTTTGTCGGCCACGCAGCGTTCCACCCCTGGAGATTTTACTTAGTTACGTCATGACCTACTTATTCCCAAATTTTGGTGCACTCGAGTGCATCTCGATCATAAGCGTCACAAAAATAATAAAAACCGCGACTTTGACCCCTTATAACTACCCTTGTCCCCACTCTGGTTTCCGGCCGTTGGGGAAAGTCATGTACACAACTAATTCAACATATTCCGGTATAGTTTTTCCATATTACTTCATCATCATATATCATACATCTCCAAGTGGAGCAAAGGGCACCTTGCGGTGTTTCAAGTAGCATGAGGAATGATGGTGAGGTTGCTAGTCCCATGCATCATCTGTTGAGTTCCGTCCAATTTTTTTTACTAGTTTTCTCCATTCTCTTCTGTTTTCTGCTATCTTTTTTGCATCGTTCCATGTTAAATTATTTTCTTTGAGTTCTTTCTCTATTGTTCTTTTCCACGTATAAGATGGTCTACCCATTCTTCTTTTACCTTGAGCATTGTAATGTAGAGCTTGTCTAGCAATATTTGTTGCTGGTTTTCTTAAGGTGTGTCCTATCCACTTCCATTTCCGTTTTTTTATTGTATGTTCTATCCTTTCTTCATTTGTTATTCTCCACAATTCGTCATTAGTAATTTTGTTTGGCCAAAATATTCTCAGTATAATACGTAGGCACCTCTTAATGAAGGATTGTATTTTCTGAAAGAATTTTTTATGGTGTTTCCATGTTTCTGCTCCATATAACAGGACAGACTTTACATTAGTTTCAAATAATCGTAGCTTTGTTCTTCTGCTGATGTTTGTCGAGGCCCATATCTTGCGCAAAGAGTTGAAAGCATTTTGTGCGAAGCTTATTCTTTGTGTTATGTCCTTTTCTGTGCCTCCTGTTGTGTTTAGCAGACTGCCCAAATAACAGAAATCTTTTACTTCTTCTATTTGTTTCCCTTCCAAATATATATTGTTTCCGTTCGTTTCCCCATTTGATAGTATTTTCGTTTTTTTCGGATTTATTTTTAAGCCGGTTGTTTTTGCTATGTTGTTCAATCTGGTGATTTTGTTTTGTGTGTGTTGTCTGTTTGATGTTATGAGACATATGTCGTCAGCGAACTCTAGATCCTCTAGTTTTGTAAATGGTGACCATTGTATACCTGTTTTTTTATCTTCAGTTTGTTTCATTATCCAATCTATGACTATTATAAACAATGTCGGTGACAAGACACAGCCCTGTCTTACTCCTTTTTTTATGCTTATTTGTTGGGATAGTTCCCCTTCATGTTCAACTCTGGCAAAACATTCGTCATAGAAAAGCCTTATTACTCTTATATATTTGTCTGGTATTCAATAGAGTTTTAATATCCTCCACATCATACTACGATATATTGAATCAAACGCTTTTTCGAAGTCTACAAAGTTGATATAAACTTCCTGATTCATTTCTGCTGATTGTTCCAGGATGATTCTTAGGGTTTTTATATGGTCAATACAGGAACTGTTCGGTCTGAATCCTATTTGGTTAATTCTTAATTTTTCATTTATGGGATCTTTAATTCTCTCCAATATCATTCTGGCCATTATTTTGGTAGCTACAGTGAGAAGAGTGATTGGTCTCCAGTTTTCGCATAGTGTGAGATTTCCTTTCTTTGGTAGCTTTATTATAACTCCTTCACCCCAATCTTTTGGTATCTTTTCCTCGATCCAATTTTTTTTAAATAGTAAGTAGTACATATCCACTGAGAAGTTTAAGTGTGATTTTATCAGTTCTGCGGGAATTCCATCAACACCAGCCGCTTTGTCGTTTTTTAAAAGGTTTATAGCATACCTTATTTCGTCCTTCGTAAATTCGTCGTTTCTTAAGATTAATGTTTCGTTTCTCTCAGTTTCTTCCATCTCTATTTGTGATTCAATTCCTTCTTCATAGAGTTCTGCGAAGAATTGTGTCCATCTTTGGGCAATTTCTTTTTGACTTGTGAGTGTTTCTCCTTCTTTCCCCATTAGTTTCGTTCTTTGCTGGCTCTTGCCCCCTTTCATTTCTTTGGTTATTGCGTAAAGTGTCCTTGTGTCATGCATTATCGCTGCTTCCTCTGCTTTTTCTGCCATTTGTTCCATATACAGCCTTTTATCTGTTCTGGCTTGTTTTTTAACTTCTTTATTTTTTTCTGTGTATTTTTCCTGCATTTCTTTTTGTTTTATCGGGTTTGTTGTTTTGATCAATTCAGTTTTGATTGCTCTTCTTTCCTTGATTTTTGTTTTAGTGTCCAGCGTTATCCATGGTCGATCAGCTTTCTCCTTGCACCCTAATATCTCTTTCCCTGCTTCCATGTACGCGTTTTTATATATTTCCCATATACCTTCAATGTTAGATTTTCCTACTTGTTCCAAGTTCCCCACATGCCTCTCCAACGTTTGTTGGTATTTGTTTGTTATGCTAGAGTCTCTTAATTTATTTGTATTGAATTTTCTATGTTTTTTGTTTGATTTATAATTTGCTTTGAGGCTAATTTTTATTTTTGCTCTCACTAATTCGTGGTCTGATGCACAGTCGGCTCCTCTCATTGCTCTCACATCTTGTAAGGAATTTTTATATTACTTATCACGCACAAAATCCGCTTCTATCTCTCCGACTATTGGACTATTCCCTACCTTCTTTGAAAATTTTAAGTAAATACAAGCTGGACGAAAAAATTTCGAGCCAAAATGCTTCATTTGATGTAGAATTTGTGATATCATACAATTGATCGAAACCATGGGATATAGTGTACATTGACACAATAGGTTCATTTCCCAAATGTAGACAAAGTAATTGATATTGCATCACAATGCTATGCAATCTGACGAAATATGCAGCAAGCATCTGAGTGTGTAACAAGCAGCAGAGCTAGCTGGTGGAATATTTAAACGTTTTTACCAACTTACGGACCCATGAAAGAGATTACACCAGATCAAGGCATAGAATACAAAATGAAATAATCAATAAATTAACAAAAATTCTGAAGATCACATACAACTTTTCTTCAATGGCACACCACCCTCAATCGATAGGAAGTTGTGAAAAACTACACCGAATACTAAATAAATACGTAAGATCATCCATAGATCAAGAGAGAAAAAATTGAGAGGAGTGCTGTAGGATATTTCCACACTGCTACAACACTACCCCTAATGCATATCATGGCTATAGATACCTTGTGAACTGATGTATGGTCGGAAAGTATATTTACCCAATTCAACACCCGATATTCTAGATTTAAGTCTGAAAATGTCGTGTGCAGTTCAAAATACTCCCTCATGTTCTTGAATCGTATTACAGATATTAAACACATATAGTTGCCATCAAACTATTAGTGCAGAAACCTTAATATTAAGCTTATTACAAAGTTATTTGTATTTGAGTGATTCTTCGAATATAAAGAAATACAAAAAATAACCAGAGAGGTTCCCCAACGCAATGAAAAATCAATAATAGACTATATCATAGTTTCTCGGGAAACAAGAATTAGAATCAAAAATGTTAGAGTAAAGAGAAGCTTCGAAATAGTAGTGATCATTATTTACTAGAAGGAAAAATTAAAATAAGCAGAAACGAAGTTGACAAGACTCAGGAACCTACAAGAAACTACAGCGGAAGAATTAGGACATACAAATTAAGGAATATCTAAACCAGGAATAAGTATGTAAAAGAAACAGAAAAAGAGTTTGAACAGATTGATAAAAGTGGACATATAAACAATGTGGAAGTTAAATGGACTAGATTTAAAGAAATACTCTTGACAACGGCAGAAAACGTTTGTGGATTTACAAGAAGAAACAACAATAAAAAACAGACGAGTTGGTGGAAAGCAGATATTAAAAAAGAAGTGAAAGAGAAGAAACGTTAGACAAAGAAACAAAGTTAAAACAATAGTTAAACAAGAAAAACAAAATGCATGGGAAGATTTTGGGAAAAGTATGGAAGAAAATAGAACCCATAATAATAAATAATTTTACCGAGTCCGAAAAAATATGAGAAAGGAACCACACATGAAGCTTCAGTAGGGGAAAGATCGGAATGGGAATATAATAACTGAAGAAAAATACATTATAGAAAGATGGAAAGAATATTTTATGGGACTTTTAAGCAAAGACAAGCCAACAGCAGACAGCAAAACAGTAATGTTAAACAACACAACCACAGAAGAACAAGATGTAATTGGGGACAATAAAATACAAATGAATGAGGTGAAAGATGCCTTAACCCAACTAAAATAGGCAAAGCTGCAGGTATAGATGGATTAGATGCCGAGTTGTTGAAATATCTGGGAGAATTGGGCAAAAAGGAACTTTATGAACTGTTAAACCCAACATGGAAAACTAAAAAAATACGGAGTAACTGGAACACGGCTATAATATTGCCTATACACAAAAAAGGAGATTCGAGAGAATGTGGAAATTACAGAGACATATCGTTGCTCTGTTCAACATTCAAAGTCTACGAAATTATCCTAGAACGGAAGCTCCGGAATTTAGGCGAGCCTAGATTAGCAGATGTTCAAAGTGGGTTTAGGCTAGCACATAGCGTCCAAATCTTCACTCTACAGCAGATCATCGAAAAAGCCATACTAAAAGATGAAACGGTATATTTGGGATTCCCAGATATGAAAAAAGCTTTTGACATGGTGAGCAGGGAGGGAATATGGTAAAACTTGACTAATAAGGAAGTGGATATGGAACTGATAACCACAAACCAGAGTTTGTATTGCAATACCATAAATATAAGGGTAGGCCGATTTGTATACGAAATTCAAAAATATTTTAATTTCAGATTTTGCAATCCAAATAAACATGTGGAGTAGGAAAACAATTTTTTTTGTAAAAATAATTTTTTTCATATTTTGCTGTTTTGAACTGTCACAAGGTCACTAAAATTTTGAATTCAAAAATATTTTAATTTCAGATTTTGCAATCCAAAAAAACATGTGGAGTAGGAAAACAATTTTTTTGTAAAAATAAATTTTTTCATATTTTGCTGTTTTTAACTGCCACAAGATCACTAAAATTTTGAATTTAAAATTTTACTAGTTTTACAACTTACCCGAAAATGTTATAATACATAGAATGAAACAAATGTTGTTAATTATTCATGTTTTTATTTTTAATATTTTAACTGCCACAACGTAATTTACACTAATATTTAGAAAAAATCATTAGATCATTAAAAGTAAATTTTATGCTTAAATTAAACAAACAAACAACTGTTCTCACAACTTATAATCTTTTTTTGACCTAAAAGAAGGCATAATTCGGTGTGATTCCAGTTTGGTTCTGATCAAACCATCTCTGCTATCAGCACCACAAACTTTTGCTGAAGCTTCTGTCACAAGTTTAATCATGCGTTCAACGGCTTGCGTGTGAGACGGATATAACTTAAGCTCCGATAACAGTGCTGATGTCTCCGGATTAACCAAAATTTCCTGTAAAGTTTCATTCGAACTTCCAGTTGTTAATGGTGGTTCAGTTAATGGTATTGTACTCCAATTTATGATATCGATATAATCCATAGCGTTCATATTAAGCACAGGTGGTACCTCAAATGTTCGTAGTCGCTGGTTTATGTTACTTGTTCGAGCTTTAAAAATACGGCGCACAGCAAGCTCTCTAATATGTTTTCTTGGATCTCCTAACATTCCAAGTAGCATATTTTCTGGATGTGCAAAGAAACTATTTCGCAATAGAACTGGATCCATTACATCCTTTAGGGGTTGTGGTAAATACCTAGATAACTGAATTATTTTCCAAAAATTAAAGGCTCCATGTAGGCAGGACGGTCTGGTTTTTATAAGGAACCATACTGGAGCATACATTTTTAAAATAAAGGTTGCTAAGGTAATCAAATTATCTGATGGAACCACAGTGGAAACATATAAACGTAGTACCTATACGGTTAGCCAATGTTAACCAGCGGGAATGCACTATTTTACCTGGGCACCGTTTAGAAAGTTTGTTGTCAATACTTCCCTCTGAGATTGCAACACACATGTCAAGAAGATATTGTTGATCTGTACTTAAATCAGACCTATCCAAATTCTCCTGTACATATGATTCAATTACACTGAACTTAAAACAGGTAGATTTTCACATCCAATGAGTGCTTGTCCTATAGGTCCAATGAAGTGACGAGGTCCAGTTGTACTACCATCAAGGAAATTCATAAGGTGTCGCAAAGGTAATTCATTACAGTACAGCTGGCAAATAAGCCACTGCAACAGGCGATTTAAATGTTTTTCTAATTGCACAATAACACCATTAAACTTTCCAACATTAACATTCGTCCCATCCCATCCTATTACTCTTAAGACATCTGTGGATACGTCAGAGTCATCAAAATATTTTAAAATGCTTTTTAAAATGTTCACAGCAGTACCAAAATCAGGAGTAACATGCGCCAGATAAGTCGACTCAGGCATTTTTAAGATTGTAATATGTTCTTCTCTAATTAACTTTCGACGATTATCTTCCATTTTTAACGTATTATCCTTGCGACCATCGAAAAAAAAGCCACGTAACTGAAGAATCGTCCATTTCAAGAAGGGCACGTTTTTTTGTTCGAGCATGACGCATTTTGTTCTTATCTATAATGTTGCTATTATCTTCCATATTTATAATACCGACGTCTTGTAGTACTGCTGAAGCGACTGCAGCACCAGCTCGATCAGAAATACCAAAACGATCGAGTGTTCTTGCAAGCACAGGTAATTGTAACACATTATAGGAAGCTAATGATTTTTTGCTGCACAGTAGAAGTTTCTGCAGAACTGATCTATTCATGTGTAAGTGTTTCCGTCGCTATTCTTTTTTGCCGAGATCGATTTTTCGGTAAGTGAACAACATTCTCATTTAATTGTTTTTGAATTTGCAATAAATTTCTCTCCTCTCAGTTCTGTAACTTTTTGGACATTGTTATATCTATGGCACCAATTACCATTCGTCTTTGAGTTCTTTGGTCTTCTAAAAATGTTCGTTCGGCTGCTGGCACTTTAAATTCTTTATCGCAAGAACAATTATTTAAATCTAGACATTTGCAAGTACCCACATCAAATAGTACTTTGGATTGTGTTCTGAAATCATTTAACTGTTTTTTATAACTTGCAACACCACTGCGTTGTTTATTAGGTTTTAGTAAATTTCTAATTTTAAGACGATAACTTGTTATTCGCTTTATAATTCGCTCCGAGCGTTAACAAAGTGTCAAAGCAAAATCGACCGACCTGCTCATGGTGGCGGTTTTTTGAAATTTTATCAGGACGCTTTGTGTATGTTTAAATGAGACATTTAAAAAAATGCCGTGTCACGCTAGTGATATTATGTATTAATATAAACAGAAAATAAAAACGCACTTAATCTGATATAAATTCTTCACTTTCCAATATTGATTACCAGTTTGATTTTGTATACATAACCTAACTATCGCAGTTTATGTCAATAAATCTTTATTAACGAAAAAGAAAATATTTTTGTTGCACTATAAATTACAGTATAAATTAATAACTAATGAATTCTAACAATTGTATTCGGTTATTATCACTACAAAATAAAATATTCAAGTTTAACAAAATAATCCCATAAGACTCAATGTTAAAACTTCCTTACAAAATCTGACAGCGCGTCACGTGACTGTAGGTAGAGGGGAGACGCACGGAGCCAATACTGCACTGCTGAACGGTTGGAATTGAAGCACGACTCCAAATTTCCTGAATTTTCTTTGCTACAATTTGACTTGTCTCTGTTGCGGTTTGTTGTGGATTTGTTGCAATCGGTTTTAATTCATGTTCAACATAGTTGAAGTAAGTGTTCATATCTTCATATGTTGGTAAAACTGTTTCGTTTATATTATTGGACGCTCCAAATATAGGACACTTTAACTCACTTCTGGTGTTACGCGCCATTTTATCGGTAAACATAAACATATAAACAAACTTATATTACGACGTAAAAGATCAAGAGATACGACGACTAATACGACTGTATTCCGTGGTTGTTAGTCGAAAACTGATTCATTCCCAAATGAAAGAATACCTCTTTGTCTCAAATCGATAAAACATTACGATCGGTCCGAAAACATCGGACAGTCAAGTCAGTGGCGTCGCTTCACGTAATGATCGCCTAATTTAGTTTTAACATAATGTCCTTGTGGCAGTTGAAATATTAAAAATATACAAAAACTTTATTGTAAAAACAATTTTAGTTTTAATTATTTAACAATGTGGTAAAATGCAAAATTTAATATTTTTAATATAAAAATTTAGATTTTTGACATATATGTGGCAGTTCAAAATAATTTTTTTTTATTAATATTTAATATCAAAAATTTTGTTTTCATACACTTCAACTTTTTTTCAATTGCATTTTACCATTTTAGTAATTTCGAAAAATCGGCCCACCCTAATAAATATGGTAAGAACAGGCAATCTTATTTCCAGCAAATTTACGAATAACGACGGAGTGAGACAAGGATAGGTATTGAGCCCCCTACTGTTTATCTGTGTAATAGACGAAATAATTAAAAAATGCTCGCCAAAAACAAATAAATATACCATAGGATACAGAAACCTACAACAAATAAAAATCGAAGCGTGTGTATTTGCAGATGATATTGTTATTGTGGCAAGAACTGAAAGAGCTTTGGAGGAGAACACAAGAACCCGGGAGGCAGAATTAAAAAATTACAATCTAATAATTAATATGGAAAAAACAAAAGTAACGGCAATATCCAAGAAAAATGTAAACTTAAATATTGAAATCCAAGGCAAAAAAATAGAACAGGTAGATACATTTAAATACCTTGGAATAATTTTAAATAAGAAGGGGACACAAGAACACGAAATTGGAAATAGGATAAAAGCAGAAAAAAGGACATATCATTCGCTGTATAAAAACTTTTTAAATAAAAAAGAAATAACTAGGAAAACCAAAATGATAATATTTAAAACAATTTCTTCTTCTTTAGGTGCCGTGTCTGTATTCAGACGTTGGCCGTCATCATGTTTACAATTTCCTGAAATCTCTCTCTATCGGCTGCTGCGCGAAATAATTCTTCTACTGTGCAGCCACACCATTGTCTAATATTACGCAGCCATGAAAGTTTCTTTCGACCAATCCATCTCTTTCCCTCCACTTTTCCTTGTATTATAAGGCGAAGCAGATGGTATTTAGGTCCTCTAATTATATGGCCGAAGTATTCTGTTTTCTCCTCTTTATGATGCTTATGAGCAGACGTTCCGAATTCATCATTTGAAGAACATCTTCATTGGAAGTGTGCGAAACCCACGATATCTTTAGGATTCGTCGAAAGCACCACAATTCGAATGCTTCTATTTTGTTTAGCATTGTGGTTTTTAACGTCCATGTCTCACAACCATACAATAGGATAGACCACACATAACATTTCAGCACCTTCTTTCGAATATTCATCGACAGGTTTCTATTACATAAAACTGGTTTCCAGGTCATAAAAGCCTTCCGTGATATTTCGATCCTAGTTATTATCTCTTCATCAGAGTCACAATTTACATTTAACCAGCTGCCAAGGTACTTGAAATGATTTACCCGTTCTAACTCCTCTCCATCAAGAGAAAGCTGACCTTGATCTATATTAATCTTTCCAACTGCCCTCCACTTTGTTTTTGAAATGTTGATTTTAAGGCCTCTCCGATAGCTTGCTTCACTGACTAGATTTAGTAGTGTCTGAAGATCTTGTAAATTTTCAGCAAGAATGGCTGTATCATCAGCGTATCTAATATTGTTGATTACTTCTCCGCCTAGCCTTACTCCCTCTTGTCTGTCATCCAAAGCCTCCATAAAGATTTCTTCAGAGTACAGATTAAAAAGGGCGGGTGATAAAACACAACCTTGTCGTACTCCACGTTTTATCGGCAGTTTTTCAGTACGACTCTCTCCAATTTGGATAGAGGCTACTTGATTGTAATATAAGTATTTCAGCAGTCTTATATCGTAGTGGTCAAGTCCTGCTGGCTGCAGGCAATCGAAAAGTGTATCATGTTGGACTCGGTCGAATGCCTTCTCGAAGTCGATGAAACAAACATAAACGTTCTTTCGGAATTCACAACTTTTTTGTAATAGAACGCGCATACAAAATAGTGCTTCACTAGTTCCTAGACCATTTCTAAATCCAAATTGCTTATTACCCATTCTAGTTTCGCACAGATGGAATACTCGGTTTTGTATAATACGTAAAAGTATCTTAAGTGTGTGACTCATCAAACTGATTAGTCTAAAATCGCTGCATTTGGTGGGCCTGCTTTTCTTTGGTAATGTTATAAACAGTGACTCCAACCAATCATCTGGTATTTTTCCTTCGTTGTAAATTTTGTTAAAGAAAGTAGTCAAGTAGGTAATGTTTTCCTCATCCAAAAGTTTGTAGCTCAACAGGGATTTGATCTGGTCTAGGCGCTTTATTGTTTTTGGCTTGTTGTATTGCTTTTATGACTTCTGACTTCAGTATACTGGGACCTCTGTCTAATTGGTTGTCACAGGTAGTATTTGGAGCATTTTCTCGAGAAGCATCGTCAAAAAGGTCACTGATGTGTCTCTCCCATTTTTTGCACTGTTGTTCGTGATCACAAATTTTTCCGTCTGCGGTTATAAGTACGTGAGCATTTTTCTGTTTTCTAATTCCGGAGGTATATTTAAGTTTCTTGTGGAGGTTGAAACTGTCATGCTTTTTTTGGAGGTCTTCTATTTCTTTACATGAATTCTCGAGCCAAGATTCTTTGGCCTGTTTAATTTTCCTTTTTATGAGTTAGTTAATTTCACGGTATTTGATAATATTTCTATTTTTGTATTTTCGTCGAACTTCCATCAAGTCTAGAATTTCTTGGTTCATCCATTCATTTTTTGCCAACATTGTAGGTGTTTTTAAAGATTCCCTTACGTCCTCTAAAATAGAGTTTTGAATATCGTACCAACATTCGTTAATAGTTCTGTTTTCGTTTGGTATATTTGATATTCTGTGCATTTTACTATTTATCTGCTGTGCTATGTGTTCGCGCGTTTGGGTGTTTTTAAGGGGGTCGAGATATATCTTACTAGGCTTAGTTGGCTTTGTTAGTTTCTTTAATTTAATTTGTATTTTGGAGCAGAGTAAATTATGATTTGAGTTTATGTCGGCGCCGGGGTAAGTTCTTACATCTTTAATATTGTTCCGAAATCGATGGTTTATTAGGATGTAGTCTATTTGATTCCGTACTATTTTACCTTGATGTCCATCTTGAGGGGATTTCCACGTGTAGAGACGCCTTTCTGGAAGTTGAAACCAGGTATTTGTAATGACGAAGTCATTTTCTTGGCAGAATTCTATTAGACGCTCACCTCTTTGATTTCTCTCTCCCAAGCCGAACTTTCCGGTGATGTTTTGTGTCATCTTTTGTCCAACTTTAGCGTTAAAGTCTCCCATAATTATTGTTGTTTCGTGTTTCTTTGTTGTTTTTAGCACTTCTTCTATTTGATGGTACAATTCTTCCATTTTCTGCTCATCTGCATCTGTAGTGGGAGCATAAACTTGGATGATATTTATATTTACAGGTTTAGCATTCAGCTGTATTAAAATTACTCTGTCTGACATTGGGATGAAGTTAGTCACATATTTACTAATATGCTGTTTCATAATTATTGCTACCCCGTTTCGATACATATGGTCTTGATTTCCAGAAAAATAAACGGCGTATCCGTGTGCTATGAAATTCCCTGTATTTGGCCATCTTGTTTCACATACCCCCATGATAGTAATGTTTAGTCTGTCCATTTCAGAGAGTAGATTTCTCAGCTTACCGGCTTCATATAAAGTTGTTACATTCCATGTAGCTATTTTATACGGATTCTTCATTTTCATCTTATGTCTGGTGATGTTTTGCTCACAGGGATTTCGCTGGCTAGCGACCTGGGAAGCCCTGTGGTTTAATTTTGTATTCCTTCCCCTGCCGGATCTTGAGTTACGCAGCCCATGATCAGTAATGTTATTCGTTTCACTAATTGATTTCATGATAACTGTACTAGGGATTATAATGGGGTGGTTTCCCGTTGCCTTCCCCATCGCAGTGTTTTAGCCGTATCAATCTAATATAGTAATTGTTGCCTAAAAGTGTCCGTATTAAACTGTTCCGAAACTTTTTCTCCACCTTAACACAGTAATTAAAATGCTGCTTCCCATTTCCATGTGATAGATTTTATACTAACCCTAAAATCCGGCGTCGCCACTTCCGCCATCCTCGCCGTACCGAAGGCTTCCCTCTCCGCCGTGGCTGCCGTTGTGGTCTTCATCCGTAACCCTGGACAAGGGACCCTAAGCAGGTACTAGTTTCCCGGGCCAAGAAACACCTGGAATCTGTGGGGCGCAGGGATTGATTCAGTTTCCCTGATAGGACTATCCAAGGAGTTCCAAGGAGTTCCTACCCACTACCCGACAAAAAATTAACGTATCTATAACTAAATATTGAACAGAGAATTGGGTATTGAACGACAAACAAGAAAAGAGATTGCAAGCAGCGGAAATGAGGTATTTAAGAAAAGTCGTGGGAGCTAGGAGAATCGATAAAAGACGTAGCGAAGATATTAGAAGAGAATTAAAAGTAAAATAATTAAAGGAAAAAATTCATGAAAAGAAATTAAAATGGACTGGGCACTTATTTAGAACGAACGACGGCAGACAAGTTAAAATGACATGGGAAGCGAGGCCGATAGGGAAAAACAGGAGAGGCCGACCAAGGAAGACGTGGAATACAAGTGTCATGGAAATATTGCAGAATAGAGGAAAATCGTGGCAGGAAGCCAAAAAATTAGCTAGGGACCGAAAAAAGTGGAGTAAGTTCACAGAGAATAACGAGCAAAGAAGACACCTAGACACCTTACGGTATAAGAGGATCATCGATTATGTATGTATGTTGTATTTAAGTGGTGTGGTTAAGTTTCCGGCACAGGTAGAAAGTAAAAATATTAATCAATTGTAAATTTATTTATTATACCTGCTATTCACTATGTTTAACTCTCGAAAGTTAACCACTCGTTAACCATCACTCAAATAAAAATGACTTTGTAATGGGATTAAGATATGGCTTCCTTCAATAATTTGTTGGCAACCATACATATTACCATTTTACTACATATCATCATTCATATTTTTCTTAATAAAGAAGCTCCTTCAAGTGCAATAAACTTGATATAAAAAAAAACTAGAAATAAAAATATATTCAGCCAGCATTTAATGGACTTTATCTACGTTGACGACCATTTTTATTGTGTATATAATGAAATCTTTTCGTGGGGCTTCTGATACTTTCGCTGAAAGAAATTTATCCGGTATATTCTAAGTGTTGGAAAGAGCCTGTTGCAAAATTAGTCCTCGTTCTGTTTCCTTGACTCTCAAGTATTCCAGCAGGACTAGCAGGAACGAAACGGCTCTTTAATATCTCATGATATTTCAGAAGGCAAACAAAATAAGAGGTTTATTTTTAATAATATCTCTTAATATAGGTTTTTTGTATTGTTAGGATTATGAAGCATTAAGAAATATTACAGAAAGACAAATGAAATTTTATATTAGAAACATTAATATTTTTTCCACTAATGTCATTTTTATATTATCTTTAAATGTTTTTTAATATCTTGGAATACTGCAGACATATAATAGGATATTATGCAACGAGCATTTAATAATGGCCATTATGAAGCGAGTATGAGGGTTACGAAACGAGCCGTATGCGGCGAGTTTCGTATAGAGTACGAGTTTCATAATGATAATTAAATGCAAGTTGTATATACTATTTTTTCTATGATCATTCACGACAAAATATATATTCAAATTTTTGAATTTTGTAACACAAATAAATTCAGTAGTTTTTCAGTTTGACGGTTTGTTTACATATTGAGAACTGTCAAAGAGTATGTATTTGACTCGCCATTGGTCACTGCGCGTGTACAACCTTTATCGCGAATGCAATATTGCGATTATATTGGTTAAATATCTGTATCTTAAGGTGATACAGAAGCGATCAACAGGTAGCCAAAACGCGTTCCAAGATTGCGGCTGTAACTTTGAATATTTTTTCGAGATATTTGGCACACGTATTCGTAATATAATAAAGAATGGCGGTACAGAGCCCAATTTGAAAAATATATTAATATGTGGAAATTACTCTGTAATTAAATACAATATTAAAAAAACGAGCCTGTACCGCCATTAAAAAGAACAAAAAAATACACTTTCTTCAAATAAACTTTTTTATCCGATGCCTAGATTTTGTGTCATTTTGGAACTACTAATGAAATAAAAAATTTTAGTACTTCCAAAATGACACAAAATCTAGGCGTCGGATAAAAAAGTTTATTTGAAGAAAGTGTATTTTTTGTTCTTCTTAATGGCGGTACAGGCTCGTTTTTTTAATATTGTATTTAATTACAGAGTAATTTCCACATATTAATATATTTTTCAAATTGGGCTCTGTACCGCCATTCTTTATTATATTACGAATACGTGTGCCAAATAACTCGAAAAAATATTCAAAATTACAGCCGCAATCTTGGAACGCGTTTTGGCTACCTGTTGATCGCTACTGTTTCCTCTTAATGAAAATCTGTATCATAATGAAGTTCATTATGATACAGGTCGTGACATCATAATTGATATACTATAGTATGAGAATAGAGAAAATATATTTTTAGTATGGCCCCATAAAAGTTAATTATTTATTGAAAGTAATGCCATTTATAAGGTAAAAATATGGTAAAAAATACATAGATATCTTACTAAAGAAAGGGTTTAAGAGAAACTCAGCAGAACCCCCAGAAATAGTAATGGTGAGAAAAAAAATTTAAAAATAGTTTCAAAAATTCTAATACGAGTTACATTAACATATTTTAAAACTCTTTCTTTTTATCAAAAATGAATAACCATTTTCAATTTCGTTGCAACTCGAAACTACAGCCGCATCATTATTCCAGTTCACTCAGAGAGTGCAGCAAGCACCTCTGCCGGTTTCGAAACTTATTAGTCTCCCATCAGGAGGCACATATGCTGCTCTCTCTGACCCAACTAGGACAAACCCCAGCGTGCAGTCACGGGTTGTAACGAACGAAATGGCAGGGATGCCCTAGCGGCAACTGCTTTCAAAAAACGTGAATTATAAATTGTAAAATTCCCTTATCTTCCTTAGTTTCAGCATCCGTTATGGCTTGCAAATTGTAGAAGCCTCGTGAGTTGTTACCAGAGAAGGTTCCCATTGTTTTTGGTCTGGTAGGATGTAGAATAACATTTTTGGATGTTGTTTTATGCGCTATTAGATTGAAAACTTAGTTTTTTGATGGCAGTTGCCGCTACGGTATCCCTGCCTGTTCGTTCGTTGCAATCCGTGACTGCACGCCGGGGTTTGTCCTAGTTGGGTCAGAGAGAGCAGCATATGTGCCTCCTAATGAGAGACTAATAAGTTTCGAAACCGGTAGAGGTGCTTGCTGCACTCTCTGATTGAACTGGAATAATGATGCGGCTGTAGTTTCATGTTGCAACGAAATTGAAAATGGTTATTCATTCTTGAATAACCATAATTTATACAGGGTGTCCCGAAAAGATTGGTCATAAATTATACCACACATTCTGGGGTCAAAAATAGTTCGATTGAACCTAACTTACCTTAGTACAAATGTGCTCATAAAAAAAGTTACAGCCCTTTGAAGTTACAAAATGAAAATTAATTTTTTTCAATATATCGAAAACTATTAGAGAGATTTTATTGAAAATGGACATGTATCATTCTTATGGCAGAAAAATCTTAAAATAAAATTATAGTGAAATTTGTCCACCCCATAAAAAATTTATGGGGATTTCCTTCCCTTAAACCCCCCAAACTTTTGTGTACGTTCCAATTAATTCATTTTTGCGGTACCATTAGTTAAACACGTTTTTAAAAGTTTTTTGCCTCCTAGTATTTTTTCGATAAGCCAGTTTTTATCGAGATGCGGCTTCTTTTTCTATATAGTTACGTAAAAATTTTATGGGGGTTTTGTTCCTTTAAACCCCCCAAATGTTTGTGTACGTTCCAATTAAACTATTATTGTGGTACCATTAGTTAAACACATTGTTTTTAAAACTTTTGCCTCTTAGTCTTTTTTTCATAAAAGTCACCTTTTATCGAGATGTAGCTTCTTTTTCAAAATATACCTGAAAATGTAAATTATAAATAAATTTTCAAATTATTAACAGGTCTCTATAATCGTACTTAACCATATACAAATATGTGGTGGAGTCGAAAATTATTTAAAATATCTTGATAAATACTGGCTTACCGAAAAAGTACTAAGAGGCAAAAAAGTTTTAAAAACATTGTGTTTAACTAATGGTGCCACAATAATAATTTAATTGGAACGTACACAAAAGTTTGAGGGGTTTAAGGGAACAAAACCCCCATAAAATTTTTATGGGGTGCACAAATTTCACTTTAATTTTTTTTTAATATGTTGCTGCCATAAAAATGCCACATGTCCATTTTCAATAAAAAATCTCTGAGAGTTTTCGATATATGAAAAAAAATCGAATTTAATTTTGTAACTTCAAAGGGCTGTAACTTTTTTTTGTGCACTATTGTATATAGGTAAGTGAGGTTCAATCAAACTATTTTTGACCCCATAATCTGTGGTATAATTTATGACCAACCTTTTCGGGACACCCTGTATATTCATTTCTCATGAAGGAAGATTAAAAAGACCTGACCCTTTGGACCTCTAGTACATCTGAATATCAGAGCAACAACAGAGTGCAGTGTCATAGTGCAGTGAAATAATCTTGTTTTTTCTTCAGTGATTTTTTAAACTGCTTTCGTATTTTTTATTCATGTTTCTTAGACTTTTAATAATCATATTTGTTGTCTGAACTGTCCAATATACAAAATTTTATCTATGTATTATGTTCCAAATAATTGTTATGTCTTATTTTAAAATTATAATCTTATATGTCTTATTGGATGCTCGACACTGGGCGGCTTCCATCTATGTTATTTTTCAATAACTATATGTATTGCTTATTGTTTGTAATGAGACAGACTGCAATAAACATTGGATGTTAAAAATTTTTTTTTGATTTACATGTTTACTCCGATTGTAGTACGAACGAAACCATTCTCGTTGGAACTTTACCGCGCTGAGCAGATGGGACGTGAATTATAAATTGAAAAATTCCCTCATCTTCCTTAGTCTCAGCATCCGTTGTGGCTTGCAAATTGTAGAAGCCTTGGAGGTGTTACCAGAGAAGGTTCCCATTGTTTTTAGTCTCGTAGGATGTAGAATAACGTTTTTAGATGTTGTTTTTGTGTTATTAGATTGATTGTTTTATTCATAGGAGATTCTGACCAATAGAAAGCTACAGAAATCTAAATTTAACTGATAATTTTGATAATTTCCCGTCGTCAAGTATATTACGTCAGATGCCCTTCGTTGCTACGAAAAAATACATTCAGTGACGGTAATGACAAATAATGTTTTAAAAATTATAAAAGTGATGACTTTCAAACGTCAAATTTTTATAACAACTGTGTGTTTAATTGTACTAATTTGTACTTACATAAATAAATCACAATAAAATTTTGGTTTTGAACAGTTTTATTCATGAAATAATCGCAACAAATTGCACTCGATCTCTAAAATTAATATAGAATTTTTGCCCTCGAGACAACTTGACATAATTTAAAACTGTCAAAGTGTCACTCGGGAAAAATTCAATAATTTTAGAGCTCTTGTGCAATTGCTACTGAAAACTTAGTTTCTTTTTCTTTCTTTTTAAATCTTATCTACTGGCTTGGACGTTTCAGGACGTAGAGTCTGACATGCGGTATGTCATACCGTTGCTTATTTTCCATTGTTTTCAATATGAATTTTTCTTATATCACTGTTTTTGTTTTTTACATCAACTACGGAATGATTCTTTACACTGGAATGAATAAAATGCGGCTACAAATAAAATAAACTTTATTTTTTCAAAAAAATTAGGAGATTAATGGAGGTTCTTACAAAATCCTTTATAGACTGAATTACAAAAAACTTGAGTAATGGTAATTCAAAAAATAGCAGAATAGTGCTTTCCACTTGAAGGTAGAACAACTGAATGTACTTGCTGTCATACTAATAGCGAACGAATACACTGGACTGGTTTTAACTATAGAAACGTAAACACTGACATGCGGTACGTTATACCGCAAGAAAATTTTACGTCAACGTAACTCCCTTACTAAAGACCTTACTAAAATTGCAGCAGTTGGGAGCATGTACAGTTGTTACACACCATTTGAAGGTACACAGATATAGTCCAGGGCGCATCTGTTTTGAGATGGACGTTGAGAGGTGACTCATATTTTTTGCAGAAATTGCTTGGAATTAACTCATATAATAATAATTAAGTTATCCTTCCACCCAAAAAGTTCCGGAACATTGTTTAAATAATCAAAATGTCTAAAAATAAAGGGAAAAGTCGATTTTTTCTTCGTTTTTTGATTATAACTTTAACAATATTCACTTTCGAGAAAAGTTGCACAACATAAAAGTTGCGTAATTAAATTTCCTACAATATAGGATTTTAAAAATTGTCAGCCTTGTTGCAAAATAGCAATAATTGCGTAAAAACCATAAAAAAGACAAGTATTCGCATTTTACGTTTTTCAATAATTTATGTTAAAGATATGACCTTCATATTTTACACAGAAAAACTTTATTATACAAGGTGTCCCAAAAGTAGCGGAACGGTCGAATATTTCGCGAACTAAACATCGGATCGAAAAATGAAAAATACGTGTTCAATCATTTTTAAAAATCTATCCAATGAGACCAAACGCTAACCCCCACTACACCCCTTGGAAATGGGGTGGGGGGTAACTTTAAAATCTCAAATGGAAACCCCCAGTTTTTCTTGTAGATTTGGATTCGTTACGTAATAGTGAGCAACTTTTATTCAACACATTTTTTCGAACTGTGGATAGATGGTGCTATAATTGGGAAAAAGATTTATCCTGATACCATAGGTAAATAATAGAAACGGTCTAATTCGAGAAATACACTTCCAAATGAGAAACCAAAAAAAAAGGTTTTTAATACTTTTCGAAAAACTATCGAATAACACCAAACATCACCCTCCAACCCACCCCCCGGAGATGGCGTGGGGGGTAACTTTAAAATCTTAAATAGCAACCCCCACTTTTTATTGCAGATTCGGATTCGTCATGAAAAATTAAGCAACATTTATTCGAAACATTTTTTAGAATTGTTGATAGATGGCGTTTTAATTGGAAAAATACGATTTATTAGCGCCATTTATCAGCAATTTTAAAGAATGTTTTAAATAAATGTTGCTTAATTTTTCATGACGAATTCGAATCTGTAATAAAAAGTGAGGGTTGTTATTTAAGATTTTAAAGTTACCCCCCACCCCACCTCCAGGCGGTGGGTAGAGGGTCATGTTTGGTTTTTATCGATAGGTTTTCGAAAAATATTAAAAATTTCATTTTTGGTTTCTCATTTGGAAGTGTATTTCTCCAGATATTAGACCGTTTCTATAATTTACCTATGGTAATAAATGGTTTTTCCCAATTATAGCGCCATCTATCCACAGCTCGAAAAAATGTCTTGAGTAAAAGTTGCTTATTTTACGTAATGAATCCAAATTTGCAAGAAAAACTGGGGGTTTCCATTTGAGATTTTAAAGTTACCCCCCACCCCACCTCCAGGGGGTGTAGTGGGGGTTGATGTTTGGTGTCACTGGATAGATTTTTGAAAATTATTGAATATGTATTTTTCAGTTTTTTGATCCGATGTTTATTTCGTGAAATATTCGACCGTTCCGCTACTTTTGGCACACCCTATATTTATTATAAAACAATTCTGTAAATTTCATTAAGATCGGTTAAATAGATTTTACAAAATAAATTTTGCAATACAGCTTTCGCAAAAAAACATTTTTCAAAATGTTACAGGACTGAAAATAAAGCAGATAGCAAGTTGAATATTTTTTAACAAATAGACGAATACTGTACCTTTCATTTGCAATTTGCAAAATTTAAATCGATTAACTATTACGGCGTCAGAAATTTTTTTAAATAAACATTAATTTTTGGAGCTACGCGAGGGACAGCGGTGTTTGATTCACACAAGTTGATTTCCACCAAAATTTCTTCCAATATTTATCTAATATATTACATACTTTCTTACTCTATATTTTGTTGTATTTTAATATTTTAATTTCACAAAAATCAAACTAATTTGATTATTGTTTGTGAAATATTGTTTAAACAATTGCATATGTTTAAAAATAATGAGTACCAATGGCCATAGTAGTCGAGGTACTTTATGTAAATAAAAAAAATAATAAACATTTATTCTCTAAGTTAAAATATATGAACAAAGAAAGTTTTTGCTAAAAAAGGTGTTATTTCAAAGGACAGAATATGTGTTTTTATTTTGCAATAAACAAGTTTATTTATTTATATCGAAATTGACTAAAAATTAAAATTTATCAATCATTATCAAAGGGCATTGAAATGCCCAATCAAAGCAAACGTATCCGCTGTCCTGCGCGTAGCACCAAAAATTATTGTTTGTTAAAAAAAATTCCTGACGCCGTGGTAGTAAACCGATATTAATATTACTGTATTGTTCTATACTTATAAAAAAATAAACTTGCTGCCTGCTTTATTTTCAGTCCTGCAACATTTTGAAAAAATGATTTTTTTGCGAAAGCTGGATTGAGAAATTTATTTTGCCAAATTTATTGAACCGATCTTAATTGAATTTATAGTATTGTTTTATTATTATTATTATTATAGTGTTTTTTTGAGTAAAATATGAAGGTTCCAAGTGTAGCATAAATGGTTGAAAAACATAAAATGCGAATACTTGTTTTTTTATGGTTTTTTCGCAATTATTGCTATGTTGCAACCAACAAGAGTGACAATTTTTAAAATTTTTAACCAATCTTATATTGTAGAAAATTTAATTACGAAACTTTTATATCAGTGAAATTTTTTTGGAAATGAATACTTTTAAATTTATAATGAAGAAGCGAAGAAAAAAATCGATTTTTTTTTAATTGTTTGATATTTTGATTATTTAAACAATGTTTAAATACATTTAAGTTTGAACATTAAATTTAAGCAAAAATCAATGTTTACTTGTGCAATAAACTTTTATTTCTGTTTTCTAACAGCAGTAAAATGTATTTTAAATTAAATAAATTACATACATTTTTCTTTATGTGTCAATTAATTTAATTAAAAAAATTTTTTTTGACACCCTGGATAAATAATTATCTTAATGTTTATATTACTGAGTAGAGAACTGAATTATCTTTCAAATGAGCTAGCACACGACCCCTATTCTAATTTAAAAAAATAGTCGATTACGTCATCATGCCCAGATGGATGACGTCACTAGTATGTTATATATGTCAAAAGATCATATTTTAAAAATCGAATAACTTTTTATTTACCATTTTTTTTCTAATTCTGTAAATAAACCAGTTTAGAGGGGGGTCAAAATATAGTGAATTACCCTGTATATAATAAACTATTGCTACTCGTTTCTTCACTTCTTGGCGAATCACTTACTGTTTAAGATAGATCCCCAAGATAATATTTTAACTCGACTAACTTGCTTATTTACTTTCAACCGTGTTTCGATGTGCGAGTATTTATTTATTATCATTACCTAATGTTGTTTTTGTGATGTTAATGTTGAGGCCATACTCTCACTGTATTACAATTATGTACAGTTATATTAAAAAAAAAAGGGTACAAGTATTAGAAAGAGAAGTTAACGTCATCCTATTTGTGTAAAACCGGCTGGGATTTTTGGAGGTTATCAAATGTCACAGGTTATTAAAAATATAAATCATTGGCGTTGAGCATTAATTAGACGAAACCATTTATTCAACAATTATATAAAGAATAATTTTAATGACTGTTACAAATAGAATTTAGTATTTGGTGATAGAACCTTCTGCTTCTATAACTTTATTTAGTCTATTTGGCATACTTTGAATTATATTAGATATCATATTTGGATCAAGATCTTCCCAGCACTCTAAGATTGTATCCCACAATTGATCTGAATTTTGTGGCATAAAATTTCTTTTATATATTTTTTTAACATATCTGGACTGTGCGCAGGCCATGGCAATACTTCCAGGTTTTGCGTTTGAAACCAATTCCTTACGGCATGGGCAGTGTGGACTGAATAATTATCTTGTTGATATATAAAAGTATTATTAGGATACAATTGCTCAATAGAAGGGAGCATTACGTGTTCCAAAACGTTAATGTAATTGTCGGCAGTAAATCTTCCCTCTAATCGCCAACAAACACCAGGTCCATGTATACTAATCCAATCCCATACATTTACAGAAAAACGTCCAGATTTATTATGAGAGTGAATATATCGTTCTTCAAACCTAGTATTGGCTGGACGATAAACACGGATTTGACCGTTATAGGTCGACTGAAAAGTCTTTTCATCAGTAAAAATGACGTTGTTCCAAAATTGTGGGTTGCGGTAAATATAGTTTAGTGCAAATATTACTCTTGCTTGCCGATGTTCAACAGTTACTAATGGTTTTTTAGCAGCTGGTCGGTTTTTTAATTCAGATTCATTGATCCTTCTGCTTACAGTAGGTTGGGCACCAGGAAATCCCGTATGAATCCTTGAATTCTTCGACGTCGCAAATGGATTATCTCTTAAGAATTGAACTAAAACAGCATCTTGTTGAGGAGTGGATACTTTGGAACGCCCTGAACCAACTTTTCTTTTTAATGATTGTTGTTGGACTCATCGTTGCTTAATTCTGAAGATTGTTTTCAAATTTCTATTATAGAAATTTGCTAGCGCACGAATTGACCATCCTTCTTCCATTTTCGTAATTATTTGAGCCGTTTCAATCTCACTTAAATGACGAGGCATATTAATTTTTTAGTGTACGTAACGTTAAACCTTCTATCAAATTAAACGTCTTTGACGTCTATGAGTTGCATTTTTGATCACTTATGACATTTGATAACCTCCAAAAATCCCAGCCGGTTGTACACAAATAGGATGACGTTAACTTCCCTTTCTAATACTTGTACCCTTTTTTTTTGAATATAACTGTACTATCCCTTGTAATTTCTCTTTGTTAAATGCTATGATAGCTGTACCGTCAGCAGCGTATCGTAAATTATTTATGGGAATGTTCCCTAGTTTGATACCTTGTTTATCTTGTTGTGTATATTAAACGGCAGAGGGGAGAGGCTACAACCATTTCGCACTCTTACTTGCTTCTACTTATTATGTATGTAGAGCTAATCGGCCTCTAATTTTGCGGGAATGTGTTGATTTTCCCTGTTTGTGTGTCATCATCGTATGGGCTTCGTAGGGCGTCTGATACTTTCATACAAATTAAAGGACCGAAATCAGAGGAAAATTTATTTTTGCCAAAAGATTAGGTAAATGGAGTCATTATCGTAGAATACTGAGTGAATATAGTAAGGAACTGGGAAAGGACAAATAAAAATGGTATAGAAGGCATAGCTAAAATATTAAACAGACTGCATGTCTAGGCATTACAAAAGTTATCACCAAGTATCATTAAATAAGGATTTCCTCACTTCAATAGGAATCTACGGTCTTAGGAAAAACTAGCGTGTGCAAATAAAGTGGTAAATAAGGAGAAAATCAAAAGGGTAATAAGCTTATTTGAGCCAAGTCAAGTCAAGTCAAAGTCAAGTCAAATTTATTGATCACATGCGACATTATAGACAGTACATGTATGAGACATACAAATCAAAGTTACAGACATACATCTGAAAAGTATATAAATTAATAAATACGATAAAACATACTTAAAAGATATTTTTAGAATATGGCTCTAGCTCACAAATGTATTGATGTACACACCTCCGAAAGTTTGGCTGATGTAAATTCATTCGTATATCTATTGGCAATTTGTTAAAGAAACTTATGGCTGCATAATGTGTGCTACCTTCCAACAAAACATAACGATGTTGTGGAAGCATAAAGTGATTGTCTCTGAATCTTGTTGAATAAACATGGTTAAATTGAAAGTAATTAAATTAATAAATTTTGCAATGTAAATACATTAAACACGAAAATATATACAGACCAGGGCCCAGAGCACGCCAAATAGAATTCTATTTTACTGACGTCACAAAATAGAATTTCATAATGGAAGAATCGACGGTTGCTAGGCAACGTGACGTCACTAAAATAGAATTCTACTTGGCGTGTTCCCGCACCAGGAATTGTAAGAATATATTGTTTTGTCTAAAGATGCCTCTACAAGAATCTCTAAATATCATTTTATATCCTAGCCATAAATGTTTTAAGATCTGCATGGGTATTATCCTATATTTCTACAGATTTTACTATTCAAATTGGGAAATAAACCAATTTAAGTTGAAACATGATCTTATTATTATTTCTACTTCCACTTCGGAGGTCGTTATCGAAATACAAAATATTAAGAAATTAAACAATTTTGTCGTGTAATAAAAAAATCTTCTATTTAATTAATCTGGCTCATTCATATCGGCAATTCATACAAACATTTTAAAGTAGAGGGCTTTAAAATGATAATGCCAATATTTATAAGTAGCGTTCCTGGGACGCAACTATTTCTACAGAAGACTAAAAATATACTTCTCTGCTAGGTCTAAAAATTTTATTACTCATACTACAGACTACCGGCTATTGATTATGTTTAAAATAAGAGAGCTAAAAGGAACTACATACAACGTTAACGGGGTTTTATTGTTTCATATTGTCAATGGACCTCTAAATATGAAAAAACCGCGGAGTGCTACCATTTAAAGGGGTGCGTTTTTGAAAAAGGGATGAATTTGTACCTAGGCACAGGTTGCATTAGGGTGAGTTCTATGCACTTTTGGTACAAACACGTCTGCAGAAAAATGGTTCCAGATTAAATTTACTATCAAAATATCACCTTTTAAAGTAAAAAATAATTTTTTTACAAAAATATATTAAAAAAATGCAAAAAACACGAAAGAGAGCAATTTTGTTTTTTGGCCGTATGACCTTTTTCCTCGGCGATATGAGTATAGGTATTGCTTCACAGAAAAAAAAAGAATGTGTGTGTACTTTGTACGCACTTAAGAAGATATTCTCCTATCATATAATAGGTAATTTAAACGAAGTAAATATACTTAAAAGGTTATTTGTACTTATTTTATTTAAAAATCAAACTAACTTTCTTATCTACCACTTTCAAAAAAGAAGAATATCTTCAAAAATTATATAATAATATACTTACAATCATAAAATCTATAAAAAAAATAAAAAAATAATAACTTGCTTGGGGCTTGAACCCACTTCACGTCTACCGCGCCGTACGAAAGTTGACGGCATTTCAAACTGCACCACATTCGCGTATACGTCATGTGGGAATATACACAAACTAAACGTTTACACCATAAATTTATATGAATTTAATTAAATTATTAGTTTGATTTTTGTCGAAATAAAATACAACAAAATATAGAGTAAGAAAACGATATATGAGATGAAGATTTGTAGAAAGTTTGTTCGTAATCAGATTATGTAAATTAAAGCATTGCCTGCTAATAGGTAACTACATTATTTTGTTTACATTTTCCAAATAGATAGGTATTGAAACTATTAGGTATTTCCAACTGAAACATTTATAATTACGTACCTGCGGCTTTTCAAGACTATTTAAAAAGTCACTATAATTATAAATTTGATTTTATTTCTGTCCACACATCAATAAAAACTAATATTATACAATATTTTTGTTTACCGATAACCTCCATATTGAACAATTATTGACAGATCATTTCAAAATTTCAACACCCAATCAGAGCCCGTATAACGATTAATACCATACTGTCGGTGTGCGCATGCGCGCGGATCAATCAAATTTTACCCTCAATCGATTCGCCGCTAAAGAAGAATATCTTCAAAAATCCCATCCTTTCTCTTTAAAATGACGTATGGAAAAAGACTCTAGGATTTACAGTTTCTGAAATATGATTTTTCAAAGTTCGAAGCTCACAGCATTTTTATGCCATTTTCCCAATTATTTCGTAAATATTGTCCCGTACTTTTTTTCTATGCAGTTCTAGTTATATTCAATGGTACATATTTATTAGGAAGAGAAGTCACTTGCCTTTATAATGGTCTATTGTAGAAGGTTGTATAACTATTTTTAAGCAAGCTAACATTATACGGTTTTTCAACATTATAAAGTTTTAAAAAACCATACCTTGCTTAAAAATAGTCATACAGCCTTATACAATAGACAATTTTAATGGTAACTTACTTCTCTTCGTACTAAAAATGTACCATTGCATATACCTAGAAATGCGAAGAAAAAAGTTACAGAAAAATGCTTGTGATATAATGGGAAACATGGACCAAAAATGCGGCGAGCGGCGAAATTGGAAAAATCACATTTCACAAACTATAAATCCTAGAGACTTATACTGAACATCATTTTAAAGAGGAAGGATGAAAGTTGTTTTCTTTTAAGCAACGCCTTTACATGTATTTCCGTGGAAAAAGGTATAAGGCAAAAAACAAAATAGCTTTCTTTCGTGTTTTTTTTTGCTTTTTGTTTTGAATATATTTTTGTAAAAAAACATATTTTTGACTTTAAAAGGTGATATTTCGGTAGAAAATTTAATCTGGGAAAATTTTCTGTAGAAGTGTTTGTACCAAAAGTGCATAGAACTCAGCTGATTGCACCCTGTGCCTAGGGACTAATTCACCAAAAGCACCCTTTTAAATGGTAGAACTCAACGGTTTTAACATATTTACAGGTCCACTGAACATATGAAACAATAAAACTTCGTTAATGTTGTAGTTCCTTTCTACAGTACATTATCAATTGCCTACTAGCTTTTATGACTAGAACACGACATAATAATAGTAGATTATACCACGAGTCAATAATGATGGCTATTATTCCCGAGGAATATTTACGAACCGAGCCGCGTTAGCGGTGAGGGAGTAACATTCCGAGGGAATGAGAGCCATTATTGCGAGTAGTATACTCTACTTTATCTACGACAAATTAATTAATTTAAGATTTTTAATGAACAACTTTATTTGTTAAAAACATTAAAATTAGTAATAGTACAATTAATAAACTGAATTGGTTGAGAATCATCATTAACTTTAGTAGAGTTTTTAATACAAATATTTACATAAGGTATTAAGGTAGATGCTGTTGCTGTAGCTAGTTCTACAATTTCTGGTGGTGTACAATTAAAAGATTCTTCATTTTCGTCCATCTCAACAAAAACTGTCAAATATACTATTCGTTTGACAGTGACACTTTTTGAGGTTGATTATTTTGTTTCCGTGGTGAATTTTGTGATTGTTGTGCCAGAGGGATTAATAGCTATTAATCCCGCATTATTAATCCCCAAGGGATTATTATATGGCATTATATTGCAAACACCACAAGTATAATACATATATTATGTATCAGTCGTAGATAAAATCATAAAAGCTCATAATACGCCAGTCAATGGGAGCAAGAATAGGATATTACTTCCGAATTGTATCCTACTGCATGGAGTTTAATGAAATTTAAGAATAGCCTCTACTTATCTCTTAATTCAAAGTCTACGATATGCCGATGTGCGCTTTTATCTTGGGGGTGATTCCCACCCCTTCTCCGGGGTGGAAAATTTTTGGTTAAAATAACCACTGAAGTGGCTAGAGAACCGAATTCTAAGCAAAAACTATTTTATAATTTTTTGTTAAACTCAATACTTTTTGAGTTATTCATGGTTGAAAATTGATCATTTTCATTGAAACATAACACCATTTCGAACGGTTTTTTACGAATACTTTAAAAATTATGCATCTAACTAAAAAACTATATAAAACATTTTTGTAGCTTATAAAAAAACAAAGAGACACATTCCTTCGTAAATCTTCTAGTTATAATACAAAAAGAGATATGGTAGGTGAAAAAATTTGTTTTCTTGGCGCATGCACAAATGGTGTATTCAACTTGAAATAACAGAGAAACTCTCGATTTTAGGTGTTTATTGATGCTTGTCTTTTGTAGTGCTTGAAAATACCTTTAAAATGAGAAATATTAAAGGTCAATTACTTTCAAACTAAGAGAGATATGCTGGATAGAAAATTGATGACTAATGTATTTTAAGAAAAAATGAAAAATTATTTAACTCCCATCCACTAGAATTTAAATGCATCGTTTTCCTTCTACAATACCTTTTATTATAGTGTTATTTTTATGTTAAAAAAGTTGAACGAGTTTAAAATGAATGGTTTTTGAAAAAAAGAAGATCAAATTATAGAGCGCATTTTTAACTTTTCTTAAAAATCTTCCTTTTTCCCCATATATGTAAGTTGAAAATGATAAGAGATACAGTAATGAAAAATAAAAAAGAAATTTTTATCTTAAGATTCCCTTAATTTTTGAGCCGTATTTTTTTTCTTATCTCTTATCATTTTCGAGTTAAATAGAGAAAAAGAAGATTTTTAAGGACATTTAAAAATGCGCTCTATAATTTGATCTTATTTTTTTCAAAAACCATTCATTTTAAACCTGTCCAACTTTTTGAACATAGAAATAGCACTAAAATAAAAAGTATTGTAGAAGAAAAACGATGTATTTAAGTTCTGATGGGTAATTTTTGCATCATATCTCGCTTAGTTTTAATGTAATCGACATTTAATATTTCTCATTTTAAAGGTCTTTTGAATAACTATAAAAGATATTAGAATTATTATACACCTAAAATCGACGGTTTCTCTGTTATTTCAAGTTGAATACACCGATTTAAGTATGCATCAAAAAAACAAACTCTTCTCACCTACCATATCTCTTTTTGTTAGTTGCATAGTTTTTAAGGAAGTCGCAACTGTCGCAAAATGTCATTTTTTCAATGAAAATGGCCAATTTTCAACCACGCATAACTAAAACAGAATTAAGTTTTCAAAAAAAAATTGTAACAGTTTTGCTTAGACATAGATTCTCTAGCAACTCTCCGTGGCTATTTTAACCAAACAATTTTTCACCCTCGAGTAGGGGTGGCAACCATCCCCAAGATAATAGAGCACATCGGCATAAGGTAGACTTTATTTCTTGAGGTATTCCCTACTTACTGAGAAAATATCAAGTAAATCGATGTCGTAGGATAGAATTCAAAGCCAAGTACCCTCATTGACTGCACTATAAAGTTGGCTTTTATATCCAAACCTGAAAAAACCGAACAGAAAAAACTAAGTCCCTGAGGTTGATAAGTCAGATATCATTCGTACCAAAACTCTAGATATTTAAACGAGCAGGAGTTATCTCAGAGTCACACCAAGCTTCCTTACCGGATATGTGCCAGTCAAGAGAGACTTGTCATGGAGACGTAAGCTGCAGACTATATAGCGGAGGAAACAGGCAACCATATCTTGCATGATTGCCTAAAATTGAAGAAAGACAGTAAACATTTGTTACATTACCATATCTGTATAGATTTGCACAAGTTGGTACAGGATAAATGGATGCTCCTGGAATAGATATCATGAATAAACGAAAGATAGAAAATAGTCCAACTGCCTGCAATAATGTTTTATAAGTGTTTACAAGAGAGGGCTTTCAGAAATAAGCATATTTCAAGGAAACAGGTAATTTAGCACTGTAACTCTTTCGAACTCTTAAGTTCCAGGACAGTTTTCGCCGAATAAAACGTCACTAGTTCTTATTTCCATTGAAGCTTTATTAATTTAATTTATGCATTGCTTAAATGAATAAATGACCAGACAAAACAAGTAATATTGTAACTAATGCAAACAAATCTACGCAAGTAGAGAAGAATCTCTATTTAGGTCAACTCATAATTTAACTTAGAGCGAGCTACATGTTTTGCTACCACATCCTTGGAAGAAAATACAGTCCTGTACCAGATAAATTAAATTAAGAAAGTAATAAGATTGTTACGGCCTACTTTATACCTTATTGAATTTTCTCCTGATAATTCTTCAAAAGTTATTTCCTAAATAGTATAGAATTCAATCGACGAGTTTTGGATTTATATTACATTAACTTAAAAACTGTTTAATAGTTTCAGAAATAACACCTACTAATTAAAAACTACGGCACTTGGTTTATCAAAATAAAACTTTTTTCAGATATCAAGAGACAATAGAACTTGGACCCACACTAAAAAAAATCATGATTACTTCCTTCATTAGACTTCGTCTATCCAGTTATTCATGTTGAGTGGGACAACTTTTCTAATACGGAAAATTTTCGGGAGGGGTGGGGGGCTATTCATAAATATAGAAGTTTCTAAACTTTGGTGCTTCGGACAACTGGAATTCCCTCAAAAATTGGTTTCACAATATTACCAGTAAATTGAAAGTTGGTCGTTACCTCTAACCTGAGCACTACGTGCATATTTGGAGCAAGGATGAGGTACATTCACATGGTTTTTCAATAATCTTAATACACTCGACAATAATCTCGACTTATAGTCTATGAGCTAGTGAACCCTCCGACTAACGGTCGTCCTGTAAGGCTAGAAATTTTTCTAGTGATAATTCATAGCACACCAAGGCTAAAAACCATGACCTGGCAGGCATCAGCGGTGCACGTGTATCTACCAGGTGAATCGAAAAGTGCAAATTTAGGGGGTAAAATAAACTTTCTCCTGTAAGGTTTAAATTTAAGTACGTGTTTGAGTAAGTCATTTAGAAGAAATGTGTACCATGACAGGCAATTCTGAAGAGCATAAGACCTTGCCAGGCGAGGGGAAAGATTAGGGGTTTTTCCTAAAATTATTCTTTTTGCATCGATCAATTTTTTTTAGGTTTTTTGAATCATTCCAAACAGAAAAGGTCTTTACTGATTTTTCTCTTAAGTTAATAGTTTTTGTTATACAGGGTGAGTCATAACTATAGAGACATATACTAAGGACAAGTTATTTGGACCAAAATATGGCTATTGGGCCAAATATGCCTTAATAAAATGTTGCTGAGAAAAAAGATACCTACAGGGTGTTTAAGTTAATTTTTGCCTTTCGTTTTTTGCTAATAGTTTCCCTGTATATTTATAAATTGATATCAAAATTGGCACAGAGGCATAATCTTAGACAATAAATAGTATTTTATCTAGAATTTTACGTTTTGTCATAGAGGGCGCCACGTGGATCATTCCTGATGATCAAATTGAGTCTAAACTTTTTCTGATGAAACTTTTTAGTAATTTTTGTTAGAAAATATGACGTAAACATCATTTTTACGTAAAATTGGTACTCTTGTTTAAACATGATAATTTCAACCGTTTTCGATAAAAACGCAGTCGAACTGCTTAGAGTCTTAAAAAAGGATTTCAAATATTATTTCATTAAGAAAAGTATGCCTTGGACTGTCAGAAAATTGTTGTTGGTAAATTTCATTGGTTCAGAGTAAATTATTTTTGATGTGACAGTGCAGTGTAGTGTTGCATTTTTTAAAAGTAATCAATACTTTTTTGATTGAAATGCTTCGTCACAATCATTTCAGTTGCAACTTTGTTTATTAGTTTGGTATTTGATATCCCCTTCTGAGTTCCTGAAATCTTCAATTGCGTTTTTATCGAAAACGGTTGAAATTATCATGTTTAAACAAGAGTACCAATTTTACGTAAAAATGATGTTTACGTCATATTTTCTAATAAAAATTACTAAAAAGTTTCATCAGAAAAAGTTTAGACTCAATTTGTTCATCAGGAATGATCCACGTGGCGCCCTCTATGACAAAACGTAAAATTGTAGATAAAATACTATTTCTTGTCTAAGATTATGCCTCTGTGCCAATTTTGATAGCAATTTATAAATATACAGGGAAACTATTAGCAAAAAACGAAAAACAAAAATTAACTTTAACACCCTGTATCTTTTTTCTCAGCAACATTTTATTACGGCATATTAGTCCCAATAGCCATATTTTGGTCCAAATAACCTGTCCTTAGTCTATGTCCCTATAGTTATGACTCACCCTGTATAAGCGATTGAAAATTTTGAAAATTGCGATATCGGCCATTTTTAACCCTAAATCGGACATTTATCTAAAAATTTCAATGTTGCCAAGGTACGTACATATTCTTTAAACATTGACTGATTCATGAGTTCCAACACTGAGTTGCCAACACTGAGTTGGCATAAATTCATTATCTCGAGAATGGGCAAATTTCAAGAGAAATCCTCAGACAGGTCGATTTTTATTTTTGAATTAGGACTTTTTGGCATATATATAATACTAGTGACGTCATCCATCTGGCGTGATGACGTAATCGATGATTTTTTTAAATAAGAGTAGGGGTTGAAAGATAGCTCATTTGAAAGGTTATTTAATTCTCTATTGAGTAATTTAAACATTACATAATTATTTATACAGGGTGTACAAAAAAATTTTTTCTTCTATTTGTCAAATTTAATCAAAGTTAATTTAATTAAAAAAAAAATTTTGTACACCCTGTATAAAAAATTATGTTAATGTTTATATCAGTGAATGGAGAATTAAATAACCTTTTAAATGAGCTATCACACAACCCCTTCTCTCATTTAAAATAATCATTGATTACGTCATCACGCTCAGATGAATGACGTCACTAGTATGATATATATACAGGGTGGTTCATCTTAACCGCCTCGGTCTCTGTACGGAAAACCACTTAATATTTTAAAAAAATTTCTTCACAGAAATATACACGGCCTTTAATACTACAATCTAAAAATTATGTGAATTATACAGGGTGCTCCAAAAAAGAGTGGTATATCAAAGTTATATTTTTTCTTATGGAATGCCCTATATCTAATGACATTATTGAATTGTCCTTAAAAAATAAGCTATACTTTCATAAGGGTTCCCTATACCTAAATACAGGATGTTTTGATTTATTTCGATTTTTATAAAAATGTAAGGTTTTAGAAAAAAATAAATATCTACGAATCTAAGAAGCAGTAACAAATTATTTCTTGGATCTTAATAACAGACTATTTAGCATACTTAAACAGATGCTTATTGCAAAGAAATTTCTTACAGGGTGGTCAAAATATGAGATTGTTTTATTAACAAATTCAAGCTGTAATAACTTACTTATTTTAAATGGAACACCCTGTATCTTACTAGTCTATCGCGTAGAAAATTTACTTAGCTTTCAATTTGTATTAGGGTTTCCTATACCTATCTTTTTACAGGGTGGTCAAAATATTAGATTGTTTTATTAACAAATTCAAGCTGTAATAACTTACTTATTTTAAATGGAACACCCTGTATCTTACTAGTCTGTCGCGTAGAAAATTTACTTAGCTTTCAATTCTTATTAGGGTTTCCTATACCTATCTCCCTTCATTTTTTTAAATATTTAAAGATTTCCTAATTTGTAAGCTTTAAAAATTAGAATTAAGTACGTATGTCGTGGTTATGTACAACACATCACCAACACCGGCAATATACTTAAATGTCTCAGTCAAGATAGTTTCGTTAATAAAATTTACATTTTTATCATTTAATCACACAGAGTGTTCTTATTTTAAATGACATACTCGATATTCTATTCTTTATAATGGAAGATATTTAAAATCTCTTCAATTCCATGTAAATATTCTCAATACACATGTTATTCTGTAAATATAAATTCCCATGTTATTCTGTAAATACCCATTTTTACATATTTTTGTACAATAGGCTCGTTTTCGTCAAAGTAGCCATTGCATTTAATTGTTTGTAATTGCGATTCAAAGATTCAAACAAAAAGTGGTGTTCTTAAATTTACTCAATAACCGTTGGGATAAGATATGGAATATACTTATACGGAATGAAATATAATTTAAATACCTTCCAGAATACGGCATCTAATATAGAGTATGCAGTTTAATATAAACATATTATTCAATGTCACATGTAGGCCAAAATCAACTAAAATAATACAACACTCTGTGTGATTACATGATAACAATGAAAATTTTATTAATGACAGTATCTTGTCTAAGTATATTACCGGTGTTGGTGATGTGTTGTACATAAACACGACATAGGTACTTAATTCTAATTTTTAAAGCTTACTAAATTAGGAAATCTTGAAATATTTAAAAAATGAAGGGAGGTAGGTATAGGAAACCCTAATTAGAATTGAAAGCTAAGTACATTTTCTACGTGATAGACTAGTAAGATACAGGGTGTTCTATTTAAAATAAGTAAGTTATTACAGCTTGAATTTGTTAATAGAACAATCTAATATTTTGACCACCCTGTAAAAAGATAGGTATAGGAAACCCTAATACAAATTGAAAGCTAAGTAAATTTTCTACGCGATAGACTAGTAAGATACAGGGTGTTCTGTTTAAAATAAGTAAGTTATTACAGCTTGAATTTGTTAATATAACAATCTCATATTTTGACCACCCTGTAAGAAATTTTGTTGCAATAAGTATCTGTTTAAGTATGCTAAATAGTCTGTTATTAAGATCCAAGAAATAATTTGTTACTGCTTCTTAGATTCGTAGATATTTATTTTTTTCTAAAACCTTACATTTTTATAAAAACCGAAATAAATCAAAACACCCTGTATTTATGTATAGGGAACCCTTATGAAAGTATAGCTTATTTTTTAAGGTCAATTCAATAATGTCATCAGATGTAGGGCATTCCATAAGAAAAAATATAACTTTGATATACCACTCTTTTTTGGAACACCCTGTATAATTCACATTATTTTTAGGTTGTAGTATTAAAGGCCCTGTATGTTTATGTGAAGAAATTTTTTTAAAATATCAAGTGGTTTTCCGTACAGAGACCGAGGCGAATAAGATGAACCACCCTGTATATGCCAAAAAGTCCTAATTTAAAAATAAAAACTGTTCTGTCTAAGGATTTCTCTTGAAATTTGCCCATTCTCGTGATAATGAATTTATGCCAACTCAAACGTCCTCACTTATACTACAGTGTCGCGCCCGCTTGATTAGAAATTAAAAAACAAAGGCTTTTCCGATAAATATTGTATTGCAAAAAACTCTTTAGGATTTCATCAATAAATGTTTAAAGAATATCTACTTACCTTGGCAACTTTGAAATTTTTAGATAAATGTCCGATTTAGGGTTAAAAATGGCCGATTTCGCAATTTTCAAAATTTTCAATCGGTTATATAACAAAAACTATTAACTTAAGAGAAAAATCACTAAAAACCTTTTCTGTTTGGAATGATTCAAAAACCTAAAAAAGATTGTTCGATGCAAAAAGAATAATTTTAGGAAAAACCCCTAATCTTTCCCCTCGCCTGGCAAGGTCTTATGCTCTTCAGAATCGCCTGTCATTGTACACATTTCTTCTAAATGACTTACTCAAACACATACTTAAATTTAAACCTTACAGGAGAAAGTTTATTTTACCCCCTAAATTTGCACATTTCGATTCATCTGGTAGATACACGTGCACCGCTGATGCCTGCCAGGTCATGGTTTTTAGCCTTGGTGTGCTATGAATTATCACTAGAAAAATTTCTAGCCTTACAGGACGACCGTTAGTCGGAGGGTTCACTAGCTCTTAGACTATAAGTCGAGATTATTGTCGAGTGTATTAATATTATTGAAAAACCATGTGAATGTACTTCATCCTTGCTCGAGATATGCACGTAGTGCTCAGGTTAGAGGTAACGACCAACTTTCAATTTACTGGTAATATTGTCCAACCAATTTTTAAGGGAATTCCAGTTGTCCGAAGTACCAAAGTTTAGAAACTTCTGTATTTATGAATTTTCTAGCCTTACAGGAGGACGGTTAGTCGGAGGGTTCACTAGCTCTTAGACTATTAATGTCGATTACTTTGTAACGTTATACAGTATATGTGTTATAGTCAAAGCCCGAATTTCAGGCACTCCTAGGTTTGACTAGGCAATCCTCAGGTCTGACTGACGGTCTTAGTCAAAGCCCGAAATAAATTACAGTTTCGGCTTTTGACTAGTCAAATCTAGGAGAGACTAAGTTGGTCAGGCACAGGTCGAAATTTAATTTTATGAAATCTGAGTTTGGCTAGTCAAACCCCGATCAGCTATTAAAATGTCGTAATTTGTTAGATTAGGTTTAATAAAACGTGATTTATTAATTTTAATGTTTATTATTTTTGTATTGTCGTAATTAAAATAAAAAAAATAGTGTTTATTCTCACATATTCAGGCATTACGGCATTTAGAGTTGCACAATACATTACACCTTTTACACTTATGTAATTTGGAAGAGCATTTCTTATTGCAGTAGCATTTTATAAATCCTTGTCCTCCAAATTTAGAATATGTTGTACTCACGTCAAAGTGAGGTTTTAATGCAATATTATTGTATATCCAAAGACCAATGCGAGCATCTTTCAATCTGGCTAAAAATATTTTGCCTTCCCTGAGTTTTTCGTACCGCAATGTTGGTATCCGTATGTTCATAAATGGCTTGTCAATGTGTTTTTTCATCTCCTGCATAATCTCGATTCTGTCGCTTACAACATTGTTGTAGCTCACCATTCAATTTTCTACTGCCTTGTGGATTAGTTTTAAAGATTTTTCAATAAATTCATATATACTTACATACAACAGAGGTATTTACTTCAGTCTACTGTGAAAGTACATATTTTTATCAAACAATCCTGCAAAAAAACACATCATTTAGGAGTGCATAACTTTGTTGTATTTAGAGGGCCACACATTATAAAGAGTCATAAAATTTATACCCTCACACTTGCTTTTTGCAGGCTTGTTTAATAAAATATTTAATTAACTGGTAATATTGTCAATAAATTAATTGGTACTATTGTACGACAAATTTTAAGGGTACTCAAGTTGGCGGACGCACCAAAGTTTAGAAACCTCTATATTTACGAAAAACCCCCCTCCCGAAAATTTTCCGTATTAGAAAAATTGTCTAGCTCGACATAAACAACTGAATAATAGACCAGGAAGGATCTGTTTTTAGGTTGATGTGAGAGGTGACATTCGGATTTTTGCGGATAAAGTTTGGTGATAACTTCGTTAATAATAATTGACTTATGCTCCTTCCCAAATATGCCCGAAACATTAATAAAAAAATAAGATATTAAAAAATTTCAAAAAATTTCGTTTTTTTTTTAATTTCTTTGCTTATAACTTCCAAACGATTCATTTTGGAACAATGTCGTACAGGAATTAAACAAAGATAATTAAATTTTATATCAGATACGATTGGTTGGGGGCAAAACACGCCTATCCTTATTCAATGTTTTTCCATCACTTAGGTTACACCTGGAACCTTCCTAATTAGCTTAGAAAATTTTTGTAATATGCTAAAACCGTCCACCAGATTTCATTAAAATTAACTTACTAGATTTTGCATAATAATTTTGCAATCTAAACTTTTTTTAAAAAATTAAAACTTTTTAAAATCTTGCACAACAAAAACTAGAATATACAAAGATTTGTCAATTTTTTTACGTATAAATAAGCACCCCACCTATCTAATGCACTTTACAGAATTAAAATCGGATTATTTAAGCAGCCTCAGCAATGTTTTAAATTTATAAACAATTTTTTGGCTTATAAACAAATTAGTGCTGTGGCCAGGAGGGGGTGCTACGAGCTCCCTTATTTAGATAGACTTACCCAAGTTTTATTTATGTATTTTGACCCGTAGAACACGAATTTTTTGGTTAACAGTTGATCTGGATGTCGATAAGATTGTTATACACAAAGAACTTGAGGAATTTCATAACTAGGATTTTTCGCAAAATAAAAATTTTTTTTGTATTTATTGGGTAATTCTAAGCAAAAAATGTTTTTACAAGTTTTTTCGTAGGAGGCATAGTTTTCGAGATAAACGCGGTGGAACTTTAAAAAAATCAAAAAATTGCAATTTTTAAACGTGAATAACTTTTGATTAAAAAATAAAATAGCAGTTCTGCTGAGAGCATTTGAAAATTTAAGCCAAATTATACCGGTTTTCAGTATTTGCATTGCTAGAAATTTATTTTTTTATTATTAAACAAAGCTATTTTTTTAAAAGCCAAAAAATTATTTATAATTTTAAAACATTGCTGAGACCCTTAAATAATCCGATTTTAATTCTATAAAATGTATTAGATACGTAAAACACCTCTTTATATGTTAAAAATATTAGCCAACTTCTAAATAGTCTACTTTTTGTTCAGAAAGATTTTAAAAAATTTTAACTTTTTTAAAAACATTTAGATTGCAAATTTATTATGCAAAATCTATTAGGTCGATTTTATTGAAATTTGGTAGACCCTTTAGGTAAGTTATAAAAATTTTCTAAGCGATTCTAAATGCCACCAAAGTGGTTAAGAAACATTGAATAACAACAGGCGTATTTTACCCCCTTATTTTGTATTTATTGCTATGTTGCAGAAAAGGTAATACCTTAAGACATTTTTGACCAGTCGTGTATCATACAAAATTCTATTATCTTTATTTTATTTTCCTTACGGCTTTTTCCAAAATGAATCGTTATAAAGTTATAAGCAAAGAAAGCAGAAAATAATCGATGTTTTTCGAAATTTTTAAATATTTAAATTTTTTTATTAATGTTCCGGGCATATTTTTGAGAATGAGCATAAGTCAATTAGGTATTATTATTAAAGGTGTCACCTAACTTTATCTGCAAAAATCCGAATGCCACCTCTCACATCCAAAAATATACGTTTTTTTACAGATTAGTCCTGGTCTATAAACCAAGTCTGATGAGGGAGGTAGGTAATCATAATTTTTTTAAGAGTGGGCTCAAGACCTCGAAAAATAAATTCAATGAAATAAATTAATGATTACTTCTGAGTAAATCACTCACCACTGACAGTGGTTTTTTGCCACTTTTCAGGCAGACTAGCATTACACTAAAAAATACACATATCTTCTTTAGATCTTTTCTCCGTTTCGCATTAGTCTAGCCTCATAACTGCACGAATTTTCGACATAGCTGCTCGAAATAGTTGATTGTAGTTTTATTCAAATCATTTTCGATGACACTTTTTCTCCTGATACGTTTCTTGCAACAGTCCTTTCTTGGATTGTAATACCTACTCGTAAATTTTATATTTCATATTATCCATGATACCCTCTCGCTCCTCCTATAGATCCAACTTTTTAAACATTTTATCTTATTCTAACAATATTTATTCAATATCCAAGTACCTTCAGCATAGAGTATAGGGATAATAAAGATTTAGGAAAGAAAACGGGAACAGTGAAAAATATGATACAAGCATAACATCCAATCTATGGAGTAAAAACCTAACAAAAAAAATTTATAGTCAGAAATTTGGGTTATCGATAGAAATATCTCACAAAAACCTCTCTCACCTGATAGCCCGATCAAAGAATAATCTGACACCAAAAAAAATTAAGGAATGATGAAAATTTGGGAATATGTAGTTAAAATTGACTATTATTATATAAGAAAAAGTTTACAATTCTACATCCCCTCCATTTTAAAAAAAATTACAAATTTTACAAAAATTGAGGGGAATACCCCCTCTCGAAGATGAAAAATATACATTCAAAATAAGTCCGGAATTGGATAAAATGACTAATTCTAACTTCTTTTCTATATAATTTTTTCCCTAAGTCAATACTATTTGAGTTATTTGCAAGTGAATATGTTCATTTTTAAAATTATTAAAAAAAAATACAAAAATAATTATTTATTAGTAGAATTGTTTATTATATTAGTATTAGTTTTAGGATAAGATACGAAAAAATGACTAATAAAATAAAAAATAGTAAAATTGGCGAATGGATTTAGTGTCCGCAGTCATATAAACCCAAACAAACAACAACAGAAAAAACATGTTTTTGGACGGTTTTTCGGAGATAACTCGCGAAAAAAATATTTTTAGCAAAAATATAGATTATGAAAAACTGAAAAATATTGTGTATGCCTGAGATCTGTAGACCCAGTAAAAGCAGAGTTGAAGGTAAAGAAAAGTAGGTTCTTCTTCATCAAATTCCAAATCCAATATTTTACTGTGAAATAACCCAAAAACGGAGCACTTTTCGAGGAAAATTCATTAAAACTTTTTTAAAGTGTTTAAAAAAAGGTTAATTTTTGTTTTTTAAAAACTTGTAACATTTAAAGTAAGTGAGTTACGCTCAAAATATTGTTGGTCCCTTTTATTTTTTGATAAAAAGTCTCGAAATTCACCTCCTAATTAGCATCACAAATAAATTTTATCATTACCACTTCACAAGTTAGTTTGCTTATGTATTATTTATATGATCTGTAAGTTTCATCGGTTCAAAGTGCTTATTTTTGAAAAAGCTCTAGTTAAAATGACTTGAACGAGTAACTAATCATGAGTTTAGGCAAATTTTGAACAGCCAAGAAAACAAAAAACAAAAATATTCAGAAAATCAAAACGTACATTTTACTACTCTTTAAGATTTTTGGTATTACTTATAGTTTTTAAGTTAATATCATGAACAATTCCACTTTTTTTTTCAAATTAAAAAAAATGTTCTATTTTAAACCCAATTTTTTTCAAAACTGAGCACTTTGAACCAAGGAAACGTGTAGATAATATAAACAATACATAAGTAAAGTAACTTGTGAAGCGGTAACGATTAATTTTATTTGATAAGAAAATTAGGGGGTGATTTTCGCGATTTTTGTACCAAAAATTAAAAGGGATCAACAATATTTTGAGCGCAACTCACTTATTTTTAATGTTAGAAGTTTAAAAAAAAAACAAAAATAAACCTTTTTTTAAACAATTTAAAAAGTTGTAAGGAATTTTCCCCGAAAAGTGCTCTGTTTTTTGGTTATTTCACATTAAAATATTCGATTTGGAATTTGACGAAGGAGAACCTACTTTTTTACTACACGCGTACTATACGCGTACACCATTTTTTTCAATTAATTTTTAATAAGCTATATTTTTACTCTGAATATTTTTTCGCTAGAATACTTAATTTTTGATTCGTCTGGGAAAAACCGTCCAAAAACATGTTTTTTCTTTTTGTTAACAATGAACATATTCACCCGCAAATAACTAGAAAAGTATTGACTTAGTGAAAAAACTCTGTAGAACAAAAGTTGCTTAGAATTAGTCATTTTTTCCAATTTCGGGCCTATTTTAAACGTATATTTTTTCACTCGCGAGAAAATATTTTGCACCCCATATTTCCTAATTTTTGTAAAATGGAGGGGATGTATAATTGCAGACTTTTCTTATATAATAATAGACAATTTCAACTACCTATTCCGAAATTTTCATCCTTCCTTTATTTTTTTTAAGGTTTTCATAAAATTTTATGTCATATGTCAAATTTTCATCCTTCCTTAATTTTTTTTAAGATTTTCATAAAATTTTATGTTCCCTGATCGGACTATGACATGATGTACAGCAGAAAATGTTCTGGTTTAATTTTACTTAATCATGAAAAAAATGGGAATATTCGAGAAAAACGGAATTAAAAAATATGGATGAAAAATACCGATGATTATGGATGTTATAACTGAAAACAGTTAAAATGGTATGGACACTGCAATTGAAAAACAAAGAGAGGGTACCTTGAAAAGTTTGGAAATGAACACGAATACAAAGAGTTAAACAATTTGGTCTAAACAGTTTTTTAAAGAATTATTGTTACATGATGTCTCGGATACTCGGATGATTGTTATTTCCATAGAAATATAGTCTAAATATTCCTAGTTTTTTTTATACCCACAAACAAAAAATTGCGTAAGTTACTTAGTTCATTTTAAGTTCTCTTTGATGTATATTTTTTTCTTTTGAAGAATTTTGTACTTTTTATTGCTAAATAAGTTGTGCTGTACAATGCTACGATTATTAATTGTCAAGTATCTTGCTTATTAAAGAGCTACAACAAAGTAGAGAAATTAATGAAAAAGTCTGATGTCTAACATTTAATTAGAACGAGAACCGATGATAATAATAGAACACTTTCTTAAAAAAAGACATTGTAACAATGTACCTAATACTACTTAGTATGTCCTCCTTGAGCTCTAGTGATAGCCTGCATTCTTCTAGGCATGCTTTGCTTGGATGGTTGCTTGCGGAATTAGATAACACTCCCACTGTGCAGCAAGTCTGCAGTTGAATTTTCTTGCTCGTATATGCGCTTTTAGGATACTCCATACATTTTCTATGGGATTCGTATCATTACTTATTGGTGGTTAGTCTAGAGCCTCAATCCCAACATCCTAAAGATATTGTATGGCTATTTCTGTTGCATGTGCACCAGAATTATCATGTGATGGCACCAAGTTATCATACCAATTAAAACCGGCAAATGAAAACATGTTCATCAAGAATGCTTCGTATGTACCAGTCATACATTAGAATTCGTTCCAGTTAACATGGGTTGTTAAAGCCTTGTAACCCTGGCAGGCCGTTTTAATTTTAAATCACCTCTTTAAGTGTCTTATCGTCACTGTTTTGACACTTACATTAACTAGTCTTGTTTCATTCATTCATCTTTGAGACTGGGAGCCGTACTTAAATATGCGATTTCGCAAAGATTAGAGTCTCAAATATTGGTCATCTCTAGGCGTTGTGACATCTTTTACATCCTTGACCAGGTCGCCGTAAGTATTATACAGTCCTATTATATCGCCTTACTATACAGAAAACAGTCGATTGATGAATATGCAGTCTTGGTGCAACATATTCATCTCTGTATTACTCATTAGCTAAAATAACAATTTTAACACACACCAACTCGCTTAAATATGGCATAGAAAGCAAGAAAACTGCACAATCAAAAAGTAACACTCGTCTTCTTCTTTTTCTTCTTATGCAATCCACTAATGGATGTTTGCGATCACGTTTGACCAATTTTCTTTATCCCTTGCAGTATGTATTAGGTCTCTTATATTTCTTAGCCCTGTCCATTGTTTGACATTATGGAGCCATGACATTTCCTTCCTGCCCACTCCTCTTTTTCCTTCAACCTTTCCTTCAATTAAGGTCTGCAGAAACTGGTATCTTTCGTTTCTACTTAGGTGCCCCAGTATTGCCATTTTTCTGTGTTAAATTGTGCATAGCAGTTGTCGTTCTCTACCAATTCTTCTCAGGATTCCTTCATTTGTTATTCCTGTGGTCCAGAGAACTTTAAGGATTCGTCGATAAATCCACATCTCAAATGCCTGTAGCTTATTCATTGTGTTAATTTTTGAAGTCCATGCTTCCATGCCATATAGAAGCATCGACCATATATAGCATTTCGTGAATCTTAGTCTTAGGTTCAGGTCAAAGTCAGAATTCGTGCAGACGTTTCTGAATTTCATGAATGCATTTCTGGCCCTTTTTATCCAACATTTAAGTTTCATATCCGACATCCAGTTTTCACATAGCCAGGTTCCCAGGACCTTAAATTTTCTTACGCGCTCTACATCTTTATTGTTATGTTGTAGTCTTGCATTTTGATATTGACATAATTGACGGCTGATTATAAGGAACTCCGTCTTTTTGTATTTATGCTAAGTCCCATGTTCTCGCTATGTTCTCCAATTTTATTAAGGTTTTGGGGGTCTTCTATATTGTCTGCTATTAGGACCGAGTCATCCGTATATCGTATATTATTGACCCAGGTACCATTTACTTTGATGCCGCTTTCGCATTCCTCAAGATCTTCTTGGAAGATACGTTCTGAATATAAATTGAACAGTAGTGTGGAGAGAATGCATCCCTGTCTTATACCTCTGAGAATTTTTTGAGCTTGCGTTATTTCATTATCCACCTTGACAACAGCTGTTTCATTCCTGTAAAGAGCTTCTATGCAACAAATGTCTTTTTGATCTATGTCGAGTTGTTTTAGTATATGTACGAGTTTATTATGTTGTACTCAATCGAAGGCTTTTTAATAATCTATAAAGTACATAACTACACCTCTCCTTTGACCTTAGCAGTTTTGAGCCAGCACTTGGGTTGCAACTAGTGATTCCCTGGCATCCAGGCCTTTTATACATCCAAATTGTGAGCAACCAATAACCTTATCGCATTTTGTGGAGATTCTGTAGTGAAGAACTTTGAAGAATAATTTTAAAGAATGGCTCATCAGACTTATCAGTCGGTGGTCTTTGCACTGTGTTGCGTTGTTCATTTTTGGCAAAAGGATAAAGGTAGGTACAAGCCATTGGATAGGGAATTTTCGTTTTTTATAGATTTGGTTAAAAAATCTTTGGAGTATCGTAATTCCCTCTTTATCTAACAATCTGAGTGACTCAACAGGAATTTCATCAGGCCCAACTGCTTTCCCTTCTTTCGAGGTATTTATTGCTCAAGTAATTTCTTTAATAATTGTGATCTCGGGACCAGACAGGTTGTTTTTATCTATCACTTTTTCCCGAACGACTTCTATCTCAGGTCTCTCGTCTGCAAAGAGATTTTGATGTATTGTTTCCATATCAGTTTCTTCTCTCTATCATCTTTTCAACTGACATTTCAATACCAGGAAACAAAACAAAAAACATTGTAAGTCTTCAAAGCACACTTTGCATGTTAAGAAATGTTTCTTAATTTGTGACATTATTGCTTCTTCGGTTATATAGACTATGTCTCAGCATTCTTTGATTTAGGCAGTTATAAAAAATACATAACATTTTAAAAAGAAAAATAAACTAAAAGAGATGATTGAAGTTGAAATATGCAATATTTTAATTTTTTTACTTTTCAACTATTTAGTTTATTCAATTGTTAGTTTATTCAATTATTTTTCTTTAAATCTTGTATATAATTGTTCAATAGGATCTATATTAAAATTAATATCCTGAATGTTACTACCACCTACACTTGGATTCACATTTATGCTCGAATATAAATAAAAATTTAAGGAAAATACATCTTTTCTTACTTTATAGATCCTTTTATCTGGTTTCCCACCCAATTCCCGGCAGATATTGGTCTCTAATATCCTCAAAGATCTGATCCCTTAAAAAAATCTTAACCTTTTTCGTCGTCCTGTTGAACCTAGCCCGTGTCTCTTTTTTGGTGAATGATCTTGTCTTGGGTTTAGCAATGTGTCTTGTTCGTGAAAGCCATCCTTTTGACGTGGGTCGCGATTTCTAGCCCTCTCTTTGGAGTTAAATGTTGTAAATGCCTTGTTAGAGTGTTTAAGGGGAGTGTTACCCCTGTCAGTCGGTGCACTAAATATTAATTCTTATTTTATTTGGATTTAGTTGTTTCGCTCTATATTTAATTTACATTCGTAAAAAATTGTATAGACGCAGATTAAATATTCACTAATGGTGTAGGTGTAGGTAAATACTAAATTTCTAAATTGAAAACAAAAAGACGAAAACATGCACGCAAATATGAAGTAAAAATTATTACTTACACAAGAGCTCTAAAATTACCGATTTGTATTCCGAGTGACACTTTGACAGCTTAATTTATGGAATTATGTAAAAATGTCACGAGGGCCATACAAATTTGTAATTTTAAATTTTAACTAATATTGATATTTTCATCTAAATATATGTTAAACTTGCTCGTGGTGTTTACTTTGACAAATTGTAAAAAATTGTGGTTAGTGTCACTGAATGTTGTGTCACAACAGGCGAATGGCTCATAGTAATTATACGAGAGCTCTAAAATTATCGATTTGTATCCTGAGTGACACTTTGGCAGTTTTAATTTCACTACCCGAAGGGGAGTAAAGTTCTTAGATAATAAATTTAAAATATTCCTGTATTATTTTTTTTATATTTTCAAAATGAAATATTTTTTTAAAAATTTGTGTAATTATTTTTACCGGTGGCTCTATATACCATTGCCCACTAAGTATTAGTTGTTTGTCAAAATGCACACTGGTAGCTATATATACCACCCTTTCCAGTCCTTCTGGCACAGAAAAAATTTTTTTAAACATTTTTTGTCTTACTAATGATGCATAATGAACTACTTTTACTATTCAAAAGTATAGTTTTACAAAAACAATAGTTCTGCCCGTTAAAGGGCTAAACACACCTAGCAAGAATTTTTCTATTTGCAGTCACCACTTTAAAAAAGACGATTCATTATTGCAAGTAAGTAATTTATATTAATGATAGTTAATTAAAAATCTGAACTTTTTTCATTTTTTATCACATGGACTAAAATTATAGCCTCTGCTTTTTATACTAAGATATATATGTACACAGTGTACATAATTATATCACAATTTTTTATAAAATTTGTATCCGGAGAGACCTACCGACCTTTGGTCGATGTCCATTGAACTGGCAAGAACCACGCGTCCTATTCGAGCAGGGAACCATGTTACCCATTGAGCATTAATAGTATTGTATAATCCATTAACATCGACTTGAAGTCGCTATATTACATACATATTATTATGTAAATCATATATCTCCATGTTACCACTTTTAATAGTGAGCTAATTCAGATCGAAAAAGTTGTATTTACAATCCATTTGGATGACATTTTAATGTTTTTTACGTCGACTGTCCATTTATGATCAATTTTAACACCCTCAAAATCATTGATTAATGACCCCTATTAATGAATGATTTTCTATTAATGAACGATTTCATTATAGGCAACACAACATACATTGCTTGAATAAATTAATTAAACGCTCTGTGATTAGCAGTGACCTGTGGTGGTGAATATACCTATATCATATTCCCACTAAAAAATTTAAAATCAAGTAGCCGCTGTTAGTACTATCTGTCTTTGTATGTCATTATTTACTTTATTGTTTAAAATTCTGTGTATTTGAAAAAGCAAAAGATGATATTGACGAAGAGCTTAATTTAACTCCACCAGAAGTTGCAGAAACTGCAAATGAAATATCTTTAAGTTTACTGCTTGAAAAAAGCAGAGTGTTGTACGAAAAACATACCGTAAAATGGGGTGAATTTGACCGATTTTGTAACTATAAAAATCATATTTTAAATTTTGCTACATTTTTGTATATGCAAATATGTTTTGGTTTTAGGCGCCTACTTTCGCTTAGATTATAATTAGCAGCTTAGCCCCATCTGCTCCATCTGGGGGGAAGTTGACCGTATAAGCTTTTTGCCTGTTAAACTTATTTTTCTTTTACGTGGGGTTAATTTGACCGTTTTTTAAACCATTTTTTCTTAATTCGTTATATCGGTGGATTTAACAACCATTGGAATATTAATTATTTTTTTTATTTAAAAATGAATTCTTAGATATTTATAAATTTGAATCGTTAAAAATAATTTTAAAAATTATACAGGGTGGCTGAAGTATATCACAATAGATATTTTTCTATGTTTTCGGTCAAATTCACCCCAGCGGTCAAAGTAACCCCATTTTACGGTACGCTGAATTGCATGGTGTGACGAGAGAAAAATAATACGATATTCAGAATCTCTATTGTTGACATATTTTTCAAACATTGCCGAGAAAGGACTAACAGCAAGTTTGTGGCCCAAATATTCGATGCTAAAATCAACCTTTAAGTTTAAAATCAAACATTGATATATCTAAATATAATAATAGTATGGTAGTTAGACCCAAACCCCGACATCCAAAGTGAAAGTAATCCTCCATCACCAAATTGTTTTATATGGTCCACATAATGTTCAGAAAAAAGTCACACTATTTTGAGCGTCGAGTTTGGGGGGGCGAGGAGGGAGAAATCTGCAAATTCGTAGTTTTGTATCTTTTTGTCAATATTTCTAAAACTAAGCGGTTTAGCATGAACAACCTTCTACACAAAATTATTCTACATTAAATTTGAAATAAAAAAGGCCCTATGCGTAACCCTTCTAAAATGAACGATTCCAAAGTTACGGAGGTAGTATAGTATAATTGGTCCAAAAGAAGGCCTAACCCAGACATCCAAAGTAAAAGTTTTCCTTCAATACCAAATTGTTCTATATGGTCCACATATTGTTCAGTAAAAAGTTACACCATTTTGAGCGTCCGGTTTGGGGGGGGGGGAGATGTGGGAGAAGTCGGTAAATTAGTAGTTATTTTTTAAGATTTTCGTGAATATTTCTAAAACTATGCTTTAGCGTAAGGAATGTCCTATACAAAAATGTTCTACATAAAATTCAAAACAAAAAAGGTTCTATACATAATTGCTATAAAATCAACGGTTCCACAGTTACGGAGGGTGAAATGTAGAGGTTTTCGATACTTTTTATATTTACCGATTTCTCCCCCCCCCCCAAACCCGACGCTAAAAATGGTGTGACTATTTTCTGAAAATTATGTGGACCATATAGAACAATTTGGTGTTGGAGGATAACTTTCACTTTGAACGTCTGGGTTTTTGGTATAGTTATATCATAAATATTGCCCAAAAAATATGAAAAGTATCAAAAACCTCGACTTTTCACCCTCCGTAACTCTGGAACCGTTGATTTTATAAAAATTATGTATACAACATTTTTTGTGTTAAATTTTTTGTAGAACATTTCTCTATATAACATTGTTTACGCTAAAGCATAATTTTAGAAATATTGACGAAAAACTTAAAAAAACTACTAATTTACCGGCTTCTCTCCCATCTCCCTCACAAACCGGACGCTCAAAATGGTGTAACTTTTTACTGAACAATATGTGGACCATATAGAACATTTTGGTATTGGAGGAAAACTTTTACTTTGCATGTTTGGGTTAGGCCTTTTTTTGGACCAGTTATATTATACTACCTCCGTAACTTTGGAACCATTCATTTTAGAAAGATTATGCTTAGAGCCTTTTTTATTTCAAATTTATTGTAGAACAATTTTGTATAGAAGGTTGTTCATGCTAAACCGCATAGTTTTAGAAATATTGGCGAAAAACTTAAAAACTACGAATTTACCGATTTCTTCCCCCTCTCCCCCCCAAACCCGACGCTCAAAATGGTGTGACTGTTTTCTGGACATTGTGTGGAGCATATAGAACAATTTGGTGTTGAAGGATAACTTTCACTTTGGATGTCTGGGTTATGCTATCTTTTGGATCAACTATACTATACTATAAGTTAATTATGTTTATCAAGAAAAAAAGAACAGGTTATGTACCAAAGAAATCAAAAACACTTGGAAAAGAATAAGTCCAGAATTCATCTCTGATGCTCCTAACGACGAGTTTTTAATGATAAAGGTAAACCAGTAAATCAAGTTTATATAAATATTTAATACTCGTGTTTCATAATATTTCATTTTGTAGGTTGCATTGATTTTCGGAGTGGCTGGTCTTCGATTTTTGACCCTTCGCTTCGTTATCGAACGTATTCGTTGCGTATCTGTTTGGTATACGAAGCGAATACGTTCAATAACGAAGCGAAGGGTCAAAAAGCGAGGCCCTGGTGCGTTAAGAAAGGACGAACTATTGAAATTAGAAACAAATAACGTTCAAGACTTGGGGTCAAAGTTTCTTGTCACGATAAAAGCATCAAAAACATACACAAATATAATATTTACCATAGTAGATAACGAAGCAAATACCATTCTCAATGCGATCAAAAACTATATTTCTTTAAGACCGGCACACACACCACATAAACGATTTTTCATTTTTTATAAAAATAAATGTTCCACACAGCCAGTTGGCATAAATACGTTTTTCAAAATTGCTTCCGTTATTGTTAAATTCTTGAAATTAGAGCACCCGCATTTCTACACTGGGCATTGTTTTAGACCTTCCTCTGCGTCAATACTGTGTGATAGTGGTGCAGACTTTTCAGCTATTAAAAGATTAGGGGGCTGGAAATCGACTTCTGTAGCAGAAGGTTATATAGATAATTCTATGCAGAATAAACTTGAGACGGCTGAAAACTCTTGTGACAAGATACCACTAAACCTTGTCAAAGCACTTCCTTCAGCTTCAGCACCACCGCTTCTTCTTCTATCACAGAAATTACAGAGGTCCAAGAAAACTTAAATATAAATTTGTCAAAATGCTATACAGCAGATAATCATTTATCAATACCTTCCTTTAATTTCAGTAATTGTACTATTTCGAATATTAATTTTTACAATAATAAAACTACAAGTAAGGAAAATTAAACTTTAAATAAAGTTAATGAAAGCTGAAAAAGTTGTTGTTTATCGTTAAGTAAATATAAATTTAAACTAAGATATCTTTATTTCTGAAAAGTACGGTCGACGGAAAAGTTTTGTAACGAACTCGTGAATTAAAATGGCGACTAACAATCTCGAACATTAACGCGCTCGATCCGCTCACGCGTTGAAATATCTCAATTGTTAATCGACCTTATTAACCCTCCGTTATTCGCTATCGGTGTCACACACCGACGACAGAATTATTCATTCGGGATTTACAAAATAACTGGTTTTTTCTATCGCCACTTTCTGTATCTCTTCCTATCAACTAACCTCGTGTTAGTATACATTCTTATCTACTTGGGTACAGTTGTGTGAGTTTTATAGCTATTTTCGGTGCAAGACTCTGTAGCGACTAACGGTGTGGTTATTACTTTATTGGCATAATTTGCAGTTCAGGTAAAGATTTAGCATCTTATTATTGCATTTTATAGGTAAGTTTTGGTCAAATCTTATTTATAGATGTCCTTTGAAGACGAACAAAAACGTTTGTTGGAATTATGGGAAATGGTTCCTAGCGAATATTTTTATATTACAAATAACAATATGTATATTGTTATACTAGGGTTTTTCATTTTATATCTGTTGTTTTTCAATAAAACATTTTCAAAAATATTTTTCAGTCATTCCTATACACAATATAAAATATTTGTATGAATTTTATAGAAATAACCATTTTTTTTAAATTGTCGGTCTCTGACACCGTAGCGACTCTTGATGCTCCGTTTATCCTAGCGACTAACGGAGGGTTAATACACTTGTTGGTTAAATAACTATTAATAAACATTTTATATACCAATATACAAATCAAAGTTTTTTAACTTCCATATGAGATTTTCTACTTTATTTTCTCCTTTTAGCGACAAACGGTTCCTCTGTTACGACATATTAGTATTATTTCGAACACGGAGAAAACTTTAAACTAATGAAATATGTATGTATCAGAAAGACCGACCCTGATTATGCAGGTTATTTCATCCCTTTTTAGGTAGATAAAAGGTGAAATTAGATAAAGGTCCGTTATAAAGGTGGCCATAAATGCCAGATCATAAATAAGGGAATCTACATTATAATCGGTTTCGGGAAACTTTGAAACTGGTTTTTAGTACATGTGGTCGCTTTTGACAGGTGGCTGTTTACACAAGTTTTACTGTAATATATTTGATAGTGTTATTTTAGGGGACCCCAAAAAAATTCAAAAATGAATATTCCTCCTACTCCCGGGCTTCATCCTAAACCCCCCTTGTAGGAGAAGAAATCGGAAAACACTGATTACGAATTCGTACGTCGTATAAAAAATGTTTCAATCAAAAAAAATGTAGCCGAGACCATTTTGAACAAAAATGTTTATTTGCATCTATTGTGTAGAATGAACCGTTTTCTCAGACACAACGCTTGAAATGATCAGCGATTTTGAATAATAGACCAGGGCGCATCTGTAAAAATATTAGTACATTTGGACGTTGAGAGGTGACTCAAATTTTTTTGCAGAAATTTCTTGAAAATAACTCAAATAATAATATTTGAGTTATCCTCCCTCTCAGAAAGGTCCGGAACATTGTTTAAATAATCAAAATGTCAAAAATGAAGGAAAAGTTCGATTTTTTTCTTGGTTTTTTGATTATAACTTTAAGAGTATTCATTTCCGAGAAAAGTTGTATTGACATAAAAGTTGTGTAATTAAATTTCCTACAATACAGAGTTGGTTGAAAATTTAAAAAATAATCACCGTTGTTGCAAAATAGCAATAATTGGGAAAAAACATACAAAAACAAGTATTCGCATTTTACGTTTATCAACCATTTATGCTAAACTTATGACCTTCAAATTTCACCGAGAAAAACTATATGATACAGTTAAACAATTCTGTAAATTTTATTAAGATCGGTTTAATAAATTTTGCAAAATAAATTTTGCAATCCAGCTTTCGCAAAAACAATTCATTTTTTCAAAATGTTACAGGACTGAAAATAAAGCAGATAGCAAGTTGAAATTTTTTTTGCTTATAGAAGTGTACTGTACCTTTCATTTGCAATTTGCAAAACTAAAATAGATCAACCACCACGGCGTCAGGAATTTTGTTAAATAAACATTAATTATTGGTGCTACGCGCAGAACAGCGGATAGTTTGCTCTGATTGGGCATTCCAATGATCTTTGATAATTATTGATACATTTTAATTTTTATTACATTTCGATATAAATAAATAAATTTGTTTATTGCAAAATAAAAACACATACTCTATCCTTTGAAATAATACTTTTTTTAGCAAAAACTTTCTTTGTTCATATGTTTTAACTTGAGAATAAAAGTTTATTATTTTTAAACATATGCAATTGTTTAAACAATATTTCACAAACAATAATAAAATTAGTTTGGTTTTTGTGGAATTAAAATATTAAAATACAACAAAATATAGAGTAAGAAAATAATATATTAGATAAAGATTGGACGAAATTTTGGTGGAAATCAACTTCATGTGAATCTAACACCGCTGTCCTGCGCGTAGCAGCAATAATTAATGTTTATTTAAAAAATTCCTGACGCCGTGGTAGTTAATCGATTTTAATTTTGCAAATTGGAAATGAAAGGTACAGTACACTTCTATACGCAAAAAAAAATTCAACTTGCTCTCTTGCTTTATTTTCAGTCCTGTAACATTTTGAAAAAATGAATTGTTTTTGCGAAAGCTGGATTGCAAAATTTATTTTGCAAAATCTATTGAACCGATCTTAATGAAATTTACAGTGTTGTTTAACTGTATCATATAGTTTTTCTCGGTGAAATTTGAAGGTCATAAGTGTAGCACAAATGGTTGAAAAACGTAAAATGCGAATACTTGTTTTTGTATGGTCTTTTTCGCAATTATTGCTATTTTGCAACAAGGGTGATTATTTTTTCAACTTAGAACTCTATATTATAGAATATTTAATTACGCAACTTTTATGTCAATACATCTTTTCTGGGAAATGAATACTTTTAAAGTTATAATCAAAAAACGAAGAAAAAAATCGAATTTTTCCTTCATTTTTTGACATTTTAATTATTTAAACAATGTTCCGGACCTTTTTGAGAGGGAGGATAACTCAAATATTATTATTTGAGTTATTTTCAAGCAATTTCTGCAAAAAAATTTGAGTCACCTCTCAACGTCCATCTCAAAACAGATGGGCCCTGGACTATAACAATTACGCGCACGAAATAATTTTTCTAAATATATGTCTATCAACTCGATGCTAAAAAGTGATATCTTAGGTATTAGTTAGGTATAAATAGACCCAAACCCAAACATCCAAAGTGAAAGTTATTCTCCAACACCAATTGTTCTATATGGGCCACACAATGTTCAGAAAAAAGTCACACCATTTTGAGCGTCGGGTTTGAGAGGGAGAGGGGGGAGAAATCGGTAAATTCGTAGTTTTTTAAGTTTTCGTCAATATTTTTAAAACTATACGGTTTAGCATGAACAACCTTGTATACAAAAATGGTCTACATTAAATTTGAAACAAAAAAGGCTCTATGCTTAATCTTTCCAAAATGAACGGTTCCAAAGTTACGGAGGTAGTATAGTGTAATTGGTCTAAAAAACGGCCTAACACAAACATCCAAAGTATAATAAAAGTTTTCCTCCAACACCAAATTGTTCTATATGGTCCACATATTGTTCAGTAAAAAGTTATACCATTTTGAGCGTCCGGTTTGGGGGGGCGGGGGAGAAGTCGGTAAATTTTTTTACGTTTTTCGTCAATATTTCTAAAACGATGCTTTAGCGTAGACAATGTTCTATACAAAAATATTCTACATAAAATTTAAAGCAAAAAAAGGTCCGATACATATTACTTGTTATATAATCAACGGTTCCGGAGTTACGGAGGGTGAAAAGTGAAGGTTTCGATACTTTTTATATTTTTTGGGCAATTTATAATATTATTACTGATGAAAGAAATTTTTTTTAACAGGATTGTGTTTTGTAAATAAAATTTGCTATTTCAGTGGCCGATGGTAGGTTAGTGATAAGCCCTTGAAGAAACGTCAACCTCACCACCCAAAATTATCATCAATTGCCCAAAATATATAAAAAGTATCGAAAACCTCCACTTTTCATTCTCCGTAACTCTGGAACCGTTGATTTTATAACAATTATGTATAGGACCCATTTTGTTTTAAATTTTATGTAGAATATTCTTGTATAGAACATTGTTTATGCTAAAGCATGTAAACGCTAAAGCGTTTTAGAAATATTGACGAAAAAGGTAAAAAAACTACTAATTTACCGACTTCTCTCCAATCTCCCCCCATACTGGACGCACAAAATGGTGTAACTTTTTACTGAATACTATGTGGACCATATAGAACAATTTGGGGTTGAAGGAAAACTTTTACTTTGGATGTCTGGGTTAGGCCATTTTTTAGACAAATTATACTATACTACCTCCGTAACTTTGGAACCGTATATTTTAAAAGGATTATGCCTAGAGCCTTTTTTATTTCAAATTTAATGCAGAACATTTTTGTATAGAAGGTAGTTTTAGAAATATTGACGTAAAACCTAGAAAACTACGAATTTACCGATTTCTCTCCCCTCTTCCCCCCAAACTCGACTCTCAAAATGGTGTGACTTTTTTCTGAACATTATGTGGACCATATAAAACAATTTGGTTTTGAATGATAACTTTCACTTTGGATGTCTGGGTTATGCCATCTTTTGGATCAATCGTATCATACTATATGGCAAAAATCATAAAGCGGTGAAAAAATGAAGAGTGCTGTATATACTTGTATGCAAATGCATTTTGCTGTTTTAATCTTTAACTACTAATGTGGATGTTTCAGGACTTAGACACTGACATGAGGTATGTCATACCGTTGCCTATTCGGGTTTCTTTTCAATATGAATTTGTTTGATATCACTGCATTTGTTTTTTTTTACATTAACTACAAAATTATTCTTCATACTGCTGTAGAATAAAATTCTGCTCCAAATAATATAAACTTTATTTTTTCAAGAAAATTATGAACGTATGCATAATATTAAAAATAATCACACTTTTATAAAAAAGAACTTTTTTATAGAAAACCTCTTTATTATTTATAGGAGAGAATATAAAATAATTTAGCGATATTAAATGCTTAAAATTCCAAAAATTACACTATAATAAAAAAGTACTTTTTATAATACCACGGTTGTTTAAAATACAGTAGAGCGTCGATAATCCGAACTAATTGGTACAGGGGTAGTTCGGATTATCAAATTGTTCGGATTACCGAACATATGTTCAAAATACATACAAAGCTCATAAACATAGTACATCTGTACATATTTATGTGCATACGTTTTAGTTACAAGGAATAAAACACCTGCATAATAAACAAATATGTATTTCTGCATAAACAAAATAAAAATCCGCGGTCATATTTTGCCCATATTGTCATATTAAATCCAAAAATTCGGTCCGCGATCATATTTTTTAGTTTTATAATTTTTTTTGCGTTCGGATTAGCGATCGTTCGGATTACTAGGGTTCGAATTAACGACGCTCTACTGTAGTATATATAATTTTAAGTATATAAACTTTTAATTATTTATTAAAACAATTAAAAAAAGATACGCAACAGCCGGGTTCCAACTCGGGACCTCTCGATCTGCAGTCTAATGCCACTGAGCCACCATCAAGTTCTATGTAGCAGATATCGATTTATTAACGTACTTTAAAATATCATTGCATTAGTCACATTTTTAAAATAGTTTGAAATTTAAAAAAATCGATTTATCCATACAGTGTGATTGGTTAGTGGGGTAAAGCTCTGTAGATCCGTTATAGTAATAGATAGTAATAAAAGTTAATAACAAAAATTGTAATTTTGATTATAGATTGATAATCAGTAATCGTAAATTGTCAGTTTTAGACAATTCAGTCATGGCTTACTTAAAATTTGGAAAGATTTAGATCCGTAATTATTCATAATTTTGCTCTGAAAAATGAAAATATCTCGAAAACTAATAAATTTACACATAGGCAATGTTAGGTATATAAAAATTAAAGTATGGTAATGGTACTTTTCGATGATATAAAATACAGGGTGTTCTATTTAAAATTATTGAGAAAATAATTTACTTGCACTTTGACTCACCCTGTATTCGATATAAAGAAAATTAGCAATATCAATCATTTACGAAAATTTTGACATTAAGTAAAACAATATGACGTCAATAAACCATTGCCTTTGTGCTTACTTTTATTTATACAGGGAGTTAAGCTTGTTACGATTTTCATATAAAATTGGTTATAACTTTGTAAATACCCTGTATAACATACCAAACCTTTATATTTTTATAATGGAAAAGTTATGAAGAGTTCGAATATAAAATAAAATACAGGGTGTACTATTAAAAAAAACATAAGTTTGGTCTGCCACTATGTTATCGACCACCCTGTAATATTCTAACTAATTTTTTAATGTGCAGCTCAAAGTTCGCTACAATTTTTGATATTAAGTTTTATCGCTATACATTACTATAACGGATCTACCGAGCTTTACCCCACTAATTAATCACACTTCATAATAGCAGTTAAATATTGCATTGTTAGCTAGTTCTGAGCTTTTCTGAAAATTTCAGGTGCCTAGGTAGCCTAGAACTATTTTTAAAATGGATTACAAAATTTGCGAAGTACGTGACACCAACCAAGCCAAGTATATAAAAAGGTGTTAATAATATTCAATAGTTTTCAGAAATAAAATATAAAATTAATATGACATATAAAGTAACGCCATCTATTAAAAGTAAACATCAGCCGAGTAAACTAGTAGCGTCATCTTTTGTATAAAGCCGCGGCGAAATAACAAGAACCAACAAGCGCGGCTCCTCCTTAGGGTCAATTGGTCAATGACCCCCCTAAAATAATCTCATAAAAATACCAATTTTATTAAAAATATCTTTTATCTAAAACTTCACTCTGAAATATAAAATTCTCTCTCAGCAGTCTGCATTGGCAAAACAAATATAATAGATATAATAACGTCGCGCCTCGCGCTATACACAAGCCCGTGGCTGGGCCGTATTTTAAATTGTCTATATACAGTTCTTATGGCTTATGGACAAATGCATGTAAAATAGAAAAGAGACGGCAGATAGCAATTTCGTGGGCGAGAGTGGGAGTGACCTTTCCGTCGTATACCTCTAGTAGAGTCGACGGCCTCACGTTTAGTTAGTTACCGTCTGCTGACCGCACTTCACGGCAGGTCTATATCGATCGCGGCGTATTTGCGTAATTTATTTTGTTTTGTTGGATTTTTTTGTGATTGTAACAAAAACAAGATGAGTGTTGTTGACGAAATAATTGCCTTAAAATCTGCTGGAACACTAAATTATGAACGGCGGCTTGAGAAAAAAGAAAGTGGTCGACCAAAACCAAACATGAATTTAAAACAAACAACAAAGGATAGGGGTAAGGACATTCAAAGATATTTTAAAGAATCAATGTACAATTTGTGTGATTGGATTTGTGGCTGCAGTGTGAGAAATGCATTTTTTTGCTATCCGTGTTTACTGTTTTCGAATGACGCTGTATGGGCGAAAAATGGAGTAACTGACATTAAGCATTTAAAAGTGAAAATTACAAAACATGCCTCTTCAACTACTCATATAAATTCATCAATGAGTTACGCAAGTTTAGGACGTGTTAACATAAGACAGCAACTTGATAGTGTATATCGTAAATCTGTGCATGACTTTAATGAATTGGTATCTAAAAATAGGTATATTTTAAACAAACTAATCGACTGTGTAAAATTTTGTGGAGTTTTCGAAATTGCATTGCGCGGTCATGACGAAAGTGACAGCTCCAATAATCGTGGAATTTTTCTGGGCCTTATCGATTTTGTTTCTGAACTGGATTTAATGTTTAAAGAACACATTGAAAAAAGTACAGTATTTAAAGGAACATCGAAAACAATTCAGAACGATATTTTAGAATCAATGTTAGCCATTGTGCATACTCATATCATGAAGGAGATTGGCCAGACAAATTTTGTGGCCATTCAAGTAGATGAGACCACAGACAGCTCCAATAAAACGCAGATGATTATCATATTGCGATATGTATTAACTGGTATTGTACATGAAAGATTTTGGAAATTTGTTAACCCCCTAGGTACTACAGCACAACATTTAACTAATGTAATATTGGAAGAACTTCAATTATTAAAAATTAATGAAGCACCTGAAAAATTGATTGCCCAAAGTTACGATGGTGCATCAGTCATGAGCGGTAAACTGGGAGGAGTACAAACAAAAATTAAAGAAATATACCCAAATGCACACTTCATTCACTGCTATGCCCATCAATTTAATCTTATCCTCCAAAAAGCGGCGAGTCAACACAAACCGATAAAAATATTTTTTGCAAATTTACACGGATTTTCGTCCTTTTTCGGCCGATCTCCAAAACGTACGATGGTTCTGGATAGAGTGGTTAAAGTAAGGCTACCTAAAGCTGCGCCTACTCGATGGGCTTTCAATACAAAATGTGTTGAAATTGTATACACTTATAAAGATGATTTAAAATCTTGCTTAGAGGAAATTATTGATGAGGAGCAAGATGGTAACAATATAAATCAAGCAACTGGTTTAAAAAGACATTTGGAAGATGAGCATTTTTTATTTTGGTTAAATTTTTTCCATAAAATAATGCCCCATGTTGATATATTGTTTAAACAATTGCAAATGCGAGACATTGATGTTATATCTGTCAAAAATTGTATCCTGTCTTTTAACAACAATATCCAAATAATTAGAAATACTATTTTGGAATCAGAAGTACCAAGCACATCAACAGCAAAAAAAAGAAAAACTACTGCAGAGGATCCAAAGCGACGAACTGCACTTGAAATTTGTGATATTATTATATCTGAAATAAATCACAGGTTTAGTTTCAATGATCATCTCATGATTTCACAGTTATTCTACATAGAGAAATTTGAAGCATACACTACCAACTTTCCGCAAAATATTTTAAAAATGGTGACGGCTAATTATCCCACAGTGAATATTTCCAAACTAAAATCGGAACTTGAAGTCTTATATTGTCGTGAGGATTTTCGCAATAGTGCTGGTGCAGTAGCCATACTTCAGCTTTTTATTAACATGAATTTGTCTGAAACATTTTCTGAAGCAGTGAAGTTATTAAATATTTTGTGCACACTCCCTATGACAACCGTGGAAAGTGAGAGATGTTTTTCTACTTTAAAAAGAGTAAAAACATTCCTGCGTAATACGATGGGACAACCTAGACTTAGTGCCTTGTCTATGCTGAGCATCGAGAAAACGCTTGTCAAGAGCATTCCAAATTTCAATGAGAAGGTCATAGACTATTTTGCAGAACTAAAGGATAGAAGAATTGACTTAAAATATAAAAATATTTAAAGTAAGTTTCGTTTTAATAAATTTACAATTTATTATACTATAAATATTCCTATCTATATATCAGTCAATAACCTGTTCATACCATTTTTCCTATATTTTTTAAAAGATTTACTCTAAAAAAAGACAAATTTAATTTTCGGAAAACTAGGGTAAATAGTATTGAGTTTTATCTAAGTCTGTATTTTTTATCTAAAATATAAATGCTAAAAGATCTTTTAAATACTTTAAAAAATCAACAGTTTGAAGTTTTCAAACCAAAATGACCCCCCTGAAGATTGACCCACGAGCCGCCGCTGAGAACCAACACTGCGGTTTCTGTCGTTGTAATATGGTCTTTCAACCAATTATGAGATATAGTATTTTTACTACAAAAACGTTATTACGTAGGTCAAAATTTTTGACGTAAGAGAACTGTCAAAACATTAGAATGTGACTTTTCATTATTGCCGTGTTTATAATAAACATAGCAATAATGAAAAGTCACATTCTAATGTTTTGACAGTTCTCTTACGTCAAAAATTTTGACCTACGTAATAACGTTTTTGTAGTAAAAATACTATATATCAGATTTTTATCAACATCCTAAGTGCTCTTAACTTTGTTGCAAACATACGCTAAACACAGTTACTCGAAATAATATATAGTGTAGTTTAAACTCCGAGGTCCAGATTATAATTCCAAACCTTACACTAGTATAAAAAAGTACTTTTTATAATACCACGGTTATTTAAAATATATGATAATTAACTTATAAAGTATGAATTTTAAGTATATTAACTTTTAATTATGTATTAAAAAAATTAAACAAAGGTAAGCGGGAGGTAGGATTTGAACTCAGGAGCAGTATATCTCCGGCCCAACGTTCTACAACTGAGCTATCAGGACTCGATGTATTATGTTACGTTAAAATTGAATTTAAATGTCATAGCATTAGTCACATTTTTAGAATAGTTTGGAATTTAAAAAAATTCATTTATCCATACAATAGCAGGTAATGGTTTTTCAACCAATTATGGGATATATCAGATTTTTATTAACATCCTAAGTGCTCTTAACTTTATTGCAAACACACGTTAAACACAGTTACTCGAAATAACATAGTGTAGTTGTTTACCTCCGAGTTCAATATTATTTTCCAAGAATTACATTAGTATAAAAATGTACTTTTTATAATACCACGGTTGTTTACAATGGCATAACATAATAATTAACTTATAAAATATGAATTTTAAGTATATTAAGTTTTAAATATGTATTAAAAAATAAAAAAAGGTAAGCGAGAGCTAGGATTTGAACTCAGGACCAGTAGATCTCCGATCTAATGCTCTACCACAGAGCTATCGGCCCTCGACGTGTTGACGTACGTTAAAATGGAATTCAAATGTCATAGTTAATATAAAATGTCATAAAAATCACATTTTTAAAACAGTTTGAAATTTAAAAAAGGATCCATTTATCCATACAATAGCAGTTAAATATTGCATTGTTAGTCAGCTCTTAGCTATCCTGAAAATTTCAAGTACCTAGTTAGTCTAGAACTATTGTTAAAATGGATTACAAAATTTGCGGAGTCCGTGACACCAACCAAGCCAAGTATATAAAAAGGTTTTAAAATGGTGCAGGTTCTTACCAAATTCTTCATAAATAAAATTACAAAAAAAAAACGAGTATTGGTAACTAAAAAATAGTAGAATAATGTTGAAAGCACTTGAAAGTAGAACAACGCACTACCGAACTATAGAAACGTAAACACTGACATGAGGTACGTGATACCGCCAGAAAACTTTACGTCAACGTAGCTCAAAGACTAAACCATACTAAAGCTGCAGCATTTGGGAGAAAGTACAATTACACATCACTTGAAGGTACAAAATAGTATATGGTGTTTGAGGAATCTTCTATAAAACAGGTTTTACAACAAAATACATTTTCGGCGAGGCATAGCATACCGCATGTAAGTGGTTAAGGGTTCACAAAGTTTTAATAAATATCTTGGGCGCAAAATCTTGGTTCATTACTTTTTAAATAAATTCATTTTTTTTTAAATCCTGAGAAAACTAATAAATATTTTTGAAAAATTTAAACGCTGAATGAAAGATTACATTATTACCGAGGCAGAGCTGAAAGTCCGTGACAACTTCTATAATGTTTCTTTTAATAAGTTACAGGGGTGAAGAAAAAGTAAAAATTTAGTGTGATTTTTCATTTTAAATTTTATTCAAAAGAAACTTTTTGTTTATTCTAAGGAATTGTCGGCCCTCGGTAATAATGTAGTCTTTCATTCTGCGTTTAAATTTTTCAAAAACATTTATTAGTTTCCTCAGGATTCGAAAAAAATAAATGCATTTAAATAGCATTGGTCCAAAATTTTGCGCCTACTCCCTTAATACACTGCGTGTCATAGAAAACGGGCACCCTAAAACATGGGTCATTTTTGATGTCTGGTATCTCCTAAACCTGTTGGTCTATTTTAGTAATTTTTTTGATATGTTATAACCTTTTTCTTTAATAATCTCGCTGTAATAGCATTGTTGCTAAAGAGGTAAATTTTCGTTGTGTGCCGGGTGTACGAATCAAACTTTGTATTTTCTCAAATCTCGCAACATCCTGTGGAATATTCTAGCAATAAATGCTAGAATATTCCACAGGATGTTTAAAACTACTGAAATTAAAACCCAACTATAGCCTAAGGTTTTCATAACATTCCGTTTTCTTATTCATTCGCTTATGTTGGATAATACAAAAGTTACGTACTATATCAACTAGCCATGTTCTTCATCAGTACAGGGTGCTTCTAAATAAGTGCGACAAACTTTAAGGGCTAATTCTGCATGACCGTTTGCTTTATAAACCTATGTCCGCAAATGCTTAGTTTCCGAGATACGGGATGTTCAATTTTTTTCTTACAAACTGATGATTTATTTATTGCCCTAAAACCGGTTCAGATATGCAAATGAAGTTTGGTATGTTTTAAAAGATAGTTATTGCGCATTTTTTGACATGCAATTAATAATTTTATATTCACCATTGGTGCGCATACGGAGAATATGACCGATCATATTACCCGTATGCACGCCAATGGTGAATATAAAATTCTTAATTGTATGTCAAAAATGTACAATAACTACGTCTTAAAATGCATCAAATTTCATTTGCATATATCAACCGGTTTTAAAGCAATAAATAAATCATCAGTTTGTAAGAAAAACGTTAACATCCCTTATCTCGGAAACGAAGAATTTGCGGACACACGATTATAAAGCAAACTGTCATTATTTTTTAATGCAGAATTACCCCTTAACGTTTGTCGTACTTATTTAGAAACACCCTCTACTGATGAAGAACGTGGCTATTAGTTAAAGTACCTAACTTTTTTATGATCCAACATAAGCGAATGAATAAAAGAACAGAATGTTAGGAAATCCTGAGGCTAAATTTGAGTTTTAATTTTAGTATTTTATAAATGCTAAAATATTCCACAGGTTGTTGCGAACTTTGAGAAAAAAGACCACAGTTTGATTCGTACACCCGTATACAGTGAAAATTTACCTATTTAGCAACAATATTATTACAGCGATATTCTAAAAGAATAAGGCTATGACATATTAAAATAATTAGTTAAATCGGACAACAGGTTTAAGAGATACAAGATATCAAAAAGGGCCCATTTTTTGGGGTGCCCGTTTTCTCTGACGCGCAGTGTATATATGTAAACGTTGTGCAATTTTACTATTTTGGACTATTCTCATGATAATACTGAAATTTCACACTTCCATTAACCGGTCGCTTTTGAATTTCCATTGTTAGAGCCTAACCTAGGAATCCTATAATATGAAATGAAAATAGGAGGCATTAGAAATATATCTCAAAACGCTGAATTTAAACCTTTAAAGCCGCGTTTACACGATGACAACTGGCGAGATAATGGTCATTGGACAATTGTCATCAGTCCAGTTGAACGAGAAGATGTTTATACGGGGCCAACTATTGCCATGGCAGTAGACAGCTAAAACATCCTGTTAAAGAAAATTTCTTTCAATCAGTAAAAATATTATAAATTGCCCAAGAAATATAAAAAGTATCGAAAACCTCCACTTTTCACCCTCCGTAACTCTGGAATCGTTGATTTTATAACAGTTATGTATATTACCTTTTTGGTTGTAAATTTGATGTGGAACATTTTTGTATAGAGCATTGTTTACGTTAAAGCATATTTTTAGAAATACATATTGACGAAAAACATAAAAAAAACTACTAATTTATCGATTTCTCCCCATCTCCCCCCTAAACCGGACGCTCAAAATGGTGTAACTTTTTACTGAACAATATATGGGCCATATAGAACAATTTGGTGTTGGAGGAAAACTTTTACTTTGGATGTCTGGGTTAGGCCTTTTTTTGGACCAATTATATTATACTACCTCCGTAACTTTGGAACCGTTCATTTTAGAAGGATTTTGTATGGGCTTTTTTTATTTCAAATTTAATGTAGAACATTTTTGTATAGAAGGTTGTTCATGCTAAACCTCATAGAGATATTGACGAAAAACGTAAAAAACTACGAGTTCATCGACTTCTCCCCCCTCTCCCCCAAACCCTACTCTCAAAAAGTTGTGTTTTTTTTCTGAACATTATATGGACCATATAGAACCGTTTGGTGTTGGAGGATAACTTTCACTTTGGATGTCTGGGTTATGTCATTTTTTGAATCAATTCTATCATACTATATGTAATGAAGAAAATATCGCATCTGATCCGCAACAGTGTTGGGAAATTTTCCCCTAGCTACTATTACAATATCTTCTGCGAAACCCTGGATCCAGATCATCTACAACTATGTTCCATAATCACAGTGACAATACACCGCCTTGAAGGCATCCCTTAGTTGCCTTCAAATTTATGGCATCTTCATACGTGTCTGTGTATATTATTCTGCTCTGAAGCATCTGAATAATTCACATGCATGTTGTGTTGTTGATTTTCTTCCCCACCAGTGCGCTTTTGATAGACTCCGCACACTTTTCAAATATTAGCATTTTTTACATTCAAGTTCTTACTTATCCAAATTCAGCTATACAAACATGTTCTAATGTATTTTCAAGTTCACGTATCCAATGGGAATACCAATCAATGCGGCTTGTTTCTACTCAATACAATTCAATTATATTAATAGACAATCTTGCCCGCGGTCATACGTGAATTTGTAATTATGTCGGTGACATATATTACGACACGTTGGCAAATAATATTGGTATTAATATTAGATAGTTGATGAATTTAGAATAATATTTTTTATTTATCAAGATAACAACAAATAGTCGGAGAGATAGAAGCGGATTTTGTGCGTGATAAGTAATATGGAAAAACTATATGGGGATATGTTGAACTAGTTTTGTACATTACTTTCCCCAACGGCCGGAAACCAGAGTGGGGGCCGAGGGTAGATATAAGGGGCCAAATTCGCGGTTTTTATTATTTTTTTTGTCACGCTATTCATAGAGATAGTGCACCAAAATTTGGAAATAAGTAGGTCATGACGAAACTAATTAAAATTTCCAGGGGCGGAACGCTGCGTGGCCGACAACGGGGTGGGGAAGGGGTGAACATAAAAATTATACTTGGGTTTTTTGTGACGTTCCTGATCGAGATAGTGCACCAAAATTTGGGAATAAGTAGACCATGATATTACTAAGTAAAATCCCCAGAGCCGGAAACCAGATTAGGGGACGAGGGTAGTTATAAGGGGTTAAAATCGCGGTTTTTTTTATTTTTTTTTGTGACGCTCATGATCGAGATGTGCACCAAAATTTGGCAATAGGTAGGCCATGACGTAACGAATTAAAATATCCAGGGGCGGAATGCTGCGTGGCCGACAAAGGGGTGGGGACAGGGGTGAATATAAAAATTAAAAGGGGATTTGTGACCTTCCTGATAGAGATAGTATACCAAAATTTGGAAATTAGTAGACCATGACCTAAGTAAAATCCCCAAAGCCGGAAACCAAAGTGGGGGACGAGGGTAGTTATAAGGCGTCAAATTCGCGGTTTTTTTTATTTTTTTCTCTGACGCTCATGATTGAGATAGTGCACCAAAATTTGGGAATGAGTAGACCATGACGTAACTAAATAAAATCTCCAGGGTCGGAGCGCTGCGTGGCCGACAAAGGGGTGGAAACAGGGGCGAATATAAAAATTATAAGGGGTTTTTTGTGACGTTCCCGATCGAGATAGTGCACCAAAATTTTGGAATAAGTAGATCATGGCATAACTAAGTAAAATCCCCAGAGCCGGAAACCAGAGTGGAATATCAGGGTGATTATAAGGGGTCAAAGTCGCGGTTTTTATTATTTTTTTGTGACGCTCATGATCGAGATAGTGCATCAAAATTTGGGAATAAGTAGGTCATGACGTAACTAAGTAAAATGTCCAAGGGTGGAACGCTGCGTTACCGACAAAGGGGTGGGGCAGGGGTGAATATAAAAAATATAAGAGGTTTTTTGCGACGTTCGTGATGGAGATAGTGCACCAAAATTTGGGAATAAGTAGACCATGACATAGCTAAGTAAAATCTTCAGGGGCGGAACGCTGCGTGGGGGACAAATGCTGTGAATCATCACAAAAAAAACAATACAAACTGCGAATTCGACCTCTTAAAACTACCCTCATCCCCAACTCTGGTTTCAGCCCCTGGAGATTTTACTAAGTTACGTCATGATCACTTACTCCCAAATTTTGGTTCACTATCTCGAATGTTGACGTCACAAAAAATCCCTTATAATTTTTATATTCTCCCCTGACCCCACCCCTTTGTCGGCCACACAACGGTCTGCCCCTGGAGATTTTACTTAGTTACACCATGACCTACTTATTACCAAATTTTGGTGCACTATCTCGATCATGAGGGTCACAAAAAAAATAAAAACCGCGACTTTAACCCCTTATATCTACCCTCGTCCCCCACTCTGGTTTCCGCCTCTGAAGATTTTACTTAATTATGTCATGGTCTACTTATTCCCAAATTTTGGTGCAATATCCCCATCACGAACGTCGCAAAAAACCCCTTATATTTTTTATATTCACCTCTTCCCTCATCCCTTTGTCCTCCACGCAGGTTTCCGCCCCTGGAGATTTTAATTAGTTATGTCATAAACTAGTTATTCCCAAATTTTGGTAAACTATCCCGATCATGAGCATCACAAAGAAAATAATAAAAAAAACCGCGACTTTAACCCCTTATAACTACCCTCGTCTCCCAATCTGGTCTCCGGCTCTGGGGATTTTACTTAGTTATGTCATGGTCTACTTATTCCCAAATTTTGGTGCACTATCTCGATCAGGAACGTCACAAAAAACCCAATTATAATTTTTATATTTACCCCTTCCCTCACCCTCACTTTTTTGTCGGCCACGCAGGTTTCCGCCCCTGGAGATTTTAATTAGTTACGTCATGACCTACTTATTCCCAAATTTTGGTTCACGATCTCTATCAAGAGCGTCACAAAAAAATAATAAAAACCCCGACTTCGACCCCTTATATCTACCCTCAGCCCCCACTCTGGTTTCCGGCCGTTGGGGAAAGTAATGTACACAACTAGTTCAACATATCCCCATATAGTTTTTCTATATTACTTATTACGCACAAAATCTGCTCCCAGCTCTTAGACTAAAACTTTTATTGGGCCTACTTAAGGACATGGTCAGAGAAATACCACTTTTAAATATTTAGTATTTTATGCTGATTTATTTGGAACCTCCCAAAATTCAAACAAAAAAAAGGAAGAGCATCTATTTAAAATATATAGTGCAGAAGCGTAGATTAGATGATTAGAAGATTAGAGAAGACGATTAAAACACAATGACTTGGACTTGTCTTCATAGTCAGGTAGCAACATAACTTTACTTTTGTGGAGGAGCTAACACTGAAGAATGCTGACTGTAGAATGGATTTTTGCGTATACTCTGGGCTAATTAGCAAAATAAAAGGAAAAGTTATATTAATAATAGGATAAGTATTAGCAACAATTAAATTGTTAATTAAAAATTTACGGTCACTATAATAACCATAATAAATACGACGCGTAAGAATAACTACGACTTTTGTTTAAAAAGTCACTATACCTATCTAATGTATTTAACATAATTGAAATTTAACTATTTAAGCGGCCTCAGCAATATTTTATAATTATAAACAATTTTTTGGCTTATAAACAAATAGAATATCCCGGAAAACATTAAACTAAATTAAATTATGAAAACGGTACTGAAAAACACGCGGAATGATGCTTCTTTAAAAAAAACGTTTAATTGCGATGAGTGGTTCCTGAGATACAACCGGTCAAAATTGACCGATATGTACGGCAAAGATATAAACAATAGCATGGTAATTTTCAAACCATCACTTTTCTATTTTGTTCCTGTTTTTCCACATAAAATTTCATATTTTTAAAAGACTCGTAACATATATTATTATAATAAAAATTATCGATATTACCAGTGAAAAATGACAAAAATACCAAAATTCCAATAAAAATTTAGGTTGGAGAAAATGGAATCTTAAAGTTCAAGATCGGTATACGTTAAAAAGATGTATTTTTTTCGGCTTCCCATGGATCAATTTCCTTCATTCTTTTTTTTTTCCGAAGTAACTCGGGTAGAACCATCTAACTAACGCACTGTTAAATGTCAAAGTTGCTTTTGCTTTTTTATGATAGATTAATTTATTTATTATAAAAAAAAATGTTTAATTTGTTTAAACAATGATTGTTTAAATAATTATACAGCTTTAAAATGAGAATATTTATATTCTAAACGTTAAAAGGTACACTTGTGCTAAATTTATCTAAAAAAAGGTTACAAGTGGAAAAAATATGTAGTTTTATTTTCTTATAAATAAATTATAACACAACAAACACAACTTTGACATTTAGTAATGTGTTAGTTAGATGGCTCTACTCAAGTTACTTGGGAACAAAAAAAAGAATGAAGAAAATTGCTTCATAAGAAGCCGAGAAAATGCATTTTTTTAACGAATACCAACCTTGAACTTTAAGATTCCATTTTCTCCAACTAGGAATTTTGGTATTTTTGGCATTTTTCACTCGTAATATCGATAGTTTTTATTATAATAACATATGTTTTGAGTCTTTTAAAGACATGAATTTTTGTGTGGAGAAAGAGGACCGAAATAAAAAGGTGATGGTTTGAAAATGACCATCCTATTGTTTATATCTTTGCCGTACATGCCGGTCACTCATCGCAATTAAACGTTTTTGAAGGTATACTTCTTTAGTCACGAGTGTGAATTTTTACATTCCCTGGCGCATGCGCACACCGACAGTATGGTAATAATAGTCGCTACATCTTTATGTAGCGCAAAAAAGGTGTGCGTGAAAAGAATATATTATTAGTGTTTTTAGTAAATACATTTATTATAATTTGTGTGTCCTTGGATTTGTCTTCCTCGGGAATAATATATTTTATAATAGAAGTAAGTACATTTAAAGCATTTTTGTATACTTCACTTGGTTTATTAAATTTGTCAGTATGAATGAGAAATCTTGTAACGTGTCAAAGCAAAGGGAATATAGCTCAGTGGTATAGCGTGAGACCGGTGATCGAGAGGTCCCGGGTTCAAATCCGTGTATTTCCTATTTTTTTTATTTTTGGAATTGTTTTAATAATTTTTTTGGAAAAGTAAGTAAAAATTAGTTTAATCTTTAAATAAAATACCAATAACCTGTTGAAAGTATATTTATTTCGTTGAAATCATATAATAAAAGTATAACTTCTTACGTGCGTACAAAGTACACACACATTCAGAAGAGGCATCGTGCCGCGTTCTTTCCAATACCGTTTTTATAATTTATTTTAATTTAATATTTCCCGAGATATTCTATTTGTTTATGAGCCAAAAAATTGTTTATAATTTTAAAATATTCCAGAGGCCGCTTAAATGGTCAAATTTCAATTCTGCAAAGTACATTAGCTAGGTATAGTGCTTTTATTTAAAAATCATGGTTATTCTTATGCATCGTAATTATTATGGTTTTTATAGCGACCATAAATTTTTAATTGACAATTTAATTGTTGCTAAATTGTTTATTCAATTTTCATCGCCTTCTGGAAATATAATATATACCAAAAGAGCTTTAATATCACCAAGTTATTTAATTATTGATAAATAATTACTTACCTAAAATTTTAGTTGAATATTAAAGATTTTGTTGGAAAAACAAGTATTTTCCGTGGAAACTTTTCGTCAAAGTAAATCGGGAAAGACATGTCTCCATGCAGAATTTAATAACGGTGAATTTTTATCTGAGTGCTTTTGTTCTCTCTAACGCATTATAGTTGTTGGAAGTGACAGAGGAAAACTTACCTCTGTGATTATTATACATTGAACTTTGAAAATTATTTGCATATTAAATCGAATCCATCACTATATTCTTCCGTGGATAATGATCGTAACTGGCTTAGTCTTGATACTAAAAACTTTATCGAAATAAAAATATAAAGTTTTTTTAACACTTTAAAAAATTTTAATAGGGTTTTGCCGAAAATTGCTTAATATTTTAGTTATTTCACGCTGAAATAGTCAATTTAGAATTTGACGAATAAGAACGTACTTTTTATGAGCCTACAGTTTTGCTTTTACTAGGTTCATAGCTTTTATTATTACACCATATTTTGAATTTTTTTATAAGCTACATTTCTGCTAAGAATATTTTTTAGACAAAATTATTTACTTTTTGGGTTGGCGAAAAACCGCCCGAAAGCGTGTTTTTTTGTCGAAAATAAACATTTTCAATCGTAAATAACTTGAAAAGTATTAACTTACTTAAAAAAATTTATGGAACAAAAGTTACTTAGAATTAGACAATTTATCCATTTCCGGTCTCCTTTTAAAGGTGCATTTTTAACCCCGAGAAGGGGTGACTGTCACCCTAAGTAAAAGCAACCAACGGCACAAGCTCAACTTTGAAGTGGAGGGTAAGTAGAACCTTAATCTAAATTTTCATGCAATTCTGAGTTGACCCTGAAAATTATACTCCAAAACGGTCATTTACTGTACACGAAATATGGCGCAAAATAATACTAATACAGTTAACTTAAAACACTAAAATGCATTACAAACTATATTGACATTATTTACATTGCTCGTCAAATTATTGTTTGAATTAATCAAATACAAATGATTCAAATTAATATAAACTGCTTTATACATATTAAAAATAAACTTAGTTTCAAAAGTTATGCATCCCCTAAAATTATGCTCATATTCATAGTTTATTTTTTCATCAGCAGATTAACGGATTTCTCTATTTTTTTTATTATTTTAGAATTTTCTTTGGTATTTACACTGTTGAGCAAAGGTTTTCTCAAACTTCTTTTTTGAACTTATACCAGACGGAAGAACAAAATGTTTTTCTTATGTTAAATTTGAGACATTCTGTATGGATGGCAAGGCACAAGTGTGAGTATATATCGAAATCATATTGTAGTCTTATGTTTTGTCAACATTTTTTTGTTTAAATATCCCTGATATTGTTAGAAACAAAGAAAACAAATTGTTTTATTCTTTAACATGTGTTTTAACTGAAAAAAAAAGAAAAAAGTTTGCGACACCTTGTAGGGAGGAAATAATACAACGTTGGATATACATCGAAATTTTGTTGTAGTCGCATATTTTATGAACATTTTACTTTTTTAGTCTCTGATTCCTTTAATAACCAGTAAATTAGACGGTTTTACTCTTTAATAATTTGTTTTAATTAACTACATGCGATACGTGAGGAAGTTATGTCTTATAAACTTAGATGAAAAAAAGTAGTTCCTCTTTATACTGCGAAAAAAACAAAGTATCCAAAGAAAGAAAATTTGTGCAATGTACCTCTCGGTATTTAAAGTAACTCCACGCAGACACCAAATCTTACCTAATCTCAAGGAAATTCCACTCCAAAACATCATAGAGCCTCCATTAAACAATCTCGTCTCTCCTATGGTTCACTGTGCATACCGCTCACTTGGTCGACAAATAACTCTTAAGGTGTTATCGTTATGTGCCTTTTTGTTTTAAAAGGTTTTTTAACTGCCATTTTTTTTGTGAGTTTTGTTTCATTTAAAACACGTCATGTTAAAGAATAAAACCGTCTATTTTCTTTATTTGAAAGATATTAGGAACATTCAAAAACATCGTATTCAGAAAAGACAAGACAATACCTTGTCTATAAGACTATACCTTCTCTTATACATTGTCCTCCCTACAGGGTGTCTTAAACTTCAGCAAAATATATCTTTTCTTCCACCCGGTATAAGTTCAAAAAAGGAGTTTGAGTAAACCTTTGCTCAACTGTGTAAATACCAAAGAAAATCTAAAATTATCGAAAAAAAATTAGCGGAATCCGTTAATCTGTTCACGAAAAAATCGACTACGAAAATGAGCATAATTTTAGATGGTTCATTACTTTTGAAACTATGTGTATGCCCAACGATTTAATAAGCTCCTCTTTAAAAATAAAAGAAAAACAACATTAATATAAAAAGAGTCTCTCGGGTAATGTTTAAACTCATTTCAGCTTTAGTTCTTTACTTGAGAAAAAGTCATTAGGATTGCTCTTTTTACGCCGAATAAACGTAAAAGGGAAGTCCGAAAAATGAAAATTAAAAAGCTATAGAGCAAGTATTTAGTGGATATAGTACAGAAGCGTAGATTAGATGGAATTTTGTAATTACATTATTTAATTTGACACTACTGAGAAGAGTTAATTTAGTGTCGACGAAAATTATTATTAACAGTGCCGGATTAAACGAGTTTAATTTATTTTGCCTATCTTGGAGTATTTTGCTCTTCTTTACACTTTATACAGGGTGTCCAGAAACTCTACCGACAAACGAAGATAGGACATTCCTCAGATAATTTTAAGACAAATTAAACAAATTCACCTAGTCCGAACATGCTTCCTAAGGGAGCTAGCGCTCTTTGAAGATGGCGTCTTGTAATTAGTTTTTCTTAAATACCTCCAGAACGCTTTTAGTTAGAAAAACGAAAATTGATACACATATCTATCTTCCAGAGATAAATCGAATCTCTCCATTTTGAATTTCTAGTACCAGTCATAGGCATCTCTTTTGGGTGGGGCAACGGTTATTTTATCGCATAACTTTTTTGTCTTTAACGTTTAAGCATTTTTGATACTGGATTATTAAATTATGGCGTATTATAGTTAGTCCTGTCCTGTCGCCAGGGGGGGGGTACAACGGCCTCCTGTATTCAGATGGACTTACCCAAGATTTTTTAATGTATTTTGACCTGTAGAACACGAATTTTTTGGGTAACAGTTGATCCAGATGTCGATAAGATTGTTATAAACCAAGAAGTTGAAGAATCATATAACAGCGATTTCTCGCAAAACAAAACATTTTTTTGTATTTTTTGGCCATTCTAACCAAAAAATGTTCCAACAAATTTTTTCGTAGGATGCATAGTTTTCGAGATAAACGCGGTTGAACTTTCAAAAAATCGAAAAATTGCAATTTTTGAACCCGAATAACTTTTGATTAAAAAATAAAATAGCAATTCTGCTTACCGCATTTGAAAGTTCAAGTCAAATTTTATCGGTTTTAATTATTTGTATTGCTAAATATTTATTATTTTATTGTTAAACAAAGCTATAAACAGCTAGTGCTTGAGTGATGTTTTCAATGATTTCTCATTTAAAATCGAACGAGTAGGTAGCAGAGGTAGAAGTCAAGCGGGGCTATTTCTATGTAGCATGCATTAAAACGCGTGTATTAGGCACGGGAAACACTATGTGTTTATAGCTTTTTTTAACAATCAAAAAATAAATTTTTATCAATGCAATTATTCAAAACAGATATAATTTGACTCAAACTTTTAAAGGCAGTAAGCAGAATTGCTATTTTATTTTTTATTCAAAGGTTATTCGGGTTCAAAAATTGCAATTTTTCGATTTTTTGAAAGTTCAACCGCGTTTATCTCGAAAACTATGCATCCTACGAAAAAACTTGAAGGAACATTTTTTGGTTAGAATGACCCAAAAAATACAAAAAAATGTTTTGTTTTTCGAGAAATCGCTGTTATGTAATTCCTCAAGTTCTTTGTTTATAACAATCTTATCGACACCCGGATCAACTGTTACCCAAAAAATTCGTATTCTACGGGCCAAAATACATAAAAAAAGACGAAGTAGTTTTCAATCCTAATAGTAAATTATAATATTGAAAATATTAAAAATATTACTAAAAGATTTTTAAATTGAAAACTTATTGGTACACTTTCCTGGTGACACCTCCAAGACTTCTACAATTTGCAAGTCAAATGGATGCTGCAGTGAAGACGAGAGGGAAGGAATTCTACACTATGCAATTCACATCCCCCGTCTGCAGCTGGAAAAGTTCCAACGGAAAAATGCACCTAGTTACTCTACGGAGTAATACGACTATAAAATAAAAATGTATACCATTCTTATTCAGTTGCAATGCGAAGGCAAAACAATCTTACTTTTCAATTAGAATACGGAGTGCAGTCCAGTCCCTTGAATCGCGATTTTCGGCTCTTATTGGAGCCTTCATCGGAAGGAACGTAGGCACTGTTCTCGGTAGGCAATAAAAATGGTATACATTTTTATATTATTACATAAAAAAACTTGGGTAAGTCCATCTGAATTAAGAAGGCCGTTGTACCCCCCCCTGGCGACAGGACTAAGTACTAAAAGATACTGTTACTTTAAAATGCTCCAAAAGTAAAAACAAAAAAGTTATGCGATGTTATATCTGTTGCCCCACCCAAAACTGATGCCTATGACCGGTACCAGAAACTTTCAATAGAAGGAGTCGATTTATCTCTATATACCATCTATGTGTACCAATCTTCGTTTTTATAAATAGAAGCGTTCTGGAGATATTTAAGAAAAACTCATTACCAGACGCCATATTCAAATAGCACTAGCTCTTTTAGGTTGATTCTCTTAAAATTATCTGAGAAATCTCCTGTCTTCGTGTGTCGGTAGAGTTTCTGAACACCCTGTATAATCTTGAAATTTAAGAAACAAAGTGATAAATGTTGACATATTCAATATATTTGCATTCGTATTTCAAATGAATACTGTCGTTTGTGGTTAAACGTGGTTTAACAAAAGAAGCTTGGCTCCAAAAAACTATGGGCAAATATTTTTTTTCTATTTGGGAGGATTGAACCTCCCAATATAACTGGTTGTCTATTAAAGAACAGAGTTAGATTATCATGCACCAACAGAGTCATAAAAGAGGAATACACGAAAGTGAACTTTTTAATTATGTTAAAAGTAAGAAGACTGCATACTTGGGACACAAATTACTAGGAGATCGATACACTTTTCAGCAACTGATACTCGAAGGAAAGACAGAGGGTAGGAGGGATTTGGGACGTTAATTCAAAGCTAGGATGTGCTTCGCAATGCTGCAAAAACAGAATTATTTAATCCTGACTATTGAACTTCTTTTGAAGAAGAAGAATATTTCACGTTGAAATATTCAATTTGGAATTTGACGGATAAGAACCTTCTTTTCATTACCTATTACTCTGCCCCTCCTGGGTCTACAGACTTCGTGTATACAACATTTTTTCACTTTTGTATAAGCTATATCTTTACTTGAAATATTTTTTCGCTAAAATACTTACTGAGTTATTTGCGAAAAACCGTCTCAAAACGGGTTTTTTTTGTTGAAAAATGAACAAATTCAATCACAAATAATTCGAAAAGTATTGACTTAGTGAAAAACTCTATAGAACTAAAGTCGCTTAGAATTAGTCAGTTTATCCAATTCCGAACTTATCTTGAACGTATGTTTTTCACCACCGAGAAGGGGTGAAACTCCCAGGACAAAAGTCATCGGTACAATAGCTATCACTTTTTTTTTGTTTGACATGTTAGCTATGTGTATGCCCAATTTCATCTGAATCCGAGTGGTTCTTTACAATTTATTACAAAAACGGTGAGTAAATGGACTATAAATTAGCTTGAGTTTTTATAACTATATGATATATGTTATGATATCGTTATGTCGGATATGTTATGATGTCGGACTTGCCGTAAATTTACGCACCTTCTATGTCTAGGTCTCGAATGTTGTTTTTTGATTGGAATGTGTCTAAAGATATTCAACTTCTCATCTTTACTGATGAGCCCAGAGAGGTTGAAGAGGGCGAAACACATTTCTAAGAACTGGTGTTTGGATCTTTGATTCTATTCGAAAAATTTTTCCCAACCCGAAATGGTGGATGTGTGAATTGTTCGTAAGGGGATTTTTCCACATACTCTATTGCATCTGTTTGATTTCGTACGAGTGGTCGTCAAACCATTAACCTTGGATCTTTTGATCACTGAGTGTGTTTCAAGGATCTACATCTTATGTTTTTAAACATATGTTTTACTTACTTTAAGTAATTAGGGAATTAAAACTTGAGACTGTCATTGTCGGACTTGCCGTAGATTTACGCACCCTCTATGTCTAGGTCTCGAATGTTGTTTTTTGATTGGAATGTGTCTAAAGATATTCAACCTCTCAACTTTACTGATGAGCCCAGAGAGGTTGAAGAGGGCGAAACATATTTCTAAGAACTGGTGTTTGGATCTTTGATTCTATTCGAAAAATTTTTCCCAACCCGAAATGGTGGATGTGTGAATTGTTCGTAAGGGGATTTTTCCACATTCTCTATTTCATCTGTTTGATTTATGTTATGATATATATTACGATGACTTACATTTAATGTTTATTAAAAAGTTTTGATATACAATGTGTGATTTTATTGAGCGGGCGGGCCCGCATCACAACTGGAACCAGGGACCGCTGAGATATCAGTACGCCACTGGTCCTAACGGTGGATTTTAATTTATTTTTGAAATTCGCCTTAAATAGACAATCTCGTTTCGTTTCGTTTTGATTTAGAGGTGGGCACGCAGCTACACTGAAGACGTTGTAAACAGAAACAGCTGTCTGTAGATTGAACATCGCCTCTGAATCGAAATGAAACATAAATTGTCTTTCACTTTACATTTTTTTTTCGATTCAAAATATTTTTTAGTTTTGCTAGTGTGAAAAACGCCTATACTTTTTTTTACGTTTTTTTACTTTTTTTTGTAAATAAAGCTAATTTTGACATTATTTTCTTTTTGCTATATTCTACCTGAATTATCTCAAATAAGTGAATTTGATAATAGGCACCTCTGGTTCCGAGCCACTAAAATAAAATAAAATATATTTTTACATCATTTTATACTTGACAAATAAAACTGAATAGTAAAATTTATTTTGTAATTTGTGTCCCATCATCAAAATACACTTTTAAGAACAGAGATGCCACAAATCAGAAACATTCGACCAATATTATAAAATGATTATATTTATTGAAAAATGGTTATTAAACTAAATGTTTTACCGCATACTTGGGGTAGTAAAAGCAGAAATGAGTTTAAAAAAGGCAATTCCTGCGGTTGTAATTACCGCCTCACAAATATTTCAAAAAGTAATAATAACTCAAACGAACAGAAATCTTTTAAAAAGTATTTCGAATGTTCCATACAGTTTCTTTAAAACTTGATGCCGAGTGAAGTTGTCGATCAAACCGCCATGAAATCATACAATATTGCTAAACTTCGCGCTGTAATATAATATTAAATATCTTATAGGCGTTTGATGATAATTATTTGATATTCGTTATATTTGCTTTATATTGAAACTAAAAGAATCGGGAAGCCTAAGAGTGGTTACCATATAAATACTCCAGTTAAAAAGGTATTCATTTACATTATAGCGTATGGCTATACCGGGTGTCCCAATAAGAATGACTCTCGGCCATATCTCAGAAACCGCTTATACTACAGCTTTGGGAAAAAATTTTTATAACAAAAGTTGCCTCGAGAAAAGCCTGGAAATTATTTTCATAATAATTGTAAGTCCTCCGCTAGAGGGCGTAATTGAATATCAAAAATTTAAAAATCGAAATATTACAAAATTTGCCTAATGAAAGGGCACTGGAAATCCGATCATCGTATTCTTCATAAAATTCTGCGCATATTTTATTTTACAAGTTTAAGTCTATCTGTGCAAATAAGAGGTGGGGGTGAGAGGGAACCTTGTTATGAAAAAATCGCTGGAAGTCCGGTTCTGCTTAATCGATTTTTGCAAACTTGGTCTTGTTGAAAACAGCTCTTTTTCGTCAATGTAATAGTTATAATTTGGAAACAGCTTATTACGTAGTATGCCGGCTAGGAGGCTCTATTTATGTTTTTTTAGAAATCTAGTTTTCTTTGGAAAATATTAAATACAAGTATGTATTTTTTTCCTGTATTACAAAATAAGATCAAATTAGCAACAGAATACCGAAAACCGCATGTCGATACCGTTTTTCTATCTCGAGATATCTTAAGAAACGTGTAAATTTTAAACATAACTGTTGCTGTCATATAAGTGGAAATATATAGAAGCAAGTAGTGTGCTATGGAAAAAAAAGAAACATTGTCCAGATGTCACCGTATATAATGAATCAAAACAACAATAAGACAAATAACACTATAAAATATAACAAAAAAAGAGTGTGTGTACTTTGTACGCGCGTAAGAAGTTATACTTCTATTATTATGATTTTAACGGAATAATAATATTTTAAACAGCTTAATTTTATTTTTATTTGAATATTGCACTAATCTTAATACTTAACATAATACCGATACTTAAAAATAGCGTTAATATGTAAATTTTTATGAATTGTTGCCTCCGCGCATTTGCTTTTCTCTCGATGAATCATAGAAAATATAAAAACGTCAGATTTTCTACACACGTCACACATTCTTAATTTTTATTTCATTATATTTTAATACTAATTATCCTATTCTCAACTAAGATAAATACATATTATAACTGTTATTGTCACCGGTAAACTAATTTAAGGAAGTCAAAATGGAAACAAGTAGTGTGCTATGGGAAAAAATAGAACGATTAGAAGTATTAACTTCAAAAAGTCATCATGTGTCAAATTATGTGTCAAATCAGTAAAACATATTTTTTTTAACATTTTAACATTTAACATTTTCTACGATTCTACGTATTAAAATTATTTTTAATTTTTGATATTATTTTAAGTATTAAAATTAGTTTAATATTTAAATAAAAATACAATTAAACAGTTTAAAATATATTTTTTTGGTTAAAATCATAATAATAGATGTATATTTTTTTTGTACAAAGTACACATACTTTTTTTTGGTTATATTTTATAGTGTTATTTGTCTTATTTTGTTTTGATTTATTATATGCGGTGACATCTGGAAAATGTTTCTTTGTTTTTTTCCAAAGCACACTACTTGCTTCTATATATTTCCACTTATATTATGACAGCAACAGTTATGTTTAAAATTTACACGTTTCGTAAGATAATATCTCGAGATATAAAAAAGGTATCGACATGCGGTTTTCGGTATTCTGTTCCTAATTTGGTCTAATTTTGTAATACAGGAAAAAAAATACATATTTGTATTTAATATTTTCCAAGGAAAACTAGATTTATAAAAAAAATAAATAGCGCCTCCTAGCCGGCATATTACATAATAGGCTGTTTCCAAATTATAACTATTACATTAACGAAAAAGAGCTGTTTTCAACAAGACTAAGTTTGCAAAAATTGATTAAGCAGAACCGAACACAGCGATTTTTTCATAACAAGGTTCCCACTCACCCCCACCTCTTATTTGCACAGGTAGACTTAAACTTGTGAAAAGAAATATGCGCAGAATTTTATGAAGAATACAATGATCGGATTTCCAGTGCCATTCATTAGGCAAATTTTGTAATATTTCGATTTTTGAATTTTTGATATTCAATTACGCCTTCTAGCGGTGGACTTACAATTATGAAAATAATTTCCAGGCTTCTCTCGAGGCAACTTTTGTTATAGAAATTTTTTCCCAAAGCTGTAGTATAAACTGTTCCTGAGATATGGCCGAGAGCCATTCTTATTGGGACACCCGGTACATTACAAACAGTAAATAATAATGACATGTTGACACTTGCCACCAGATAGTCAACATGTGAACAAGTCAGTTTAGAGCTCAGATGGTATAGAGCATATTACATGGAATATTTTGAACATCGATGTAAAAAAAGACTAAGTTTTCAATCTAATAGCACATAAAACAACACCAAAAAATTTTGTTCCACATCCTGCCAGACTGAAAACAATGGGAACCTCCTCTGGTAACACCTGCGAGGCTGTTACAATTTTCAAGCCATAACGCATGCTGAGACTAAGGAAAATGAGAGAATTTTACAAGTTATAACTCGCTTCGTACTCCAATCAGAGTAAACATGTAAATAAAATATGAACAACCATATTCAATTTCGTTGCAATACGAAACTACAGCCGCATTACTATTTCAGTTCAATCAGAGAGTGCAGCAAGCACCTTTACTGGTTTCGAAACTTATTAGTCTTTCATAAGGAGGCACATATGCTGTTCTCTCTGACCCAACTGTGACTGCACGCCGGGGTTTGCCCTAGTTGGGTCAGAGAGAGCAGCATATGTGCCTCCTGATGAGAGACTAATAAGTTTCAAAACCGGTAGAGGTGCTTGCTGCACTCTCTGATTGTACTGTAATAGTGATGCGTCTGTAGTTTCGTATTGCAACGAAATTGAAAATGGATATTCATTTTTGATCCATGTTTAAGTTCACATATTTCATCTATGTTCCCATGACAGATCAATTTTAAAAGGTTTTTACCCATATATCTTTATAATATTGTATTTTGGTGGTTAGCATGTTAAATCACGTAAGCGCTGATGATGATTGGTCATCCAATCGAAAACTAGTTCTGTGATGTAGCCCTTTTTAGAGATTTTTAAAAATATACCTTTTATAAAGGATCTTAGTCGTTTTTTGTAATATATTATGATATACAGCTAACTACAGGAAAACTTTTTCTTTGTGGAGTTTTAAATAATAATAATTAATTTTTACGAACAACAAGTTGTTTACAAATATATTCAATTTTCTCTTTGGTCGTCACTAAGAAATCGGACGGATTGTCATAGTAGGGTCTGATCAAGCATTCCTCCAATTGGTGTTTAACAGTTTGTGTTGCAGCATTGCAATTACAATTTGGAGAAGATATTTTTCCCAAGCTTAAAAGTGAGTTCGAGTACCTGCCAAAGTTTCTTCTTATTGTATTCAGTATAGCCCAGATTCGTCTTAGTTGGTCGAAATACTCTAGCTCGATTATAATACATGGCACGGGTGTTAGGTGGTGTCTTCTTCTCCTAATCTTCTCGCCAACAAGCCCATGTAGTAACGCATAAATCTTGTGGAATATTATTTCGTGTTCTAAGTTTGCAGTCGTCTTTGTTAGATGTTATTTAAAGCTCAACGTTCTATCTAGTGTCACACCTAGATATTTTGGCTGTCTATTATGGCTTGGCCTGTCTGTCTTAAAAGTTGATTTTTAAGGTATTTATTATTTATTATACGTTATTGGGCAATTGCCTGCCTGTTGTTTAAATGAAAGCAAAATACTTCCGTCTTGGCGACGTTGGGCAGCAATCTCCAGTGACGAAAATATCTTCCAAGGGTAGTCAGGTCGTTTATTAATATTTTCTATACGGCGTTGGCTGATAATTTAATATTATTTTCTGTATTTGCTGTATATTGAAACTATAGAATAGAATAGAAATATGCTTTATTGTCACTGAAAATTTTTACAATTTTATGGACAAATCTTACATACAGTCAAAAGAAAAATAATATCAACAACAAATAACAAATAACAACTACAATTTAATAAAATTAGATAAATCGTCAATATACAGTAAATAAGATATAAAACCAAAGACAAAAACAATTAATTGCAAAATTTATATACATTGCAAATTGAAAATTGAACATACTTACAACAAATAAAATACAACATTAGGAATTGACAGTTTAAGCTACTGCGTATGAAACCCAATTTTCTTAGTTACTCATTAAAAAATTCTTCTATTGAATAATATGGTCTTTTAGATAGATAGGCTTTTGTCAGTTTACGGAATTTTGGAAAATATGTTGCAGATTTAAGTTGTAAAGGCAGATGGTTGTAAAGTTGTTTTGCGGAATATAATATAGATTTCTTTACTAACTCAGTGCATGGGATCGGTAAATAAATATCAAAGATTGAATTTCTGGTGGAGTAAAGATGATTGGGCCTTGCTGGAAAGGCATGAAGGTGTTTACGAATTAAACAAACCGTTTCTAGAATATATAAAGATGGAAGTGTTAAAATTCCGTGATTCCTGAAGTAACTTCTGTAATGTGTAGATCATCTGGGGCTAAACAGATACCTTATTGCTCTTTTTTGCAATTTAAAAATAACATCAAATTGAGCAGCTGTACTAGAACCCCAAAAGGGAATACCATATCGAAGATAGACTCGAATAACGAAAAATATGTTATTTTAGAAGGTGCTAAATTGAGTTCCCTTGAGACAGACCTTATTGCATAGCAAGATGAGGCGAGTCTCTTAGTTAACGAATCGATATGAAGGGACCATTTGAGGTTGTTGTCTAAAAAAATACCAAGAAATTTTACAGAATCAACGGTACCGATCTGGCTGTTATTAAGAGGCAAAGGTTGAAGAGCTCCTTTGTAGGATAATGCTACTCTTTTACCTTTAAAAGAGAGTAAATTAGAGTCAAACCAGGTCTTTATCATCAGTAGATCCGTAGTTATAGTTTCATGAATAGATGCTATAGTTGAGTTGCTCCAAGTGATACTGGTATCATCAGCAAAAAGATAAATTTTTCCATCGATTTTTAAATTAGTGATATCATTTATAAAGATAAGGAACAGAAGAGGACCCAATACTGAACCTTGCGGTACTCCACATACAATGTTTTTGAGACTAGAGTCAGTATCATTTGCTCTAACTAGTTGTTTCCTATTATTCAAGTAGAATTGGAACCAATTCAAAGAAATACCTCTAATTCCATAGAGATTTAGTTTTTTAATCAAGACGTCGTGATTTACACAAACAAAAGCTTTGGCATAGTCACAGAAAACAGTGGCAGTGTAAAGATTATGGTTTAGTGCTTGATAAACCTCATGTAGTACAGAAAAGATGGCATCAGTGGTACATTTATTAGTTAAAAAGCCGAATTGATTTTGAGATAAAATGTTGTTATCAACGATAAAGGACATAAGTCGAGTTTTAATGAGTCTCTCAATAATTTTGGAGAGTACCGGTAGTAAGGCAATAGGTCTATAGTTTTTGCAGGCATTGGATTTTTCGCCACCCTTATGAAGAGGAATAATAATGGCTGTCTTTAGGCACTCTGGAAATTTACCTTTTTCGAAGGAATCATTAATTAATTAGACGAGGATTTCCAACACATTTTCTGTGAGATTAGAGAAAATTTTTAGAGACAGTCCATCAGTACTACAGGATGATTTGCTTTTGATACTATTGATTGTTTGGGTCAGTTCAGTTATCGACTGGTTTTAAAAATAATGAATTCGAGACTTTTCTTGATAGGGAGATAGGAAATGGGATCTTTTTGCGGCAAAATAGGTGATGTTATATTTTTACTCACATTAACGAAGTAATCGTTTAGAAAAAAAATGCCAAGTTTCTTGTAAAAGGTATATATTAAAATACCCTAAATAAGGGTCAAAATACAAAACGTTTTCGGATTAAGGAATCCATCATCAGTGTTTAAAAGCCCTAAAATTAAGTATAACCTAATTAAATGAGATAAAAGTTAAAATTGACAGAGGTTTTCAAGAACAAGAGGTCATACTTACAAAATTTGCATGCCTGAGCCACCAAAATGTATAGGGTAAAAACCCTTTAAATGTAAATAATAAAGATGTTTTACATATTTATATAAAATTCATCGGATGTAATAGATAAACCTGGATGTTACCCAGGGCAACACAGGACTCTCCCCACGTGGTTGGAACTTTTTTTTGGTGAAAACCTCACATATTGGATTTCAATGGCCAACTGACAGGTGAATTAAAGAGCAACCCGAAATGACACCAAGAACTGTCAATGTAACCTAGTTGTAATATTACTTCAGCCACAACGTTAAAGATTAATTTAAATGTTTTAAGATAAAAAACAGTATCAAATTTACAAATAGTAAAAATAAAAGATGTTCACAAAATATGAAAGATTTTTTCCCTAGAAATAATGCATTAATTAAGTATTCAAAATAGGGAAATGAAATGTTTACGTTACAGGAAGTTATGCAGTCAACAATACCAATAGGTGTTGTATTAGTGGTATAAAATTGTCAATACGATTAGACAAATAATGGTAAAGGCCTTATACTAGGAACACAAAATAGTATGTAATGTGTACATATGTGTACGATTTTAAGAGTATTGATGAAATGATAATTGTTTAATGACTGATAACTTTCTTGGTAGTCGACCCAACATAAATTGTATAAAGATAGAAAAAGTGATATGATAATTGTAAAAATACTGTTTTGTTTTTATCTGATATTTATCTGAAAATGAGACTAAAGTAACTTGATGAAACTGAGTCCTCCAGAGACCTGACATCAAATTAGTGATGTAACGAATATTCGTATTCGCATTCGCATTCGCGAATATTCGCATGTTTTTGCATATTCGCATTCGCATCCGCATTCGCGAAATTGGTGCGAATGTTTTGCGAATATGAAAACCAGAAAAAAAATAATTTTAAGATAATATTAGGTTAATAAAATCAAAATATATTCACTTCTCATCTTTTTTTATTAAGAAAAGGTAACTTAACCTCAAACATGCAGCTACTCTCAAATGGAAATATGCAGGACACAACAGCAGACAAAGAGACGGAAGATGGAATGAAGCGATAACTCACTGGAGACCTTGGGACTACAAAAGAGGAAGGGGCAGACCACAGACGAGATGGTCGAATAAACTAAAGAGATACGCAGCGACCAGATCGACAGCATTAGCACTGAACTGAGAAGAGTGGAAAAGTAAGAGGGAGGCCTACGTTCAACTTTGGACAAATGAAGGGCAATAGATAGAAAGAACTTAACCTTGTATAATCACATTTTCAGCCTTCACTTTTTTTTATTATTTGGTATTACGTAATAAAGCTTAAGATTCAGATTGATTTACACTAAATATCAATTAACTTTTCATTAAAAATTTAGGAAACATTACAAAACTAGAAACAAATTAAAAAAACTGGACATTCGCATTCGCATCCGCATTCGCGAATGTCAGTAGCAGATATTCGCATTCGCATTCGTATTCGCGAATGTTAAAAAAATGACATTCGTTACATCACTACATCAAATTGGTTAAAAATGAAATGGTTGTAAAATATGGGGGGGGGGAGTAGGACGGTATGAGAAGTCTGACATAGTATGTTGTGATATTGGACCATGGAAGATGTGTAGTGTGTTGTTATGAAATAAGAGTTATCTAATCTATAAGCTATGAGATGAGGCTAAGAAAAAAGGTGGCTGGAATGAGACTCAATTCTGATGGATGTGGTTGTATATGTGATGTAGGAGCTGAATTTTGGAAAATTAAAGCTAATATAAAATAATGAGGATGTAAGAGGATGAGGTACAAATGAATATTAAAGAGTTAAAGTAAGATGTTGCTTATCGACAATTGGGAGTGAAATAGATGTATGTGGTAGTCATGAATGGTGTAGCAGAGAAGAGGAAATTGTATCTGATGTGGTTTATGAAAAAAGTTGACGGTGTAAGGGTTGAAAATCTCGGTTAAATGACACATGGCGATTGACACAATTAGGACTTCTTTGCTTCTCTTTAACTATTTCTAAGTCTTCATACAGGTCCAATTTTACCTCATCCTCTTACATCCTCATTATTTTACATTAGCTTTAATTTTCCAAAATTCAGCTCCTACATCACATATACAACCACATCCATCAGAATTGAGTCTCATTCCAGCCACCTTTTTTCTTAGCCTCATCTCATAGCTTATAGATTAGATAACTCTTATTTCATAACAACACACTACACATCTTCCATGGTCCAATATCACAACATACTATGTCAGACTTCTCATACCGTCCTACTCCCCCCCATATTTTACAACCATTTCATTTTTAACCAATTTGATGTCAGGTCTCTGGAGGACTCAGTTTCATCAAGTTACTTTAGTCTCATTTTCAGATAAATATCAGATAAAAACAAAACAGTATTTTTACAATTATCATATCTCTTTTTCTATCTTTATACAATTTATGTTGGGTCGACTACCAAGAAAGTTATCAGTCATTAAACAATTATCATTTCATCAATACTCTTAAAATCGTACACATATGTACACATTACATACTATTTTGTGTTCCTAGTATAAGGCCTTTACCATTATTTGTCTAATCGTATTGACAATTTTATACCACTAATACAACACCTATTGGTATTGTTGACTGCATAACTTCCTGTAACGTAAACATTTCATTTCCCTATTTTGAATACTTAATTAATGCATTATTTCTAGGGAAAAAATCTTTCATATTTTGTGAACATCTTTTATTTTTACTATTTGTAAATTTGATACTGTTTTTTATCTTAAAACATTTAAATTAATCTTTAACGTTGTGGCTGAAGTAATATTACAACTAGGTTACATTGACAGTTCTTGGTGTCATTTCGGGTTGCTCTTTAATTCACCTGTCAGTTGGCCATTGAAATCCAATATGTGAGGTTTTCACCAAAAAAAAGTTCCAACCACGTGGGGAGAGTCCTGTGTTGCCCTGGGTAACATCCAGGTTTATCTATTACATCCGATGAATTTTATATAAATATGTAAAACATCTTTATTATTTACATTTAAAGGGTTTTTACCCTATACATTTTGGTGGCTCAGGCATGCAAATTTTGTAAGTATGACCTCTTGTTCTTGAAAACCTCTGTCAATTTTAACTTTTATCTCATTTAATTAGGTTATACTTAATTTTAGGGCTTTTAAACACTGATGATGGATTCCTTAATCCGAAAACGTTTTGTATTTTGACCCTTATTTAGGGTATTTTAATATATACCTTTTACAAGAAACTTGGCATTTTTGTGATTTATGGTATACAGCCAGCTACAGGAAGTTTATTTTCCTCGTGGATTTTGTTAATCGTTTAGACTCTCAGGATTTGGAAGGGAAAATGATTGAGCTGATGATGACTTCGATGTTTTGGCTTAATAGGAATTAAAGGAAATGCCTTATTGAAGATGCGGATAATCTTATCTAGAAAAACACTGAAATTATAGTCTACGTCCATAGAAGGAAGCTGCCACTCAGAAGTTAAGCATAAATTTTGGAATTTACGAAAATTCTGGGCGGAAAAATCCTACTTAAACATCTGGATTTTGAGGAGGGTTTGCTGAAGATGTTAAACTTCGTATACACTGCTTCATGATCAGATAGTCCCGCATTAATAACTGTAGAGCAGACATCAAGGGGTGAGAAATCTGAGACAATATAATCGATTATGGTAGATGTAGTTTTTGTAATTCTTGTAGGAGAATTAACGTGCATTGAGAGACCATACGATTCAAATATGTTGACCAGGGACACTTGGGTAGCACAAGCAGCAGCATAATTAATGTTAAAGTCACCGCATAGAATTTTTCTGCTTTTATAAGACACGTCAAAGAATCGCCTTAGAGTGATTGCCGTATATACTCCAGTTACAAAGATATTTATTTATTTTATTTAGCGTATGGCTACATCACAGTTAGGTTTTTTTTGTATAAAAAATAGGATAATACCTTTCTTATTCTGTCCAGTATGGTCCAGATTTGTCTTAGTTGATCGCAACCCCCTAGCTCGCTTGTAATACATGGCATGAGTGTCAGGTGGTGCATTTTTCTCCCAATCTTCTCGCTAACAATCCCATGACGTATCGCATAACTTTTGTAGAATATTATTTCGCGTTCTAAGTTTTGCAGTCGTCTTTGTAAGATGTTCTTTAAATAAAGCTTAACGTTCTATCTAGTGTCACACCTAGATATTTTGGGTGTTTGTTATGACTGAGGAGTCTGTCTTCAAATTTGATTTTTTTTATTACTTTATTGGACAATTGGCTGTCTGTTGTTTAAATGAAAGCAAAGTACTATCGTCTTGGCGACGTTAGGCTGCAATCTCCAGTGGCGAAAATACCTTCCAAGGGTAATCAGGTCGTTCGTTAATGTTTGCTATTGGCGAACTTTTTTGATATGGTTTCGGGCATGTTTGTTATATAGATAGATCTTTATTTGAAATAGGAAAAACCTAATATACATAAATTTAAAACAAAAATTACAATATGAAGTTAAAGTTAAGTTAAGACATAAAATCATAGGTAATCTAATATATAATAAAATAAAAAATATATATAAAACATAAAGCCAACAAAAAGGTACATCATATCAAAGACACATACATTGATAAAAGATAACTCCAAAATTTGCAGTCATATTTTCACAAATATTTTATATCTTTCCTTAATTCACTTTTAAATAATAAAAATGACTTACAATCCTTCAAATGCATGGGTAGTTCACTATATTCTTGAAAACTCCTTAATAATAAAGATGATATTGAGTTGGTTAGATTAACTCTGTTTACATAAATGTTCTTTTTATTTCTTGTGTCATGGTCATGTATGTCACTATGAAAACAAATAAACTGGTGAAAATAAGGTGGAGCTAAGCAGTTAATTATTTTATAAATTAACAACATTGTAAAATAGTACAGTCTCTGCTTTACTGAAAACCACTGAAGCGTCTTTAACATAGTTACTGTAGAAGTATAACGATTAGTTTTTAATATAATACGCATACCACGATTTTGGAGTTTCTGAAGTTGGTTCATTTTATTTAGATTAAATCTAAATTTTTAGATCTTTAGATTTAGATTATAAAGGCTAGCAGTAGGGGCCCATCATCGATCTTTGCGGAAGGCCATTGTTCAGCTTTAGTTGGGTAATATTCTTATCGTTATCACCAATAATGACTTAGAAATTTCTCTTGCAAAGCATGGAATTAATGACAGTAGTGATATTTCTGCGTGAAATCGCTCACAGCAGTTTATAATATTACCCCTTGTCTCCACAGGGTACCCTACGCTGCTGACAGATTAATGAAAAAAATAGATATTTTTAGTTGTTTTTGACAGCCGATTTCTATATAGTTAATCAGTGCTAGGACTTGGTCTGTGCAGTTGAGGTGTGATCTAAATCCTACTTGTTCGACAGGCATAATGTTGGAGTATAGACCACTCATCAGCGGTAAAAAAACTGTAAAACCGTGTAATTTTGAGAATCAACACCGATTTTAATGAAAATTTGGGTTTAAGCTTTGTTGACACTCTTCAAAAAATCTACCCTATGCTGAACTGCGCTTTTGATCTGGGGGTGAAAAACAACCCTATCTAGGAGATGAAAATTTTTTAATCAAAATAACTATGGAAATCGATAGAGTGACCAATTTTGTGTAAATTTTGTTCTTTAATTTCTTTTGCCAAATTGACACTTTCCTAGTAATTTGCGATTGAAACTGCATTTTCATTGAAAAAACTCACGTTTTATAACCCCCTTTCATGTATAATTAAAAAAAAATTAATTTGATAGATAAAATCATTAAAAACAAAATTGTAGCTAATAAAAAAACAAAGAGATTCGCGTCTGAAAGACCTATGTAAACCCAATAACGACTGAGTTATTGCTCTTTAAAGATGGATATTTTCGAAGAACATCGAAGTGGAGAAACTTTAATCTCAAATAACTAGAATGTGGTGCAATTTTTTGGAAAACTTAACAGGCACATTTTTAAAGTTGATTAAAATACCTTTCAAATAAGCTCTGATAAAAGTTTTTTGTATAAGAACTGACTGACTTATGACGAAAATAAAGTCGCTCTCTGATTTTTTCTTTTTGAAATGTAAAAATTAAGCCCTCGTCGTCACAATCCTAATAAAAATTAATAGCTTCCCACTTTAAATCAACTTTATTTAGGCACAGTTGATACGATCCACATGATTCGACCAGTTTGGGATGTTTAGTTTAGAAAAAATAGATAATTAAATCGAAAATGACGTCATTATAATTTACAAAAAAGTGCATTGTTCTTAAATAAACCTAAAAGTATTCAATACGAAAAGAAAAAAAATCAAAATTTTCAGTAAATATCCCGACATTGTAAGTATTTGGTCTTACATTCAGTTGACTCCCAAAACTAACGCCAAATTCTGATTTTATATGTATAATATTTTGCATTATAAATAATATTAATAATACATTGATATATAAATAATACAAAATATAAATTATGTACTATGCTCGATATGTTATTGGCTAACTAATCGTGATATTTTCTTTCTATTGACTTCTTCTTTTATTATATGTAACCATATCCTACTGCATTCTACCGAGGAATTTGCGACACAATTGGTATCATTTAGCATAATTAGAGCCGCTTCTTTGATTTTTCTCTTTTTACTATCTGTTTCTTTCAGGACTGTACTTGAATCTTTCTACTGAAGTCTATGTTCATTGTCCCATGCGTGTTGACATATTTGGGATCTATCAAAGTCTCTATTTTTAATAAGATGTTCGCTTATTCTAACGTTTACATTTAATGGTGTTGATGTTTAACCTAAATAAAATTGTGTGCATTCACAAAATAGTTTATAAATACAGTTCTTTGTTCTTTCTTGTTCATTGTGAGGTTTAGTTTTAGATAAAGCATATATTAATGTGTTTGTTGTCTTGAATGTTGTTGAAATGTTGAATTTATTTCCTATTGTTTTAAGTTTCTCGGATACCTAGTCCTTTTATCGTTGGACTGGGAGTAACTGCATAAGATATACAAAGAAAATCGAGCTAAGGGACTTCACTAAACGAAATTTTGAATGATATTTATTACCTTGAAAGAAAACAGGATATATCCAATGTACAATAATTTCCAACAAAAAATGTAAGGACAAACAAAGCCTACTTCCTCACTAATCAAAAAAGTTCAAAGTTCAGAACCAAATTTGTAATTTTATTTAAAATTATAGCTACCGTACGCCCTTTGTACAGCTTTACACTACAAACGAAGCTTTTAAGCTCGACTGCATTTTAAATATGTATACTTTGTTAAGTCGGAAAATTCCCTTGCTCGACTTTTTATATAAATATTTTAGATAACGAGACTGTGTCTGGAAAGTTTAGATTTTACTGGGAATATCTTTTGAACCATGTACATTTGTTGTTTGTTCTTTTGGAAGACAAAAGGGCAGGGATTACACCCAAAAATTATATTTTTTTGCGCTGCTTTAACATGCTTCGCACTTGAATGAATTCACATTTACTTTAAATCGAGAATTTTTCTTAAAAAGGTATCTTGTCTGTATAACCTCGGAAAAAAAGGAAAAACAATTTAAGAAATATTAACGATTCATCATACGAATTTAAACTCATTTCTGAAAATTACAGATGGAAGTTCCTTTTTTTTTTAATCTTTAATAAATTTTGATTATTACAAATTATACAAGAAGAAAATTTTAGATATAGTTATTTTCTTAACAAGTGCAGAGAATCATACTTTTCCGCACGCGACTGCAGTTTGCCGAACGACGCGGAGCGGGAGTTCGGCAAGCAGTCGAGTGCGGAAGATAGACTTTCTGCAAGCGTTACGAACAATATTTTTTCTACGAGTCTTTAAAAAATGACCAAATCTTAATCAATTAATTTAATTAGCATGACGACGATCTTGGTTTCCATGACGACGATTCAAAACCACTGTTTACTGAAACCACTGAAGTCTACTGATTTGACTTTCGAATATTATGTCAAAATTATTTTATTTCATCGAATTCTCGCGTTAATTTCATTAAAACATGAACACAATAAGATATATTTGAAATAAATCAGTAAATAATATCTAAATATTAGTTAATTACATGTATTATAATTACTTTAAGGCCATAACTCGTGCGGAAGAGTAACACGCGTGCGAAAAATTAAAACTTTCTAAACTAAAACGCGTGCGCGAAAGTAAACATTTTGTGCACGCTCGAAGAAAAAAGATTTTTACAAAACAGTATGTGTTCGTAATAAATAGAAAAACAGACAACAATATGTTATTGGAAGTTCTACCAATGTGTAACCTATTTTCTTTTGATGTGGATAGAAATGCCACCAACTGATATAATGACAACGGTAGCTAGATGTTTGGTGGAGAGTTAGTCGTGGGTTCGACACACCAGCTTTTGAAATTGGCATTTAGTTCTACAGAAGAAATTGCCATAGATAAGAATAAAAGATGGAAAACTTCTCCACTTAACTTTTTGTAAATATAAGGAGAAATTCCAGAAACTGTCAGGTATTCCGTACAGGCTACACAAAACTATCACACAGCTTCCTGATGACATCAGATTTCCGGCCTATCTGTCAAACATGCTACTGCCAACTATACTCTGTTTGTAAACCAGGAGGAGTAATTCCAAATTAATGCTTGTTCGTAATTGGTCCAATCTCGGGCAAGTTTACTCTACTGTTACGAAATTTTCACACTATTGATATTTATGACATTTTGCCACTATTGACATTTATGAAATTTTGACACTATTGTCATTTACGAAATTTTTACACTAGTAGAATTTCATGGGTTAAATTAATTTAAAAATACGGGAGATAAAAAAATAACGATCTTAGTAAATATTTTAAAAATTTTGAAGAAGCTACATTTATTTAAAAGTATACTTTTTATAAAATGCTTTCTTCGTTTCGAAGTTTTCAGTCATAATAGCCCAGTAAATGAACGGAAAATACGGCGATACCGTGTAATTTTCAGGATTAACTCCGAATTGCACGATAAATTTGGATTCAGGTTCGACTTACCCTCCACTTCAAAGTTGAACATGTTCGGTTGGTTGCTTTTACTTGGGAGTTGGTGGGGGGTAGGGGGTTAAAAACAGGCGTGTAAAATAAGTCAGGAAATAGATAAATTGACTAATTGTAAGCAACTTTTGTTCCATAGAGTTTTTATGTAAGTCAATATTTTCTAGTTATTTGCGATTGGAAATGTTTATTTTTCGACAAAAAAAAAACTCGTTCTCGCAAGTAACAACTTTCTCTCAAGTAAAAAGTAAATATTTTATCGAGAAAAAAATTTACACTATTGACATTTATGAAATTTTGACACTATTGACATTTATGAAATTTTTACACTATTGACATTTATGAAATTTTTACACTATTAGAATTTCATGGGCTAATTCAATTTCAAGGCATTTTTTTGTGTTTTCTGCGTTAGTCCTTTAATTTTTAAATATTTAGTCTGCTTACATATAAAAACTAGTTGTTTTTAGACCTCTTTAGCGACATATTAGTATAATATAATATTTATGGATTACCATCGAAGGCCAACATGATCAGGTGATCATGTCGGCCATGTGATTGGTGATTTTTCTAGTGACTTTCTTGGGTGTAAATCTATCTTTTTAGTTTACTCCTCCTAGTTTAAAAGCAAAGCAGAACAGTGAAACAAATTCTTACTGAAAGTCATCAATTCAGTGAAATACACTAAGCTAAATCTCAAACCCCTGCCGTGTGACATTTTCATTGATTCCAACCAGTTAAATAGAGTTCTCCAGGTGTTTAGAAAAATATTGTATCATAAACTGTAAAATAATATAGGACATAAATTATTAATGCTACTATACTTTTAATAAAAGCTAATAACTAAAATGGTTATAGTAAGCTTTCTGTAAATAAACATCATTGTTCATCTGCGTCAAGTAAAAAATAGTTCAATGTACTCTTGATATATCTATTTAACTCTGTTAAAAGGAAAAGTACACCACTAAATCAACAATGTAGAAATCACTTTCCTACAAAATACTTTTTGTGCTGTTGTTGACCTTATAGAGGTAGGCCAGACAGGCATCAAGTAACGTGCTCCAAATGAAAACTATAGAATGACAAAGGGTTTCCCCATAAAGTGAAGAAAACTTAGACATGCGAGCGAAAAAATAATTATTATTATTGCAAAATTAGCAAAAACCATTAAAAAAAGTTAAAAATCAATGTTTTTCCATAATATACTTTAGGCACCTAAAACCCACTAGATACTGAAATGATTAAAATTTTTAAGCACATCGCCACTTTGAACACGTTTTCGTCAAAAACTCTATTTCTGGGACCAACTTAATCTAACATTGATCAATCCTTCACGTAAAACTAAACCTATTCTAGATTGCTTCATTGCACACCTTTATTTTAGACTGCTTCGATACACTTAATCAATATAATTCATAACTGCTTAACAAAGAAACTTGGGTGCTTTCCACGTCGAAACGTACCTTGTAACAATATGAAAGTATTGGCATCCGCTTAAGAACGGCAAGCTATTAAATATGACTATCTCCTTGACGGTCTAATAAGAAGCTTTGCAAAATCTCATCCCAGAATTGCAATTTCTCGTTGAATGCAACTCGCCTCATAAATTTTGACCAATCGAATATGGACACAACCAACACATAACTCGTCAAACGATCTCTTTCGCCAATCATGAATTAACACATCACGGCTTATGCCTACATTTTGTCTCAATAGTACATCTGTAATATACACCGTTACACTGTATATACACCGTTATTAGGCGTCAACGCCGTTCGGTGGGGATCTATGAAGAAGTATCACCAATATCTATGGAGAAGCTTTATTCAAGGGATAAGCCCTTATCCCTTGCCGTACCGCTCCTATATAGGCCGATCAGACACCAGTTTATTCCAGACCAAGTCGTAGATTCTATTAAATTTTTTACTATGACGTGGCCTTTTTATTAATTTTAAATGACCGGGATAAGGCTCGAACCTTAATCTCAAATACACTAAGCTTGTCGATCAACTGCGCCTCAGCCAACTGGCGGTCTAGACGGAAACATCTCTTGTAATTCTCAGCAAAATGTGTTTTGAAGTAAATATCATGCCTTTGCTTTTTTTACATCTGTAATTCTCAGTAAAAAAGCAAAGCCCTGATATTTACTTCAAAACACATATTAAGTGCTTGCAAGGACTCTGGAATTAACAAACTCGGAAATGCCGTGAGAATTTGGTTCTCAAATGTAAACTTTGGAGTGGTTACATGCGTTAGAGAGAATTCGATAAACTATGACGAACTTAAAGAAAGATTTGGTTTGAACTATATCGCCTGGTCTATACAGGGTGTCCAGAAACTCTACCGACAAACGAAGACAGGAGATTTCTCAGAAAATTTTAAGACAATTTAACCCAATTCACCTAGTTCGAAAATGCTTCTGAAGGGAGCTAGAGCTCTTTGAAGATGGCGTCATGAAATTAGTTTTTATTAAATACCTCCAGAAGGCTTCTATTTAGAAAAACGAAAATTGGTATGCATATTTACTTTTCAGAGATGAATCGATTTCATCGATTGCAAATTTCTAGTACCGGTCATAGGCGTTCGTTTTGGGTAGAGCCACGGGTATTTTATCGTATAACTTTTTTGTCCTTAATTTTTATGCATTTTTGATACCGGATTATTAAATTGTGAGGTATTCTAGTACTAAAAGGTACTCTTGCTTTAAGTCGGTAGGATGCACCGTTTTCTAGAAAAATCGATTTGAAAGTTTTTCGTTTTTGGAATTTGAAAAAAAATTGAAAGAACTTTTCAACAAAAAACGAAGTATTTTACCAACATAAAGTAAGAGTAACTTTTAGTACTGGAATACCTCATAATTTAATAATCTAGTGTCAAAAATGTTCGAAAATTCAAGACAAAAACATTATGCTATAAAATAACTGTTGACCTACCCAAAACGGACGCCTATGGGCAGTACTAGAAATTCGCAATTAATGAAATCGATTTATCTCTGGAATATAAATAAATGTACCAGCTTTCGTCTTTCTAAACAGTTTTTTTTTAATTTTTTTTTTGTAATTCAGAAATTGAAAAATTTTCAAATCGATTTTTCTAGAAAACGGTGTGTCCTACCGATTTAAAACAAGAGTACCTTTTAGTACTAGAATACTTCACAATTTAATAATCCAGTATCAGAAATGCATAAAAGTTAAAGATAAAAAAGTTATGCGATAAAATAACCGTTGCCCTACCCAAAACGGACGCCTATGATCGGTACTAGAAATTTGCAATGTATGGATTAGATTTATATCTTGAAGATAAATACGCGTACCAATTTTTGTTTTTCTAAATAGAAGCGTTCTGGAGGTATTTAAGAAAAACTAATTACAAGTCGCCATCTTCAAAGAGCTCTAGCTCCCTTAAGAAGCATTTTCGGACTAAGTGAATTGGGTTAAATTATCTTAAATTTACCTGAGGAATCTCCTGTCTTCGTTTGTCGGTAGAGTTTCTGGACACCCTGTATATTAAAAACTAATCCCTAAAATATTTATTTCAAGTCTTCTGAAAATAAATACTATTCTTTTTCTTCGCCAGGTAAAAAGATAGTTCAATGTAGTCTTGATATACATATTTAACTCTCTTAAAAGAAAAAGTACCTACACCACTAAATCAACAATGTAGAAATGATTTTCCTACAAAATACTTTTTGTGTTGTTGTTGACCTTATAGAGGCAGGCCAGACAGTATATGAGAATACCGGCATCCGCCTAAGAACGCTAGAGCCATGAAATATGACTATCTAATTGATGGTCTAATGAAAAGTTTTGCAAAATCTCATCCTAGAATCACAATTTCCCGGTGAATGCAAATCGCCTCATAGTTTTCGACCAATTGAATATGGACACAACCAACACTCAACTCGTCAAACGGTATGTTTCGCCAATCATGAATTAACATACCTCGCCTTTTGCCTATATTCAGTCTCAATGTTAGATCGGTAATAAAACGGGAGTAGAGACTATAAGACTAAACCTCTCTGGAATAAACAAAGTCGAAGATGCCGTGAGAATGTGGTTCTCTAATATATACTATGACGATATGATGCTCGGAAATATAAAGTTAACATCATTCTTCTTTTGGAATCGTTACAGGCGTTGGAGAAAATTAGATAAATTATGGCGCACTAAAAGAAGGTTTTGGTTTGAACTATACTGCCTGGTCTATATCTAATCCCTAAAATGTTTGTATCAAGCCTTCTGAAAATAAATAGCATTCTTTGTCTCCGTCAGGTGAAAGATAGTTCAATGTACTCTTGAGATATACATTTAACTCTCTTAAAAGAAAAAGTACACCACTAAATCAACAACGTAAAAATCACTTTCCTACAAAATACTTTTTGTGTTGTTGTTGACCTTATAGAGGCAGGCCAGACAGGCATCAAGTAACGTGCTTGGAATGGAAACTATAGAATGACAAAGGGTTTCCCGATGAAGTGAAGAAAACATAGACATGCGAGTGAAATATTCGTGAGTATGTGACAAATGCTGTCGCTTTTTCAACTAAAAGCTTTCCAGTATTTTAACTGTAAGCGAGAAGGACCAAACGAAAAAAGGTTGGAGTGACACCTAAAGATGGGTTAGGATTTCACAAAAAAAAAACAGATTCGGTTAAAAGATATGAGTGTCTGTCAATGATCAGAGCAGGATTTTCAGGTTTCTTTTTTCTAATCCCCTTTATTTACTTGCTTGTTTTTTGTGGATAGAAAATTACATTAATCTTTAGTAAGCATTAAGTAGGTACATAATTTAAAAATACGGGAAATAAAAAAAGAACGATCTTAGTAAATATTTTAAAAATTTTGAAGAAGCTACATTTATTTAAAAGTATACTTTTTATAAAATGCTTTCTTCGTTTCGAAGTTTTCAGTCATAGAAACTAATAGCCCAGTAAATGAACGCGAATACGACAATACCGTGTAATTTTCAGGATCAACTCAGAATTGCGCGAAAAATTTGGATTCAGGTTCTACTGACCCTCTATTTCAAAGTTGAACTTGTTCCGTTGGTTACTTTTACTTGGGGGGAGACAGACACCCTTTCTCGGGGGTTAAAAACGCGCGTGTAAAATAAGTCAGGAAATAGATAAATTGACTGATTCTAAGCAACTTTTGTTCCATACATTTTTTTTATGTAAGTCAATACTTTTCGAGTTATTTGCTATTGAAAATGTTTATTTTTAGACAAAAAACTCGTTCTCAGACGGTTTCTCACAAATAACTCAAAAAGTAAATATTTTATCGAAAGAAATATTTTTAGTAAAAAAGGAAGCTTAGCAAATAACGAAAGTAGTTGTGTATTCGTAAAGTATATAGATCCAGCAAAAGCAAAGTTGTAGATCATGAAAAATACGTTTTTATTCGTCAAATTTCAAATCGAATATTGCCACGTGAAATAACCAAAAAATTAAGCACTTTTCGGGAAAAACCTATTTAAACTTTTTTAAATTGTTTATTAAAGCTTTATATTAATTGGTTATAAAAGTTTGTAGCATTAAAAATAAGTGAGTTGCGCTCAAAATAAAGTTGGCCCCTTTTTTTTGTAAAAAAAATTCGTGATCATATTCCCGTTTTTAACACCCCAAATGGAATTAATCGTTATTGCTTTACAAACAGTTAACTGTACTTATCTATTTTTTATATGATCTGTAAGTTTCACCGGTTTAAACTGCTTATTTTTTAAAGGGTTATAGTTAAAAAGGGTTGAACGAGTCACTAATCACGAGTGTATGAAAATTTTAACAGTCATATCTTAACCAGTTTTTGTCATACAGAAAAAAAATACACTATCGTAGTTATAACTGCAAAACCTACATTTATTTACTCTTTGAGATTTTTCGTATCACTAACACTTTTTAAGATATTTTGAAAAAAGTGCATTTTTCCAAAATTTATAGAAACATTTTTTTACCATAAAACCAAATTTTTTTTGAAAAATAATCACTCCAAACCGGTCAAACTTACAGACCATATTATAAACAATACACATAAATTTGAGATAAATGGTAAAGCGGTAACGATTAATTTTATTTAGGATTTTTTACCAAAAAAGGGCCAATTTTTTCACCGTAACTAGTGTATTATTTGCTAGAAACTTTTGTAGTAAAAAAATAAAAGTAAAGCTTTTTTAACACTTTAAAAAATGTTAATAAATTTTTCCCGAAAATTACTTAATTTTTCGGTGATTTCACGTTGAAATATTCGATTCGTAATTAAACGAATAAGAACATATTTTTGATGAGCTACAACTTTGCTTTTACTCAGTTTCTAGACTTTACTAATACAATATTTTTTTCATTATTTTGTAAGCTACATTTTTGCTGAGAATATTTTTTTCGATCAAATATTTACTTTTTGATTTGTTTTCGAAAAATCGTCTGAAAACGTAGTTTTTTTGTCGAAAAATAAACATTTTCAATCGCAAATAACTCCTAAAGTATTGACTTACATAAAAAACTCTATAGAACGACAGTAGCTCATAATCAATCAATTTATCCATTTCCGGCCTTATTTTAAACGCGCGTTTTTTCACCTCCGAGAAGGGGTGACTGTCACACCCCAAGTAAAACGGCACAAATTCAACTTTGAAATTTTTTAGGTTTTTTGGGTCATTCTAAACAATAAAGGTATCTTGTGACTTTTCGCAAAAGTTGATAATTTTCGAGTTATAGGCGGTTTAAATCTGAAAATGCGAAAATACGCATTTTCAAGGCTTAAAAACTAATGTTGTTCTGAAGCTATTTTCTTGTGGCATTTTTTATAATCAAGTATATTCAAATGGGAAATAAGCCACAATTTTACCTAAAAATGATTTTATTAACGTTTCGACGCCCAAGTCTGGTGTCGTTGTCAAAATACAAAATAATACTAAATAAACAAAAATGTTGTTGCTTAGTAAAAAATTCTTCTAATAATATAAATGAGTCAGATTAAATAAATTATTAGAAGAATTTTTTACTAAGCAACAACATTTTTGTTTATTTAGTATTATTTTGTATTTTGACAACGTCGAAACGTTTTGGGCGTCGAAACGTTAATAAAATCATTTTTAGGTAAAATTGTGGCTTATTTCCCATTTGAATATACTTGATTTTAAAAACTCATATTTAAATTAGTATTATTGAGGTTGCCAAGTACTTGAATTGTAGTTTAAGCATTCATTTTCAAGATTCTCCAGACTGATCGAGTCTAACTTCAATTTACACCTTTGTTATTTTATTGTTAACTATGCGTGTCCATCCGATTCTATTGCCAGTGCGGCGCGAACTTTTTCCAAAATCTCCTATTTTCCTCCGAAAAATATATTTTTTAGGATTTTCGGGACATTCTAAATAAAATAGGTTTCTTGTCATTTTTCTCAAAAGTTAACAGTTTTAAAGTTATAAGCGATGTAAAATCCGAAAATGCGCTTTAAATCGCTTATAACTTCAAAACTATTAACTTTTGAGAAAAATGACAAGAAACCTTGTAGTTAGAATGTCCCGAAAAATCTAAAAAAATTTTTTGGGATTTGGAGGAATAACAACGGTGTAAATTAAAGTTAGACCCGATCAGTCTGGAGAATCTTGAAAATGAATGCTTAAACTACAATTCAAGTACTTGGCAACCTCAAAAATACTAATTTAAATATGAGTTTTTAAGCCTTAAAATGCGTATTTTCGCATTTTTCAGATTTTAAATTGCCTATAACTCGAAAACTACCAATTTTTGAGAAAAATCACAAGATACCTTTCTTGTTTAGAATGACCAAAAACCTAAAAAAAAATATTTTTCAGGTCAAAAAAATGTAATCTTTTACATTTGTTTAAAAAAATTGTTTAAACAATTTCTGCTTAAAAATTTCGCCGGCACCTTTCAGATTTGTTTAAAGGAGGTATTTTTGAATCATCATCCAGCCTCAAAAGTCCACTGCTGAACATAGGCCTCCTCCTCTCGTTTCCAACCCCATTTATCCTGCGCCGCCCTCATCCAGTTTTTATTTACCTTTCTCAAGTCGTCAGTCCATCCTGTAGGCGGTCGACCGACGCTTCTCTTATCTTCTCTTGGCCTCCATTCCAATAACCTCTTCGTCCATCGCCCATCTGTCATTCTGGCTACGTGTCCTGCCCATCTCCACTTCAACCTGGCTATCCTCTCGATGACGTCAGTCACCTTTGTTCTTCTCCTGATTTCTTCGTTTCTGATTTTGTCTCGCAGAGTTATTCCTAACATTGACCGCTCCATTCTTCTCTGCGTGACTCTTAGTTTGGTAGCCGAGGCTTTAGTTAAGGTAAGTGTTTCTGATCCGTACGTCAAGACTGGGAGGACACACTGATCGAATACCTTTCTCTTTAGACATGTGGGTAACTCACTTTTAAAAGTTTCTCTCAGTTTTCCAAATGCTGCCCACCCAAGACCGATTCTTCTCTTCAGCTAATGAGTCTGGTTATCCCTGCCAATCGTAATTTCATGTCCCAGGTATTTATATCTATCTACGAGTTCTATTTCCTTCCCACCAATACTGATGTTCTGGTTGGGTACCAAATTTGTCATTATTTTTGTTTTTGAGATGTTTATATTTAAACCTACATTTTCTGTAGCTACAACGAGTTCTTGTACCATCTCTCTTGCCATACCTAGATCCTCAGCTACTATGACTATATCATCGGCGAAACGTAAGTTGTTTAGGTATTCTCCATCTATTTTTATTCCCTTTGTCATCCAATCCAAACTCTTGAAAGCATGTTCTAAGACCGTATTAAAAAGTTTAGGTGACATTGGGTCTCCTTGTCTAACCCCCCGTTCTATTTTTATGCGATTACTGTTAGTATGTAATTTGACAGTGGTTGTTGCCTGTAAGTATATTTTGTGTAATAATTTTGTATACCTATAATCTAGCCTGCATTCTTTAAGCGCCTGTAATATTTTGCTAAGTTCAACTGTGTCAAAGGCTTTATGAAAATCGATAAAAACTAGAACTAGGGGTTTATTGTATTCCGCTACTTTCTCTATCAGGGTTTTTATACTTTGTAGATGGTCATTTGTTCCGTAATTTTTTCGGAATCCTGCCTGTTCTCTTGGTTGATAAATCTCTAACTTTCTTTCCATTCTCTTAACTATTATTCGCGTAAATAACTTATATAAATGGCTGAGGAGGAATGTTTTTGAATAAGAATCCACAAAGAAACCCAATTACAATTTTTTTTCAGACGGTAGTGGTCTCACCACATGGACTAATAGTATTAAACTGGAGTGATGTTCTCGTAGGAAGCCACGAATTATAACTGGATACACATTATGTGCTCATCACATCACTATTTTATTGATTGGTTAAATACAATAAACGGTATTCAGCTGATGACGATATCTGACTGAATTATATTTAATAAAATCTCGCGTAATTTGGTATATTCCTTTTTATAGGTGCATTTTTTTGCTTATATGTTTTACTTCAGTTTAGTTTGTAAATACAATATCATGATATGTTTTATGTTTACTCAGCGAAATTCTCTGGGCCAAAGTCGTCGAATACGTGCTTTAAACTTACATTGTAATATATCGATATATTTAATATTATGTAACCTAAACAAATGTATTGAAGAATAAAATAATATATTTTTATTAAAAGCATTTTAGAAGTTTCTGAATACTAAATTAAATTGAGTTACATCACCGCCCCTTAGAAAAAATTTATGACCGATGTGTCTTTTCTCTCTACCCTCGAAAAACAAGAAGTTCTTTTTAGTTTTATTAACAACTGAATATACAGGGTGGTGAATTGGAAAACGGGCCATAGGAAACTCAATGTAAAATTCTAAATTGTTGAATTTCTGCTTCCCTAATTATTTTACATCCAAAGTCATGAGAAACTATTTGTAGAGGATTAAAATCTGTGTTAAAAACAAAACTTAAAATTGTTCTGCGATTTAAACAGAGTCCAAAATTTTGAAAGATATAATACATTTGCCATAGGAGATCTTTTCGACTTTATTGGTTTTTAAACAATAAAAACGATAAAATAAAAATACTGACAGTTCAAAATATTGTTAATATAATAATTTCATTGTGACCGAAGGCAACCTTATACACATTCTTGCACTGTGTGTGGCCTAAATTTGGCAAACACTTTGATAAAATTTATTATATTTTACAAAATTTTGGGATGTGTTTAATTCGTAAAACAATTTTAACAATTATTTTCAATAAAGGTTTCATTCCTCTACAAATAGTTTCTCATGTCTTTTGATGTAGAATAATTAGAAAAGCAGGAATTCAATAGTTTAGAATTTTACATTGAGTTTCCTATGGCCCGTTTTCCAATTCACCACCCTGTATACAGAGAAACATACAAATTTACACAAAATATATACAAAATTTACAAATATATAGGGTGGTTCATCGTATTCGTCTCGGTCTTTGTAAGGAAAACGACTTGATATTAAAAAAATCCTTTAGAGAAATATACTGGGCATTGACTACAATCTAAAAATAATGTGAATTGTATATAAAGTGCTCCTCCAAAAAAGAGTGGTACGTAATATTATGATATAAGATAATATATGATAACATTTTTGAATTGCCCTTAAATAATAAGCTATACTTTTGTAAGGATTCCCTATACCTAAATCCAGGGTATTTTGATTTATTTAGATTTTTATAAAAATGCAAGGTTTTAGAAAAAAAATAAATATCTACGAATCTAAGACTCGATTACAAATTTTCTTGGATTATAATAAGAGACTACTCTGCATATTTAAATTTATATTTTAATTGTATTGTAGCAAACTTTTGTACCGAGTGGTCAATTGTTGTTCTACTAACATTTGTGATTGTTCTATTCACACTTTTAAGCTCTAATCACGTACTTATTTTAAATGAAACACCCTGTATTTTATTAGTCTATTGTGTTGAAAATTCACTTAGATTTCAATCTCTATTAGGGTTTTCTATACCTATCTTCCTTCATTTTTTAAATATATAAAGATTTCCTAATTTTTAAGCTTTAACAATTAGAATCGAATCAAGTATGTCGTGGTTATGTATAAAACATCACTAACACCGGCAATATATTTAGACAAGATACTATCATTAATAAAATTTGCATTAGGTTTGTTCTAGCATCAGTTTCAAACGGTTTGAAACCATCAGCGAATAGTGGACCAGCGCGAGTAGAGGGGATAGCACTGGTGACTTTATTATGTTTTCTCACGGGCCAACTGTTTGCTGACGGTTTTTGACTAGTTTGACAGTTTGCTAGAACAAACCTATTGTTATCATGTTATCTATTTTGTTCACACAAAATGTATTATTTTAGTTGAATTTGATCCACATGTGACATTAAATAATATTTTTATATTAAACTGCATACCTACCCTACAATACATGGTGCAAATATTTGGAATAAATTCGTTATTTCGTAAGCCGGTAACTTTAAAGAAAAGTCCCGAAACAGGTCAATTATTATTGTTATATTATGGTTTTTTGTATATATTATATATCATACCAGTGACGTCATCCCTCTGGGCGGGATGACGTAATCGATAATTTTTTTAAATTAGAATAGGGGTCGTGTGCTAGCTTCTTTAAAAGGTTAGTCAATTATCTATATCGTAATATAAACATTAGCATAAGTATTTATGCAGGGGGCCCAAAAATTTTTTTGAGAATTAAATTATTAGACACAAAAAGAAGAATTTATGTAATTTATTTAATTTAAAATACATGTTAATGCTGTCAGCACACATACAAAATATTTAGTTGACAAATATACTTTTTTTCGCTTAATATAAATATTCACACTGCTAACATGCAGGTGGGTGGCAGCTTGAACATTAAATTTAAGCAAAAAACACTGTTTATTTATTAAATAAACATTTTTCTGTTTTCTGACAGTAAAATATATTTTGAAATAAATAAATTACCTGAATAATTCTTCTTTTTGTGTCAATTAATTAAAAAAATTTGATTCTCTGTATATAAATAATTATGCTAATGTTTATATTGCTATATCGAGAATTGAGTAACATTTCAAATGAGCTAGCACACAACCCATATTCTCATTTAAAAAAATCATCGATTGCTGAATCATCGAAAGCCTCTGTGCTGAAAGTGTGGATAAATGAAGGTAGTGCTTCGGAAGTGATGTTCAGCCTAATATGGGCCATTCCGCTTTCGTAGCGCTGGATGACAGAGCAGGAACTGGTCCAGCAGGTAGGCATTCGGCGTAGCCTTGACGACGAGAGAGAGTTTTAAAGTACCTCGGAACTAATCGTCGGGAAACACGAAGAATCCTGCACTAGGTACAGTCAGGCGGCCCCCGGGAGTGAGATATCTTTTGAAGACTCCAGTTCCTCCTTTAATAAAGACGAAAAAAAATTTAAAGATGTCGGTATACATCTCGGTATAAATACATCTTATACGTTAACTTTATTTTAACAATAACTTTCGATATTTGTGTTGATTATAATAAAGATAAAGGACTTTTTATAGAAAAGGGAGGATAAAAAACATAAAATATAAGGGAACGGTTGATAAAGCGTTTTATTTTATAAAAAAAATGGAATACATCTCATCCATCTGGTTTAAAAGTAGCATGAGTGTGCACCTGTAAAAATTGAAAATGGAAAATACATTAGCTTTGCCATCCTCTTCGCTTGAGATGCTTCTGACATTTTATACTTGACTAGCAAATATATACATAGATATTATGATATAAAAACATGTTGAATAATGTACATAAATAAAACACTACGGGCTTGAGGGTAGTGCCTTTTAAAATCCGACTCTGCTTTTCGGATTAAAGGGGAATTATATGTCACGTTTATTCTATAAGAGAGACACTTCAACGCGACGAGAATTTTTAAAATTCCACAGAAAAAGTTTCTCTCTGTCCAAAAAAGCTAATTTAACACTTTTTGCTTCGGAACGTCTTTAATGTTAAACGATTATCCTTGTACTGGTGTAAAAGGAAATAAAGATCTTGTTTATTTTGGTAGCCAATATTTTTAGCATTTATTACTATAATAATTGAAAGATAATTTAGAATTTATATTTGCTTTATAAGTTATTTGTCTGTTATTTTATGAACATAATATCCGTCTACACTAGATTCGCAATCAAGATGCAGTAGAAGTAAACAAACCATGACACGTTAAGTGCTACTAGGAACACTCCCGAATCATAAATTTACAATGTATATATATTGTAAATCCCAAATCATTATTTCCAAAGTTTCTACATTGTAAATTATGATTCGGGAGTGCTCCTAGTAGCATTTAACGTGAGTTTGTTTATTTCTACTGCATCTTGAATCTAAATTTTTTTTATCATTTTCTTAGTAGCCCAATAAATGACCATTTTGGAGTGTAATTTCCAGGGGCAACTCCGAATTGCATGAAAATTTGGATGTAGGTTCTACTTACCCTCCACATCAAAGTTGAATTTGTGCCGTTGGTTGCTTTTACTTGGGGGGTGATATTTACCCCTTCTCGGGGGGTGAAAAACGAGTGTTTAAAATAAGGCCGGAAATTTTTTTTTTTTTATTTAATGTTGTAATATTTACAATCTGTCCTCAACTGAGAACAATAGGTAAATTATTTGACAAAAATTGAAAATTTTGACCTGTAGAGGGAGATCCAGTGATCACCCTCTTTACATAAATTAAATTAAAACAAATTAAAATAAGTTTAGTTATCACAGATTATTCGAATCTTCTTGCTAGATCCACTACTTTGAATCTCTTCAGGCGTCGTACATCATTGTGGTCATCAGTAAGGTTGCTGGCTAACTCATTTGGATGAGATTCTAGTCTCTTGGAATATTTTTTGTAATATTCCGTTATTACTGTTTTTATGGATGGCACATTGAGGTCTTGCTCTATCACATAGTTTGGCACGTACCAAGGGGCATTCAGCATTGTTCTAAGGACTTTGTTCTGGAATCTCTGCAATATTTCTAGGTTAGTTTGACTGGCTGTCCCCCAAAGTTGGATACCATAGGTCCACACTGGTTTTAATATAGTTTTATATATCAGCAGTTTGTTTTCAAGTGATAGTTGAGATTTACGACCGATGATCCAGTACATTTCTCGAAATTTTATTCCTAGTTGTTTTCTTTTTGTAAAAATGTGTTTTTGCCAAGTTAATCTCCTATCAAGATGGATTCCTAGGTACTTGACAGTATCGGTTTGTGGGAGTTGAGTTTCATTTAGTGTTACAGATGGACATGTTTGTCTTCTCATGGTGAAGGTTACATGGATGGATTTACTCTCATTCGCCTTTATCTTCCATTTTTTAAGCCATATTTGTATATTATTAAGGTCTTTCTGAAGGGTTCTGGATGCTGTATTTGGATCATGGTGAGAGGCTAGTACAGCAGTGTCATCAGCAAAAGTTGCACACGTTGTTTTGTTACTTGTGGGTAGGTCAGCAGTGTAGAGCAAGTACAATATCGGTCCCAAGACACTTCCTTGTGGTACTCCGGCTTTTATTGGTCTTAGGCTTGTGTATTCATTATCCTGCTTGACTAGGAAATGTCGGTTGGAAGTATAGCTTTTTAGGATTTGATAAAAAGAATGAGGAAGGTTTTTCTTTAGTTTAAAGAGCATACCAGCATGCCATACCTTGTCGAAGGCCTGACCAATGTCCAGGAATGCAGCAGAACAATACCTTTTATTTTCTAGATCACTTCTGATGTGTTTTACCAGTCTATGTACCTGTTCTATCGTTCCGTGTTGTGTTCTGAACCCAAATTGGTGTTGGGGAATTAGTTTCCTTTCTTCTATAACTGGGGATAATTGTTTAAGGAGAAGTTTTTCCAAAATTTTTGATAGAACAGGTAGCAGGCTTATTGGTCTGTATGAAGTCACCTGAGTTTTATTTTTCCCTGGCTTAGGTATGAGAATAATTTGAGCAACTTTCCATTGTTCTGGGTAGTAACCTAGCCTAAATATTGCATTAAATACTTGCGTTATCATTTTCAGACCTTTGCATGTCAATTGCTGCAGTACTTTCCCGTTGATCAGGTCATACCCTGGAGCTTTTTTTGGACTGATTTCATGCTGGATCATATTTCTAACTTCTTTAGTGGTGATTTTTTGTATAGGTAAATCCATCTGGTAGGGCGATTCCAGGAAGTCATTTATTTCTTCCTCTGTGTCACCATCTTCCATGGGATGTGGCTGGAATACATTAGTGAGGTGATTTGCAAATGCTTCGGCTTTTTCCTTATTATTTCTACACCAGTTTCCCTCTTGGTTTCGTATTGGTGGTATTTGTTGTTTCGGGTGTTTGATTTTTCTCGTGGCCTTCCAAAGGGTATATTCACTATCTGCGTTTGCTGATAAACCTGTAAGATATTCTTGTATTTTGTTATTTTTGATATTATGCAATTGTAGTTTAATTTCCTTGGTGATTTTATTTAATTTCGCCTTGTTCTCATGTGTTCTTTTTCTTCGCCACTCTTCCTTTATTTTTCTCTTTCTAGCAATCATTTCCTTTATTACAGTTGGGCAATTCTCTTTCAATTCTGTTTGGTAGCAGTCAGGGGTAGCATACCAAGCAGCTTCTTGTATAGATTTCTGAAGATTTTCTACTGCTGCGTAGATGTCACTTTCTGTTTTCAATGGGATGTTTATGTCAATTAGTTCATCTAGTTTAGTCTTGAAAATGCTCCAGTCTGTTTTGTTACTGTATAGTGATGGTTGTTTAGTACTGTTTGTTATTTGTGCATACCATGTCGCGATTACGCTAGAGTGGTCAGAGGGTAGATCGTAACAAGATTCTACTTTTGCCAATTTAACATTAATTCCTTTAACAATATAAAAGTCGAGTAGATCAGGTATTTTTGCATTATCGGTAGGCCAGTAAGTTGGTTCCCTTGTGGTGAGGTAATTTGCATTGGTCGCATTTATAGCTTTAAGAAGTTCTCTGCCTTTTGTGGTAATAATTCTGGATCCCCAGGTAGTATGCTTAGAATTAAAATCTCCTCCTGCTATAAATCTATTTCCTAATGTTTTAAAGAAATTTTCAAACTGTTCCGTTTTGTTATTGTGCTTTGGCGGACAGTATATAGCTGATACTTTTAGTGGGCCTAGTTGATCTTCCACAACAATGCTGGTGGCCTGTAGATAGTCGCATTCATGTTTTTGTATTTCGTAGTGCTTTAGTTTATTACTAACTATTATTGCAGTGCCTCCATGTGCTTTTTCGTTGGGATGTTGCGTATGATAAGTTGTAAATCGTGGAATATTGATGTGGTTTTTGGATGTAAAATGAGTTTCTGTAATCAGCATTATGTCAATTTTTTGTGTGTTAATAAATAGTTTTAATTCTTCTACATGTTGACTTAAGCCATTGGCGTTCCATAATACTAGCTTTAGTAACTGAGTCATTTCTGGTTGAGAATCATGGTCAGGAGGTTGAGCATAGTGCTCATTTGTTCCGTCAGTTTTTTTAACATGTCTTTCAGTTCTGACATGTCTGTGTAGTTATTAGTTTGATTTGGTATATGTTGTGTAGTAGTTTGGTTGGAGGCTTGCTGGTTAACTGCTTGCGTTGCTTGTGCGTATGTTATTCCAGGTTGCACATAGTTGACTGTTGTCAGGCCGGAAATGGATAAATTGACTTATTTTAAGCACTTTTTGTTCCATAAAGTTTTTTACGTAAGTCAATACTTTTCGAGTTATTCGCGATTTAAAATGTTGATTTTTAGACAAAAAAACTACGTTTTCAGACCGTTCTTCCCAAATAACTCAAAAAGTAAATATTTTATCGAAAAAATATTCGTAGCAAAAGTGTAGCCTATAAAAAAACTAAGAAAATGGTGTACCAGTAAAGTCTACAAATTGAGTAGAAGCAAAATTATAGCTCATGAAAAATACGTTCTTATTCGTCTAATTCCAAATCGAACAATTCAACGCGAAATCACCGAAGAAACAAGCGTTTTTCGGTAATTCCTTATTAACATTTTTAAAGTATCGAAAAAAGCTTATTATGAATCAAAATAAACGAGTTACACTGAAAAAAAGTTGGCCCCTTTTTTTTGGTAAAAAAACGTGAAAACCTCCCTCTATTTATCGCCCTAAATGAAATTAATCGTTTGGATTTACCATCTATTTTAAATGTATGTGTATTGTTTATATGATCTGTAAGTTTGATTGGTTTGAAGTGCTTATTTCTAAAAAAATTTGGTTTTATATTTAAAAAAAATTTCTAAAAATTTTTGAAAAATTTAATTTTTTCAAAATACTTAAAAAGTATTAGTGATAAGAAAAATTTTAAAGGGTAAAAAAATGTAGGTTTTGCTATTATAAATATGCTAGTTTTATTTTGTTTCTCCGTAAGACAAAAATTGGTTAAGATATGGCTGTTCAAAATTTGCATACACTCGTGATTAGTGACCAATTCAAGATTTCTCAATTATAACCCTTTCAAAAATAAACACTTTAAACCGGTGAGACTGATAGATCATATAAAAAATAGATAGGTAAGTAAATTGTTTGTAAAGCGATAGCGATTAATTTCATTTGGAGAGCTAAACACGGCGAGATTTTCATGATTTTTTACAAAAAAAGAGGGCCAACTTTATTTTGAGCGTAACTCGCTTATTTTTAATGCTAAAACTTTTGTTAACAATTAAAACAAATCTTTTTATAAACACTTTAAAAAAGTTTAAATGGCGTTTTCCCGAAAAGTACTTAATTTTTCGGTGATTTCACCTTGAAATATTCGATTTGGAATTAGACGAATAAGAACGTATTTTTCATGAGCTACAACTTTTTATTTGATTGATAGACTTTACTGATACACCATTTTTTTGGGGTTTTTTAAGCTACACTTTTGCTAAGGATATTTTTTCGATAAAATATTTACTTTTTAAGTTATTTGCGAAAAACCGTCTGAAAACGTACTTTTTTGTCGAAAAATCAACATTTTCCATGGCAAATAACTCGAAAAGTATTGACTTACGTAAAAAATTCTATAGAACAAAAGTTGCTTAAAATTAGTCAATTTTTCCATTTCTGGTCTTACCTTGAACGTATGTTTTTCACCCCCGAGAAGAGGTGACTGTCACCCCCCAAGTAAAAGGAACCAACGGCACAATTTCAACTTTAAAGTGGAGGGTAAGTAGAACCTAAATCCAAATTTTCATGCAATTCGGAGTTGCCCCTGAAAATTACACGGTATCGCCGAATTTCCCGTTCATTTACTGGGGTATAGGTGCAAATTTACAATCTACTCTAATTACAACACAGAGTATTTAGCAAATAGTAGCAAAGTCTTGAATCCTGGCATGCTTTGGGCACCATCTATCGATGGTTCTCCAATACACCTAATCAGCTAGGTCCTCTGGCCATGTAGGAATGCTGCTGCACACATTTTATTTCCCTCTAAAGCTTCTTTTATATAATTTACAATTACTTATGGCACTGCTGTATTGTTGAGTGGTTCTGTTGAAAGCCAAATTGATATTATTGTCAGGTATTATGTTATTTATATTTATTCTTTACAAAATTCGGTCTAAGAGAACTTTTTCGAAAATTTTTGACATTATTGGTAGAAGGCTTATAGAACGATAGGAGGAGGGTTCTGTAGGCGGTTTGCCGGGTTTCGCAATCATAATGATTTGTGCGTATTTCCATTGAAGAGGAAAGTGACAGAGTGACAGAGTCTTATCATGCTGTTATAAATATACAATAGTTAGCAAGACTATCGCTTTTCTAGGCAAATGCTTTAGTACATCACCATCAATTAAGTCATAACCTGGAGCCTTATGAGGGTTTATTTTATTTATCGCCTTCCAGATCTCTGTTGGTGTACATGGTTTCAGTGGTAATGATAATTGACAAGGAGCGTCGAGAAATGTCTATACTTCTTCATCTTCAGCATTGACTTCTGTATGTAGACTAAATACCTGGGCGAGGTGTTGTGCTAATGTGTTTGATTTTTCTTCAACAGTTTTTGCCCAGCTTAGATCCGGTTTTCTAATTGGTAGAATAGAGGTTATTGGTCTCTTGAATTTTTTTTGGTGACTTGCCATAATGAATGGTCATTAGGTGTTAGGTTGGAGATGTAATATTTAAAAGTTTTTTTATCATCTGGAGTTGACTTCCATGCAGCATCTTTTATTACGTCTGTTAAATGTTGAACTGCTTTTTCTATTTCATGGGGTTCTTTAATTCGATGTTCTAAGTTTATATTTGTGTTAATAATAGCTTAAAATTTTTCCCAGTTGGTTCTTTTATTGCAGAGTTTTACCACAGGTTCCTTTCATATTATAGTTGTACTTAGTGTTATGATTATTGCAGTGTGATCTGAACTTAAATCGAGACTGGCTTCTATTTTGTAATGTATATTTGAGATACCTTTGATAACGGCAAAGTCCAGCAGGTCAGGAATCCTGTTCTGATCGGTCGGCCAATATGTTGTCTGACCTGTCGAAAGGAAGTTTAAATACTTTCTCTGCGAGCACGCCAATAAATTTCGACCCTTTGGTGTTATAAGCCTCGATCCTCATACGGTGTGTTTGGCGTTCCAGTCTCCAGCTGCTATAAATCGGGGCCCTAGTTCTTGAAAAAAGGTCTCGTATTTTTTTTTTTTTTTTTTATTAAAGAAAATTACCGCATCCACCAACAGGTTATTAGCGGCATTACTTGATAAACAAAGGTTAACAATTATTTTAACAAGTAAAAAAAAATAACTAGATTTGATACAAAATATTGATAGATATTAGATAGTTGAGTAAGTCTTTTACTGGACAGTTTTCTCCTAATAAAGCTAGTAGAGTGTTTGGTAGATTGTTCATTGAACGTTCACGTTGATATTTTGGACACTCGATTAACAGATGGGTGACGGTAAGAGGCGTAGCACATAGGTCACACATGGGACGTTCACTGGCCGAGAGTAAATATGAGTGTGTAATCTTGGTGTGCCCTATACGTAGCCGCGTTAGAACCGTTTGAATAAACCTCGAACTAATACTTGTTTTACACTGTCGTGTATCTGGTTTTACCGATTTTAGTTTAGATTGCGATAGAAACCATTCGCGTTGCCACTGACCGATCACTTTTTATTTAAAAAACGTTTTGAGATCTTTAGATACACACTCGCGCACTAATTCGGACATCGCACTTGTTGCTGCATTACGAGAACTTCTGTCTGCCTCTTCATTGCCCATAATCCCTATATGTGATGGAATCCATATAAATTTCGGAGTTGTGTTGTTCTCTTGGGCAATTTGTAGCTCAATTTTTATTAGTTTCTCTAAAGGACTTTCAGGATACAGATGCTGGATTGCGAGAAGAGAGCTGAGCGAGTCGGTGAGAAACAGAGGCTTTGAAATATTTGAAAGGTTTGCATGTTTTAGGGCGCGATACAAAGCAAATAGTTCAGCGGTGAAAACGCTTGAACTAGGCGGTAATTTAAATTGAAAAGTAGACGTTGGAGTTACAAATGCACAACCAATACCTTCACTGGACTTAGAGGCATCGGTGAAGATGTTTGTGCAGTTTAGGTAGTCTCGTTCAAGAATCTCGTTCAGTTTGTTTTTTATAAGTAAGGTGTTAGTGTGTTTTTTGGAGAACTCTAGTAAAGAGGTGTTGCAATTTGGGATGTCTATTAACCATGGAGTGGGATATTGGATGTTACAGTGAAACACGTCTGGAATTGTTGCATCGAGTTCATTTAAAATTGATCTTATTCGCATGTAATAAGGTTTTCCGGTACGAGGTCTATTGGAGAAAAAGTCGTGATTATTTTTGGAAAAGGTATTTTCAAATAGTGGATGATCCTTATTGGCAGCTACGGCAGAAGCATGTGAAAGTGTTAAAATTGTCCGCCTATACTGCAATGATGGTTCTCCAGTTTCGGAATATATGCTTTCTATTGGTGAAGTGTGAAAAGCTCCGAGAACGATCCGAAGTGCGGCATTGTGGATTGTATCTAGTGGTTTTAAGGTAGTCTTAGTTGCGGAGGCATAAACAATTGAACCGTAATCGATTTTGGATCTAATTAGTGTTTTGTACAGAAGCAGCAGCGTAGAAAAGTCGGACCCCCAGAAACGATTTGATACGGTTTTAAGCAAGTTGAGTCTTTTGTTGCATGTTAGCGCCAAGTGTTGTATGTGCTTTTTCCAGGAAAGTTTTTGATCTAACCACATACCGAGGAATTTCACAGAGTTTTCGAAGGGAATGACGCTGTTGTGAAGATAAAGGACTGGAGCAACGGGTGATTTTTTAGAAAACAGCATCCCAGTTGTCTTTGTAACGGAGAATTCGAATCCTGTACTTACTGTCCATTCTTCTAGCCGAGTTAAAAATGACTGTATTATTCGGCACAAAGAGTCTTTTTGTGCTCCTTTAATGTACACCACTAAATCGTCTGCATAGAGGCGAGCTTTGAGAGGTTCAGGTAATTTATTTAATATGTTATTTATGGCAACTAGGAATAGGGTAGGACTGAGTACTGAGCCTTGTGGAGTACCATTTTCTGCAGTATGAAAATCTGAATAAACGTTGTTGACTCTTACTTGGAAGGAGAAGTTTTTTAAGAAATTTTAGATATAGGCTAAGCAGTGTCCTCGAATATTGGATGCGTGCAGTTTTTTGATGATGCTGTATCTCCAACACGTATTGAAGGCTTTCTTTAGATCCAAGAAAATAGCTATGCACATTTGATTCATTGCTAATGCTTCTTGGACATCACTTTGTAGGTCTACAATATTGTCGACTGCTGACCGGTTACGTCTGAAGCCGTTTTGCTCTGGTAAGAAAAAATGAGTGTTTTCCAGTGTCCACATAAGCCGGGCGTTGACTATTTTTTCCATTAATTTAGCCATGCCACATGTTAGAGAGATGGGCCTGTATGATTCTGGGTCAAGTCGAGGTTTTCTGGATTTTAAAAACGGTAGAATTGTAGCCTTTGACCATGTAGACGGAAATTGCCGGCGTTGCCAAATTTGATTGAAAATTAGCAAAAGATGTTGTTTTGCCAATATTGACATTTGCTTAAGAAAGAGAACAGGGATATTGTCGGGTCCTGGACTTGAGTTTTTCATGTCCTGTAAGGAGCTATTCAGTTCCATGATAGTAAGAGGTTTAGATAGGGGGTTTTCGTAGGATTCTTCTAGAGACAAGATAGTGCGTTCTTTGTCTTGTTTGTAGTCTCTAAAGTTAGTGTTGTAGTTTTCGCTAGAGGAATGTTGTTCAAAGGTGGAAGCAAGGGTTTCAGCAATGCCTTGTGAGGTAGAGACTATAGTATTATTAATTTTAAGAGTGTTAATTGATGAAGAATACTTCAAACCGGAGATTTTCTTTACTCTTTTCCAAACTTCACTCATTGGAGTAGAACTGTTTATTTCAGAGACGTATTTTGACCATGAGGCTTTTTTTGATTTTTTTATAACTATTTGGGCTCTGGCTTTTAGGCGCTTGAATTCAAGTTTGTTTTCTTGGGTTTTGTGCCGTTTAAACCTATTTAGAGCTTTTTTACTTTGTCGCATTGCTTCTTCGCAATCTTTATTCCACCATGGTACTGGATGATGATTGTATATTTTTTTTGTTTTTGGAATATAAAGTTCGGCACTTTTTAGTATTAAGTCATTAAAATTGGTGATTGTTCTATCGATATCGCAGTAGTTAATTTCACAGCTTTCTATGGAATTATCAATATATGTTGAGAAACTCACCCAATCAGCCTTCTCGATTTTCCATTTTGGAACAAATGTGTCTTGTATTTCCGGTAGAGTATTAGTATTGCAGATTTTTATGGGGTGGTCGCTGCCATAGGTGAACGACAGCACTTCCCAAGATAAGGATGGAGTTAAAATTGGATCACAGAGACTTAAGTCAATTGCTGAGGATTCTCCCGATGCTGAGTTGAACCTAGTAGGCGTTCCATCATTAAGACAATTTAAATCCAAGTTATATAATAAGTTTTCTATTGTTCTTCTCATCGAACTTGTGTTAGAAGATCCCCATATTATATTATGTCCATTAAAGTCGCCTACGACTATACGTGGTTTTGGAATTTGGTCTATAAGGTGTAGCAAATCTGTGTAATTTACCTGTGAATTGGGAGGAATGTAGATATTACATATGTAGAAGGACATGGAAGATTCAATTTTGATGACTATCGCTTCTAAATTGCTTACTACGGGAAATAAATCTGCGTCGAGGGATTTTTTTACTAATGTAATAACGCCGCCACTAGCATGGTTAAAAAGCATCCTGTCCTTACGGAAACATGTGTAGTGTTTGGGACTGTATTTTTGTTGGGGTTTTAAATTGGTCTCTTGCAGACAGATTATATCTGGACAGTTTTCGGCAATGATAATCTGTAGCATAGCTAGACGATGGAAGAATCCATCAATATTCCAGTGTATTATTGAGTTGAATGTAAAAAAAGAATATAAAATATGGAATATAACAATGGATAGAAACCAGCTGCTGATCTATGATGACTGTGATGCATCACTTTCTATACCGGAGCCCACCTCTCCAAGGTGAGCAAGTATTTTTTTATTCAAGTTAGTCAGCCTTGTTTTTATCGACCTTTCTTTTAAGTAGGGACGGATTTCCTTTAACATGTCACTTAGACTTCTAAAATCAGAAGTGAAGTCATTGATTGGGATTATGGGGTTCGATAAGCCAGCTATGTTTTCTAGTAGGCAGACTAATTGATCACTGTTCAGCGGAAATGGTAGTTCGTGATTATCAATGAAGGTTTTGGCAGGATGTATCATGGAGTAAATGGATACATTCGAATGCGTTTCTTCAAGTTTAGATGTCTTTGTCTTCTTTCGAGATGCTGTAGATTTTGGTACTGTAAATGGGTTTTCTTGAAGTATATTGTCGGATTCTGGAGAAGCGACTTCACTGATAGAGCGTTTTAAATGAGTGTCTTTGTTTTCAGTTACTTCTGTATTTACGTTTGGTAATTTTGACTCAGTATGTTCTGAAAAGGTACTTTGATGTGATGATGTAGTTGGAGCTTGTTTAGATTGGGACGTTTCAGGTTGGTTAGTCGTACTGATGAGGGTGGGCGTAGGAGTCGATGCTGTTGTTGTTTGTGCAGCCGAGTCAGCTGCAGTTGTAGTATTTGAAGCTGTAGAGCTTAGTGAAGTTTGTTGCGTCGTAGATATATTTGTAGGTTCGGTACAGGCTGCTGCCCTATGTCCCGGATTTTTGCATTTGAAACAGACGTTTCCATCTTGAGAAAAGAATATTGTTTGGTTTGTGTTTTCGAATGTTATTGTAATGGCGCTTGGGATGGTTAAATTATGAGGGCTAACATATACTTGCCGTCGAAAGCTTAGAATATGGCTGTACTCGGGAAGATTTGCGCCGATTTTTAAAAATGTTATGGGAGATACTAGGTGTAAACCGATTTTTAGCAGTTCTTTTTCAAGAACATGGTGTGGGATGGTCGGGGATACATTTGACATGACAATTCGTTCGGCTGGTGTTATGAGTCGTCTAGCCTTTAAAAGTTCTCCTCGAATAGTGATTTGGCCATAGTTATCTAAAAACTGATCTAGGATATTTTTATTCGCGAGGTACATGCAAACCCGGTTGTTGGAAAGGCGGGAGGCGAAAATGATGTTTTTAGGTTGAATAATGTTACCAAGAGGGATTAGGTAGTCATGAAGTGGAGTATTTTCGATTGCACTGAAGACTAGTGCCTGGTCTCTTGAAGGGAATTTGAATTGATTTGTCACCTGTGAGTAGCTTTTCGGTGAATTTATGTTGTGTTGAGATTGTTGATCCATGCTTGTTTCGGTGGAGATCATTTTAGAAGAACAGGTATCACCCGCAAGAGTGAGTGCGGCCCTGTCCCCCTATTGGTAACCGACTCCAGTTCTTGTAAGTATAGACCGCAAATAAAATTGAAAATGTGTTTAAAATGTTCCTAGTATATACAATTGTATATTAAAATACAATAAAAATATTTTTTATTGTTTCAAATAATTACGTGAAAAGTAGTCAATATTCCGTATATCACTTACTTGTATTTACCACTTTCACAAAAACTTAACTTGTATATAAATAAACTTTTATTTATATCTACTTAATGAGCGATAAATTTTCTGCTAATTACTTATTAATAACTATCTAGCTCGTATTCGATACGTGTTAACGGTACGAAGGTTGAAACTAGAATCCAAAGGTCTCGTATTCTTCAATTGATATGGAGTGTCTAGGAGGACAGTAAATTGCTGCAATGGCAAGTGGCCATGTAAATGTTTTTATTTTTAGTATGGTTCCTTGTATTTTAGGTGTGGCGTAATTTTGTAAGAAATAGTGTTTAATAGAAGATTTAATAATAATTGCTGTTCCTGCGTGAGCAGTTCCATCAGGATGATGAGTAAGGTACGTTGTGTAAAAAGGGATTTTTACTACTGTTCTTTCGGTTGAGTGTGATTCTGAGATAAGAGGAACATATAATTTATTTACTTTTAAAAATGCTATGATTTACTGTACATGTTTTGGTAGCCCGTTGGCGTTCCAGGCGGCTATTCTAATTGATGGAGCCATTAATTCGTTATTTTACTAATGACTATTGTTAGCATGTTCAGGATCATGCTATTGTGATTCAGAAGTTGATTGAATAGATTTTTGAATTCATTTAAAAAGCTTGTCATCATGTGTGTTAAATCTTCACCATTATTAATTTGGTCTCTTGATGTTTCCTGATGTTACTTGAGCATAATTGATTCCATTTTGCGCATATTGTTGTGTCATTTGATGCAGGGCTGGATTGGGATTTATGTATCCTTGTGTGTTTCTAGGTCTAGTTATGTCGTTATTCGTATTCTTTGCTTTTAATAGGTCTCGATAAACAGTGCAGCTTTTATAGTTCGCTGGGTGGTTGCCCTTGCAAAGAGTACACGTTGCAGTTGTGTCTTTCGGTTTTGTGCAACTTTTGGTGTCGTGTGGTCCTCCACATTTAACACATTTATAAGGTTTATAACAGTATGACAGAGTGTCCGTATACTTGACATCGAGTGCATTGCACAATGGTGTTCTTGTGTTTCGGAGCATCTACTGTAATTCTGGTATTGTATATAAATTCCACATTAAAAACTTATTGTTGTTTTTTGGTTCCAAATCAACGAAAAATAATGGTAGTTGTTCTTTTGTTACTCTGTACCGGATGTTTAAAACATTTCTGACTGTGTGGCCTTGCCTGAATCATTCAGCTTTTATGTCCTATAAGAGAATAGAATGGTTTAAACCCCTTAGGACGACTCTATATGCTCCTTTTTGTTTGAGTTGATAGTGTGGTGTACCATTTTTTCTTCTCTCATGTAATTTATTATTTTCCTATAAGAATCAGGTGTTTAAGCATTTATTTTAACAACATTTTCAGGAAGAGTGGTAGTATAATCATAAGTTTCATCTTCAGTAACTTGCGCTATAGAGTTAGTCATTGCTTTGTAGTATATTACTCCATAAACTTAAATAGGGGGCGGCTTGGGATCTTTCGTTTGGGTATTTGGGTTGTCATCGTTTCTTTTACTGGTATGGATTTGGTTTGTATCTGCGTTTTCTTCTGAGAGTGTTTGAAACCTATTAGATGTGCTTACTGAAGCACCTTGCTCAGTAGCTTCTGCTATTTTTCTACGTTTTCTTTTTTATCTCGATTCTTTTAGTTGTTGCCACGGACAAACATTTGCATCACTTTCCATGTTTTCATCGTCACTTGATGAGGACGGTAGGGAATAACATATTCCTTCTTCGAAATTTTTTGAGTGTATCTATGGCGGTGGAGGAACTGCGTTTTGGCTCACTTGAGGTAAGGATAAATTTTGGAAATTAGATGGATGAGTGTACATATTTGGAAGAGGTGGGAATTGATTTTGATAATATTGCATCATATCTGCAGATACAGAGTTGTGTTGTTGCATATATTGATGATTTGGTTGCATTGGTATCATTGTATTTGAGGGTTGATTTATTTGTGCATTATATATATTATTGACTGGCCCGGATCCGTTCCCATTTCCGGCTAAAAACATTTTTATAAATGGATGATCAATATTTCTTTTCTCGTACAATTCTATAATATATAAGTGCAATAATTCAAAAAAGTCTACAATATAGTCTTTGGGTAATTCTAATTCTAATTAATAGTCTATTTCAGGGGTTCCCAACCGGTGGTACGCGTACCGGCATTCGGGAAGATTTCAGGTGGTACGCGTCGCGTGGGTGAAACAAGCAATTACTCACAGTAAGGTTTTATAGTGAAGTTTGGCACAGAAAATAATGACAATTCTATTCCTCAATGTATTGCTTATTATTATTAGAAACGCTTTCAAACCAAAACATAAAGCCTTCTATGCTGATACGTCATCATCACACGAAACACTCTGATTTGGTTGCCAATCAAATTTTTTAAAAGAAAATCTACTTTTTTAAGAAAGAAAATAAATGTATGACTAGCTTTGTAAATACTGACTCAAACTTAATGAAGGCGTTCTACCTAGCTATAAGTTTATAGTTATAAAATGGCACAGGATGGAAAGCCTCACATAGTAGGTGAGACTCTTTTACTACTGGCCGCTGTTGAAATGGCCCCCAAACCGTTCAAAGAGTTTTTGTTCTGCAAATAACTTGAATCAAACACTACAGCGGAAATTATTTTTAATACAATAAATGAGTATGAGCTCAAAATACGCGTTCCTTGATCAAAGTGTATTGGTTTTTGTACAGATGGAGCAAAAGCTATGTCAGGAAAATTGAAAGGGCTAGCAGCAAAAATAAAGAAAGTTGCTCCTGAATGCCGAAGTACACCTTGTGTCATACACCGAGAAGAATTAACTGCTAAAGGTATGTCGGAAAATATGATCTCCGTTTTATCACATGCTGTGAAAGTTATTTTCATAAAGGCTAGGTCTCTTAATTCAAGATTATTCTCCTTGATGTGTGAAGATATGGATGGCAAGTTCAAAACTCTTTTGTTGAATACAGGGTCTTCAGGAAGTAAACACAACTCCCTTCACAGCCAATGAAAAAATAAACTCCTTCAAGAAAAAGTTGGTTCCTTTATGTTCTCAAATAGAGGGTAAGGCTGTCTCTGCTTTTCCTACGCTGTCCATCATTCTTTGAAGAAAACGAAATATCTAAATACCAGATGTGGTTGCTGATATAAATCTTCACTTGGAATCTCTTCAAGAAAGTTTTAATAAATATGCTATGATGTTTTTGATGCCATTTGTCAATATTTACTTGGTGAAACTAGTTTTTCTGAACTATTGTATGTAAAAAATAAAAAAATAAATATAGAAATCGACTAACAAATGTTGAAGAGGACTTAAGAATAAAATTATGTAAGTTCAGTAATAATTATTCCTGTAATTGACACTAGAATCACAGGCAAACTGCAACAAGTTTGGCATTAATCTCGATATACAATGACTAATGTTGATTTTTCTTGATTTGACATGTTTCTGATACTAAATATATTTCTAAAAAAATTAGGATCGGGGAAAGGGGCCCTTCCCTTCCATGCCCCTCCCCCCACCCGGGGTTTGGTGTGGTGGTACGCCAAAATCTTCAAAATATTTCAGGTGGTACGCAATTGCTAGAAGATTGGGAACCCCTGGTCTATTTGGACACATTGAATTTTGCAAACACTTACCCAGCTAGTGGATAGTGTAATGTTCTTGATGGATCACTTTCACTATTTTTAAACTATGAGAATTCACAATTTTTGAGGTATTAGTACGGAGCAGACAATGGCTGATGTTTACGATGTAGTGGGTCAACTGCACCTAAATGTAAATTTAGTATAGAAAATAATTTTTAAAGTAAATTCTTGAGAAATATATGTAAGTGTAGCATGGTCATGATAAGAGTCGAATACAATAACTATTACACCAGCCTATCTGGGAAAAATTCCACGTACAAATTTTATACAGATATTTGAAGGTTCTAAAACGTATATGAGGAATCTTCTTCTTCTTCTTCAAATGCATATCCACTAATGAATGTTAGCAATCACATTATCCATTAACCCTCTGTTTCTGGCAATATATATCAGATATTGTGTATCGTTAATCGCTGTCCGTTGCATTATGTTTCATAGCCAGTACAATTTTCCTGCGTCTCATTCCTCTCTGGCCTTTAATTTTACTCTCGATTATAATATGTAAGTTGGAAGAACTGGTATTTTTCGTTTCGCATGATGTGACCTAGATACGCCGTTTCCCTTTTCTTGATGGTTTTGAAACGTTGGCGTTCTTGCTTGATTATTTTAAGGACATCCACATTTGTCACCATCTTTAGGATACAGGGATAAAGCCGTATCCTAATCTGTTATTTCGAAAGCTTATAATCTGTTTATATTCTTCGTTTTAAGTTTCCAACGCTCTGCGTTATATAGCAGCACCGACCATACGTAGCACTTAGTAAACCTTAGTCTCAGTTGAAGATCGAACTCTGAACAAGTCAGTACCTTCCTGAATTTGTCGAAAGTTTGTAGAGCTTGTTCAATGCGACATTTTACTTCCCTGTCCGATACCCTGTCTTCAAAGATCCACGTTCCCAGGTATATAAATTTGCTCACTTTTTCAAAGGACATGGTAGAGTTTTCAAGCGAATCCAAGTTTCTGGAGATGATCATGAATTTGGTCTTTTTGGTATTAATCTCCAATACCATTCGCTTACTCTATCTTCAGTTATAGTGACAAGTTATTGAAGATCGACTATGTTAACAAATGAAGACACCATCATCAGCATATCGTATGTTGTTGATCAATACTCTATTCACTTTAATTTCCATCTCTGCGTCTTCCAGACGTTGAAATATGGCTTCCGAATAAATATGTTAAATAAAAGAGCGGAAAGCACACATCCCTGAGAAACACTCCTTTATACAGGGTGTTTCATTGGGAAACGGAAATACTTTAATGGTGAATAGAGGTCACCGAGCCGGTTCTAGATATAGTACATTTTTTGCCCTACCCACTTCTATAACCCAGTTACAGGGTGTTTTATCGATTTTGCCCGTTTCTTTCCTAAGCCATAACCTTAGAACCACCCTGTATATTTTTTTGATATTTGGTACACATATGTCTCATTCAAAACCCAAACGACCGACATACTAACCATAAGAAAAATCCAGGTCTGGATTAATAAAAAATTATAAAGTAATTGTGACCTTGAAACAACACCCTGTATATTAAAATTTTGAAAATCTGTTTGCATATTTGAAAAGAGCACAAAAAATAAGTTTAATGGTTCGCTTCAATTTTTCGGCCAGACAATTTTATGATTTTCATTTTGAAATTATATTGAATTTTTTAGGAACTTGGACATCAAAAAGCAGATATTATTAACTTTTAGTTATAAATTATTAAAGTTAATGAATAATTACTAATTTTAAAAATAATCAATACTTATTTACTACATTGGAACGACCCAATTACTAATGACAAGAAAAATCCAGGTCCGGATTAAGAAAAAAATACAAAATAATTGTGACCTTGAACCAACACCCTGTATATTGAAATTTTAAAAATTTGTCTGCGCATTTTAAAAGAGCATGAGAAACTGTGATTAAAGGTTTATTTTAATTTTTTCGCCGTTGATTTAATTACATCAATTTTGAAATTATATTTAAATTTTAAAGAACTCTGAGATTAAAAACCAGGTATTGTTAACTTTTAATAATAATCTAATGTTAATGAATCAATACTTATTTTAAAAATACTTAATACTTATTTACTACGCTGGCTTCATAGATTCTCTGGATTTGTAGCTTTATGCACCTCATTAAAAATTAGAACTGCGAGAATTGGGATATTTTAATGATTTAGTGAAGAATTAAAAAAACTGCTATATCTAATAAAACAAAAATTCGATACAATTCAACAATTTAACATAAATTAAAAATATTTGAACTATAACAGTTGCTCAAAATGTCCGCCATTTTGTTCGATGCATTTCCTTGCTCATTTTAAAATATTTCGAATCGATTTTCTAAGTACATTGGGATTGCTCTTCATTTTTCTGGTAGATTCTTGTGACCTTGACACAATTAATCAATATGATTTCAAAATTGCCGTAATTAAATTTTCTGCGCGAAAATTTGACATGAATCTTTTAACGCAGTTGTTATGCTCTTTTAAAATACACAAACAAATTTTCAAAATTTCAATATACAGGGTGTTGTTTCAAGGTCACAATTACTTTATATTTTTTTCTTAATCCGGACTTGGATTTTTCTTGTCATTAGTAATTGGGTCGTTCGAATGTGGTAAATAAGTATTGATTATTTTTAAAATTAGTATTTATTCATTAACTTTAATAATTTATAACTAAAAGTTAATAATATCTGCTTTTTAATGTCCAAGTTTTTAAAAAATTCAATATAATTTCAAAATAAAAGTCATAAAATTGTCTGGCCGAAAAATTGAAGCGAACCATTAAACTTATTTTTTTGTGCTCTTTTCAAATATGCAAACAGATTTTCAAAATTTCAATACACAGGGTGTTGTTTTAAGGTTAAAATTACTTTATAATTATTTGTTAATCCGGACCTGGATTTTTCTTATGGTTAGTATGTCGGTCGTTTGGGTTTTGAATGAGACATATGTGTACCAAATATCAAAAAAATATACAGGGTGGTTCTAAAGTTATGGCTTAGGCAAAATCGATAAAACACCCTGTAACTCGGTTATAAAAGTCAGTAGGGCAAAAAATGTACTAAATCTAGAACCGGCTCGGTGACCTCTATTCACCATTAAAGTATTTCCGTTTCCCAATGAAACACCCTGTATATGAGTTTGGATATAAAATTTTCTGTTTTTAACTGTGCCGTTTGACACCAGTAAAAGTTTTCAATGCATATTATGTCTTTTTGCCTCTATCAAGTTTCTTGAGGATCTGAATTAACCTGCGGTCACGATCAAATGCTTTTTCGTAATCTAAAAAGCATAGGTGAACGTTCTCTGTTCGTAACAATTTTGGACCAGCACATATGTCGGTACTATTGCTTTTCTTGTTCCTAAACCTTGTCTAAACCCAAACTGAGAAACACTGATAATTCACATTTTTTGTATTATCTCTGATGTAGTATTTTTGTCTTCAAAGTATGTCTTCAAAGTATGACTCATCAAGCTAATAAGTCGTGCTCCTCACATCTTTTTGCATTGACTTTCTTGGGTAAAGACCACTCTTGAGGACAGCAACCAATTTCATAAGTAAAATTAAATATTTTATGTGGTGCTGAAATTCCCCTTTCATCCAGTAGTTTGAGTATTTCTGAAGGGATCTCATCTGGTGCAGGTGCCTTATTGTTTCTTGAATTTAACATTGCCTTTTTATCTCCTCTTTAGTAATTAAAGGGACAGTCAGCTGGTCGTCTGTATAAACTTCACTCATAGGTCTTTCATCATGGAAGAGCTCCTGAATATAGTTTTCCCATATATCAATAAATTTCTCCTTTTCACTTAGCACTATCTGGTTATCCTGATCAACTATGGTAGTTGGTCTTCGTTTTCTTTAAATTCAGTAATATTCTTAAGGTTTTGAAAGGAATTGCTGTCGTCGCTCTGTTATTGTAAATATTCTAGATCGATACATTGTTGCTGATGCCATTGATTGATGTTTGAATGATGTTATTATACATATTGCTGACATCTTGCTTATTCTTGTGTTTTCTTCATTCATCCATTAATAATAGTATTTCTTGTGTCATCAAGTTTGCTTCTTGTTCTTTGGTTTGTACCTTAAGTTGTTTTTCATGATTTCTGTTACGACACTTGTAATCGTTTAATATTATTTTACCCTTTATTACAGAATTTGAATAATGGTAGGGGAGCAAAGTATGCTAAATGTGCAGTCACTCAAGCGCTTTGGGGACCTATTGGGTTGTGAAGAGTAGGTCCTAAAACCAAAAAAAAAGTTAAGTAAAGTTTTCCATTTTAGTGGGGACTTGTCCATTTTTAATTTAGTTTTCCATTTCCAACAATCGTTTTTTTAATTATAGCGCCATCTACCCATAATTAGAAAAATGTCTCGAATAAAAGTAACTTATTTTTACTTAAGGAATCCAAACCGGCAATGAAAAATGGGGGCTTCTATTTAAGATTTTAAGGTAACCCCCCATTCCACCTCCGTGGGGGTCGTGTTTGGTGCCATTCGATAGATTTTTCAAAAATATTAACTACTTAAGTATTTTTTAGTTTTTCGATCTGTCATTTATTTCGCGACATATTCGCTTTTTTCTTGTGAAACTTTGGGACTCACCCATTTCCTTACGCCCCGCTCAAATCGTCAGATTTTTGAAATAGACACTGTTTTGCATGTACTTAATTTACCTTATCTTAATCTGACGATTTCGAGTTTTTCTAGAAACAGATTCTTTTTCGGCCCCCCTTAACGAATTCCCCCTGCATTAAGAGCCAATATGTGGCGTTGAGAACCAGAGCGGACCGTCCACATAATAATTTCATTGAAGATAAATGCGTTTAAAAAATGTTCGATTCTTCATAATTTTTTTAATGCTGGTAAAATCATTTTAAGAACGCTTAATTTTTGGTAAAATCATAAGAAAAGGTAACATTATAGCCCAGTGAATGAACGAGAAATTCGGCGATACCGTGTAATTTTCAGGGGCAATTCCGAATTGCATGAAAATTTGGATTTAGTTTCTACTTACCCTCCACTTCAAAGTTGAAATTGTGCCGTTAGTTGCTTTTACTTGGGGGGTAATAGTCACCCCTTCTCAGGGGTGAAAAAACGTACGTCCAAGATAAGACCGGAAATGGATAAATTGACTAATTTTAAGCAACTTCTGTTCTATAGAGTTTTTTACGTAAGTCAATACTTTTTGAGTTATTTGCCATTGAAAATGTTGATTTTTCGACAAAAAAACTACGTTTCAGACGGTTTTTCGCAAATAACTCAAAAATTAAATATTTTATCGAAGAAAATATCCTTATCAAAAGTGTAGCTTATAAAAAACCCAAAAAAATCAGTAAGGTATCAGTAAAGTATATCAATCAAATAAAACAAAGTTGTAGCTCATGAAAAATACGTTCTTATTCGTCTAATTCCAAATCGAATATTTCAAGGTGAAATCACCGAAACATTAAGCACTTTTCGGGAAAAACCCATTTAAACTTTTTTAAAGTGTTTATAAAAAGCTTTGTTTTAATTGTTAACAAAAGTTTTAGCATTAAAAATAAGCGAATTACGCTCAAAATAAAGTGTCCCTCTTTTTTATTGTAAAAAATCATGAAAATCTCGCCGTGTTTAGCTCCCCAAATGAAATTAATCGCTACCGCTTTACAAACAATTTACTTACCTATCTATTTTTTATATGATCTGTCAGTCTCACCGGTTTAAAGTATTTATTTTTGAAAGGGTTATAATTGAGAGTCTTGAATGAGTCACTAATCACGAGTGTATGCAAATTTTGAACAACCATATCTTAACCTATTTTTGTCTTACGGAGAAACAAAATGAAACTAGCATATTTATAATAGCAAAACCTACATTTTTTTACTACTTAAGATTTTTCTAATCACTAATACTTTTTAAGTTATTTTGAAAAAATGAAATTTTTCAGAAATTTTTAGAAATTTTTATTGCTATAAAACCAAATGTTTTCAAAAATAAGCACTTCAAACTAATCAAATTTACAGATCATATAAAAAATACACATACAGTTAAAATATATGGTAAAGCCAAACGATTAATTTCATTTAGGGTGCTAAATAGAGGGAGGTTTTCACAATTTGTTTACCAAAAAAAAGGGGCCAACTTTTTTTTTCAGTGTACCTCGTTTATTTTTGATGCTGCAAACTTTTGTAAAAAACAAATAAAAAGCTTTTTTCGATACTTTAAAAATGTTAATAAGGTTTTCCCGAAAAACGCTTCTTTCCTCGGTGATTTCGCGTTGAATTATTCGATATGGAATTAGACGAATAAGAACGTATTTTTCATGATCTACAACTTTGCTTCTACTCAATCTGTAGACTTTACTGGTACACCATTTTTTTTTCGTTTTTTTTTATAGGCTACACTTTTGCTAAGAATATTTTTTTCGATAAAATATTTACTTTTTGAGTTATTTGGGAAAAACGGTCTGAAAACGTAGTTCTTTTGTCGAAAAATCAACATTTCAAATCGCGAATAACTCGAAAAGTATTGTCTTACGTAAAAAACTTTATAGAACAAAAGGTGCTTAAAATAAGTCAATTTATCCATTTCCGGCCTTATTTGAAACACACGTTTTTCACCCCCCGAGAAGGGGTAAATATCACCCCCTAGTAAAAGCAACCAACGGCACAAATTCATCTTTGAAGTGGAGGGTAAGTAGAACCTAAATCCAAATTTTCATGCAATTCGGAGTTGCCCCTGCAAATTACACTCAAAAACGGTCATTTGTTGGGCTATTAAATATACAAGGTGTCGCGAAAAGAATGGTCATAAATTATACCACACATTCTGGGGTCAAAAATAGTTCGATTGAACCTAACTTACCTTAGTACAAATGTGCTCACAAAAAAAGTTACAGCCCTTTGAAGTTACAAAATGAAAATCGATTTTTTTCAATATATCGAAAACTATTAGAGATTTTTTATTGAAAATGGACATGTATAATTCTTATGTCAGGAACATCTTAAAACAAAATTATAGTGAAATTTGTCCACCCCATAAAAAATTTATGGGGATTTTGTTCCCTTAAACTCCCCCCCCCCCCCAAACTTTTGTGTACGTTAAAATTAATTCATTATTGTGGTACCATTAGTTAAACACAACGTTTTTAAAACTCTTTTGCCTCTTAGTATTTTTTCGATAAGCCAGTTTTTATTGAGATGCGGCTTATTTTTCAATATATTTACGTAAAAATTTTATGGGGGTTTTGTTTCTTTAAACCCCCCTAATGTTTGCGTACGTTCCAATTAAACTATTATTGTGGTACCATTAGTTAAACACAGTGTTTTTAAAACTTTTGTCTCTTAGTCTTTTGTTCATAAGTCACCTTTTATCGAGATGTAGCTTCTTTTTCAAAATATACCTAAAAATGTAAATTATAAATAAATTTTCAGATTATTAACAGGTCTCTATAACCCAGTGTTGCCAATCGGCGGATAATTATCCGATTTGCGTACCTTTTTGAGAGTTGTCGTATCTGCTTCGTATCTTTAAATAAATCGGATATTTGCGGATATTTTTCAGTGTATCTACCATCGACTAAAACTTTCTCCTCCATATATTCCTAACACCAACAACACATTAATTTTGTTTGGTTCCACCCAAATTTTTATAAATAGCCTATTCTGGATGTTTAGTGACATCCGATACTTTTAATCTTTTAACAAAAGGGACATGTGCTGATTCTTTTGTTTAGAATTTAAATGCACAGCATACTAATCCAATTCACATTTCAAAAACCGTCTGCGTCCGATGTTATTTATGAGTTTTTAGTTTTTAATCTTTAAACTTATGAAAGCTAATTCACGCACGATTTAGTTTTATTTGTATTTAATGTAGTGCAGTGCTTAAGTAAACGTTTCCAGATTTCTCGGACATGAGATGTAGTTAAATCTAGTTCTTTTTTGTAAAGTTCTATCAAATCTTTTGTTAAACAAAACCATTTCATCAAAACATGTTATACTTACCTAATTATATTTATGATTTTTTGGAGGAATGTAATAGTACTATGCAGAAAAGAACTTTCCGGCACAGAAACGTCTTTTTTCTGCACACTACTGTCAGTTATTCTGTGAGAAAATATTAAGTTTGTTAACATAAAATTGTGCAGAAAAATGCATTTGGAATAGTGGTTGTAGAAAAATCTACTTATTTGAAACTAGTAATATCTAGATATCTACTAATTAACTCAAAAATCCTTCAAATTTTTTGCCTATAAAAATTATTTAGTCGGGCATTAACGTTGAACGCACCACGGGTATTATGGGTACTAATTTTGATACCTTAATAACTACAAGACTGTCAAATACATTTCTATTGTTTTAGTTGTAATAAATCTTTAGTTGTTAAAAGAGCGTTGGCGCAAAATTTCGGACCAATAATCTTTAAACGTATTAATTTTTTTCGAATCCTGAGAAAACTAATAAATATTTTTGAAAAATTTGAACGCAGAATGAAAGATTACATTATTACCGAGGGCTGAAAGTCCCTTAGAATAAACAAAATGTTTCTTTTGAATGAGATATTGAAATTGAAAATCACACTTAATATTCTCTTTTCCTTTTACTCCTGTAACATATTAGAATAAAAATTATAGAAGTCTTCAGGGACTTTCGGCCCTCGGTAATAATGTAATCTTTCATTCTGCGTTTAAATTTTTAAATAATACTTATTAGCTTTCTCAGCGCAATGCATTTTAAAAGCATTGACCAGAAATTTTGCGCCTATGCTATTAATGTAATACCTGTAGTTTATTTTGTATTGATTTATTTATTATTTATTTTTCCAGTATGTACCTAGTTTTAGGTAGTTTTACGTACGTTTTAATAAAATAATATTTAAAAGTGTTTTTTTTTACTTAAATAATTATAACAAATTAATATAACGATCCAAATAATGAAATATTTAGCTTTATTTATTTATTTAGAATTTAACACTTACGATAATACAAAATACGAATAATATAATAATAGTAAGTAAATCGTATTTACATACATGAATTAGGTAATAATCAGCTAGGATACGAGATTTTCATCTATAAACGAAAATGTTTAAACTGTGAAATAGAGAATTCAGTAGATTAAAGGGCCGGTTGTTCGAACGCTCTCAGAAATGGAATCAACTGATCATTATCAAATATTTAATTACTGTCAATGTCAACTTTGATTGGGTTGCTGAAAACATAATTGATTACAATTATGAGATTAATTGATTAATTAATCAATTATGTTAATAATTGTTACGTTAATTGATAATTAATATTTAATTAATCAATCAATTATGTTAATTATCATAATGATAATTGATTACAATCAACTGATTGGCGTACGAACAACGGATTTTGCTATTTGATGGTTGTTAAGGGGACTAAAAGAATAACATTGGCAACATTGATTTTAATAACAGAATAATTTTTGACCTAGCGTACCTTTTCGTGACAAATCGGATATTTTTCGAGCGATCATCGGATAATCTAGAGAAATCCGATTGGCAACACTGCTATAACCGTACTTAACCATATACAAATATGTGGTGGATTCGACAAATATTCAAAATATCTCGATAAACACTGGCTTATCGAAAAAGTACTAAGAGGCAAAAAAGTTTTAAAAATAATGTGTTTAACTAATAGTGCCACAATAATAATTTAATTGGAACGTACACAAAAGTTTGGGGGGGTTTAAGGGAACAAAACCCCCATAAAATTTGTATGGGGTGTACAAATTTTACTTAATTTTTTTTTAAGATATTGCTGTCGTAAAAGTGCCACATGTCAATTTTCAATAAAAAATCTCTGAGAGTTTTCGATATATGAAAAAAAATCGATTTTCATTTTGTAACTTCAAAGAGCTGTAACTTTTTTTGTGTGCACTATTGTATATAGGTAAGTGAGGTTTAATCAAACTATTTTTGACCCCAGAATCTGTGGTATAATTTATGACCAATCTTTTCGGGACACCCTGTATATATATATCACAATTTGCACTAAAGAAGAAGTGTTTGTGGCTTGATCCACTCTGGCTTTAATAAAAGTTTTTGTTTTTCCGTAGTGGACCAAAACCAAATAAGACAAATATTTTAATTTCAATATCATTTTATTACAAAATAAACATTTTACGGCATAGATTAACTTAAAAAATCATAATAATTTGTTAAATATTAAAAACTTTATTCAAAATTTTTATCAACTATGGGAATTTCATCGTGGGGTGCTAATGAACATTTTAAAGACTGAAAGAAGTTATGATAGATAGGTGGAATAAATTCAATTCACTGTAAAATATCTCTCTTTTTGGCATCGGTTATACAATTCCCATTTGGGTACAATGGAGGATCTTTGGAAATCTTCCATTAACTCATTTATTTTCTGAATACTAAATTTTTGTACAGCATGAACCTCATTGATGCCATATTTAAAATATACAACAAATGGGTCTTCTTTTTTTATTATAATACAATGCGTTTTTAGCCATTCTACTTTTGAGGATTCTAAACTTATTTTTTTGTTTGTAATAAGTTTTTCTAAACCGACGCAGAGAAAAATTTTTCTTTTTACTTTAGGACTTATTATAACTGGATTTTTTTTCTTTGCTCCTAAAATGACATTAAGCCAGTTATTGGGAACGTAAATATTAGGAAAGTATTTTATTATTATTTTTTTTTTTTCAATAAGACCGAAGTCCCTATCGCACGAGAGAAAATAATGACCGCTAACCAAAAAATTATGTTGAATTGCTTGTACCGCAAATTCTTGAGAATGGACAATGCAAACTAAAGTTATTTTAATACTCCTGTTCTGGCCTCTGCAGCCATCAGAATACATTATAACTTTTTTGGTTTTTACATTATTTTTAATATATGTAGTATATCAGGCATGATCCCATCTTTTGGGCTCCAAATTGATGCATCCCATATAAACATGGTGTCTTCATTGTTCTGCAAATTATGAACTCCTAGACAGTGTCCATAATTGCCTCTTATAATAAGTTATACCCGTAGAGATGACGAGTGTTGGTAGGGTTTTCATAAGATCAAAGGCGATAACTGTAACATCTTCTTTCGATGGAATTTTTTCAACCTGATCAATAGCATTTCGTAGTTGTTGGGCTTTGCGCTGGTGATGTTCTAGTTTCAAAGTTAATTCCTTCAGTTTTGTTTGGTTTACTTCATATTTTATTTTGTTTCCTCAAGAAAAGCAAGTTTTGCAGGAGTCTACAATGGGCGTCTACAGATACATACGAACAACTAAGTAATGCTATACTTTTCAAATTAAACCATGTAATGCTACTAAATAGTCAAAATATTAACACCTACATAAAAACACGTGTAATTTATATCGAACTAACCCACAGTAACCAATAATTGAACTATCTGACAGAGTGGACTAAGCCACATAATCCAGTATGACATCGACAAATTATTAAAATCGACGGACTGGACCAAACGTGTCAGTACCGGTATCTATTATAGAATAGTAGTAGGTCACTTAGTCCATTCTGGCTTTGATAAATATGTTTTCTGCTACTGAAAACACGTAGGTAATGATGCATTTTTTAAGACTTTGTGGGACGGTCCGCTCTGGTTATCAACGCCTCATATATGGTAGAGGTACATTTTCAGGGTACAAGGTTTCTCCTCATGAAATAATTTGACGCGCTCGAGTAACTGCAAAAATCCCCGCTTGGGCTCCCCTACCATAAAATTAATATCCCATCTTTCTAAACTATCCACTGCTTATCTCTGAACTACACGCTACAGTTTTATATTTAAAAATTCTATCACTTTTTTTGTTCGAGTTTTGTTTTAGTAAACCAATTAACAGGAACTCCCTTTTTCATTGTTAACGGACGTGCATTTCTGGTTTATAAAAAATATCGACGGCTGCCAGTATGCTAAAGCGGAGCATGTTTTGCTTCAAAACTCGCTCTTTTTTTCTGTTGGACTTTTTGCTGTGTTCCCATAAGAATAATTTTACAATGCGTAAATTTGAATAGAGGTATATACTGAAAATTGCGTTAAAAAAACAAAATAGGTGGATTGGAGTAATTGGAGTGGAATTATGCTTAGTTAGTCATGTCATAACTTGTAGTGTTTTCGGGTTTTTGATATATGTAAAATAGTCCATTGAAATGTTACATTTAGGGTTGCATTTTTTAGAGGAGTCAATTTTATTTTTGTAATGTGTAGGGGGGTTCAGTAGAAGCTTAAGTTCAAGTTTTTGGGGTCGCCACCCTTGTCCCCCGGCCGCCATATTGGAAAAAGTTGTGCAAAGGGCTTTCGCGCTGTATCTTCTAAACTTGTAATCCTACAGAAAATTTAATGACACATAAAATGTAGCAAATTAAATTTTCTACAATTTTATATGTATTACTTTTTATCTTCAAGTGACTAACAAAAAAGTTATAAACAAAAATAAGAGAAATTTTTTTAAGAAGTTTCCTTTTGGAGGTTATAACTTTTTTCCGTTCATTTTACAATATAATAACATCCTAGCGATCTTGTAAAGGATTTTTCAATAAACAATTTTCACTATAAAATTGTTTAATTTTATTTATTATCTAGGTTTTACAGCTCTCCAAACTTGACCAGATTCTCAAATTCTCATAGGAATACAATAAAAATAATATTTTTCTATCCATATAATATATTGAGAATTGTATCTGTATTTTTTAATTTATTAATTTCCATAGATTCTAATAAAGATAGCTTAAGGCCTTTATTTTGAATATGCAGAATTTGAAACTCTTTATTAAAAGAATGATTATGATCTAGAAGGTGAAGTGCGTATGTAGAAGTGTCTGTTTTTCTATTGTTGAAAGCCCTTTTGTGTTCTGCTATCCGTTTGTCAAAGGTTCTGCCAGTTTGACCGATGTAAGTTTTCGGACAGTCACCACAAGTTAGTTTGTAGATACCACTCTGTAGTTATTTTCTCTTTCGGCTCTTATTGTTCTTAATATATTTGCTTAAGTTATTGTTTATTTGCTTCTTTCGCGCTCTATATAGAAAATAATTTCATTTAATACAATATCAAACAAGGCTTCCTCACGGATCGTATGTCATTACTCAATATTTAACCCGGCATTGGTCGTTAGGTAGGTTTGTACGCGAGTGGTCGCGCGTGAAATTTTCTCTCAGATATCCAAGTTTCGCCATTTTTTACAAAATAAAATTTTTAAAATAGATTTTAAACTTTTTTTATTAACTAATAATAAGAACATAATAATACCACATAATATATATATAATAATATGATGAGATACAGAAAAATTCTCAGAATTAAACTGTAACGAAAATATAATTTTATCGTCTAGAGTACGCCAATGAATTAAGTAAAACACGTTTTTGTACTGTTTCGAATGATACAAAAATCGGATCGAAAAGCCTAGTTGATTATTATTCTTGGAGTGTTGATCGAAGAATAATAGACAACAGCGAGGTACAAGAGGTGAGTTTATGTAGGTAGTATTTTCCGATTATTTTCCGATGTCGCTTTGGCGTGCTGAGCGAATCCGGCAGTTTTCTTCTTACCTATCCTTTTACCTATCCTTATATGAGCGGTGATCATATATCCTTTATATGTCTTTCCAATCCGGCGAGGTGAGCGGATCTCCTTTCTCCCCTTTCCTTATACATTCATGTCGTATTAATAAAAGCAATTCCTATTTCGCGCGATCATCAGAATCATTCATTCATGTACAAAAATATCGTCACATCGGCCCGAACAATAAGCTTGATGCGTAGAAATTATAAGTATATTTTATTAACGAACTTAATGAGTAATTAAGGCTAATTATCGTATCTTCTGTTTATTTTGAGTCCGAATAAAAATGTTTTAAAAAGCGAACTCTTCTTCTTCGACGAAACACAACGACCGCGTTATATTGGCGCCCGAGCAGGCGCCAATAATAATATTAATCAATCTCCGTATCTTCATAATTTACGGCAACGCACTTTACTTAAGTATAACAAGAATGCTTTAGACTCTAGATAAATTAGTTGATGACAAGAATTACAATTTTGTTTTTAATTTTCTGATTTTGCAGCGAAGGCAAAATAACCAAAACTGAATATATCCGATGGTTCAGGTTGTGATGAGTTCGGTAACGTTATTTTGGTAATTCTTGCATTAAAATTCCGAAGGTTTAAAGTTAAGTTTGGAATTATCGAACGATAAATAAGATGAGGTTTCATCAACGATAAAGCTATTTCCTTTAAAAGGACACGACAATCTTCTGTTTTATTGATATTATTTTTATATATGTTACCGTAAAAACCAGATTTCAGTTAAAACCCGAATTTACTAGGAAAAACTAGTTTTAACTGTGGGCTTTAGACAATTCTAGTTTTAACTAGTGAAAACTAGGACTATCAAATATTTTCAGTTAATTCTAGTTGAGACTAAACATATTTCAGTCAAAACTAGTTTTTTAAATTTAAATATTTCTTTGATATGAACATCAATGAGATGCTTACAATATGTGTTATATCTACTCTAAATGAATTTTAAGAACTGATAATCATTGTTGGAATGCAATAATATTGTTAGGTAGGTACCTATACATATTTTGAAATAAATAATGCATCTCCTATCAGTCGTTTGATATCGATGTTAGTGTCGACAACTAAGCTCCTAAAATTATATTGAATTACAGTGAAAGTAGATAGTGCAAATAAAATGTCTCGAAAAGCATTATCATCTGCAGAACTGCAAGATATTGCTAATAATTTATGGAATTCTGATGACGAAGAAGCTCCTGAAACAGGTGGTATTGAAAGTGACTCTGAAATTGAAGATCATCTTTCGGAAGCAAGTGAAGAGGATGATTAGCAAGTAGTATTGGGTGATAATGAAGAAGAATGTCTAGCTACAAATTTCCAGATTTCAGAGTGTGTAATTTTTGAAACAAAGGACGGAATTAACTGGAAGAGTCAACCACAACTGACAGGACGTATGCGATGCTGCGACATAATAAAAAGCAAAGGGCACAAAGTAATGTTAGTCCCTGGGCAAAGTTTAGATCCTGTTGATTCCTTTTGTTTGTTTGTGGTCGAAAAAATTATGAACAAAATGTGTACAAATAAAGAAGCCGAGAAAGTCATGGGCATAGAGAACTGGAAATATTGCGATTCTAGAGAGCTATATGCCTTTATTGGACTAGGTACTACTAACTTCAGGCAGATCGCACTCTCGAGGTAGACCGCATACTATAGTAGCACATTTTTTTTAATCTAGACAATTTAAATTTAACTTTAATAAAAAATTCAAAAAGAATATTAGAAATATTCTGTAAATATGAATAGTAAGTACACTGAAGAACAGTGGTGGGCCCAACGGACCCGAGTTGCCCGGTTACGTAAGTAAAATGTGTTGCCCGGATAAGGGTTAACTGAATTTAGAAGTCAAATCTAGTTTTGGCTAGTTAAAATTTGATAGTGTGTAAAAAAAAGAATTGTCTAAAGAGTTAAAACTAGTTTTTCCTAGTAAATTCGGGTTTTAACTGAAATCGGGTTTAACGGTAACAAATGTATACAATGTGACTGTTGAAAGATGTGGTAAGTGGCCATCTACAACTAACCCGTGAAACAGAATAATATAGGGTTTTCATTTCATTGACCACATCCACGTCGCCTGTTGTTACATTATAAAAGGATATTATTTCAGGTTTTAAGTGTCAAAATAAAATTAATTTTTATACACATTTGGTGATGCCGGTGGTCGCGCGATTAGAGAATATCTCACTTGAAGCGCACTGACTCAGCAATCGGGTGATACTAAGTCAACTGAGTCACTATCTAAGCGGACGAGTCTATTACATTGTCGAGGGAGGATAGTTAGGAGGCTAGAAAGAACTAAAGGGCGTATAATTTCCCAGAAAAAAAATTGTATGTAATTTTCTGAAACAGTGAGAGAAAATCTCAAATAGCGACCACTGCCGGGTTAATAGTGCAGTCACTGAAGATTTTCACCTTCGATTTCGTTGAACCTCAATCGATTTTCATGAAAATTGGTGAGTAGTTAGAGGATGCCTCAAGGAATAAAGGTGACATGATGTCAACATGCTCTTTTACTCTGGGGGTGGATGCCACCCCTTCTCAGAGTGAAAATTATTTTAATAAAAATAATACCATAAATCGATAGAGGCATAAATTCTAAGCCACATTTTTTATATAAAGTTATTAATATAAATCAATACTTTTTGAGTTATTAAAGATCAAATATTTGATTCGTAAAAAAATGCATGTTTTAAAGCTGTTTTTCACGTATAACTCAAAAGCTATAAGCTATTGCAAAAAAGTTATAATTTCCAACATTGAAGATAATAAATTATTGAATACACTCCTCACTAAAAGAACTAAACTTATGTTAATTTAAAGTGAGTTATGGGTAATTTAATGTATATTTTTTTCGACGAGTACTCAAATCTAAATATTCAAGCTTAAATAACGGGAAAACGATGTATTTTATAAAATATACCTGCTAAGCACTTATCAAAGTACTTCGAAGTATCTATCAACTGAGCTCCAGAATAAGTTAATAGCATCAAAATTAACCAAGTTATGATGAAAATAATATAAACCTTTCGAATTTTTTAGGAAATAGTGATAAATTAAGCATACGCCATTTCCACAAAAATTAAAATTTATAGTAATCCTTAAAACGATTTCTTTATATTAGCCTAAGTAATGATTTCAAGAATTTTGACCTGTTTAAAAGGCAAATTTTTGAAAAAAAAGATATGATTAAAAAATCAGAATTTTTAAAATCACCGTATTTTTCATTTTCTTTTGATAATAACTCCAAAAATACTCAATATATGTAAAAAAATGTATATGTACAACCAAATTTTAGTTTTTTCTATATAAAATAGTTTACCTTTTCTACTATTTCTGTAGGGTAAAAAATAACCGAGATAGAAACGTTTAAAGCTGAAATTTTGCTGCGATAACCATGTAACCGGGGCCATTTAACCTTTTATTTTTAAAAAAGTAAGGGGTGTAAAGGAATAAGTTCAGCCCGGTTTCATAGCCCTTGGAATTAACTTTCAAAAATGGTTTTTAGTTTAATCTGATATCGTAAAAATTTACGGAGTGAATTAAAAAAAACAATATCATTTTTTGGAAAAATTTTTAAAAGATAAATTTTGAAAAATTTTTAGAGCATAAATTATAATGCCATAAACTTTTTCCGGGACTCATTTGATAAATATTTCCAACTACTTTGACAAATTTTAAATAAGTTTATGTTATAAAATGCATAATTTCCCGTTATTTAAGCTTGAATACTTAGATTTGGGTACTCACCAAAAAAATATAAATTCAGTTACCTATAACTCACTTTTAATTAACAATAAAAGGTTTTTCGAGTAAAGAGTTTATTTCATTTTTTATTAGCTTCAATTTTGGTAATAATAAATTTTTTGTAAAAACTTATAGTTCTTGAGTTATTTAGGAAAATTCGGTTAAACACATGCATTTTTTTCACGAAAAATTAAAATCTTTGATCTATAATAACTTAGAAAGTTTTAATTTATTCTAATAACTTTATATATCAAATTTTGCGTAGAATTTGCCCATCTATCCAATTATTGGTTATTTTTAATAAAATAATTTTCACCTCCGAGAAGGGGTGGCCTCCACCCCTAGGGTAAAAGCGCAAATTGGTACCATGTCAGCTTTGTTGATTAAGATATCCTCTAACCACTCACCAATTTTCATGCAAATCGATGGCGGTTCAACGAAATCGGAGGTAATAGCTCCTATCCACCTTCAGTGACTGCACTATAAGTGAGATAAATATTCAGATATTGAATTGTCCCCCTCACCGTCCCGACATGAATCCTATTCACTTATGGGATATTGTCGGTGTCGGTAGACAATTAAGACTTCGTCAGCCTCGTCCTGCTTCCCTGCAAGATATAGAAACTATGGCTATTGTCGTGTGAAAATTCATAGACCAAAATCAAATAGACCGCTTAATATCCAGCATGCGTAAGCCATGTGAAGCTATTATTAGGACACGCGATATTGAGTTTTTTCTGTTTTTAAAGCCCTGTTAACTGCTGTTATCTTCATTGCCAACTTAGCATTGTATCGGTTAAAACACATGCCAAAGAGCAAAAACGACTACTTTCCTTGTTTTCAAAGATAGATAAGGAGAATTAAAAAAAAAAAACAAAATGTTCACAAAACACGAGACTACCATATTTATGATTTCGATTAATTTTGTTTTTAAAAATTAAATTAAAATTATTAGAAATATATTTTCATATTATAGTCGGAGAGATAGAAGCGGATTTTGTGCGTGATAAGTAATATGGAAAGACTATACGGGAATATGTTGAATTAGTTGTGTATATGACTTTCACCAACGGCCGGAAACCAGAGTTGGGGCCGAGGGTAGTTATAAGGGGTCAAAGTCGCCGTTTTTATTCTTTTTTTTTGTGACGCTCATGATCGAGGGAGTGCACCAAAATTTGGGAATAAGTAGGTCGTAACGTAACTAAGTAAAATCTCCAGGGGTGACATTCTGCGTGGCCGACAAAGGGGTGGGACAGGGGTGAATACAAAAAATATAAGGGGTTTTTTGCGACGTTCGTGATTGACAGAGTGCACCAAAATTTGGGAATATTTAGACCATGACATAACTAAGTAAAATCCTCAGAGCCGGAAACCAGAGTTGGGCATGAGGGTAGTTATAAGGGGTCAAAACCGCCGTTTTTATTATTTTTTTGTGACGCACATGATCGAGATAGTGCACCAAAATTTGGAAATAAGTAGGTCATGAGGTAACTAAGTACAATATCCAGGGGTGAAACACTGCGTGGCCGATAAAGGGGTGGGGGTAGGTGTGAATATAAAAAATATAAGGGGTTTTTTGCGACGTGCTAGATTGAGATAGTGCACCAAAATTTGGGAATAAGTAGACTATGACTTAGCTAAGTAAAATCCCCAGAGCCGGAAACCAGAGTTGTAGTTTTAAGGGGTCAAAGTCGCAGTGTGTATTATTTTTTGTGACCCGGCACAACATTTGTCCCCCACGCAGCGTTCCGCCCCTGGATATTTTACTTAGTAATGTCATGATCTACTTATTCCCAAATTTTGGTGCACTATCTCAATCACGAACGGCAAAAAAACCCCATATATTTTTATACTCACCCCTGCCTACCACCCCTTTGTACCCCAAGCAGCGTTCCGCCCCTGAAGATTTTACTTAGTTACGTCATTACCTACTTACTCCCAAATTTTGGTGCACTATCTCCATCATGAGCGCCACAAAAAAATAATAAAAACCGCGACTTTTACCCCTTATAACTACCCTCGACCGCCACTCTGGTTTCCGCCTCTGGGTATATTACTTAGTTATGTCATGGTCTACTTATTCCCAAATTTTGGCGCGCTATCTCGATCATGAGCGCCACAAAAAAAAAATAAAAAAAACGGAAATTTGACCCCTTATAACTACCTTCCTTCCCCACTCTGGTTTCCGGCTCTGGGAATTTTAATTACCTATGTCATGTTCTACTTATACCCAAATTTTGGTGCACTATCTCAATCACTAACGTCGCAAAAAAACCGTTATATTTTTTATATTTACCCCTACCCCCACCCCTTTGTCGGCCACGTAGCGTTGAGCCCCTAGAGATTTTACTTGGTTACGTCATGACCTACTTATTCACAAATTTTGGTGCACTATCTCGATCATGAGCGTCATAAAAAAAATAATAAATTCCGCGACTTTGACCCCTTATAACTACTCTCGGCCCCAACTCTGGTCCGGCCGTTGGTGAAAGTCATGTACACAACTAATTCAACATATCCCCGTATAGTTTTTCCATATTACTTATCACGCACAAAATCCGCTCCCAGCTCTTAGACTATTAGTATAACTACGGGTATAAACGGGTATAAATATCAGTCATATAGATAATCGCTATATAAAAAAAGGAGAAAGTATTTTACCATTCTATTTGTGTACATAAGTCATGAGAAAGGTCCAAAAGGGCATAGTTCCTTTATTTCAGTAATCCCCTCTTAAAAATAAAGACCTTACCGAAGAGCCAGATACTTAAGAAAGAATGCTTTGATATTTTTGTTAAATAAAATCCATTTCTCCAAGTGAATTTCTCGAAATGATTGAACTTTATTGTGTAGCTCAATCGGGATAAAATTTTCTTGGAGGTTATGTCTTTATGCCGGTCATATTGGAAGTTAAAACTTTTTCTCTCGAGTTGTGTAAGGATCGTAAACGTATTAGCTTTTTTATTTTTGTGTCTTTTCGATTCCGGAGAATATTGATAACGATATTACCCTCGTTTCTCGTGGAAATTTATTTGCCGGTAAGTTCTGCTGAACGTGGATAGATTCTTAATGAGTAAAGTGAGAAGACATTTGTAAGAATAATCAAAGGCAAAATTATAATTTACGTTCATAAATTTTATGAAAAGCTACATAGACATAAAATGGTTTATTAACGAAAATTTTGTTTTCGTTTATAAATTCTCAAAGTCTGCCTGTGCGTCACTGCTCCTGCAATACTTAGAGCCGATCTAGCGATGGATTCCTATGTAGTTTTGTCTCCTGAATCAAAATCTGAAAACGGCATTTAGGTGTCTCTAATCCTCTTCGAGATATCCGACCTCAAAATTGATATTGTGACCTCAGAATCCTTCTTCAAAAAATATATTTGTTTTCGTTTGACGTAACTAAACATCATTACAAAATTGGTATTTAGGTATTTAACTTTTAAACATTATTCTTTAGTTCTAAGGCGATACGAAGTTTGCCGTCAGGTGGTTAATAATAAAAAATATTCTTGAACTATGTAGTTTGGCAAAGACTAGAAAGTATAAATCATTAATTTATGAATTTTAGATTGTAAGAAAAAAGCGTCAGCTGAATATATATTTAAAATGCAAAGTTTACGATTCTATAAAAGACATACAGACTTTTTTATATTGTGTCCTATAAAGAATAATAACGTGGTATAATCAAAAAACAATTATTTTCCAAATAAAAATGTCAATTTTAAAAACAAAAAAGATTTTCGGGGCCAGGATTTGAACCCGAGTCGTCTGGGTGAAAGCAAGTAGCTAGGTATTCTTGGCTATTATACACGTAAGGGACGGAGATAAATATTTGGCATATAAGTGTAGCGTTTTTCCATCAAGTTTCACATTTTACCTTTTCTTGCCTAAAATTCCCGGTTTTGGGCCAGCTGACACATCATTTTTGTTAATAAGCTTTGGAACACCTAACTAATAAAAAGATAACAGCCATGCTAAAATGCTCCGGTTAAATTTGACACAACTTCCCTAGCTATAGGGTCTGATCTTGTAAAAATATTTTATGTTCGTGAGTGGTTTGCTTGCTTGTTCGATGCTAAATATATGTAGTATGATACAATTGATCCAAAAGATGGCATAACCCAGACATCCAAAGTGAAAGTTATCCTCCAACACTAAATTTTTCTATATGGTCCACATAATGTTCAGAAAAAAGTCACACCAATTTGAGCGGGTAAATTCGCAGTTTTTTACGTTTTTCGTTAATATTTCTAAAAATATGCGGTTTAGCATAAACAACTTTTTATGAGAAACGTTCTACATTCAATTTGAAATAAAAAAGATCCTATGCGTAATCCTTCTAAAATGAACGGTTCCAAAGTTACGGAGATAGTATATTATAATTGGTTCAAAAGAACGCCTAACCCAGAAATCCAAAGTAAAAGTTTTCCTCCAACACCAAATCGTTCTATTGGTCCACATATTGTTCAATAAAAAGGTACACCATTTTGAGCGTCCGGTTTGGGGGAGAGATGGGGGAGAAGTCGGTAAATTAGTAGTTTTTTTACGTTTTTCTTCAATATTTCTAAAACTATGCTTTAGCGTAAACAATGTTCTACACAAAAATGTTCTACATAAAATTTAAAACAAAAAAGTCTGATACATAATTGTTATAAAATCAACGGTTCCAGAGTTACGGAGGGTGAAAATTGGAGGTTTTCGATACTTTTTATATTGTTTGAGCTATTGATGATGATTTCGGGTGATGAGGTTGACGTTTCTTCAACTTATCACTAACATACCTTCGGCCACTGAAATAGCAAATTTTATTTACAAAACACAATCCTGTTAAAGAAAATTTCTTTCATCAGTAATAATATTATAAATTGCCCAAGGAATATAAAAAGTATCGAATACCTTCACTTTTCACCCTCCGTAACTCTGGAACCGTTGATTTTATAACAATTATGTGTCGGACCTTTTTTGGTTTAAATTTTATGTAGAACATTTTTGTATAATATAGAAAATTGTTACGCTAAAGCATAGTTTTAGACTTATTGACGAAAAACCTAAAAAAAACTACTAATTTACCGACTTCTCCCCCAGCTCTCCCCCCCCCCCAAACTGGACACTCAAAATGGTGTAACTTTTTACTGAACAATATGTGGACCCTACAGAACAATTTGGTGTTGGAGGAAAACTTTTATTTTGGATGTTTGGGTTATGCCTTTTTTGGACCAATTATTCCATTTTGGACTATTTTAGAAGGATTGTGTATAGAGCCTTTTTTATTTCAAATTTAATGTAGAACATTTTTGTATAGAAGTGTGTTCATGCTAAACCGCAGAGTTTTAGAAATATTGACGAAAAACTTAAAAACCTACGAATTTACCGATTTCTCTCCCCTCTCCCCCAAACCCGAAGCTCAAAATGTTGTGACTTTTTTCTGAACATTATGTGGACCATATAGAACAATTTGGTGTTGGAGGATAACTTTCACTTTGGATGTCTGGGTTTGGGTCTAATTATACCATACTAATACTATTTTTTATGGTTATTTAGGTTTTTAGGTACAAAATATCCATTAATTCCTGAAGACTGTATGTAGTATTTCAAAAAATATAAATAGGTAGGAATGTATGGATAAATATGGTCGTCTTGCCAAAGGACTTCCTCTAATCCACGGTTCTCTAATTTCTAAATAAATAATGTTTCGATTTCTACTCCGGCAATCGCTCTCAAAAAAGATTAGTTAAAAGAATTCTAATAAGATGTACAACAAAGTTTTATTAGGTCACTCTTTTCAAAATTTACATACTTAGCCTGGATTTTGTAGGCCACAGCGTGTGTATGGTTGAAAAATCTGAGGGTGGTGTTATTATCCTGAGAATCTCAAGTTCCGATTGTTTTGTGTGTTCAGTCGCAGATTAAAAAATAGTAATTTAAAGCAATTGTTTATTTATTATTTATTAAGCTCAACAGTCCTTAAAGGCCTAGGGCTGAATGATTTAATTTTTCCTTACCATTATTACTATTATACATAAATATACTACTATATGCTATACTACTATGCTATATTCAATATTACATAAGCAATAGTTTATAAACGCAAATATATACAAAACAATATATTGAATAATATTAACAAAAAAAATATTAAACAATATAAAGATAAAAAATATATAAATAAATAAAAAAGAAGAAAATTATGAAAAATAAATAAGTATATAAAAATTGCAAAAAATATAATCAATGGATATAAAATTTTATAATACTCGAAAAATATAACCACTGAATACGAATCTGGATAATATCAGAAAACTGTATACGAAAAGTAATAGGTACCTATAGTCCGTCCGCTATAACTTTTCCCATGCGGTACGGATTCATTTTCAATCAAATTAAGTCAAAACACAAAGTGAAACGTACTCCGATGTGTGTAGTATATAGTATAAAGTATACAAAATGTATATACACATCGACGTTCGTTTCAATTTATGTTGACTTAATGTCTTAATGACTCAATTTGATTGAAAATGAATCGTAGCGCATGGGAAAAGTTATAGCGGACGGACTATATATGTGATTTGTAAGTTTACCAAATAATGGATATTGTAGAATCTTTACCGGCTTCACGTTGTTTTTAAAATAATAAGAGCCAACAGTAGCGATCAACAGGTAGCAACAAAATTTATCTTCGGGAGATAGTATCATAAACTTTGGCAACAGTGGTAATCTTTGACATTTCTAAAATTAATATTTTGACAAATATCACAGTCGCGCTAAATGGAAGTAATAGAAAACGATTTTATTATTAGTAATACAGCAGCCAATGAGAGCAAGAACAGGTTATTACCTCCGAATTCTATCCTACTGCATGGATTTTAATGAAATTTTAGGAATAGCCTGAAAATATCTCCTTAATTCTAAGCAAAAACTGTTCTATAATTTTTTTTCGAAAACTCAATACTTTTTGAGTTATTCGTGGTTGAAAATTGGCCATTTTCACTGAAATATAACACCTTTTCAAACGGTTTTTTTGCGAATACCTTAAAACAATGCATCTAACTAAAAAAATTATATAAAACATAAAACATTAAAGAGATTTGTTCCTTCTTCAATCTTCTAGTTATAACACAAAAAGAGATATGGTAGGTAAAAACAGTTTGTTTTTTGGTACATGCTCAAATCAGTGTATTCAACTTGAAATAACAGAGAAACGGTCGATTTTAGGTATGTAATGCTACCAATACCTTTTATTGTGATTGAAAAGTCCTTTCAAATATGCAATATTAAATGTCGATTACATTCAAACTAAGCGAGATATGCTGCAAAAAATTGATAACTAACGAATTTTAAGAAATAAATTGAGAAGTATATCTAACCCCTCATCCACAAGAATTTAAATGCATCCTTTTCCTTCTACAATACATTTTACTACAGTGTTATTTTTATGTTCAAAAAGTTAAGCGGGTTTAAAATAAATGGTTTAAAAAAAATAAGATCAAATTATAGAGCGCATATTTAAATTTTCTTCAAAATCTTCCTTTCTCTCCATGTAACTTGAAAATGATAAGAGATACTGTTATAAAAAATTAAATCAAAATGTTTATCTAGAAGAAACCTACATTTTTGTATGGCATCTTTTTTTTTGGCATCTCTTATCATTTTCGAGTTACATGGAGAAATAAGAAGATTTTTAAGAAAATTTAAAAATGCGCTCAATAATTTGATCTTATTTTTTCAAAAAACATTCATTTTAAACCCGCCCAACTTTTTGAACATAAAAAGAACATTATAGTAAAATGTATTGTAGAAGGAAAACGATGCATTTAAATTCTTGTGGATGAGGGGTTAAATATATTTCTCATTTTTTTCTTAAAATACGTTAGTCATCAATTTTTTTACAGTTTATGTCGCATATAGTTTGAATGTAATCGACATTTAATATTGCTTAATTTATAGGTCTTTTCAATCACAACAAAAGTTATTGGTAGCATTATACACCCAAAAACGACCGTTTCTCTGTTATTTCAAGTTAAATACCCTGATTTAAGCGTGTACCAAAAAAACAAGTTTTTTTCACTTACCATATCTCTTTCTGTGTTATAATTAGAAGATTCATAAAGGAAAGAATCTCTTTGTTATTTTTATAGGCTACAAAAATGTTTTGTATAGTTTTTTAGTTAGATGCATAGTTTTTAAGATATTCGTAAAAAACCGTTTAAAAAGGTGTTATGTTTCAATGAAAATGGCCAATTTTCAACCAGGAATAACTCAAAAAGTATCGAGTTTTCGAAAAAAATTATAGAACAGTTTTTGCTTAGTATTAGGTTCTCTAGCAACTTGGAGAGAATATACAAATATACAAATATACAAATAGCAACTTGGAGTTGCATATATACAAATATACAAATAGCAACTTGGAGAGAATATAACAAATGGAGAAGAGAGAGTGTCCTGGATACCTGATGAACGTGGTAGCGGAATATCTGTCTGAGAGAAGAATTATGGTGGAGAAAGGCACGATCGTGGATGTGACGGCAGGTGTTCCCCAGGGATCTGTCTTGGGCCCGACGCTATGGAATCTAGCATATGACGGGATTCTGAACTGTGAATATGGAGAGGGTACGTCTCCCTTCGCATTTGCAGACGATCTCGCTGTGCTGGTAGTGGCGCGGGACGAGCCAGATCTTAAATACCGGGTACGGAAAGCAGGCGGCGTCGTGAAGAAATGGATGACACAGCATGGACTGAAACTCGCGGCAGAGAAGACCGAGGCCATCATTCTGAAGGGGAAAAGGAACAGGCAAAGTGTGGAGCTACAATGTGCAGGAGCGTGTCTAACACCCAAGAAACACGTAAAGTACCTAGGAGTGACGATGCACCAGAATGGAAAATGGGGGGAGCACGTGCAGGTGGTGACCCGGAAGGCTGCAAACAGTGCGGCTGCGTTGGGGAGGGTGATGCCCAACATTGGAGGACCCAAATCCGAAAGGAGGAGGGCCTTGCACGGTGTTGTTCAGTCGATCGTCCTCTATGCAGCCCCAGTCTGGAGTGAGGCGGTAGGGATACGGGCCTACAGGGAGCTCATTACACGAGTGGACAGAACAAGTCTGCTGCGAGTGGCATGCGCCTACAGGACTGTGTCTGCCGCAGCCTTGTGGGCCATCACTGGATGTGTTCCGCTGCATGTGTTGGTAGTAGAAAGAAAAGAACTGTATGAGAGAAGAGACCTTGAGCTTACTATGGCCGAGAGAAGACAGGAAAGAGAAAGGTCAATTGAAAGATGGCAGCAAGAATGGAACAACATGGAGCATGTGGCACAGTGGACAAAGATGCTGCTTCCTAACTTAAAGGATTGGATGGACTGTGGTCACAGGCGACTGGACTATTTCCTGACGCAGGTGCTCACAGGACACGGGTGTTTTAGAGCCTACCTCTCTAGGTTTGGAAAGGCTGACACTGACGAATGTCTATACTGCAGAAGCCCGGACACTGTTACACATACCATGCTAGAGTGCAACAGATGGATAGTAGAAAGAAATAGAATGGAAAGAGAGACAGGTGTGAATTTTTTGACAGTGCGAGAAATGATTGAGAGAATGATTGAAAATAAAACTGGTTGGACTAGCATACACAACTATATCCGTGTAGTGATCAAGAAGAAAGAAGAGGAGGAAAAACAGCTGTACCAACGATAGGGGTGAAATATATGGCGAGTAGAAGGCAGAGGGAATAAGTTTTGACGAGAGGCGAATAAGTGAGATATATTGTATGAGACAGACTGTGGGAAAGAAGCTAAAAAAAAAAAAAAAAAAAAAAAAAAAAAACCAATCTTGGGACCAAAAAAAGGGGGAACGGGGAAAATGAAGGGCCTCCTTGCTTACAGTCTGTGGATAAATGAAGGTAAAGTGCTTCGGAAGCGATGTCGACCTTGCAGCGGCCATTCCGTTTTCGGAGCGCTGGATGACAGAGGAGGGTCTGGTTTAGCAGGTAGGCATTCGGCGTAGCCTCGGCGACGAGAGAGCGTTTTAAAGCACCTCGGGAACTATCGCTGGTACTACGAAGAATGAATCCTGCACTAAGGTCAGTCAGGCGGCGTTCTGGACTGAGGTGTCTTTTGAAGATTCCAGCCCCCCCTCTTTAAAGACGAAAAAAAAAAAAAAAAAAGGTTCTCTAGCAACTTAGGTAGTTATTTAAGCAGCAAAAAAATGGGAATGGGGGAAATGGGGGTGGGAACCGCCCCCAAGACAAAAGCACACATCGGCATAGGTTAGACTTTGTTTCTTGGGCTATTCCCTACTTACTGTGAAAATATCACGTAAATCGATATAGTAGGATGGAATTTTTATAAAAATAAACCAAAATGGGTAAAAATTTTATGTTAAGATAGGTATTTGCATGAAATATCTAATAATAAAACAATAATAAATACTCATTTTTCGTTGTGAAGCGAAACAAATTTCGATTTTCGCATAATTTTTGCACGGTTTTTAACGGACTTTTCTTGGACGGTTTCACTTTACTTTTCGTTTGATTTACTTTTCCCATTTTGTTAAACTATTGATAATATTTTTAGAATAAAAAATCCTAAAACTTTATATACTCGCATTAGAATTCGAAATATTTTTACGTAAAATATACTTACCTACCTACATATAACTAAAACTCACAATTAACAACAATATATTTTTTCAAAGAGGCCAACAACTTATACAACAACAACAAAAATATAATAAATTAACTATCAATAAACACTACTTTCTTATGAAACAACAATAATGGATTCTTAAATTAACACACTACTGCACTGAACAGATATCGATAAAGATGATAGAACAGATTAGAGAAAATCTGACGCAGGTTTGTCAAAATGACAGTGATAATTTCTCTATGTTGCCTAATTAGTTATTAGTTATAATATTATTCGATTTCTTGTTAAAAATAAAAAATTTTAGTAGTTCCAAGATTACACAAAATCTAGGCATGGGATAAAAAAGTTTATGTGAAGAAAGTTTATTTTTTTGTTCTTCTTAATGGCGGTACAGACTCATTTTTTTAATATTGTATTTAATTACAGAGTAATTTTCACATACTAAGATATTTCTCAATTTGGGCTCTGTACCGCCATTCTTTATTATATTACGAGTATGTGTGCCAAATATCTCGACAAAATATTCAAAATTACAGCCGCAATCTTGGAACGCGTTTGTTGCTACCTGTTGATCGGTACTGTAGCCTCTTAAGAACAAAACATTTAAAATATTACAGTCCATTCACTTTACAAATTCCCAACTGTAAACAAACGCACGTGGAAGCTAAACAGGGCCGTACTGAGGTGTATCATAATATGTTTTTTAAAAATAGTTACTTTTGAAACTAATACCGTAAGAATTGCTTGAAATTTAATTGTAAACAAAATTTTGTTCTTTTTAAGGGGAAAGGCGCAAAATATCGGCTGTCAAAATTTTTAATGTGTTTTAAATTGTAGGTTTATTAATTTTTTTCGATTCCTGAGAAAACTAATAATATTTTTGAAAAATTTAAACGCAGAATAAAATATTACCTTATTACCGAGGGTCAAGAGTCCCTTAGAATAAATAAAAAGTTTCTTTTTAGTGAAATATTTGCAATTAAAAATCACCCTAAATTTTCTCTTTTATTTTCACCTCTGTAACTTATTAAAATAAACATTATAGAAGTTTTCAGGGACTTTCGGCCCTCAATAATAATGTAATCTTTCATTCTGCCTTTAAATTTTTCAAAAATATTTATTAGTTTTCACAGAACTCGAAAAAAATGAATACATTTAAAACACATTGAACATTTTGACAGGCGAAATTTTGCGCCTATGTCCTTAAGAAAAATGTGGTAAAATAAAATATTCGTTAACTGAGATATACATAACAATGTTAAAATTTTCAATAAAGTAGCATCATATTATAAGGTTATGTTATTTATGTTATGTTTTTGCTAAGAATGTTTTTTTTTCGATAAAATATTTACTTTTTGGAATATTTGCAAAAAACCGTCTAAAAACGTGGTTATTTTGTTGAAAAATGAACATAATCACTCACAAATAACTCGAAAAGTATTGACTTTGTGAATAAAGTGAAAAACCGCTATAGAACAAAAGTTGTTTAGAATTAATCAATTTATCCATTTCCGGGCTTATTTTGAACGTGTATTTTTTGCCAGGGCCAAAGCACACATCGGCACAGTATTACTTTTTTCTTTGACATATTAGCTATATGTATGCCAAATTTCATGTCACGACTATAAAACATAAAACTATAAAACACGACCAGTCTTAATTAATAACTCAACAATAACTACTGTAAAGTACATAACATAACACAAAATAATATTTTCTTAAAAACTAACACGCTAAAAAATACAATTTGAATTTGCAGATGCAGACTGACAAGTTAGGACCTGTAAAATGAAAAACCGCCTCGTTTAGGGCGATAAATTATATTTAATAGCTTCTTGACGAATGAGTGGACGAATCGTTAACACGTGCGTTTGTTTATGTTGGGAATTTGCTATGTGAATGTAGTGTAATACATTTTTTTTAGAATCAGAGTTATATAATTAGGCAAGTGAAACCATAGGTCGCAGTGAATATCCAACCAAACACTCACATCTAATGGTATGCGGAAATAAAGGTAAACATGGAACTGAACGCAGACAGCAGTTGTTAGATTTAAGAACATGAAAGACTGGATACGCTTTGGCAAATAATTTGCTTAGAAAGAACCTACACATTTAGAAAGGTCCATTTACTAAAATTGTTATCAATTTTTGATGAGAGGAAGAACTCTAGGAAAACTCTATGTTAGTTTTCTCTTATTATCTGAAAATTATATCAAACAAAGTATAATCAAAAACAACTTTATAAAAACTAAGAAGTGTATAGAATTAAATAGGTCTCTATATAATTTTATATTTCGTTTTTATTATTAAAATTTTATGAACTAAACCTATTACTGCATAAACGTATTTACTGGGTAAAATTAAACATGCATTAAGATGTAAATAACAGTAAAACATTTTCCTTGTACATTTAACTATCTACTTCCGCTTCCAAGATACATCCGATGCGCTATATTTCCTAAAAATTACGCCCCATTTTCTGCAGACACATTTATTATTAAATCATTTTGCTGTGGCTGAGATTGTTTACTGGCAAAAGTCAGTGGCTGCTCTACCTATCTTATGCCGAGTAAAAGATATAAACTTTGTTAATTTAAATACGCTGTAAGCTGAATATATTGCTTCGTTTTAAATGGTGTTTTGTTGTATAATTTCTCCAAAATTTCAGACAGTTTAGTCAGAATATGTGATATACCTATACCTAGAGGTTTATTGAAACGAATTAAATACTTTCATTTTTGCACCAAAGATTATACTTTCCGTTCAAACTCTGATTTAAAATTCTTGTGAAATATGTCTATAATCTTAAGGGAATATTATGCATGTGTGACTAGTTTTTGGTTTGGATGTAAGTCCCTTGGACATAGATACTTTTTTGCTTTTTAGAGAGAGAGGTAAAACGGTATGCCATATCTCAAAACAAGACAAACAAAGCAAATGGTATGTAGATGGAAGGCAATCGTAAATACGTATTCCTGGCTAGTTAGTCGTCATCAGTACAGTTTAGCCAAGTTATAAAAGGAGCACGTTTACGATGGGAAAGGATCACTACAAGAGCGGCAGAAAAACTGAAGACGCGAAATAATATAATCCAAAAGCTATGTGGCACCACAAGGGGGTCCTCAGCCTCCGTACTCAGGGGGCCTCAGCCTCCGTACTCAGATTATCCGCTCTCGGACTCGTATACTTGGCGGCTGAATATGCTTCGCCGGTATGGCTCAATAGCAAACACACGAAGATTATTGACACCTAATTGAACCAGACAATGCGAATGATCTCAGGTACAATTCGACCGACACCGAACTACTGGCTTCCCATTCTGAGTCACATTCCACCGCCGAAACTAAGCAGAAGTCATTCTCTTCTCAGAGAATATCGAAAAATCGAGGCTAACCATCAACTACCCGTCCACCATGATAAGCTTGATATCGAAATGAACAGACTGCGCTCCAGATACTCTCCATTACTAAGGGCCACCTCCTTACATCAGGAACATTTCGACCTCACCAACGCTTGGAGAAGACAATGGGAGAGCGACCCACCACAGGAGGCACACCAGATGGACTGTATCGATCAGAAACCGCCAGGCTTTGAACTGCCCAGCAATACATGGATGGTGCTGAACAGAATAAGAACAGGTACCGGTACTCTGGAGTTTTCGATGAGTTCCTGAATGCGACCGAACATGTTTTACATTACATTAATACATTAGATGTTCGTTTGTGATACTTCATGTAACGTTTTATATACTTTTTTTAAATTATGTGTTCTTATTGTATCTATGCCATAAGATAAATAAATAAAAATACTACAAGAGCAATGCGACCAGTTTGTGACAATAACGTATAACACATCCACAGGAGGAAATTATTGCTAACTGAGGCGAGGAATGCCAAATAGTTAAAACGTGTAAAACAAATAGAAACGATATATCCCTTGAGGTATTTCTCTTTGTACGAAAGTTTTCAGTCTCTCATTGATTATGTCTGTGTAACATTATTTTGCTGTCATGTGAGATAACTGAGATGGTTCCATAATTGTCGCAGTTTGTCCAGTTATCAGGTCATTATTTTATTATATTTTATTAAAATACCCAGTATATGACTTTAGTTTTTGTAAAAGTTGTTTCACGAAAATATTTTTTTTGGAAGGAAATACTGATAAAATTCTCGTTGTGTTTTGACTAACTTACATTGATTTTTGGGTGCAAACATTCAATACAATTATTTTATATTATTCGTTTAAAGAAGTTATGGTACACGGAAAAATATGCCGTTAAGACCACCCCTCAAGGTCTGTCGATTCCGACCACACAGCAAACACCAACTAACGATATATTTGTCGATTTAAATATTTTTCTATAAAAAGGCATAGCATACCTTTTCTATTTTATTTTATTTTCCGGTGTGTGTTAAAATTGTATGTACAGTTCGAGACCCCCGTTAGAAGATAAAATATTTTTTGTACTTTTGCATTTTTTATATTTTTACCTTTTGCTTCTTCGCCAATTTAACGATGCTCAAATTTATCCGAGTTAGCAGCAGGTTATGCCATGACTGGTAATCCATTTTTATTCCCTTGTGAGTCCCAGGTTATTCCATTTGGAATCCGTTTTTATCCTATAATTGGGTGTTCAAATCAACCCACATCTATTTATGGAACACCGTTTTATTCAAGATTTTGCTGGTGCCAATGTCAACATCCAGTTGATCTCATTAACAACGTTATCTAATTTTTTGTGTGAAATTTTCTTTCTATTCTTGCCGATTCAGTTACATTCCAGTTAAGAAACTTCGTACAGTATTGCAAGAGACTGAAATGAGTTTAGTGATAGAATGTAACGCTTAAAATTTTTAAATATATAATAATATGTTGTTCTGACCTCATTATATTAATTTTAGTCTAAGTACAGATCTATTTATTTGTACTGAATTTTTTGGTTTTTTTTAATAATTACATGTCGATTTTAAGGTACACGACAATTAGACCGAAATCATTAGACGGAAACAGTAGACCGAATTCATTGGACCGAAAAGCACTTTACCGAAATCTCACTAGACCGAACAGCATTAGACCGAAATGGTACATAAATTACAAAAGCGTGCAGTAAATTATGCTAAAATTTTGCACATCTTTCTTTTTGTTTATTGTATTTTTTGTTATAATAACCGGCAAAATAGCACAAAATATGGAAAACGTATTAAGTTGTGAGATAAAAAGAAATCAAAATAGTCGAGCTGGGAAATTTAGAGATATTAACCTAAAAATTTACATTATATTGATTGTTTTTCACCAGACGTATAGGACGAGTTTAGCAACTGCCATTGTCACAGTGACAGTTTTAGTTGACACACTCCACTGATACGTGTAAAGGTGGGAAAAAAATCAATATAATGTTAATTTATATGTTAATCTCGCTAAATTTACCAGCTCGACTAGTTTCATTTCTTTTTATCTCACAACTTAATACGTTTTCCATCTTTTGCGCTATTTTGCCGGTTATTATCACGCTCATCACTGTATATAGACTGTGTAAATTGTTGCTCTGTACAGTCTGTTATGAAATAATTTTTATCTGTTAAACAAATTAGTGAAGGTAAAAATAAATTAAGGGTAGAATGACGTTAACACCATTTTAACTGTTTCTAATAACCATCCAAATAACATCTACTTGTAATTCTATTTGTCTTATCTCTTTTATTGCGACAAGTAAAAAGGAAAAGAAAAAATTAACAAAACACAAAGCAAAAACAACCTCTAAACACGCCAGTATTTTGTGCGGCCAGTCCTAAGCCTGGATAAAGGGTGAAGGGAGTTTGATGTTACCATTTCTCAGATTAGAGTCCTGTTTGATCACCCTGTATTACGTACCTAATGCTTTTTGGTTTCCTACTTTTTGGTCTCCTGCTATTCGGTCTCCTGCTGTTAGGTCTAGTGAGTTTTTGGTAAAGTGCTTTTCGGTCTAATGAGTTCGGTCTACTGCTTTCGGTCTAATGATTGTGGCCTCTTTACAGTAAACCCGATTTTAATAGTAAGTAAGTAGTAGTTACTAGTAGTATACGTCGTAGAACAAAAACAGCGGGCGCCGTCGAAAGAATCGCGTCGCTCAAGTGGAATTGGGCAGGACACGTCGCCAGATTACCAGACAACCGATGGACAAAACGTATTATCGAGTGGAGGCCACGAGAAGAAGCACTACGGAGCAGAGGATGACCACCAACCAGATGGGCCAACGATCTGAAGCGTATTGTCGGCAACTGGATGCAAGCCGCACAAAACAGAGAAAGATGGAAAGAGCTGAGGGAGACCTATGTCCAGCAGTGGACGCGTACGGGTTGATGATGATGAAGTAGTAGTTCCAGATAGCTTGAATATACCCGTTAAGAGACAATTAATAGCAGTCATTCGTCAGATATATCTCGTAGAAAAAACGTTGGTTCAGTTAGTTTAAAATAAGTTAGCCCTGTTTTATCCCTCCTTCCTCACCTTAATTATAACTGAAGAAAATTTAGACTTCGAGACCTGCCAGTTAAATAAAGTAAGTTTTATACAGAGTGGGAAAAAGAAAACAGTCCACCTCGATATTTGGCAGTATTTATTAGATTTTAAGGAAATGACGAAACAGGTTGATTTTTGATCTAAAGGGGACACATTTTTGCGGTACATACATTCTCATTTGTCAACCCCCTCTTGTGTTGGGATACACGGCATTTCTTAGTAATCTTATTAAAACAAATCCTTTTAATAATTAAAAATGTCTTTAGCAAAACATGCTACGTTTGTTGATAGTAAATACGATCGACCTACATTAACACATATCGGTGTAACAGTTTAGGTTTGACCAAGGTCGGTTTGAAATAACAATAGTATTCATTATTTTTATAACCTAGTCGACTCACCGCTTTTAATCTAAACAAATTTACTTTCATTATATACAACTAACGTACCACCAGCTCTTTACCGTTAGTACTCTAACTGACAAAATAAATGCATCTACGGTGATACGAGTTATTTCATCAACCCTTATGGTAGGGGGTAACCAACCCTTAATTATCTAAGGTGGCTCAGAAGGTAGGAGCCACCATACTCTCTTCCAGTTCCCCCGTCCCTTAGTTTTAAATAGGAAATAGGGGTCGTGTGCTAGCTTATTTAAAAGGAAATTCAATTCTCTATTCAGTAATATAAACATTAACATAATTATTTATACAAGGTGTCCAAGAAAAAAATATTTTAATTAAATTAATTGACACAAAAAGAAGAATGTATGTAATTTATTTAATTCAAAATACATTCTACTGCTGTGACAAAACAGAAAAATTTTTTTTTGATAAATAAACATTGATTTTCCCATAATTTCAATGTTCAAGTTGCCACCCATCTGCCTCTTGGTAAGTTGAATATTGAATTTAAGCGAAAAACAATATGTATTTATTTGTCAAATAAACATTTTTCTGTGTTTTCTGTCAGTAGTAGAATGTATGTTGAGTTAAATAAATTGCATACATTCCTCTTTTTGTGTCAATTAATTTAATAAATAATTTTTCTTGGACACCCTGTATAAATAATTATGTCAATGTTAATATTACTGAATAGAGAATTGAATATTTTTTCATATGAGGTAGCACACGACCCCTATTCTCTATTTTAAAATAAGGGGTGGGGGAAATGTAAGGGAGGGGTTGACAAATGACAGAAGTATGTACCATAAAAAGTGTCCCCTTTAGATCAAAAATCGAGCTGTTTCTTCATTTTCTTAAAATCTAACAAAATACTGCCAAATATCGAGGTGGACTCTTTTCTTTGGCCCAATCTGTATAATAATCCTACAGTCCGCTTTGAATTTCTTTTAAATAACCAGCATTTGCTACACCATATTATGTTAAATATTTTGACAGTGCACGTGCACATCTCATTATTCATTATTAAATATTCAATGTTAATTAGTGATAAAGTGCAGTCTCTATTTTAAACATATTTAAACCGAAATAAATTAACTAAACAATAATTTTTTTATTTTTTTTTGCGTATTTATCATTTAATTGGATGTTATTTTTTCAATATTTTGCAAAGAGGACTTAGTTCTCCTGTTACGTTATAACTGTTTTGATATCGATTTTTTATTTTATAATTTCCACTATTTGATTATTTTGTATTTTATGATATTTAATATAATATTTAATTACTCCCTTTGATAACTTGATTTTATTATTTTGTGATATTTGATATTTTATATACATTTTTATTTAGTGAATTTTATTATCTTTTATTTTAATAATAGTTACATTTTTTCTCTTCTTATTGCAAATTTCACATTTCTGTTGTTTTTTAGTAAAATATTTAGAAACAATGAAGCTTTGTAGAACTGTTGTTTTCTGTTTTTTTTTTGTTGTTTTGTGCCTATTATTTCTTGTTTTTTTCACTTCTATCGCAACAATCTCGCCCATAATCTACCAGTATTGAGCAACCGTGTGTTCGAGCATAATGTTCTAAATTTAATTCTTCACAATCTAGTTCCCTATTTATAGTACATCTCCTGTGATATGCTTACTGCATTTGCAGACAAAAAATCAAGCCTATATTCGTTCAAGTGGTTGGCCCGATTTGTACTTAGCCTCTCCCCTCTAGAGCACCACTATCGCAAAAGAAATCTATTATTTTATAATACATTATTGTTAACGGCCTGTGTTAACATCTCAGCGGAGTTCGACTAGTAGTTTTGTTTTCACATCGTGTGGAATAGTGATGTTGAAAAAGTACCTATTCGTTACAAAGTACTCGTTACTTACCATTACCGAAAGTAACGATTACTACTAGTATACATAGAGGCAAATCGTTACTTTGATTACTCTGATAACTTCGTTACTTCGTACCAATCGTATCAGAGCGAGTAACGACTATTGTACAGGGTGAGTCATGAAGAACTGTACATACTCCTACCTCGTATAGAGGCTCCTATGGGGAATAACAAATGACCATTAAAAAGTGTCTGCTCCCATTGTTTAATAATATAGGGGGCGCATTTTGACAGAAATTTGTATTCGTCATAATTTTTGAACGGTCAGATCGATGTGTCTCTTATTTTGGCCAATCTTTACACTATTACCAGCTAATCAACTAATTTATTCAAACTAGAAAAAAATCAGATCCGGCTTTAAAAAAATTAGTTCGTTTTGGCCTTAGAAAAAATTTCACCCTGTATATGCTTTTTGGAAACTCTAATATGAATTTTACAAATAAAACAAATAGGCAATTAAAATGGCATATTTATTTTTTTCCGCACACGATTACTTAATTTTTTATAAAAAAATCAAATTTCACTATGAATTAAAAGTTTGGTAAAGTGAACCATAGATTAAAAAAAATAACCTTTATTACAAAAATTAATTTTTTTTGTACAAATAAGTAATTTATGTTACCATCCAAACAACTGATTTATTCAAACTAGAGAAAAATCAGGTCCGGATTTAAAAAATTAGTTCGTTTTGGTCTTAGAAAAAAATTCACCATGTATACGCTTTTTGACAACTCTAATATGAATTTTACAAATAAGACAAATATGCAATTAAAATGGCATATTTATTTTTTCCCCACACGATTACTTAATTTTTTATTAAAAAATTAAATTTGGCAAAATCGGAATTTTAACCTAAAAATGAAAAAAAAAATGAACTCACGGTTTAACTCGCTACAACTCTGTTCCATTTTAATATTTTTTTTTCTGAAATATTTACAGCACATACCTCTTACCATTGTAAAGACTATGAAAATTGTTGTAGACTTTCAGTCTTCTTCTTGTAAAAGTTGCAAACTTGTAAATCGCAAAAATTAGGTGGAAAGATTTAAAATTTATCAATTTGATCACCAAAAGAAGTGTTATGGGAAGTTTTAGATCTAGACGTGTTATAGAAAAAAATAAATGGTAAAACTTTTAATTTTAAGAAAAACGTTGTTTTTGTAAATTAATTTTTGTAAAAAAAGTTAATTTTTTTAAATCTATGCAAAAACTTTGCCAAACTTTTTATGCATAGTCAAATTTGATTTTTTAATAAAAAAATAAGTAATCGTGTGGGGAAAAAATAAATATGCGGTTTTAATTGCCTATTTGTCTGATTTATAAAATTCATATTAGAGTTTTCAAAAACGTATACAAGGTGAAATTTTTTCTAAGACACAAACAAACTAATTTTTTAAATCCGGGCCTGATTTTCTTCTCGTTTGAATAAATCAGTTGATTGGGTGATAACACAAATTAAATATTTGTTCGAAAAAAATTCATTTTTCTAATAAAAGTTATTTTTTTTAAATCTATGGTTCACTTTAACAAACTTTTAATTATTCATAGTCAAATTTGATCTTTTTTTATAAAAAATTAAGAAATCGTGTGGGGAAAGAAATAAATATGCCATTTTAATTGCCTATTTATCTAATTTGTAAAAATCATATTAGAGTTTTCAACAAGCGTATACAGGGTGAAATTTTTTCTAAGACCAAAACGAAATTATTTTTTAAATCCGGGCCTGATTTTTTTCTTGTTTGAATAAATCAGTTGATTGGTGGTAACACAAATTAAATATTTGTTAAAAAAAATTAATTTTGGTAATAAAAGTTAATTTTGTTAAATCTATGGTTCACTTTACCAAACTTTTAATTCATAATCAAATTTGATTTTTTTATAAAAAATTAAGCAATCGTGTGCGGAAAAAAATAAATATGTTATTTTAATTGCCTATTTGTCTAATTTGTAAAATTCATATGAGAGTTTTCAAAAACTTATACAGGGTGAAATTTTTTCTAAGACCCAAATGAACTAATTTTTTTAAAGCCGGACCTGATTTTTTTCTAGTTTGAATAAATCAGTTGATTAGGTGGCAATAGTGTAACGATTGACCAAAATAAGAGACACATCGATCTGACCGTTCAAAAATTATGACGAATACAAATTTCTGTCAAAATGCGAAACTCGCCCTGTATATTATTAAACAATGGGAGCAGACACTTTTTAATGGTCATTTGTTATTCCCCATAGGGGCCTATATACGAGGTAGGAGTATGTACAGTTCCTCATGACTCACCCTGTATATACTTTGATTACTTTGATTGCTCTGATTACTTCGTTACTTCGTACCAATCGTGTCAGAGCGAGTAACGACTACGACTATTGTAGTTGTTATATCGGAATACCTAATACCTATACAAAATACGTACCTACTGAGAAATACAATTCTCTATATGATTGCCGGTACTCTACTACAAAAGTAACAAAAGTAATCATAGTAATCAAATCATTGTTATCTCATAAACAGATTGGTGAAGGTCGTTGTTATATCGGAATACCTATACAAAATACCTACCTACTGAGAAATACGATTCTCGATATGATAACCGGTACCAGTGGCGTAGCGTAGTAGGGGCAGCAGGGGCGGTGCGCCCCGGGCGGCACTTTTTAGGGGGCGGCAAAATTTAACAATGTATAATAAAAATATTTTGTCAATATTTGAACCATTTTATATTTTTATCGCAACTACAAATTCGGACTGATTGAAAGGAGCACGGAATTTTTCATTGCATACTTATTTTGTGACGAATTCGGGGAATTCCTTTTCTTTGAATGTATTTTGTAGTGACTGGCAACAACGTCTATACTGACTTGTGGGAATTCCCCGTTTATGGCTAAAAATCAGCACAACTTTTTTCGGCAATATAGAACGTTGCTATTCTTTTTTCTTCTCGACACATCGTTGGGAAGTTCTGATAGCAGCTACAGGCCGAAGAAGGATTCAAGACACGCGATGGAGTGCAAGAGGCGATGCCGTAAATGTGACATGGCATCATTACAAAGACATTCTCGTCACTTTGAAAAAACTGACAGAAGCAGGTGAAAGCTTATACACTAGGACATATGCAGGTGCTTTACTAGTTTCGATGCAGTCATTTTCCTTTCTTTGTTTTTTGGGCCTGTGGCAACCGGTGCTACATGAAGTGAATGATGCACAAAAATACAAACAAGGAGACTTGACATAAGATTGTGCGCTCAGAAAGTAAATGCTTTGCAGATGATATTGACAGAGAAAAGAGAGGAATGGGCAAATGGCGCTGTAGGGTATGCAAAAATATGTGTGAAGAACTTGGAATTTCCATAAAACCTCGGAGGCGCATACCAAGAAAGCATATTTTCGATGACGGAAAAATGAGTTGAGACCAAAGCTGTTTTCTTCGTTAGATAGAGTTATTGTAGAAATTCGTGAGCATTTTCAACAGCAACAGAATTTAACGGATAAGTTTGTTTATCTTACGCCGGCTATATTATTAGATCCAGACAACACTGAATGTAATCTAGACTACGCATCTGACGAAATTGACGAGCAGGGTTTCAAGCTGGACAAACTTCGTCTGCGGACTTTCGTTGCTGCTACAGGCAACGAAATTGATTAATGCAGACTCACTTGAACTATTTGAATTTATTGATAAATCCAAGCTGGAAGATACTCTGCCCAATATTTTAATGATGTTCCGAATATTTTTCACAGTTGCTATAAGCAAGGCCAGCTGTGAGAGGAGTTTTTCAAAATTGAAAATGGTTAAAAATTATTTAAGATCGACAATTATTAGTACTCTGTACTCTAAGACTAACTAATTTGGTTATTTTGTCTATTGAGCAAGAGGTGTGTGATGCGATAGACATTGATGGTCCAATAAAAGATTTTTGATAAAAGGTAGACGTATTAATTTTTAACTGAAGACGGAAGTTTTGTTTTTAATTCTAACAAATACTCATATTACTTTTCAATAGAAATAAAAGTATAACATTATAGTATCGTTCTAGTTCTAATTAAAAATTGATTTTATTTAATTTTGTCGATCGTCAAGGTGTACCTAATCTTAAGTGATAGGTACCTAAGTTATATCAATGTATCTAATTGGTTAAAGTAAAAGAATTTTTATATTAATAAACGTGATTGTAAAACTTAGATAAACTTTCATGTTTTCATTCTGGTGGGATGTAGAATAGCATTATGTTGTTTTATATGCCATTAGAGTGAAAACTTAGTCTTTTTGCTAGCAGTTGCCGCTAGGGCATCTATGCCATTTCGTTCGTTGCAATCCGGGACTGCACGCTGGGGTTTGTTTTGGTTGGATCAGGGAGAGCAGCATAATATGCCTCCTGATGAGAGACTAATAAGATTCCAAACCGGTAGGGGTGCTTGCAGCACTCTCTGATTGGACTAGAATATGGTTCGGCTGTGTTTTCGTTTTGCAACGAAATTGAAAATGGTTATTCATTTTTTATAAACTTTTTTATTTTAAGTCCAACCTGTATAATGCAAAATAATAATGACTGGTCTCGCCGAAAAGTTCTCTATAATTAATGTATGTAATGTTATACAATAAACTAAAATACCTAAATAAGAGGGCGGCAAAATTGTCTTCCGCCCCGGGCGGCCGACACTCACGCTACGCCTCTGACCGGTACTCAAATACGAAAGTAACAAAAGTAATCATAGTAATCAAAGTAACGAATATTGTAAAAAATGATTGCTTTATACAAAATACCTACCTACTGAGAAATACGATTCTCGATATGATTTCCGGTACTCAAATACAAAAGTAACAAAAGTAATCGTAGTAATCAAAGTAACGAATACTGTAAGTGATTAGTTTATACAAAAGCAACGATTGTAACTAATAGTTAAAGCAACGATTTGAAAGGGAAATCGCGCAGCGAAATCAAAGAGCGCTTGAATGCCGTTTACGGTGACTCTTCTCCCTTGATGGCGAAAAATTGGTTTAACCTTTAACTACCCGCGCATCAAGTTATAACATAACTACACGCGTGGCCTACTTTGTACGCCACAAGAAAATACACTTAAAAACAGCGGATTTGTTTAATTTTTTTTGAAAAAATACACTCAGTTGTTTGTTATAAACCTTATTCGGCACCAGTGAATACTTGGAGTTCCTTTTCAGTAAGCCAATTGGGATTTAAAACTGGAATCATGGAATAACTGGATTCCATGATAAATAAAATTACTAATAAAAAAAAATTTTTTTAAATGTGATTTTTTACAGGAGAAAAAGTATTGTTTACAAAGAAAAATATATTTTTTGCCATAATGACTAAAAAACAATTAAAATATGTACTTATATTACGACTTATAGTAATATAATCCTGGGGTATATTGTCCACCACCGGAAACAACATCTAATAAAATGTAAATTACGATCTTTCCAGAACGCCGATTATAACGAAACTAAAACCAAATTGTAAAGCACATTTCAGTGATAGGTTAGAAAAATAAGCAAGGTCAAAAATTAAATTTTTAAATATATTTCCAGTAGAATTCTTATATCTGGCGTACAAAGTACGCCAGCGCGTGTAGTTAAAGGTTAACGAGTTGTAACTGGGTGGCACGTCGGCGCGTCGGTGTGTGATAAGTCATGGTCAGGTGCCGCGAAAACTGCTGTCACGGGGAATAACGTGAAAAAAATTCACGATCTCGTATTGGTAGACCACCGAATGAAGATGCGCGTGATTGCTAAGACAGTGGCCATGTCAAAAGATCGCGTGCGTCATATTCAGCGTGGGACCAATTCTGAGCCGTGTTTGAGACTGTTTAAGCATGCAAAGGAGTTTCTATATTATTTCATAACTTTTGACGAAACATAGATGTACTGGTACACACTAGAGACCAAGGAAAGCGAAACAGTTAAAGTCACCTCGAGAACATCTTCCGAAGAAGGCGAACACTGTTCCATCGGGCGCAAAAGTTATGGCCAATTATTTGTGATTTATATCAACTTTCTGGAAAATGACAAAACGATCACAGGGCTTTACTATGCCGAACTATTGGGTCGATTCGACGTCGTATTGCAGAAAAACAGTCCCAATTACAGAAGAAAACATGCCCTTACACTATGACAACGCACAGACTTACATCTTCGCCGTCACCATGGCGAAATTGGTCGAATTGGGCTACGAACTGCTGTACCATCCAACGTAGTCTCCAGATTTGACAATGTGCGACTTCTTTGTGTTTCCAAACTTGAAAAAGTCACTCGCTGGGCAGAAATTTAAGTTGAATGAGGAGTTCATCGCCGCCACGGAAGCTACTTTGCAGAGTTCGAGAAAAAGTATTTTTTAAGACGGATTAAAGAAATTCAGGTATAGTTGTGCCAAGCTAAAAAAAGACCATGTTCCGAAATAAATCACCAGTTTTCCAAAATGTCCGTTTTCCTGTTGTAGGTTAAGTACTTTTTCTACGAGCCTGCAAAAATGTTTACTCTCGCGCACGCCTTTCAGTTTAGAAAGTTTTACTTTTCCGTACGCGTTTTACTTTTCCCCACGCATTTTACTTTTCCACACGCGTTTAGATATTTTAATACGGCCTTAAAATGATTATATTGCATGCAATGAACTAATATTTAGATAGTATTTACTATTTTATTTCAAATGTATCTTATTGTAATCGTGTTTTAATGAAATTAACGCGACAATTCGATGAAATAAAATTATTTTGACATAATATTCGAAAGTCAAATCGATAGACAATAACAGTCTAAAAGTTTGGTTTCGACAACCTTTTCAAAAAATTAATTTGTGTATGTATTTTCAGTAGTAATTGCACAAGAGCTCTAAAATTCTATATTAATTTTAGAGATCGAGTGCAATTTGTTGCGATTATTTCATGAATAAAACTGTTCAAAACCAAAATTTTATTGTAATTTATATAGTATGTCCCTGTAAGTTGTATCCATATGAAAAACTTTTTTATTATTAATTTTACGAAAAAAAGTTATTCTTCATAAAAAGCTCTGCATGGTCCAAAACATAAGATTCAACCGTTAGATATAAAATTTTATGAATATTATACGAGGTATGTCAAAAAGTTTGAATTTCACTCAAGAGTAAAGTAGCTTTATTTTTCACAATATTGAGAATTGCTATTATGAAAAGTTGTTTGGAATTTAAAACTATATTCTAATATGCAATTACATCCTTCTAGTTGAAAAAAATTTTTTTGAAAAATTATGGATAACTAATATTATTTTCAGTTATTTCAAGTCTGATAACTCTTTTATTATTAATTTTAAGAAAAAAGTTATTCTTAATAAAAAGTTCTGCATGCTCTGAAACCTAAAATACAACCATCGTATGTCAAGCTTTATCAATTTTATACGAGGTATGTCAAAAAATATGAATTTGGCTCAAGAGTAAAATACCTTTATTTTTCGCAATATCGAAAATTGTTATTATGAAAAGTTATTAAGAATTAAAAACCATGTTTCAGTTTGTTATTACATCCTTCTAATTGAAATATTTGGACTATAAAGGTACTTTACATTTGATCTAAATTTATCTTTTTTGACACACCTCGTATAAAATTGACATAAGATGGTTGTATTTTAGGTTTTAGAGTGTTTTAGATCATGCAGAACTTTTTATTTCAAATCACTTTTTTCGTAAAATTAACAATAAAAGAGTTATTAGAATTAAAATGACTGAAAATAATGTTAAATATCCATAATTTTTCAAAAAAATATTCAATTAGAAGGATGTAATTGCATATTAGAATATAATTTTTAATTCCAAACAACTTTCCATAATAGCAATTTTCAATATTGTGAAAAATAAAGCTACTTTACTCTTGAGTGAAATTCAAACTTTTTGACATACCTCGTATAATATTCATAAAATGTGATATCTGATGGTTGAATCTTAGGTTTTGGACCATGCAGAGCTTTTTATGAAGAACAACTTTTTTTCGTAAAATTAATAATAAAAAAGTTTTCCATATGGATACAACTTACAGGGACATACTGTATATGTAAGTACAAATTAATACAATTAAACAAACAGTTGTTATAAATATTAATTTGACGGTTGAAAGTCATCACTTTTATAATTTTTAAAACATTAATTGTCATTAATGTCACTGAATGTATTTTTTCGTAGCAACGAGGGGCATCTGACGTAATGTACTTAACGACGGGAAATTATCAAAAATTATCGATTTAATTTAGATTTATGTAGCTTTCTATTGGTCAGAATCTCCTATGATTGAAATAATCACATTAATTAAATTAATTGATTAAGATTTGGTCATTTTTTAAAGACTCGTAGAAAAAATATTGTTCCTAACTCTTGCAGAAAGTCTCTTTTCCGCACTCGACTGCTTGCCGAACTCCCGCTTCGCGTCGTTCGGCAAACTGCAGTCCCGTGCGGAAAAGTATGACTTTCTGCACTTGTTAGGAAAATAACTATATTGGACCGCCCTAGTATACAGTCCCTGGCCATATTATTATGACCACCTATGAATTTTTACAAAAATTAACTATTCTACTAGGTATATTTTGTTTAAAATATGATTTTTAAATTTAATTTTGTTATGCAATGTTAATGTTAAGCATTAACTATAATATATTTAATAATAAACAGCAATAAAATATTTGAAAATATTAAATATTTATATTTTTTTAATATTCTGTTGAACTTCTGACCTTAATCAGATGGAACATATTTAGGAGCTTTTAAAACGAGAAATTTCCGATGAAAAGGTCACTAACGAAAAAAAAATTTACCTGCATTCAAAGTATGCCAAGACGGATACAAGCGCTATTCAAAGTTAAAGGTGGCTCAACAAAATATTGAAAAAATAAAAATATGTGATATTTTTAAATGTTTTATTGGTGTTTATTATTAAATATGATATATTTAATAATAAACATTAAATATGATATATTTAATAATAAACACCAATAAACCATTTGAAAATATCACATATTTGTATTTTTTAATATTTTGCTGAGCCCCCTCTAACTTTGATTGCTGCTAGTACCCGTCTTCGCATATTTTGAATGCAGTTAAATTTTTTTTGCTTCAATTTGTCATTGTGGTTTTAACGATATATTAGTTCTTTAATCAAAACCATTTCGTTAGTGACCTTTTCATCGGAAATTTCTCGTTTTAAAAGCTCCCAAATATTTTCCATCTGATTAAGGTCGGAAGTTCAATAAAATATTAAAAAAATATAAATATGTAATATTTTCAAATATTTTATTGCTGTTTATTATTAAATATATTATAGTTAATGCTTAACATTAACATTGCATAACAAAATTAAATTTAAAAATCATATTTTAAACAAAATGTACCTAGTGGGAATAGTTGATTTTTGTAAAAATTCATAGGTGGTCATAATAATATGGCCAGGGACTGTATACTCGTCCGTAGACTGTTTTCAGTTAGATGATTTTGAAATTAAGAGACAATAAATTATTACAATGGGTGAGATAAACGTAAAAATATCCTGCACAAATAAAGTATTATTTTTTGAAATCGAAAATCAGCTTAAGAGCTTGGCATTGAGCGTTTCAATAAATATGACGAAGTACAATGCCGATAATTTATTAAAAGAGTAGCTTTATGACTTTATGACGTGTATGTAAAAGATAAAACCAATGCAGGACGCAAAATTGCTTTCAGTCGAACGTTAATAGTTGATTGATCACTTAAGCTTTTGATTGAAAAAGTTTTAGTCAAAAGTTGTAAGCACAAAACTATAATGTAAACAACAGCAAATCAAATAAAGTTTTTTTAGCTTCTTTGGGTATTATATAAAACGGAAAAAATTACATGTCTAAAAAATATAATGGCAACTTCAGCTAGAACAGTTGTGATAGTACAAGTAATTGGACTTTGTAAGTGCTAGGTTTTCACCCAACGTGACCGAAAGTAGAACCGGAAGTCGATTTTTTAAATATTCGTGTAACTTTTCGCCAATTGATATAAGATTTGACTAATTTTCATTTTTGACAAACGTCAAGTCATAACTTTTTAACCGAAAGTGATAACCCAGAACTAAATATTTGAGCTCGACTTTTAGCCCGATCAGGGAACACAAAATTTTACGAAAAACTCCAAAAAAATAAAGGAAGGATGAAAATTTGGGAATAGGTAGTTGAAATTGTCTATTATTATATAAGCAAAAGTTTACAATTTTTACAAAAATTCTACATCCTCTCCATTTTACAAAAATTGGGAAATACGGGGTGGAAAATATTTTCTCCGGAGTGAAAAAATAAACGTTCAAACTAGGCCCGGAATTGGATAAAATGACTAATTCTAAGCAACTTTTTTTCTATAGAGTTTTTTCACTAAGTCAATACTTTTCGAGTTATTTGCCAGTGAATATGTTCATTTTTAATAAAAAAAAACATGTTTTGGACGTTTTTTCACAGATAACTCAAAAGTAATTATTCTAGCGAAAAAAATATTCTTAGTAAAAATATAGCTTAAAAAAATTGAAAAGAATGGTGTACTCGTGAGGTCTGCAGACCCAGTAGAAGCAGAGTTGTAGCTAATGAAAAGTAGGTTCTTCTTCGTCGAATTCTAAATCGAATATTTCAATGTAAAATAACCAAAAAACAGAGCCCTTTTCGGGGAAAATTCATTACAACTTTTTTCAAGTGTTTAAAAAAAGGTTTATTTTTGTTTTTTAAAAAAACTTCTAACATTAAAAATAAGTGAGTTACGCTCAAAATATTGTTAACCCTTTTATTTTTTGGTACAAAAATCGAGAAAATCGCCCCCTAATTAGCCTCCCAAATAAAATTAATCGTTACCGGTTCATAAGTTACTTTATTAATGTATTGTTTATATTATCTATAAGTTTCATTGGTTAAATGTGCTCATTTTTGAAAAAAATTGGATTTAAAATAAAACTTTTTTTTTGTTTTTTAAATGGAATTTTTCATGGAATTAACTTAAAAATTATTAGTAATACCAAAAATCTTAAAGAGTCATAAAATGTACATTTTGCTTTTCTGAATATTTTTGCTTTTTTGTTTTCTTGTTAGACAAAAATTGGTTATGCTATGTCTGTTCAAAATTTGCCTAAACTCGTGATTAGTTACTCGTTCAAGCCATTTTAACTAGAGCTTTTTCAAAAATAAGCACTTTAAACCGAAGTAACTTACAGATCATATTAATAATATATAAGCAAAGTAAATTGTGAAGTGGTAATAATAAAATTTATTTGTGATGCTAATTAGGGGGTGATTTTCGGGATTTTTTTTCCAAAAAATTAAAGGGGCCAACAATATTTCGAGCGTAACTCACATACTTTTAATGTTACAAGTTTTTTTTTTAAATAAAAATAAACCTTTTTTTAAACACTTTAAAAAAGTTTAAATGAATTTTCCTCGAAAAGTGCTCCGTTTTTGGGTTATTACACATTGAAATATTCGATTTGGAATTAGATGAAGAAGAACTTACTTTTCATTAGTTACAACTCTGCTTCTACTGGGTCTACAGACCTCAATCATATACCATTTTTTAGTTTCTTATGAGCTATATTTTTGCTAGGAATATTTTTTTTGCTCAAATACTTACTTTTTGAGTTATCTCCGAAAAACCGTATAAAAACATGTATTTTTCTGTTCAAAATTAACATATTCACTTGCAAATAACTCTAAAAGTATTGACTTAGGGAAAAAACTCTATAGAACAAAAGTTGCTTACAATTAGTCAGTTTATCCAATTCCGGACTTATTTTGAATGTATATTTTTCAACTTCGAGAGGGGGTATTCCCCTCCATTTTTGTAAAATGAAGGGGATGTAGAATTGTAAACAGTTTCTTATATAATATTAGACAATTTCAACTACCTATTCCCAAAGTTTCATCCTTCCTCTTTTTTTTTTTTGGCTCAGATTTTTCTTTGATCGGGCTATTTTCAGTACGCGATGATTGATATATCACTTGTACCTTTTGTGCGACTATAATGTGGCACTTCCGATTTCACCTCTTTAACTGAAGTGGTATAACAACCGAAAGTATGTATTTATTTGTTTTAATGATATAAAAACCAGAAGTATAATTTATTTTCGTTTTGCTAAGGCTCGTCTAGTAACATATCACTTGCACTATTTCGGCGACTTCAAAACAGTACTTCCCGTTGCAGCTCTAAAACCGGAAGCTTTGGGACACCATCTTTGGTTTATAAGCTCTCATTCAATACCTCATTTTTATTCTATCTGTTTTAATATCAGAGCAGACAGACAGGCATAAAATCGGAAGTCTTGCTAAGGCGCGTCGAATAATAAATATATCGTTTGTACTGTTTCGGCGATTTATTATAGATAATATTTTAAATCAGTACTTCCAGTGGAAACTCTGGAACCAGAATTTCGGGGTTAAATTTCTCACCTTTAGATTATATGAGCTCTAATAAGGTAGAAGTTATATTCGCGAACAGACACACGGACAAACCGATAGGCATGAAACCGAAATACTTGTTTTTGTCTTGTACTATTTTGACTACAACCTGGACAGCTTACAACATGAAAGTGCAAGAACACTATATCAGCGAAGACTAAATGGAAATTAGAAGATACAATCCAAAATGTATCCGTGGAAGAAGTGTATAAAAATATAATAGACAATATGCAAACAGCTGCAAAAGAAGCGCTTGGTTTAAAATCCGAACGCCACAGTAAAAAGCTATGGTGGACCGAAGACATACAAAACCTAATAATGGAGAAAAAACAGCGTACGCATGGTGGCTAAGTACTAAACATCAAGTAGACAAAGACAAATATTTGGACCTACGAAGAACAACAAGAAGAGCAGTAACAGCAGCAAAAAAAATGTGGGATAGGGAATTTCAAGAGATCAACACCTACATAGGCGGAAGGAAGTGTTCAGAGACATGGAAATTTAAAAAAAAATAAAGAACACAGAAAGAAATACTACTTCTATTCAGTTAATATCAACAGAAAAATGAAAAGAATACTACGAGAGTTTGCTAACAGAAAGTAGAGCCGAAAATACCACACAATTACCAACAGAGGTATTCGTTGAAGGCGAAGAGATAGTAGTGGGAGCTGATATGGTGAAGAAAGCTGTAAATGAACTTGGAAATGAATGTGGGAAAAACTTAATACCTACCCATGGGAGCTGAGTTATCCAATATCGAAATAGAGGATAATGAAGAAATCACATCCTGTAGTGAATACACGTACCTGGGAGTAATCTAGAACGGGAAAAGACGATGAGGAAATAAAGAAAAGGGTAACACAAGCTAGAAGAACAATTGGCTGCCTAAATGGAATACTTTGGAGCTCCATACAGGAATACAGCAAAAATACAATATCTATGAAATACTTATTAAAAGCAGCCTACTTTACGAAGCAGAAACTTGGAGAAAAACCTAGAACGACAGGAAAAACTTAGAAGCTGTAGAAAAGGATGTGTTTAGAAGATCGTTAGGTATATCCCGTAGGGAAAGAGTTCGAAATGAGAAAGTAAGACGACGAAGTGGAATAGATGGTTACTTAACAGCAGACATTGAGAGGAAACAGTTGGTTTGGTATGGTCATGTTCCAAGAATGGAGGACACAAGATTGCCCAAAAAGATTATGCAGTGAGTACCACCAAACCGCAAAAAACGAGGAAGACCCAAAAAGACATGGAAAGAAGGGGTAACCAAAGCAATGAGTGCAAGGGATCGTAGAGCTGGCCAATGGGATGATAGAAGGACGTGGAAGTTAGGCATCGGACAACGTCGAAAGACGTTCTAAAACCGATACATACATACATACTATTTTGACGACTTTAAAACAGTGCATCTGGTTAAAACTCCAAAACCGGAATTCCTAGGTCAAATTAATTTCCCACCTTTAATACCATCATTGGATTCCAAGATTTCATTAGACACCTTATTTGCCATTCTGTTTGGTCTAATGACGGAGGAGTTGTGTTTACAAAGTCTCTGGAACCGACGCACATGGATAATTCAAGGTTTTCAAATGATTTCAAAATGGGCAAAACAATATTAAAAAAATGGAACAACTAAAAATAAACATAATACAGGTTTATGCTTCAACTGCGAACCAACCAGAGAGAGCGATATTGAAACTTTCTAGGAAGACAAAATGAGAAGAAGTCTCAGTTCCGTAAATCTCAAACCTCTAGTGGAACCATTTTCTGGTAGCATCCTTAATCTCTGCATTCTACAATTTATAATGCGAGGAGATGGCGAATAAAGGAGACAAAAGGGACTCTACAATATGCAGTCACATTCTGTCTATTCGTCTAGGAAAAAATTCTAATGAAAGTTTGTTCCAAGTACTCCCACTATGAGTGAATTGAAAAAATGAAAGACATTTTCTGTTTCACTCTGGGTACGTAATGGGATGATTGATCATCTTTGAACCAAAGTGAAACATAAGCTGTTTTTCAATCTTGTAATGATACACATCGAGCAAATCGACAGATCAAACTGTGGAAGTTCCACCGTCCGCGCAACACGAGACCCGACATATTTCCACTTCTCCAAAATCAGCCTAGGCAGAGATCGTACTTAAGGAGGCCACCGAGTGGAGATTCTTCAGTCTTGTGGCAACAGCTCTGAACTCCAACGGCAGCCAAGCGAAGTGAGCAGGCAGGCTGACCTGAGTAGCGAGGAGCACCGTATTAACGTGATTCGCATATGGGCCATTCCACGAACATACGCCTGTTTTGGATTACTTCGACAACGAATATTTTACTGTGCAACATAAGAAGTACGAAAGTAAATGGCGCTAATAATTGTTCCAATAAACAACAATGTAATTTGCAATTTACTTTCGTTCTTCTTATTTTGCACAGTAAAATATTCGTTGTCGAAGTAATCCAAAACAGGCGTATGTTCGTGGAATAGGGTATACTCGTAATTAAACGGTAGCCGTGAAGTGAACGTGCTTCCGATAAATCATTAATATTTTGATCGCGGGATTGTTTGTACCTTACACTGGAGTGAGGTGTAAGGATATTTCGTTTTGTTATTAATATTATTGTTCTTTTGCAGACATCTATCCAGGGGGATTTCTCTGCAACGGGGCAGTATATAGAATTATGTTTTATTTTACTTATTTTGATCTGTATATAAATACCTTAAATATATTTATTTTGTTTTTAACCTTTGTTTTACTGAGTATGTCGTGTCGTCTTGAAAGAGCTACTTGTCAAAATCTCTACGAATGCTTGGCACTATTTTAAAACTTAGGATGTTACAATTGTAACGTGGGATTTTAACGCAAAGTTTGGGGAAGGAAAATTAGAAGAATGTACAGGAGGATACGGTTTGGGTAACAGAAACAAAAGTGGTGACAGGCTTATCGAATCTTACCAAAACATTAATTGTGTTATAGTTAATACATTGTTTAAATGCCAAAGAGAAGATTCTATATCTGGAATCTGGAAGACTGGAAGTCACCAGCAGATGCAGAAGACAGAATTGTAAGATTCCAAATATACTACGTATTAATTAGAAAAAGATACAGGACCGCAATTATATGTGCAAAACCATATCCAACTGACGACATAGAATCAGATCACAACCCAGTAAGTAGTAACCAAAATTAGGCCCAAAATAAAAATAATAAAACGGGGAATAACAAATGCACAAATCGATAAAAGTAAAATAATGAACACACTCGTAAGACTGCCTGATAGATGAAATCAATAATCGATTAATGAATATGAAAGAACAAATTCTGCAGAATAGTGAAACCGTAATTAATAGACGGAAGTGGATAAAGTCAAAAATAAATTAATACGGCACTACTCCAATATCACAAATCAGAGCTATTCCCTAATGTAATCCGACAGTCATTTTTAAAGGAACTCGGGGCTTGCTCGGAAAGTTTTTGAATTTATACAGATGCCTCCAAATCCGCAAACGGCGTAGAAAAAGCATTTGTCACTCCACATTCCTCTCTCCAATTTAAATTAATGTCAGCCACGTCTGTATACACAGCAGAGTTGTGTAATTTCTCGACTTCGATTAGGTCATACCAAGATTACGCATACGAAGGAAGACATTCTAGTATGTCACTACTGTCAAGTCAATATTACTATTAAACACCTAAGAGAGTGTGTAAAATATACAGTGAACAGAGAATAATAACAATCCACAAGGAAAAAGTTTTCCTGTAGATGGTTGTATACCATATATTACAAAAACGAATAAAATCCTTTATAAAAGGTATATTTGTTAAAATCCCTAAAATGGGCTACATCACAGAACTAGTTTTCGATCGGATGACCGATCATCATCAGTGCTTACCTAAAATGTGTATAACCTGATAAATAATGCAAAGTTTTTAAAATCTTGACTACGGTTTTAAAACGTTATAGGTTATACTCACGTGAATCTAACATGCTAACCACCAAGATACAAAAATATGTGGGTAAAAACCCTTTACAATTGATCTGTCATGGGAACATAGATAAATAGTTTGAACTTAAAAATGGATGTCTAAAATATCCAATGGATTGTGCTCTAGGTACCATTGAGATCGAATCTGACTTGTTCACATGTTGACTATATGGTAGCAAGTGGCAGTGACAGCGAAAATTCTGAACGATGACATGACAGAAATGACAGTTCCACAGGAAGTTGAAAATTTCCTGTTAGTTATGTAGAATCTAGTGTAAAGCTGTTAAATTGAGAACGAACAATAACTGCAATCACTCCACTGTGATAAATAATCAATTAAAATGAAAACAAATTTGTTGTTATAGTTAGAATGTTTACAATGAGGGTGGTAGGCAAACCACATTACACATGAAATCTAAACTGTGAAATCGATATTGAGCCCTCTTGTGATTACACCTAGGGTTTAGAAAAGCATTTTATGTTGATTTCAAGTTATCGATTTTATTTGAGTAGTTAGTAGTTGTTGGAGTGTGTGTAAGTTCAAGAAAAGATCACAGTAGGGGCGACAGAAGTGTAAAAATGTCTCAATAATCTAGGATGGATATATGAAACAAGCTCAGACTTAGGCGATTAATTCCCAAGGACCCCGCAAGCTACCCGGAACCCTAAGGATTTGAAAAACAAACCGTCATAAGATGTAGTTAACAGTAGAGGGAGGAGAGGGTGGAATGTAAGATGCATATGAGATAATTAATGAGAATGGGATATGCATGTTAGATTCACGTGAGTATAACCTATAACTTTTTAAAATCGTTGTCAAAATTTTAAAAACTTTGCATTATCTTATCAAGGTATACACATTTTAGACAAGCACTGATGATGATCGGTCATCCCATCGAAAACTAGTTCTGCGACGTAGCCCTTTTTAGGGATTTTAACAAATATACCTTTTATAAAGAATTGTATTCGTTTTTTTTATAATAAAATTTCCACTTACTTCACTGTTCACCTAACAGTGTTAGATGAACATTTAAACACGAAAACCTTAGCTTTCAAAACGATACATCTTTGTATTACAATTTAATATAATGTAATAATTAATGTCGCTAATGACACCAGTGGTTGAAACGAAAATTGTTTTTTAAACAAATAAAACAAAAAAATGTAAAAACTACATTTAGCCCAGTAAATGAACGAGAAATCGGCGATACCGTGTAATTTTCAATGTCACTACGAAATTGCATGAAAATTTGGATTTAAGTTTTATTTACCCACCACCATTGGTTGAGTGCTGTTTGTTGCTTTTACTTGGGGGAGAGCTTGCTTTTTATACGTCATCTTTCTCGAGGATAAAAAAAAATAAGTTCGGAAATGGATAAACTGACTAATTGTAAGCTACTTTTGTTTTATAGTTTTTATCAAAGTCAATATTTTTCGAGTTATTTGTAAGTGAATATATTTATGTTTCTCCAAAATAACCACGTTTTCAGGTGGTTTTTCGCAAATAACTCAAAAAGTAAGTATTTTATGGAAAAAAATATTTTTAGCAAAAATACAGCTTATAAATAACAGTGTATTCATGAAGTCTGTAGACCAATTAGAAGCAGAGTTGTAGCTAATGAAAAGTAGGTTCATGTTCGTCAAATTCCAAATAGAATATTTCAAAGCGAAATCACCAAAAAATTGAGTAATTTTCTGGGAAAACCTATTAAAACTTTTTGAGAGTGAGAGTACAAATTTGTTTTTTGTAAATACGTTAAGGAGAGTGCACGGTTATGGTACTTTTCTGTTCTTTCATTGTCATTTTGAGGTACTTTTGGGTAGTTGAGTACTTTGCGCTAGACCGAAATTGTCAAAATTTTTATAACAAATCATCTTTGTGCCATATGGTCTATATAACTAATTAGTTTTTTTTGTTCTAGGTAAGTTTCTCAAATAATAAACAGATTATGGTAAGTAGTACGTTCTTTCACAGTTTTTGCTTTAAATTTTAAAGAACCGCTTGGATTGACATGAAATTTGGCATACGCATAGTTAACGTGTCAAAGAAAAAAATTAATATTGTGCCGATGTGTGCTTTTGCCCTGGGGGTGACTTTCACCCCTTCTCGGGGGAAATTGTGACCCCAGCGTATGTTTTTCTTTAATAAATTCAAAAGTATTTTCAATTTTTAATTCATTATTTTTTTATTTGACTTTAATAACATTCTAGATATACTCATATTTCGAAATAAAAAAAATTCCCTATATTTTACGAATAAAAAATATATTCTGAAGTTGATGTTTAGTAAAATACCATCTATTATGTATAATTCCAAGTAGTTTTACGCTAATGACATTGACTTTGCAAAGTAACAAAACAGTTACTCAACATACACACTACACATGACATTAATACTCATGTTATGACTGGCTGAATGACATAAAGTCCATGCCATAAAAAAACTTCATTTTTTGTTAATTGTCATTTTTGACATTTTTGACCTGGGGTCATTTTCCCCCCTTTGGTCATCCGTGTAACAAAAAAAGGTTGGTCATCGGAAGGCTAAGTTAATACTTTTCGAGTTATTTGCGGGTAAATACGTTCATTTTTCAACAAAAAGAACACGTAGGCTGTTTTTCGCAAATAACTCAAAAAGTAATTATTATTTAATCGAAAAACATTCTTAGCAATTATAATAGCCAGATAAACCTGAAAAAATAGTGTATGCATGAGGTCTGCAGTCCTACATAGTAGAAGCAAAGTTATAGCAAATGAAAAATAGGTTCATATTCGCCAAATTCCAAATAGAATATTTCAACTTGGAATATCCAAAAATTAAACCATTTTTGGGGAAAATTCATTACAACTTTTTTTAAAGTATTTAAAAAAAAGCTTCATTTCTGTTTTTTTTAAAAGGTTCTAGCATCAAATGTAAGCAAACTACGCTCAATATAAAGTTGGTCCTTTTGTTTTCCCCCCTATTCACCCCCTAATTAGCAACTTAAATGGAATGAATCGTTACCGCTGTACAAGTTGATTTACTTATGTTGTGCTTATTTGAGCTGTAGGTTTTATCGATTCAAAGTGCTTATTTTTGAAAAAATTTGGTTTTAAAGTAAAATTTTTGAAATTTTTAATTTTGAAATAAAAATAACTTAAAAATTATTCGACATACCAAAAATCTTAAACAGTAAAAAAAAGTCTGATTCCTTTTTCTGAATATTTTTTATTTTTTGCTTTTCTGTAAGACAAGAATTGGTTGAGATATGGCTGTTAAAAATGTGTATACATTCGTAGTTAGTGACTCGTTCACGCCCTTTCAACTACCGCCCTTTCAAAATAAGAACTTTGAACCGAAGAATCTTACACATCATATAAACAATACATACACGAATAAAGCAACTTGTGAAGTGGTAACGATTAAGTTCATTTGAGATGCTAATTAGGTGGTGATTTTCCCGATTTTTTACGAAAAAAAGGGCCAACCTAATTTTGAGTGTAATTTGTTTAATTTTGATGGTAGAATTTTTTTTATAAAACAAAAATTAAGTTTTTTTAAACAATTTAAAAATTTGTAATAAGTTTTCCCCAAAAAGTGTTTATTTTTTGGTTATTTCACGGTAAAATATTCGATTTGGAATTTGACGAATATGAACCTATTTTTCATTAGCTGTAACTAGGCTTCTACTAGATCTAGAGACCTAAAGTGAAAAAACTGTATACAACAAAATTGCTTTAAATTAGTCAATTTATCTATTTCCAGACTTATTTTAAACGTATATTTTTTCACCCCCAAGAAAAGGCGATTTTCACCTCCCAAGTAAAAGCAACCAATGACACAAGTCCAACTTTGAAGTGAAGGGTAACTAAAACCTAAATCCAAATTTTCAGTAGTAATTGCACAAGAGCTCCAAAATTCTATATTAATTTTAGAGATCGAGTGCAATTTGTTGCGATTATTTCATGAATAAAACTGTTAAAAACCAAAATTTTATTGTAATTTATATATGTATGTAAGTACAAACTAGTACAATTCAACAAACAGTTGTTATAAATATTTTACGGTTGAAAGTCATCACTTTTATAATTTTTAAAACATTGTCATTAATGTCACTGAATGTATTTTTTCGTAGTATGGTGGCTTCTGGCTTCTGAGCCACCTTAGATAATTAGGGGTTGGTTACCCCCGACCATAAGGGTTGATGTAGTAAATAACTCTCACAGTTAATACATTTATTTATACGCGGAGTATTTAACGGTAAGTAGCTGGTGGTATATTATTTGCTTAATGTGATGCTGGAATCTCAACTACTAATTGATTTATCTGTTCCCCGTGAAAGTATAATTAAAGGTCGATTGTTTTGTTTTATGTTTTGGTAAGCAAAAGTGAGAGTGATTCAAAACTGCTGACTGCTAAAAAACATACATTGATTATTATTGCAACTTGACCTTGTATCAAATACTAGCATGTATCGATGTGGTAATCTAGGTTAGTCGTATTTATTAAAAACAAACATATTTGTTTTTACCACGGGCATTTAATTATTAAAGAGTTTGTCTTAAGAAGATGTTTACTGAGATGCTGTGTATCCCAACACATCTTCCTTTCCTTCCGAAAATTTTCTGACTACGGAAAAGGAAGAAAATTTTTCTATTAGTACCACCACCTGCTTACTGCGTTTTAATAAATACAATATATACATTTTTTATTTCCTATAAATAATAATTATATACAAAAAAATAAAAGTGAAAATGTTCGTTATCAACATTGTTCCCGTTTCACTTGTCACTCACTGTGTTCTCGGATTGTAAGCATAATCTATTCTTATGTATTTCCCTGATTTTATTGTTTTCCAATCTGATCTTACAATTAACATTATTTACCTCTGTTATTGTGAAGGGGCCTACATAAAGACTATCAAACTTACCATTCTCTTCCCTTTTTACCAGGACTAGGTCTCCTATTTTAAAGTGTTGTGGTGTTGCTTTGCGCTTGTTATTTTCTTGTCGCTCTTTTTTGTGTTTTAGTAAGAAGGTTCTAGCTCTCTCGTGTGCGCTTTGTAGTTTGTAGCGTAACTCATTGTAGTAAGCATCTATATTGTAACATGGTTGAATCTCCTGTGTAAGGTCTTCTGGTAGGTTAACCTTCCTGCCATATAACAGTTCAAACGGTGTGTAACCATGATACGCGTTAGGGGTTGTATTGTAGCAGTATGTGAACATCCTGCAACACACATCCCAATTTTCTCTGTCTTCGTCTATGAATGCTCTTACGTACTCGTTTAATGTTCTGTGTAGTTTTTCGCAACTTCCAATGGACTGTGGATGGTATGCCGTTGAGAAATTGTGCTCTATTTTTAGTAGCTTTGTTAGTTCCTGCATTACTTCATTTTTATATTCTGTGCCTTTGTCTGTTCTTATTTGCTCCATGAGTCCTTATGTTGGTATGAAATGATCAAAAATTCCTCGGGCTATTGTCTCTGCTTCTTTATTGCAGACGGGTATACTCACCGCGTATTTCGTAAGCTCACATAACATTGTTATACAGTATCTATTACCTTCGTTACTTTTAGGGAATGGACCTATCGTATCTATGTATACTATGTCCCATGGTTTGGAAGAAGTGTCCGATATCACGAATTCCTCGACATGTGTTCTTTTCGGTTTGTTAATTTGACATTTATGACATTGTTTAACGTATTTTCTTACGTCTTTTTCAAAATTTTTCCATCTAAATCTTGCTTTTAGCTTCTTTATGAGTCTGTTATTTCCTACGTGTCCTCCAAACATTGGATGATTATTATTGCAACTTGACCTTGTATCAAATACTAGCATGTATCGATGTGGTAATCTAGGTTAATCGTATTTATTAAAAACAAACATATTTGTTTTTACCACGGGCATTTAATTATTAAAGAGTTTGTCTTAAGAAGATGTTTACTGAGATGCTGTGTATCCCAACACAGTAGCAACGAAGGGCAACTGACGTAATATACTTGACGACGGGAAATTATCAAAAATTATCGATTTAATTTAGATTTCTGTAGCTTTCTATTGGTCAGAATCTCCTATGAATGAAATAATCAGTAGTAATTGCACAAGAGCTCTAAAATTCTATATTAATTTTAAAGATCGAGTGCAATTTGTTGCGATTATTTCATGAATAAAATTGTTCAAAAGCAAAATTTTATTGTAATTTATTTATGTAAGTACAAATTAGTACAATTAAATAAACAGTTGTTATAAATATTAATTTGACGGTTGAAAGTCATCACTTTTATAATTTTTAAAACATTAATTGTCATTAATGCCACTGAATGTATTTTTTCGTAGCAACGAAGGGCATCTGACGTAATATACTTGACGACGGGAAATTATCAAAAATTATCGATTTAATTTAAATTTCTGTAGCTTTCTATTGGTCAGAATCTCCTATGAATGAAATAATCAGTAGTAATTGCACAAGAGCTCTAAAATTCTATATTAATTTTAAAGATCGAGTGCAATTTGTTGCGATTATTTCATGAATAAAATTGTTCAAAAGCCAAATTTTATTGTAATTTATTTATGTAAGTACAAATTAGTACAATTAAACAAACAGTTGTTATAAATATTAATTTGACGGTTGAAAGTCATCACTTTTATAATTTTTAAAACATCAATTGTCATTAATGCCACTGAATGTATTTTTTCGTAGCAACGAAGGGCATCTGACGTAATATACTTGACGACGGGAAATTATCGAAAATTAGCGATTTAGTTTAGATTTCTGTAGCTTTCTATTGGTCAGAATCTCTTATAAATGAAATAATCAAGCAAATCCGTCGTGACGCTGGAAATTACATTCCAACGATCATTTGCTGGGCTAATTATTATTTTTTAATTCAGCTTCGGCGAAGAAAATCATACGTTTCTCGGTCAATATTCCAACCGCACCCACAATATTTTAATTAAACATTTGCATACCCCGCTTTTAGTGGCGACACTGATAAAAGTTTTCACGAACAGTTGAAGGAACTCGGAAAAACAGAAACCGTAAAAAGTACGAAAACATGTTTGTAGTCGGATATAAACTGCGTCTGCAAATGAAACTTAGGTTGACACAAAAATAAAAATATGATATGCCAAGTCAGCTAACTGGATCATAAAAAGAAAGTCAGCCGTTCGATGGCCATTCGTTGATGTCAAATTTGGAGAATTATTTTGTAACAAGGCAATAGAACTTTGCATAATTTGGACAATACACAGTACGATGCAAAGGTATGAAATCAGTTCATTATTTCAGGAATATGCATATTTAAAAAAATCTTAAACACGTCAATTTTAGTTTTTTAATGGTGATCAATTGCTATATTACATATATTGGATATTACGTAATCAGTGTTGGCTTAATGATGTATTGACGATGTTTTTAAATACAAACCGAGGTCACAGAACATCTCAGTTGAAAGGTCTTCCAATCAGCTTTGCAACTATGTATTTTCGAATATTTATTTCTACTGGGTTAACTAAAATTATGTACTTAGTTAAAAATGATGCACACGTATGAAATAAATTCAATATTTAAAAAACAAACGACTTACAAAAACGATCTTAAAACATGTCAATTTTAATTTTAAATGACCATCAATTGCTATACATGTGTTGGACATTATTTGGTCATCAGTGTTGGCAAAACGTAACGTAATCGACGATTTTTTTAAATACAAACCGAAGGGACACCTCATTTGAAAGTTCTCCTAATTGACTTTACAACGATGTATTACTCAAATATATATATTTACAGGGTTAACCACAATTAAGTACTTAGTTAAGTAAAATATAATTACAATAAATACTTTTTCACCAAACTAAATTACGTAAGGAACGAACTTACTGCCCGTTTTTCTTATTGAATCCTTTCTGAAGGTTGTAAATTTTAATATTTTTTATAATTTTATTGTTTATTACTAAACTATACTTATACAGTTAATTGCAATAATAATCCAACACTTTTGGTTAACCTTATTTAAATAAATATTCAGATAACTGTATCGATACAAAGGCCATTAGGAGACTACTTATATGAGGTATGATTTTACGTGACTTCAGTTTTGTATTTAAAAAAGTTGTCGATTACGTCATTACGCCAACACTGCGGCGTACATTCAGCACATATTTTAGCAATAATTGATGACCACTTAAATATTAAAATTAAGGCCATCGGTATATAATTCGCAAATATTTTACGGCTATCCCTAATTTTTCTGTCTTTACACAGCAAATTACGTGTATGAAAATTCACACTGGTATGGATATGTAAACATTACTAGAATGTCATTCTACTTGACAATGTCATCAGTAACTTAAAGAGATGGCTTCTGAATGTTCTTGGATAACTCTTATTTGTATACAGTCGAACCCGCTTATTAGAATAGCGTTCGTGCCAAGCAAAAATATTCCTATAACCGGGATATTCTAATAACTGATCAGTGGTGGCTAGCAGAAATAAATGTACCGAATATACGTCATAATAGTACAACACACTTTGTACGACATGTACATACTGTATGTACATGTACATAGTATGTATGTACATGTACATACATACGTTATGTAGGTACAATATATATTATGTATATGGTTTTATTTCTTTTTATGTCAATAATACAGTACCTAGTGTAACTATTACTTATTTTATTAAAACACCAAACTACATTATCTGTGCATTCATACCTACACAAATAAGTATGAAATATATGCAATATGTAGATATCCGTATATATATTTTCTTATTAACATACATACAACAGATTTACTTTTTTTCTGGAAAAATAATCGGTAATCTGATAGTCACTTGTTGCTCTAAAATATAATAAATAAAAAATTGACATTGGTTTTATTTACCTTCCAGAAAATTTCAGCGATTATTATATTACAAGCGGTTATTTATGACTTCTAATTGTTAAAAATTTAAACAGACAACGACGTGGGTGGTGGGTGAGCAATAAGAATATTTACACAATTGAAAAAGTATGTACCTACTTTACGATCGGTAAATGTTTGGCGGAAGGTAGAATTATTGGTACCCATAATAAAGTAAGAAATAAAATATATTATCAACAGGTCCTATAAACCAGAAAACATAAATTTGTGGGAAATTGTACATAAAAAAGTTTTTGGTTACTTAGAATTATTAGATAAAGCGGTAATCTTTTACTAAAGCGTATTACTATAAACGGTTAAATTTATTAAGGAGTAAATGGAAATGTTCCGGGATCTCAAAATTCTATTCCTTAAACCGGGATATTCCTATAAGCGGTACTCTAATAAGCGGGTTCGACTGTAATTGCAAATTATTAATTCAGTTAATAAATGTGATAATGTTTTCACTAACTATGTATTCAGTGATTGAAATAATTTATATGTACAAAAAAAACTAATACTCAATTAAGAAAAGAAGAAAAGTGTTAAAGTGATTTTTTAATAATATATTGTTACTATGGAACGCTTACAATTTTGAACATCTTTAACAACAAAATACTTGGATCACAGAATATATTATCCTGATGTATTCTTTGCTTGGATCCTCCACAAATAATACACAATAAATAACTTTTTATTAAGTTCACGTCTTAAATCAATTATTTATCAAATGCACTATATATCAATATTATTTAATCAACAACTCAAAATATTCCCGATGCCATGTCAAATGTTTAAAATTGTCACTGTATGACTGACAAGATGCTGACTATTCTATTCGACTGAGTGCGTTGTAAGACAAAGATATATTTGGAAGATATTACCACGGACATTGTGTTCATTTTTTTGAATCCTGGAAAAACCAATAAATATTTTTTAAAAATTTAAACGCAGAAAGAAAGACTAATTAATAACGAGGACCGAAAGTCCGTTAGAATAAATAAAAAGTTTATTTTGAATGAGATATTGGAAATTAAAAATCACAATAACTTTTCTTTTAGTTTTTCACCCCTGTAACTTATTAAAATAAACATTAGAACATTAGAACATCCCTTACTGTCACTTGCTGTTGCGTTTAGTAAATTTCAATTTCCGATTTATCATCGGCTTATTTCGTATGCTTTAAATGATGACGCACGGGTAAAGATTCAGGGACTCAACTGTATCTCCAGACACGCCTATTCTGGAGAAAATTAATTTAGGCCAACTCAAACGTCCTCACTGTATTTATTTATAAGCCAAAAAATTGTTTATAAATTTAAAACGGTGCTGAGACCGCTTAAATAATCCGATTTTAATTCTGTAAAGTATATTAGATAGGTAGAAAACCTCTTTATATGTAAAAAAGTTAGCAAACTTCTAAACGGTCTAATTGTTTATAAATTTAAAACGGTGCTGAGACCGCTTAAATAATCCGATTTTAATTCTGTAAAGTATATTAGATAGGTAGAAAACCTCTTTATATGTAAAAAAGTTAGCAAACTTCTAAACGGTCTACGTTTTCTTCAGAAATTTTTTTTTAAAATTTGAACATTTTAAAAAAAATTTAGATTGCAAAATTATTCTGCAAAATCTATCACGTCGATTTTAATGAAATTTGGTGAAGGATTTAAGAATGTAAGAATTTTCTAAGCGAATTACGAAAGTTCTAAGTACAACCAAAGTGGTTGAAAAACATTGAATAAAAACAAGCTTATTTTGCCCCCTTATTATATATTTATTGCTATTTTGCAGAAAAGGTAATAACTTAAGACATTTTTAACCAGTCGTTCATCGTACAAAATTCAATTATATTTATTTTATTTCACTACGACTTTGTTTCAAAATGAATCGTTTTAAAGTTATAAGCAAAGAAAATAGTAAAAAATCCACGTTTTCCGAAATTTTTAAATATTTTAATTTTTTTATTAATGTTCCGGGAATATTTAAGAAGGAGCGTAAGTCAATTATTATTGTTGAAGTTGTCACCTAACTTTATCTGCAAAAATCCGAATGCCACCTCGCACATCCAAAAATAGACGTTTTTTCGCAGATCCGCCCTGGTCTAATTTAGTTGGTTTATTAAATCTTAAATTACCGGCGTGTTGTTTACATAAATATAGTTGTAATAAGTAGAGTAGATATTCTGGCGTACCCATATCCCTAATTATATGCCACATTTTATTCCATTTTACGTTATCAAAGTCTTGAAGCCTTGAAGTAGTAAAAAAAGTACCTATTTCTGTATTAAACTCTCGAAATTTTTCTATAATTTGACGAATATTAAGAATGTATTCCCTTGTTCCTCTACATGGAACGAATCTGTATTATTCTAGGGGATCTGTGATAAGAGAACTGACTTTAATCTTTCATTGATGATGGTGACGAGTACTTTGCTCGAATGGGACATTAATGCTGTAACACTTGGAATACTTGCTCTGAAGAGATTAGGGGCTAATTGATAGAACAGATAAGGGGGCTTGATATCAGAGCTGGGCAATACCAGGTTACAAGTACCCGAATTTTGTACTCTAAGTCCATTTTGGGTACTCAGCACTCAGTACCCGAGTACATTTTCACTAAAGTACTCGGTAGTCGTACCCGTAGCGTATGGGTAAAATACCCGATACCCGCGTTTATTATACGAGTACATTTTCCGAGTACTTTTTGCAAGTCTAAACTTGTCGCTGCATGTGGGACAGCAAATTAATAGCAACACGCAAAACGCCGTTTACAGTATCAGTCCATTCGCAAGGTCAAGCAAACGCCTAGTCTCTTATGCCATAATAATTAATAGCCCTTCAAGAAATGCTCTGAAGAACTGATGAAACTTTGAAAAATTAATAATTATCTTAAATGCCAATAAAATTAATCGGTGAGTGTGCGTGGTGTTATACTGATTACAGTAAAACTTGTGTTACCGGCCACCTGCTAAAATCGGCCACCTGTCCTTACAGCCGGTTTCAAAATTCTCCAAACTGTATAATATGTATATTCCCTTATTTATGACCTGCTATTTACGGCCATCTTTACAATACGGACGTGGCAAAATAATCACATATTTTTAAAGCCCATTTTATAGAAAATGAATGTGAATGTTGGCCAAAATAATTTTGTTAAAATAATTTTGTCTATTTGTTCATGGAAATTCCCAGTACTACTTAAGTATTAGGACCTATTGTAGCTACCTACACAGGAGATTAAATACCCCGCATCGGGTCGGTGGTCACAATAGGTTCTTAACATCCTATAATAAAATGTCGTAAAAAGTATGACTACATTTCACAAAAGTTGGCCGAAAAATATGGTGTAAAAGCTCCTATTATCAAAGGATATAAAAAAATAAAAGTAGGAAAAAAATTCTTTAAAAAAACCTAACATCAATCTGTTTTTTTTTTCGTAGTATAGCTTTGTTTTAGATTAGGATATTAAAGTAATTTTAGTAGTTTCCGTTTATGTACCTATAGAATTATATTTGCTTTTATTAACAAAATGAACAACGTTCCAATTATCTTTTATATATTTGTGAACTATAAAAACTGGAAATACCGGCCACCTTTCTATATCGGCCAATAGTTCCTTCATTTTTAGTGGCCGTTACTGACAGGTTATACTGCATTAATCAATGATAAATTTTTAAAATTCTTATTTTTTTATTTAAGTTGGAGTTGTACGTTATATTATGTTTACATGACTGATAAATAAATATGTTCAGAAAGGCAGAGATAATTATTACCCTCTTACCTTTTTTCGGGTTCTATATTCAAATGTACTCGAAATAAGTACCCGAGAAATTCGGGCAATTATACTTTGAGTATTGTACTCTAAGTACTTTTTTTGAGCAATGTACTCGGTACTGTGTACTCGTTCCTCAAATATGAAAAGGCCCGGTACTCTGTACCCAAGTACAATTTATCAGTACCTGGCCCAGCTCTGCTTGATATGGAGCTACACAGAAGGTGAGCAAATATCAAATGATACGATGCGAGACAGCTACTCGTGTTTTGGTTCAGAAGCTTTGGTTCGTAATGATGTAATCGAAGATTGTATAAGTGTGATGTACTTGGCCTATATCTTATAGGCCACAGCAAGCGTGTGGTTGAAAACAATTGTTTGAGAATGATGTTATTACTCTAGTGATATCAAAATCTGACTGTTTTGTTTTGTGCATCGAAATCGAAACGTCAAACATTGGTTAATTAAAAAAGTAAGTTTTATTACACCAAAAATTGTGGTTCAATCCCATATAAATATTATACTTAGAAGTACATTAACGGTTGCTAGTTAACGTTACATTAACGTAGATTCATAACAACAAAACAGTCAATAGATACAAAATTATCTAAAATAGTATCAGATAACATACAAAGCTGTGTCTTATCAATAACCTTTTAGTCCTGATAATATCAAACTTTCGAACATCCATTATAAAATCGATGACGCAGTTTAGGTGGATTTTTCAATTTTCCAAATATTCTATTTTATATAAATGATTAAATTATTCGGATTTTTATTGGTGCAATCTAAAAATTATTTTTCATTTAAAATTTTTCGAACTCGCACCAATTTGTTGCAATCCGACAAAAACAGAGGTCCATTACAATGGATGGTATGGTGGCTTTTATATGCAAATTTAATCCGATTTAATGTATGTTTGATTGAAAATTTTACAGGATTTTTATTAAAGTGTATTGAAGTATGCATTTTAGAATTAATTGTTAGTCGTTCATGCAAATTGGAGTAGTCATTTAATAAAAAGAACACTATTTCCACGCATTATTATAAATTGCTGTCTCCTTTATAGGACATTATAGTCTATATATTATACGTAAAAACGTAGTTTAACTGATTTTAACTTAATTTAGTACCATGAAATATCATTTCATTACAATACTAAAATATAGGGTGATCCATTTAAGAAAACTCAGAAAACACTCATTCCGAGTTTCGACCCACCCTGTATACTAAAATTAAAAATTTAGCTACACTAATAATTGTTAACAATAGTAGACAATATTAAAAATCATTTGAACATAAATAGAGTTTATTATGTCAAACTACTACAATCCTACAGGGTGTGAATTTTGCTACGAAATTAATAAGAGAACGTAATTATCTTTTAACTGACCCTGTATAATCTTACAAAACCTTATATTTTAAGAAAGAAGAAATCGAGGAGAATCCAAAAATGTAAAAATATACAGGGTGTCCCATTTAAAAAAACGAAGTTATAAGCAACTTCCGGTATAACCGGAAGTATCAAATAGATGAAAATATTTTCATTAAATCAGTCTTCAAAACCCCCTTATTTCCATTTTCATAATTCAGTTGTTTTTAGTTTTCGAGATATTTCTAATAGGCCTTTTATCTGCCTCACCCTATATACCGAGGCTAAATGTAGCATGAAATAGAATGGGACCAACAGTGAAGAATTTAACATACTTACTGCAGTCAGACAGGAATGCGTGCTGTCAATAGACGTTTTGTCACATTACATCAATGAAAATTAGACGTCTATAGACGTTCTGTCCGTCAAGGTGTTAACATATGCTGTAGACTATGTTTCCTCTAAACTTGATGCCGACACAAGAGGCATACAATGGACGTTAACCACACGCCTAAACGATCTAGAACACGCTGATGATATTTGCCTCTTAGGACAAAAGTTCCAAGATGTGGGTGATCAATTAGAAACACTTTCTAATAAGGTCAATAATATTGGCTTAACAATCAATATTAATAAAGCCAAAGCTATGAGAATAAATGCCAGAAAAACAAAATTTGGAAACTTGAACGTATCTTGAAAGTTTCATAACAGAAAGCCGAGGTACAGACGACGATATTCGTATATAATACAAAAAGTTTAAAAAGCATCTCTCTCTTGTCGTTTCTCCATTACTGAGGATCGTGATTTCTTCCAATATTCCTAACAATGTTTCTCCATTGGTCTCTATCGTCAGCTGCTCTAAGAGCTTCGCAGAATGAGTTTCCAGCTGAATTCTTTATTTGGTCGGACCATCTAGTTGATGATCGTCCTCTTGATCTTTTCCCCGGAACATTTCCAGAAACGATTAATCTCTCCAAACTGTCGTCACCTCTGCGAACCACGTGAGCAAAGAATTGCAGAATTCGTTGCAGACATATTGTGGACAGCCTTTTTTTAATATTGACTTGGTTTAGAATGGAAACGCTTGTCCTATGAGCTGTCCATGGTATGCGCAGCATTCTTCTCCAGCACCACATCTCAAAAGCATCAATTTTTTGGCGCTCGCATGCGCGAAGAGTCCAAGTCTCTGCTCCGTATAGAAATATTGAGAATACAAGGGTATTCACCAGTCTCATCTTGATATTTTGAGAGATAGATCTGTCTTTCCAAACTTTAGTTAGGCGACTTATCGCATTTCTTGCCATACCAATACGTCTCCGAACTTCTGCTTCACAGTTGCCATCGTTCGTTATACTAGACCCGAGATAGACAAAGGTGTTTACTATCTGGTATTCCTGTAATATGTTAGTCAGTTGAATAGTGTCAAATCTGTCGGCTTTATTAATTTTCAGACCAACTTTATTGCTTTCGTGCTCAACTCTTTGCAGAAGATCAAACATTTCTTGATCATTTGCTGCTATAAGTGTAGTGTCATCAGCAAATCTCAAATTGGAGATTTTCCTACCGGCTACTGTTATTCCACCGGCCCATCTTTCTAAAACCATCCTCATGACATGTTTACCATAAATGTTAAATAAGTCAGGTGACAACACGCATCCTTGTCTAACACTTCTCTCGGTCTTGAATTGGTTTGATAACTTCTGATCTAGTCGTACTGTCGCTATGTTAGACTGGTACAGATTTTTAATAAGTGTCACCAGGTGCATTGGTGCGCCCATTTCTATTAAAATTGACCACAGATTTATCCAGCTTACACAATCAAATGCCTTTTGGTAGTCAACGAAGCATATAATCATAGGTACTTGAAATTCTCTAGACTTTTCAATAAGTTGTCTCAGGTTCAGGATTTGTTTACTTGTACCTTTACCCTTTACAAATCCCGCTTGTTCCTGAGGTATTTGGTAATGTAGATAGGTTTTTAATCTGTTTTTGATAATATGCAACAAGATTTTACTAGCATGTGTTATTAGTGACAGTGTGCGGTAGTTTTCACATCTGGTAGTAGTTCCTTTTTTGTGTAGCGGGATATAAATTGAGGTGCACCAATCAGATGGCCATTTTCCTGAATTCCAAACAGCGACACAGATAGAATGGATGATATGTATTCCTTTGTCACCTAGTAACTCTAGTATTTCACATGGTATTGGGACCGTGCAAGTTCGGCATAGCGACCTCTATTTCTACGCTCTGTACTTTTATTCGCACTTTTAATTATATTGGCCAATTATATTAGTCCTGGTTGCTGGATAATTGTCAAGGCCATAGTCCAAAAAGATAATAAGAAGAAAAAATAAGATGCAGGTTATGTTTGCAAACATAAACAATTGTATGTAGTAAATAAAATTAGTTATTAAAATGCACTACTGCAAGCAAAATACAATTAATTAAATTTATTTTTATATAATAATTGCATATCATATCAATATTGTGGAGCAATATATAATTTTTCTGCTTCAATGACAGAAGGTATGAAATATACGTCAATTTGACAATTTCAATTGACAATATGAATTATTTAAGATAGTTGCAATATTTCTCCGCGACTCGCGCACGGTCGTTTCTCGTTTCCCTTCCAAGTACTTGCACACCGCGAATTGAATCGATTCCTGAGGATTTATTTCTCTTTAGTGATTTAATTGCATCTTTGACTTCAGCGAGTAAGACAGTAGGTTATCTAGTGTAGTCAGAGGGCCACTGATGTTCTGATGATACCTCGTTATTTCTATATAGCTCGTCACAGTAGTTTCGCCATGTTTCCAATATTTCGTCAGTATCGGTCTTTAGATTACCTTCCTTATCTATTACAGACCACGTTTGTTGTTTAAATTCTCTGGTAAGGAGTTTGATCTTCAGGAATAAATTCCTCGGTTCATTTCGACAGCCATGTTCCTCTATCTCTCTGCATATTTGAGAGATGTAATCAGATTTGTCTTTGCGGCACTGTTTTTTGATTTCTTTCGATAACGCTCTGTATTCATCGTTTGTTCCGTGTCTAGTTTTGTGTTTTTTTCTGCGTTGAATCACAGTCCACGAATTATCGGATATCCATGGCTTACGGCCAGTGGAAACCGCTGCCTCACAGTCTTTTGCAGCCTCGATTACCTTATCTTTGAAATAAATCCAAGTGCTCTCAGGGTCACTATCTACTTGGTCTAAAGAGAGAGCTTTTTCTAGGTTGTGTTGGAAGTAATTGATTTTTGATGGATTTAGAGACATGACTTTTCTCTGGGGTCTTCTTTTGGGAACTTTAAAACGAAGTCGAACGTTCAATACCAGGAGTTGATGATCGCTTCCACAGTCTGCGCCAGGATATGTTTTACAGTTGATGACCGACGACTTCCATCTTGATATTATTAGGATGTAGTCTATTTGATTCCTTGTTCGTCCGTTTGGGCTGCGCCATGTGTATAATCTCCGTGGATGATGTTGATATAACGTGTTTGTAATTGTAAGGTGTTGTTCTACATAGAACTCCACTAGACGGTCGCCATTCTCATTTCTCTGTCCCAGTCCATTTTTGCCCAGCACTCCTTCAACATTTTCATTAGATGACCCCACTTTGGCGTTAAAATCTCCTAGAATTATGATGAGTTCACGATTCTGAATAGCGCGAACAGTTTCTTCTAGACGAGCATAGAACCTGTTGATGTCTTCTTCTTGTGCAGCTGTTGTAGGAGCCTATACCTGGACAAGGTGTAGGGTATTGGTGGATATCCTCATTTTAAGGGATATTATCCTGTCATCAATAGTATTATGTCCAATTACGCAGTCGTTAAGTTTAGAGGGTACAATTATTGCGACTCCATTTGTACTTAAACTTATTTGTACTCAACAAGCATAAGTATGCTCAAATCTGTTTGGAAGTCTGGGCAGTATACAACAAAGACAAAGATTCGAATATTCCAGTCAACTGACATGTCTATTCTACTCTAGAAATGTGAAACCTGGAAAGTGATAGTGTAAGTGTGTGAATCCTGGAAAGTTTAAGGGACCCTTACAGATAAACCGCAGGTTCTTAACAACTATCTATGAAGAATTGTTTGTATTTTATGACCTAACATCATCAGAAACGGAGATTTGAGGGTAGAAAATAAAATAAAGGGCAGAAAGTGGGGTTTGATTGCCTCCAGTATTGCAAAGACTGCTCTAGAGTGGAATCCCTAAGGAAAAAGAGAAAGAGGTCGCACTTAGAGATGAATCATGGACGAGATAAGAGGTCAAGCATAGTCTTGAAAGGGAATGAGGTAAAAACTTTAGCTTAAAATATAACTCAACGTCACGTTTTCACTGAAGCTCTACACTCCACTTAGGAGTTTAAGAACTATAATTTTGCAACTTCCAGAAAATCGTTGTGAAAAATATTCCAGAAAAGCAATAAAACGTAGATCATTACATGAAACCTAAATACACAGAAATTATTTATAATCAGGTTTTAACAACAAAATAAAGATTAGCAAAAATATCACTCAAAATGGTGGTTGATATCCTTATCACGATTGTAACGTCTGTCTTCAACCCACATATGAGCTACGCAATAAACCAAATATACTCGAAATTAATTTTAGCGCCTAGTTACTGATTTAATGAACGTCTAACCCGGTTATTTTCCGTGGAAGCTTATTAGAAATGTTAATTCGTGTGTTACAAACACGCTAAAATTAAAATTGTGGCACGTATTATCAGGAGGATATGTAGGGATGCTTTTTGTTATAAAGAATCTAAATCTGCTTCTGTAGGTGTCATTATTTCATTTCTATATTAAAGGAGCATAAATAGTGTAGGAGTAAAGTGGCAGATTAAAAGTCCACGACATTTTACGACCATTTTTTATGTATTTTGACCCACTGAATCCAATGATCCATTTGAAGATGCAAGAAAGGAAGAGAAAGATAAATTTTTCGAGGAGCTCCAAATGCAAATTGATAATGGGGAAGAAAATATAATTGTAATGGGAGATCTAAACGCTAGAGTCGGAAACAACAACAACGGAATAGGGGAGTGCATGGGAAAAGAAGGAGAAGGAAATACTAAACAGAAATGGTGAAAGAATAATAGAAATATGTATGGAGAACACACTAGTTATGACAAATACAAAATTTAAACATAAAGAAGTACACAAATACACGAGAGTACAAGACAGCAGAAACGAAAAATCAATCATATATTACTTTTTGGTAAGCAGCAACAAATGGAATAGAGTACAGGATACGAAAGTGAAAAGAGGCTCAGAGATTGGCAGTGACCACCATCTAGTAATATTGAGAATAAGAACAACAGAGTAAAAAGAACAAAAAGGGAAGAAAGGTAGTAAACGAAAAAATAAAAAGTTACAAATTAAAAGAGGAAAGATATAAGGAGAAATTCCAAGAAAAATTAGATAATACTCTGAAAGGTAGGGCAAAAAATAAAAATATAGAACAAAAATGGGAATATCTAAAAACCGGCATAATCAAAGCAGCTGAGGGAACTTGTGGGAAAGCAAAAATATCAAATACTGAGGAGGCAACATGAGGAGAACGGAATGGTGGACGGAAGAAGTACGAGAGAAAATAAAGAACAAAAAAGACAAAAGGAAGAGATAGCTAAGCACAAAACACCCGGAAGATTACGAGGCATGTAAAGAAAAAAGGAAAGAGGTTAAAATAGCGGTAAAAGGAGGAAAGGAAAAGTCATGGAAGAGATTGGACAAAAAATGATAGGGAAAATCAAAAATTCTTCTACGGCTCAATAAAACAACTCAGACAAAAGAAAGAGCACACGATGCCGAATACAAAAGACAAGAAAGGAAATTTACTAACAGAAGAAAAAAAAATAATGGAAAGATGGAGAGAACATTTCAAAGAGCTAACTCATGCAGACATGGACAACAAAGGGGGCATAGAAGAAAGGAATGAAGAACAACAAGTGGAATCCATAACAAGACAGGAATTGGAGAAAGCAATAGAAAGAGTAAAATTGGGCAAAGCACCAGGCAAGGAATATATCACCTCGGAAATGATAAAATTCATGGAGACAGAGGGAATTGATAGCATGAAAGAACTAATGAATGATATCGTAAATAGAGCAGAATTACCAAAGGACTGGAAGAAAGACATTATATTACCAATACACAAAAAGGGAGACAAGAGAAACTGTAATAATTACCGATGTATCACCATATCAAGTATCCCTGGGAAGGTATTTGCAGGAATAATAGAGACAAGAATAAAAACCCAAATAGAAACAACTATGGAAGACACACAGTGTCAAATTCATCTTCCATTCAGGAAGGACAGAAGTAAGCAAAACCTAATATTCGCATTAAGGCAAGTAAGTGAGAAGGTAATCAAGGAGAATAGAGAGATACATATGTGCTTCATTGACCTGGAAAAGGCGTTTGACAGAATCCGAAGAAAGGACGTATGAAAGACACTAAAAGAAAGGGGAATCGACAGACACATAATAGAAGTAATAAAGGATATGTACAAAAATAATACAAATACAGTAAGAACCAATAACGAGGAATCCAGAGAATTTACTACAAGTCAAGGAGTCAAACAGGGATGCGTGCTGAGTCCACTGCTATTCTCAGTGGTACTGGATGAAGCGATAAGGAAAGCCAAGAGAAGAATGAGAAAACTAACATTAGGATACTGGCACGGACTCAACTATCGCAGCTACTATTTGTAGACGACATATCGCAGAAATCAGAGAAGACTTACAGGACAATCTTTAAATCCTAGAAAAAGAACTATCAAATATAAATCTGAAAATTAATACAGAGAAAAACAAAAACAATGATAATTTCAAATACGAGGAAGACACACGCAATAGAATTAGACGGAAAACAGCTAGAGCAAGTGGAATATTTTAAATACCTAGGAGTAATAATCGAATAAAATGGTAAACAAGACATGGAAATAAACGAGTGAATGGGATGAACAGGAAGCTTATTTAACACTATGGAAACAACATTTTTGGAGAAAAAGAGATACCGGAGAAAGTAAAAACGGCAGTCGGTAAATCAGTAGTTAGACCAAAAATCATGTATAGCAGCGGGACATGGACATTGACGGGGAGACAAAAATCCAGAGTCAATGCTATGGAAATGAGGTTCATGAGGAAAATAGAAAACAGAAAGAGGACAGACAAAATACGAAACGAAACAATTAGACAAAACCTAAAACTAGAACCAATCAATGAAAAAATAGTGGAGGGACAACTTAGATGGTTCGGGCACGTGTGTAGAATGTCGAACGAGAGGCTAACAAAATGAGTGTTCGAAACGAGAGTGCAGGGGAAAACAAAAGAGGAAGACCAAGAGTTATGTGGGTAGATGAAATCAGGAAAGAAGTCGAGAAGAAGGGATTGACATTGGAAAGTGCAAGAAACCTAACGCAAGATCGAAAAGCATTGAGACTACAATGCCAAACTCAACTCCACCAGCCTTACACCTAAAGGTAGAAAGGCTCAGGACTAAGTAAGTAAGTAAGTACTGATTTAATAAATGTCTAACTTGGTTATTTTCTTGGTTTTAAGGAAGCTTATTTGAAATGTTAATTCGTGTGTTACAAACACGCTAAAATTAAAATTGTGGCACGTATTATCAGGAGAATATGTAGGGATGCTTTTTGTTATAAAGAATCTAAATCTGCTTCTGTAGGTGTCATTATTTCATTTCTATATTAAAGAAACGTAAATAGTGTAGGAGTAAAGTAGCCGATTAAAAGTATATGATATTTTACATGATGTTTTAAAGTCCATTAGATTTCCAGAAAAAGGAAGATCTGACAATAATGTAATTACGACTATAATATCGGCGACATTAGAAGAACTTTACTCACTAAATAAATATCGTCCAAGCAGTTTCCGAGATTTCGATAGATAAAACTCACTCTGTATAAACAGGAAGTATTTCAACTTTCTTGGCCAATAATTTTTTTTTGTCCAACGCCCACCCATAATTTTCGAGAATCAAAGTACTGAGCAATTTATCTAAGCAATTTTTATGAGTATGTACATACAATATAGACCAGGGTGGATCTGTGAAAAAACGCCTATTTTTGGATGTGGGAGGTGGCATTCGGATTTTTGCAGATAAAGTTAGGTGACAACTTCAACAATAATAATTGACTTATGCAAATATGACGGGAACATTAATAAAAAAATTTAAATATTTAAAAATTTCGAAAAACATCGATTTTTTTTTCTACTTTCTTTGCTTATAGCTTTAAAGCGATTCATTTTGGAACAAGTTTTAAGAAAACAAAATAAAGATAATTGAATTTTGTATAATAAACAACGCACGGGTTAAAAATGTCTTAAATTATTACCCTTTCTGCAAAATAGCAATAAATACAAAATAATGAGGCAAAATAAGCATGTTTTATTTTTCAATGTTTTTCGACCATTTTGGTTGCAAATAGAACTTTCGTAATTAACTTAGAAAATTCTTACAACATACTTAAATCGTTCACCAAATTTCATTAAGAGGATCGGTACGTATTTTCGGCTGCAATGCTATTCAAATGGGGATTCATTTTTTTCGAATCCTGAGAAAACTAATAAGTATTTTTGAAAAATTTAAACGCAGAATGAAAGATTACGTTATTAGTGAGGGCCAAAAGTCCCTGAGAACTTCTATAATGTTTATTTAAATAAGTTACAGGTGTGAAAAACTAAGAGAAAATTTAGTGTGGTTTTTAATTTCAAATATCTCATTCAAAATAAACTTTTTAATTATTCTAAGGGACTTTCGGCCCTCGGTAATAATTTAATATTTCATTCTGCGTTTAAATTTTTCAAAAATATTTATTGGTTTTTCCAGGATTCGAAAAAAATGAACACAATGCCGTGGTAATATTTTCCAAATCTATCTTTGTCTTACAACGCACTCAGCCGAATATAATATTGTCAGCATATTATATTGTCAGTTAGACACTGACAATCAGTGACAATTTTAAATATTTGACATTGCATCGGGAATATTTTGAGGTATTGATCAAATATTATTGATATATAGTGTATTTGATAAATAATTGATTTAAGACGTGAACTTAATAAAAAGTTATTTATTGTGTATTATTTGTGGAAGATCCAAGCAGAGAATTCATTAGGATAATAAATTCTGTGATCCAAGTATTTTGTTTTTAAATATGTTCAAAATTGTAAGCGTTCCATAACAATATATTATTAAAAATCACACTTTTCCTCTTTTCTCGATTGAGTATTAGTTTTTGTTGTACAAATAAATTATTACAATCACTGAATACATAGTTAGTGAAAAAATTATCACAATTATTAACTGAATTAATAATTTGCAATTATAAAAATAACAGTTATCCAAGAACATTCAAAAGCCATCTCTTTAAATTAATGATGACATTTTCAAGTAGAATGACATTCTAGTAATGTTTACATATCCATACCAGTGTGAATTTTACTACACGTAATTTGCCGTGTAAAGACAGAAAAAGTAGGGATACACGTAAAATATTTGCGAATTATGTACAAATAGTAGTCCAGAAAGCCACTGCGCATCCGCTAAGAAAAATATTCTAATTCGGATTTTTTGCACAATCTTACTCAAAAAGGACCCCTTTTAACAAATTTGCATTTTGCCAGGACCAAAAGGTGGTCAAAATTTTTTAAACGTTTTTTTTTTGTTTTTTTCCTAAAATTATTTTTTTTTGCATGCAACAAAGTTTTTTTTAGGTTTCTTGGATCATTCCAAACAGAAAAGGTCTTTAGTGACTTTTCTCTAGAGTTGATAGTTTTTGACATATAAGCGATTAAAATTTGAAAAATTGCGAAACCGGCCATTTTTAACCTTCAAAAACTATATGAAAAACTTAAAATTTGAATGTTGCCAAGGTAGGTAAATATTCTTTAAACATCGATTGATAAAATCTTGAAAAGTTTTTTGCAAGACAGTATTCAAAACTCATTTGTTTTTTAATTTCTAATCCCGCGTGCGCGACACCGTTGCGTGTGTATACAGTATAGTGCAAATGAAAGGAATAAATTCGTTATTTCGTAAACCGGCGACTTTAAGGAAAAAACCCGAAACAGGTCGATTTTTATTTTGAAGTTATGACATTGTGGCATATATGGTATACTAGTGACGTCATCCGTCTGGCCATGATGATGTAATCGATGATTTTTTTAAATAAGAATAGGGGTCGTGTGCTAGCTCATTTGAAAAGTTCTTTAATTCTCTATTCAGGAATATAAACATTTACATAATTATTTATAAAGGGTGTCCAAAAATTTTTTATGAAATTAAATTATTTCACAAAAAAAGAAGTAGAAGGACATTCTGTACAAATAATTATATAAATGTTTATATTACTAAATAGAAAATTGAAGACCATTTCAAATGAGCTAGCACACGACCCCTATTCTCATTTAAAAAAATCATCGATTACGTCATCACGCCCAGATGGATGACGTCACTAGTATACCATATATGCCACAATATCATAACTTAAAAATAAAAATCGACCTGTTTCGGGATTTTTCCTCAAAGTCGCCGGTTTACGAAATAACGAATTTATTCCTTTCATTTGCACCATACTGTCGGTGGAAAATAGTGTCGCGCACGCTTGATTAGCAATTAAAAAACAAAGGAGTTTTGAATATTTTATTGCAAAAAACTCTTCGGGATTTTTCGCAATTTTTCAATTTTTAATCGCTTTTATGTCAAAAACTATCATTTTTAGAGAAAATTCACTAAAGACCTTTTCTGTTTGGAATGATCCAAAAAACCTAGAAAAACTTTATTCCATGCAAAAAAAATAATTTTAGGAAAAAAACAAAAAAAAACGTTTAAAAACTTTTTGACCACCTTTTGGTCCTGGCAACACGCAAATTTGTTAAAAGGAGTCCTTTTTGAGTAAGATTGTGCAAAAAATCCAAATTAGAATATTTTTCCTAGCGGATGCGCAGTGGCTTTCTGGACTATAGCCTTAAAATAGACCTGATAGATTTTAGAGAATAATTTTGGAATCTAATTTTTTTTTTAAAGTTCAAATTTTTTAAAAACTTTCTAAGACAAAGTAGACCATTTAGAAGTTTGCTAATTTTTTTACATATAAAGAGGTTCTCTACCTATCTAATGCAATTTACAGAATTAAAATCGGATTATTTAAGCGGCTTCAGCACTGTTTTAAAGATATAAACAATTTTTTGGCTTATAAACAAATACAGTGAGGACGTTTGAGTTGGCATAAATTCATTTTCTCAAAAATATGCAACTCTGGAGATACCTAAATCCCGAAAAAGGTCGATTTTTATTTTTAAATTCTAATTTTTTGGTATATATATATATATATAGAAAACTTGGTTTAATAATAGCTGACTCAATTTAATATATATATATATATATATATATATATATATATATATATATATATATATATATCTTTGATTCTATTCGAAAAATTTTTCCCAGCCCGAAATGGTGGATGTGTGAATTGTTCGTAAGGGGATTTTTCCACATTCTCTATTTCATCTATTATATATATATATAGCGGTAGCGGGTAGGTATCCCTCTATGGTCCCGATTGAGGGTAGACTTACTTCAGGGAGGTAGCGTCCCTGCCCACGCGAGCTCCTGGTTTTTCCTCCACTCCCGACTTAGGTGAAACCAGGCCCAAACCCTAGTATTATCCTACCCAAACCCCAATTTCCTTTCCTATATCCCCCCTCACTTGCCAAACCGTCGTGCCAGCGCGGCGAGTTATTTATCGGCTAAGGGAATAAACCCCGACAGAAAATTCTGGTCCTCCTAGCAAGGGGGTTTAGCAATGGGCCAGCAACTCATTCTTGGAAAAATATTTTTACGCTAATAATACCGAAACCAAGCCTCGGAATACGGATGGAACTAAAGGACGACGACAATGGCAACGAAAACGGACACTGATTTGTGGTACTTGGAATACACAGGGAATTAGAAATAAAATCGAAGATGTTATCGAAGAAATGAAGAAACACAAAATGGACTTTGCTGTACTCTCTGAAACAAAGAAAAAAGGACAAGGAACTCAAAATCTGGATAGATATATACATATACATACGGGAGTTAATAAGGAAGAACATGCCAAAAGAGGAGTATCAATACTTATATTGAAGAAATACAAAAAGAACATATCGAACTGGCAAGCAATAAATGAAAGAATCATAAAGGTCAACCTCAACCTGAAAGGATCAAAAATGACAATAATAGGCACATACGGCCCGAATGATGATGCACGCGTAGAAGAAAAAAGAAAATATTATGAAGTCTTAGATGAAACTATTTCTCAAATAGGTCAAACAAGGGAAACTATTATACTAGGTGACCTAAATGCAAGAACTGGTAGAAGAATAAACGATGAAATAATAGGACCATATGGAGAAAACACTACAAACGACAATGGCAATAACTTAATAGAAATGTGTAGACACAATTCACTAAGGATCATGAATGGGTATTTCAAACATAAGGCAATACATACATATACATGGACTCAGCCTACAAGAAACTTGAGATCAGTAATTGATTACCTAATAATGAAACAAAAATCTAAAATAAAAGTGCATGACGTAAGAGTGTTTCGAGGAGCCGAATGTGGAAGTGACCACTACTTAGTAAAAGCCAAAATGATACTACCTCTAAGCGGAAATTGTAAACACCAACAAAATCAAAACATAAACGAAAATCACTCAGTAGAAGTTAAACAACTGCAGTACAATCTAACAAGTTTAGACAACGATAGTACTAGAGAATTGTATAAAAAAAGATTAGAGCAACAACTACCACAGGAATTCAAACATAAAACAACAGAAGAGCTACATAGAATAATAAAAAAAGGAATACATCAAGCCGCCAAAGAAGCCTTAGGTATAAGAGAAAATAAACCCAGAAAGACAAATAATTGGTGGAATGATGAACTACAGGAAATGAAAGAACAAAAGCAAAAATTATATCACAGATGGCTGGGAACAAAAGATCAAGAACATAAAAGAGAATATAGAGAAATGGTAAATAAATTTAAATCAACGGTAATAGAGTCAAAAAATCAAAGCTGGGAAAGAAAATGTCAGGAATTAGATACGTACATCGGCGGCCGCAAATCAAGAGAATCCTGGAGGTTTATAAAAAACATCAGATCCAACAAAACAGAACAAATAGCCATACACTCCATAGAACCTGAAAAATGGGAAAAACACTATAAAACACTGTTAGTAGAAGAAAGACCGGAATACAAAAACATAGAACAACATGAAGTCCTGATTCAAGGGGAGCCATTAGCAATCAACGTAGAAGACACTAAAAAAGCTGTATCACTGCTGAAAAATGGACGTGCTCCTGGTCCAGAGGGGATATATGCAGAGTTAATAAAAAATGGAACCAACAAACTATTCCAGATTCTAACAGAAGTTTTCAATAGGCACTTGCATGGAGAACCAGTGCCACAAAGTTGGAAAGAAGGATGGATTACATCTATCCATAAGAAAGGAAATAAGGAAGATTGCAATAACTATCGGGGTATAACTGTTACGAGTACGCTTAGCAGATTATATGGAAGAATTATAAAAGAACGCATATGCGAAGAATACCGCCCTTTTGAGTCAGAAGAACAAAACGGATTCAGAGCAGGACGATCCACAATAGATAGTATTTTCTGCTTATCCCAAATACTTGAGAAAAGAACACTGAGATCTCGAGAAGTGCATTTACTCTTAGTCGATTTAACAAAAGCATATGACACCGTGCCTGTTGCGAAGTTGTGGAAAGTATTGGAGAAAACCAGTATCAGCGTTACACTAATCGATGCTATTAAAGAGCTTTATAAGAACACAATAGCAAAAGTTAAAATAGGAAAAGAGGTGTCTAATGGTTTTCAGGTAACAAAAGGACTTAAGCAAGGTTGTTGTTTATCTCCCATACTGTTCAACATATATATCGATGAAGCACTCAGGCACTGGAAGAAGAAGTGTAAAGGGATGGGGCTATCTATTGGGGATGAAACGTTATATACGTTGCACTATGCAGATGACCAGGTAGTTATTGCCCAAGACAAAGAAGACCTGGAGTATATGGCTAGAAAACTAATGGAAGAGTACAAAAAATGGGGCCTCGAAGTAAATGTCCAAAAAACACAATATCTTTGCGTAGGAGGAGAAAATAATCCAGATGACCTCGACTTAGAAGATGAAACTATTAAGAAATGTGACCAATGTACATATTTGGGGGTAAAACTGACAAAGACAGGACGAAGTGATGAAGCCATAAAAGACAGAATAACCAAAGGAAAACAAGTTATAGGTGCGTTGAATTCAGTATTATGGCAAAAAAATATAAGACCGGAAACGAAAAAACGAATATATAATACCATATTAAAACCAGTAATCGTCTATGGCTCAGAAGTGTGGCAGTTATCACAAAAACTTAAAGGTAACCTATTGGCAGTTGAAATGGATTTTTGGAGGAGAGCAGCGGGAAAGTCTAGATTAGAACATGTGAAAAATGAGGACATCAGGAGACAAATGAAAGTACAAAGATCAATTATAGAAGACATCGAAAAACAACAACTAATATGGTACGGACATGTTAGACGTATGGGGGAAGAAAGACTACCCAAAAAGATATTAGAATGGGTACCACCAGAGAAAAGAAAACGAGGACGACCACCAACAACATGGATCCAAGGAATCTCAAAAGCAATGTCAGCAAGAAATCTATCTGAAGAAGACTGGCAGAATAGACAGGCTTGGCGAACGGGAACCCAAAGGCGTATTACGCTGTGAACGGGATATATATATATATATATATATATATATATATATATATATATATATATATATATATATATATATATATATATATATATATATATATATATATATATATCATACCAGTCACGTCATCCATCTGGGCGTGATGACGTAATCGATGACTTTTTTAAATTAGAATAGGTGCCATGTGATAGCTCAATCAAAGGGCTATTCAATTTTGTATTCACTAATATAAACATTAACATAATTATTTATACAGGGTGTGAATTAAAAAAAATTTTGAATTAAATTAATTCTAATTTTTAGATTACGTCATTACACCCAGATGGATGACGTCACTAGTATGATATTTATGCCAAAAAATTTTAATTTAAAAATGAAAATCGATCTGTTTCGGGATTTATCTCCAGAGTTGCCCATTCTCAATAAAATGAATTTATTCCACTCAAACGTCCTCGAGGTATTTGTTTGTAAGCCAAAACATTGTTTATAACTTTAAAACAGTGCTGAGGCCGCTTAAATAATTTGATTTTAATTCTGTAAAGTGAAATAGATAGGTAGAGAACCTGTTTATATGTAAATAAATTAGCAAACTTCTAAATGGTCTACGTTTTGTTCAGAAAGTTTTTAAATTATTTGTCGATTTTAATGAAATTTGGTGGACGGTTTAAGTATATTTTAAGAATTTTGTAAGCGAATTATGAAGGTTTTAAGTGCAACCAAAGTGGTTAAAAAACATTGAACAAAAACAGGCTTATTTTGCCCCCTTATTTTGTATTTATTGCTATTTTGCAGAAAGGGTAATAATTTAAGACATTTTTAACTAGCATTATGTTAAACAAAATTCAATTATCTTTATTTTTCAAATCGTTTTAAAGTTATAAGCAATGAAAGTAGAAAAAATAGATATTTTTCGAAATTTTTAAATATTTAAATTTTTTTATTAATGTTCCGGGCATATTTGAGAAGGAGCATAAGTTAATTATAATTATTGAAGTTATCACCTAACTTCATCTGAAAAAATCAGAATGCCACCTCTCACATCCACCTCAAAATAGATCCGCCCTGGTCACCTGGTCTAATATAAATTGTTTATAAAATGGGTAATGAAATAGAGTTGGACTTAGCAAGGTAATTCTTATATTAAACAATTCTTGTCTAACAAGTTTTTGCACTCTTAATTCATTAAATATTTTGCACCCAGAAGAACGATTTGATACTTTTACAAGATATTTTTCAGCTCTTTGAATATCAACGTCTATTTCTGATTGTCAAAGATCCAAAAAACATATTAACATCTAATTTAGACAATTATGAGTGCATTTTAAAACCACAACACAATATATATCCGCAACACAATAGATATCCGAATTACCTTAAGGTTCTTCTAGACAGAATGCTTTCATTTAGAGAATATCTGACGAAAACATCACGTCACGATCACATCACGGAGTAAAACTAAAAACAACGTAACAGAAACAGTATACAGAAACTCTGCAGCACTACATGGGGTCCACAGCATCATCCTTAAGATCCTCCTCTCTAATCCTGATATATCCGGTGGCAGAATATTAGGCACCCTTGTGGTTGAACAGCAAGCATACCCACCAGGTCGATACTCAGCTAAACCTTGCTAAGCAATGACAAGAGGCATAATCATGTCCAACCTCACAATGTAGCCACTCCCTGAGTAACATAGCTCTACGCAATCTACGCCGCGAACGTGCATTGTTCCTCATTGATTGAACAACTATATTCCCGATATTCTTGGAAACTGTTTAAGATCCAGGATACCTCCCCTGAAATCCGGTTAAGAGCTACATCATTCTAATTTTGACTGCAATACCCGATGGAGAGAAGAATCGGAAAATAAGAAAGATCTGCATTACCATAGTCTACTGAACATATAGACAAACCAGGCGATTTTGAACGTCCCGTAAGATCTGGCAGCCCTTAATCGAATGCAGAACAAACTGCAGAAGATGCGCCGGCTCCCTCTACAGATGGGGTAAACTTCCCTCGCCTTCTTGTGATTGCGGCGCTGCGAGACAGGCTATCAGATACATAGTACAAGACTGCGCACACACAGCATTCACAGGTGACCCAACAGACATTGTAATGACAACCAAGGTTCAATACAATATATAAACAGAAAACTAGACACTTGTTTGTAATGTATTGCGTCATGTGTAAATACAGGGTGTCCAGAAACTCTACCGACAAACGAAGACAGAAGATTCCTCAGATAATCTTAAGACAATTTAACTCAATTCGCCTAGTCCGAAAATGCTTCCTAAGGGAGCTAGAGCTCTTTGAAGATGGCGTCATGTAATTAGTTTTTCTTAAATACCTCCAGAACGCTTCTATTTAGAAAAACAAAAATTTGTATGCACATTAACTTTTCAGAGATGAATCGATTCCATCCATTGCGAATTTCTAGTACCGGTCATAGGCGTCCGTTTTGGGTAGGGCAACGGTTATTCTACCGCATAACTTTTTTGTCTTTAAATTTTATGCATTTTTGACACTGGATTAATAAATTGTGAGGTATTCTATTACTAAAAGGTGCTCTTGCTTTAAGTAGGTAGGACGCACCATTTTCTAGAAAAATCGATTTGAAAGTTTTTCCTTTTTGGAACTTGAAAAAAAATTGAAAAACTTAAAAAAAACGATGTATTTTACCAACATAAAGTAAGAGTAACTTTTAGTACTCGAATACCTCATAATTTAATAATCTAGTGTCAAAAATGCTCAAAAATTAAATACAAAAAGTTATGTTATAAAATAACTGTTGACCTACCCAAAACGGACGCCTATGACCAGTACTAGAAATTCGCAAAATAAAATCGAATTATCTCTGGAATATAAACAAATGTACCAGTTTTCGTCGTTCTAAACAGTTTTTTTTGAAATTTTTTCTTTAACCCTCGTAAGGCGATGCGGGGTGCAGCTGCACCCCATGCCTCGTTTTTCTCACCTATCTTTTTTAATAATTTTTTTTTATTTTTGCCCGTTTTTTTATTGGCATTAAATTCAATTCTAAACGTATTCCACCCATTACAGCATTTAAAACTCTTTGCGTTTACGTGTTTTTTTTTTGGAAAAATGACTGTAAGGTGCAAATGATGAAAATTTCATCCTGTATTAGACATTTCTGCTGTTCCACTTGAAACTAACAGAACTATGGCAAAATATCGGTGTTTTTTATGTCAGAGAAAAAAGACTGAAAGTCCCGGCATAACTGTATTGTGTGTAAAAACTTTCTGTTGCTCACACTGAAAAATTTCATGTGTTTGTCTTGCCGCGATAATATCGTTTTTAAGAAGAAATGAGTACTTTGTTTGTAAAATTATGTTTCATAACATGAAAGACAAGTCCTAATTAACTTACAACTGAATTTCCCCAACGTTCACATATAAAAAATGGATATACGGATGGGGTGCAAATGCACCCCGCACCGTCGTTTACTTAAGAATCTAAGCACCGCCTTACGAGGGTTAATTCAAAAAGCGAAAAATTTTTAAATCAATTTTTCTAGAAAACCGTGTGTCCTACCTACTTGAAGCAAGAGTACCTTTTTTACTAGAATACCTCATAATTTAATAATCCAGTGTCAAAAATGCATAAAAGTTAAAGATAAAAAAGTTATGCGATAACATAACCGTTGCCCTACCCAAAACGGACGCCTATGATCGGTACTAGAAATTCGCAAAAGTTGGATTAGATTTATGTCTCGAAGACCGATACGCGTACCAATTTTTCTTTTTCTAAATAGAAGCGTTCTGGAGGTATTTAAGAAAAACTAATTACAAGACGCCACCTTCAAAGAGCTCTAGCTCCCTTAGGAAGCATTTTCGCACTAAGTGAATTTTGTTAAGTTGTCTTAAAATTATCTGAAGAATCTCCTGTAGTCGTTTGTCGGTAAAGTTTCTGGACACCCTGTATAAGTTTGATTACCTACTCTGTGATGAAAGCCATAAGCTACATAAATAAATAAATAACGTAAATAAAGGTGAATTTTAGTATTCTAATCTGCTATCATCACCATTTTCTCAAAATACGATTGTTATTAAAATTAACTTTATTCTATTTTCGTCTAACAGACGCTTACTACCATTTTAATCAAAGAACAGGTAGTTAGTTAGAAATAGTCTGCAATGAAGACTTTAACCATTATTAATGGAATTATTGAGAGCGAGACTTTGGATCCCAACTACGGCGCTTTTCAAAGAGTTGTAGTAAATATTCCCATCATGTAAAGTTTCCTGTAAATTTCAGCTTAATTGAATTTTCTCTAGTTTAACGAACGAACCAAATACATAGAGAACTTATAATAATTTCACCTGGGAAATTAAAGATGAATAGGGCTGTGTTACTGGAACAGTTTAATGTATGCTTATGGCAGAGGATAAAAGAAACGATTGTTAAAGTCAACAAAGATGTTAAGTTATGGGAATTAAGCAAGGTGATTAAGCACGTCTAAGACTTCTTTTTTTTTTAATCATCATCATAATCATACATCTCCGAGTGGAGCAAAGGGCACCTTGCGGTGTTTCAAGAAGCAATGCGGTATGATGGTGAGGTTGCTAGTCCCACTGTTGAGTTCCGTCCAATTTTGTTTACTAGTTTTCTCCATTCTCTTCTGTTTTTTTCTATCTTTTTTGCATCGTTCCATGTTAAATTATTTTCTTTGAGTTCTTTCTCTATTGTTCTTTTCCACGTATAAGATGGTCTACCCATTCTTCTTTTGCCTTGAGCATTGTAATGTAGAGCTTGTCTAGCAATATTTGTTGCTGGTTTTCGTAAGGTGTGTTCTATCCACTTCCATTTCCGTTTTTTTATTGTATGTTCTATCCTTTCGTCATTTGTTATTCTCCACAATTCGTCATTAGTAATTTTGTTTGGTCAAAATACTCTCAGTATAATACGTAGGCACCTGTTAATGAAGGATTGTATTTTCTGAAAGAATTGTTTATGGTGTTTCCATGTTTCTGCTCCATATAACAGGACAGACTTTACATTAGTTTCAAATAATCGTAGCTTTGTTCTTCTGCTGATGTTTGTCGAGGCCCATATCTTGCGCAAAGAGTTGAAAGCGTTTTGTGCGAAGCTTATTCTTTGTGTTATGTCCTTTTCTGTGCCTCCTGTTGTGTTTAGCAGACTGCTCAAATAACAGAAATCTTTTACTTCTTCTATTTGTTTCCCTTCCAAATATATATTGTTTCCGTTCGTTTCCCCATTTGATAGTATTTTCGTTTTTTTTTGGGATTTATTTTTAAGCCGGTTGTTTTTGCTATGTTGTTCAATCTGGTGATTTTGTTTTGCATGTGTTGTCTGTTTGATGTTATGAGGCATATGTCGTCAGCGAACTCTAGATCCTCTAGTTTTTAAATGGTGACCATTGTATACCTGTTTTTTTTTTATCTTCAGTTTGTTTCATTATCCAATCTATGACTATTATAAACAACGTCGGTGACAAGACACACCCCTGTCTTACTCCTTTTTTGATGCTTATTTGTTGGGATAGTTCCCCTTCATGTTCAACTCTGGCAAAACATTCGTCGTAGAAAAGCCTTATTACTCTTATATATTTGTCTGGTATTCCATAGAGTTTTAATATCCTCCACATCATATTACGATTTATTGAATCAAACGCTTTTTCGAAGTCTACAAAGTTGATATAAACTTCCTGATTCATTTCCGCTGATTGTTCCAGGATGATCCTTAGGGTATTTATATGGTCAATACATGAACTGTTCGGTCTGAATCCTATTTGGTTAATTCGTAATGGTAGGGGAGCCCAAGCGGAGATTTTTGCAGTTACTCGAGCGCGTCAGATTATCATATGGGGAGAAACCTGGTACCCTGCAGATGTACCTCTACCATATATTGGCTCGTAACACAGGGGAGTTCGTTAAGGGGGGCCCGAAAATAAAAATCTATCCTTAAAAAAACTCGAAATTGTCAGATTAAGATAAGGTAAGTTAAGTACATGCAAAAGAAAGTATATTTCAAAAATCTGACGATTTGAGCCGGGCGTAAGGAAATGGGCAAAATTTCACAAGAATAAAGCGAATATTTCGCGAAATGAATGACAGATCGAAAAACTAAAAAATATGTTCTCAATATTTTTTTAAAATCTATCAAATGATACCAAACTCGACTTCCCACGGAGAGGGGTGTGGGGTAAATTTAATATTTTAAATACGAATCCCGCGATATTTCGCGAAATGAACATCAGATCGAAAAACTGTAAAATACACTTATTTAATATTTTTAAAAAATCTATCGAATGGCACCAAACACGACCCCCCACGGATTTGGGGTGGGGGATACTTTAAAATCTTAAATAGGAGTCCCCATTTTTTATTGCAGATTTGGATTCCTTACGACAAAATAAGTAACTTTTATTCGAAACATTTTTTCGAATTATGCATAGATGGCGTTATAATCGGAAAAAACGATTGTGGGAAATGGAAAATTAAATTAAAAAATGGCAAGCGCCCACTAAAATGGAAAATGTTACTTAACTTTTTTTGGTTTTAGGACCTACTCTTCACAACCCAATAGGTCTCCAAAGCGCTCGAGTGACTGCACATTTAGCATACTTTGCTCCCCTACCATAATTTTTCATTTGTGGGATCTTTAATTCTCTCCAATATTATTCTGGCCATTATTTTGGTAGCTACAGTGAGAAGAGTGATTCGTTTCCAGTTTTCGCATAGTGTGAGATTTCTTTTCTTTGGTAGCTTTATTATAACTCCTTCAACCCAATCTTTTGGTATCTTTTCCTCGATCCAAATTTTTTTAAATAGTAAGTAGTACATATCCACTGTTTAAGTTTAAGTGTGATTTTATCAGTTCTGTGGGAATTCCATCAACACCAGCCGCTTTGTCGTTTTTTACAGGTTTATAGCATACCTTATTTGGTCCTTCGTAAATTCGTCGCTTCTTATTATTAATGTTTCGTTTCTCTCGATTTCTTCCATCTCTATTTGTGATTCAATTCCTTCTTCATAGAGTTCTGCGAGAATTGTGTCCATCTTTGGGCAATTTCTTTTTGAGTTATGAGTGTTTCTCCTTCTTTCCCCATTAGTTTCATTCTTTGCTGGCTCTTGCCCACTTTAATTTCTTTGGTTATTGAGTAAAGTGTCCTTGTGTCATGTATTATCGCTGCTTCCTCTGCTTTTTCTGCCATTTGTTCCATATACAGCCTTTTATCTGTTCTGGCTTGTTTTTTAACTTCTGTGACGTTGTTTATAATGTGGGCACATATTATAAATGGCCTTACAACCTGGCCTATTTCTGAGAGAAGAATCTAGAGAATACGAGCCTCGACCATGGAATTCGAGACGACCGCTGTCAAAGTATATAAGAACAGGAATTCGTCCGCAGGCCAGTCAGTCATTCATTGATCGAAGCGCGTCGCGTAATTTAATGTATTCGAGTCGTATGTATTGAAATGTATTTATTAGTTATCGGAGTTATTATGTTTAGTTAATTAAATCGTAAATTTGAGTTTGTAAATAAATTAGATGTGTTAGTTGGTGTTATTTGTAATTATTAAATAAATAAGCGATGTAAATAAAATAATATAAGTAAGTCTTCCTTTATTTAAATTAGTGCCTAAAAATATAAATAAATAAAATAGTAGAGTCAACCGCGTAAAAAGACAGATTTATAACAAATGGGTCAGAAGTGGATAAAAAAATAAATAAGTAATATAAGCTCGGTTTAATACAGTGTGGAATCTTTAATAATAACTAAATATAAATCGTAATAAATAAAGTGTGTGATCATGCCTTCCTTGTGTAAGCTAACAATTGCAGACCTGAGACTTGAATTGGAAGAAAGGGACCTGAGTTCAACTGAGAAAAAGGCTGATCTAGTTGAACGTCTGAAGAACGCACTAAAAGAAGAGGGTCATGATCCAGAAACTTACGTGTTTGAAGACAAGCATGCTGCTTTAATTTCGTCAATAACATCGTTAGAGACCAAAGTTTCTAGTGAAATCTCCCAAGTTTCCTCGGATGTTTTGAAAGTTTCGACAGACATTACATCGTTAGAGAGCAAAGTTTCTGGTGAGATCTCCCAAGTTTCTGGCGAGATTTCGAAAGTCTCAACACAGATTACATCGTTAGAGAACAAAGTTTCAACAGAGATCACATCGTTAGAGAAAAAGGTTTCTAGTGAAATTTCCCAAGTTTCCTCGGATGTTTTGAAAGTTTCGACAGACATTGCATCGTTAGAGAAGAAAGTTTCGGGTGGATAAGTTATGCATTTATTACATGGTAATTAACATAACTAAAAAGTTCAAAATATTTCCTAAAAAATATTTTTACTCTCTTTTTAATGCCGGTATTACCTTTTTTAAAAATTAATATATACAGGGTGAAAGAATTAAAAAACGAATGTGTGTGTACTTTGTACGCACGTAAGAAGTTATACTTCTATTATATGATTTCTTAAAAATAAATGTACTTTAAACAGTTTGTTTTAATTTTTTTTTAAATACCAAACTAATTTTGTGCTTACCGCTTTAAAAAAAAATAAAAAAAGTATAGGATTGCACTGGATTCGAACTCAAGACCCCTCGATCTCTGGTCGAATGCTATACCACATGCGCTACGAGTATTGTGTCTGTATCGGTTCGAACGTACCTAATGACAATTCACGGTAACAAACAGACACGGTGATGTATAATAATATATACAATAAAATGTTATTATAATACTCATCTTACTCCTGAGGAAGACAAATCCAAAGACACAAAAATTATAATAAATATATTTACTAAAAACACTAATATATATTTTCACACATTTTCTTGCACTGATATATTTATACATAACTCGAAAGATTTAGCAACTAAACGCCATACTGTCTGTGTGCACATGCGCGCAGTATTATGAATTTTTACTCTCAATCGCGCTTAAAGAAGTATAACTTCAAAAACAACATATTTTTACATAAAAAATCAGGAAAAACACAACTTCTGGTAAACCAATTCTTCCGGTTCAGGAGCTCGATCTTATACATCAAAAATAGAACTCACATACCAAATTTGGTTGAAGTCGGACTTTTCGTTTAAAAGTTATCGTGGTATTAGTCACATATGTATCGTCGCCATTTTCAATGTCCGCCATTTTTGTAAAAGATAAAATCTGAGATGGCCTCATATCTAATTTTGAACCTTTATAATTATGTGTAGTATATAAGGTCCAAATTATACAGGGTGTTTCATTGGGAAAGTAACATACGTTAACTGCATAAAGAGGACACTTAGGCGGTCTCAAAAATACCATACTTAATGGGTCTTACTCCATTAATAACAAAGATACTGAGTGTTATATCTATTTTGCCATTTTCTTAATTGGTTCATAACTTTTTAGCCACATTGTATATTTATTTTATATCTATTTGGCACGCAAATATCGTTTAAGGTGTACAATAAATTAAATTATTTACAATTGTAAAAAATCCAGGTCCGGATTAAAAAAAATTGGAAAAATATTCCAACCCAAAAACAACACCCTGTACATTAATTTTTTTTTAAATGGATTTTTCAGTTGAAAAGAGGATGAAAAACTAAATTTAGTGGTATACTTTGAATTTTTGGCAAAATGATTTTTCTGGTCAAATTTTGAATTTAAATTCTGAAATTATGTGAATTTCAAGAGCTCTAAGTAAAAAAAAATTAAAATACAGCTTACGACTTGTCAACCGCACTGTATATTAATTTTATATTTAACACGCGAATATTCTTTTAGGTGTACAATCAATTAATTTATTTATAAATAAAAAAAATCCAGGTCCGGATTAAAAAATATTGTATAAATATTCCGCCCCAAAAAAAAAACACCCTGTGTATTAAATTTTTTTAAAATGGATTTTGCATTTGAAAAGAGGCTGAAAAACTAAAAATGGTATACTTTGAATTTTCGGCAAAATAATTTTTCTGGTAAAATTTTGAATTTGAATTCTGAAATTATGTGAATTGCGAAGCTCAAAGTAAAAAAAATCAAAATATGATTTAATTTTAATGAATACCATTATTTAATCTAAATTGGTAAAATATTAACTTTTTACACATAACAATAATTTTTGATTGTGGTAATTTTGAATAAGTACTTTAGTTTTGAATAGTTATGCTGCAAATTTTCTCTGTTTTGTTATAATTTTTAGATACATTGTTGATTAAAGTGATGTATTCTTTATTGACTCTTTATTATTTATTCATTATTTAAAGATGAATATTCGCCATAAACTATTTGTCACAGATAATATAAAAAACACTGAAATGTTTTAATATTTTACCAATTTAGACTAAATAATGGTATTAATTAAAATTAAGTCGCATTTTAATTTTTTCACTTATAGATCTCGCAATTGACATAATTTCAGAATTCAAATTCAAAATTTTATCAGAAAAATCATTTTGCCGAAAATTCAAAGTATACCACTAAAAGTTTTTCATCCTGTTTTCAAATGCAAAATCCATTTAAAAAAAATTTAATATACAGGGTGTTTTTTTGGGTCGGAATATTTTTACAATATTTTTTAATCCAGACCTGGATTTTTTATAATTGTAAATAAAATAATTGATTGGACACCTAAAAGAATATTCGCGTGTTAAAATAAAATAAATATACAGTGCGGTTAACAAGTTGTAGCTTGTATTTAATTTTTTTTTCTACTTAGAGCTCTCGCAATTCACATACATAATTTCAGAATTCAAATTTAAAATTTGACTAGAAAAATCATTTTGCCGAAAATTCAACGTATACCACTAAATTTAGTTTTTCATCCTCTTTTCAACTAAAAAAAACCATTTTAAAAAAATTTAATATACAGGGTGTTTTTTGGGGTCGCAACCTTTTTACAATATTTTTTAATCCAGACCTGGAATTTTATAAATGTAAATAAAATAATTGATTGGACACCTAAAAGGATATTCGCGTGTTAAATATAAAATAAATATACAGTGCGGTTAACAAGTTGTAAGTTGTATTTAATTTTTTTTCTACTTAGAGCTCTCGCAATTCACATAATTTCAGAATTCAAATTCAAAATTTGACCAGAAAAATCATTTTGCCGAAAATTCAAAGTATACCACTTAATTTAGTTTTTCATCTTCTTTTCGACTAAAAAATCCATTTTAAAAAAATTTAGTGTACAGGGTGTTTTTTTTGGGTCGGAAAATTTTTCTAATATTTATTAATCCGGGCCTGGATCTTTTACATTTGTAAATAAATTAATTTATTGTACACCTTAAAGGATATTTGCGTGACAAATATAAAATAAATATACGGTGTGGTTAAAAAGTTATGAACCAAATAAGAAAATGGCAAAATAGATAAAACACCCAGTATCTTTGTTATTAATGGAGTAAGACCCATTAAGTATGGTATTTTTGAGACCGCCTAAATGTCCTCTTTCTACAGTTAACGTAAGTTACTTTTCCAATGAAACATCCTGTATGCTTCTATCATTAAATTCACAATTCTTATAATATTTGCATGAATTTGCCCTTGATATTTTGAGGCAAAAACCCACAGCGTGATAAACCTAGATAAGTTGACGTGTTATGGAAAACATTTTTGAGATTCCTCGTGTAAGTTTATTTATCGACTGTTTACTTTGGAAATTATAAAATGCAAAGATTTAACATTTTTGTGACTTGATTTCAAACGTAAGAAATCTTCGAATTTAAATAATTCCAATAATTCGAAATAATTTCAGATATCTTTAAAATCGATTATTTATTCCTAAAACTGTTTGTACTGTAAAATATTAATAAATTCTATTTATCAGTTTGTTTATGGCACATGATTTTTTTGAAACCAACGAACAGAATTAACTGGGAACGTTATATCCGGTCTTCAACAGAATGGAAATTACTTGCAAATAGAGTTTTGGTTTAGTGGCTTTGTTTAGAGACGCTTCCCTGTTGTACTTGACTCTCAAATTAGTAGGCTAAGATCATTATTGAATACGAGCACATTGCACATGCAAATTTGACTTTAGGAACAATGATATTGTAGGTCAAATCGTTGAGATGTTTCGTATCAATTTGAAACTATAATTAAAAACTTGCTTCGGAATCATATTAAGTACAAACGTTAAATGGCTTTGATTGTAATTCGGATAAAACAGTAATTTTTAATTAAAATGACAGGAACGAAACTATATATGTACCAAAAGCAAAAGTGAACAATTTTTAATTGACATACAAAAGAGGTTCTTCTAACTTCAAAATAACAAAAGGACTAGTGCAGGGATGTCCAACGTCACCAACTTTATTTAAAATATGTTTTCTACAATCGTGCTAAAAATGCAATTTTTAGCACTCCATACGAGCGTTAAAAATGCTACTTTAAGGCACTAGTGCTTTAAAATATTTTTTCTACGGCCGTGCTAAAAGAGCCACTTTCACGCACGCATTTCGTTTCCGAAAGTTGCACTTTCCCGCACAGCGTGCGTGTAAGTAAATTTTCCCGCACGGCGTGCGGGAAAGTAAAATACTTTGTAATATGGCATTATAATTCATTATAATACATGCAATATACTAATATTTAGATATTATTTACTAATTTATTTTAAATTTATCTTATTGAGTTTATGTTTTAATGAAATTAGCGCGATAATTCGATGAAATAAAATTATTTTGACATAATATTTAAAAGTCAGATCAGTAGACAATTACAATGGTTTTGAATCGTCGTCATGGAAACCAATATCGTCGTCGTGGTAACCCATTATATTGAAAGTTTGGTTTTGACAACTTTGTCAAAGAATTAATTTGTGTATTTTCACTTCTAAATAAAAATTGATATAACTCTGTATTTGTGGCTTTTTTTCCAAACGTACGGCCCTAGAAAAAATATTGTTCCTAACTCATGCGGAAAGTGTCTTCCCCGCACTCGACTGCTTGCCCGAACTCCGCTATCGCGTCGTTCGGGTCAACGGCAGTCTCGTGCGTGAAAGTATCACTTTCCGCACTAGTTAGGAAATAACTATTTAAGGCACTGCAGTTCGTATTGACCGTATAGACAATTTTGATGTAATGTCAAAAAAATATAAAAATGGAATGTCAGTCACGTTCAAGTAAAAGTTTTTGTAGATATTGTCCTGTAATTACGTTTGTAGAAAAAATATTGTATGATATGCGTGTTAAAAACTACATTTTTAAGGCACTCATGTGAATTGCATAACTCGCTATCGCTCATTCTGTAAACTTTCACATGCGTGCCTTAAACGTGTACTTTTAACACTTATATCATAAATAACTATTTAGAACACGCACTAACAACTTGGAAGACAAGGTGTAGGGGTATAGGAATACCAATAAAGGACGATTATCTACACATTGTGTTTCGCAGACGATCAGGTGGTGATGGCTCAAGATGAAGAGGATATCAGTTACATGGTAAGAAAACTAAAAGAGGAATACAAAAAGGTGGGCCTGGAAATAAATATGAAGGAAACGGAATACTTAGCAATATCGGAAGAAGACGTCAAAAATTTAGAAACAGATGAACAAGTAGAAATAAAAGGAACGACGAATTTTAAATATTTGGGCTTTATAATGGCAAAACCGAACAAAAGAAGCAGAAATAAAAAATAGATTGCGACAAACAAGATCTTGCATCAGACAACTCCATAATTTAATCTGGAATAAGAACATCAAGGGAAAAACAAAAAAAATGAGTCAGTCTAGGTCAGTCAACTGTCTCTACTAGGTCAAAAATGGATGGGTGATACCTACACCTATACCATGATAAAAAAATTTATTATGTGTTTGTGTAACGTGTATGTGGCCGTTTTTTCTCTTTTTTGCTGTTTGGGGTTGTACGGAGGACAAACTACTTAAGCAGTTTTATTGAAATTTCATATTTATATTCTTAAGATGCTCATCCTTATACCTCAATGTAGCGGTACTTTTTTACTATTTGACCATTAGCTCCGATGATGACCTATATGTCGAAAGCGCTCAGCTAAAGAAATAAATTATTTACACACTTTGACATACTATATTTTCATTTCCTTTAATTTACATTGTTATTATATAAGATATTATTCTCCTTAAAAGAGACTTAAAAACTACAGACCTACCTCACTACTCTCACAATGTACAAACCCTTTATTTGAATTACAACCAATATACTAACAAATAAAATGGACATTTATCAGCCAGTTGAACAATCAGGTTTCAGAAAAAGGTGTAGTACCATAGATTATCTCCTCACTATGAAAATGTTGATGGAGAAGGCAAACGAATACAACCCAGATTTATGTTTAGCCTTTGTAGAAAATGAAAAAGCGCTCGAGAGTGTCGAGATATGGGCGATAGAAAAAGCTCTAAATAACAGCAGAATAGACTTGACTTTTCCAATCAGAAACATTCAGGAGGTTCATCATTTCCTAAGGCATTTTCCATAATGAGATAAGAGATCATATTAAAAGAGCCAATGAAAAGAAGCAAAGAAAATGTGTAATTTGTAAGACAAATGTTCGAAATCAACGTAGAAAGTGCAATGTCGGGTTTCGTATTAAATGTTTTGATCAATGGCCTAAAAATAAACTGTATGTACCATGATCACTAAATGGAGATACGCAAGTAAATACTTATAACACAATGCATATTGTGTATTTCTTTAAGATCTGTTTGAATCCTGTTTTTTAAGTAATAACGCACATATTTCAACAAAAATCACAAAAATAAAAAATACACGTAATGGGTTAAGACAAAAATAAGAATTATGGGTAATAATGTATTTTTTGAGAAAAACAACCTTTTCTTTGGTAAATATGAACTCTTAACCTTTAACTACCCGCGCATCAAGTTATAACATAACTACACGCGTGGCGTACTTTATACGCCACAAGAAAATACACTTAATAACAGCGGTTTTTTTTTTTTTTTTTTTTTTTTTAAATACACTTAGTTGTTTGTTATAAACCTTATTCGGCATCAGTAAATACTTGGAGTTCCTTTTCAGTAAGCCAATTGGGATTTATAACTGGAATCATGGAATAACTGAATTCCATGATAAATAAAATTACTAATATTTTTTTTTAAATGTGATTTTTTTTTTAGGAGAAATAGTATCGTTTATAAAGAAAAATATATTTTGTGCCATAATGACTAAAAAACAATTGAAATATGTACTTATATTACGACTTATAATCGTGGGGTATAATGTCCACCACCGGAAACCACAAATAATAAAATGTAAATTCCGAACTTCCCAGAACGCCGATTATAACGAAACTAAAACCAAATTGTAAAGCACATTCCAGTTATAGGTTAGAGAGATAAGCAAGGTCAAAAATTAAATTTTTAAATATATTTCCAGTAGAATCCTTATATATGGCGTACAAAATACGCCAGGGCGTGTAGTTAAAAGTTAATACGAATGGGGTATTAAAAAGTGCAATAAATAACAAACTCTTTATTGATAACGCTAAAACCAGTATAAAAAAAGAAGCGTCTAAAAACTGAAAGTATAAGAAAAATGCAAATAAAAAAATACTAAACTGTATTTTATTGTTGTAAATAAATTTTTTCAATAAGTCCACCCATCAACACTTTTTACCTGATTTATTTTAACTATTTCCGTATAATAGTAAAATGAAGTAATTTGCTGCAATTAAAGTAAACATTTTTACTTACTTGTTAACATAAATATTTTTACAATAATTTACAATCTACGTTTACCTACAGATAATAAACGAAAGAAAAACTATTAAAAGCATAAACATCCTTGTTAACTGAAACTATCTAAAGTTTACAGGTTTATATTTTTTAGTTTAACAAATAATTTGTTTTATTTTTAGAGTTCCCAATTTAATTTCTAGTTGCTTAATATGTTTAATTTAAATGTATTAAATTGTTACAGAAGTCCATTTTTTTAACTAATTTTTTTAAAAATTAAAATTTCTGATATTTTTAAAAGATTGTGATCAATGATTTTTTTAAATGGGACTAGGGGTCATGTGATAGCTCTTTAAAAGGGTATTCAATTCTGTATTCATCAATATAAATATTAACATAATTGTTTATACACAGCGTCAAAAAAAATTTTATTTAAATTAATTTACAAAATTAATTGACAAAAAGAGAAGAGTGTATGTAATTTATTTAATATAAAATACATTTTACTATTTCAGAGAACAGAAAAAAAAATGTTTATTTGACAGATAAGCATTGCTTTTCGCTTGAATGAAATGTTCAAACTTCCAAGAGGCAGGTGGTTGGCGGGAGCTGGTTTGAACATTGAATTTAAGCGAAAAACAATGCTTATTTGTCAAATGGACATTTTTTTCTGTTTTCTGACAATAGTGAAATGTATTTTGAATTAAATAAATTACATACATTCTTCTTTTTTTGTCAATTAATTTATTAAAAAGAATTTTTGGACACTGTTTTTAAACAATTATGTCAATATTTATATTACAGAATACAGAATTGAATACCCTTTCAAAAGAGCTATCACATGACCCCTAGTCTTATTTAAAAAAATCATCGGTTACGTCATCACACCCACATGGATGACGTCACTAGTTTACCCTTTATACCACAATATCATAACTTAAAAATAAAAATCGACCTCTTACGAAATTTTTCCTTAAAGTCACTGGTTTACGAAATATCGAATTTATCCCAGACATTTGCACCATACTGTATGTCCTTGAGTCAAGAATTTAATTGAACGGTGCGTTATTGTTTTGAGGTATGAAAGCATTCAATACTTAATTTTTTTCTTGTTTCATAATTCGACAGTTTTTCTTTAAGTCTAATTTTATCTTTGTAAATATTTTTAGGTGGCTCTATACGCAGTAATATGGGCGAACATTAACAGTTTCATGAAAAAGTTGGCACCAGGGACATATTTTTCATTTACCACATAATATTAGTTTAAGAAACCATTTCTGCGTCTTTGGAAGAGTGAAAAAATGGCAATCCTAATATTCTATATACAAAATCAGACTGTGATAAAGACAGGTATCATTTTAAGCTGGTTCATCTCAAAAAACTCAGAATTAAATGTTCTGAGATACCTACTTTGGTCCTATTACTAGAAGTAAAGAGGGCATGAAAAGGCTGATCATAGAAGGTAGAGTCAAAGACAGAGGATCAAGAGGCAGATCTCTTTCACTGTGGTCGGATCAAATGTAAAAAATCACAAGACTCTTCCTTGCGAAAGTACCTCTCAAAGCTCAATATAGTCAATCACAGTGAAATGGTCAATCACAGTTAATAAAACATCATGGCGTTAGTATATTCTTGCGTGCGATAACGAACTGAGAAGAACTGATAACTCAACATCTAAATGTGACATAAACAGCCATCTGATAACTATATTAATGTCCCACAGTCTAATTCTCTTTAGATGAGAATAATATGTCAGACCTATAAAACAAGCAATTAGACTTCGTATGTCCTAGGTTTTCACCCAACGTAATCGGAAATAGAACTGGAAGTCGATACTTGAACTCTTAAAAACTGTTTTATTGTGCCAATTATTTGTGGTTTTTTGTTTATTATTGTTAATAGTATGGTATAGTTAGACCCAAACCCAGACATCCAAAGTGAAAGTTATCCTCCAACACCAAATTGTTCTATATGGTCCACATAATGTTCAGAAAAAAGTCACACCATTTTGAGCGTCGGGATTGGAGGGGAGAGGGGGGAGAAATCTGCAAATTCGTAGTTTTTTACGTTTTTCGTCAATATTTCTAAAACTAAGCGGTTTAGCATGAACAACCCTCTGCACAAAATTGTTCTACATTAAATTTGAAATAAAAAAGGCCCTATGCATAACCCTTCTAAAATGAACGGTTCCAAAGTTACGGAGGTAGTATATTATAATTGGTCCAAAAAATGGCCTAATAGACCAATCAAGTTAGTAAAAAATAAGCCGTTTTTCGACATAATTGAAAAGACGAGGTTTGACAGTTGAAATGTGTAGTATGAGATATTACAAAAAGGCTACCATCTTGGGATTCATCAATTTTTTAGTGGAACATTTTTTAAATACACAATGAAAACGTCAAACTTAGTTTTTTGCTCATAACTTAAAAACTTGTTTATTTAGAAATTTGACGTCCACAGGTAACTTTTTCAGAAAAAAAGGATACATCGAATGAGATACACCAAATTAAAATCAGTTAATAAACAAAAAAGTTATTGCAAAACGGACGACAAAATCACTGTTTTTGAATATTGTTAATAACAATTTTATTGTTTATTAAAATACGTTTTAATATACCCAAAATTGAGGGCACTATGGTGTTTGAATGGTGTGCAAAAAATGGTCCAGATCTGTTAAATAGTTTTCGTAAAATTAAATTTGTTTTTAAAATTTTTTGAAAAACGGGCTAATTTCTGAGGCTGGTCCAGTTAACATGGATAAATGTATCTCAATAATCCGGATCTCATTTCCTTCGTTAAGATGTATACTAACAGCTTATAAAAAAAAAGTAAAAAAAAAATTACATATACGTACACAAAATTATTTGTTAATAAATAGCAGTTTTTAAGCTTATAAACAATTACAATAATTTCGTAGAAATTAGATCAAATTAAATGGCAATAAAATATACGGAAAACTGGTTAAAATACACAACTTTCAAAAAAATTTTTAGGTCCTACGACCCTTGGGGTCTGATATAGCCCCTTTTTTTGAAAAAATCACTGTTACGGTAATTAACAACACTAAGATCTGAAATTAACCAATCTTTTATAAGAAAAGTCAAAGTTTTTAACAAAGTTTTTTACAAGAAAAAATGTTAAAAATTGTTTAAACAGTATTGTTATAAAGGAAGAGTATTTTGCGTTCCAACTAAAGTAAAAAAAAATGATGGGCGCAGCCGAATGAGAATAAATTCGCGGACTAGCATTCGCTAGCGCTAGACCGTTGCAGCCCATTTTTAACATTGACAGTATACCGGATTTGAAGCTTAATATTATATTTATATATTTTGGTAGAAACTTGAATTTTATATGAATATTATTATGTTGCACATTTATTTAGTAAAATTATATTTTAAATAAATAAATTTAAAAAATAACAATAAAAAGGCCACAAAGTCAAAATATGCAACAGAAAAAAAGGTACGCGACCTTATAGACGAGTGGTACGTGGTACTCCCCCCAAAAAAACGCTCATTTCTCGAGATATCAACCACGGTGTGGTGAATGGCTAATTTTTTTCTTCCTTTATACTTTTTATGGTGCTGAAAACGAAAATGAGTTTTATTTTAAATTTTAGATGGGGAAACATTGTCAAAATCGGAATTTTACCCTAAAAATAAAAAAAAATGAAATCACGTTTTTCTTAAAATTAAAAGTTACACCACTTTTTTTCTATAAAACATTTTGTTCTCTGTACTCTAGATTTAAACTTAAAATTAATTAAACAGCTAAATTTCAAATTTTGTTACTCAACTTTTGCGATTAAACTTTGCAATTCAAGAATCTGCACCTTTTACTTCAAACAGTTTATAACTTTCTTTATGGCAAGACAGAAATGTTGAAGCAGGTCCCATTGTCTTCAGAAAGGTGAGAAATATATACTATAAAAATATCAGAAAAAATTTATGGAAAAAATATTACAATGGAACAGAGTTGTAGCAAACTAAACTCAAAAAAACGTGATTTTTTTTTATTTTTAGGGTAAAGTTGCGATTTTGATAATGTTCCCCCACGTAGAATTCAAAACAACCCTAATTTTAGTTTTCAGCACCATAAAAAATATGTATAAAGTACATGACATTTTTCCTATTGCATATTTTAAATTAAATTTTTTTGGAAAACTTCTTCATAAATTATATCTTATTTCTGTGTTAATTAAAATTATAAACTAAAAAGTTTGTCACTCAACTTTTTTAAGTAAACATGAAACTAACGAAATATGACGACAAAATGTTTAAAAATTAACAACTTCTCTTTTAACGTGTTGAGTCATTTTGGACATATTATCTCATTGTTACCTACAGGCGGAAAAATGAAAGAATACCCATGAACGAACATATAAAACACGCTGTATTTTCCTGTCACCGTGTCACAAAGAAAATTGCCCAGCGCAAATACATGTAATAATAATTATTACATGTACTTGCGCTGGCCAATTTTTTGTATGACACGGTGACAGGAAAATACAGCGTGTTTTATATGTTCGTTCATGGGAATTCTTTCATTTTTCCTACTGTAAATGCTTCAAAGATAACACAGTAAAATTTTCAAACGGAAATATTTACAGCGACCAAAAATACAGTGAGTTAAAATTGAAAAATCATCAAAATTGATTTTTCGCATTTTTGCATAAAATTTGATTTTTGAACATGTTCCACTAATTCTAGAAAAAAATTAACTCCATATTCGGATTCAGAGACCTCGAAAACATAAGAAATGACAAAAATTTGTCATTCACCTTAAAGTGTATTTTTATGGTCGGGATAACGTAATTTTAATAGTTGCTGCCGCATGCCGGTCGCCAACCGCTCCCACTATTCAGTCAGTCGACTACACCCGCTATTTTTTACTTTAGTCGGAACGCAAAATACTCTGTGTTTATAACACTCATATTTAAACAATTTTTAACATTTTTTCTTACTAAAAACTTTGTTAAAAACTTAGACTTTTCTTATAAAAGATTGGTTAATTTCAGCTCTTAGTGTTGTTAATTAACGTAACAGTGATTTAAAAAAAAGGGGCTATCTCAGACCCCAAGGGTTGTAGGATCTAAAAATTTTTTTTGAAAGTTGTGTATTGTAACCAGCTTTCCGTATTTTTTATTGCCATTTAATTTGATCTAATTTCTACGAAATTATTGTAATTGTTTATAAGCTTAAAAACTGCTATTTATTAACAAATAATTTTGTGTACGTATATGTAATTTTTTTTTACTTTTTTTCATAAGCTGTTAGTATACATCTTAACGAAGGAAATGAGCCCCGGATTATTGAGATACATTCATCCATGTTAACTGGACCAGCCTCAGAAATTAGCCCGTTTTTCAAAAAATTTTATAAACAAATTCAATTTTACGAAAACTATTTAACAGATCTGGACCATTTTTTGCACACCATTCAAACACCATAGTGCCCTCAATTTTGGGTATATTAAAACGTATTTTAACAAACAATAAAATTGTTATTAACTATATTCAAAAACAGTGATTTTGCCATCCGTTTTGCAATAACTTTTTTGTTTATTAACCGATTTTTATTTAGCGTATCTCATTCGATGTACCTTTTTTTTCTGAGAAAGTTACCTATGGACGTCAAATTTCTAAATAAACAAGTTTTTAAGTTACGAGCAAAAAACTAAGTTTGACGTTTTGATTGTTTATTTAAAAAATGTTCCACTAAAAAATTGATGAATCCAAAGATGGTAGTCATTTTGTAATATCTCATACTACACATTTCAACTGTCAAACCTCGTCTTTTCCGTTATGTCTAGTAAAATCCTAACTTGATTGGCCTATAACGCAGACATCCAAAGTCAAAGTTTTCCTTCAACACCAAATTGTTCTATATGGTCCACATATTGTTCAGTAAAAAGTTACACCATTTTGAGCGTCCGGTTTGGGGGGAGATGTGGGAGAAGTCGGTAAATTAGTAGTTTTTTTAAAGTTTTTCGTCAATATTTCTAAAACTATGCTTTAGCATAAGGAATATTTTATAGAAAAATGTTCTACATAAAATTCAAAACAAAAAAGGTTCCATACATAATTCTTATAAAATCAACGGTTCCAGAGTTACGGAGGGTGAAAAATGGAGGTTTTCGATACTTTTTATATTTACCGATTTCTCCCCCCTCTCCCCTACAAACCGACGCACAAAATGGTGTGACTTTTGTTTGAACATTATGTGGACCATATAGAACAATTTGGTGTTGGAGGATAAATTTCACTTTGGATGTCTGGGTTTTTGGTATAGTTACATCATAAATATTGCCCAAAAAATATAAAAAGTATCGAAAACCTCGAATTTTCACCCTCCGTAACTCTGGAACCGTTGATTTTATAACAATTATGTATAAAACATTTTTGGTTTTAAATTTCATGTAGAACATTTTTGTATATAACATTGTTTACGCTAAAACATAGTTTTAAAAATATTGACGAAAAACCTAAAAAAAACTACTAATTTACCGGCTTCTCTCCCATCTCCCTCCCAAACCGGACGCTCAAAATGGTGTAACTTTTTACTGAAGAATATGTGGACCATATAGAACATTTTGGTGTTGGAGGAAAACTTTTACTTTGGATGTTTGGGTTAGGCCTTTTTTTGGATCAGTTATACTATACTATCTCCGTAACTTTGGAACCATTCATTTTAGAAAGATTATGCATAGGGCCTTTTTTATTTCAAATTAAATGTAGAACAATTTTGTATAGAAGGTTGTTCATGCTAAACCGCATAGTTTTAGAAATATTGGCGAAAATCATAAAAAACTACGAATTTAGCGATTTCTCCCCCCTCTCCCCCCAAACCCGACACTCAAATTGGTGTGACTTTTTTCTGGACATTGTGTGGACCATATAGAACAATTTGGTGTTGAAGTATAACTTTCACTTTGGATGTCTGGGTTATGCCATCTTTTGGATCAACTATACTATACTATAACTACTTGTATTTATAATTACATCAGTATAGGTCTGTTAACCAGATAATAATAATTTATAATATTATATTCTGTATATATAATATTCTGTATATATAATATTATATTCTGTACTTCAAGAGCCACTTTTGATAAATAATATTTCGTAAAGTTTTCGTTATTTTATCTTTATAGTGTCACAACTCAAAAAAAATTTTTTTAGCAGACTTAATACACTATTTTGTAAAGCATAAAAAAACCTTTGTAATTGACCAAATAAGTTATTACACTAATTTTAATAGTTTTTGAATTAAAGCCGAAAGAGTTCTAGCACTAATTTTAAACGTAATTTTCTCGATACTTTTCTTTTTTGCCTTACGACCCTGTTTGAGCGGAGGTGCGAGATGATTTCACTAATTTTGAGTCCTTTTTGTTCAACTTCCGGTCATAACTTTTTAACCGGCATTAATATCAAAACCGGAACTTTGAGCTTGACTTTTAAATACACAATGATTGATATATAAGGTTCTGCGACTATAATATGACAGTTCAGATTAGGTATAAATTTTTAACCGGAAGTAATATAAAAACCGGACGTATCTGTTTATTTTTGTCATGCTAAGATGTCTCTAATAAGATATCGCCTGTACTATTTCGGCGACTGCAAAACCGTACTTCCGGTTGCAACTCTAAACCCAGAAGTCCAAGGTCAAATTTCTCGTCTTTATTACATTATAGCCGCACGAAACAGAGACAGGTGGAAAGAGCTGAGGGAGACCTATGTCCAGCAGTGGACGCGTACGGGTTGATGATGATGATGATGGTGATTACCGTATTTGGGTTGTAAGCTATAATTCGACACATCATTTATCAATACTTCTTCTTCTTCTTCTTGTAATAGGACTATGTCCTGTTTCTTCTGTTACAGTCTTTGCTGCGATCCGGAGCTCCAACTCTCGTACCATCGTTTTTTGGGTCTTCCTATGGGTCGCTTGGTGTTGGGCTTCTGTGTTTTCGCCCAATGCGCCATACGTTCAGGGTCCATCCGATCAACGTGGTCCCTCCACATGCGTCGTCGCGCTCTTGTCCATCTCACTACGTCGTGAACGCCTAGCTCTCTCAATGTGTCTTCGTTTCGTACTCTATCTCTGAGTGTGATACCTCTTATGGATCTTAGGGTTTTCATCTCTGTTGTTGTCATTATCTGTTTGGTCTTTGTTGTCTCGGCCCTTGTCTCAGCTGCGTATGTCAGTACGGGTCTAACACATGTCTTATAAATGCGGACTTCGGTGCTCATATATTTATTCCGCCAGATTATATCCCTCAGGAAACCAGATATTCTCGCTGCTTTCATTGCCTGCTGTTTTGATTCTTGCCACAGATGCCTGTCGCTAGATATTTCCACACCTAAGTATCTGCAATCCATTACCTGTTCGATTATATGGTCGTCCACTACTAACTTACATCTAATTGGGTTCCTGGATATTACCATCGATTGGGTTTTCTCTTTGGATAGTGTCAGGTTATACTTTTCGGCGGTTATTTTGAATTTTTGTAGTAGGCGTTGTAAGTCATCTTCGTTCTCGGCTATTAAGATTGCATCATCTGCGTGGCAAAGTATTCTCATGGTTCGGTTACCCATTTTGTATCCCTGATTCATTATGTTAACACTACCTATAACTTCATCCATTATTAAATTAAATAGGCATGTACTGAGGCTGTCCCTTTGTCTAATGCGTGTATTGATTTTGATTTCTTCCGTGAGCCCGTGTGTGGTTTTAATTCGTGTTTTGGTGGATCTATTGAGCTCTTTGATTATGTTTCTATACCTCTGACCTATGTTTTTCTTTTCAAGGATACTAAGCACGTCCTTTAATCGTACTCTGTCGAATGCTTGTTTCAGATCTACAAAGCATGTGAACATGGGCTTGTCGAATTCTATTGATTTCTCAACTAATTGTCGCATTATGAAAATAGCGTCTATTGTAGATCTGTTTGGGCGGAAACCCTGTTGTTCTTCCGATACACCGGCTTTCTTATATATTTTTTGGGATAGAATTTTTGTCAATAGTTTTGATGTAGAATTGAGTAGTGTAATTCCTCGGTAGTTCGTAGGATCTGTCTTTACGCCTTTCTTGTAGATTGGTATTGTTATACTCTCTCTCCATTCCTCTGGTATCAATACGTCTGTTTTAAAAACGGAGGAGATATTTTAGCGAACAAATAGACGAACGGACAGACAATGATGAAATCAGAAGTATTTATACATTCCTTCTCGTCTTACCGAGGTACGTTGAATAATATATCGCTTGTACTATTTTGGGTACTATAATACAGTAAGTACTTCCAGTTGCAACTCTAAAACCGGAAGACCTAGGTCAAATTACTCACCTTTAAAATCATCCTTGGCTCCTAAGCAGAGAGAGATAAATAATTCAAGGTTTTCTCATTTTGAAGTTGTACTTCTTTAAGCATGAGGGTGAATTTTTATTTTTCTGGGCGCATGCGCACACCGACAGTATGGTATTAGTCGCTATATTTTTAAGTTATGTAGCGCAAATAAGGTGTGCGTGAAAAGAATATATTATAGTGTTTTTAGTAAATATATTTATTAGAATTTTTGTGTCTATGGATTTATCTTCCTCGTAATAAATATTATTGAAAATGTTTATTTTCAATATTAGCCGTAATATTTTCAATATTATTTCCGTTACCGGGATTTTAATTATGTCCGAGAAATGATCGCATGTATACACAACGGTGGTAGCTCATCGGTAGAGCATTCGCCTAGCGATCGAGAGGTCCCCGTTCAAATCCGGACAAAGTCATATTTTTTTTCTTTTTTTTTTAATTTTTGGTATTCTTTCAGTTCTTTCTAAAATTAGTTTAATATATAAATACAATACAAAAAAACTGTTTAAAGTAGGTATATTGGTTTCGTTGAAATCATAATATGAAGTTAGATTATATTATAATAAAAGTATAACTTCTTACGTTCATACAAAGTACACACACACACACACATTCTTTTTTTTTAACAAGTGAAATCAATTTTTTTTTAATTAACCAGTTATTTTTGACGGAATTTATATCAATTTATATCGGTGTTATAATACTTGTACTACGCAAGAACCTAAACATCCTCTAAAATTATTTTTTATAACATTACCGTGGGCCCTTTCAAAAATAACACACAGCAGACCCCTGAAGCACTTCAAGCGTTACAAATTGTATTAAGGTCATTTACATCCCCTTTTCTCTATTGTTGGGCCCTTTGCCCTTTTTCTCTATGTGGAAATGCTAATTGCTCAATGAAAATTTATGTTTATATGTAAGGGTGTTCCGTTTACACTGTGAGAACAATAAACAGAAATTTATTAATTAAATTTTTAAGTGGACGATGTCCATTCTAGATATTGGTATCTACATTGGATTGACTTTCTTTTTATTAAATTTAAAGTTTGAATATATGTAAATGCTTAAAGAACAACACATTCTACATATACGGAGTGACTTTTATTATGGAACAACTCAATTATCTCGGAAACAGCTTGCACGAACTTTATAGTCCAGAGAAATAAAATTTTTCTCGTGGCACATCCCGCTCTAGGCCAAAACCAAATTTTTTGAGTACTATGGACATCTATATTAATAGCCTATATGTTTTCTGCAGCCGATTTTGATGACATACATAATTATAAACGCCTATTACTAAAAAGTTAAGCATTTTAAACAAATTTGAGAATAAGAAACTCATAAATCATATAAAAATGTTCGCTGAATATCCTTATTTTTCTTTGTTGCTTAGAAAATTTCAAAATAAGTAATAAATTTTGTGATTTTATAAATGTTCATAACTTATGTAAAAATTAAGTTAGAATCTTCTTATTACACGGAATGCTGAGACTTCTTGTGCTTAAATTATATTTTAAATTTTAAAGCGACATAGTTTAAAAGTTATTAGTTTATTTATCCCAAATTCATTTTTTTTTTGCAACACTAAAGTCAGAAAATTATGAGGTTGCAGTAATACTTCGGAGAGTTTATGAAAGAAGAACATTTATACTATTAACTTAATTAAATAAACATGACAAAAAGTAATTTTAGACAATTTAAAATTATTTTGCAAAACATCTCGATTTTTTGCTTACTTATAAACAATTACAATAACTTTTTAACCGTTACCCGTAGAAAATTTATTTTTTCGTTGTAAAAACAATTGTCCTAGGACAATTAGAGACGAATTTATCCCCCCTTTTTTTAATTCACCTGTTCTTGTAAAATAATTTTGCAATATTTAGAATTTTTTTTGTCATTTTTTTTTAAATTAAATTAATAGTGTAAATCGTCTTCTTTCATAAACTATCCAAAGTATTACTCTAATTTCATCATTTTCTGACTTATAATGTTGCAAAAAAAATTAATTTGGGATAAACAAATTAAATAACTTTTAAACAATTTGACCAATTGCTTTGAAATTTAGGGAATCATTTAAGCACCAGAAGTCTCAGCATTCCGTGTAATAAGAAGATTCTAAATTATTTTTTATATAAGTTATAAATATTTATATAAACTCAAAATTTATGATTTATTTTACAATTTTCTAAGCAACCAATAAGGATAGACAAATTCAGCGAACGCCATATTGAAGTTTTTTATACGATTTATGAGTTTCTTACTCTAAAATTTGTTTAAAATGCTTAACTTTTGGTAATAGACGAAAAAGGCGAAAATTTACCGTTTTTTGATTTTGATTTGTTTATAACTATGTATGTCATCAAAATCGGCTGCAGGAAACATATAGGTTATTATTATAGATGTCCATACTAGTCTAAAAATTTGGTTTTGGCCTGGAGGGGGTTGTGTCACCAACAGGATACTTTTTCCTTATTTCGCTGAACTATTATAGCTTTTAGTAAGTTCTTGTGATGCGTTGATACTATAGTGGTATTTACATTATTGTCAGATCTTTTGTTTTCTGGGAATCTAATGAAGTTTTTTATAGCAAATATAACATCCTGTATGTTTTTTGCTTTTCAAAATCCTTAAAAAATGCTTTTTATTTTTCATGTAATTTAGAGATTGTTGCTACATTTATTTAAACAATGTTTTTAAGTTATAAAAATTAATTTCTTCAGTTCGGGCAGATATTTTTTTTTAGGTTTTTTTGAATAAATCGCAACAAAAAGGTCTCGTGTAATTTTTATTCTAAAGTTGATAGTTTATGAATTATAAACAAATCAAAACTGAAAGAAATAAAAAAAAATTTTCGAGTGTCAGAAACACAAGTATAAAATATTATTTTATAAATTACGAAGTACGTAAATCCAAACCTTCTATCTGCTCCAGATAAGAATTTTTGACATTTTTTATTCTAAAACATATTTTTTAATGTCTAATGAAGTTACTAGGGCGGTCTGATAAGTACTTAGCCGTCAAAAGAAAAAGGAAAATTTCTAAAAAGTGGCGATTTATTTCTGAACGTTGTCTCCTTTTATCTTGATACACTTCACCCAGCGGTCCTCCACCTTCTTTAAGGCAAGCCGCACACCAAAGAAACATGAAACGAAAAACATGAAACATGAAACGAAAAACATGTTTCATGAAAAGAAAACACTGCTAAACAAATCTCAAAGTCCGCCTACCAATGAAACGAGTGTGATTCATGCTCATGACACATTTTTATTTTTGGAGAGTTTCATAAATGGCCGGACGTATATTTGTTTAGCAGTGGTTTATTTCCATGAAACGTAATTTACGTTTCATGCTTCTTTGATGTGCTAACTCGCCGAATAATACCTTTTCTCGAGGTCGCAAAGTAAGCTTCCGTGGCGGTGATGAACTCCTTTTTCTACTTAAATTTCTGCCCGGTAAGTGACTTTTTCAAGTTTGGAAACAAAATGAAGTCGTACAGGCCAAATCTAAAGAATACATTGGATGTAACAGCAGTTTGTAGCCCAATTCGACCAATTTAGCGATGGCGATGGTGAAGGTTTGAGCCGTAGCGTTTTCATGGTGGAAAAGTATTTTTTCTTCCCCAATTGGGGCTGTTTTTTCTGATATTCGGCATCCAGTCGGTCCAATAATGCGGCATTGTAAAGCCCTGTGATCGTTTTGGTGTAACTAAACATCCTGCCATTTTAAATAATGTCTACTTAAATTATTTATTTTATAATAAAATTTATTTTATGACTCAGAAAATCACGGAACCAGCGTAAAAATTTTCCACAGAATTTTCCAAGGGACAAGTGCATTTAAACATTAGGAGACGTCATGCCAACATTTTTTTCGATCATTTTCAAATAATTACGTTTAATTTATTAATTTGGCAGGACTCAGAAAATTATGAAAATTTCATTATTTTCACTACATGTTTGTATATCCATATACTCCCTTAGTCCTTTTGCAACTCTCCTGCCCAAAAAATTTTCTTCATAAAATTGATAGTATCCTGTCATTATATGGATATGGCAGGACTCTGAAATTCATCGCAACTCCCCAGTTTTTTCCTCATGGAAAATCTAATTTTCACAGGAAAATGTCACAGGAAACCCGTGAATTTTTCCATAAATTGTAAGTACCTTTTTTAACCTTCCAGTATTGCAAAGGGCAGGACTCAGAAAATCGTGGTTGAAGTTCTGTTAATATCTCCCGGTCTAAAAAGGAACAATATTTTTATTGAGTTTTACTAGATATTAATATATCTGGCTAATTTTGATGACGGGTGCCTAATTATTAGTTAGATGTTTAATCTTATCTCGGGGATCTTATTTAAGTTCAAAAATACCTTTGACTTGTTCTAGTGTTCAGTAACAACAGGAGTAGAAGGGAACAAATAAAAAAATCTGCAAATGTGTTCATTACAATTTAAATATAACCCCCTCTGTGGCTCAATGGTAAGAGCGCCTACCTTCGGACCCAAAGGTCGTGAGTTCGAATCGCACCTGGGTGGAGAATTTTTTATTTATTAAAAATTAATAAATGAAAAAAGTGCCTATCCTTGTTGGATCGCTACTCACCAGAGGGACAGCAGACGTACGGATACAATTAGAGTCTCTTTGCAAAGACAATAACGTCGACAAGACATTTAGTGACAAGACATTTAGTAACAAGACATTTACTCAACACACACACCACATATGACACTAGGTACCTGTTTGTAAAAACCCACTGTACCATGCCAATGGCCATTAGTTGTGGCAATAAGCTAAATAAAAAAAATAATAAAATATAATGTTAAAATATCTTGGAAAATTATTACACGTATAAACAAATTACAATTTGTAAAGTCAATACAAATATTGTAATAAACCTTTAACCCTGTGATTCTCAACCTGTGGGGCGCGCCCCCCTAGGGGTGCGCGCTTTTAGCAATGGGGGGGGGGGGCGTGAAAATATAAAAAAAAACACCTAAAACATTGACTAATTTACTAAAATCAAAGCAAAACAAAATTCTGACAAACAAAAAAATAAAATACCCATGAACAAGGAGCTATACATAGTTATGAGCACTGAATACTAAATCAACAACTTTAATGTAAGTTAGTGACATCCTTGGGCATGTTTTGCAGAGCAAAGCTTATCGAAGCAGGGTGTAATATTAGAAATAGACCCTCTCAGTTCTTTCTCTATATTTAGCTGCGATCTATATTTGGTCTTTAAAGCAGCCATCGCGAAAAATCCTGTTTCGCAAAGGTAGGATGGTGAAAACGGTAATAGTATACGGAACGCTCTGATTTTCAGTGCAGAAAACTCATCATTTACCTCTGCCCAAAATTCAAAGAGGGCTCTAATATTAAACTGTTTCTTGATTTGGGCATTTGCTGTGAAGTCTATGAAGGTTTCTTCTTCTGCAGTAGAGAGCTCTTCGGGTGTAATTTGAAACGGATTCCTGACCCACTCATAACTATTAGGTACCTATTAATTGGTCGTCGGCAAAAAACTATCTTTTAAATTTTTTTTTGTCAGCATTGCTAAATGATTTTCAATGGTTACAAAAACAACTTTCACGTGTTGTTCTTCAGCCTGGTAAGTTTTAAAACATTCATCCACATTTTCAAATATTTCTAGGTTTTTTGCTTTAAATTTCTGCTCCACAATTTCAATTTTCTACAGAAAGCGGTAACTTTATCATTCGTATCAAATATATGTGTATTGGCCCCTTGAAGTTGTAAGTTCAAAATATTTAGTTTCTCGAATATATCAACCAAGTAACTCAATTTCATCAAAAATAAACCATCGTGAAACATCTAGGCTTGCGGCCTCTTTTCTTCTTCTAGAAAAACGGCGATTTCATGTCTTAATTCAAAACACGTTGTAAAAATTTCCCACGTAATAACCAGCTTGCCTCACAATAAAATAATAATGCTGAATGTACTGCATCCATGTCTTTGCAAAGTACAGAAAAGATTCTAGTTTTCAAAGGTCTCATTTTTATGTAGATAATTAACTATTGTTACAACCGTAGTTAGCACAATATTCAAGCCAGAGCTTCTCTGTTGATCATACAGTGTCTCTATTTTTGCTTCATTTATATAATCATTTAACATAGCAAATAATTCAAGCGACTTTGCTATCAATTCTATTGGTTTGCAGAAAAGTAGTTCTACTACTGATCTGCCATCACAAAATCGAACGTAGGCAATAAAATGAGCATATTTATTGCTACTGTTACTGTTGCCTCATCAAGCTGAATCGAAAACAGCTTTTCACGCAACTTCCTGATTAGCTGATCCTGTACATATTCAGCTATGTCACCAATTCGGCGGATTTGCTATCATTTGATAGAGGTATACACCCCAATTTTTTAGCAGAATTATCTCCAAACAAGTTTCTACAATTTTGATGGCAGTTGGTAATATAAGATATTCACCAATAGTGTTAGACTTTTTAGATCTGGCTATTTAATATCAGACCTTATAAGAGGCAAGTAAAGCTATTTCATTCACAGTCAAAGTCTTTATTAAAACTAATTTTTGCTTTTCACGCCATTTTAATTTTAACTCGAAGAATACTCGGGGTTTGTTAATGTACTCACTATGAAGCGTTTCCCAATGTCTTTTTAGCTTATTAGGTTTCATGCTGCTCAAGGTATATTATTATTGCATAGATATATTGTTATTGAACGAGGAGGGGGGCGCGGTGAAAATAATTATGGAAAATTGGGGCGCAAATGGTAAACCGTTGAGAAACTCTGCTTTAACCTACCTATTTTGTAAACGCTCCTGAGTCCGGTAGCTACTTAGGCGATCATATCCTAAGGGTGACGATATGGTTTGAGTAACAATATGTATCTATTAATTAACTCTGTTAATTAATAGCTGTGATAAACCAAAGATTAAACTATTATATTGACATTAAATTACAATAATCTAATAATCACATATAAATAACCAAACTTACTTAAACATACACAAACAATACATCTACAATAATTATGAAATAATCCAAGTACAAATTTTCATATTTAGAAAATTCATTCACATATACTTAGTCTAAGGGCTGGGAGCGGATTTTGTGCGTGATAAGTAATATGGAAAAACTATATGGGGATATGTTGAACTAGTTGTGTACATTACTTTCCCCAACGGCCGGAAACCAGTGTGGGGGCCGAGGGTAGATATAAGGGGTCAAAGTCGCGGATTTTATTATTTCTTTTGTGACGCTCTTGATAGAGATAGTGCACCAAAATTTGGGAATAAGTAGGTCATGACGTAACTAATTAAAATCTCCAGGGGCGGAAACCTGCGTGGCCGACAAAGGGGTGGGGGAAGGGGTGAATATAAAAATTATAATTGGATTTTTTGTGACGTTCCTGATCGAGATACTGCACCAAAATTTGGGAATAACTAGTTCATGACGTAACTAAGTAAAATCTCTAAGGGCGAACGATGCGTGTCCGACAAAGGGGTGGGGGCAGAGGTAATATATAAATTATAAGTATTTTTTTGTGACGTTCGTGATCGAGATAGTGCCCCAAAATTTGGGAATAAGTAGATTATGGCATAACTAAGTAAAATCTCCAGGGGCGGAACGCTGTGTGGGGGAAAAATGGGTGGGAGCGGAGGTGAATATAAAAATTATAAAGGTTTTTGTGACGTTCGTGATCGAGATACACCAAAATTTGGCAATAAGTAGATCATGACATAACTAACTAAAATCTCCAGGGCGGAACGCTGCTTGGGTATAAAGGGGTGATGGGTAGGGTTGAATATACAAATATAGGGGTTTTTGTGACCTTCGTTAACGAGATAGTGTACCAAAATTTGGGAATAAGTAGATCACGAAAAACTAAATAAAATATCCAGGGGCGGACAAGGGTGAATACGCAAATTTTTGGGTTATGCTCGTCATCGAGAATATGTCGGTAACTTACACAATTGATTCATTGTAGAATCAAAATCCAAAAGGGCGGACTGCTAGGTGGGGCAGCTAGCTTGGTTAAAAACGGTGTCACAATATTTTCATAAAAAGTGTAGAGAAAAAATTATAATTTCTTATATTTTTCAAAAAAATTTTATAACATTGATTTATGCAAATAAATATAATTATTGTCCTCGAAATTTTTATTATTAATTGATAGAAACAATGATGAAATTAGAAAAAAATCATGGCTTTTCATTGGGAAATATAATTTTATTTACATCTACAAGTATTAAGAGGCTTCATCAGTGTGTCATTAATATTAATTCGAGCGAAAGTCTTGCCGCACCGTTTTTCGAATGTTTTGCGAACCTTTGGCAACAGTGGGTCGGAAGTAGGTGACACTATCAAAGACGAAAGCACAATATTGTAATAATAGGCATTGTGATAACGGTGACTATTTCTCTATGTTGCCAAATGTTGTCAGTTAAGTTCAATTTCTTGTTATAGATAAACGATTTTAGTAGTTCCAATTTGACACAAAATCTAGGCATGGGATAAAAAGTTTATTCGAAAAAAGTGTAATTTTTTGTTCTTCTTTTAATTTAATTATACTTAGAGTAATTTCCACCTACTAACATATATTTTAAATTGGGCTGTGTACCGCCATTCTTTAATATATTACGTATATGTGTGTCGAATAACCCGATAAAATATTCAAAACAAAAGCCGCAATCTTGGAACGCGTTTTTCGTCTTGATGACGCGCTGATGTAGCCTTTTAACATGTACAAATATTTACTTAAAGATATATTTTATGCAACACATATAATTACATTCGTCGTCATCACCGCTAATATAATTATCATCAGACTCGTTATTATCATCATTTTGATCACTTTCACACTCAAAATCATTCATCTCATTTTCAGACTCATCATCCCCTATAACGATATCTCGAATAGATTCTGTTAACTTTGGGCCTTTAAACCGCGACTTTGACCCCTTATAACTACCCTCGTCCCCCACTCTGGTTTTCAGCTCTGGGGATTTTACTTAGTTATGTCATGATCTACTTATTCCCAAATTTTGGGGTACTATATCTATCAGGAACGTCACAAAAAACCCCTTTTAATTTTTATATCCACCCCTATCCCCACCCCTTTGTCGGCCACGCAGCGTTCCGCCCCTGGAGATTTTAATTCGTTAAAATAATAAAAACGGCGATTTTAACCCCTTATAACTACCCTCGTCCCCCAAGCTGGTTTCCGGCTCTGGGGATTTTACTTAGTTATGTCATGGTCTACTTATTCCCAAATTTTGGTGCACTATCTCGATTAGAAACGTCACAAAAACCCAATTATAATTTTTATAATCACCCCTTTCCCCACCCCTTTGTCGGCCACGCAGCGTTCCGCCCCTGGAGATTTTAATTAGTTACGTCATGACCTACTTATTCCCAAATTTTGGTGCACTATCTCTATCAAGAGCGTCACAAAAAATAATAATAAAAACCGCGACTTTGACCCCTTATATCTACCCTCGGCCCCCACTCTAGTTTCCGGCCGTTGGGGAAAGTAATTTACACAACTAGTTCAACATATCCCCATATAGTTTTTCGATATTACCTATCACGCACAAAATCCGCTTGTATCTCTCCGACTAACTCAGTAAATTTTAATATACTATGGTTTGTTTTTAAATTCATCTTCTTCTTTTAGTGCCTATTCGTTTCGAATATAGGCGATCATTCTGGCTATAATTATTTTATTAACTGATGCTTTAAATAGACTAGGTGTTGTTGTGGAGAACCATTTCCTCAGTTTTCTTTAACCATGATATTCTTCTTCTCCCAATTCCTCGCTTTCCGTTTTTAAATTAGAAGGAGTAAACTAAAAAGACAGATTCACACCCAAGAAAGTCACTAGAAAAATTACCAAATACATCTTCTTTTTTGGTTGGTCATATCGCCCTTCGATGGCAATCCATAAATATTATATTATACTAATACGTCGCTAACTAGTTCTAAAAACAACTATTTTTTATCTAACTTTAAACAAAGGACTAAATGCATGGTTATAACAGCAAATCTAATAAGGTGTAAATTAGAGCTGAAGTGTCAGATAATAGAACAAGTCATGGAGTTTAAATATCTAGGCATCACACAATCTAACTATGGAAAGCTCGAAAGAGAAGTGGAAGATCAGGTGAATAAACCAAACAGAGCCGCAGGCTGCCTGAATGAAACAATATGAAGAAATAAAAATATCGGAAAAGAAGTGAAAGGCAGAATTTACAAAAAGTCATCAGATCAATATTGACATACGCGGCAGAAACACGACCTGATACAGAAAGGACAAAAAGAATACTAGAAACAGCCGAGATGAAAATAGTTCGAAAAATCGATGGTAAGACACTATGGGATAGAGCTAGAACTGCAGATATACTTACGACGGATATGCAAGGTGAACAATATTAATAACTTGGTGAAAAACAGAAGAGTAGAATGGAACGACCACATAAGCCTAATGACTAGACTTAGGCAAATATGAAAATTGCATATTTTGCATATTTTGCATAAAATATGCAAAAATGTCAAACTTTGCATATTTCTATAAAAGTATGCATAAAGTGCATATAACTTGAAATTTTAGGTGTATAAATATTCATGAAATAAATCAACACAGAGCTTGGAAATCCGAATATATTTTGTTTCAATATCTCTAGATATTTATTGTGGTTTTGTCCATGAATAAGGGTTCCAAAATCTGTTAGTTTATACCTCTAGGTGCCTCTAGGTAAAAATTTTTATTGGGATAGTCTGTTTTAGAAATCAATAATTATTATGTTGTAAAATTGAAACCGGTAGCACCTGTCTTTGTAATACCGGGTGTCCACTTATATTTTCCCCCATTTTAACTGCTCATAACTTCTAAACGGCTCAAGATATAAATATGCGGTTTTCGCTGAAATGTTTTATTTTAGTAAAAGTTTTGTTTGAATGTATTGAATTTTTTATATCGCTTTTAAAAAATGGCAGATTTTTGAAAACAAAGTTTTTTTAGTGAAATATCCAGTATATTTTTTTGGAAATTGAAAGAACGGCCATTCACCTATCCAGCGATATAAAGTTTTTAAAAGCGGTTGTCAAATGACTGATTAAATAATTTTTAAAATGAGAGATGCAATGTGGAAATCACATAACAGAATATCAATTTGCGTAGTTATTTTATGTTATTTAGTTATGTAATTTCCACGTTGCACCTCTCAGTTTAAAAATTAATTACTCAGTCATTTCACAACCGATTTTAAAAAACTTTATATCGTTAAATAGGCGAATGATCATTCTTTTAATTTACAGAAATATATACTGGGTGTTTTATTTATAAAAAGCCAACAACGTTTTTTTCAAAAATCCGGCATTTTTTTTTCGTAAAACTATTCAAACCAAACTTTTACTAAAATAAAACATTTCATCGCAAGCCGCATATATCTATCTTGAGCCGTTTAGAAGTCATACACAGTTAAAATGGGGGAAAATATAAGTGGACACCCTGTATTATTGTGAATTGCAATGTGAAACTGCCGAAAATAAACACTGTGTTTTCTCGTACAATAGCCTTTAGTTGCGTGCTTCTAATTTAGGATCATATTATTTTTTCTTAGATAAGAAGAAAAAAACCAAGAATCTCTTGTAAATATTTGGGGGATCTTCCTGCTTTCACAGTCATAATATCTTGATTTTTTCAAGATTCCTGATTTTAATTGTTATGCAAGTAGTTACCAGGCCCTTTCTAAAGTACTTAGTTCAAGTACTAGGTGGGACATTTTTAGGAACCATTTAATTTGAAAGCAAAAATTACCGTATACTTGAAAAATGCCCCAGTTACATCAGTTGATGTAGAAAGAAGATTTTTCATGTACAAATATAATATTATAATATAACAGATATAGTATAAAAAATTTAAATAGCTTTTAATCATTTAGTGTTAGCACAATTTGAAGTAATATCATGTATTTGTTAAAATACTTAAATAGTTAAATATCTAAGCTTAGTTTGTAAAATAAATAAATGTTAATTACTATAAATTATGAAGATATATTAAATAATTTTGTAAATTAAAACGATACTACTTTCTGAGTTAGTTATATATACTTATTTTTTTTATTTTAAAATGCATATTTTCTAAATAAACATGCACATTTTTATGTAAAATACTGCATATTTATGACAACAACTACTAATGACAACAAATAGAGTAGTAAGTACGGCAAGAGAGGGTTCGTGGGAGGACCACGAAAACGTTGGAATGACAACTTACTTGAGGCACATTGAAAAACAGACTGAGTCATGTCTACACAAAAAGAAGAAGAAGAAGAACTTTAACTCAAGAATATCCATCACAAAATATCATAGCATGTGATTTGTCTTTAAAAAGACAACCACATCCAATGGTGGTAGTAAAATTCTCGTGTCAGTGATTTCATAGTAAATCACGGGGAAAAACCAGTTAGTAAATAAAATCATATTTTAAGTTAAATTGTGGCTTATTTCCCAGTTACAATAATAAATTACATAAATGCCAAAAATAAATAGCTTCAGAACAATTCTAGGTTTTTAGATTTGTTTCGTTGTAATAATGAGTTTTCGTTTTTTCTCTTGTAGGAATAACGTTAATTAGGTCTAGGTCGAACGTCTCTGGCTTAAGCTTATTTCTGTAGACCTTTTAAGTTGCCAAAATCTATTTTGTAGATTGTTACTTTCTACCGGTAATTTATTTTTGGATTTTTGAAATTTGAGCAACCAATGTGTCCATATCCGTTTATTTAACCAAGGGTAAGTTCAGCGTATTCACCAAATTCTGTAGTGAGACAATCCCAAGATTATTTGATGTACCTACACTTAGACAAATAATTAACACATTATCAATTCTGATAAATTAAAATGGATAAAATATATCAAATTCTACATCACTGATATACACTCCAATTTTATAGATACCTTTTTCAAAAGATTGAATTTTTCCCCCATCTAGTAGGTACTACGAAACTTCATTTTCATACATCTTTGCTAGCGATGCTACACCACTCGTCTCTTATTAACCATTTTCTATTTGAAAACCCATCCGTCATTTTACAATATTCGCTTTGTCAATATTGATAGAACACTAATAGGCTTAATACATGTCGGCCTGTTGTTTCTCTGTGGTGTGAAAAGGGTGAGTGGCATCGCTGCAGACAGTGGTGGAGAAATGCGTAAGGAAACTGGTAGAATTACTTGTAATCCTATTATGTAATTCGATGGGTATAAGCAGCAATTGAAAGAAAAATCCTTTCATATGTGGATAATAACATTTGTCACTATAATGAGATACATTTCACGATGATATTCAATACTGAATTAGCAACATTCTTCTTTCTCGAGTGGCATCTTTATTAAAAAAGTCACATGCTTAGTGTAATAAAGGCGTAAGCTACAGAAGCTACAGCGTCAATATTTTTCCGAATCAATGAAAATAAACATCTCTTGGGAACAGAAATATTTAGTGAGTAAGAAAAAAGTTCCTTTATTTAATTCGAATGACATTCTATTTTGAATTTACAAAACTTTAGTATTTTTTAAGCTTTCTTATTAAGAAAATTAAGTCGTTAAGATGGTTTAGTGGGCTGAGGTGCTCGATCGGCAACTCTAGTGGATTTTCGGTCGAGGTTCGATCCACGGCCCGGACATTGAAAAATAAAAAGGCCAACGTTGTAGTATAAAATTCTATAGAATCTACGACTTGGTTTCGTATAAGCAAGGTGCCTGATAGGCCTATGGAGGAGCGGTACGGTAAGGGATAAGGGCTTGTTGCTTGGTCTACTCCGCCATAGATCCCTACCAAAGGGGCGTTGACGCCTAATAACGGTGTATATATATTAAGAAAATTAAATAAAATCATTCACAAAACACACTTACGCCCTCCGGTTTCTAATAATTTTTGTTTGTTAAGTTGAAGCATTTCACCAACCAGATAAAATATGCCCATTATAACACTGCTTAATAAATTAAAATATTTCTTTGTTCTTCAAAGATACCTTAATTAAATCATGTTTTCATCATTTCAAACAGTATTGTCTTCTTAAGTTAAGCCTGTAAGTTGTTCTTAAAATTTTGTATACCTTTAAGAAATGAGTAATATCCGATAAACCCATATTAGACCAGGGCGCATCTGTAAAAATATTAATACATTTGGATGTTGAGAGGTGACTCATATTTTTTTGCAGAAATTGCTTGAAATTAACTCATATAATACTTAATATTTGAGTTGTCCTCCCTCTCAAAAAGGTCCGGAACATTGTTTAAATAATCAAAATGTCAAAAAATGAAAGAAAAATTCGATTTTTTCGTCGTTTTTTGATAATAACTTTAAAAGTACTCCTTTCCGAGAAAAGTTGCACTGACATTAAAGTTACGTAATTAAATTTTCACTAGTAATACCATTAGAGGTCAAATTATTTCCGGAAATTTTTTTGAGATCATGAATATTTTGAAAATTTCCCGAGTCGCAGACGAGGGAAATTTTCTAAAAATATACATGATCAAAAAAAAATTTCCGTATATTAATTTGACTTCGCGTGGTATTCGGTAAGAAAATTCCACACCAAATTTGCATTTGAAAATCCAAAGCTGCATGAACAGATTAATAGCGCGCCATAGCTTTGTCAGCAATTATTTAGGCTTTCAAATTCGTAATTTCTACTCATTGTAGTTGCATCGGAATACCATTTCAAGATAAAATAGTATATTCTTCAATTTTACATAAGTTTTGAGTAACTACAAGTGATAGAAAATTATTTTTTGGCGTTTTTAAAACTAAACTACGCAAAATTGAAAGTACTGAATGGGAAAAAGGTAAATAAATTAGTGTCTAAATATTATATATATTTTATTAGACATAGAAACTTAATTGAAAACATTCAAAGTCCTGCATTTTCGCCATTAAGAAGAGAGGAGGTGTCCGAAGAATATAGAAAACATCTTAGCTTTGTAACTAAACTGAATCAAAACTAAATTATGTAAACAAATAAAAACCAGTCTGTCAAAAATGTTCTGTTATTGTAAACGTCAAAAAATTTCCACTATAATTCGCTGTTGGGTACCCCACGAGCAAAAAATTTCCGATAAAATACCTCCGTTGCCATGGTGATCTGTCAAAATAACGTATTTTGATTGGTTCAAAATTACAGGTGTGGAATTTTCACTAGTAATACCACTAGAGGTCAAATTATTTCCGGAAATTTTTTTGAGATCATGAATATTTTGAAAATTTCCCGAGTCGCAGACGAGGGAAATTTTCTAAAAATATTCATGATCAGAAAAAAATTTCCGGATATTAATTTGACTTCGCGTGGTATTCGGTAAGAAAATTCCACACCAAATTTGCATTTGAAAATCCAAAGCTGCATGAACAGATTAATAGCGCGCCATAGCTTTGTCAGCAATTATTTAGGCTTTCAAATTCGTAATTTCTACTCATTGTAGTTGCATGGGAATACCATTTCAAGATAGAAAATAGTATATTCTTCAATTTTACATAAGTTTTGAGTACAAGTAACTACAAGTGATAGAAAATTATTTTTTGGCGTTTTATTTTAAATTATGTAAACAAATAAAAACCAGTCTGTCAAAAATGTTCTGTTATTGTAAACGTCAAAAAATTTCCACTATAATTCGCTGTTGGGTACCCCACGAGCAAAAAATTTCCGATAAAATACCTCCGTTCCGTTGCCATGGTGATCTGTCAAAATAACGTATTTTGATTGGTTCAAAATTACAGGTGTGGAATTTTCAATAATATAGTATAAGTAGAAAGTTTTAAAAATTGTCACCCTTTGAAACCTCTATACTCTGGGTATAGAGATTTTTGAAGAGAAGAACTGAATAAAGATGGGTAAAATAAATGATAAGAGATTTAAGACAAAAGAAGAGGGGCTTAGCTCAGAAGGAAAAAAAATCAAAAGGGCAGAGAGACACTAAATCTCAAGTATGAGTATTCGGGCTAGCTTCCATACACCGAATATTGGCTTTAGAGATATGAGAAGAAAATTTGGTAATGAAATGATAGTAACTAGGAAGGAAATGAGACTGTTAATACAAAAATGGAAGGAAAATAGATAAGAATGCTAGAGATAAAATAATAACGAGTTACAACAAAGAAAGAAGAAGAAAAAAAGGGCGCCAACTCGAACGAACAACTCGGCTCTCAGAACCAAGAAGTTGGACAGGTTCGAGATTTTGAAGTAATGAACAATGGGAACTCTATGACACTGGTTACAACCACCTGAAATACAAAATACTAAATACTGATCTTGTCTTGCTATGTTATATACTGGTAATACAGACTGAAATAAAACACCAACCTTAATACATACAAATATATTAATAATAAATGTTAAATACTAACAATTTACATATAACGCAACGTGATAACAGTGATAGTGGATGGGGAAAAGATCAAATAGGACCGCAAAGGCCACTTAACAAGCAATTATCCACTATCACTGGCCAAGCAAAGGTATTAAAATCAAAATCCAAAGCAAAAGTCCGTCAGAATAGCACTAAGTCCTTACAACTAAAAAGTTAGTAATTATTTCCTAAATTGAACTACGCTAGAGTGAGATCCACAACAAGAACGCTACGGTTACCAAAAATAATAAAGATCTCACCTAGCCAAAAACACTAATAAGTAAATATATAATGAGTTATATAAATGAGTTATATAAATGAGTTATATAAATGAGTGATATAAATGAGTTGTATAAATGAGTTGGTCAGTTACTCTTTATATACAATGTAAAAACCTACAAGACATATTCCCTATTTGAAATCCGCGACAAACCTTTAACGACCCCTTCCCTATCAAATTTTTAAGCTACAATTATTATTTATAATGATTATTGAACAAGACCTAATTTTATTTATTGGAAACTACTACTTATATTAAATCAAAAAAAAAACCAACGACCTAAAACCCTATCTATCAAGAAATATGTACCTAGTTTACCTCAATTGTATGCATACAAGAAGTTTACAGTGCAAGCAACTATAGAGTACCCAAAATATGTAAATAATAAGATTAAACAACTTATCTTAACCACAAGTCCTATTAGTCCTGTCGCCAGGGGGGGGTACAACGGCCTTCTTAATTCAGATGGACTTACCCAAGTTTTTTTTATGTATTTTGACCCGTAGAACACGAATTTTTTGGGTAACAGTTGATCCGGATGTCGATAAGATTGTTATAAACAAAGAAGTTGAGGAATTACATAACAGCGATTTCTCGCAAAACAAAACATTTTTTTGTATTTTTTGGGTCATTCTAACCAAAAAATGTTCCTACAAGTTTTTTCGTAGGATGCATAGTTTTCGAGATAAACGCGGTTGAACTTTCAAAAAATGGAAAAATTGCAATTTTTGAACCCGAAGAACGTTTGAGTAAAAAATAAAATAGCAATTCTGCTTACCGCCTTTAAAAGTTTAAGTCAAATTATATCTGTTTTGAATATTTGTATTGCTACAAATTTATTTTTTGATTGTTAAAAAAAGCTATAAACACATACTGTTTCCCGTGCCTAATACATGCGTTTTATTGCATGCTACTTAGAAATAGCCCCGCTTGCACTTTTACCTCCTCTACGTACTCGTTCGATTTTAAATGAGAAATCATTGAAACATCACTCAAGCACTAGGTGTTTATAGCTTTGTTTTAACAATAAAATAATACATTTTTGGCAATACAAATAATTAAAACCGATATAATTTGACTTGAACTTTCAAATGCGGTAAGCAGAATTGCTATTTTATTTTTTAATCAAAAGTTTTTCGGGTTCAAAAATTCCAATTTTTCGATTTTTTGAAAGTTCAACCTCGTTTATCTCGAAAACTATGCATCCTACGAAAAAATTTGTAGGAATATTTTTTGGTTAAAATGGCCCAAAAAATACAAAAAAATGTTTTGTTTTGCGAGAAATCGCTGTTATGTGATTCCTCAACTTCTTGGTTTATAACAATCTTATCGACATCCGGATCAACTGTTACCCAAAAACTTCGTGTTCTACAGGTCAAAATACATAAAAAAAACTTGGGTAAGTCCATCTGAATACAGGAGGCCGTTGTACCCCCCCTGGCGACAGGACTATATTTAAAAAGGTCCAGATAGGAATGAATTTCCTCTTGGCACGGCAAAAACTAGTGGGCTGCTGTGGTGATAAATCCAATCCTGGATGTTGTGAAATAGGTACTATCCAATCCAATCAAAAGTAACTCTAGGGGTAACCCATACCCTAGCTGCTTACAGTAACTGGCACATATTTATATGATGGCACATTAAATGATGATACAATCTATATAAATTGACTAGGCTAAGTGTCTATGTGACAAGTAGCTACGGGACGGAATCTAAAATAAATTTTATCAATTTAATTACATTATTTATAACACTATGTGTAGACAGCACAGGGTCACTGCACTGGAAACCAAAACAAAAAAACTCAGGTTAGGTATACATATGTCATGTCAAACTGAAACTAATTCAAATCATCAAATCAGACATGGCAGGGACATGCGCATGACATGTCTGATATTCGTTAAAACTTTTTTATATTATTACCTCAAAAAAACCTAGAGCAAAAAGTCTAATGAGAAATTGGAATTTAACTTTAGCACTAAAACATATGGCCTTGACTGTTCCTTTGCAAATGGAAATGAATATCCTTACCGTAATATAACTTATAATGTGACATTTAAATTATTTCTTAACTGAAATTAATATCTACAGATAACGAACGAGATATCTAGGATGGTGAATTTGATTTTATAATGAAGAAATAAAGAGAAATATATCAATATACTCACTTGAGCAAAGCAACACATCGGCGGTATTATAACCTTTTTCCTTTCTTGTAAATAAGTCTCCAGATATAACTACTGCTTGATTTTTATTAGTATGGGTTATTGGCTGATGTTCGAGGTCTTTTAGTTATATATTTTCCCAATTTTGCCCAAACTCCGTCACCTAAGTAATGACGATGTGTTGCCTCTTTGTGAGTTCGTGACCAACTAAACTAGAAATCGACAATCATCGATTTTCTTTCTATTGGCGCGCCTGTGCACCGAAAAATCGTAGTTGGATCTTCGCGGGCGTCACCCAAGGATTTTGTAGAGGGGTATATTTTAATCCAATTTTTAATTAAAGTAATTTAATTAGTAGCGTGATCGCTACACCTTGTTGCAAAATAGCAATAATTGCGGAAAAAAACCATAAAAAAACAAGTATTCGCATTTTACGTCTTTCAACCATTTATGCTACACCTAGGCCCTTCATACTTCACCCAGATAAACTTTATGATATAATAGATAAAACAATACTGTAAATTATTTAATTAAGATCGGTTTAACCTTCGGATGACCAAGCGGGGGAAATTGTGACTTCAGCGTAGGTTTTTCTTTAATAAATTCAAAACTATTTTCAATTCTTAACTCATTATTTTTTTATTTGACTTTAATATCATTCTAGATATCCTCATATTTTGAAATAAAAAAAATTCCCTATATTTTACGAATAAAAATATATTCTTACGTTGATGTTTAGTAAAATAGCGTCTATTATGTGTAATTCCAAGTAGTTTTACGCTAATGACGTCCACTTTGCAAAGTAACAAGACACTTACTCAACATACACACTATACATGACACTAATACTCATGTTGTGACTGGCTGAATGACATAAAGTCCATGTCATAAAAAAAAATTAAAAAAAACTTAATTTTTTTGTTATTGGTCATTTTTGACATTTTTGACCTGGGGTCATTTCCCCCCCTTGATCATCCGTGTAACAAAAAAAGGTTGGTCATCGGAAAGTTAATAGATTTTGCAAAATAAATTTTGCAATCCAGCTTTCGCAAAAAAAAATAATTTTTTCAAAATGTTGCATGACCGAAAATAAAGCAGACAGTAAGTTGAATTTTTTTTATATGTAGAAGAATACTGTACCATTCATTTTCAATTTGCAAAATTAAAATCAGTTAACTACCACGACGCCAAGAATTTTTTTAAATAAACATTATTTTTGGTGCTACGCGCAAGACAGCGGATACGTTTACCTTGATTGGGCATTCCAATGACCTTTGACAATGATAATGATTGATAAATTTTTATTTTTAGTAGATTTCGATATAAATAAATAAATTTGTTTATTGCAATAACACATACTCTGTCCTTTGAAATAACACTTTTTCTAGCAAAAACTTCATTTGTTCATATATTTTAACTTAGAGAATAAAAGTGTATTATTTTTAAATATATGCAATTGTTTAAACAATATTTCACAAACAATAATAAAATTAGTTTGATTTTTATGGAATTAAAATATTAAAATACAACAAAATATAGAGCAAGAAAATAATATATTAGATAAAGATTGGAAGAAAGTTTGGTGGAAATCAACTTGTGTGAACCAAACACCGCTATCCTGCACGTAGCACCAAAGATAAATGTTTATTTAAAAAAATTCCTGACGCCGTGGCAGTTAACCAATTTTAATTTTGCAAATTGCAAATGAAAGGTACAGTATTCTTCTACATATAAAAAAATTTCAACTTGCTATCTGCATTATTTTTAGTCGTGCAACATTTTGAAAAAATAAATTTTTTTGCGAAAGCTGGATAACAAAATTTATTTTGGAAAATTTGTTGAACCGATCTTAATGAAATTTACAGTATTGTTTTATTATATCATAAAGTTTTTCTGGGTAATACATGAAGGTGCTAAGTGTAGCATAAATGGTTGAAAAACGTAAAATACGAATACTTGTTTTTTTATGGTTTTTTTCGCAGTTATTGCTATTTTGCAACAAGGGTGACAATTGACAAATAAACATTTGTCACTATAATGAGATACATTTCACAGTAATATTTAAAAAAAGGTAACATAAGGTACAAAATAATGATTTTTCAGAATCAATGAAAATAAAATTCTCTTGGCAATAGAAATATTTAGTGAGCTTCTAATGACGCTGAGTTTTTCTATCCACTTGAAATAACCTTTAATTATGGATTTACAAAATTTCAGTATTTTGTTATGTTCTGCTATTCAGAAAAATATACAAAAACATTAACAAAACAAACTTAGACCTTTCGGTTTCTGATCATTTTTCTTTGTTCAGTTTAAGAGCTTTACTAATTAAATGAAGTATTCATATAAGTATCACACTGGTTTGTAGACTAAAATTTTCTTGGCGAGTAAGACCATTCTTCAAAGAGAAAGATCCCAACCTAGAATGACCACCAGGATCTTGTTATTCATCACTTAAAATAGTCTCGTCTCCTTGTGTTGAACTAGGTGTGCTCTATAAATTCCGTAGTAGTGTATTCGGGCTCTTCCTTGGAGTCTTACACATCTGTTCGTCATAGATAATCCGAATGTTTGACTCTACTTTTAAAATGTGCGTATTAGATCTTCTTGAAATTTGCATTTTAAGGTTCTTTAATTGAATCTGCATTTGGGCTAATGTGGGATTATGATCTGCCTACATATCTGCTCCAGGATTTTTACATTGCTTATGTTATTCCTGTATCTTTGTCATACGACAATATAGTTAATTTGGTCCCTAAAGGGGACTAAGGTATAAGACTTCCTTGGAGTCTTACACATCGTTCGTCATAGATAATCCGAATGTTTGACTCTGCTTTTAAAATGTATGTATTAGATCTTCTTGAAATTTGCATTTTAAGGTGCTTTAATTGAATCTGCATTTGGGCTAATGTGGGATTATGATCTGTCTACATATTTGCTCCAGGATTTTTACATTGCTTATGTTATTCCTGTGTCTTTGTCATACGACAATATAGTTAATTTGGTCCCTAAAGGGGACTAAGGTATACAACTTAACTAAGGTATCTTACATTTCTTATTCCCAGTCCATAGTCTCCCAGTGTTATCGCGTCTTCCCTTGCCTACTTCAGCTCTCCTAGAATAAACTAATTTCATTCTTCTGGGACATTAATCGTTTTATTTTGCCGTAGAAGGATACATTTTCCGATTTTGGTTTATCAGCGGTTGAAGCCTATACTTTAATATTATTTAAATTCTTCAGTATTGCTTTCAGTTGTATTCATTGCTCTCTCAAAAAGTTGAACGAAGTTGAGTACCACTTCTTGCTCTATCTGAGCGCGATATTTTAGGGTGTTACATAATACTGACTCCGTTAGAATGTGTGAGACCGTCATTTCCAGAGTAATAAAAAGAACATCTATTTATTTACTTGTAATTATTGTCTGCTATTGTCTGCAAGGTATCTTACATTTCTTATTCCCAGTCCATAGTCTCCCAGTGTTATCGCGTCTTCCCTTGCCTACTTCAGCTCTCCTAGAATAAACTAATTTCATTCTTCTGGGACATTAATCGTTTTATTTTGCCGTAGAAGGATACATTTTCCGATTTTGGTTTATCAGCGGTTGAAGCCTATACTTTAATATTATTTAAATTCTTCAGTATTGCTTTCAGTTGTATTCATTGCTCTCTCAAAAAGTTGAACGAAGTTGAGTACCACTTCTTGCTCTATCTGAGCGCGATATTTTAGGGTGTTACATAATACTGACTCCGTTAGAATGTGTGAGACCGTCATTTCCAGAGTAATAAAAAGAATATCTATTTATTTACTTGTAATTATTGTCTGCTGTTGGGCTATTTTGTTTAATTTATTACGAGAGTATTTTTATTCCCAGCCTGCACGTCTTTTGATTTAGGTATTTATGTAATGTTCTCTGCATGCTTTTAGCATTCTATGTGTTAGTTTTCATTGGCTTTCTACAGTTGGTTAATGTTATTTTTGTATTTTTTCTCGTTGATATTGTTCGCATGCCTTCACCAATTTAGTCTGGCGCGGAATATTTATTTTTTATTATTTATTTTTTTATCGCCTTAATCGTTTTTCTTGACAAATGTAGTATGGAAGTTTCTTCTTGCTTTCCGCAGCGCTGTAGGATTCTACCCTGCTCTTTGGTTTCTGATTCAAACCATAAAAGTTTCTTAACTATTGATCGTGATAAGTTTTGAGCAAACAGTTACCACTAAGGGTAACCTATACAGGGTGTCCAGAAACTCTACCGACAAACGATGAATGGAGATTCCTCAGATAATTTCAAGACAATTTAACCCAATTCACCTAGTCCGAAAATGCTTCCTAAAGGAGCTAGAGCTATTTTAAAATGGCGTCTGGTAATTAGTTTCTCTTAAATATCTCCTGAACGCTTCTATTTATAAAAACGAAAATGAATACACGTATTTTATCTTTCAGAGATAAATCGATTTCATCCATTGAAAATTTCTAGTACCGGTCATAGGCGTCCGTTTTAGGTAGGGCAACAGTTATATTATCGCAAAACTTTTTTGCTTTTAATTTTTAAGCATTTTGTGTCGGATTATTAAAATATAAGGTTTTGTAGTACTAAAAGGTACTCTTACTTTAAGTCGATAGGATACACCGTTTTCTGGAAAAATCGATTTGAAAATTTTTCTTTTTGAATATCAAAAAATAATTTAAAAAAAAAACGATTTAGAAAAACGAAAACTGGTACGTTTATTTATATTTCAGAGATGAATCCATTTCATTAATTCCAAATTTATAGTACAGGTCATATGCCTCCGTTTTGGGTAGGTCAACGGTTATTTTATTGCAAAACTTTTGTCTTTAATTTTTAAGAATTTTTGACACTACATTTTTAAATTATGAGGAATTCTAGTACTAAAAGTTACTCTTGCTTTAAGTTGGTAAAATACTCTGTTTTCTTTTTTTAATTTTTTTTTTTCAATTTCTTTTCCAATTCAGAAAACGAAAAATTTTCAATGTGATTTTTCTAGATAACCGTGTGTCCTACCGACTAAAGCAAGAGTAGCTTTTAGTACTAGAATACCTCACAATTTAAGAATCCAGTATCAAAAATACTTAAAACTGAAAGACAAATAAGTTATGCGATAAAATAACTGTTGCGCCACCCAAAACGGACGTTGATGCCTGGTATCAAAAATTCACAATGGATGGAATCGATTTATCTCTAGAAGATGAATATGTGTACCTATTTTCGTTTTTCTAACTAAAAGCGTTCTGGAGGTATTTAAGAAAGACTAATTACAAGACGCCATCTTCTCTTCAAAGAGATCTAGCTCCCTTAGATAGCATTTTCGGACTAGGTGAATTTAGTTAAATTGTCTTAAAATTATCTGAGGAATCTCCTGTCTTCGTTTGTCGGTAGAGTTTCTGGACACACTGTATAGTTACTCTGACTTTAAATCAATCAATCAAAAGAATTCCGTAAGTCGTGAAATTACTGAAATAAAAAAATGACGACGTCAAAATTATTAGTACAACAGAATCAAAATGACTATCTAAGAACATTAATTAGTAACCTATTATGGTGGTGAGAGCTGCGTAATCACAAAAAAATATGAACAACTCAAGACATTCGAGAGAAATATACTGAGCAAAGTATACGACAGAATCTAAGAGAAAGACATTTAGAATCAATAGAAAGGATAGCATTAATGAATTGAATGAAAAACACAATGTTGTAAGATTTGTTAAAACTCATAAACTTACATGGATATGACCAAAGAAAAGAAGATGCAAAATCAACAAAGAGAATATTACAATTGAAGCCGAGAGGAAGACAAAAAGGAGACCCCGAACGAGATGATTGGATGACGTCGAAGACGACCTGAAAACTATCATCATCATCATCATTCAACCCGGATCTATCCACTTCTGGATATAGGTCTCATTCAGTCTTTTCCATGCATTTCTGTTTTGTGCTGTTTGCATCCAGTTTTTGTCGAACCGTTTTATGTCATCAGACTATCTGGTTGGCGGACGACCTCTACTTCGATATCCTTCTTTTCTTGCTCTCCAGTCTATTATTTGCTCTGTCCATCTGTTGTCCGACATTCTAGCTATGTTTCCAGTCCAGTTCCACTTTAGGGTAATAATTCTTTCTATGGCATCCTTCACTCCTGTTCTCCGTCTTATCGCCCTGTTCGTATTTCGATCCCGACGAGAAATACCTAACATTGAGCGTTTCATGGCTCTTTGGGTAACACAAATTTTATTTCTTACTTTCTTGGTTATTGTTAAAGTTTCTGCACCATAGGTAAGTACTGGCAACATACACTGATCAAAGACTTTTCTTTTGAGACACATAGGCAGTTATGACTTAAGGACATAGCTCAGCTTGTCGAATGCCACCCAAGTGAGTCCTATTCGGCGGCTTAGTCCGCACCTTTGATTATTTCTTCCTATGCGTACCTCATGTCCTAAGTACTTATCAGAGGTCCTTCTTGTCTTGGTCTCCAGTGTATTATTTGCTGTGTCCATCTGTTGTCCGACATTCTAGCTATGTTTCCAGTCCAGTTCCACTTTAGGGTCATAATTCTTTCTATGGCATCCTTCACTCCTGTTCTCCGTCTTATCTCCCTGTTCGTATTTCGATCCCGACGAGAAATGCCTAACATTGAGCGTTCCATGGCTCTTTGGGTAACACAAATTTTATTTCTTACTTTCTTGGTTATTGTTAAAGTTTCTGCACCATAGGTAAGTACGGGCAACATACACTGATCAAAGACTTTTCTTTTGAGACACATAGGCAGTTATGACTTAAGGACATAGCTCAGATTGTCGAATGCCACCCAAGTGAGTCCTATGCGGCGGCTTGGTTCGCACGTTTGATTATTTCTTGCTATGCGTATCTCATGTCCTAAGTACTTATCAGAGGTGGTTTCTTCAATAGGCATGCTATCTACTGAAATCTTTTTGCTTAACACAAGATTTGTCATGATTTGTGTTTTTGTATGGTTGATTTTTAATCCAACTTGTAAGGAGGCTAGGTATAGTTTCTCCAGTTTCGATACTGCATCATCGATGCTGTCAGCAAAAAGAACAATATCGTCAGTGAATCTTAAATGACTAAGTATTTCTCCGTTGATATTAATTCTTTTTCCACTCAGATTTACGTTGTTAAACATATGTTCTAATAATGTTGTAAACAATTTTGGTGAAATTGTGTCTCCCTGTCGCACTCCCCGTTTTATTTTAATTGCGTTGGTCTTTTTATCTGCCAGTTTCACGCTTGGTGTTGCATTTAGATAGATGTATTTAATCATGTTTATATAGCGATGATCTATACGAAACTCTGTTAAGGCTTTTAGCATTTCTTAATGACTTATGGTATCAAAAGCTTTTTCGTACTTTCATAGTCAACAAATGTCAGGACTAATCGCTTGTTATATTCAACAATCTTTTCTATTAAGTTCTTAATTACTTGTAAATGATCATTCGTGCCATATCCTGCTCTAAAATCTGCTTGCTCTTTTGGCTGAGAGAAATCCAACTTACTTCCTAGTCTGTTGGTAATAACTCTTGTGAATAGCTTATATACTTGTGACAGCAAGCTAATGGGTCGGTAGTTTCTAAGGTCGCTGTTATCTCCCTTCTTATGGAGTAAGACGATTTCTGCGTTGTTCAAGTATAAGTTGTTTCAATAATTTAGCAAGTGTCAGTAAAAGTGTATTTCCTCCTAGTTTTATGCTTTCAATCATTACTTTGTCTTCACCTGGGGATTTATTGTTCTTCATCTTTTGAAGCGCATTTTTATTTTCGCCTATAGTTATGTTCGGCATTAACTTTGTGCCTTGATTCTCTATTTTTTGGAAAGGGCGTCTTTCATCGTGACATCCTTCATCTTACATCCTGAAAACTATGAATGTAAGATAATGGAGGGTAGCAGAAGTACAAAACAGAGGTCTGAATAGAGAGACATAGGCAGACTAGCAAAGCCCCATCCAGGGTTTTGATGCCAAAAGAAAAAGAAGTTGAATGAAACCGTCTACAATCTGTGACTCCATGATCGAACATCTCAGACAAAAGGTACTATATCTACAACAATCCAGCCTATTCACTCTGAGTAACTGAGTAAACATAAAATTACTAAATACCACCAGTTAAATGACCCAAAACCAGACCGACAATGTCATTTAGAGCACGAGTTGAAAAACACATAAGACATGTAAATACAAAACCATATTATCCTTAAGTACAAGAAAGATAATTATAGTAAAATATAACCTGAAAATTTTACCTTTATTACTCGTTATAGAATTGATTCTGTCAAGCCTTAATTAAACAAATTTTCCTTCTATCGAAAAGTCTTATGCCCGGTTGCACCAACAGATCTTAAGCCTAAGTCGAGAATATCGTAAGAATTAATATAATATAATTATAATATATTACAATAAGAATACCATAATATAATAATAGATATAATTGATAATAAGGAAGAATCTAAAATTACGGTGCACCGTAAGTGATACTCAAGGAGGCCCTATCTATAAGTAGAGCTTAGCTAAGCTAGAGCTTAAGATATGTTGGTGCAACCAGGCATTAATTAATCTTACTCACACTCTCGCACACTCTCGCCAAAACTATTCATAACTGTTCTGGAATATGCCTTTAAGATGCTCAACTGGGACAATAAAGGGATCACAATAGATGGAGAAAAGTTAAATCATCTTCGTTTTGCAGATGACATAGTCCTCATAACTGATGACCTAGGAGAAGTAAAGGAAATGCTAAATGAGTTAGATGCTATCTGCTGGAAAATAGATTTGAAAATAAACTTTTCTAAAACTAAATATATGACTAATGTGCTTCCTAGCGGACAGCTGATTATACGTGAACAAGAAGTAGAACTAGTGGAAAAGTACATTTACTTGGGTCATGAAATTAGAATTGGCAGAGATAACCAAACATGCGAAATAAAAAGAAGATTAGCTCTTGCTTGGGCAGCCTACGGAGCTCTGAGAAATATATTTAGGAGCAGTATACCTCTCGGTTTAAAAAGACAAGTGTTTGATCAATGTGTGCTGCCGGTAATGACATATAGAGCAGAGACACTGACTCTAACCAAGGCAACAGCGTTGAAAATGCGGGTTGCTCAAAGGCGTATGGAAAGATCCACGCTAGGTGTAACCCTACGGGATAAAATAAGAAATGAAGATCTCAGAAAAAGAACCGGTATCGCAGATGTTATAGAACGTATCACCAGGCTCAAATGGAACAGGGCAGGACACGTCGCCAGGCTGAAAGATTCAAGATGGACACGAAAGCTGATGAAATGGAGACCAAGGGAAGATAAACGCAGTAGAGGAAGGCCGCCTACACGATGGACAGGCGGATTAGTAAAACTGCAACAATCAGCACAAAACCGTGAAGTGTGAAAAAAATTGGGGGAGTCCTATGTCCAGCAGTGGACGTGAATTTGTTTGAAAACCTTTTTGTTTTTTAATTGCTAATCAAGCGGGCGCGACGCTATTTTCAACCGTTAAATGTATAATATGTAATCGGAAAACATTTTAAATTTAAAAAAAATTGTTGTAAATTTTTTTGACCCTGGCAACATGCAAATTTGTTAATAGGGGACCCTTTCAAGCAAAATGGTGAAAAAAAATTTAATCGGTATATTTTTCCGCATATACAGGGTGTAACAAAAATAAAGGTCATAAATTAAATCACATATTCTGGGACCAAAAATAGTTCGAATGAACCTAACTTACCTTAGTACAAAAATATGCACACAAAAAAAGTTACAGCCCTTTGAAGTTACAAAATGAAAATCGATTTTTTCGAATATATCGAAAACTATTAGAGATTTTTTGTTGAAAATGGACATGTGGCATTCTTATGGCAAGAACATCTTAAAGAAAAATTATAGTGAAATTTATGCACCCCATAAAAATTTTATGGGGGTTCTGTTCCCTTAAACCCCCCCAAACTTTTGTGTCCGTTTCAAATAAATTATTATTCTGATGCCATTAGTTAAATTAAATGTTTTTAAAACTTTTTTGCCTTTTAGTATTTTTTCGATAAGGCAGTTTTTATCGAGTTGCGGCTTCTTTTTTAATATGTTTACATAAAAATTTTATGAGGGTTTTGTTCCTTTAAACCCCCCAAATGTTTGTGTACGTTCCAATTAAACTATTACTGCGGTACCATTAGTTAAACACAGTGTTTTTAAAACTTTTTTGCCTCTTTGTATTTTTTTGATAAAGCATCTTTTATCGAGATGTGGCTTCTTTTTTATTATGGTTCAAAATATACCTAAAAATGTAAATCATAAATAAATTTTCATATTATTACCAAGTCTCCATAATCGTACTTTACCATATACAAATATGTGGTGGATTTGACAAATATTCAAATATCTCGATAAGAACTGACTTTTGGAAAAAGTACTAAGAGACAAAAAAGTTTTTAAAAACTTGTGTTTAACTAATGGCGCTACAATAATAATTAAACTGAAACGCACACAAAACTTTGGGGGGGTTTAAAGGAACCAAACCCCCATAAAATTTTTATGGGGTGTCCAAATTTCATTATGATTTTTTTTTTAAATACTACCGCCATAACAATACCACATGTCCATTTTTAATAAAAAATCTGCAATGGTTTTCGATATATTGGAAAAAATCGATTTTAATTTTGTAATTTCAAAGGGCTGTAACTTTTTTTCCGTGCATATTTGTACTAAGGTAAGTTATGTTCAATCGAACTATTTTAGGTCCAAGAATACAGGATTAAATTTATGACCTCTATTTTTGTTACACCCTGTATATTTATGTACGTATATTACATATAATGTTGTATACATGCAACGGTTGAAAATAGTGTAGCGGCCGCTTGATCAGCAATTAAAAAACAAAGGGGTTTTCGATATTGTATTGCAAAAACTCTTCGAAGTTTCATCAATCGATGTTTAAATAATATTAACCTACCTTGGCAATATTGAAATTTTCAGTTTTTCACATAGTTTTTGAAGGTTAGAAATGGTCAATTTCGCAATTTTTAAATTTTTAATGGCTTATAAGTCACTAAAGACCTTTTAAATTTGTTAAAAGGGGTCCTTTTTGAAGATTGGCAAAAAATTCGAATCAGTTAATTTTTCCCAGCGGATGCGCAGTGGCTTTCTAGACTACTAGGTTTTTTTATAATACCAAGAAGAATTACTTAAACCTAATTAATATGCTACATTAAATATTATACAAACTTTAAAGCTACTTAACAAGCACTAAACTTTTAACTATTTCGATTAAATATTTACGAGTAATTGATTATCTTCATTTTCTGTCCTCCAGGACGACGACGACGACGAGCGGATTTGAAGGGCAGATAGACGTAAATGATTAGATGGTCCCGAGAATCGTCCGAGATCCAATTAAACATTTAACCCTTAAGGGCAAGAATTAAAATAGAATATGGTTTGGAATTAATTAGCAGGTCAACTATAAATTGGCCCCAAATTAAAACCGCACAAAAAGGATGGATCCTCTAAGGGGAGCTAATCAAGCGACGACAACTAATTTGCATTTGGTTTCCACTATGTTAATCATGTTTAATGGAAAATGCATTTGCGTGTTTTCACAAAGGATTTTGCACATATTCTTATTTACTTTAAACTAAGTGCTTTTACAAATACGTTTTTGTAGCAATTATCTCTTTTGCGAAATTGAAATAATCCATGGTTTTCCGAAAACTTGGTAATTTATAGTAAGATAAAATCATTTCATGTGGTCAATTATATTTGTTCTTCCAGATTTTTATAAAAAAATACTCAACTTACCGTCAAAATCAGTCAAGTCTATTTTTTTGTCGATATTAATTTAAGTTCTTCTCTGAACTTAGAAACTCTCAAATAATGCAATTACAAAACCAGACAATTCCAAACAGATTTTAAACGTGGGAAACAGAAGTGGTCAAAAAAAACTCCAATAATGACACTTTGATTTAGCCAAAAACAGATATGTGCACTTGTCTGTCAACATAAAACAATATGTTATTGTTTTCAATATTCTAGTTGTTTCAAAACAAGACAAGTGCCAGTTAGGCGCTTAGGCAGTTAGGGCAATAGGGGAATAGGAATTCCCCTATTCTCCCCGTAAACCCGCCACTGTTCAGTAGTTTGTTTTAAGATAAGGCGGAACTGCAACTATGTTCGTATTGAATAAGGGTGAAATGTTTATGAAAACATGATAGTTGTTATGTCGCTCTAGCAGCACATTTTCTATTAAACTTCTTCAGTTTTCTGAGGACTTTTCGGAGGTTTTCTAAAGATTAAAATACGATGCATCTATTTCTGACCACGAATCCATAAACAACACGTAAATAAGTATGAAGAAAATGAGTCTCTCGTCTTTCAATAATAAATACTTTCGTTCACTTGATCGTGAATTAGTGCACTTAACGTAAACCGAACCCCTGAATCCAATAACTTCAGAAGGCTGTAGCTTCAGAATCATAGTTCTTCAGACCTAGGTCCCATGAACTTTTTGCGCACTGAGAACTATCATTGACCGAACTTTCGTTAAATTTGACCGGGGCCTCTTTCCCATGAATACATTGCGGAGTCCTTTCATAATATGTATATCAAAGTTATACCTTTGCTACAAAGTTTAAATTTCTTCACATTGTTCGATTATTCATTTATTTTTGGCTTGTCTAGCAGTAATCTTTATGTCTTTGAAAATTTTCTTGTGTTTCACCATGTTCTTATCGTTGATCTTACTTCTACTTTCAATCATTTTAAGTACTTTATCATTTATTGTTCACAGTTTATTTTTCGTTCTTCTCCTCATATTTATCATGAAGTATACCTATGTAACTTTCTATATCTGCTGTCTTTTTTACATTAGTTACTAATTTTTTGCTGTAGTAATTGTTGTATTTCTCGTTTTTTGTTTTTGTATTTGACTGTTCTTAAAATATATTGTTCTCTTTCGTTTCTTTTGATTGATTCCAGTTTAAGAATATCCACCGATAGACTGACGGAAATGATGGGGTGGCCCCGAAAGTCGTCCGAAATCCAATTAAACATTTAACCGTTAAGGGCAAGAATTAAAATAGAATATGGTTTGGAATTAATTAGCAGGTCAACTAGAAATTGGCCCCAAATTAAAACCGCACAAAAAGGATGGATCCTCTAAGGGGAGCTAATCAAGCGACGACAACTAATTTGCATTTGGTTTCCACTATGTTAATCATGTTTAATGGAAATGCATTTGCGTGTTTTTAGAAAAAATTTCGCACTGATTCTTATTTACTTTGGACTAAGTGCTTTTACACATACGTTTTTGCAGCAATTACATCCTTCGCAAAGTTGTAATACTCTCGGAGTTTTTAAAAAATTTAGTGATTTATCTCGAGATAAAATTATTCCATTAAGTGTCAAAATATTTGCTCTTCCAGATTTTTATAAAACTAATCGTCGGCTTACTGCCAAAACCAGCCCTACCCTATTTTGTTGATATTGATTTAAGTTCTCCTTTGGGCTTAGATACTCTCAAATAAGGTACTTACAAAACCAGCCAAGTCCAAACAGATTTAAAATTGGGAAACAGAAGTGGTTTAAAAAAAATAACTCTTAGGGCCGGTTGTTCGAACGCTAATCAACAATGATCATTATCAAATATTTAATTACTGTCACCAAAACTGTCAATGTCAACTCTGTTTGTGTTGCTGAAAACATAATTAATTACAATTATGAGATTTATTATTAATTATGTTAATAATGATTGTTATATTAATTGATTATAGACTCCACAGACTTTTTAACAACCCAAACAAAGTTGACATTGACAGTAATTAATTATTTGATAATGATCATTCTTGATTAGCGTTCGAACAACCGGCCCTAATAATGACACTTTGATTTTTAGCCAATCACAGGTATACCTCGTCCAATTTACTTACCGTTGCACGTCATCCGCGCCATAGCCTGTGACACGATACCAACACGAAATATCTAGGCGGTAGGTGTGTTCCCCTTTAGAATCATTGTGATTCTAAAAAAGAACACACCCAGCGCCTAGATATTTCGTGTTGGTATTGTGTCACAGGCTATGGCGCGGATGACGTGCAACGGTAAGTAAATTGGACGAGGTATATGTGCTCTTCTCTGTTAATATATAATAATATGTTATTGTTTTCAATATTCCAGTTCTATCAAAACAAGACAAGTACCTGTTTAGTACTTAGACTATTTTTGATGTAACATTTCAGTATAAATGCACAAATTTCATGTGATGACTGTACTTATCTCTCAAATTAGTACGATATTTTAAATAGACTATAATTTGTAGAGATATGCATTATACAAATTTATTATATAGAAATTAAATTTACTGGACGTTTCGACTTTCACTTCGGAAATCGTTATCCAAAAAAATATTAATAAATTAAAAAATACATTTTTATTTTTTAATTTTTTTGTATTTTGATAACGATTTTCGAAGTGGAAGTCGAAAAGTCAAATAAATTTAATTCCTAATGCAAGTATGTTTTAATTTACATCATGAAACACCGGCTTAATATTTTTCGTTTAGCAAGTACGCGTTGTAGATCTGGTAAGGAACCTTATATTTTGGAAGAATTTAAGTATAAGGGCCTTCTGGACTAAGAAAAAGAAGTAAACATTGAATTGCGTAATGGCAATTGAGTAATGGTGGCTTTGTTAATCTAACCGAAATATACTTAAAAAGGCATCCTCAAACCTCGGCTTATCAGTTGAACCAAACATGATCTGTTAAAGCTCTTCTGAGTTTCATCATAATATTATAAATCGTTACCGACAACGAAGGATACTGAGGACAGTATACGTGATGCTGATATTGAGGACAGTAATGTTTAAAGTGACATCAAAGATTGACAAAATTTTATAAAGCCAAAACCACACAAGTGCCACAAAAACTTTTCCAATTTTTGAAGTTATACTTCTTTACCGGCGATATGAGGGTGAATTTTTATATGTTAAGACCTATGATCCCGGCGCATGCGCATTATAACTTTGTTCTGATTGGATGTTCAAATGACATGTCAAAAATTATTCAATATGGCGGCTGTGGCACAGCTGTAGTTAGATTATTAATGGTTGTTGCGTTTTAAAATTTGTGAAAACCGCTTTGTTCGGATGATCGAACTACAATATATTGATACATATTTATAGTCATACATATTTATCCACAAGTGAATAAAAGCCATATTTATATATCTACATATTTATTTATATCTTGATAATGACAACTAGAAACTAAACAAAAAAAGTGCAGTCTTTGCAACAATATAATTATTTTTGGATACAATATTGAAGAAAATTGAAGATATTTTAAGCGTCAATTACTAACGCTTGCTCGGTATTCGAGTGCGGGTCGCGGGAGTCGATAGTTCGAATAAGCGGTCGTTCGGTTGATCGACGTTCGGATAATCGACGCTCTACTGTACATTTATTTTCTCAAGAATGGGGATTTTAGAGAGAAACCCCAAATTAGGTCCGATTTTTATTTTTAAATTATGATTTTTTGGCGTAGATTTATTTATCTAGTAGGTATGTAATGCTTTGATTTACATACTTAATTTGATTACCAACAAAAGTTCTACCAATCTTCATCTAATATATTGTTTTCTTACTGTTTTGTTATATTTTAATATTTTCTTCCACAAAATTTAAACTACATAATTTAATTATATTCAAAACAACTGTCAAACAGTAAAACGTTCAGTTACCCTATTTTCCACATGACAAATAATGTGGAATTGGACGAGTGAGTCTAGGCTTCGATTACGAATCAAAGCGCCACGAAATTCACGGGTTCGATTCCCGATGCAAGTTTTTATTTTTTTTTGATTCATTTTATGATTGTAAGTATATTTGTTATATAATTTTTTTTTCAGAAAATGCGTATTTAAAATTTTTGCCAACAATTATTATCGTTCAGAAATCCTTTTTTCTTTGTGGCATTTTGCAATGCGTTTATATGCGTTTTATTCCTTTATTTTTTAAATTTTTGGTATTGTCTTAAAAATCACATAATATGTAGTAGAAGTATAATTTGTTACGTGCGTACAAAGTACACACACATTCTTTTTTTTTTTTTAATTTACACTTCATTTTACCAATTTTTTACAGAATTTTTTTGTTCGCAATTTTTAATTTCAAAATAAAGTTTAAAACGTAGACTTCTCAAAAGTTTTAAAAATGTAGTTGGGTTTTGGCAATATGCCGACGAAATTTCTGTTGTTTGTAGTCATCTCATTTCTTGTTGAATATCTATCGGCTATACATCATGGTATTCTGGATTTATACATCCCTGCAGCTTGTTTGATTTTTTATTAAACCTGATTAAACGAGTTATAATTTATTATAATTTATATTTGTGATTATTAAAATATAATGTATATCAGTTAAAATTAGGAAATTGTGTCTATGACAATAAAAAAAAAAATTTGAGCTGGCCAATTGGTTCAAACCAAGGTCATAAATCTAAACACACACACACACACACACATTAAACGAGTCATACTTTTTCTACAAAATTTCAATTTCTTCGCATTGTTTTGATCCATTTATTTTTGGCTTGTCTAGTAGTAATCATTACGTCTTTGTCAATTTTGTCTTGTATTTCTTATCGTTTATCTTCCTTCTACTTTCAATCGTATCGGGTATTGCATCATTTATTCACAGTCTCTTTTTCGTTCTTTTTCTTTTCAAATACTTCTCTTTGAAATCCTGATTTTTATCGTGAAGTATACCTATGTAATTTTCTATATCCACTGTCTTATTTTCATTGGCAGTTTTTTGCTCTAGTTATTGTTGTATTTCTAGTTTTTGTATTTGATCATTCTTAAAACATATGTTCTCTTTCATTTCTTTTGATAGTTTTCAGTTTGGAGGTGTATGTCTACCGATATACGTAAATGACTAGATGGTCCCGAGAATCGTCCGAGATCTAATTAAACATTTAACCATTAAGGGCAATAATTAAAATAGAATATGGTTTTGAATTAATTAGCAGGTCAACTATAAATAATTGGCCCCGAATTAGGAATGGGAAAAACCTACCGGTTTTAAGTTAAAACCGGTTTTTTACTTCGCAATAACCGGTTTTACCGGTTGTTTTTTGTCCCGGTTATAACCGGTTTTTTCTTTTTAAAGTAAAAACCGGTTATTAGGTTTTTACGGTGATTAGGATTAGGTAAGGTATTATTTTGGATCCCAATCATAATTATTGTTCTCAAGTAATTATTCCAAACAAAACCCTAATTCATATTTTATTTTATAAATACAGAAGCAAACTGAAAGTGCAAACTCACATCAGCCAGAAACAATTAAGTTTTATTACAATATTTCGTTGAAAAGATATTTGTAATCATAATATTTACATAAGAAGTGATCTGGTTGAAGTAGACGCAAACATCATCTATTTTTCACACTTGACTCTTGACATTGAAAGTGGGTGAATGACTTTTTCTGATTACCAAAAATAATGTTCTGACTATGAATATCGAATTACCGATTACGAATACGAATCTCCAAGGATTTCCCTACGTTTTCAAAACGATACACCCACACAGGAAGTATGCGTAAATGAGTTAAAATGTACCTATTATACAAACATACAAACGTGTTCAAAGAAATACATGATAATTTTTTTATGGTAGTAAAAATAAAAGATCAATTGCATTATCCAATTTATTTTTAAGTAAAATATTTATGTTGATATTATTTTTTTAATCCAATTTGAAAGAGTCTGGGAAATTTTTTATAAGTTGAAATGGTTGGGTTAAATTGTATATTATTGCAATATGTATATATTAATCTTACGCTATATTATATTTAATAATAATCAATAAATATATAATAATAATAAAATAATAAATAAATATAATAATTAATATATTAAAATGGTTTTATTAAAAATTGTGTTTTATTTATATTGATATTGATGTTTTTTCGATAGTAAAAATTTTGATCATATTGATATCGTGTATCGAGTCGAGTGGAGTATCGCAAACTAAAGTGCATTGTAAATGTAACATTGTAACCTATTGGATTAAAAAAACCGAAAACCGGTTTTTATTATAATCGGCCGGTTATAACCGCCAGGTTAAACCGTAAGCAAAAAAAACGGTATAACCGAAAACCGGTGTTTTGTCAAAAACCGTCATCCCTACCCCGAATTAAAACCGCACAAAAAGGATGGATCCTCTAAGGGGAGATCTAATCAAGCGACGACAACTAATTTGCATTTGGTTTCCAGTATGTTAATCATGTTTAATGGAAAATGCATTTGCGTGTTTTTACAAGGGATTTTGCACATATTCTTATTTACTTTAAACTATAATCGTATAATCGTATTTTACAAATACGATTTTGCAGCAATTATCTTTCGTGAAATTGAAATAATCCATGGATTTCCGAAAACTTGGTCATTTACCGTAAGATAAAATAATTTCATGTGACTTGATTTAAGTCCTTCTTTGAACTTAGAAACTCTCAAATAATGCTGTTACAAAATCAGACAATTCCAAACAGATTTTAAACGTGGGAAACAGAAGTGGTCCAAAAAAAACTAACTCCAATAATGACACTTTGATTTAGCCAAAAACAGATATATGTGCACATGTCTGTCAATATAAACTAATATGTTATTGTTTTCAATATTCTAGCTGTTTCAAAATAATACAATTACCAGTTAGGCACTTAGGCAGTTACGCAATATGGGAATAGGAATTACCCCATTCTCCCCGTGGATCCGCCACTATTCAGTAGTTTTTTTTAAGATAAGGCGCAACTGCAGATATGTTGGTATTGAATAAGGGTGAAGTGTTCATGAAACATGATAGTTCTTATGTTGGTGTAGCAGCACATTTTCTATCGCACTTCTTCAGTTTTCTGAGGACTTTTGAGACAATTACATCCTGGCATTCTTAACGGTAGCTTCTTGAGACCTATATTGTTCCTCCTTTATACAGCTGATCTGCCAAGAACAAGAATCAACACTGTAGCAACATTTGCTGATGACACGGCGGTCTTCGCATCGCACACCTATCCGGCCTCAGCCTTAAAGAACCTTCATAAAATCCTTAACAATATCCCAAAGTGACTAAAAACATGACCTATAATGGGGAAAGAAACCAAATCGCCACATATGACTTCACATCAAACATCGACCGGTAAAAATCAACAACTGTATGCCATGGAAGCCAACTGAAAGCCATGTGTATTGGATGAACAAAGCAGTCCATTACATTAGACGATGGGGTAGAAATTAAACACTGCGATGAATACAAGTACCTGGGCATGAAGATAACTCAAGATGGAACACTCGATGCTGCTATAAAAGACAGAAACATACAGGGTAGAAAAGCCATATCCATGATGAACGGCATTCTGTGGGACCAGCCAATATCTAAAGCGAACAAACAGCTCATATACAATAGCATACTTAAAAGTATAATCACATATGACAGTGAAGTTTGGCCACTGAAACAAAGAGCACAGAAAATGTTGCTAGTAACAGAAATGGACTTCTGGACAAGAGCAGCAGGCAAATCAAGAATATATCGGATACCGAACGAGAGAATACGAGAAATGATGAGAGTAACACATACAATAATTGATGACATAAAAACAAAACAAAACAAACAAAACAAAACGTACCATGGTATGGTACGGCCATGTACAGAGAATGCCAGATGACAGAATCCCTAAACAGATTTTGGTATGGACACCAAAAGGGAGAAGAAAAAGAGGAAGACCGAGAAGGAGCTGGGGGGAGGGAATTGAAAAAGAACTACAGGAAAGAGAAATCCCTCCAGGTCTATGGTTAAACAGAGAAGAATGGCGGTTAGGAGTCGGAAAGCGTCGGAGAACGCTGTAAACCGATAGTAGTAGTAGTAACAAATTACTGTTACATAGGGCCATTCTTAAACCTGTGTGGATCTATGGTATACAATTAAGGGAACCGCCAGTAACTTTGAACTCTGAACAGCTCTGTATCTACGTTGAAATCCATCGCGCGTCAACGTGTACTCACTGATTGCCCAGCACATACTGCCAAACCTCTTGACTTGTTTTCAACCAAAAACGTTCATGCCATAAACTGGCATGCTCTTGATCCACGCGGCTTCCAAGTTACTTGTAAGCGGCTCAGCTCGTGTGTGCTGTGCCTGATTACAACTCATGTACTGCCGAACCGCCAACGATAGCACACAGCTTGCTCGCAGCGTGCACGTGGCTTAAAAAGACGCAAATGTGCATTGAGCCTTAGACGCCTGCTGCCTGCTGACCTGTTTAAAGGACGCAGATAAGTTTTAATTTCTAAGGAAATTACTATCACAGTAAAAAAACAATAAATTTAAATTTAGGAGATCACTCACTGGACTCTTACACCCACTCTACGTGTCAGTCTCACATTTGTCATAGAAAACGCGTTTAAAAAATAACAAATCAAAATCCAGCTATATAATTTAACGGATTTTTACCTACCCCTCATACACACTTTTACAACCTTCAAAAAATATCTGTATAAGAGTTTTTCAGCCTTTTTCCTTCCTTCACTGGGATATTAACCTTAACGGTGAACGAGATTTCGCTGTGTAAGCAATCAACTAAAAGTTCTCATATTAGCTTACAGCAAAAAATCTAAAGTGACCTTCAACTTGATTCCGATCAGGTGCGATTTAGCCGAAATCCGTGCCATCACAAAAATATTGATCTCCCGTTTAGTTAATAAGGCGTGAATGTCTACCTCGATCCTGTTTATATTCGCATCATCCAGAGAGAATATAACATCATCGTCATCGGGATGTGTTTGGCCGATTTGTACCTTCCAAGTGGAATAATTGCTTGCTAACGTTGCCGCAGGTTTTGATGGAAACGAAGGCGAACGAACGAGGCAAGAGAAAACTGGATTGGACTGGCTCCGTTAAATTCAGTTAGAACATTACGTTTTAAATATATATCCACAAGCTATGCGGCATAATATAATTTGTATAATTATATTCCTTTCATAATATTTGTTGTGATTTTTAAGCTTTGTATTATAATAATTTACACACCAGACTGAAAACGATTCCTTTATGCTATTTTGCAGTAATTTACTTCAATTTATTTTAATACAATGTGACTTGCGTTTATTTTCGTATTTGCGCAAATAAAGCCGCATCAACCAATAAAGGGACATGCCCAGTAGTATTACAAGAAAATACTTTACAATTTTGGTCTATCTTCTGTATATATTTGTTTGGCATATGTATAAATTTCCTCCAGATATTCAGCAAACTTACTAGCCTTCTCAAAATTGCTTTTCGTCCAGATTACATCTGTATTTCTTAATGGAGAATTTTGCAAGGTTGGTTGTTTTAATTTCTTAGAACCTCTTTAGAGGAAATTGAATAATTTTAATTTTTTCTAATTTCTCTTTTAAGCTGTTGAGTAGCATTATTTAATTGTGCTTGATTAGATGAAGCTCTAGAGTTCTGCCAGATCCTTCTGAGTTTTCTTTTTGGTAGGATAATTTTTTGTAGCACTTAATTATTAGCATGAGCTCTGTGGATCAGTTCAGGTGAGTTCTTCCACACAGCTTGATGAATTTATATTTAGTTTTTATCGAAATTCTCAAATTTATTGATTCTTCTACTTAAAGCTGAAAACTCCGCCTCTAAATCTGTTAATTTATTAGCTACTTTAGGAGGCGGCAGACTTTGCATAACAGTATCACTCAGTGTGAAAAGAATGAGAGAATGGAAGGAGTTCATGTCCTATAATTTCCCAATATGTAAATAGTTTACACAAATCTTTCTAGTTTTAAAGAAATCAATCAGGTCTGGAATGTTGTTGTGATCAGTAGGTCAGTAGGTACATCTCTTTACCCGTTCCAAGTGTTTCCCACTTTAATTGCTTAACTGCCTGCATGACTTTCGTTCCCTGGTTTGTGATTAACCTAGAACCCCAATGGGTATGCTTAACATTTATATCACCACCAATTTTAAATCTTTTGCCATGTCTAATTCAAAAATTCTAGTTAACCCTCTGTTAGTCGCGCAGTCTACAATAGTAGACCACTCTCGTTTAAGTGGTCGCCAATTGCATAAAACTGCACATACCCCCGCATCCCGCTTAGTAGCTCTATCACTAATACTTCCAACTTACTCTTCAGTTTGCTAAACGCCGCCGATCTGTCTGCATTATTTCTTACCATTATTCAAAGAGCACTGGTCTACAACCGTAGACCGCGCGACTAAGCGCGTTCCAGTTTTTAGTTGTATATATAAAGCTAATATATGTAGCCTTCTGTGTATATAAAGCTAATAACATAAATGAAAATGTTTCAAGAAGCGACTTCATTGAAAACTTAGCATTGGAACTAATCAAACCGCAAATTGACTATTATGGATCAACTATACCTTCCCTGCTAAGAGAACTTAGACACGAGCTCGCGTACTGCTCTGAGTTCAAGAAGTCGTATCTCCTTCCCCTAATATTCCAACAAATTACGTGGAACGATGTTGTATTTGTGCACGAATTTTCAATATGTCAACAAGAAGGGCATGCCAAAGATGTGACAAATTTGCATTCAAGGATCATTTTGGGGATATTCGCACTGAATGTTTGACGGACTAAAATTTTGCCACTTTGACCATTTAATAGTTTTGTTGTTTTTTTACTTTTTAGTTATATTCTTTATTACTCATCCCTATTGGTCATTTGATAAGTTCAGAGATAAAAAATATTTGTGTTTTTTACTAAATTGAGCATATTTTTGTGACCATTTTCATTTACTTATGAATAAAGACCCAAAAAGTCATGACCTTTTTTTAAATTTTACCACTGTCAAAATGAGAAAAGCCAAGGAACAAAACGTAACTTCAAAGTACGGACATAAATAAATATGTTATTAACCATTAATTTGTTAATTCTGTCAAAATCCGGTATAATACGACAAAAAAATATTGGTCTACAATCGTAGACCGCGCGACTAGCTCGTCAGCAATAACCGCGCGTCTAACGTAGGGTTAATGATGTTTTTGAGGTTATGCTTTGGTGGAGAGTAGACAGCAGTAACGACAAGCTCAAAAGATTTTATTTTAACATTTAATGATACAGCTTGATACATTTATTTTACTATGATAGCACTACCACCTCTTTTTGCATTATTCATTTGTAAAGTGTGTTTCAAAAATAAAAAAATATGTCAATTTTTTCAATGTCTAGGACAATCTGCAATTTTTGTTGACTTTGCAGTAGTCCGTTTGCATTCGATTCCATTATCCTTAGAATATCTAGCATTAAAGTTCTTAGCAATAGCTTTTTTGTGCTATATTCTAATCTAGTAATGAGGTCATCGATTTTGGTCATTTTATTTGTATAGTATTGTATTCCAGTAATTTCCATAGCATTGTATTCCAGTATTCAGTATTTGTTGGAAAGTTATCTCAATGCTAAATCTATTTTTAGCTTAACTGAAGTCGCTTGGCTGTAGGTTTTTTGTTTTCGTTGGTGTTGGATATTGGTTTCTGTTGTTGCATCCTTTGCGGCACTTTAAGTATTGTGGTTTTCCTTAGGCTACCATGCATTCTCTTTAATTATCTGGATGACTTTCTCCATATTTGCGGGCATTAGGCGGCGGACATTCTGGCCGGCATTTATAGGTTTATCACATTTGATGCTCAGGTGCTTACACATTTTATCATATTTGATGCTCAGGTGGTACATTTAACACATCGCGGTTGCTTTGCTCTGTTAGACGTCATCGTCATCGGGATGTGTTTGGCCGATTTGTACCTTCCAAGTGGTAAAATTGCTTGCTAACGTTGCCGCAGGTTTTGATGGAAATGAAGGCGAACGAACGAGGCAAAGGAAAACTGGATTGGACTGGCTCCGTTAAATTCAGTTAGAACGTTACGTTTTAAATATACAGGGTGTTTCATTAATAATTGTCCATATAGTAACTGGGGAAACCTTAGCACAAAATTCGAAGATGTAACCTAAAACACTTAAATAAAATGTGATTCCTTACTGAGTTAAGGGGTGTTTTATCTAAAAAGTTAAAATCTATTTTTGCTCAGAATTTTAAAACTATTCGACGTATCCTTTTCATACTTGGCAGGAAGTATAGGTACTATAAACACTACTAAATTATGTTAAAGAAACGTTTCTGGCTATTACCAGAGGCGTACGACGGGGGAAAGTGAATGGTTGACCCTTTACACATTCTACGCCACTGGCGAAATTGCTATTTTAATTCAATTTTTGGATTCTCCAATACTTTCTATGAAAATAATATACTCTTCAATCGCAACGATAAAGTCATTACTTTTCGAGATCTTTGAAGTTTAAAATGAAACGACACGGTTATTTTGATTAATGTATTGTGTCGCTTCATTTTTAATTTCAAATATCTCGAAAACTAATCATTTTATCGTTACGAATGAAGGGTATATTATTTACATAAAAATTATTGCAAAATCAAAAAATTACACTAAAATAGCAATTTTGTCAGTGGTGTAGAATTTGGGAAGGGTCAACCAGCCAGTATCCCCTGTCGTACGCCTCTGGTAGTAGCTAGAAACGTTTATTTATCTTAGTTTAGTAGGGTGTACAGTACCTACACTTTCCGCCAAGTATGATAAGGATACGCCAAATAGTCTTAAAATACTGGGTACAAATAATTTTTAAATTTTAATCATTATGAATCATATCATAAATTAATCAAAATAACTGTGCCGTTTCATATTTAACTTCAAATATCTCGAAAACTCATGACTTTATCGTTACCAATGAAGAGTATATTATTTACGTAGAAAGTATTAGAGAATATAAAAATGGCACTAAAATAGTAATTCCTCCAGTGGCGTAGAATTTGAGAAGGGTCAACCATTCACCATCCCCTGTCGTACGCCTCTGGTAGTAGCTAGAAACGTTTGTTTATCATTATTTAGTAGGATGTCTAGTAGTCGCACTTTCTGTCAATTATGAAAATGATACGTCGTATAGTTTTAAAATGCTGAGCAAAAATAATGTTTAAATTTTTAGATAAAACACCCTGTAACTCAGTAAGGAACCACATTTTATATAAGTGTTTTAGGTTAAATCTTCGTATTTTGTGCTAAGGTTTCTCCAGTTACTATATGGACAATTATTAATGAAACACCCTGTATATCCACAAGCTCTGCGGCATATAATTTGTATAATTATATTCCTTTCATAATATTTATTGTGATTTTTAAACTTTGTATTATAATAACTTAGACTCACCAGACTGAAAACGGTTCCTTTATGCTATTTTGCAGTAATTTACCTAAAAAAACAAAATGAATAACCATTTTTAATTTCGTCGCAAAACGAAAACACACCGAACCATATTCTAGTCCAATCAGAAAGTGCTGCAAGCACCCCTACCGGTTTCGAAACTTATTAGTCTTTCATCAGGAGGCACATATGCTGCTCTCCCTGATCCAACCAAAACAAACCCCAGCGTGCAGTCCCGGATTGCAACGAACGAAATGGCATAGATGCCCTAGCGGTAACTGCTAGCAAAAAGACTAAGTTTTCACTCTATTGACATATAAAACAACATAATGCTATTCTACATCCCACCAGACTGAAAACAATGGGAACCTTATCTGGTTACACCTCCGAGGCTTCTACAATTTGCAAGACATACGGATGCTGAGACTAAGGAAGGTGGGGGAATTCTACAATTTACAATTCACGTCCCATCTGCTCAGCGCGGTAAAGTTCCAACGAGAATGGTTCCCTTCATACTCCACACAGAGTAAATGTAAATAAAAAATAAATAACCATTTTCAATTTCGTCGCAAAACTAAAACACAGCCGAACCATATTCTAGTCCAATCAGAGAGTGCTGCAAGCACCCCTACCGGTTTCGAAACTTATTAGTCTCTCATCAGGAGGCACATATGCTGCTCTCCCTGATAACCGGTAGGGGTGCTTGCAGCACTCTCTGATTGGACTAGAATATGGTTCGGCTGTGTTTTCGTTTTGCGACGAAATTGAAAATGGTTATTCATTTTTTATTTACATTTACTCTGTGTGGAGTATGAAGGGAACCATTCTCGTTGGAACTTTACCGCGCTGAGCAGATGGGACGTGAATTGTAAGTTGTAGAATTCCTTCATCTTCCTTAGTCTCAGCATCCGTATGGCTTGCAAATTGTAGAAGCCTCGGAGGTGTAACCAGAGAAGGTTCCCATTGTTTTCATTCTGGTGGGATGTAGAATAGCATTATGTTGTTTTATATGTCATTAGAGTGAAAACTTAGTCTTTTTGTTAGCAGTTGCCGCTAGGGCATCTATGCCATTTCGTTCGTTGCAATCCGGGACTGCACGCTGGGGTTTGTTTTGGTTGGATCAGGGAGAGCAGCATATGTGCCTCCTGATGAGAGACTAATAAGTTTCGAAACCGGCAGGGGTGCTTGCAGCACTCTCTGATTGGACTAGAATATGGTTCGGCTGTGTTTTCGTTTTGCGACGAAATTGAAAATGGTTATTCATTTTTTATTTACATTTACTCTGTGTGGAGTATGAAGGGAACCATTCTCGTTGGAACTTTACCGCGCTGAGCAGATGGGACGTGAATTGTAAATTGTAGAATTCCCTCATCTTCCTTAGTCTCAGCATCCGTATGGCTTGCAAATTGTAGAAGCCTCGGAGGTGTAACCAGAGAAGGTTCCCATTGTTTTCATTCTGGTGGGATGTAGAATAGCATTATGTTGTTTTATATGTCATTAGAGTGAAAACTTAGTCTCTTTAATTTACTTCAATTTATTTTAATACAATGTGACTTGGGTTTTTTTCGTATTTGCGCAAATAAAGCCGCATCAACCATTAAAGGGACATGCTCAGACAGTAAGATACAGTATTACAAGAAAATACTTTACAATTTTGGTGTATATTCTGTATATATCTGTTTGGCATATGTACAAACTTCCTCCAGATATTCAGGAAACTTACCAACCTTCTCGAAATTGCTTTTCGTCCAGATTCCATCTGTATTTCTTAATGAAGAATTTTGCAAGATAGGTCGTTTTAATTTCTTAGAACCTCTTCAGAGGGAACTGATTAATTTTTACTTTTTCTAATTTTTCTTTTAAGCTGTTGAGTGGCATTATTTAATTGTGCTTTATCAGATGAAGCTCTATTAGAGCTCTGCCAGAGCCTTCTGAATTTTCTTTTTGGTCGGATAATTTTTGTAGCACTTAATCATTAGCATGAGCTCTGTGGAGCAGTTCAGGTGAGTTCTTCCACACAGCTTGATGAAGTTATATTTAGTTTTTACCGAAATTCTCAAATTTATTGATTCTTCTACTTAAAGCTGAAAACTCCGCCAATCTGTTAGTTTATTGGCTACTTTAGGAGGCGGCAGACTTTCTTCTTCTTTATGTATCATGTCCTTTCAGAACGTTGGTTACCATCATAGCTACCTTAATTTTTAATTTTGCATAACAGAATCACTCACTATGAAAACAATGAGAGAATGGTCATAATTCATGTTTCATACTTCCCCAATATTTAAATAGTTTAGAGAAATCTTTCTAAATCTAAGGAAATCAATCCGGTTTGGAATTTTGTTGTGATCAGTAGGTCGCTAGGTACAGTTCTTTACCCGTTCCAAGTGTTTTCCACTTTAATTACTTAACTGCCTGCAAGAGTTTCTTTTCCTGGGTTGTGATTAACCTAGAACCCCAATGGGTGTGCTTGAGATTCATATCATCATCAATTTTAAATCTTTTGACATGTCTATTCAAAAATTCCAGTTAATGATCTTTTTTAGTTTATGCTTTGATTTAGACTAGAAAGCAGTAACGATAAGCTCAAAAGATTTTATTTTAAAAAATCCACGAGGAAAATAAAATTCCTGTAGTTGACTGTATACCAAAATCACAAAAAATACTGGATACTTTTTAAAATGTATATTTAAAATACCCAAATACGGGTTACATTACACAAACAAAACGTTTTCGAATTAACAAATAATCCATCGTCAGTGTTAAAAAGCTCCAAAATGATAAGTATAACCTAATTAATAAAAGAGAGTGTTGTAAAAGTTGACTAAGGTTAAGAATTGACAGAGGTCATACTTACAATAGCATGCATGCGTGAGTTACCAAAAATATATTGGTAAAAACCCTTTAAAAGATCTTAAATTATACTACATATTATGAATAAAATCGATGGATGTTGCAAATATTCCTGGATATTACCCAGGGCAACAGAGGACTCTAACCCACGTGGATGTAATATGAAAGGGATGAACCTCACATATTGAGAACTGAGTGTCAACTAAAGGTGAAGAAACTTTAGAATATTAAAATTGACAAGAAGAATATTAATAAATGGACCAGCCATTTAGAGAGATGACAATACGTCATATTTGATAGCAGGTTTGGCTGAATTCATGCCATATCTCAAGGACATTTATAAGTCAAACAACTTCCCTTGCTATGAAGTCCCTATAATACACTGTGTAGTATAGTGAAGACTGTCCCATTGAATCTAAAAAAAATGATCCCATGATCAAAGAACAATTTTTTATAAACACAGGAAAATATAAAGCAACCCATACCTTCATATTCACTGATGCATCGAAGAAAGATCTTACAACAGGGTTTGAAATCAGTATACCTAGTGTGACCAACTAGCCCGAAAAATCCGGGACATGGCCCGAATTCCGAAGTCGTGTCCCGGCGTCCCGGATAAGGCTTCCGGGCCATCCGAATTTTCAACGTTTTGGTAAAATTGTCTTTTGACATTTTGAATGCGTTATTCTTCTAAGAATTCACATCAAATTGAATTGGTGGGACGAAAAAAAGTGGACAATTTCTAGAGTGTAATACTAATACCACATTACCACATCCAAAACGCATGAATTTTATATCGTGGTATTATAGTTCTACGAAAACTAAAACGGTGGACTTTTTTTCGTTTCTCTATTTTAATTATTGTCTTCTGAAAAAAATGGCCCATTTTCATTGAAAAGTCCCGGATTTCAGGTATTTTTTTTAGCCTTGTCCCGGATTCGACTGAATTGGAGTTGGTCACACTAAGTATACCAGATATCAACATCAAATACAGCTCAAAGTTACCAAATCACCCGACACGGCACAATCATCTTGTTGTGACACAATAGTAGATGTTATATTTTTACTCACATTAATAAAGTATTTGTTGGGACACTAGAATCTAGTATATACACTACATATAATCCGTTATTGTGGGTAACCATATATCTAGTTTAGTTTTACGATCAGTATATTGTTTTTTAGAAGTTGTCAAATAAATTAATAAGAAAAGTCACACTTTCACGTTCCTCTCTCGGCATAAAATATAAATAAAACACACAAGAAATTACATTATTGGCATCCCTGGTTAATTGAAAAACATGCAGAACCTACAGCTAGAGAGGGAAACAATAAAAGGATCCCTGAAAAAAGTTTTTAAAGAAATTGAAGAGGTGAATCCCAGTGACGAGAAGACAATACAAAGACTCCTGCAACACGTTGATGATAAAGCAGAGCGAGTATTTCTTCTAGACAACAGCATAAAAGACATTCTATTCGCAGAAGAAACCAGCACGGAAGAAATTAGCAAGGAATTAAATGATGAAGAAAACTTTCGTGACGAGGTAGGAAAATTTAGAATAGAATGTGAATATTTGATCAAAAATTTAAAAACTTTGAAAGATCAAGAAAATAAAGGTACAAGAAATGAAAAAGTGACGCATGAGTAAATTACAGAGTTTATAGTTTTCCTGGCTTTTATTAACCAAAAATTTTCTCTGATTATTCCTAAAAGTATTTTCGGACCAGCATCACAACTTTTTTCATGTTCTTCAACTAAAAGTTTTCTTACTATTGTATTTTTGCTTGGAAGAATTATTGGGTACTTAAATTCTTGTGAAAAATCGCCATATGCAAGTCTGGTTTTTAACCTTAAAATTCCATTTTTGTCTTCAAATATTTCGAACTTCCTCAATCCCTTTATATTTTCTGTTAAATTTTGAGTTTGTGCAAATTTTATTATGCATGTTTCAGCTCTTTCTAGTTCTTGAGCATTTAAGTAATCAAATTTGTTGCTTGTCTTAGCTTCTACACATGTTCTTCTTCTTTTGTTCCTAGCATTGTGGTAAAATCTAAGAATCCATCCTACTAATCGCCGTACTTTTGAAAACTTTCTAAAATAATTTAACTTTTGACAAAATTCTTCCGAATTTTCTGCTAGATTAGTATTAACTAATTTCATACATTCTTTCATTGCTTCTTCTTCTGTAGCGCTTACTTCTCCTTTTGGCCACATATTTTCTGGTTCTTTGAGCCATTGAGAGCCCTTCCGCCATTGTTTTTCCAAAAGTTGTTTCCCGCTACATCCTCGTGATAAAACGTCTGCAATATTCATATCACCTGGCACGTGGCGCCACTGATCTACTGCAGAATATTTTTTAATCTCTTTTACCCGGTTTCCTACAAAAGTATTCCAAAGACCCTTTGTTTTAATCCAGGTTAAGACAACCATCGAATCACTCCAGTAGTACGTTTTAAGCTCTGTAAAGTCTGTTACTTCTTTAACAGTTTCTAATAAAATAACCTAACACCTTTCACAGCAGCCACTAATTCTAACCTAGGGAGAGTAATCGTTTTAACTGGACTTAAACGCGATTTTGCTAACAAAAGTTTGATTGAAATTGAATTTTGAAATTCTAGCCTAATAAAAGCGCAAGCGGCATAAGCGTATTTACTAGCGTCAATGAAAACGTGAAGAGTTTTATTTATTATTAGGTTCTCTTCTTCTGGATATGCTAAATATCTATGTATGTTACAAAAATTGAGACATTTAACACTTTTTAACCAAATTTCAAAACGTTTTTTGATGTCGTCAGGTAATTTTTGATCCCACGTCAATTTCAAGCTCCAAGTCTCTTGTAATAAGATTTTCGGTATTAACGTAAATGGAGCAGTGAAACCAATAGGATCAAAAACTCTCTGCGTTGCAGATAAAATGCCTCTTTTTGTTCTAGGAATCTCGTCAAGACTGTCTAAATTTTTTATATCACACGCTAAAGTGTCAGTTTGGTAATTCCACTGTATACCCAAAATAGAGATAACCTTATTTTCTAATTTTTCATTGACGCTAGAAACATACGTATCGTTATTTTCATTAAAAGTCCACCCCCTAAGATCAAATTTTGCATTCTTTAGAATTTCTGTTGACTCATCAATAAATGTTTTAAGTTCTGTTTCATTCCTAACGCTAAAAACACAATTGTCTACGTAAAATGCGTTAAGAAGTTGATTAGCTGTTTCTGTGTATGTTTTTTCCTTTTCTAAATGCAAATTAACTGTTGCTGCTAAAAGAAACGGACTTGGTTTTAGCCCAAAAACTACTCTACAATGTCTAAATATTTTTATTTCCCTTTTTTCATAGCTTTTCCACCACAAAAGTCGTAAAAAATCCCTATCTTCCTCTGAAATACTTATCTGCAAAAATGCCTTCGCTATGTCTGACGTTACCCCAATTTTATGTAACCTGAACTTTAAAATTAAAGGTATTATTAGCTCAATTAGATTTGGACCCTTTTCCAGTAAATCATTAAGAGAATTACCGTTACCATCTTTAGCTGATGCATCAAACACTGGTCGGATCTTCGTAGTTAAACTGGACTCTTTGACAACTGCGTGATGTGCCAAGTAGTGCGTATTCTTTTCCAACGGCTCTTCTTCTACTTCTTCAATGATTCCTGTATTTTCCCAATCTTGAAATATATTGTCATACTCTGTAAGCTTTTTCAGAGAAACTAACCGTTTTGTGGTAGAAAAAAGTCGCTTTTCAGCTAAATTAAAATTAGACGTTATAGCCGGATAACCTTCTGCCCATGATAAACAAACTTCATATCTATTTTCACTATTTACCACAGTGCTTTCTTTAAATTTTTCTAACGTGCGAATGTCTAACTCTTCTCGACATTTCGTCTCTGCTGGATCTTTTATACCCAGAACATCTAAACTCCATAAAGTACTCAATGAGTCAGTAAAATAAGTTGAAACAAACGTGTTTATTTTATTATTACTTTTTTGTTTCTTTACCGGCTAATAGAATAAACGATGCTGGGGTTTTTGAGATTGTAGGTGTAGATTTAGCAGGGCCCTTATATTTAAAGGGAGGTGAAAAAACGTGGATAGTTTTATTTACGTGTGCAGTATACAGAGCGCTTCATTTGGAACTGGTGAAATCTCTCTCTACTGAAGCATTTTTATACGCTCTTCGTCGCTTTATTAGTAGAAGCGGGAGGCCTAAAATCATATATTCGGACAATGGGACAAATTTTCATGGGAGTGACAATATTTTTGGAAAGTTAAATTGGGTAGAAATAGAGCAATTTTCAGGTACAAGACGAATAAAATGGATTTTTAATCCACCCTCCGCTTCTTGGTGGGGCGGGTGGTGGGAGAGGTTAGTAAGAGTAGTAAAAGAACTTTTGCGCCGACAACTGGGGAAAGCATCGTTGCATTATGTAGAGCTGTACACAGTGTTATGCGACATAGAGTCGGTGATAAATCAAAGACCACTTACCTATGTTTCTGAAGTCGATGAGTTTGAGGTTTTAACCCCATCAAGTTTTTTAAAGCCATTACAGGGTAATTCCGATGAGGTTGTTGATTTAGACATCGTGGATTCAGAATTTTTTAAAGGTAGGTTTCGTCATATTCAAAATTTAAGGCAAATGTTACGCGACAGATTTAGGAAAGAATACCTTGCGGAACTAGTAAATTATGGTCAAAGAAGAGAAGATTTTGTGAAGGTTGGTGATGTAGTAATGGTTGGTTCCGACAACGCCAAAAGAATAAACTGGCCCATGGGCAAAATCATTGAAGTATATTCTGGGCAAGATGGCATCCAAAGGGTCGCAAAAGTAAAGACAAAAAATGGTGTATTGGTTCGTCCATGTCTACGACTATATAGAGTTGAACTACCTATCAATGATATTCAAGAAAATTTAAGAGAAGACAAAGAAGAATCAACAGAACAAGATAAGTCAGAAAAGGTTAAAAAGTCAAGGTATGGAAGAACATTGAAGACTCCACATAGATTCACTGCCACCTGATTCCTGGGTCCGGAGAATGTTGGGACACTAGAATCTAGTATATACACTACATATAATCCGTTGTTGTGGGTAACCATATATCACAACATCAACGTTAAAAAGGGAATCATTAAATCCTTATATGATAGAGCCAAAATTACTTGTTCTAACGAAAATTCCTTTTTAGCAGAAAAACAATTGTTAACATCTGTTTTATTAAAAAATGATTATCCTTTACCGTTTATAAATAAGGAATTGTCAAGATTGGATCGAATGGAACAGAACAACTTAGAACGGGATCCTACAACATTCACAAGAAATAATACGAGGAAAATATCAATACCATATATAAAAGGACTATCCGAGAAACTTAAAACAATAGGAAATAAATTCAACATTTCAACAACATTCAAAACAACAAACACATTGAGATCTATTCTATCTAAAACTAAACCTAACAATGATCAAGAAAGAACAAAGAATTGCATTTATAAAATACCTTGTGAATGCGAACAATTTTATTTAGGTGAGACATCAAGACCATTAGACGTTAGAATAAGTGAACATCAATCTTATATTAAAAATAGAGAATTTGATAGATCTCAAATATGTCAACACGCATGGGATAATGAACATAGAGTTCAGTGGAGAGATTCAAGTATAGTCCTGAAAGAATCAGATAGTAAAAAGAGAAAAATCAAAGAAGCGGCTCTAATTCTACTAAATGAAACCAATTGTGTCGCAAATTCCTCGGTAGAATGCAGTAGGATGTGGTTGCCCATACTGAAAGAGGAAGTCAACAGAAAGAAAATACCAAGATTAGTAAGTCAATAACATCGAGCTGGTACATATTTTATATTTTAGTATTACTTATATATCTAGTATTATTAATATTATTTATAATTTAAACATGTTACAAGTCAGAATTTGGTATTATTTTTTGAGAGTAAATTAAATGTAAGACCAAATACTTACGATGTCGGGATAGTATCACAGGGTTTTTTCCTGGTTTTCCCTTGTGATTTACTATGAAGTCTCTAACGCGAGAATTTTACTGTCGTTGCATTTGATTGTCTTTTTAAAGACAGATCACATGCTATAATTTTTTTGTGACGGATATTCTTGAGTTGGGGTTGATTTCATGTAATCGAATGAACTATCTTTCAGTAAGTCGTCCCAGGAACGCAACTCATAAATATTGGCAATATCATTTTAAAGTCTTCTACTTTAAAATGTATAATATATGTCTAAATTGCCAATATAAATGAGTCAGATTAAATAAATTATTAGAAGAATTTTTTTGGCTTAGCAACAACATTTTTGTTTATTTAGTAATATTTTGTATTTTGACAACGGCACCCGATTTGGGCGTCGAAACGTTAATAAAATTATTTTTTTCATTTTAATTGTGGCTTATTTCCCATATAAATAATTAATCATAAAAATGCCACAAGGAAATAGCTTCAGAACAACCATATATCTATTTTAGTTTTACGATCAGTATATTGTTTTTTAGAAGTTATCAAATAAATTAATAAGAAAAGTCACACTTTCACGTTTCTCTCTCGGCATAAAATATAAATAAAACACACAAGAAATTACAGTATTCATGTTCCAGGGCAAATAGGTGATGTTTTGTATTTGTTTAAAAAATTGTTTAAACAGTTTCTGCCCAAAAATTACGCTTGGCGCCTTTCAGATTTGTTTAAAGGGGATATTTTTGAATAGGAATCCATAAAGAAACCGAATCAGAAATTTAATTTGAATTGCTATTTTTATCGATAGATTTATATTAATAATGGTATAAATAATTTACTGATATAAATATAAATTAACTGATAAATTTATAATATTTCTTAATTAAATTTGGATTTTTGAGGGTGTTTTATGAATAGTTCGTAAATAGTTTTATTAATTTTAATAAATACGTTTCCCATAATATGATTTAATTTTTGCGTCGCTGTTTTTTTACGTTTTTATCATGCTTACGTTTAGATTACATTAAAGTATCGAATTGTTGTGGTTAAAAAAAATATTTTTTGTCCTTTAGCAATATTTTAATCAGGCTACCTTTTTACATATCGCACCTCCGCTTAAACAGTGTCATAAGTCAAAAAGCCAAAAAGTAACAACGAGAAAACAACGTTTAAAATTTTGTCCTATAACTTTTTCTGGGTTTAATTCAAAAACTGTTAAAATTAGTATAATAACTATTTTAGTCAGTTACAAAGGTTTTTGATGCTCTACGAAATAGTGTATTAATTCTGCTAAAAATAATAAATTTTTTTTTTTTTGAGTTGTGACAATATACAAATATAATAACGAAAAATTGACGAAATATTATTTGTCAAAATTGGCTCTTGCAATACAGAATATAATATCAGTATTATTATCTGGTTAACAGACTTATACTTTTTAATGATGTAACTTTAAATACAAGTAACAACATTAAACAAAAAATACTGCAAAAAAAAAGATAAACAATTGATAAATGTGTCACTTTTCTTAGCACACACGCAGATTGTTTTAAATAAAGTAATCACATATATTATACTGTCCTAACTCGACAAACGACGCTTTATACAGGTACATCTTAGATGGACAAATGCCTTGCACAAGTCAATATGTGACAATGTTTATGTTCGTTCATTGATTAAAAACTACCCATTACTTCATTCCACATGCATGCAATATTTTTGTCCGTAAGTATACATATTATTGTGTATCATTTTGTCAATCAAAGATAGAATAAATTTTTTATTTTTTTTAATATAACGCGGGCACATAAATTTGATACACCTTGTATATTGATTTGTAACTATTTATTATAAGTTAGTTTTAAGCAGTGGGTTTATCCTTAATGAGTTTTTCCCTGAAGAATTAAAGACATTAGTAAATAAAGTGATGTGAATAGACAATTTATTTCGGGATTATAATTTTAAAACGGTTGCTTTGTTACGGGAGAGGCCAAAAACCACAGGTAATTATTATATTTAGAAAAGTAATGTAGAGAAAGTTGGAATTTTAAGTCCCTTTGTTTAAGCCCCAAGTAAGTTTGTAGGATTCCCGAAAAGTAATCATCATGAGTAGAAGTATTTGTTTGGAAGGATGCATGGGTTTTTCGAATGAAAAATTTGGAATGGGGATGAGAGAAGGTTGAATGTTCAGATAGTTTGAAAAAGGACATTATTATGTGACCGGCATCGGAGAAGAGCAGTCACAAGTTTTCGTGAACAGTTCAGAAGCAAGTACCAGTGGTTGTTAGATAGTGAAGAGTGTAGCTGAAAAGTGGAACGAGAGACAGATCAAATTGAGAAGAAATACCTCTTTGATTCTGTAAAGTCCAAGAGGAGAGAATATTATTGTGAGAAAGAGAGGAGAGAATTTTGGAGTTTTTGTAACGAGTACTGGTTAAGCCTGGCCAGGCTCGTGTTTTGGAGAATTAGCTGCTGGTATGCTGCTGGATTGATGCTGAGAACGGAGAGGGCTTTGATGGGTAGCCTAACATAATCAACAAGGAAGAGCTGTTTGGGTTAAGAGGAGACATCATTGTGTGTGAATCAAAAGGTCAGTCAATAATTTATGTGATAGATTTTCTTTATGTTCAGAAGTTAATTTTGTTGAGTAAAAGCATATGAACGATTCCAATATTTCAAAAATTTAATAGGAAGCATAAGTAGTTTGCGAATAACTAAATTTGTTTGTTTAGCTTGTTTTATCAATGTTAGCAAGAACAAACCGATAAATATTTGTTGAATTAAAATTAATTTTTGTAGTAAAAGTTTCATTGGGACAGTTATGCCCACAGGATTTAATTGATAAATTCTCGGAGTATTGATTTTGATAATAAAAGATATTTGTGTGTGCTTATTTATGGTATTTCTATTTATTTCCTTTTCCTATTTTATCCCGATAAGGATCAACTAAGAGATACTGAAACCACGAGAAAGGATAAGTATAACCTAAGATAATTTAGTTATTTTTTTGTATGATAAAAAGCACCCTGAGATTTTTCTTAATTTTATGTATGATTTGCGACAATTGAATAATTAATTAAATAAATACTAATGAATATAAAAGTAAGAGAAAGCAGATCATAACAATATATATCTTAATATTCTGTAGGTGACAAACATAAAGCTAGATAATATAAAATTTGATGAAAAACCCTACCAATATCAAAGTCAGGATTACTGACCCTTTGCAGGTCAGAAATTGACGGTCAACGGTCATGCTGACATATGAAGGTCAGAACTACGGTAAACAAGTAAAAGTGATCCCTCTCCGTGTCTCCAAGATAATTAAGATTATTTTCCACGTCATTGTCTATCGGGAATAATGCCGAGGATCAATATTGTGTTGCTCTCAATTATATTAAAACATTTTATATTTTTAGTTTATTTTCTCTCCTTGACATTAAACCTTTACGGTTATAACAATATAATGATAATTGCAGTATATCATAAGCTGTTTATTTACCAATATAGATCAATCAAGTTAGTAAAAATAAGCCTTTTTTCAACTTAACTGAAAGACGGGGTTTGACAGTTGAAATGTGTAGTATAAGATTAAGATATTACAAAAAGACTACCATCTAGGGATTCATAAATTTTTTAGTAGAACAATTTTAAAATAAACAATCAAAACGTCAAACTTAGCTTTTTGCTCATAACTTAAACACTTGTTTGTTTAGAGATTTGACGTCCACAGGTAACTTTTTCACAAAAAAAAGATACAACAAATGAGATAAGCCAAATGAAAATCGGTTAATAAACAAAAAAGTTATTGCAAAACGGACGACAAAATCGCTGTTTTTGAATATTGTTAATAACAATTTTATTGTTTATTAAAATTTGTTTAAATGTTACTAAACTTGAGGGTTTTATGGTGTTTGAGTGGTGTGGAAAAATGGTCCAGATCTGTTAAATAGTTTTTGCGAATTTTAGTTTGTTTATAAAAGTCTTTGAAAAATGAGATAATTTCTGAGACTGGTCCAGTTAATTGTCTGAATGGATCTCAATTATCCGGGACTTACTTCCTTCGTTAAGATGTATCGTAATAACCTATGAAAAAAAAAATATATTTATGTACACAAAATTATTTGTAAATAATTTGGACGTCGAAGCGTTAATACAATAAATTTTTAGTTAAATTATGGCCTATTTCCCATTTGCAACAGTTGATTACAAAAATACCACAAGAAAATAGCTTCAGAACAACAAATGTAATAAAAAAGTTAAATTTCAAATTTCGTCATTCAATTTTTGCGAGTATTCTTTGTAATGCACCTTTTACTTTAAAAAATTCATAACTTTTATTAGAATAAGACTGAAAGCTTAAAGCAGATTCCATTGTCTTCAGAAAGGTGAGAAATATATACTATAAAAATTTCAAAAAAAAAATTAAAATGGAACAGAGTTGTAGCGAGTTAAACGTAGAAAAACGTGATTTCATGTTATTTTTATTTTTAGGGTAAAATAGCGATTAAGACAATGTTCCCCCATGTATAATTCAAAATAAGCCTCATTTTCGTTTTCAACACAATCAAAAACATAAGATATGACAAAAATTAGACATTCACCACACCGTGGTCAGTACTTGATCATTTTGGGATGCCAGTAGATAATTCTCAGTATAATTTTAATCTGATTGGACAGAATTAAACACGTGATCAAATATCTTACTATACGATTGGACGTTAAAAGCATCAAAAAATAATCAATATAAAATACGTTCATAGTAGGGATGAATAGAATTGCTTGTAAGAATAACCGTATTTATTGTGGGAAAGAACGGAATTAATTGTAAGAATAAACGAAAATAATTATTGTAGAACGCTGTTATTGACACAACGAATAGTCTTCGTCGGTCAATTAACGACGTTGTTGTTTCAATGAATAATGTTCATTGACTCAGTGAACAGTGTTCGTAATATTAATAAATTGATGTTCATCCATTCAATAAACGTAGTACATTGCATCAACTAACGAACATAATGAATTGATAAACATCGCTTTGTTGTTTCAATAAAACCAAGAATTGGACAAACTTTAAGTATGGCTTTTGTTGTCTGAATTAACATTTTTATTACTATTACGTACCTTGTTCGTTGAGTGTAATATGTCCCTCAGACCATTTTGATGGGTATATTTCGAAAAAACTATTTACTGTGTCTGATCTTAAAGATTGAGAAAGACTTTACCATCTGTGTAATATTATTATTATTCCTACCAACCTGCTTCGTAGATAACATCAGCTCCACAAACTTTTTGGTCTTGTAAAGTATTTCCCAAATTACTGGAGCGGAAATCTAAATTTGCAGAAGTTTAGATCGGTCCATTACGGTATACGATTCACTGATTTTAATATTAATGAATAAAGTTTACTAGCAACGAGGTATTTAGTATTTGGTTGTAGTTTTTGTTAGATGCGAAGGAATTTAAATACAATAAAATTTAAATAAGGAGTATAGTTAAGATTTGCAGAATTCTAAATGTATAATGAGGCACTGTTAAAAGCAAGGTTGGTATGTACTTACTTACTTAAGCTGTCCTATTGTACCTTACGGTCTCAAGCAAGTTTCGTATTTAACACAAAAAATTTAATTATTGTCAATGGAAGATAATATTGCCATTTTCAATAAGTACTTTAATAATTATATAAAGATGAAATAATACACTTTTTCTACGGCCTTTTAATAATATGCTCATTATTCGCTGTTTTTGAATAGATATTAACACCCATTACTTTACCCGTGAGTAATGGTTCATTACTCACGGGCTGAAGTTACTCTCGGGTCATTACTCACAGGTTGAAGTTAGATTCAAGTAGTGCATGGCACTTTTAATATACCTATAACCAAATAAAATTACTTAAACTTAATTATTTAATAAAATAGTCAGTGTAATTTATATCAACAGTTAAATTCGGAAAATGTTTAAAGCATTTTTAACTGTAACAATGGGTTAGTATATTTTTACGTTTAAATTTCAACATTTGACATTTTAAGATTGACGTTATTCAAAGGTAAATATAAACAATCGCTATTAATTCCGTAAAAGGGCTTACGGATATGAAATTTATATTAATGAATTCTGTTTTACTTACTGTTGATTGTACAATAAATTTTTATTGAGAGCACACGTTCCTTTTCGTGTAATTTCCCTAATTTCGTGTAATTAAAATATGTCTTATTTTTAAAAGCCACCTCCATTCCATGACACTAATGTCAACTATCTGTTTCATTGTTTCGTAAGCTCAAAGAGGGCATTTCTAACAGTGTTGCCATAGTTATATAAAATATGTTTTCTTATGAAAAATAAAATCTTTCGATTTTGAATAATGTTAGTAGTTAATAATTATATTTTCTACTAACGCAAATAAAAAAGATCGTAGAAAAAGTATAGTATTCTACTTGCATGTAATGGCTATTACTCTCTCTGATGAATTACGACACTTGCCTACGGCTCGTGTCGCAAACTTCATCATCGTGATTAATAGCCATCATTACATACTCGTTGAATAATATACTATTATTTTGATCTATGTTCAGAATGTTGATTCCTGTTTTTGTTCAGTTGTAATTAAAATATGTTTCACTAATGTTGATTTATCATTTATTAATACAATACTAACATTAAAATTACGAATACATTATTTTATTTCTTAAAACAACTTTATTTTTTTGTCAATTGTCATTTTTGACTAGGGGTCATTTTTGTCATTTTGGCTAGGTTTCTAGTCGGACCAAACTTTGATGTACGGGAAGCATCTAAACATTCCGTATATGTATTTGGAACATAGGAGTTTTCTATTGGTTCGTTACAGCACGCGGTACTATTTTAACCAATAGGCGGCGAGGTTCCAAATGCATATACGGAATGTTAGTCGGTCCCAAATTCATATACGGAATGTTAAATATCGTACACCGAAAAAGATAAGTTTTTTTAGAGTCTTTTAAAAGGAGATTGATATTAAAATACTTGTTACTGTATTATTAAATAAAAATAAAACAGGGTTCGCGTAAAGTTCGAAATATTGATGTTATAATATACTATGATTGTTCTAAAAATCGACCTGTCTGAGCCTTTTGGTTATGTGCTAAAAATAAATAGGTGAATAAGGGGGAGTAACACTTATTCCAGTGCACTGTATGTATATAATATTATTATTTATATTTCATCAAATAATATATTATAAGAACTTACCTGCATAAATAGTGAGTAGTATTTTTTTTCGTATGTGTAGCTCTCCAGCTTGAAAAATAAATACTTTTGTATTCATTTAGCCATTTATTCATGTCTTCTTCATTTCTAATGTCGACTCGGTACTTATTTTCATTGATTACAATGTATTTAAAAAACTTTTTGGCAAATCCATTATGTAAATATACAATATTTTATAGAATAAATAATATTTAACACACAACCGCAAACGTTATAACCAAGTTAACATTTATTTTCGTCTGATAGCACACAGCCCTAAACTTCAACAGAATTGAATAATTGAATAGCTGCAACATATCTAAACATACTAAACAACACGTGCAAGTCATTAAAAATTCTGAGAAAGCGAAACCTTAGTCAAATAAAGAAATATGTCTCTCAAATCTATACCATCCCATTTATGAATTTCGCACCAAATAGGTACCTAATCATTGTTTTATTATTCTTTAATAATACATTAATAAAATAGGTATTCTTAAATCAGTCTCCTTTAACTGATTAATAAAAAGTCCCATTTTTTGGTCTACGAATAATTAACATTCCGCATATGAATTTCGCACCAAATAACATTCCAAATACTATAATTGTTTTATTTTTATTTAATAATACAGTTACAAGTATTTTAAAATCAATCTCCTTTTAAAAGACTCTAAAAAACTTATCTTTTTCGGTGTACGATATTTAACATTCCGTATATGAATTTGGGACCGACTAACATTCCGTATATGCATCTGGAACCTCGCCGCCTATTGGTTAAAATATTACCGCGTGCTGCAACGAACCAATAGAAAACTCCTAGGTACCAAATACATATACGGAATGTTTAGATGCGTACGGGAACACTGGAACAGGGGAAGTTTTAATTGTGGAACAGGTTACAAGTTTCGAACGTCAGACTACGAAAACGTGTTATGTGTTTTGTCGGACAGAAGTTCTAACTGATTTGTTACCCTTTCATTAAACTCTCATGCAAAAATAAGACTGCTATTTATCACCAACCTAATTCCTGTCATCTGACATATTCGACGTATGGGACTTATTAAAATGTCCAACATATCTGTCGGACAAACACTTTTTAAAATAGTATAAAGTTTGCTCTTGAATAAACTTAAAAACAACCTTCTACTTTTTACAATCATAGACTTGTCAGGATGACAAATTCCACAATTAAAATCACGTTCCACAATTAAAATTTGCCCTGTTCCAGTATTCCCATATATCAACGTTTGTTCGACTAGACATGGTTAAGCCATTAAGAAATTTTCAGCTTGCTATTAATAATTTTTTTTTCGTATGCGGGATCCAGGCCTAAGACGCTTGTACCAAATGACTGTATATAGCCAATAAAATCAATGATATGCATTGTGTTTCTAAGATTTTTTTTATATAAACAATTAAATTAAATACATATAAACAATTAAATGTTGTATTCAACCTCACAAGTCACAGTTTTACTTTAATTAAGTTTATTTGATGTTTCGATTTCCCGTTCAAAAGTTGTTATAAAAATATAAAATAATAATAAAATTACAGCCTAAAATAAATATGGCATCAGATGCCTTTTGCGTCACTGTACTTGCATGCAAAGTTTCATAAATATTGTTTTTTCGTTTCAAAGATATTTGCTTGGTTCCATACTTTATCCCAACCCAGTATATAAACTATCCATGTTGCTATAACCAGAAACGCTGGTTTTACACAACAAATTTATAAATACATCTAGATTACAATTATCTATATTTGAACTAACTCTATCATCCAATCAATAATGTAATTAAGTGTATAAAATCATCGACAAAGCATCGCACAAAAGATTGTTTGGCGCCGATTATGGCACCGATTGAAAACATGTAGGTTTCTAGAACAATCTGATTTACCTAAACACCTAGTCTGGGCTGATTATCGGAGAATAGGCCATTTTTGGGAAAAGTTATTTACCAGCAATTTTATTGGGGAATCAAATTATAAGATCGTATATATTAATAATATAGGTATGCAAAGTCCTCAGATAGTGTGCTACTTTTTTTATAAACAAAATGGCGCCCGAAAATCGTGTTTTTTTCAATTATTGCTCTATAACTCCGAAGATATTAATTCTACAACAAAAATACTCAAATAAAAATTCACCGTGATTAAATTCTGCATAGAAACGTGTTTTTCCCGATCTGCTCGGATGAAAATTTTCCTCGGAAAACGCGGGTTTTCCCAACAAAATCTCTAATTTTCAAATAAAGTTTTAGATAAGTAATTATCTACCAATAAATAAATAATTTGGTGACTTAAAAGCCTTCTTGGATTAGATTATAGTTCCAGAAGCTGATGAACATTAAACGAATATTTTAGCAACAATTCAATTGTTAATTAATAATTTACGGTCGCAATAATAACCAAAATAATTATGATACACCGATCAAACTTTGAAATCTTTTAAAGATGAGATGCCTATTTAACATTTTGTCGACAAAATACAAATTTTTTATTTTTTTGCATAATCTTTAAATGTTAAAAAAAATAGTTATAAACAAATTAACGTTTCTCAGAAAGTTTTTATTATATTGTAATTTTAAAAAATAGCTAAAATGCACATTTAAAATATCTTGAAAATAAATGCTTTAAAACTTTTTTGCAACCATTTGCAAAAAAGTTATGAAACAGCAAAATAAACATACGATTACTACGGTATTTATGATTTTTTTTAATTCTTTCAAAGCGTAGAAGTGAGTTTAAAGTACAAGCTAATTATTTACAAAAAATACCGATTATCAGTTTAATGGTTATATTTTAATTAAAGATTATAAATATATTTTTTTGTAATTTACACGCGCGAAAATAGAATCATACAGTACTGGAGCTAAAATTTTCACTCGGAGCGACGACCGGCCGCGCGAGACGTACACTTTTATAAATAATCTATGCTGCCTGACAGTCGCTTCGAGTGAACATTTTAGCTCCGACTCTGTATCTGTACTTTTGCGCTAAAAATTACAAAAAAAGTATTTTTAATCTTTGATTAAAATATAACCTTTGCACTAATTTTTGACATTCTTTGTGAGTAATTAGATTGTACCATATACTCACTTTTAAGCTTTGAAACAATTAAAACAAATTATAAACAAAGGAGAAATTGTATATTTACTTTGCTGTTTCATAACTTTTTTGCAAATGGTTGGAAAAATGTTTTAAAGCATTCATTTTCAAGACCTATGAAATACGCATTTTAAGTATTTTGTAAAATTAGAATATAATAAACAATTTCTGAGAAATGTTAATTTTTTTATAACAATTTTTTTTAAACATTTAAAGAATATGCAAAAAAATGAAAGATTTATATTTTGTCGACAAAATATTAAATAGGCATCACACCTTTATAATCTTTCTAAGTTTGATCAATGTCTCATGATTATTTTGGTTGTTATTGCGACTGTAAATTGTTAATTAAAAATTGAATTGTTGCTAAAATATTCATTTCATTCTCACCGGCTTCTGAATTTGTAATCTATACCAAGAAGGCTTTTATTTCATCAAGCTATATAATTATTGATAAATAATTACTGGCCCAAAAAATTTATTTGAAAATTCCACACCTGTAATTTTGAACCAATCAAAATACGTTATTTTGACAGATCACCATGGCAACGGAGGTATTTTATCGGAAATTTTTTGCTCGTGGGGTACCCAACAGCGAATTATAGTGGAAATTTTTTGACGTTTACAATAACAGAACATTTTTGACAGACTGGTTTTTATTTGTTTACATAATTTAGTTTTGATTCATTTTCTATCACTTGTAGTTACTCAAAACTTATGTAAAATTGAAGAATATACTATTTTCTATCTTGAAATGGTATTCCCATGCAACTACAATGAGTAGAAATTACGAATTTGAAAGCCTAAATAATTGCTGACAAAGCTATGGCGCGCTATTAATCTGTTCATGCAGCTTTGGATTTTCAAATGCAAATTTGGTGTGGAATTTTTGTTACCGAATACCACGCGAAGTCAAATTAATATCCGGAAATTTTTTTTTTATCATGAATATTTTTAGAAAATTTCCCTCGTCTGCGACTCGGGAAATTTTCAAAATATTCATGATCTCATAAAAATTTCCGGAAATAATTTGACCTCTAGTGGTATTACTAGTGAAAATTCGAGATTTTGTTGGGAAAACCCACATTTTCTGAGGAAACTTTTCATCGGAGCAAATCGGAAAAATCATGCTTCTGTGTAGAATTAAATTGGGGTGAATTTTTATTTAAGTATTTTTGGTGTAAAGTTAAAATCTTCGGAGTTATAGAGTAATAATTGAAAAAAATAAGATTTGTCGGCGCCATTTTGTTTATAAAAAAAGTAGCACACTATCTGCGGACTTTGAATACCTATATTAATAATATATAGGGTCTTAGAATTCGATTCCAGTAATAAAATTGCTGGTAAATAACCTTTCTTTGTACTTTACTAATAATACCAGCGTATTATAACTATTTTTTTTTTCAAGATTTAAAGATTATGCAAAAAAAAGGAAAATTTATATTTTGTCGATAAAATGTTAAATAAGCATCCCATCTTTATAATCTTTATAAGTTTGATAAATGTATCATGATTATTTTGGTTATTATTGCGATCGTAAATTGTTAATTTACAATTGAATTGTTGCTAAAATATTTGTTTAATTTTCACCGGCTTCTGGAATTACAATTTATACCAAGAAAGCTTTGATGTCACTAAGTTATTTAATTATTGATTAATAATTACCTACCTAAAACTTTATTTTAAAATTAGAGTTTTTGTTAGGAAAACCCGCATTTTCCGAGGAAATTTTTCGTCGTTGCAAATCGTGAAAAACATATCTCCATGCAGAATTTAATTTCGGTGAATTTTTATTTGGGTGTTTTTGTTGTAAAGTTAAAATCTTCGGAGTTATAGAGCAATAATTGAAAAAAATACGATTTGTTGGCGCCATTTTGTTTATAAAAAAAGTAGCACACTATCTGCGGACTTTGCATACCTATATTATTAATATATAGGATCTTATAATTCGATTCCAGCAATAAAATTGCTGGTAAATAACTTTTCCATGAATTTTGCTAATTAGCCCAGAGTAACCTTGTTATATGAATATTTTGGTCATACGCATAATATACTCAAGAACAGGTATACAATAACGTGAAAATTTTTCACTTGATATAAAGTATTGATAAGAGATCGGTACCACAGCATATAGAGGTTCCCTCTTTATACTGTGTTGGTACCTTAAATTCTATAGACCTGGATAACGCGTTCCAAAAAAATGTTTGTAAATAGCAAGCTGAAAATTTGTTAATAGCTTAACGGTGTCTAGTCGGATAAACTTTGATGCACAGGAATACTGAAACAGGGGAAGTTAATTCTGGAACAGGTTACAGGTTTCGAACGTCAGACTACGAAAACGTCCTATGAATTTTGTCGGACAGAACTTCCAATTGATTTGTTACTCTTTCATTAAACTCTCATGCAAAAATCAGACTGCTGTTTACCACCAACAAAATTTCTCCCATTTGACATGTTCTACGTGTCGGACTTATTAAAATACCCAACATATTTGACTGACTGAAATTTTTTCATATATTATAAATATAAAGTTTGCTATTGAATAAACTTAAAAACAACTACTAGTTTTCACAATTACAAACTTGTCAGCATGACACGTTCCACAATTAAAACTTTCCTGTTCCACTGTTCCCATACATCAAAGTTTGTCCGACTAGGCACCCGTAAGTTATTAACAAATTTACAGCTTGCTATTAATAAACTTTTTTTGGTACGCGGAATCCAGGCCTATTAACGTGGCTGTATTTTATAATTTCTTCAAAAAGTCTTCTGCAATGTGTGACTTTTGTACAGTGCGGTGAAATAAGTGTTGCCCCCCCCCCTGTTAACTTGTTTATTTTAAGAATATAAGCAAAACGCTTGAACAGGTCGATTTTTAAACTAACCATAGTATATTGTAGCATCAACGTTTCGAACTTTACGCGATCCCTCTTCAGGTGACAGCCATAACTTTGATTTTTTTAAATGGGAAAGTACATCATGTGACACCTCATTTAAAAACTCTTAAAATACTGATTTCAAAAATGTATAATACTTTAATCCTGTTTGAGAACGTAGGCGAAAAATTTCGGTCGAATTCTTTCTAAATGCTATCATTTTTTTCGAATCCTGATAAACTAATAAATATTTTTGAAAAATTTAAACGCAGAATGAAATATTACAGTATTCTCGATGGTCCAAAGTCCCTGAGAACTCCTATAATATTTATTTTAATACTTCACAGTGGTGAAAAAAAGAGAAAATTTAGTGTGATTTTTAATTTCAAATATATCATTCAAAAGAAACTTTTTTTTTATTCTAAGGGACTGTCAGCCCTCGGTAATAATCTAATCTTTCATTCTGCGTTTAAATTTTTCAAAAATACTTATTAGTCTTTTCAGAATTCGAAAAAAATAAATGCGTTTAAAAAGAGTTCGACCGAAATGTTGCGCCTACGATCTCAAAAAGGATTAAATTATTATACATTTTTGAAATCAGTATTTCAAAAGCTGTAAAATGAGGTATCACATGATGTACTTTACCATTTAAAAAAATCAAAGTTATGCCTGTCACCTGAAGAGGGATCGCGTAAAGTCCGAAACGTTGATGCTATAATATACTATGATTAGTTTAAAAATCGACCTGTCTGAGCGTTTTGCTTATATTCTTAAAATAAACAAGTTAACAAGGGGGGGCAACACTTATTCCACCGCACTGTATAATTAAGATTATATGGAGCCATAGAAAGATTAATTGACGGAAATGAGTTCACCTTGGTTACCCGGGTGTTTTTGCACTCGCTGAACACGAATATAATTACGGCGATGGTCTCCGAGGCATGTGGGAGTTGTATGGAAATTTGATATAAAAACCAATGGCAACTCGTTACTCGACGGTTTTGGAGTCGCTGAATATGAATATTACGTCGACGATGGTCACCAAAGCACCTGCTGAGCAGGATCAATTGATTTTGTATCTAGTTTCCATAAAACTACTATAGAAGAGTCTTCTCCTGGTAATGTTCTATCATCCTCTGGAAACTGCAACCCATATGGAGTAAACCCTATGGATAGAACCTTACAAGGATAAGACTCTTCTATAGTAGTTTTATAGAAACTAGCTACAAAATCAATTGATCCTACTCATCAGGTGGTTCGGTGACCATCGTCGACGTAATATTCATGTTGCCTGAAGTTAAATCCAGGAACATTTCAAACATCCTATTAGCAACATTTTGTATATTTTTTATAAACTTTAACACATTTAAAGGGTTTTTACCCTAAAGTCTTGGTGGCTCAGGCATGCTAACCTGGAATAAAACCTGATGATGGAGTTGTAATTCCAAAAACGTTTATTTTGATGTAGCCCTTTTTAAGGATCTTTATAAATGTATACCGCTTCCAAACAGATTTAACAATTTTTTGTGATTCATGATATACATGATACATGATATACATGAGCTACAAGAATTTAATTTCCTCGTGGAAATTTTAATAAAAAATATTCTCAATTTTTAAAGTCTTTGTACCACCGTGTTAATATTTAAAATAAAATAACAAATAATACGTATGTTCTTATGGTTTTGTCACAAAATGAGCAATAAAAATTATCCACTTTCACAGATGGCTCTTTGAAAGAAGGTTTTATCAAAGTTGAAACACAGTTTATTTTCGGCATTTTAAAAGCACAATAATAATTATTATTCACAAAGACACGTGTCCAGGGCTTTAATTTTACAATAGCAGAATTGACCCTCTAAATAAATTTTTTTACCTTGTGTATAACGTCATGGCCACTCGTTGTGAATAGTCGTCTGTATGAGTGCTCCCGAAATTTTTAAAATAAGTAGTAATTCGTTTCAGTAATAAAGTTCTCATCTTTGTTAAGTGGTGACAACTGATGTTGCAGTACTTAGTGAAGGTCCAAGTAAGTTAGAAATATACTAATTAATAGAGAAATTTGAGCAATTACAGTAATACAGTGTATTGGTGAATATTAAATTAATAACTGCTAAAGGGATCCATACACGTATAATGGCAACAAAAACTAGAAGCGGAATCTTATCAAGTGGTGCTTCTTTGGACGAAAACAGTTTAGAAGTCATAATATCAAAAGTATGTCAAAAGTTTATGACAAAACTGGACCAGAATTTAGATAATTTGGAGAAAAAATTTGATGATTTGGAGAAAAAATTTGATGCAGTTCAGGATACACTTAATGATGTATCACAACAAATATTAAATATGAAAACAAACATAGAAACACACACAACAGAAATTAGCAACATAGCAAAAACAATTGATGACATAGAGGCACTTCAAAAGAAAAGGACCTTGCGTTTTGATGGCATTAATGAAACTAATAATGAAAATTTGATGTCCGTTGTCATAAATATTATAAACAACACATTGAAAATAAAATGCAATTCCAGCGAAATTTCTAATTTATACAGACAAGGTAAATTAAACTTGCAAACTAATAAATCGAGAACAGTGGTGGTAGACTTTAGTTCTTATTTGAAGAAAAAGGAAATTCTAAGTGCTAGAAGACAATTAAGAGAAACAAAAATATTTGTGAATGAAGATCTAACGAAACATAGGTATTCATTATTGAAGAAGGCAAGGAGTAAGTTCGGGAAGACTGAGGCATGGAGTTACGATGGTAGAGTATTTATAAAGAAGAATGATGAAATTAAAGTGATTACTTGCGAATCGGATCTTGACAATTAACGTGTGTGGGCTACTTTATACTCAAAGTTTCTGTAATGTGTATATTAGTGACTGATAAGTTTTTGTTGATAGTAATTTAGATATATTAATTTGGAACTTAAATTCGTTGATTTAGGTTTGTAGTGTATAAGAGGATAAAAATATTGATGTTGTTAATGAGTTACTTATAGAAAAACTGGATGTTTTAAATTATTTCAATTATTGTTTTAAGTTATTTGGTTTGTCAAAAATTTATGAAAAGAATTTACTACGGTATAGTAGAAATAAAATAGGTGTAAAAAAATATATATTAAATAATAAATATAATATGATTAGGATTTGATATCAGGGGACAACTCAATTCATGACAGGGATTCACATAAACTTTCAGAATTGTAGGGGACTGAACACGAAAACTGCGGAATTCTATAAAAATTGCTTGGAAGGTAATTATGATGTAGTAGTAGCTGTAGAAACATGGCTTCGGGAGGATATGGTTGATGGAGAACTAATTGATATAAATGTATTTAACTTATTGAGATCTGACAGAAACCAGGAGATTTCTGGCAAAACTAAGGGAGGAGGAGTATTAATGGTAATAAAAAAGGAGCATAAGATTTTAAAAGTAACACAACATTGTTCATCTTTTGAAATTTTGGTTGCGGATTTAAAAATTAATAACAAATTAAGTATAAAATTAATTGGAGTGTATATTCCACCAGATTGTAAATTACATGACTATGCGAATTGCTTCGAATTGTTACAAACACATATTACTGATATTAATATCACGTTTATTTTTGGCGACTTCAATATTGCAGAAATTAAAGGAACCGAAAATCTAGATTTTACTAATGGAAGTGCTAAGTTTAAAAGTATGATTGAGTTTTTAAATTTTAATTCATTTTTGCTTTATAACAATGTAAAAAACTGGCAGGGCAAAACTTTAGATCAAGTAGTAGCATCTGAAGATAATATAAATAGTTGTAAGGTATGTCAAGAGCAGTTACCGTTAGTAAAGGAAGATAGATTACATCCATCTCTGGAAATTCAACATTTACAGTATCAAGTTTTAGACAAACAGATAAGTTAGTTGGTAATAGATTTAATTTTAAAAAAGCAAATTTTGATTTGATGTGTGATTTGATGAGAAATATGACGTGGGAAGCTGTAACAGAGGAAATAGAGGTAGATAAAGCTCTAGATATCTTTTACTCAAAAGCACTTAATATATTTGAAGGATCTGTACCACAATATAATATTTACAAGAATTATTCTAATTTTCCGAAATGGTTTACGCCTGATATCAAAAAGTTGCTCAAACAAAAAAATAATTTTAGAAAGTTAAGACATGTTTCAATTTATTTTAACAATCAATTTATAGAGACCAGAAAAAAAACTGAAATCATTAATTAACATAGAGCACAGGAAATATATACGGCAAATTGAGGAAAATATAGAAAATTAGCTTAACAATTTCTGGAATTTCATTAATAATAAGAATTCTAAGTCTAATCAAACAGAAATATTTTATTTTGGGGGTAAAGAAATAAATCAGAGTGATACTGCTAATGAGTTTGCGAAATATTTTGAATCTGTTTATTCTACCGACATTTTCAGCTATAACACTAATTTTACAAATATTATTAGTAATAACAATGTTTTGAATTTACCATCAATAACAAGCGTAGATTATGATAATGCAGTCAAAAAGCTGAAACCAAAGAAAGCTGCCGGTATAGATGGCATCCCCCCGTATATTTTAAAGGCATGCCAAGAGTGGTTAAAGTTACCATTATTACATATTTTTAATCTAATAATAACTTATTCAAAATTTCCAGAAAAATGGAAACTATCTTCAATTACTCCAATATTTAAGGCGGGTAACAAAAGAGATATTGAAAATTATAGAGGAGTCGCTATTATGTGTGCTCCATCAAAAATTTTCGAACAAATATTGCATGCTCATGTATATAATCACGTCAAAAATAGTATTAATGATCATCAACATGGTTTTATGTCGGGTCGCTCGATAAACACAAGTTTTATTTCATTCACCGAGTCTGCAAACAATGCGTTAGAAAAACAATTGCAATTGGATGTAGTGTATACGGATTTCGAAAAAGCCTTTGATAAAGTAAAACACGATGTTCTTATAAGAAAGTTATGTAATTTTGGCTTATCTGATAATCTAATAAAGTTATTTAAAAGTTATTTGCAGAATAGGAGTTTTGTTGTAAAACACAATGGAAATACTTCTGGTAAATTTAAGGCCAACTCGGGAGTACCACAAGGGTCTAATCTTGGACCACTTTTGTTCTTAATGTTTATAAATGATTTAGCAAACGTCATCCAGTATTCAGATTACTTATTATTTGCAGATGATTTTAAGTTATTCAAAATAATTCAAACTGTTAGGGATTGCGTAATGATTCAAGGGGATATTGAGAACATTTTATTATGGGGTGACAATAATAAGATCAAATTCAATATAAATAAGTGCTACGTTATGTCTATTACCCGTAAAAGAGAACCAATAGTATTTGATTATTTAATAGGACTGAATGTTTTAAAAAGGACCAGTGAGGTCAAGGATTTGGGTTTGATTTATAATAATCAACTGTCATTTGCTACACATATTGGTAAAGCTGCAAAACGAGCGAACCGTATGCTGGGTTTTATATGTCGACAAACTTGCGATTTTACTAGTATTAAGGGTATAAAAATATTATATAATACTTTAGTTAGACCAATATTAGAATTTGGTTCCATTATTTGGGGACAACAACCTCAAGTATATTTAGAGGCACTAGAAAAAGTTCAGAATAAGTTTCTTCGTTATTTGTATTTCAAAAAACATCATCGATGGCCTGATTATGGAACCATAAGATCAACCATGCTAAGGGAAGAATTTGAAGTTTTGTCTTTGACTAGTAGGCGCAAGTTTGTAATGGCAATGATTTTATATAAAGTAATTAATAATATTTCAGGTACAATTGATTTACGAATGCGGATACCATTTAATGTTCCTCGAAAAGCAACGAGATATCAGTTGTTGTTTGGAAAAATAAGAACATCTGTTTGCTCTCCTCTAGAGGCCATGTTGAAACTAGCGAACAAAAAACATTGATTTTACAATGTCAGTTGGTTGCTATAGACGTATAGTGCAAGAGCACTTTAAACTAGTAGATGGATAATAGATATCATTAGTCTAGCTGTTTTTGTGTTAAAGTCTTCTATATCTGCATATCAATAGTTGTGCTAATGACTGTATATATTAGTTATATTTGTTATATAAAGTTTATGATTATAACTGTCCATGTAAAAAGGTTTTAGGACCTGTTTGGATTTTTATAATAAATAAATAAATAAATAAATAAACTGAAGATATTAAAACCCCTGAAGAACGGTTTAGGGTTTATGAATATAACTTATAAATTATTATATCATTTATTATTTCCTGTTTGTAAAATGAAAGAATTTTGAAAATTTATGCTGTTATTGTAATTCAATTTTTTGTGGTTATCTTTCCGGGCCCCATTAGGATGCGGGCCCGAAGTAGGTGCCTCACTGGCCTAGTGGTAAAATAGACCCTGTCTCCTGGGCACCAGGTATCTCGAAGGCCATTGACATATCGTTGATTAATAAATCGTTTTGTTTCGATTATAGCGCCATCTATCCACAAGAATGTCTCCAATAAAAGTTACTTATTTTTACGTAAGGAATCAAAATCTGCATAAAAACCACTCTCCAGGGGGTGGAGTGGGGGCCGTATTTTGGTATCATTCGATAGATTTTTGCAAAATATTGAACACGTATTTTTCAGTTTTTCGATCGGATGTTCATTTAATGAAATATTCGACCATCCCGCTATTTTTGGGACACCATGTAGAATCCAATAAAAAGCGTTTGGTGTGGTCGAAATACAAAAAAATTGGTCTGTCTATGCTCGGCTTATGAGGATAAATTGCTCGCCTATCAACACTATAAAACGGATCTCTCGTGAAATGAAAAATATATAGAAAAAGCTGCTTCTACATTATTTTCTACGCCTAACGACAAAGGAATGAAATCTACCCCAAAATTCAATTTGATCCAACGATTGTGACAGAGGTTTATTTCCTCGTATAATAATATAAATATATTATTGTCACGAAAAAACGAGTTGTTACCTTGCGACATATAGTAAAAAAATAATAAGAACAATATTTATACAGGGTTGCAATAAACTTGCAGAAAAGTGATAAGAGATGTGAAATGCTGATCGAAGAAATTGAAGAATAGCAAGAAAGTTCTAAAGTAAAAACCTGAATAGTTGGATGGAAGTTACTTAGGAATATTAGACATTAAAACGAAGAAAATCGTCTCATAATTTATATGGATGAAACTGAGGCTCTGTACATATGGCTTTGTATATAAATCATCACCAGGCGATCAATGGTTCTTCATTTCTTTTAAAGGTGCTCTTACTTTTGACACTGTAATGGAAAAAAGTTGGAGGATAAAAAAAATTGAACATATTACATGAGCTCTGAAAGACGTATGTGGCGCCCTCTGGGCAATACATCATTTTGGGTGACGAATTTAGATTTCTCATCTAAAAAAACCCCCGCTTACCAAATTTCGTGTTGTTATCCCATATCTGTCAGGAAATATTCAAGAATAAATAAAATAAAAGTTTAACTTTGACACCCTGTATTTCGGTTATTATCAACTTTCGTTCTAAGGTAAGTTCGCTTAAATCGACCTAATTTAAGCTCAGGAATCTGAGGTTAAACTACGGCCCATTATTTACCAAACACCCTGTATACATCGTTTTTTCACTGTTTTATAAACTATATTTTTGCTAAGGATATCTTTTCCGATAAAATACTTCCCATAAAATAGTTACTAGCGAAAACTATCTAATAACGTGTTTTTTTTTTGTTGAAAAATAAATATATTCACTTGAAAATAACTCGTATAGACTTGGTGAAAAAATTCTATGGAACAAAAGTTGCTTAGCTGGATTATTAACTTCATCTAGAATGTAAATTAATCGTAAAGATGGGATAGCAATAAAAATTAAAATTAGTCAGTTTATCCAATTCGGGACTTTTTTGAACGTATAATTGTTCACCCCCGAGAAGGGATGAAGCTCACCCCCGGGACAAAAGCGCAAATCGGTACAATATAATTCTTTCCTTTGATCTATTAGCTATGTGTAGATATGCCAAATTTCATGTCAATTCAAGCGGATGTTTAGCATTGGTGGTTTTGCAATATTTTATCGTGAGTGAATGGACTATATTATTATTTTATTATTGACCTTTAATATATCGAGTGTGAAGTAGCAAATAGCAATACGATTTAAATTTTGTGAGTTTCGATATTATTTATATATACGACGCTTTTGGCAAAATAATGACAACTCTAGCGTCGTAATAAGCGTTGAATTCGGGAAGAGACCTCCGAACTCACTTAATAATTCACGGATTTTCTTCTTCTTCTTCTTTCTCATAATCCTTAGTGCCCTTCAGGGCGTCGGATGTCGGGTTCCGCCTTTTATCCACTTCTTCCAATTGCTTCTATTGGTGGCCAGGTTCTTCATATCCCTCATACTGATGTGTCTCCTTTCACCTATATCTTGGATCTGGTCCATCCATGTCTTCCTCGGCCTTCCCTTTTTTCTTTTGTTTCCCATTTTGGCTTCATGTACCTTCTTTGTAAGTCTATTTTGCTCCATTCGTTGTATGTGTCCAAACCAGCTTAATTGTTTGTTTTCGATCTTCCTAATTATCGGTTCTTGTTCCAACTCTCTTCTTATATCTTCATTTCTGAATCTGTCAAACTTCGTAACTCCGGCTATTTTTCTCATGTATTTCATCTCCGTCGCGTTTATCATTGATTCATGTTTCTTTTGGACAATCCATGTTTCCGCCCCATATGTCATTATCGGATTTACTATGCTGTTATATACTCTGAGTTTAGTTTTGTTGCTTATTTCTGACTTTCCAAACATTGTATTATTTAAAGAGTAATACACGCTAGTTGCCTTCTTCAGTTTATTACTTATTGCCAAGTCCGTTTTCCCATCATCTGTTATTATATTTCCCAGATATTCAAAAGTAGATACATGTTCTATTACTTTTTCCCTTACTATTATATTAGTATTCCTTTCTCTTTTCTCATCTTCATTTATTATCATAAGTTTTGTTTTGTTGAGGTTCATTTCCATTTTTAATTTATGTATCTCTTTTTGCCAAATATCTATTAGTTTCTGCATTTTCTCTACTGTGTCTGTGATTAGAACTATATCATCAGCGTATAGAAGGGAGTTGATCTTTATTGCATTTAAGTTTTTATATCCTACTATGTATTGAAGGTTTCTTGTTTGATCTTTGGTATTTTTGATTAAAGTATCCATGACTATTATAAACAAGAGGGGGCTTAGTCCATCTCCTTGTTTAATTCCCTTATCCCATTTAAAAGTGCCTGATCTTTCTCCATTTATTTGTACTTGGCCTTCTACTTCCATATATATAGATTTTATGACTTTTATCATCTTTTTTGGTATAGTATAGCTCTCCAATATTTTCCACAATATTTCTCTGTTTATCGTATCAAATGCCGCCTTCAGATCGACGAACATGAGAAATAGTTCATTCCCTTTACGGCATTGTCTCTCTATTATATTTCTTATGATGTAGACGTTATCGTTTGTTTGACGGTTTGATCTGAATGCAGCCTGTTCGTCTTCCAATTCTTTCTCTATCACTGATCTTAGACGCTTCTCTATAATTCTCGTGTATACCTTAAAGGCGACCGATGACAAGCATATTGCTCTATAATTCTCGCATTCATTATGTTGTCCTTTTTTGTATATTGGTAGAACTATGTTCTTCTTCCAGTCATCTGGGATTTTCTCTGTACTCCATGCTTCCTTGCATATCTGTAATAGCCAGTCCTCTCCTTTTTCACCCATCCATTTTATCATTTCTGGATCTAGTTGGTCCTCTCCTGCCGCTTTTCCAAGTTTAATATTGTTTATAGCTTCTTCCAGTTCTTCCTTCCTTATACTCTCTGGTTCCTCTTCCTCCTCCAGTTCTGGTCTATTTCTTCCTGCTTCATATATTTCTACTTCTTCGTGTTTTAATTTATCTTCGTAGTATTGTTTCCATACTTCTACTATTTCTGTAGTCTCTATTTTCAATTGGTTATTTTTATCTTTGATTCCATACTGTTCCCTACCTTTTTTCCCTCTTAGACCCTTTATACGGTTCCAGAATTTTCTGTTATCTGTTTTGTAATTTGCTTCCAATTCTTTTCCGAATTCTTCCCAGCTCATATTTTTCGCTTTCCTTACTGCTATCTTTGCTCTATTACGTTTCTCCATGTATTCTACTTTGTTATTTTCATTTCTACATTGTTGATATTTTTTCCAGGCTTGCTTCTTTTCCTTTATTATTTTCTTTAGTTCTTGACTCCACCATTCTGTTCTCTTATGATATTTATTTATTGACTTTTTTCCACAAATTTTCTCTGCTGTTTTATATAGTGTGTCTTTTAGTATTTTCCATCTTTCTTCCATATCCAATTGCTCTCTTTCCAGCTCCATTCTTTGCAATTCCTCATATATTTCTTGTTTATAGTCACTTTTCTCTTTCTCTGTTTTCAGCTTCTTAATATTTATCTTAGTGTATGACTTATCGACTATATATTGCTTTTTCTTTGTAGTCATTTCGGCTACGAGTAGCTTGTGTTGAGTATTAAGTTCTGCAAATTTTTCTGTTTTTATATTTTTGATAATATTCATTTCTGCAGGAATCACGATGTAATCTATTAGACTTTTGGCATTTCTTTCCTGTGCTTCAAAAGTGTATCTGTCCTCCATATTTTGATACCAGAATGTATTTCCAATTTTTAAGTCGTTACACGGATTTTCAACGTATAAAAATATGCAAATTTGGAGTAAAATATAGATAAAATACGTCAAGAAGAATATCAAGCAAGTACATCATATTCCTTTTCAATTACGTTTATCAAGACTGTCAAAAGCGGCACAGGGGTATCACAAGCAGGGGCTACAAAATAAGCAAAAAATGGTCGATGACATATTAGGAAAAAAGGAATTAAAAAAATACAAACCTTAAAAATATATGATGTAATTTGTACACATTTTAATTAAAAAAAAGAATGTGTGTGTACTTTGTACGCACGTAAGAAGTTATACTTCTATTATATGATTTCTTAAAAATCAATATACTTTAAACAGTTTGTTTTAATTTTTTTAAACACTTTTGTGCTTACCGCTTTCAAAAAAATTTAAAAAAAGTATAAGACTGCACTGGATTCGAACTCACGACCTCTCGATCTCTGGCCGAATTAGTCGAGGCATTGAAGCACAAAAAAAGGCCTTACTCTCGATTTTTGGCGCAGTAAGACGGATTTTAATGCAGTTTGGTGCGTTGGATTCGTGAGAATGTCAGGAAATTTTGTGAACTATTGTAATGGGAATCGAACCAAGTACTAACAGGTCTGTAGCTAAATACACGCACCGCTAATCTACGCAGACACTTGCTAGACAACGGCGATATTAGGTATAAACAAAACAAATTGGTAAGTAAAAATTGTAAGAAAATTACTACATACTTAAATGTATTATAAAATTAATATATTCCTAAATTTTAGAAGAAACATTCGTAAATAGGTAGTATTAATATCTATTAATGTTACTAAATGAAATATAAATATTTTGACGTTTCACAATTTGACAATTCACTTTTAACTGCATTGCCTTAAAATTTTTAAAGCACCGGTGCTCTAAAGTAGCATTTTTAACGCTCCTATGGAGTGCTATAAATTGCATTTTTAACACGCTTATAGAAAAATATATTTAAAAACACTAGTATATCCTTTCCTGGACTTTTCTGGACTGATACATACATAAATTAAAACATTTAGTAACGAACTCCATACTGCCTGTGTGCGCAGATTACTAAAATTTCACCCTCAATGAAATCGCGCCTAAAGAAGTATAACTTCAAAAAGGCAGTATAACTATTAACTAACCTTTGTTTGTTGTTTGTCTTCCCACAAATTTTAAAACGCAACAACCATACATAACCAAACCGTCAACCGTCCACACCACAGCTGTGCTACAGCTGCCATATTGGATAATTTTTGACATGTCATTTGAATATCCAATCAGAACAAAGTTATAATGCGCATGCGCCTGGATCGTAGGTTTTAACATATAAAAATTCACCCTCATAACGCGCGTAAAGAAGTATAACTTCAAAAACTTTCCAAAAAATCTCCAAAAATTCAAATATTTATTATTTTTAGTTCGGTATGTTAGTATCGTTGCCAAATCGATTAGTTTTGAACATATAAATATACATTTGGGGATGTATTTGCAGATTCTTTTACAATACAAGTTAGGATTAAAATGCCGAATCCAAATATTATATTATGTTTCCCCAAAAATATTTAGTTTATGATAGGTATATAATTACCAATTCAACTACACCATGCTTCTTGATCCAACTTGTTAGGCCATTACATTGATTATCTAATTTTAATTGATATTTCTTCTTCTTCTGGTTCCTATCCGTTTCGGATGTTGGAAATCATAATGGCAATCATAACTTTGCTCGCTGCGGCTCGAAACAGTTCCGTGTGATGTTTTCTTAAACCATGTTCTCAAATTCCGCAGCCATGATATTCTCCTTCTACCGAGTCCTCGCTTACTTTTGATTTTACCTTTCAATATGGACTGCAGCAGGGAGTAACGGTGCTGATTTTTCATAACGTCTCCCAGATACTGCAATTTTATGCATTTGATGGTAAACACAATCTTCGATTCCTTCTTCATTCGTTCTAGAACTTCCTTGTTTGTAATCCTTGCTGTTCTATAGAGCCACATCTCAAACGCTTCAAGGTTTTTAATAGTGGCCTCTGTAGGCGTCCATGCCTCCGCTCCGTACAATAATATAGAGAAAACATAACATCTCAAATGTCTCATTTTTGTATCTAGGGATATGTTTTGGCTTTGAGGATGGGCTCATTTTGTTAAAAACCGTTCTTGCCTTTCCTATGCGATACTTTATTTGCTGTACGTTGTTCCACTGCTCATTTATAATAGTTCTCATGTACAGATGAGCCCCGTTTATATTCTCCTTGCTGATAATCATTTGTTTGGTTTTTTAGGTATTAATGTTTAGTCCGTACTATTGACTGTACTGGTCGATTCTGTCCATTGTCCATTAGCCTCTGAAATCCCTCTAAACTATCTGCTATCAGATAATTGATATTATTCTGAAGCTATTTTCTTGTGCCATCTTAATGCAATTTACTACTTTAGTTGAGAATAAACCACAAACTTACTTTTAAATTTATTTGAAAATCAAAAATGAATAATCATTTTAAATTTCGTTGAAACACGAAACTACACCTGCACCATATTCTAGTCTAATCAGAGAGCGCAGCAAGCACCTTCTACCGGTTTTGAAACTTATTATTCTCTCATCAGGAGGCACATATTATGCTGCTATCTCTGACCCAATTAATGAAAAACAATTGATGTTGTCCCAAAAGATGGGACGTGAATTATAATAAATTGTAAAATTCTCTCATCTTCTCTACTCTCAGCATCCGTCATGGCTTGAAAATTTTAGAAGCGCCTCGGAGGTGTAACCAGAGAAGGTTCCCATTTTTTTCAATCTGGCGGGATGTGGAGTGTTATTTTTAATATTATGTTATGTGCTATTAGATTGAAAACTTAGTCTCTTGCTAGCAGTTGCCGCTAGGACATTCCTGCCATTTCGTTCGTTGCAGTCAGTGACTGCACGCCGGGGTTTTGTTCTGGTTGGGTCGGAGAGAGCAGCATATATGCATGTGCCTCCTGATGAGAGACTAATAAGTTTCGAAACCGGTAGAGGTGCTTGCTGCGCTCTCTGATTGGACTAGTAGCTGTAGTTTCGTGTTGCAACGAAATTGAAAATGATTATTCATTTTTTATTTACATTTTTACTCTGATTAGAGTACGAAGGGAATCAATCTCGTTGGAACTTTACCGAGCTGAGCAGATGGGACGTGAATTGTAAATTGTAGAATTCCCTCATCTTCCTTAGTCTCAGCATCCGTATGGCTTGCATATTGTAGGAGCCTCGGAGGTGTAACCAGAGAAGGTTCCCAATATTTTTAAAATTATTTTATGTGCTATTAGATTGAAAACTTATATTAGTCTTTTATTTGAAAATGTTTTGTATTTTGATAACGATTTCCGAAGTGGAAATCGAAACGTTAAATAAACTTAATTTCAAACTAAGATTGTGTCTTATCTCTCTCTCTTCTAGCGCTACAGCCCAAGCCAGGCCCTGGCCTCCCTCAGCATCCGCCTCTAAGTATCTCTGTCTCTGGCTGCTCTCCTCCAGTTGTCCACCCTCAATATCTCTTTAGCATCAATTCTCACTTTGTCTATCCACCTCTTCATTGGTCTTTCTACTGCCCGACGTCCCGACATAGTTCTGCTAAGCGTTCTACTAGGTGTTCTGTCGTTACACACAAAAAAATTGTGGCTTATACTCAACTAAAACAGTAAATTGATTTTAATTGCCCATGATAGGTCGTTACTTCAAGATGGTAATTTAAACTTTTATTTTGTTAAGGAAGTTTTGTTAAGTGACAGTTAAGGAATGGCTGTGTTAAGTTTCCGCCAAAGTGAGTAAAATAACAAAAAGAAGATATGTTATTGAATTTTTTTATAAATTGTTTATTTATTTATTAATCACTAATGATATTAGAAGAATTTATTAAGCTACTTCAAATGTAGCTGTAATTCTTCTGAAATGAATTTTTTTGCGAAAGCTGGATTTCAAAATTTATTTTGCAAGATCTATTGAACCGATCTTAATCAAATTGGCAGTATTATTTTAATGTATCGCAAAGTTTTTCTGGGTGAAATATGAAGGTTCTAAGTGTAGCATAGATGGTTGAAAAACGTAAAATGCAAATACTTGTTTTTGTACGGTTATTTCGCAATTCTTGCTATTTTGAACCAAGGGTGACTATTTTTTAAATCTTTAACCAATTTTATATTGTAGTAAATTTAATTATGCAACTTTTATGTCAGTACAACTTTTCTCGGAAATGAATACTTGTAAAGTTATAATCAAAAAACGAAGAAAAAAATCGAGTTTTTCCTTCATTTTTTGACATTTTGATTATTTAAACAATGTTCCGGACTTTTTGAGAGGAAGGATAACTCAAATATTATTATTTGAGTTATTTTCAAGCAATTTCTTCAAAAAAATTTGAGTCACCTCTCAACGTCCATCTCAAAACAGATCCGCCCTGGACTATTGCTCTTTTAAGCTGTTGAGTAGCATTATTTAATTTTGCTTGATTAGATGAAGCTCTAGAGTTCTGCCAGATCCTTCTGAGTTTTCTTTTTGGTAGGATAATTTTTTGTAGCACTTAATTATTAGCATGAGCTCTGTGGATCAGTTCAGGTGAGTTCTTCCACACAGCTTGATGAATTTATATTTAGTTTTTATCGAAATTCTCAAATTTATTGATTCTTCTACTTAAAGCTGAAAACTCCGCCTCTAAATCTGTTAATTTATTAGCTACTTTAGGAGGCGGCAGACATTGCATAACAGTATCAGTCAGTGTGAAAAGAATGAGAGAATGGAAGGAGTTCATGTCCTATAATTTCCCAATATGTAAATAGTTTACAGAAATCTTTCTAGTTTTAAAGAAATCAATCAGGTCTGGAAGGTGACTATTTTTTAAATCTTTAACCAATTCTATATTGTAGTAAATTTAATTATGCAACTTTTATGTCAGTACAACTTTTCTCGGAAATGAATACTTGTAAAGTTATAATCAAAAAACGAAGAAAAAAAATCGAGTTTTTCCTTAATTTTTTGACATTTTGATTATTTAAACAATGTTCCGGACTCTTTGAGAGGGAGGATAACTCAAATATTATCATTTGAGTTATTTTCAAGCAATTTCTTCAAAAAAATTTGAGTCACCTCTCAACGTCCAAATGTACTAATACTTTTACAGATGCGCCCTGGTCCATACTGTCATCGACCCTTACATTCAATTCCGATTAATCGCGGCAGGTAAAGTAGAATTCTTCTTTCAGTACAATAAAGTGTTACTTGACTGCCGCAAATGAGGGCAAATGAGTACAATAATGAATGACTTTAGTACCGGTTGGCTATAAATACATTTTTGCGCCACGTAATAGGTATTCATTCTTTTGTAGTTGGAATATTGTGTGCCCCACTAATTTTTGCGGCGTTTAGCGGTTTTTATTCTTGTATAACTATTACGAAAAACTAGGTACGTTTTGTTTAAATCATCCATTACCTAATAAAATTCCATTTATAAAGGTGTAACACGAAATTTAGGTGTTTGTTATCTGTAATTGAGAGCATATGGTCTCGATGATTGATAGCGCTTTATCGTCATTATAATACACATGTTAAACTTGCTAGAGTTCAGATAAATATTAGTTATTAGGTGTGAACGTGATCGCTCTTGAAGGAAATATCGATATTGAGGTGATCGAAAAGATATTATCTGAAAATAACTATCAACCCAAAAGTATTTTAAAATAATTAATGTGGAATTTCACTTACTTTTTCATTTACGTTTTACGTGGGACATGTAAACAAAAATACAGAGTATTTCATTTAAAATAACAAAATTGCTTTCAAGTTCCTGTACACACAGAAATTTCATAGTGTCTAAGATGATCTAAAACAGGGCTACCCAGTGGAGTACTGAGCATAGTTTCGCGGGTTCCGCGGGTTCCGCGGTACCAGATCTTTGAAATTCCCCTTAAATAGATGGGCTGGCTGGTTTTCGCTTCAGAGGTGTGCACACTAGCTCTGCTAAGGAAGTCTATATAACCCGGTCTATATAGACATTTCAAATAACAAAAATTGCCGGAGAGCCAAATTTTGGTGGAGAGCTAGGGTATACCATAACAAATAAAGTTTAAAAAGTCCCCATCGATCCCATGTGTGCGTCAAAAGTTATTCGGGGCCAAAGGTCAAAATTTGAGATTTTTTGGATTTTTTTCGAAAACTGTAAGTTTTATCAAAAAAAACCTTAAACCAAAGTTGTAGGTCTTAAAATTCTCTACAAAAATAGTCCTTACTATTTTTTTACTAAGAGTTGCCATTCCTGAGATATCGCGATTCAAAGAGTCACATTATACATGATATGCACACGTTTCCACACCACCTGTGAGGTAGTGTACTCGTCGCGTTTTTTTTACCGTGATTTCCCCTGTAGGCCTACTCCACTAACTGTTTTGACAATTTTAGGATAATTTAAGGAAACAATACCGGTCAAGTTCTAGATATTACCTTATTATTGGTATGGCTATTGATTATTAGGTTAACTATTGTTTTGATTTCTTTAGATATTTTAATCAGATTCATATTGTTGAAAGTCTACTTTAACAGTCAAGTCTTCTTCGATTTCATCTTCTTCCTCTTCCTCTTGCTGGATGTTCAAAAATTGTTCAAATGTGACTGAGTCATTGGTCTCTTCATTAAAATCACAGGAGTCTTCCTCTGTTGTACTAAACTGGACATTTGAGCAAGACTGACCTTGGCAGTTGGTACACACTAGAGAACACAGCAACCCGACTTTTTACATCCACATTTGGCACTACAACCTTTTTTGCAATTGCAAAAAATAGTGTTAAGGAGTTTTTCTGGAGCAGGTGGGAGTAAGGTTTTAATCGGTTCCAGAATATTATCTATTAATTTTCAACCCCAGTCTTCTGGATTCAGTTCATTGCCTAGCCATGTTTGAACTTGATAATATACTCGATACAAATGTTGAAAAGCAGATGTTGATGTTGGAGGAAGACATGATAGTTGTACTTGTTTCTTGTTTCGCATATTTTTTACAAAAGTTAAGTATCGGTATTTATCAAGACAAATATTTTTTTTGGAGCTCCATAAACCGCAAGAAGAAAGCGAATTCCTTCCGTAATTATTGTTTGCGGTGTAGAATCAAGTTCTGTAAAAACTTTACAGCAGTCGGTCAAATCTTTTTGTTTTTTCGAATAATTTAAGTACTGACGTTTTGCCCCTTCTGTACATTGCGGACGTAGTGTCGCAGCCGGTTATCGCATGTAAAAATAAAATGTACTTTTGGCATTTGGGATAATCCGATAAACTATTCAAAGAATATATCTCTGTTCGCTGTTGAGCCCTTCCAGGTTTCAGAAAATAAATAACTTTATCTACTGGATTCCTTGCAGTAATCAGTACCAACAAATCAACATCTTCACCAACTACAATTGTTGTGTTTGTTGCCTTAATTAGCTTGTTTCACTTCAATATTCGCAGCTGTTAATTTGTCAGTTAACATGGAAATGAAACGAGATTTATTATTAATGTTGGCGAAAAATTGTTGTTGATTCGCTGGAACTGTTAGATTTTCATCAAAGATAATCTCGGAACCGGATGATGTTTTTGTAGTTCGACGACGTTGTTCTGCAGCTTTAATATTCTTTGTCGAGTCATTGTAGCCGTCAAATACCACTGTCACTGTAAGCCCGTAATGTCTGCGTAGATACTGAACATATTTATCAAAAATAACGTTAAAGGTTTCTTCTCGATCCCACACAACGTGATGTAGTAGGTACCCTCCATCAATAATGTAAGTAGCGTTTCTACGATCAACCTCAGTATTGACTGATTCAAAGCAATCATAAATTGCTGACTTTGTTGTTTTACGCATTCCAGCTGCATCGAAAAGTGATAAGGGGTAAGGAGCTAATTCATACTCAAAAAATTTTTCAATCTCATCCTCAAAAGCTTCAGTGATACTCATGCGTTGAAATAATAATACAGGATCTATAGCTACTTCTTCTTCGTGAACTTCCACGGTGCTACTCGCAGCTAAAAGAGGGAGTACTTTTTATTATGAACCAGACCTACGGACAATACTGCAGCCATTGCCTATAATAGACAATCTGTTCTTTTTTAAACAATGGTATAGCCAAATGTTTTTCAAGGCCACGTGGATAGAGGAAATTCAGTTTGGGACTGATTACCTTTTGAAGAAATATTTTCAGAATAGTATAATATACTATATAAAAGAGACACAAATAGGCATTTATACTTGTCTTAAGGGCCACATATGTATATACGTGGCTTATACGGTGTGTCAATTTTAAAACTTACAATGGCTATATCTCACGAACAAAAGCTGAAAACGAAAAATGCTTGAAACCGTTTCTAGGATAGTAAGGGGGAACTAAAATGACATGAAAGAGAACTCACCCCCATCAACCCCCTAGGCTCCACCCACCACAACCAAAAAAGTTTAAATTGCAAACCCCTACTTGTGATACATCATTGAAAAGGCTATAAAAAATGCTATCCAATGGTATAAATAATAATTATACAGGGCGAAGCAATAATTGTGAAACATTGGCTTAAATGAAAAATTTAATGAGGTTTTGTTGAACAACAAATTTGATAAAAATATCAATTAAGTAAATGTTCAAAGTGGATTCCGTTGTTTTGTAAACAATAATACAGTCTATTTTCAAATTCTGCACGAAATTTGACAAATGTTTTTCTAGTAATAGGGCGACATGCTTGAGTAATTATTTCTCGCAATTTCCCAAGTGACGCAAGTTAAGTTTTATAAACAACTGATTTAAGGCAAAAATGGCAAATTAAGTTTTAATTAACAAAAAAAAGTACGAGCGGACACTTACCATTTAAAATAATAGTCCGGGAGATAGCATTACAAATACAAAAGTCATAGTAAGCCAGCTGATATTAACACCCTGTATAATTATTATTTATACCATTGGATAATACTTTTTATAGTAGGATAGTACATTGCTTTTTTCTATGGCTTTACCCTAAATCAGTTGTTTATAAAACTCAACTTGCTTCACTTGGGGAATTGCGAGAAAGAATTACTCAAGCATGTCGCCCTATTACTAGAACATTTGCTAAATTTCGTGCAGAATTTGAAAATAGGCTGTATTATTGTTTACCAAACAACGGAATTCACATTAAATATTTACTTAATTGACATTTTTAATAAATTTGTAATTCAACAAAACCTTATTAAATTTTTCATTTAAGCCAAAGTTTCACAATTATTGCTTCACCCTGTATAATTATTATTTATACCATTGAATAGTATTTTTTATAGCCTTTTCAATGATGTATCACAAGTAGGGGTTTGCAATTTAAACTTTTTTGGTTGTGATGGGTGGGGCCTAGGGGGTTGATGGGGGTGAGTTCTCTTTCATGTCATTTTAGTTCCCCCTTACTATCCTAGAAACGGTTTCAAGCATTTTTCGATATCAGCTTTTGTTCGTGAGATATAGCCATTGTAAGTTTTAAAATTGACACACTGTATGTGCATATAATGTATAAAGTAACTTTTAAAATCGCGATATCTCAGGAATGGTAACTCTTAGGAAAAAAATTGTAAGGACCATTTTTGTAGAGAATGTTAAGGTCTACAACTTTGGTTTGAGGTTTTTTTTGATAAAACTTACCGTTTTCGAAAAAAATCCAAAAAATCTCAAATTTTGACCTTTGACCCCGAATAACTTTTGACGCACACATGGGATCGATAGGGACTTTTTAAACTTTGTTTGTTATGGTATACCCTAGCTCCGCGGTTCTCAACATTTTTTACTCAGCGACGCACTAACGTACTCCTTACAGATTCGCGACACCCTTATACATATGTACAAATTTTTGCTAGTGGTAGGTAAGTACAAATGAATATATTAAGCACATTATTTTTTATTTCGTAAGAACATAACAAGCAAAAAACAAAACAGAAAGAATACATAAAATTAGTGTGAAATTTGACCCTGATGACTTTTGCAAAGTATATCTATTCGAGGACGAATTGTAGACATACACACTCTCAGCTCGCTGTCCGTCCACATCAAGTAGTCGAGACCGGTAGCTAGATTTTATATTTTTCATCGCAGAAAATGCAGATTCACATAAGTACGAGGTCGAAAACGGCAGTAAAAGGGATACTGCTTTCTTTGCTAATTCTGGGTATTCATTCTTAACTGAAATGCAAAAAACATCCGGAGCTACTTCTCTAAATTTTGCCGTGTTGCTCCGTCTTAAAGATAAGAAACAAGATCTCCCGCTTTGTACAACTATTCATAGCGCAAGTTATGTCGGTTAAATTTTAAAAACAGTTAGAGAGGAAACAATTACGGATTGGCACTTTATTGATTGGTATAACGTGGTATATACCTAATAGTTAAAAAAAAAATGGTTGAATGCATGATTGGTATATTATAACAAGTAAAAAAATACAAATAAAAATATCGTATTCGTAAATCTCGCGACACACCTGATAGGTTCTTCCGGCACACCAGTGTGTCGCGACACGGTGGTTGAGAACCGCTGCCCTAGCTCTCCACCAAAATTTGGCTCTCCGGCAATTTTTGTTATTTGCCAAGCATTTTGATGTCTAAGTTGACCGGATTAATAAGGCAGAATCAGCTGTCCAGGGATTGTGCATCACTCTGGGTCGAAAACAAGCAAAAACGACCTTTTACTTTTGAAATTATATTCATTTAAATATGTTTGCTTTTATGAGCTACTGCGAGATATGCACATTCTACTTTTAGGAAAATATTCTCATAACTATCAATACACATTTTATTTTCGTAAATAGTGTATGCATAATATTGTTATCAAAGATCATAAGGTCATTTTACGTTTTAGCCCAGTAGGTAGATGCATTTCTTAGAAAATTATAATATATTATACATTATACAAATGTATTCTTTTGGTAAAAGGACTTTTCGTAAACTAGTCCGAAAAAAAATTTCTCTGTAAATCATATAACTATAAAGTTGCATGGGAATGCCTCCTATCGCCGCTTCTTTTAAAATTCTATACGGAATACATTATTAAGGAATATCTAGAGGAACGCCCTGTTATATTATAGCACTCGCTACGTTCGTGCTCTAAACATCGTGGTCGTGCTCAAAAAGCATACTTCACGAACTGTTTCATAAATAACTATATTGCTTTGAAACTTTCTATAAATTGCCGTCTATAGTTAAAATATACATCTGTACGTATACCTCTCACATCTTCAGATATAGTCCAAGTAATGAAGCTTAAAATAGGACAAAACCTCGCAATTTTTACAAAATGGATCGATTTGTTTGAAAATATGAGAATAAGTAGGTATTGGATAGTCCAAGGATCAAAATATATATGAGGCTGAAAGGCACTTTTACCACGGAGGTGGTTGCCACCCCATCTCGGGGGTGGAAATTTTTTATTTTATTTTGACTGCAAAAGTTGGTAAAAACATTCAATCTAAGCAAAAAACGTTCTATACATTTTTTTGATAAAATTAACCGTTTTCGATTTATTCGCTATCGAGTTTTATATCGAAAAAATCAATGTTTTTAATCAGTTTTCTGCTAATAACGCAAAAAGTTTCCGTTTTATCGAAACAACTTTGCTAAACAAAAATTTAACTTTTGAAAAATAAACTAAACCATTTTTTTATTTTCTTTAAGACCAATAGTAATCGAGCTATACTTCATTATATGTTAGCTCTTCTTCGTCAAATGCTAAATATTGTAGCTTCAAAGGCAAAAGACGAGAAAACTATGCATTTTTCGAGGATGACTTGTTCAACTAATTTAAATTATTTAAAAATATATATCTCTTAAAATAAAAAAATAATCTCTAGCTCAAAAATTAAGTGACTTATAATAAAAAGAATATCAGTCGCTTTTTTTTCAGCGAAAAAATTATTGGAAACATCCCCCTACTCACCACCTTAATTATAATTAGTCATTTACCGTATTTGGTCTTCTTTGTTTATGTGTTAGTAATAGATTCTAGAAGTTTGACCGGCTTAGAATGCTTAGTTTTAAAAAAAATGAAGTTAAAAGCGAATAACGAGTTTAGTTCAGAATAGAAAGATTAGCATCAAAGATACGAAAAAATATTGTAATACAGAATTATAGCTTATTTAATTCCTAAGAACTTGGTTTGCAAAAACTTTTTCTATGGCAAAAATTGAGTGAGCTATTGATAATTAAAACTTGTAATAACATGCAAAAACCACCTTTACCAACCTTTTCAAAGTCACCTCTATTTGCGACTGACCATTTAAAAAGAATTTAATATTATTAGTCTTATAGATCTTATAAAAACCTACAAAATTCTTTTTACGAAACTTTCTAGGATAAAAAATGAAAAAGTTACGGTTAAGAAATCAATATATTTTTTTGAAAAAAAAAAAGGAGAAATCCATTTGGAAGCATAATAATCTAAGTTAGCAGTATTTTTATTCATTGACCTTATTCATTCTTCTTTATGTATGCATTATTAATAGATTTTGGAAGCTTGACTGGCTTAGACTGATTAATTTTTACAAAACTGGAGTTAAAAGCGAATAAGGAATTTTTGTAGTTTGGTAAAAAATGCCATTTTCTTCAGAATAGAAAGATTAGCATCAGAGATACGAAAAACTGTTTAAATATGAAATTGTAGGTTATCTAATTTCCAAGAATTTGGTTTGAAACAAATGTTTCTACGTCCAAAATTGAGTGAATCGTAAATGAGTGTAATATTGAAAAACACTGATTTTGTCGATATAAAACTAACACTTTCGATGGCAAATAAATCGAAAACTATTAATTTTGTCAAAAATATGTATAGAGCATTTTTTGCTTAAAATGAATATTTTTATCAACTTTTGAGGCCAAAATATAACAAAACATTTCCACCCCGAGATGGGGTGGCAACCACCTCCATGGTAAAAGCGCCTTTCGGCATCATATAGATTTTGATCCTTAGACTATCCACTACTTATTCTCAAATTTTCAATCAAATCGTATTTCAATCCATTTTGTAAAAATTGCGAGGTGACAAGCTTCGGTTCCTGGACTAATAGTACAATACATCGGCGCTCTATATTTACTCTAAACTCAGAAATTTGACAACACTCATCAGGCACTTTACGTATGTTTTCGTAATACAGTGGAACCTCGTTAACTTGGATTAACCGGGACCGCGGCCGATCCGGGTTATCGAAAATCCGGGTTAGGCGGAGAAAATGGTAAAAATTAATAAAATACGGTATACTTACAGATAAACTCCGTTATAATTGAAATAACATGAAATATAATGCACAGTACACATATAAATTACGTATCAATAATTACGCTTTTATAAATTCTACCTAATGCTTCTAGTTTCTTTTCCATTGTCACTACAACATTGTTACATTTTGTTGCTATTACGTAGACAAAAAAAACACGCAAACACAAAATCTGAATAGATTTACAAACGATTACAGAACAGAAGCGAACAATTTGACTGTACTACACACAATACTGTCTCAATCACAACGATGTTATGTTATTTAATAATAATGAAGACTAAGTCCATTGTTTAACAAATAATTTTTTAATGGTCTTTTAGTCTTTTTTAAACAATGCTAAGACAGTTTTAAATAAATAAAGGATACTATAGGGGCCTGTTGTTTCCGATAACACGACAATAAACGTCGTGTGCCATGAGTCATTTTTACTATCGTACATTACCTCTCAAATATTATATTACATACATTTTTATTGTTGAAATATTTGTCTGATAAAAATCGGTCCGGGTTCGCCGGACTTACGGGTTATCCGACTTATCGGGATTCCACTGTATATTCGCATTCGCAAGTCGATAATCGGACGATCTCACAAAATACGCGTTCCAGGCAAAGTCTTCAAATTTTAACTTGGTAATTTCTTAAACACAAATTGTAAAATAAAAGTTTGTAACTGTGCTTCAAATAAAGTTTACATACTTCAACTCACCGTCTACAATATAGTCCAGGAACCGAAGCATTTCACCTCGCAATCTTTACAGAATGGTTCGATTTGCTTAAAAATTTGAAAACAAGTAGTGGATAGTTCAAGGATCAAAATCTATATGATGCCGAAAGGCGCTTTTACCATGGGGGCGGTTGCCACCCCATCTTAGGGGTGGAAATTTTTTATTATATTTTGACTGCAAAAGTTGATAAAAATATTCATTCTAAGCAAAAAATGTTCTATACATTTTTTTGATAAAATTAATACTTTTCGATTTATTCGCTATCGAAAGTGTTAGTTTTATACAGAAAAAAACAATGTTTTTTTATATATACTCATTTACCATTCACTCAATTTTTGCCGTAGAAAAAATTTTTTCAAACCAAGTTCTTGGGAATGAAATAACCTACAATTTCATATAAAAACATTTTTTCGTATAACTGATGCTAATCTTTCTATTCTGAAAAAAATGGCATTTTTTGCCAAACTACAAAAAGTCGTTATTCGCTTTTAACTCCAGTTTTTTTAAAACTAATCATTCTAAGCCAGTCAAACTTCTAGAATCTATTAATAATACATAAATAAAGAAGAATGAATAAGGCCAATGACTAAAAGCAAAGTTAACTTACATTATTATGCTTCCAATTGGATTTCTTTTTTTTTCTCTCAAAAAAATATATTGATTTTTTAACCATAACCTTTTTAATTTTTATCTTAGAAAGTTTGGTAAACAACAGTTTTGTAGGTTTTTACAAGATCTATAAGACTATTAATATTAAATTCTTTTAAAATCCTCAGTTGCAAAAAGTGGTGACTTTGAAAGGGTTGGTAAAGGTGATTTTTGCATGTCATTATACGATTTAATTGTCAATAGCTCACTCAATTTTTACCGTAGAAAATTTTTTTGCAAACCAAGTTCTTGGGAAGTAAATAAGCTACAATTTCATATTTAAATATTTTTTCGTATCTATGATGATAATCTTTCTATTCTGAAGAAAAGGAAATTTTTTACCACACTTCAAAAATTCGATATTTGCTTTTGACTCCATTTTTTTAAAAACTAATCATTCTAAACCAGTTAAACTTCTAAAACCTATTAATAATACATAAGTAAAGAAGACGAAATAAGGTCAATAAGGTCAAGGTTTTACCTAGGAATAAAAGTGCTGGAAAATTAGTAACGGCTAGCGCGGGTGCGGGTGGGAATTTGAACTGTGAGTAGAGTTCTCCACGAAACTTCACCCGTGACGCATTGACTAATAACTCTAGCACGAAAAATAACTAGGAATTAAGAACAATGAGTTCAGATAGCGAATTAGATGATGAAATGAAAAGGAGAAGGGAAGAGGAGGAACATCCCAGCAAAAAATCAAAAATAACAGCTAGAACATCACAAAAAACAGATGAAGATAACATAAGTGGAATGGAACAAATGATGAAAATGATGAGGGAATTAGCAATGGATATAAAAGACATAAAAAAATAACAATATAGATCTGGAGACGAAATCACACAACTAAAGAATGAAATTAAAGAACTGAAAGATCAACAAAGCGGCTACAAAGATGAAATAAAAAAGCTGCGAGAAACAAACGAAAAAGCTATAAATCAAATAGGTCAATTAGAAAAAGAAATTAGTATAGCAAATGAAAAAATAGAGAAATTGGAAAGAGAAAGAAAGAGAAAAAATGTAATAATACAAGGAATAAAAATTGATACAAATGATCAGAAAGTTTTACGAGGGGCTATGGAGAATTTTATGGAAAAAGAGCTACAAGTTTCAGTAGATGTAAATGGAGCAAGGAAAATAGGAGAAAATACTGTCATAGTGGAACTCAACAGCGTGAAAAACAAAATAGAAGTAATGAAAAATAAAAGTAAATTAAAAACCAAAAAGGACGAAAGAATCTATATTAATGATGATATGTCAAAAGAAGAAAGAATTATTCAGAAAGAAATTAGAAGCAAGGCTATGGTAGAGAGGCATAATGGAAAAAATGTAAAAATAGGATACCAGAAGCTAATCATTAATGGTGAAATATGGACATGGAATAACAGCCAACAACAACTCATAAAAGAGAAAAATATACAACCAAAAAACTAGCAATACAACGAAAGCAGACTGAAATAACGGAGACGACATGGCAAAGTACAGGTACACGAAATAGACAAAATGTACAGATTATTAATGAAAAGCAGCCCATAAAAGAACATATATTAGTAGGAACATGGAATGTAAGAGGAACATACGAAGAAGGAAAACTGAAACACCTAGTAGATGAATGTAAAAAATATAAATTCGAAATAGTAGCACTACAAGAAACGAAACAACTAGGCCAAAACTCAATGGAAATAAATGACTATTTATTTTTCAATAGCGGAGGCGAAAATAGAATGTTAGGCACAGGATTTGTAGTAAACAAAAAGCTGAAAGATCTAATCGTTGACTTTAAACCAATTTCAGAGAGAATATGCATACTAAGAATAAGAGGAAAATACCAAAAAATAACATTTATAAACATACATGCACCGACTGAAGAGAAAAACATAGAGATAAAGGAAGACTTCTACAGTCAAATAGATACAGTATTCGAAAATATTCCCAAATACGATATAAAAATAGTACTAGGTGATGCTAATGCCAAAATAGGAAAAGAAGAAATATACACACCCACCATAGGAAAATATAGTCTGCATGAAACAACGAATGAAAATGGTCACCTCTTAATAGATTTTGCAAAAGAAAAAAACATGATCGTTATGAGCACGTACTTTCAACACAAAAGAATATATCAAGGAACATGGAGATCACCAGATGGAAAAACCATAAATCAAATAGATCATGTGCTCATCGAAAAAGACATGGAGAAATGTATAAAGAACATAAGAACATATAGAGGACCGGATGCAGACACAGATCACTTTATAGTCGGAATACAACTTAAACAGGTTATACCAGTTCTTAGAAATCAACAGAAAAAAAGGTACAAAGTAACTAAACCTATTAGACTACTGTCAGAAGAAGAACAAAGTAAATATGAAAGACTAGTCACTAGAGAACTGGAAAATATTGCAAAAAATGAAAACATCGAACAAAAATGGACGCAAATAAAAGTATGTATGACCAAAGCAGCGCAAGTCAGTTATAGAAATATAAAAGATGGATTCAAAGAATGGTTTGATGAAGAATGTAAAATAGAACTGGATGAAAGAAATAAGTTAAGATTCAAAATGATGCAAGTGAAAACACCAGAGATGGAGATACAATACAACGAACAAAGAAAACGAACTAAAAGAATCATAAGAGCAAAGAAAAGAAAGTACAACGAAGATAAATTGAAATGCATAGAAGAAAACTATAAAAATGGAGAAGTCAGGAACTTATATCAAGGAGTAAAAAATGAGAAAAAGGGGTTCCAAAGAAAACCTGTACACTACAAAAGCAAAAATGGAAGGAATTTAGTAAGCGACGAAGAAATACTGAGCAGATGGAGAGAATACTTCGAAGAGCTTCTAAATGAAATTCCCACAACAGAATATGCAGAAGAAGAAGAAGAAGGACCGAATGAAAATATTGATCAAGAAGAAATACAGGAAAGACCGCCTAATGAAAAAGAAATAAAAGAAATAATAGAAAAACTAAAGAAAAACAAGAGCCCAGGTAAGGATGAAATAACAGCTGAAATGTTTAAATATGGAGGACCAGTACTAATTAAGCATTTGGAAAAGCTGATAAAAGAAATTTGGGAACAAGAACACATACCAAAAGAATGGACTGAAGCCACACTGTGTCCAATTCACAAAAAAGGCGACAAAAGTTTATGCCATAATTACAGGGGAGTAGCCCTACTAAACGTTGCATATAAAATACTTGCAGTACATATAAAAGACAAGATAACACAAAAGATAGATAATGACATAGGAGAATATCAATGTGGATTCAGAAGAGGACGCAGCACGGTGGATCAAATTTTCCTGCTGCGTGAGATACAAGCGGAAAGCTACGAATACGGAAAATCTACAATGGCCCTATTCATTGACTTTAAACAAGCTTTTGACAGAGTTAAACGAAAAGAAATATACAAAGCACTATGTGAAATTGGAATTAGTAAAAAATTAATAAAGATGGTAAAAGTTACACTCAGAGAAACAGAGAACAGGGTTAAAATAAATGGAAAGGAAACAGATAAGTTTAGGGTCGGTGAAGGGGTACGACAAGGAGACCCACTGTCATCACTGTTGTTTAGTATCCTTCTTGAAATAGTCATCAGAGAAGCCGAAATTAACAGGACAGGACTTGTATACCAACGAAAACACCAATACTTGGCATTCGCTGATGACATAGTAATGATAGCCAGAAGCAAACAAGAATTAAAAGAAATACTAAAAAGACTAGAGGCGATAGGAAGAAAGAAAGGGATATACATAAACGAAGAAAAGACTAAATATATGGAATGGACAGAACGAGAATACACACAAGGACAATACCTGACAATAAACACAGAGGCAAAAATATATAAATTCGAGGAAGTAGAGAGATTCCAATATCTAGGAGCGACATTCACTAGGAGACCAAATATAAAAGAAGAAATCCAAGCGAGAATTATGGCTGGCAATCGTTGTATCTTTGCTCTAAACAACTTATTGAGAAATAAGAACATATCTAGAGGGGCTAAGATAAGAATATACAAGACAGTGATAAGACCTATAGTCTTGTATGCCAGTGAAACATGGACGATGAACAAATCCGAGCAAGTCATGCTTAAAGTATGGGAAAGAAAAGTCCTAAGAAAAATATTTGGCGGAAAGATATGGAATGGAATGTGGATAAGAAGACCAAATGTGGAATTGGAGAGGATGTATGGTGAACCAAACATAGTAGGGATCGTAAAATCACAAAGACTGAGATGGTTGGGACATATCCAAAGGATGCCAAACACGAGACTTCCCAAAAAAATACTAACGGGAGGAATAGGAGGAAAGAAGAAGAAAGGTAGACCGAAAACCAGATGGAAGAAAGAGGTTGAAAAAGACATAGAAGAACTGAAAATCACAAATTGGAAAAATAAAGCAGCAAATAGGAGAGATTGGAAAGGAATAGTAAACCAAGCCATGGGCCTTCTAGGCCTGGAGAGCTAAACTATATATATATAACTTACATTATTATGCTTCCAATTGGATTTCTTTTTTTTTTCTCTCAAAAAAATATATTGATTTTTTAACCATAACCTTTTTAATTTTTATCTTAGAAAGTTTGGTAAACAACAGTTTTGTAGGTTTTTACAAGATCTATAAGACTATTAATATTAAATTCTTTTAAAATCCTCAGTTGCAAAAAGTGGTGACTTTGAAAGGGTTGGTAAAGGTGATTTTTGCATGTCATTATACGATTTAATTGTCAATAGCTCACTCAATTTTTACCGTAGAAAATTTTTTTGCAAACCAAGTTCTTGGGAAGTAAATAAGCTACAATTTCATATTTAAATATTTTTTCGTATCTATGATGATAATCTTTCTATTCTGAAGAAAAGGAAATTTTTTACCACACTTCAAAAATTCGATATTTGCTTTTGACTCCATTTTTTTAAAAACTAATCATTCTAAACCAGTTAAACTTCTAAAACCTATTAATAATACATAAGTAAAGAAGACGAAATAAGGTCAATGACTAATTTTATTCAGGGTGGTGATTAGGGGTTTGCTTTCAATCACTTTTTCGCTGAAAAATATAGGGTGACATTCTTTTCATTATAAGCCACTTAATTTTTGAGCTAAAGACTTTGTTTTATTTCTGGAGATAGATATTTTTAAATACTTCAAATTATTTTAAACAAGTTATCCTCGAAAAATGCATAGTTTTCCCGTCTTTTGACTTGGAAACTACAATATTTAGCATTTGACGAAGAAGAGCTAACATATAATAAAGTATAGCTCGATTACTATTGATCTTAAAGAAAATTAAAAAAAACGGTTTTGTTTATTTTTTCAAAAGTTACATTTTTGTTAAGCAAAGTTGTTTTGATAAAACGAAAACTTTTTGAGTTATTTGCAGAAAACTGATTAAAAACATTAATTTTTTTAATATAAAACTAACACTTTCGATAGCGAATAAATCGAAAACTATTAATTTTATCAAAAAAATGTATAGAACATTTTTTGCTTAGAATGAATGTTTTTACCAACTTTTGCGGTCAAAATATAATAAAAAATTTTCACCCCCGACATAGGGTGGCAACCACCCCCATGGTAAAAGCGCCTTTCGGCATCATATAGATTTTGATCCTTGGACTATCCACTACTTACTCTCAAATTTTCAAGCAAATCGATCCATTCTGTAAAAATTGCGAGGTTTTGTCCTATTTTAAGCTTCATTACTTGGACTAATAAGAGTCATCCACAACATAAATTGGTACCCTAGTGGGACATTCTCAACATAGGTAATTTGGTACACCTGGTGGCAGGGGTACATATGCAGACGATACACACTCATACTGACTAGTTCACGAAAAGGATGTCAAAAAGAGATGGAGAAAGTACTTTGACAGATTATTAAATGAAGAATTTGACAGACAGCCTGTGGAGTCAACGGAGACAGTAGCAGCAATGTTCACCAAAATAACAAACGAGGAAGTGGCTCAAGCGCTTCAAAAAATAAACAAAGGAAAAGGGGTAGGACCAGATGATATTCCTGGGAAAGTATGGAAAGCATTGGGAGAGACAGGAACAAGGTGGCTAGCAGGTTTATTTAATAGAATTATGGAAGTTGGACAAATGCCAGACGAATGGAGAAGCAGTATATTAGTACCTGTCTACAAAAACAAGGGAGATATACAGCAGTGTATAAACTACAGGGCGATAAAACTGCTTAGCCACACCATGAAAATATGGGAGATGGTAATTGATAGACGGATACGTGAAGAGACCGACATATCCGAGAATCAATTTGGCTTTATGCAGGGCAGATCAACAACAGACGCAATTTTCATTATAAGGCAGTTGATGGAAAAATACAGGAGTAAAGAAACAAACGCTCATATGGTATTCATTGATCTTAAGAAAGCATATGATAGAGTTCCTCGAGAGATTCTGTGGTGGGCACTCAATAAGAAAGGAGTCCCTGGTGCATATGTGAAGATTGTGAGGGATATGTATGAAGGAGTAACGACTAGTGTTAGGACAGGTGTGGGAAAGACTGATAAATTTCTTGTGAAAGTAGGATTGCACCAAGGCTCGGTGCTTAGTCCGTATTTATTCTCATTAGTTTTGGATCAGATAACAGCGAAACTACAGGGTAACATTCCATGGTGCTTAATGTATGCTGATGATGTCGTGTTAGTAGGAAATAGTGAAAGAGACTTAGAACAAAAACTGGAACAGTGGACACGAGCTCTGGAGGAAAAAGGTTTAAAACTTAGTAGGACAAAGACGGAGTATTTGGAATGTTCATTTAAAGAAGGAGTTACTACAAATAAAATGGTATCTTTGGATGGTGAACTGATTGTAAAAAGCAATAGTTTTAAGTACCTGGGATCGGTATTACAGAGTAATGGAGAAATAGATGGAGATGCATGCAGTAGAATTAGGACTGGATGGATGAAGTGGAAGGAAGGGAGTGGTGTGTTGTGTGACAGAAAAGTTCCAATGAAGCTGAAAGAAAAATTCTATAAAACAGCCATAAGACCGGCTATGATGTACGGAACTGAATGTTGGGCAGTGAAAAAGAAAGAGGAACAACGAATGCATGTGGCGGAGATGAGAATGTTTAGATGGATAAGTGGAGTGACAAGAAAAGATAAAATTAAAAATGAATATATTAGGGGAAGTCTAGGTGTGGCACCAATTGATGCCAAAATGAGAGAGCATAGGTTCAGATGGTTTGGTCATGTTCAACGTCGTGACGTCAATCATCCAATACGAGGAGTAGCTAAAGTGCAGATTCCTGGAAGGAGTAGGTGAGGAAGACCAAAGAAGACGTGGGGGGAGACGATTAGGCAGAATATATTGGTAAAGGGGATTAATATTGATATGACCCAGGATAGAATTGTGTGGAGAAATACAATTAGGGAAGCCGACCCCTCATAGGGATAAGGCAAAGAGAATGATGATGACACACTCGTACTGACTGAATTGAAATAACATCTAAAGACACTAATGAATGTCGTGTCAGAGTCGAGCACCAGAATGGTACCAGAGATAAACTTCTCAAAAACCTAAACTCTAGTTTTTGATCGTGGAACCTTCATGCAAAACAGTGCCAAAATATTTATCGACGATACTAACATCCAAAACGTCGACAGCTACATATATCTATACTTCGACAATTTTTAATTGAAGGTGTTTCATTGGCAACATCGCACTTAAAGCAAGTCACCGATAGTTCTCTTGTCAAATTTGCAGTGGCGTACCAAAGTAATATTTTAATTATTTATTACTTATTTATACACGTAATTACGTAAAAGTTAAATCTAAGATCGATGTAATTATTAAATTATCATGTATGTTTTGACAGATATTTTCTAGTTGTCTAACAAAATAAAGTAAATATTCTTCTGAATCTATTTCTTTGTGGCATCTTATGCAATTACATACAGTATGGTGCAAATGTTTGGAATAAATTGGTTATTTCGTAAGCCACCGACTTTAAGGAAAAATCCTAACAGGTCGATTTTTACTTTTAAATTATGATTTTTTGAGACATATATCCCACTAGTGACGTCATCCATCTGGGCGTGATGACGTAATCGATGATTTTTTTAAATGTCAATAGAGGTCGTGCGATAGCTTATTTAAAAGGTTATTCAATTCCCTATTCAGCAATATAAACATTAACATAATTATTTATACAAGCTGTTCAAAATTTTTTTTTTTTGAATTAAATTGACACAAAAAAAAAAGAAGAAGGCATGTAATTTATTTAATTTAGAATACATTCTATTGCTTTCAGAAGACAAAAAAAAATGGTTTTTGATAAATAAACATTGTTTTTCGCTTAATTTCAATACTCGAGCTGCCACCCATCTGCCCCTTGACAGTTTGAACATTATTTAATTTAAGCGAAAAACAATGTTTATTTCTGAATTAAACATTTTTTTCTATTTTCTATTTTTCTATTTTCCATTTATATCCAATATTAGTTATATGTTGGCTCCGTGCGTCTCCCCTCTACTTACAGTCACGTGACACGCTGTCAGATTTTGTCAAGACGTTTTAACCATAGAGGTATATATTAACATAAAGGGAGCCCACCTTCCGCGCTTCCTGACGACAAGATCTCAGGGCACTGGTTTGCTGCATCTCCTTCTAACACATTGTATCGAGAATCTATAATGACATTCAGTGTGAACATAGGCACGGAAGAGGAGGACAACTGTAGCAGCTTTACTATGCGTAAGAGTGAAACAGTACTAATCCAAATAAAAAAGATGGTGTCGTCACTTCGCTCTGAATGACACTCTCTCTATGCTAATATTTAACTCTATGGTTTTAACATTGAGTCTTATGGGATTATTTTGTTAACCTTGAATATTTTATATTGTAGTGATAATAACCGAATACAATTGTTAGAATTCATTCGTTATTAATTTATACTGTAATTTATAGTGCAACAAAAATATTTTATTTTTCGTTAATAAAGATTTTTTGACATAAACTGCGATAGTGAGGTTATGTATACAAAATCAAACTGATAATCAATATTGGAAATAGAAAAATTTATATCAGATTAAGTGCGTTTCTATTTTCTGTTTATATTAATACATAATATCACTACCGTGACACGGCATTTTTTTTAAATGTCTCATTTAAACATACACAAAGAGTCCTGATAAATTTTCAAAAAACCGCCACCACGAGCAGATCGGTCGATTTTGCTTTGACACTTTGTTAACGCTCAGAGCGAATACACTATTTTACTTGGCAAATAATTTTGCATTTTGGCATATTTTCGACTTCCACTTCTGAAAGTGTTATTAATATTTTGTATTTTGATAACGATTTCCGAAGTGGAAGTCAAAACGTCAAATAAATTGAATTTTCAAAGTGGGCTTATTTTCGAAGTAAAATAATAAATAAAGTAAAATTTTATTAATTAAGAGTACCTATACAGTATTTCAAGGTCAATTTCCACTTTAAATTGTCATTATGATGTGTGTTTATAATAAGTATTGAGTTTCATTTACTATCCTTGATCTTTGGGAACGGCATGAATAATATTTTACAGATATTAAAACGTGAAAGAATAATGGCAAATGGCACCACCAAAAAGCAATGTTTGGTTTCATTTTAATGAACTATATCTCCAATTTACACGCCTACTAAAAATAGAAAGATGGTGGAGCATTTCTTTTAATCAAGTAAACGAAAGACAAGACAGTGAGAATACGAAAAAGAGTGAAGACAATGAATCGAAGATTAAGATTTAATAGATAAATCTACTTTAAAATATATAATATATTATGTCTGAATTGTCAATATGAATGAGTGAGATAAAATTAAATTATTAGAGAAGAATTTTTTACCAAGCAACAAAAACAAAATTTGTTTAAATTATTAAAGTTGTGTATTTTGATCATAATTTCCAAGTTGGAAATCGAAACGTCAAATAAATTTAATTTAAAACTTAATTGTGACTTTTTCCCATGTCACAAGAAACAAAACACCCCACGTCGACGTCTATGCGGATAAGGACACTTGTTGACGAGTAAAATATTTCTAAGAATTCTCACCCTTCGACGGACATAAATATATAGACCAGCGAAGTATTGATAAGGTTACCAATGATTCACAGTATTCAACGAATTTGTTCAACTTAGCCACTTGTAAATTTGACCCATCGGCTGGAGGTATATTGCTACCGAGGCAAATTTTCGGAAATCATCTAATTTTTTCACTTATCCACATTGGCAAAGGATACACAATAAAAATGCCCCCGGTATAAATTTAGTTCTAAAATTTAACATTGTTGCCGATAGTTCTCAGTTCAATTTGTAGATGAGTCGCCTTCAATTAAAAATGGTTGGACTATAGGAAGAGAAATAACCCCGTCAGATGGACCGGCGTTATCGAAATGCCTCCCACTTTTTCAGGTAAATATTTTCATACATGAAATGCCTCCCAGGACAATCGAAATGCCTCCCTTTCGTTAATCATTTAAGCTGATATTTTGTCTATTTAATCTCTTTATAATGACGCAATGTTGCCAAATCATAATTTAAATAGGTAGTATCTATTTATTTTGATTTTTCTAATTCTTAATGCAGTCATAAAATTTGTTTCACATAAATAATTCATAGTACGACATACATATGTCTTTGTAGAAAAGAAAGTTGTTACCCGACAATCTAATATCCAGCTTTTCTGGGTAATTCCAATTCCGATTCTAATCTCTTCCATATTTATAATTCCACTTTATAATTCCATAAATAGGTACTTTTACCTTAATCATTTTGTTTGTTTATATTCTCTGGGTATTTTCTGGGTAATTCCAATTGCGATTCTAATCTCTTCTTAACGATTCCATTAATCTTTTTATTTGTTTATATTCTCTTTTGTAAATTGTGCTAATGGGCTAAATGTTGTAAAGATACTTGAAAGATTAGTTCCTGCATCAGTCAGTTTGTCTATTTCAAGCTTGTCAGTTCGTCGATTTCAAGATCAAATTGTGTTTAAGTTATAACATCCGAAATAATGGAATCAACGATAAGTGTCAGTCAAAAGGGTAAACCTTTACTATATATCAATTGATGGTTTTACGTTCGGTTTTCAAAAAATGTTGGCCAAAGATACAGTAAAACGGTGAACACGTACTAAAAAAAACCTGCAAAGCATTTGTGAAAACACGGGGATGTGAAAATACGATAATTGAAGTTTACAAGAGAAAAGCCGTAAGCAATTCAATAAAAAGAGCAGCCGTGGAAGATCTCAGCGAAAAACCAATGAAGCTCATCTGTAAAGAACTTAAGAAGATAAATATAGAGACATTTACTATCAATGATATCAATAGGGTGAGACAAAATTTATATTATGCTAGAACCACAAATTCCTTAATTAAACTTCCCAAAAATATATCTGAATTTCATAGAGCTCTCGATTCATCTTCTATTATTACAAATAGAAATGAAAATTTTATAATTAAAAATGACAAAGATAATCATATTGTTATATTAACATGTTTTTCAAATCTTCGTTTTCTTTCGACTGTTTCCAATTGGTATGTTGACGGAACTTTTGAATACTGTCCTCGTTTTTTCACTCAATTGTTTAGTATACATGGCTTGAAAAATGGACATTATATTCCTCTTGTCTTTTGTTTACTTCAAGATAAAAAGTCATCTTCATACTATCTCGCTTTTAAATATATCACAGAAGAATGTTTTAAAATTAATTGTCCTGTATCTCCTAAAGTACTAACTTCAGACTTTGAAATTTCCATTCGTAATGGTATTCGTATGGCATTGCCTGAAGCAGATCTTCATGGATGTCGTTTTCATTTGGATCAGGCATGGTATAGAAAGGTCAAGCACAAGGATTAGCTCCAGAATACCAGAAAAAAGGTGTTGACTCAACCGATATTACGCATGTTCTTATTTATATTTTTGGTCTTTCATTCTTACATCCTGCAGATGTTAGTGATTTTGTTGCTATAGATTTGGCAGAAATTAAACCAGTCGATGAAAGAGTCACCCAGTTTTGTGATTATCTTGTTGATAATTACATATCTGAAAATTCGACAATTCCTCCACATCTTAGGGCTGAGCACTCTTCCTCCTTACAGAGTACCACAAACCCATGCGAAAGTTTTCATTTCAAGTAGGTATAATGCTTCTTTCTACTGCCCTCATCCTAACATTAATAATTTTATTGATATAATTTTACAATTTCAAGTAAATACCTACATTAAAATGAATTCTGTTTCGACACCAAAAAAAAATTGTTGCTGAAAGTACAGCAAAAATAAATTTTCTAAATGAAAAAATTTTAGAATTAAGAGAATGTAAAATAAATAGATTAGAATTTGTCAAAGTAGTAGTATCATATAAAATTTAGGAAAAATATTTTGTAATTTTATATTTCTACACATTTTGTAATATTTTCCAAATAAGTTTTTTTGTGATGTTATTTTTAATAAATGTATAAAATACTTATTATGTTTTTGTATTTTTTGTTAAATTATTAATAATAAAAAATAATGGTTATTATAAAATATATATTATAATGGTTATAAAACTAATTATATATATATATATATATATATATATATATATATATATATATATATATATGTATAAGTTAGTTGAAATATATAAATACCGCCTAGTGTCAATCATGTTTAATACCTAAAGGTTGAAAATAAAATAAATTACATAACAAAATACCAATTTTGTCAAAAATTTACAAAGGGACGAAGATGTGGCAACGTCTCACCTTCACATAAAGATTAGAAGCGTGTAATTTATTTAAAGCTTGGGAGGCAATTCGTATGTGACCATTTTAGCGACAGGTAAAGGTTTGTTCCAACATGAACTTTTGGACGGCCCAAAAACCGTCACGAAACTGCTTGTACCGTTTGTTGTGCGCATGTTCGTAATTGTATCGCCCAGTTATCGTCCCATGACGGTAATCATATATTTGTCATTTTTGTTGGTGACAGCTTGTGTGCTTTTAGTCGATCAAAGGCTCAAAAAATTTAAAGAATTAAATCCTAGTGCTCAAGTCAGTCCAACCAGCACATTATGCATTTGCCCGATTACTGAAATGATCATCACGAAACCGTCACCGAAAGATCACAATTCTTGTTGGAACAGTGGGAAGGACGATCCGATGACGATCATATTTTTGTTGGAACGGATTTTCTTTACTGCGCAGGATCGTTACCGTTTCCTGACGGTTCTCGGTCGTGTTGGAACAAACCTTAAGAAACCCTATTTCGGGAGGCATTTCATATGCGGCCAGATGGACAACCCAAAAGAGAGACGCAATGAAATCGCCAGGACCGGTTTTGTAAACATGAAAAAGGTTAAATCCGAAGTTGCCAATTCTGGCAAAATTTTGAACTCTAAAGTACTTCATTTTGTCCTTACTTCTGTACGGATATGAAACATGGACCATTATTTGCATCGATTGCCATTGGTCAATATTTTCAAATAAACTAATTCTGACTGGTCTAATTTTAACCCAAATATTGATGAAACACTTTATTTTATATAATTTTTAAGCATTAGATTTTAACTATAGATATGCCGTAACTATTTTTGAAGTTAATGAAATTCTCGACTTATATAAATGGAGTATATAGAAGTGTACAATATTCAATCAACAACAAGGTATGTGATAATCTTTATGGTATTAATATCTAAGCAACTACGTTATAGTAAAAGAGCATTCATATGAATGTGCAATTAGGCATACAACGCAATGTGTTTTAAATGTTGATAACAAATAATAATTGTTGTTTAACCCCAAATATAATATTGTTTCACTTCGGTATAAACACTTTTATTAAAACAGCAAACAATATGACAATACTTGATGACTAGAGGTCGGGAAATATGCAAAATGCATATTAAATGCATATTTGCATATTTGGGATAAATTTTTTAAGTGCATATGCATTTATTAAAATTGCATATTTTCAGACTTTTCTTTGCCTCAAAAGATACCAACAGAAAAAAATTTACAGAGAAATGAGAAGTCTCAGATCTAAACAATAAATCTGAATATTCTTGTGGAACCACTTCCTGCTAACATCATTAATCTCTGTCTTTTAAAATTTTTGAGGCAAAAATACGACGAATAAAGAAGACAAAGGGGATATGCAGTCATATTTTGTTAGTGAAAAAATTGTGTTATTGTTGAGTGATATGTTAGCAATATGACCAAAGGGGGACAATATTTAAAAATGTTTTTTTCAAATTTGTTACTTGTTTAGCACACGCTTTAAATAGACTAGCAGAAACTGTAAGGACAGAATTTCCAATGGTCAATACTTGTATCAAATGTACTGTATCAAATATAAAAAAATATTTTTACGAGCCCTTCTACGAGTACAGGTGTATAAAGATCGTTTACATAATGTTCCTTTACCACCTGAACCTCTGATAACTAACTAGATGGGAAACATAGTTAAATTTTGTAAATTTCATAACCGATAATTTTGAGTGAATTAGAGACGTCATTTTTTAGACCAGTAAGGATCTGTTTTTAGATGGATGTGAGAGGTGGCATTCAGATTTTTGCGGAGAAAGTTAGGTGATAATTTCTTTAATAATAGTTAAATTATGCTCCTTCTCAAATATACCCGGAACATTAATAAAAAAAATAAAATATTTAAAAATTTCAAAAAATTTCGTTTTTTTTTCTAATTTTTTTGCTTATAACTTTAAAACTATTTATGTTAGAGCAAAGCCGTATAGTAATCAAACATAGATAATTACATTTTCTATCAGATACGATTGGTTAAAAATGTCTTAACTTATCACCCTTGCTTCAAATAGCAATAAATATAAAATAATGGGGCAAAACAAGCCTGTCTTTATTCAAAGATTTTCCATCACTTAGGTTACACTTGGAACCTTCCTAATTCGCTTAGAAAATTTTTGTAATGTGCTAAAACCGTACACCAAATTTCATCAAAATTGACTTACTAGATTTTGCATAATAATTTTGCAATCTAAACTTTTGTTAAAAAATTAAAATTTTTAAAAACCTTGCACAACAAAAACTAGAACATACAAAGATTTGTCAATTTTTTTACATATAAAGAAGTACTGTATCTATCTAATGCACTTTACAGAATTAAAATCGGATTATTTAAGCAGCCTCAGCAATGTTTTAAAATTATAAACAATTTTTTGGCTTATAAACAAATTAGTGCTGTGGCCAGGAGGGGGTGCTACGGGCTCCTTTATTTAGATGGACTTACCCAAGTTTTTTATGTATTTTGACCCGTAGAACACGAATTTTTTGGGTAACAGTTGATCCGGATGTCGATAAGATTGTTATAAACAAAGAACTTGAGGAATTACATAACATCGATTTTTCGCAAAATAAAACATTTTTTTATATTTCTTGAGTAATTCTAAGCAAAAAATGTTCTTACAAGTTTTTTCGTAGGATGCATAGTTTTCGAGATAAACGCGGTGGAACTTTCAAAAAATCGAGAAATTGCAATTTTTGAACGCGAATTACGTTTGATTAAAAAATAAAATAGCAATTCTGCTGACAGAATTTGAAAGTTTAAGTCAAATTATACCGGTTTTAATTATTTGCATTGCTAAAAATTAATTTTTTTATTATTAAACAAAGCTATTTTTTTATAAGCCAAAAAATTGTTTATAAATTTAAAACATTGCTGAGGCCCCTTAAATAATCCCATTTTAATTCTGTAAAGTGTATTAGATAGGTAGAGCACCTCTTTATATGTAAAAAAATTAGCCAACTTCTAAATGGTCTACTTTTTGTTCAGAAAGATTTTGAAAAATTTGAACTTTTTTAAAAACATTTAGATTGCAAATTTATTATGCAAAATTTATTACGTCGATTTTAATTAAATTTGGTACACAATTTAAGTATGTTACAAATAATTTTCTAAGCGAATTACTAAGGTTCTAAGTGCCACCAAAGTGGTTAAAAAATATTGAATAACAACAGACTTATTTTGCCCCCTTATTTTGTTTTTATTGCTATATTACAAAAAAGGTAATACCTCAAGACATTTTTTACCAGTCGTATATCATACAAAATTCAATTATCTTTATTTTATTTCTGTACGACTTTGTTCCAAAACGAATCGTTTTAAAGTTATAAGCAAAGAAAACAGAAAAAAAATCGATGTTTTTCGAAATTTTTAAATATTTTAATATTTTTATTAATGTTCCGGGCATATTTGAGAAGGAGCATAAGTCAATTATTATTACTGAAGGTGTCACCTAACTTTATCTGCAAAAATCCGAATGCCACCTCTCACATCCAAAAATAGACGTTTTTTCAGGTCCATGTCACCAGCCCCCCCTTTTTCGATTTGAGGGTCAAAAAAAAGCTCATTCGTTTGTATTGCGTTAGTACTGGATTGTATCACCCTTCATTCGTTTGTACTGCCCCCACCCTTTTAAATCTGCCTGGAGGGGCTGGTGACATGCCATCCCCCCCTTTTTCGATTTGAGGGTCAAAAAAAAGCTCATTCGTTTGTATTGCGTTAGTACTGGATTGTATCACCCTTCATTCGTTTGTACTGCCCCCACCCTTTTAAATCTGCCTGGAGGGGCTGGTGACATGCCACCCCCCCCCTTTTTCGATCTGGGGGTCCGGGATGGGTATGTTCGTTTGTACTGCGTTAGTATCGGATTGTATCGCCCTTATTTTGTTTGTACTGCCCCCACCCGTCTAGATTGGCCTGGGGGGGCCAGTGACATGCTACCCTCTACTCTGCACTTTTTGCCTTCTGAATGTCGAAAATAGGCTATTTCGTTTGTACTGCATTAGTACTGGATTGTATCACCCTTCATTCGTTTGTACTGCCTCCACCCTTTTAAATCTGCCTGGAGGGGCTAGTGACATGCCATCCCCTCCTTTTTCGATATGGGGGTCCGGGATGGGTATGTTCGTTTGAACTACGTTAGTATCGGATTGTATCGCCCTTATTTTGTTTGTACCGCCCCCACCCGTCTAGATTGGCCTGGGGGGCCAGTGACATGCTACCCCTCTAATCTGCACTTTTTGCCATCTGACGTCGAAAGTAGGCTATTTCGTTTGTACTGCGTTAGTACTGGATTATATCACCCTTCATCCGTTTGTACTGCCCCACCCTTTTAAATCTGACTGGAGGGGGATCCCTTTTTGCGATCACGGGGTCCTTGATGGGTATGTTCATTTGTACTGCGTTAGTATCGGATTGTATCGCCCTTATTTTGTTTGTACCGCCCCCACCCGTCTAGATTGGCCTAGGGGGCCAGCGACATGCTACCCTATACTCTGCACTCTTTGCCTTCTGAACGTCGAAAATAGGCTATTTCGTTTGTACTGCGTTAGTACTGGATTGTATCACTCTTCATTCGTTTGTACTGCCTCCACCCTTTTAAATCTGTCTGGAGGGGCTGGTGACATGCCATCCCCCCTTTCTCGATATGGTGGTCCGGGATGGGTATGTTCGTTTGTACTGCGTTAGTATCGGATTGTATCGCCCTTATTTTGTTTGTACCGTCCCCACCCGTCTAGATTGGCCTGGGGGCCAGTGACATGCTACCCTTCTACATTTAAAACATGGGAGGATTAATGCTAGGAGTAAGGACACAACATTAGCCAAAACTATTATAGTAACACCGCGGGTGTAAAATTTGGTAAATTCGTCAAAAATGTAACGAATTACATTTTGAAACTGAAAAACAGGCTTGCAAGCCACTCTCCATGGGGAATGGAAAGTTACACCCTCAGATGGATCTCGGAGTAGTTCTACGCTACCGATTTGAAAAATGGTACATGTATTTGTTGGAGATATTTTGAACACCATTTTCGATCAGAAATCAGAGAACCGACCTTGCCTTTTCCTACTAGGAAGAAATTTATCCATCAACTCAATAAATTTTACAGTTTTACACACTATCGATATGAAAATCAAAGATCTCATGCGGCGCATTCCGAAATGCACTCTTCGTTGTACAATTTCAACCTCTCTGGATAACTGATTAGCTGAAACATACATACGGCAGAATTCATTGGAATCGAAAATTATTAAAAGTATTTGGAACATTAAATGAAAAATTCCCACAATCAATGTCTTTCCTACCATCTAATACGAGAGACCAGATAACAATAATTGCTGTTGCTATGTTATGGTAATTTGTTTTCTAGAAAGGTTTGTATTGTTCATTTATGACTGCAATGAGATTCAGAATTTTCGTATTCCATTTGCAAAATAAATATAGTGTCAAAACTTGCTTATTATACATTTGACGCACTGTCCGTCAACGTGTTAATTGACTCTACAAATTCAGTGCCAAAACGAGACATTTTAATAGAAAAATATTTGCAAATATATGAAATGCCAAACTGACCTATTAAATAAACAATGACAGTGCAATTTTCAATTTTTTTACTATGGAATTATCGCTGTATAGACCAGGGCGGATCTGTTTTGAAGTGGATGTGAGAGGTGGCATTCCGATTTTTGCAGATAAAATTAGGTGGCAACTTCAGTAATTATAATTGGCTTATGCTCCTTCTCAAATATGTCCGGAACATTAATAAAAACATTCAAATATTTAAAAATTTCGAAAAACATCGATTTTTTTCAACTTTTCAATCGTTTTTAAAACGATTCATTTTGGAACAAAGTCGTAAGGAAATAAAATAAAGATAATTGAATTTTTTATGATATACGACTAAAAAATACACTTAATAGATTTTGCATAATAATTTTGCAATCTAAATTTTTTTAAAAAAGTTAAAAATTTTTATAAACTTTCTGAACAAAAAGTAGACCATTATTTAGAAGTTTGCTAATTTTTTTACATTTAAAGATACGCCCTACCTATCTAATACACTTTACAGAACTTAAGTTGGTTTATTTAATCGGCCTCAGCAATGTTTTAAAGTTATACACAATTTTTTGGCTTATAAACAAATACAGTGAGGACGTTTGAGTTAATTAGTACGAATAAATTCATTTTTCTGTTATTTATCAAATAAACATTTTTTTTCTGTTTTAGGACAACAGTAAAATGTATCTCGAATTAACTAAATTAAACACTTCCTTCTGTTTGTCTCAATTAATTAAAAAAAAATTTTGGCACCCTGTATAAATAATTACGTAATACATAGAGAATTGAATAATCTTTCAGATAAGCTAGCACACGACCCACATTTTCATTTAAAAAAATCATCGATTACGTCATCACACCCAGATGGATGACGTTAGTAGTATGATAGATATCCCAAAAATTATAATTTAAATATAAAAATCGACCTGTTTAGGGATTTATCTCCAGAGTTGCCAATTCTCGAGAAAATGAATTTATTCCAACTCAAACGTCCTCACTATATTTGTTTATAAGCAAAAAATTGTTTATATCCTTAAAACAGTGCTGAGGCCGCTTAAATAATCCGATTTTAATTTTGTTAAGTGTATTGGTTGGTAAAGTACCTCTCGATATGTAAAAAAATTAGCAAACTTCTAACAGGTCTACTTTTTGTTTTTTAAAAAATTTGAACTTTTTCTAAAAAAATTTAGATTGCAAAATTATTATGCAAAATCTATTATGTCGATTTTAATGAAATTTGGTGGACGGATTGAGTATGTTTAAGAATTTTCTAAGTAAAATACGAAGGTTCTAAGTGCAACCAAAGTGGTTGAAAAACATTGAATAAAAAGAGGTTTATTTTGCCCTCTTATTTTGTATTTATTGCTATTTTGCAGAAAGGATCATCATTTAAGATATTTTATACCAGTCGTGTCGTATATCATACAAAATTCAATTATCTTTATTTTATTTCCCTATGACTTTGTTCCAAAATGAATCGTTTTTAAGTTACAAGCAATGAAAGTTGAAAAAAATCGATGTTTTTCGAAATTTTTAAATATTTAAATTTTTTTAATAATGTTCCAAACATATTTGAGAAGGAGCATAAGTCAATTATAATTACTGAAGTTGTCACCTAATTTTATCTGCAAAAATCGGAATGCCACCTCTCACATCCACCTCAAAACAGATCCGCCCTCGTGTATACAGCGATAATTCCATAGTAGAAATCGAAAATTGCAATGTCATTGTTTATTTAATAGGTCAGTTTAGCATTTAATATACTTGCAAATATTTTTCTATAAGAATGTCTCGTTTTGGCACTGAATCTGTAGAGTCAATTAACACGTTGACGGACAGTGCGTCAAATGTATAAGCAAGTTTTTGACACTATATTTATTTTACAAATGAAATACGGAAATTCTGAATTTTATTGCAGTCATAAACGAAAAATACAAACCTTTCTAGAAAACAAATTACCATAACATAGCAGCGGCAATTATTGTTATGTGGTCTCTGACATTAGATGGTAAGAAAGATATTGATTGTGGGAATTTTTCATTTAATGTTCCAAATACTTTTAATAATTTTCGATTCCAATGAATTCTGCCGTATGTATGTTTAGTTAATCAGTTATCCAGAGAGGTTGAAATTGTACAACGAAGAGTGCATTTCGGATTGCACCGCATAAGATCTTTGATTTTCATATCGATAGCGTCTGAAACTGTAAAATTTATTGAGGGGATGGATAAATTTCTTCCTAGTAGGAAAAGACAAGGTCGCTGCTCTGATTTCTGATTGAAAATGGTGTTCAAAATATCTCCAACAAATACATGTACCATTTTTCAAATCGCTACTACTCCGAGATCCATCTGAGGGGGTAAATTTCCATTCCCCATGGAGAGTGGAGAGTGGCTTGCAAGCCTGTTTTTCAGTTTCAAAATTTAATTCGTTTCATTTTTGACGAATTTACCAGATTTTACACCCGCGGTGTTACTATGTGCAAGGTTTGGCTGATTTTGTGTCCTTACTCCTAGCACTAATCCTTCTCTGTTTTAAATGTGGAAGGGTAGGGGTAGTACAAACAAAATAAGGGCGGTACAATTCAGTACTAACGCAGTACAAACGAAATAGCCTATTTTTGACATTCAGATGGCAAAGAATGCATAGTAGAGGGGTAGCATGTCACTGACCCCCCAGGCCAATCTAGACGGGTGGGGGCGGTACAAACAAAATAAGGGCGATACAATCCGATAATAGCGTAGTACAAACGAACATACCCATCCCGGACCCCCATATCGAAAAAGAGTGGTGGCATGTCACCAGCCCCTCCAGGCAGATTTAAAAGGGTGGGGGCAGTACAAACGAATGAAGGGTGATACAATCCAGTACTAACGCAATACAAACGAATGAGCTTTTTTTTGACCCTCAAATCGAAAAAGGGGGGATGGCATGTCACCAGCCCCTCCAGGCAGATTTAAAAGGGTGGAGGCAGTACAAACGAATGAAGGGTGATACAATCCAGTACTAACGCAGTACAAACGAAATAGCCTATTTTCGACATTCAGAAGGCAAAAAGTGCAGAGTAGAGGGTAGCATGTCACTGGCCCCCCCAGGCCAATCTAGACGGGTGGGGGCAGTACAAACAAAATAAGGGCGATACAATCCGATACTAACGCAGTACAAACGAACATACCCATCCCGGACCCCCAGATCGAAAAAGGGGGGATGGCATGTCACCAGCCCCTCCAGGCAGATTTAAAAGGGTGGGGGCAGTACAAACGAATGAAGGGTGATACAATCGAGTACTAACGCAGTACAAACGAAATAGCCTATTTTCGACATTCAGAAGGCAAAAAGTGCAGAGTAGAGGGTAGCATGTCACTGGCCCCCCCAGGCCAATCTAGACGGGTGGGGGCAGTACAAACAAAATAAGGGCGATACAATCCGATACTAACGCAGTACAAACGAACATACCCATCCCGGACCCCCAGATCGAAAAAGGGGGGGATGGCATGTCACCAGCCCCTCCAGGCAGATTTAAAAGGGTGGGGGCAGTACAAACGAATGAAGGGTGATACAATCCAGTACTAACGCAGTACAAACGAAATAGCCTATTTTCGACATTCAGAAGGCAAAAAGTGCAGAGTAGAGGGTAGCATGTCACTGGCCCCCCCAGGCCAATCTAGACGGGTGGGGGCAGTACAAACAAAATAAGGGCGATACAATCCGATACTAACGCAGTACAAACGAACATACCCATCCCGGACCCCCAGATCGAAAAAGGGGGGGATGGCATGTCACCAGCCCCTCCAGGCAGATTTAAAAGGGTGGGGGCAGTACAAACGAATGAAGGGTGATACAATCCAGTACTAACGCAATACAAACGAATGAGCTTTTTTTTGACCCTCAAATCGAAAAAGGGGGGGCTGGTGACATGGACCTCGTTTTTTCGCAGATCGTTACTGGTCTATTTGTAGTTTAGATGTAGATAACTCAGGTGCTATAAAAAAAATGTGTGGATGTTTTACAAAAACCGTTATTAAAAAGTAATATTATGACACATATCCAAATCAATTGAGTAAATATTGTTGAAACAATTACTAAGTTAGAAAAGACAAACATTTTATTAGGCCAAAGTATTGAAATTATCAAATTATTCATTAAATGAAAAAATTAAACACCTTGGGGAAACCAACAAAGTATATAAAAAATTCTGCACAGTGTTCTGCACAGAAAAATGAGGGATAACAAAAAATAATTTAAATAAATAACATTATTAAGGTGGGAAATGTGAAGATAATTTAATTTTATACATAGAACCCTTAATTATACAATATAAGTTTGCTCCTTTAACTTCATGTGTCATGTGGAGTAGAAAAAAGTTTTTCCGTGTATAAAAAATTTTTATCAGATAGACGGCTCAGTTTGTCTGTAGAAAATTTAGAAAATTAATAATGTATAGTTTAATTGTAAAAAGATTATATAGTCGGAAAAATGAAAGAATACCCATGAACGATCACATCAATCACTTATTTTTTATTTGCTATATTTTTCTATAACAAACGTTTGTTATTTATAGAAAAAGACAGCAAATACAAAATAAGTGATTGATGTGATCGTTCATGGGTATCCTTTCACTTTTCCAATTGTAATAAATAATGATGATGCGTTGTAAATTATTAATGAATGATAAAGAAAATTAATATAATGATATTTTTTGTGACTTTAGCATAAAATAAATATTTTTTTATTTAGCTTAAATGCTTCGACAGCTGAGGCCATTGGCATAATACTCTGGGCTAATTAGCAAAATTCATGGAAAAGTTATTTACCAGCAATTTTATTGCTGGAATCGAATTATAAGATCCAATATATTAATAATATCAGTATGCAAAGTCCGCAGACATTGTGCTACTTTTTTTATAAACAAAATGGCGCCGACAAATCGTATTTTTTTCAATTATTGCTCTATAACTCAGAATATTTTAACTTTACAACAAAAACACCCAAATAAAAATTCACCACAATCAAATTATGCATAGAGATCTCTTTTTCACGATTTGCTCCGACGAAAATGTCCCTCGGAAAATACGGGTTTTCATAACAAAAACTCTAATTTTCAAATAAAGTTTTAGGTAAGTAATTATTAATCAATAATTAAATAACTTAGTGACATCAAAGCTCTCTTGGTATAGATTGTAATTCCAGAAGCCGGTGAAAATTAAACGAATATTTTAGCAACAATTCAATTGTTAATTAACAATTTACGATCGCAATAATAACCAAAATAATAATGATACATTGATCAAACTTATAAAGATTATAAAGATGAGATGCTTATTTAATATTTTATCGAAAAAATGTAAATTTTTCTTTTTTTTTGCATAATCTTTAAATTTTGAAAAAAAATATAGTTATAATACGCTGGTCTAATTAGTAAAGTACAAAGAAAGGTTATTTACCAGCAATGTTATTGCTGGAATCGAATTATAAGATCCTATATATTATTAATATAGGTATGCAAACTCCGCAGATAGTGTGCTACTTTTTTTATAAACAAAATGGCGCCGATAAATCGTATTTTTTTCAATTATTGCTCTATAACTCCGAAGATTTTAGCTTTACACCAAAAACACTCAAATAAAAATTCACCCCAATTTAATTCTACATAGAGGCATGTTTTTCCCGATTTGCTCCGACGAAAATTTTCCTCGGAAAATGTGGGTTTCCCAACAAAATCTCGAATTTTCAAATAATTTTTTTGGGCCAGTAATTATTTATCAATAATTATATAGCTTGGTGAAATAAAAGCTTTCTTGGTATAGATTATAAATTCAAAAGCCGGTGAAAATGAAACGAATATTTTAGCAACAATTCAATTGTAAATTAACAATTTACAGTCGCAATAACAACCAAAATAATCATGAGACATTGATCAAACTTAGAAAGATTATAAAGGTGTGTTGCCTATTTAATATTTTGTCAACAAAATATAAATTTTTTCATTTTTTTGCATAATCTTTAAATGTTTAAAAAAAATTTATAAACAAATTAACATTTCTCAGAAATTGTTTATTATATTCTAATTTTAAAAATACTTAAAATGCGTATTTCATAGGTCTTGAAAATGAATGCTTTAAAAAATTTTTGCAACCATTTGCAAAAAAGTTATGAAACAGAAAAGTAAATATACGATTGCTCCGTTGTTTATAATTTGTTTTAATTGTTTCAAAGCTTAAATGTGAGTCTATGGTACAAACTAATTACTCACAAAGAATGTCAAAAATTAGTGCAATGGTTATATTTTAATCAAAGATTAAAATTACTTTTTTTTGTAATTTTTAGCGCAAAAGTAGGCCTGATACAGAGTCGGAGCTAAAATGTTCACTCGAAGCGACTGACACGCAGCATACATTATTTATTAAAAGTGTACGTTGCGCGGCCGGTCGTCGCTCCGAGTGAAAATTTTAGCTACAGTACTGTATTAGTCTACTTTCACGCGTGTAAATTACAAAAAAATATATTTATAAACGTTAATTAAAATATAACCATTAAACCGATAATCGATATTTTTTTGTAAATAATTAGCTTGTACTTTAAACTCACTTCTACGCTTTGAAAGAATTTAAAAAAATATATAAACACCGTAGTAGTCGTATGTTTATTTTGCTATTTCATAACTTTTTTGCAAATGGTTACAAAGAAGTTTTAAAGCATTAATTTTCAAGATATTTTAAATGCGCATTTTAGCTATTTTTTAAAATTATAATATAATAAAAACTTTCTGAGAAACATTAATTTGTTTATAACTATTTTTTTAAACATCTAAAGATTTTGAAAAAAAAAATAAAAAAATAATATTTTGTCGACAAAATGTTAAATAGGCATCTCATCTTTATTGGGACCGTGCAAGTTCGGCAAAGCGACCCCTATTTCTTCGCTCTGTACTTTTATTCGCACTTTTAATTATATTGGCCAATTATATTAGTCCTGGTTACTGGATAATTGTCAAGGCCATAGTCCAAAAAAATAGTAAGAAGAAAAAATAAGATTCAGGTTATGTTATGAAAACGTGAACAATTGTATGTAGTAAATAAAATTAGTTATTAAAATGCAGTACTGCACTCAAAATACAATTAATTAAATTTACCTTTATATAATAATTGCATATCATATCAATATTGTGGAGCAATATATAATTTTTCTGCTTCACTGACAGAAGGTATGAAATATACGTCAATTTGACAATTTCAATTGAAAATATGAATTATTTAAGATAGTTTCAATATTTCTGCGCGACTCGCGCACGGTCGTTTCTCGTTTCCTTTCCAAGTACTTGCACACCGCGAATAATATTTCAAAGTTTGATCAGTGTATTATAATTATTTTGGTTATTATTGTGACCGTAAATTATTAATTAAAAATTGAATTGTTGCTAAAATATTAGTTTAATTTTCACCAGCTTCTGGAACTATAATCTAAACCAAAAAGGCTTTTAAGTCACCAAATTATTTATTTATTATATATTATATTATATATACTTATCTAAAACTTTCTTTGAAAATTAAAGATTTTGTTGGGAAAACCAGCATTTTCCTAGGAAAATTTTCGTCGGAGCAGATTGAGAAAAACACGTCTCTATGCAGAATTTAATCACGGTTAATTTTTATTTGGGTGTTTTTGTTGTAAAGTTAAAATCTTCGGCGTTATAGAGCAATAATTGAAAAAAACACGATTTTCGGGCGCCATTTTTTTTATAAAAAAAGTAGCACACTATCTGCGGACTTTGTATACCTATATTATTAATATATAGGATCATAAGATTCGATTCCAGCAATAAAATTGGTGGTAAATAACTTTTCCCAAAAATGGCCTATTCTCCGAAAATCAGCCCAGGCTATAAAATAAATAATTAATTACCTTCAAAACAAGGATTACTGCGGTTTATCTTAATACGCATTAAATACATAAAAGCATATTTTAGTGCATATTTCAACTGTTTTTTGTGCATATTTGCATGCATATTGTAGGGTTTTTTAAGTGGATATTTCCCGAGCTCTATTGATAACAAACCTAACTGAATGTCAGAAGTAATATCGCTCTCAGAACATCTTCAGGGTCATTCTAAAATAAGCCAAAAGTCGCTCTTGTTATTACAGTAATACCAAAAGTATCGACTAGACCTGAGGCTGATGTTTAATAAAAAATTATAATGGTGTAGACTTACTTCGTCAAAAAATAGGATCCAGTAGGGTGCATCGAAAAAATAAAAGTTGGAAATGGTATATCTCAGGGGTGGGCAAACTTTTTTTAGTAAAGGCCACAAATTTTTGAGGTCTATTACCGAGGGCCGCAATATTTATTACCTTAACATGTTCGAATTTTTAACTTTTTACTAATTTGGAGGGGGAAGGGGTTTGAAATCAACATTTCAAGCACATTGTTGTGATTTTTGTAAACTATGGTATAATTATTTTATTTTTAATTTAAATAAAATATTCAGTACAATTAAAAAATATTAAAAAAAAAATTTCAAGGCCAAATATTGAAAAATAAGTCACCGGTGGGAAATTTTTACAGACGCCTCAAAAAATGGATTTTGCAGTAGATATCAGAACTCTTCATTTGATCATTGCAAACGAAACAAACAATTTTAAAATATGTTATTAGCATATGAGTCCTTTTCTCTATATCCAACAACTTATAGAGAAAAGGACGAGCGTAAATGAAGAAACTCACATTGCCTTCATAGACTTGGAAAAGGCATATGACTCCGTCCCTAGAAACAAGTTGTGGCATGCCCTTGTTGAAATGAAAGTTAGTCCGGCTATTATACATATTATCAAATCATTGTACAGCGATAATGTGGGATATGTCAAGATTGGCACACAACTATCTGAAGGAATAAAAATAGAAAAAGGACTGAAGCAAGGGTGTAGCTTATCACCGTTGCTATTTAACATATACTTGGAAGTCGCTTTAAAAGAATGGAAAAGAAGTTGTGGACTAATGGGAATCATGATCGGAGATGACTGCCTGTTTAACATCCACTTTGCTGACGATCAAGCAGTACTGGCACAAGATTCGTATGACAGGGAATTCATGTTAACCCGCCTGTATTCAACCTACAAAAAATGGAGATTAAATATAAATATAGAAAAAACAGAATATCTAGTCGTGAATTCTGACGCCCACTTTGAAATCCTAATAACAGAGAACACATCAATTAAACAGGTTGAAGAATTCAAATATCTGGGAGCTGTAATAAACAGAGAAGGCCTAGGCAACAAAGAAATTCAAAGGCGAGTTGAACAAAGTAGGAAGGTAGTAGGTTGCTTGAATTCCGTGTGGTGGGATAAAAATATATCCAGAACTACAAAATTAAGAATAGGGAAGACATTTGTGGAATCGGTACTCATGTATGGAAGCGAAGTCTGGACATTAACAGCGGAGTCCAGAAGAAGGATCAATGCTGTGGAAATGGACTACATACGTAGAAGTGCTGGAATCTCCCGATTGGACAGAATACGTAACGAAGAAATAAGAAGAAGGATGCAGGCACACGATACAGCGGTAGACAGGCTCGAGAGAAGAAGCCTAAAATGGTTCGGTCACTTACTTAGAATGGACGACCAACGATGGCCAAAGAAACTCCTGAAATGGAAACCCCTAGGTAGGAAGAAAAGGGGAAGACCAAGACTATCCTGGAATGACACGATAAGGAAGGCCATGGAACACCGAGATTTGGAAGAGAAAGATGCCCAGGATAGAAGTAGATGGCGGTTAGGTGTGGGGATGCGGCGTCAGCCGATATGACACCCCGTATATATATATTAGCATATGAGTTTCTTGAGGTAACGCTGTCGAGTTTTTTAGTTTGAACTATTTTTTAATTTTTGACATCACTCAGAAGTCAAAATAACGAAATTGTTTGTAAGAAAGGGTGAAAATCAACATGTTCATTATTGTTAAACCAAAAATAAGCATACAATAAAAAGTATCCTGACAACGTTACCTCACGAAATGTCTAAAGAAAATCTATGATAAGTTTACGGTGGATCTGTCAAGTAGTTTTTGAGTTATTCACCGCCTTTGAAAAACGCAGTTTTGACAAAAACGCGTTTAAAGTTTTGACAACATTTATTTTCAATTTCTTTTTCGTTTGTCAAATCGTGATGCACATCGAAATATGTTTTTGAATTGCGGAGTAATTTACAAAAGAGAAGGGAACAGCTGTTAAACGTTTCTCACTACTGTCAAGCTGCTGCAAAGTTAGTCGAAGATATGGATATTAAAGATGCTGTATTTCTGGTAATTTTACTCCGGTCAAACTCATATTTTCATAAAGTATTCTTGAAGTTATGTCTTTTTCTTCTTGTAGTTCCTTTTTCTATCGGAGGTTGGCTATCATCACAGATATCCGTACCTTCTTGGCGGCTTCTCTGAAAACTTACTCTTAACTTTCTCAGCCCGGAAATTCTTCTTCTATCTATGGATCTTTTACCCTGCATTATGAACCTCAATATGTTATATTTAGCACCTCTGGTAGTATGGCCCAAATATTCCAGCTTTCTTGTTTTGATATTCTTTATCACCTCTCTAGCCTTTTGTAGCCTTCTTAACACTTCTGCATTTGTTACTCGTTGGATCCATGGTATTTTCAAGATCCTTCTATAGCACCACATCTCAAATGTTTCCAACTTCTTTATATTGTATACTTTTAGTGTCCAGCTCATACAACAAAGTCAAGAACACGTAGCATCTTAAGGCTCTTATCCTCAGCTCCAGAGGAAGGTCTCGATTAACAAAAATTTTTTTCATTTTTATAAATGCTTTTATATAATACATATAAGTTTGAATAAACCACATTTTAAGTTTGAAATTAGGTAAATTTATTTGATGTTTCGATTTCCACTTCGGAAATCGTTATCAAAATACAAAACATTAATAAGTTAGTATTTATTTAATTAGTTTAATTTATTAATGTTTTGTATTGAATTCGATTAAATTTTTTTCCGCGGGCCGCAAAAAAATGTCTAAAGGGCCGCATGCGGCCCACGGACCCCTGGTATATCTAATAGCGTGAAAAAGTTGCTAGTGTTATTTTTTAGCATATGTATTAGTATTATTAATTTTTTTTCTGAACGAATTTTCTGCCTCCCTAACTACCTTAAATTTGAAATATCTGATTTTTATGGAAATTTTAATTTATTTTATTTGGAATAAAATATGGGCTAACTCGATCTAAGAGCAATTAAAGAAAACTTAAAATGTTGTCAAGTACAAATTTAAACGATATTTAAAGTTTTATTTGTTTTTTCAGTCTCCCCAACCCCTTTGAAATTTCCCGCTTTGTGAGTCCGTGCGTGTAATTTTCGTTTGTTTGGTGGGGTGTCTTACTTTATTATTAATGTTGTTCGTACATTAAAGATTTTTTTCTTCAAACGTCAAATAATGATGACATTACTTATCTAACTTGATCCTGTCAAAGTTTGATGTCTCCGCCGGCAGCAGTTTTTTTTCCCATTTCTTTACGGCGGAGGGAAAAATGTTGTCATGGCAACAATATGAAACATGTCACAAAGCAACAATACAAATGTCATTAACAACAATTAAACATCATTTTTATTTATAGTAATATTAAAAGTACAATTAGTTAATGAGGCATTTTCAAAATTGAAACCGTGCAAAAATGTTCCCGACTCTTGAGACGCATTGGTAATTGTTGATGATACTGATGGTCGAGCACAACTTTCAGCAATCATTCCCGATGTTGGCGAATCATGAGGGTTTAAAATTTTTTGAGCATTATCGTTCTTATTTCTTATTGAATCCTCTATATATCCTTCGGCAACCGTGCTTGATTTCCAGCCCCCATGTCGTTTGAGGCATTCTAGGTTTCCGCCTCCATCAATTAAAAGTGTTGCTGAAGTTCGTCGTAATAATAATTGCAAACAACTGTCAAACAACTGTAACCAGGGAGACGCAAATCCCACCGACGACTTAATTATTTTAATTTCTAACATCTAGACGACTTTGATAGTTGTCACAGTTAATTTCGAGTAAAAATAGCGTATGAATTGTACTATTTATGGTTGAAAATTGCTACGTTTGAAGAAAAAATAGTATACTTTATTCGGCAAAGAAGCGACTTTTCTTGACTTGCCCTCTATTACGCGCCTCACTTCGTTCGGCGCGTAATATCGGGCGCGTCAAGAACTTCTCCGCCTCATAAAGTAATATACTATTAAAATAGATAAATAGATGAATCAGGGCCGTTGCAAGATGTGCTGTGGACGGCACCATTTTTGGGCAACCATCAAATTTAATATACCTGCGAATGTTTTACCGAAATATAAAAAAGTGATGAAGTTTTGTGGTTGGAAGAGGATAAAAAACTCACTAAGAAAGGGCCAGAATTTTCCGGTATCGTCAAACAGATTGCAATTGCAATTGGAGTAAATATGGAAAAAAGGCTTCGATTCCAATAATTTAACATACAAGAATGATTCAGCTTTTAAAAGCCTATCATGACAAATATATGAAACTTATGAAACAATGAACAGGCAAAACTTATGAACAGGCAAAACAGTGAATTTTACAAAAATAAAATTCAATGCTTTAAGGACAAAAGTAAAACTACACGGTTCGATCTTGCACGTGAGACTCTGATGAATTTGTCTTTGTAGCAAATCTTCTATAAAATTTTTTATTCAAACGACTACTTTGAGTTAAGCTTCTAGAAACATATCACCTTACAGAACCACCCATATTCTCTAGATTTTCGAGTGACAATCTGCGAGATTTTATTAAGAATCCTAACTTAGACCCTTTTAACATTGAGATTGAGAAATATAACTGCCACAAAAAATGTGTAGAACGATGTGTCAAGCTTGGGACACAAGCTTCTGAAGGTTGCGTCCCAAAGTCCCAACTGTTGCGCGCTCTGAAGACCGACAGCAGCGTACGTCGACGGTGTGCGCTGGAATCAACTCAGATTTGATTTGGACGCAAACGTTCAGCTGAACTCACAGTGTACAACATGGTGGTAAGCTAATTTTAATCAAATAAAAATAAGTTTACATGATTTGGCATATTTTTAATTGCACAAAGTAAATGAAAAAAGTTATTTTTATCAAATTGATAGTATAAGTATTTAGTTGGTATTTAGATTAATTGGTATTATTACTATGTATTATTTATTAAACTGAAGCATGCATTATAATAAAACAACGTTGGTACAAAATAAAGTGTATCGTTATTATTCAACACGTGACACAATTTAGTCTTGCCATTCTACAGATCCCTGATCACTATTAAAGTATGCTTTGAATATCTCATTTTTTTAAATTCTATTTTCGTATTTTTAGATATGTACAAATGTAAATAGTTCTCTGTAAATTGACCTGTTTCAGGTCAATACTTTGGGTAAATATTCAAAGAGAAAAGCAAGTTGCCTTTAACAAAAGGTACCTACAATAAACCTTTCAATAGTGCCTTTCAACGACACCATATGCTTCAACGGTACCAAAAATCTATTTCTATTACTATCTACATTAGGCGATTTATTACTCCTGGCTCTATGAGCCAGAAATATACACTTGCTAGGTCCTTTTTCTTCGAAACCATTTTTGTCAATGTAATGGTAATATAAAATAAAAATGTTCAATAACTTTCACACAAGAGAAATCTCTGAAATTTTAGTCTGACAAGGAGTCTACTAACCGAAAAAAAGTCAATGTCTAAAAACAGAGATCTCTCATTATGAGTGAATTAAAAGTGGGACGAGAGGGACGAACCGCTTTGATTGAAAAACTTATTAAAAAGTCGGAAACATGTGATTTTTATATACACCTGTTTTTTGAAAGTGTTCAAAATACCCTAAATAGATACACCTAGGAAATTTCCTAGGATTGAAAAGGCAAGAATAAAAGTTGAAGTGATGAATATTATTTCGCGATATGAAATTGATCTGGCTGAAAATGAACTAAATAGGTACATGAATTGTTTTCGCTTGTGGCGAAAATTCTTTGGATACCAATATAGGATATCAGAGCGTGTATGCGTTTGTATTTTCGCCAGAATCAATTAATAGCAATGTACAAATGTAAGATATATTTATGATATACTTTACATTTTTAAGAAGTTTTCTTTTTTGTCCTTAACTGTGTTTTTATTTTTTCTCTAAATAAAAAAAGCTTACTTCAAAGTTATGCTTAATTTTTCTTCTGCAGAAATCGGATGTTGTCTTCTGTTGTAGGGTTTTTTAGTAATATCATCTTATAAATTGGAATACATTTTCAAATAAATCCCTGGAAAATCTAAAATATTCTCGAAATCTTTCCTCGTCCTGAAACAATCTCCTTGCGACTGCTAATTTAAATGCACCTTCTGTATTACGATTACGACATGAAAAATTTCGTTTGCATTTTTATTTCTTTTATTTAAATTTAATAATATCACCTCTTCTTCCTATTCCTCTTCTTAGGCAGGCCGCACATCAAAGAAACATGAAACGTAAATTACGTTTCATGGAAATAAACCACTGCTAAACAAATATACGTCCGGCCATTTATGAGACTCTCCGAAAATAAAAATGTGTCATGAACATGAATCACACCCGTTTCATTGATAGGCGGACTTTGAGATTTGTTTAGCAGTGTTTTCTTTTCATGAAACATGTTTTTCGGTTTATGTTTCATGTTTTTCGTTTCATGTTTCTTTGGTGTGCGGCTTGCCTTAGAGTAATAAAATTATTGCCTAGATTTTGTCAGAATTCATTTTTCTACGTACACCCTTCGTGAGAACAAACGTCAAACTCAAACTATTTTGAGAGCGACAGAATATTCTAAAGAACCGACTCACTTAAATCTGCCGTGCGTTGAGTACAACAGATTCTGCTGTACGCGTATGCCGTGCGTCGCTCACTGTTCTAATAAACTGTGGCTTTAGTATCACCAGATTGTTGAGCCAGTGCGCTTCATCTGAGATATTCTCTCATCATGCGACCACCGGCGCCATCAACTGTGTATAAAATAGTTGTTTATAAAACAGTTCCTGAAATATGCTTTTTACGAACGCACGCGATGTTTAGAGCACGAGCGACAGCGGGGCGAGTGGTATACATCGCGTAAGTTCGCAAAAAATACTTCACGCACAGTTTATCACAGCACAGTATTTCTCACTTGAATGAACTGATGGAAACCTCACCGCTAGAATCTGAACTAAATCAATTTGTCCTTTGGAGAAGAACGCACTTCAATCTCTGCTTTAAGTTATAGATAAACCGTTCATTCAGTTGCAATTTTTTTTTTGTTTAAATTTTAAATGATTTATATTTTTTTTGCTTTTAAAATTTTAATCATTAATTATGTGTGAAAGTAAAGTAACATATATTGTTTGTTTTTACCATCCTTATAGTTGCTTTTCCTTTCAGACAAGTCACCACTCACACCAAAGAACTATGGACAAACGCTGTTCAAAAAGTATCAAACGAAAGAAAAAGGAGGCCCCACTTTTCATCCATAGCTTTTTCGGTTATAGATTCCCATAAACAAATTAAGAAGGACGTGTCGTTTACACCACCAAATTCTCCTAGACATGCTGGAATTCTAAAACATGTAAGTACTACATAAATACGTTTTAAAATAAATTCAATCTAAACAGATCTCGTGTTTAACATTTAAGTAGATAATTAGTCCAGAGAAATAAGATCTTTCTCGTGACACATCCCCCTCCAGGCCGAAACCACATTTTTTGAGTAGTATAGACATCTATATTAACCTTCGGATGACCAATCGGGGGAAATTGTGACCCCAGCGTATGTTTTTCTTTAATAAATTCAAAAGTATATTCAATTTTTAACTCATTATTTTTTTTATTTGACTTTAATGTCATTCTAGATATCCTCACAGTTTGAAATAAAAAAAATCCCTATATTTTACGAATAAAAAATATATTCTGAAGTTGATGTTTAGTAAAATTCCGTCTATTATGTGTAAATCCAAGAAGTTTTACGCTAATGACGTCGACTTTGCAAAGTAACAAAACACTTACTCAACGTACACATTACACATGACACTAATACTCATGTTGTGACTGGCTGAATGACATAAAGTCCATGCCATAAAAAAAAAACTTCATTTTTTTGTTAATTGTCATTTTTGACATTTTTGACCTGGGGTCATTTTCCCCCCCTTGGTCATCCGTGTAACAAAAAAAGGTTGGTCATCGGAAGGTTAATAACCTTTTTCTATTCTCATACTATAATATATTAATTATGATGTCACTACCTGTATCATAATGAACTTCATTATCATACAGATTTTCATTAAGATACAGATTTTTACCAATAGAATCGCGATATGGCATTCGCGATAAAGGTGGTACACGCGCAATGACCAATGGTGAGTCAAAGACATACGCTCTGACAGTTCTTAATATGTAAACAAACCGTCAAACTGACAAACTACTGAATTTATTTGTGTTACAAAATTAATAAATTTGAATATATTTTTTGTTGTGAATGATCATAGAAAAAATAGTGTATACAACTTGCATTTAATTATCATTACGCTTCATAATGACCATCATTAAATGCTCGTTGCATAATATACAATTTTCTATTCTCATACTATATTATATCAATTATGATGTCACTACCTGTATCATAATGAACTTCGTTATGATACAGATTTTCATTAAGATACAGATTTTTAACCAATAGAATCGCGCTATGGCATTCGCGATAAAGGTGGTATACGCGCAGTGACCAATGACGAGTCAAAGACATACGCTTTGACAGTTCTCAATATGTAAACAAACCGTCAAACTGACAAACTAGTGAATTTATTTGTGTTACAAAATTAATAAATTTGAATATATTTTTTGTTGTGAATGATCATAGAAAAAATAGTGTATCCAACTTGCATTTAATTATCATTATGAAGCTCGTACTCTATACGAAACTCGCCGCATACGGCTCGTTTCGTAACCCTCATATTCGCTTCATAATTACGATCTTTAAATGCTCGTTGCATAATATACTAATTTTCTATTCTCATACTATAATATATCAATTATGATGTCACTACCTGTATTATAATGAACTTCGTTATGATACAGATTTTTAACCAATAGAATCGCGATATGGCATTCGCGATAAAGGTGGTACACGCGCAGTGACCAATGGCGAGTCAAATACATACGCTTTGACAGTTCTCAATATGTAAACAAACTGTCAAACTGACAAACTACAGAATTTATTTGTGGTACAAAATTAATAAATTTGAATATATTTTTGTTGTTGTGAATGATCATAGAAAAAATAGTGTATACAATTTGCATTTAATTATCATTATGAAGTTCGTACTCTATACGAAACTCGCCGCATACGGCGAGTTGCATAATATCATTACATGCTCGTTGCATAATATATTAATATGTTTCCTGCGGCCGATTTTGATGATATACATATACTCCATCTAATTTACTTACCGTTGCACGTCATCCGCGTCATAGCCATTGACGTCACATGATACCAACACGAAATATTTAGGCGGTAGGTGTGTTCTTTTTTAGAATTACTTTGCCGAGTACACTGGCATTAGAGCCACTAGACATATTTTATTATATACGCGTAGAAATAAGATTTAAAGATTTCTACTAATGTTAACTTAAAGAAATACACAATAATATGTTTTATTTAATTTGTATAAATGGATTATAAAACGTTTGTATGAAGTACATTTGTTCGGAATACACTGTAACTATAATCGAACGAAGGTGCTATTTTAGCATAAATTGGTAACATTTATTTGACAGTTGCGGTGATGACAATTCATATTTGTTTATATTCTTTACTATAAGTATTTGTTCCATTATATTTACTGTTTTTATTATGTACTTTAATGTAAGATTATAACTTAATCCTTGTTTTCTATTTCTAAAGTTTTTATTTATTTACATTGAATATTAATTTGTCTTGCTGTATAATCCACTTCCGCAAAAATTTTGTGACGAATTTGATTTAAAATGAATTCAAGAATTTTTTGTAATTGGGCAACAATGTCAACTTAGATCTCTAACGTAGATAATGACGTGCAACGATAAGTAAATTAGACGGACTGTAGTTATAAACAAATTAAAATCAAAAGACAGTAAATTTTCGCTTTTTTCGTCTATTACTGAAAAGTGAAGCATTCTAAACAAATTTGAGAATAAGAAACTCATAAATCATATAAAAAACTTCAATATGGCGTTCGCTGAATATGTCTGTCCTTATTTGTTGCTTAGAAAATTGCAAAATAAATAATAAATTTTGAGATTATATAAATATTCATAACTTATATGTAAAAATTAAGTTAGAAGCTTCTTATTATACATAATGCCGAGACTTCTTGTGCTTAAATTATATTTTAAATTTCAAAGCAATTGGTCCAATAATTTAAAAGTTATTTAATTTGCTTTTCCCAAATTCATTTTTTTGCAACGTTATAAGTCATAAAATTATGAGGTTACAGTAATACGTCGGACAGTTTATGAAAGAAGAACATTTATACTATCAACTTGATTAAAAAATTATGACAAAAAGTAATTTTAAACAGTGTAAAATTATTTTGCAAAGACATGTCGATTTTTGCTTACTTAAAAACAATTAGAATAACTTTTTAACCGTTACCCGTAGAAAAATTATTTTTCTATATTATAGAAAAACTGAATTTTTAAACACATTTAGAAGGAAAAACAATTGTCCTAGGACAATTAGGGACGAAGTTAGCCCCCCCCCCTTTTTTTAATTCACATGTTCTTGTAAAATAATTTTGCAATATTTAGAATCATTTGTTGTCATTTTTTTTAAATCAAATTAATAGTGAAAATCTTCTTCTTTCATAAGCTATGCAAAGTATTACTGTAAGTTCATCACTTTCTGACTTATATTGTAGCAAAAAAATTATTTGGGATTAACAAATTAAATAACTTTTAAACTATTTGACCAATTGCTTTGAAATTTACGGTATGATTTAAGCACCAGAAGTCTCAGCATTCTGTGTAATAAGAAGGTTCTATGTTAATTTTTTACATCAGTTATAAATATTTATATAAACTCAAAATTTATTATTTATTTTGCAATTTTCTAAGCAAACAATAAGGATAGACATATTCAGCGAACGTCATATTGAAGTTTTTTATACGATTTATGAGTTTCTTTCTCTCAAATTTGTTTGAAATCCTTAACTTTTTGGTAATAGACGAAAAAAGCGAAAATTTATCGTTTTTTGATCTTCATTTGTTTGTAACTATGTATATCATCAAAATCGGTTGCAGGAAACATATAGCTTATTATTATAGATGTCCATACTACTCAAAAAATTTGGTGTCGGCCTGGAGGGGGTTGTATCACCAACAGGATATTTTTTTTCCTTATTTCTCTGAACTAAAGGTCCGAGCGATGTCAATTTGAAAGCAGTGCTTTTCGTTGTTGCTTCAATAAATGAATCGTACCTCATGGTCTCGAGTAACTCTTGTAGTCTGTTACATTTTTCATTTTATTTTGTTTAGTATCTTTATCTGCTCCGTATAAAGTTATGGCACAGTATCTCCCAGCTTCTAGAATCTCTGCTAGTTCGCTGGTGGTACAGAAGGATACGTTCGCTCGCTGTCTTAAAAACTATATCCTGTTTTTTGAAGCTACTTCGTAGTTATTTTGACCAAAAATTTTGCACCCCCGAGAAGGGGTGTGAACTATTTCTTAGATAAAAGTAGCATAGAGTATACAGTAAACAGTACCTTTCTTGAACTATTCCCTACTGACTGTGAAATTATCAGTAGTAATTGCACAAGAGCTCTGAAATTATTGAATTTTTCCCGAGTGACACTTTGACAGTTTTAATTTCACGAGCCGAAGGCGAGTGAAATTATGTCAAAGTGTCACGAGAGCAAAAATTCTATATTAATTTCAGAGATCCTGTGCAATTTGTTGCGATTGTTTCATGAATAAAACTGTTCAAAACCAAAATTTAATTGTAATTTATTTATGTAAGTACAAAGTACCATTAAACACACAGTTTTTATAAATATAATATGACGATTGAAAGTCATCACTTTTATAATTTTTAAAACATTGTCATTAATGTCACTGAATGTATTTTTTCGTGGCAACGAAGGGCATCTGACGTAATATGCTTAACGACGGGAGATTATCAAAAATTATCACCTTAATTTGCAAGTAAATTGATGTAGTAGGATGAAATTCGGAGTGTCCAATAACAAATATTCAGAATTCATATCCGATATTGAACAGAATAATTATATCACCCAGTAGATCGCACGAATTTATTTGTTGTTATATTCACACATGTGAATTATTAGTTTAGATACAAATTGGTCAATTATCAACAATATAATTTGGAAATGATACGAAAGTGCTGACGAAAGTAGAATTATTTACCTTGATTAGATATACAAATCACGCGGGCATCGTGTCACCGATGACCCAATTTAAGATTCTATAAAACTAACAAATCTCGCCTAGAGAGAGAGTCTTCATTAGTCTTCAACTAAACGCGTTCCGGTAACGAGTCAGTGTTCAACAGTTCCCCCGGGGTACAAAAACCCTAGTGTCGGTTCTATCAATAAATACATTTATCGCTATTTGGTGTTTCCATTATACACGGAGCCAAATACTCTTAATGACTGCACTAATGGAACTTGTTTTGCCGATAGAGTAGTTTTGCCAACATTTCTTGCCCTGAAAAGTAACCTCTTTCCACATCCCGACCTCAGATCGCCCGTAAAATTACTTTTTGTTTAATTTTTGTTATATTTTCTATTTTTTCTAAAGGGTTTCATCCTATTTTTTTTTTCAATTCGTACCATTTTCAGAGGCTTAGGCCCTGGTCTTTTTGCCTAATATACTTTGAACACTATTATTTCTGTTGGTCCATGTACAAAATTCATACTGCTGGATAATCATCAACGACTAGGACAACAATAAGTAAAAGAAAAAAATTTTTTGGAGAAAAAGTGACGGAAACGACCCTTTTTCTAACATTTTGTCATGTATCTCGAAAACTATTAGTTTTAGGAACTTTCTGTATAAAAAATCAAATGCATGTTTTTAGAAAGGATTATTATTTTAAAAACTTTTGGCTACATGTAAACTTTGTGAATAAATTGACTGGAGACTTCGTTGAAACGTTTTTTGCGGATAGCTTTATTTCGTTTTAGGAATCATTCACAGCCGATTTTTTATCGCAGTAGGGCGCCGCTAGATAAACATATCACTTTCTTGGTTTATACTTTTTTACATAACAGTTGGAGGTTAAAGCTTTGAAGAATCTTCTGTTCATATACACTGCGGTGCAAAAAAATTTATCCACTAAAAATTTGGTAATTTTTGATGTTTCGAATTTCCTAAACCTGTTGTCCGATTTAAGCGATTTTTTACCACGTTATAGCCTTATCTATTGACAATATCGCTGTAATAATATTGTTGCCAGACAGTAGGGTGGCCCTTAACATATGTGAGAAAATTTAAATTTTGAAATTTCACCCTCTCACCCCCCAAAAGTGTTCCATTATACATCAAACTTAAACGTGCGAAATTTCATGAAAATCGGTGATTATTTAGAGGTGGCCCCGGGTCTGGAAGTTTCGTATATTCGTTATTCATGTTGGTATATTTCCATTATAAAATAATGGGATATATAAAATAATATTAATAATTTATTAATAAAAATAAATAATTTCTATGATCCTTAACACCTATAAGAAAGATTCACTACAGTTATTACTTCTTATGTTGTTTTGTTTTCAAGATTTCGCTTTTCATAGAGCCCGGAAACATTTTTCGATGCTCCGCGACTACTTGCAAGAGATATTGTAACTGTTCTCCCTTATTAGTGAGTTTCTGTTAAGGTCTTCAATTAGTGCAACTCCTCTTTCTGTCCTAGCATTTGTCGTCACGAAATTCTTCACCATCTTTTAAGCTGCCTTGAAACTTTCATCATATTTCCATTGAACCGGATCTCTTTTTAAAAAGTCATCAGGAAGTCCAAGCATGTTGAAGAATTGTTTGGAGTTTACAGTAAAAACTTCTCCAGACCATTGCTCTTCAAAAATGTACAAGATTTCATATCAGTAGGATGTTTTAGAGGGTGTTCAGCAGCTTCATTCTCCATAGCTGCAACCATTAATCTTTTGGATTCTGGTATTCTGGAATCAAAAAGACTCATCGGAAAGAGATGTTCAGATAGATATCATAAGTGTTTTTGAAGTTTTTGCCTCGTTACGATGGCACTTCTTTCGTTAAAGAGCTGTTTCCTAAGTGGAAATCATTCAATGGCGCTTCAATAGCTAATGGTGCTTGTATCTAGTCCCTCAAATATACGCTGACTACGAAGAGCGCTGATTTACAATTCCCTTCGGCTCCGAAGCTGTGATTATTTGGCTGTGAAGCAACTACATCTTTATCGCATAGATAACTTTAGACCTCCATCTTGCCTCTGCAAGGCTCCAGGATAATAGAAACGAACCAGTTGGAAGCCAGTTCAAAAGTAATTTTGTCTATAATTAAACAGCTGTCTTGAATCTTTCGAAAATACTTATTTGGAGGCTAGATGATTTACTACTCATTACCTCATCAAACACAGATCCAACTATAAGTTCCGAAATGTGGTGGCGGCAGGCTAAAAAAAGTAAGTCCTTTCTGGAGTTATGCTGAAGAATGGTACATGTTCCAGACTTCGGCCCTGAGTCGCATGCAGTAGTATCGAAATATAGAGCTTCGACTTCATGAGCAATACCCCATTCCTACAAACATTCCAAAATGGCATTTGCCTGGGCAATTCCCGTTCCATTGAGTAATTTTGGAACACCCACCAACTGTTCATATCCACGATTGACTTTTGACACAACAACAGAAAGACAATCCACATGTTTCTTGGAAGTTAAATCCTCCATTAGCTTACCGTCCAAATGAACAAAAACAAGTCCCGAAATTAAAAAGTCTTTTTTTTTAATTTTGTTGCAATCTTGAATCGAGTTATCTCTCTCTCGCGCTGAATATAGTTGCGATTGATGACTAACGAGCTTACATCATGACCAAGACTGGATACTACATCACTAATAATAAATGTGGCTGTCTTGTACGATACCTGGTGTGGTATATTATGAACCCTCTGTATAAATCATAATTTAAATATGATGTTATTAACCTTTAGGGTATTGAACATACATAAAAACAATAGCTTATAGTTTGTATCACATGTTTATTACGAGTGAACTTGAACTATATTTGTTATGGTTCAGATAGGTATAAAAACACGCTGAACAATCAGTATGCAGATATAGATATACAAATAATTATTAGAAGTTAGTATGTAGTAAGGCGCTATGAATCATTAATGTTATTGTTTAGATATTGGATACCAGTGAATAAAATAAAATGTATAGTAAGACGTGTTTAGTCTTTTTAATTAATTAGAACCAGAAGGCAGTAACAACACGCTATTTAATACATGGCGATCCTGCCAATATCTAATACATGGCTGATCCTGTAAACTAATTGGAGAATCTTCTGTAAGGAACAAAGATGGCGGCACCAAATTGGAAACACCGACGGCGGAAAATGGACCAGACCAGGACGAAGATGCAGAGAACCCAGTGAAAAAAGACACAAGTGATAAAATGTAAGTAAGAATGTCTATCTTTATTAAAAATGCTTCCCTCGTTTTACATTATTATTGAACATTGAATATTTATCTTTGCTGATTTTTGAATAATTTATAAAGTATCGATTTTTTTTAAGAATATCTATGAATTTTGAAACATGAAGTGATTTTTGAGAATATTTTTATCAAAGTTTATTATATATGCTATTACTGAATTTTTATTGAATTTTTATTGAATTTATTTGAAAAATCTATCCGATTTCTATTTCTAGTACGGTTATTTTTGAATATTTTATGGAATATCGAATTTTTTCCAAAAAAATTTCTATCGAATTTTGAGATATAAACTTATTTTGAATATTTTTATCTAACTTTTGCATATGCTATTTTTGAATTTTGAATTGAATTTGTATCGAATATGTATACTATTATTGAATTTTTATTAGCCAGTTATCTTATTACATATTGATATTTATCGAGTATATTTAGTATATTTTCATCGATTTTGTGTTAAATTTTGTATGATATGAACCTGAATTAATAATTTTTTGAGTGATAAATGATATTTTTTAATGAATAATGATTAGTGATGACATACGTTGATATAAGAGCTTAAGATAAACATTGCTATAAGCAAGAGATATATTTTTAACGAACCGACCTGAAGAGTCGAGATAAAGAATCTGGAGGACTATATAGATTAGAAGAAGAACTAACAATATTATAAGCTAAATATTATGAGGCAACTAGAGACAATAAGAAACCCACGGCTCTTGTCAAATTAGGAAGGTACTAAGTGATTTATAGAAGCTTGAAAGCTTATTAGAGACCCACTCTGTGTTTTGAGAGTACCTATTTTATTCATGATTATTCGTGAATAAACAACGGCCTCATAACAAGGGATTGAGGTTGTGGAATTTGTAAAAGAATTTGATCTAGCCAACGATGTTATACCCACTTCTATCAAGGTAGATTGTAGAGGTTTCGTGGTTAGTATATTAGTATTGAGTATTATGATTGAGGTTGTGAAATTTGTAGAAGAGTTTGATCTATGCAACGAAAGTATACCCGCTTTTATTTAGGTAAGACGCAGAGGTTTCGTGGCTAGTATATGGAATGATTATTATGATGAAATGATATAGGAATATGAATTATGTGCACTGTAGAAGTGTCATATGTGGAGAAAAATGAAAAATATATAGTGTAGTACCAGACAAGAAGAAGAAGAGAAAAAAAGAGAATTTTTAATAAAATATGTGGGAAAAATGAAAGAAGAAACATAAAAAATGCCAAAATAAACAAGCAAAATTAGGAAGATACTAAGCAAATAAGTAGCTAATCATTGAATTTTTGTCTAAGAATTAAAGTTGTAAATTTTTTTTTCTCTAAAGTAACGTAAATTATAAATAACTTATTTTTAAATCTAGATAATGAATTCAGGTTAAATTTTCGCGGGAAATGGAAGTGTTTGAATTAAGGATAGACAATATCTTACAATAGTGTTAGTAGATAGTAAGCAAAGGGACACAGAAAGTGAAATTTTTAGACATTCAGAAACATAGATTAAATATTTATTATAGGTACAAGAGAGATATTGAAAGTTTTATAGAGACATTTTAGAAGTTTTTAGAGAGATTAAATCTTTATTATAGGTACAAGAGAGTTATTAGAAGTTTTTTTAGAGACACATATTAAAAGTTTTAGAGAGAGTACATTTCTATTATAGGTACAATATTTTAAAGTTAGTAAGGCGTATATAAATAAATCAAAATAAGACTGAAATAATAAGATGAAATAGTAAAGTAACGTTAAATTCTTTTTTATATACCATTTAATAGAAGTTTAGGTAATATTTAGCTTAGCTTAGGAAGTATTAAAGTCGAGATTTTATTACAATTAGATTAGTTACGGCTTATGGGCACTAAAAGACTATTTAAAAGTTAGGATCAATTTCATTCACTGTGGACACTGTTTTGATGAAGTGAATTAGTGAACGGGAAAAAGGACGAAAAGACACGACGTGAAAGTATGTGAACTAGTGATAGGTTATAAAATACCAGTTTAGTTTAGGGAAAAATTGATTGATCTGAAACGTACCGTGTTACAGTTAGTTAGGATAGTTAGGAAATTTAATTTTTGAAAATAGTATTTGGTAACCATAAACATTTTGTAAAAGGGAAAGAGGAATATAGATAGATAGATAGATAGATAGATACATTTATTTCCTTTTAAAATTTTACAATTTTATGGAAAGGGTGAGAACAAATATTTCGTTCCTTTTTTTCTTTTTTTTCTCTTTTTCATCCCAAGAAACACACAATATGTTTATTTTAGGGATAAACAAAAGAAAGAAATAAATAAAAAAAAAAAAAAAAAAAAAAAAACAACGAGTTATATAAGAATTAATTAAAGATACAAAGTATAATTTACGTATTTAACTATTCATTTATGATGAAAGACCTAAGTTTTAGAACATTCCAGATATAGCCAGCTATTATTTTAGCTGAATACACTGTAATGTTATTTAAGGTATGAGTTACAGTATCAATATCGGCTATATAATTAATGGATGATTGTTTCATACAAGAATATATTGGACAATCAAAAAGTATATGTTCAATTGTTTCTAACTCCTTATTGTTACAAATAGTACAGATTTCATTAGGATTAATTTTATATGTAGAATCCTTATAAGTGAACGTTAAGCAGAATGAATTACATAATCGAAGCTGTGCAATAGTTCTTGTAATCTGGATGGGCATTTTTAGGCATAAGTATTTTTGACTTAATTCGGAAAGAGCTAGGTGTTTATATAAGGGGAGAAAATTGGATTGCTGACAAAGAGAAATATCTAATTCTGAGAGCTTATTTTTAAATTTGATTAACAAGGCTTTTCTATTCAGTTGTAGGGAATGAAGGGAGAGATTATTCCAAATAGGTTCAGCATCAATAAAAGTAAAAAGTGATTTTACCTGCGCTGCCCAGTTATACCTGCTATCGGTCTCCATCAGTTGTAGTTGACGAAAAAAGCACATTTTGGGGTAACGGGAATCGTCCATCATATAAATTTTCTTTAACCAGTTTAGTGTCCACTTGAATATATTATACAAGAGTTTGACTCTGCCGCATTCCACTCTGACTATGTAACCGGGTGTGGATATGGGAAGCATAAGAATTCGTTTTAGGAATTGTACTTGAACTTGTTCGAGAACATCTACATAACGGAGTGCCCATACAGAAATACAATTGGAGATTGTACTTGTTACTAATGCATCAAAAAGTTGTAGCCTCGTTTGCATGCAGTCAATTTTAAGTTTAGCTAGAACAGGTATAAGTGCTCCAGTTGCTTGTTTAGCTTTCGCATTACTCACATCTGCCATTTCACGGAATAGAGACGAAGAGGCAAAAGTCACTCCAAGGTAATTATAGGTGTTAGTTAATAGAATGGGATATTGATTGAAAGTGAATTTAATATTATTTTTTAAGTTATAAGGACCCCTAGAGAAACACATAATTTTAGTTTTAGCAGTATTGACAGTAAGTTTGTTTTGTTTGCAGTAATCCTCCAACATTTTTAATTTTTTTGATATATCGATCTCCGAGTGACCTAATATTACCAAATCGTCAGCGTATAAAAGCATAAGAGTTTCATTTACGTTATTAACATTGATGCCTTCTGCTCCGCGGCTTTTAAAAAAATCTTCGATGTCTGCAAGAAATAACGCAAATAACAAGGGACTGAGGACTTCTCCCTGTAACACGCCCTCACAAATGTTAAACGATTTAGTATATTGCTCGTCAGCATTAACCCTAAAGGTAGCATTAGAATAGAAAGATTTAAGTAGAAGTACAATTTTAGAGCTAATACCCAAAGCAAAAAGTTTAGACCAGAGCAACGCGTGGTTAATGCAATCAAAAGCCCGCTTAAAGTCAACAAACAATACAAATAGCTTGCGCTTTTTAAATCGGAGACGAAATTGAATGATGGATGTAAGAGTATAGACATTATCGTAACAACCACGTTCTTTACGAAAACCAGATTGGGATTCGGGAAGTATATTAAACGATTCTACCCAATTGACTAAACGGTTCAAAATAATTTGCATGAATACTTTAGTAATGCAGTTTACTAAAGCAATTCCCCTGTAATTGGAAGGATCGTTAGAGGGACCTTTTTTGTGGAGCATTTTTAGAGTAATTTTCGACCAACTATTAGGAAAAGTGGAAGTGTTGAAGATAGTATTGAAAAATGAGTTAAGGTATAAGATCCAGTTATTTGGTAAGTATTTGTAAAACTCATAGGGAATATTATCAGATCCTGGAGCTTTGTTGTTTTGACAGGAATTTAAAGCTAAGTAAATTTCATTGGTGGTAATAGGATTATCAAAATACGGATTCCTCGCATCGAAATAGAGGGTTGTGTCCACTATCCCGGCTCCCATAATTTCAGAGTAGAATGTTTCCCATGTTGCAGCAGGTAAAGATATGTAACTATTTGAAATATTTCGAGCTCTTTTAATATGAAACCAAAAAGTTTTTGAATCAGTAGAGTTGGAAATATTACCAATAATATTTTGTTGAAATTCAGTTTTTTTTACTTTTAATAATTTTTTATACTCTGCTTTAATAATTAAGTATTCGTTTTTAGTTTGATTTGAGAAATTGTTTTGTTGACAAATTTTGAGTTTACTTTTAACTGATTTCTTTAGATCTCTACATTGACAATCATACCACGGTTTGTGTTTATTAGGTCTGTTAGGAGCGATTATACTTTTTGACAGCCCAAGATTATCAGCTGTTTTATAAATATTATCCAACAGGTTTTTGTTTGCCATTTCGACATCATGAATTATGTGCACCCCCGCCGAATTTTGCATGTTTAGTTTATAAGACAAAACTAAAGATTCATTTAACTTAAAAATAGTTTTATTTTTTATTATAGTTTCTTTCATAGGTGAGAGATACGTTTGAGTTATAAAGCATGAAACAGGAAAGTGGTCTGATAAAGTACACGTTGTATTTACGTAAACATCATTAACAAAGTGCAAATGTGAGTTATTTACCCAAACTAAATCTATTGTACTCTTGCCCATAGGGCCGACGAAAGTAAATTTTGCAGGCCGATCAGAAATACACCTACCATTTAACAGACAGAACCCGTTAAAATTCATGAAATCAAGAAGGCATCTACCTTTTGCATTAATTACAGTATCTAAACTTTGTCTCTCGTCAAAAAAATTTGTGTTTTCAAATATTTCAGGAGGGGATACGTCATTGTCTGAAACACGGGAGTTAAAGTCTCCTCCAATAATTATAGGTGTATCATTAAATTTCTCTAAAATATTAGATAACACCTCCTGAAATAGTGACAATAAATATTCAATACTTAGACTAGGTTTAAAATAAACGTTACAGACTACAAATTTATAATTATTGCTAGATATTAAACAAAAGATCCACCAAGGTGATTTATCAATACAAACAGAAGAAAGGTTGGGATTACAAAAAATTGATAGACCACCGCTAGCCCTACCCAAGGATTTTTCTTTTATGGCAACTGAACTGGCACATGAGTAAGTAGATAAATAATTTGAAAATTTTATATTTTCGGTAATAACCCATGTTTCCGATAAACAAAGAATGGGTATATCATTGAAATCACTTAAAAAGTCATTAACACTATTAATTCCTTGTGAGTTCCAAAAAACAATGTGTACTGATTGCTATTCAGATTTCGAGGAGGCAGGTTTTACAACTTTTAGGCCAGACTCTCGGTTAGGTGAAGACTCTTCCTCGCGAACTCTTTTGTTGGATAGTATTTGAACGATTTGCGGAACTCCATAAACATATTTAATAGTGAGATTTGTTTCAGTTTTTAATCGTAACTCTAGTTCTGCACGTAAATCATTTAGATGTTGACGCTGTTTAGGTGTCATATCAGAGATTATCTTAACTGAAGGATATAAATTACGAGAAATATTCTTCTTGTTTCTCAAAACGTCCAATGCAGCCTTAGGAGTCCCAAAAATAACACGATAAAGACGAGGTTTGTTATTATTAGTATTTTTTCCAAGACGATAGCCGGACTGGATACAATTCGCAGAATTCGGAGATAAGTGCGTAATTACTTCTTTAATTATGCGAGCGTCATCTTCGGGTGATCTTTCAGGAACTCCTAGGAGTAGGACGTTCTTTTCCCGCTTCAAACGCTGAGTAGTTTCGTAATATATATCATCTTGTGACGGAGTTGGAGAGTTCACTAGTTTTTCCAAGGAACTAACTTTTTCACGAAGAAGATTATTTTCATCACGAAGAGCGGATACATCCTTCATGCAGTTTTCAAGCATTTGTGATTGTGTAGAAAACTTGTTATTTAATTCTGTCACAGAATTTGTGAGAATGGATAATTTGTCCATAAGTAAATCAAACTGATGGTTGCTGAGTAGCGAGGCTGAAGACATAGATGGTTCATTCTGAAGAGTAATGTTATTCGGAGAGGGTCTACAGGTATTACAATGCCAGTTCTCAAATGATATGGATGTTTCATTGCAACCATTTAATTCTGATCGAGCACATCTTTTATGGCATAATTTGTTGCAACTTAGACAAGAGACCTGGCTATCGATCTCCATTAACAAATTATTGCAATATAAGCACAGAGATTTTGAAGACATTCTTCTAATGAGGTGCAGGTTTATGTTTTTTTGAAGTTGTTAATTAAACTAATGTATGTAGTAGATCCAAAAAAGACTTACTGTTTGATTAATTAAAAACAATCAATGGCACGAAACTATATATTTTAGAGAGCAATTGTAAACACGTCTGTACACCACGGACTTTCAGTTCTCACTCCCCACCGTCAGATATACCGTCAGATATTCTTCTTCTCTTCTTAGGACTTTCTTTTTTAACGGCGGAGATGTGGTATATTATGAACCCTCTGTATAAATCATAATTTAAATATGATGTTATTAACCTTTAGGGTATTGAACATACATAAAAACAATAGCTTATAGTTTGTATCACATGTTTATTACGAGTGAACTTGAACTATATTTGTTATGGTTCAGATAGGTATAAAAACACGCTGAACAATCAGTATGCAGATATAGATATACAAATAATTATTAGAAGTTAGTATGTAGTAAGGCGCTATGAATCATTAATGTTATTGTTTAGATATTGGATACCAGTGAATAAAATATAATGTATACTAAGACGTGTTTAGTCTTTTTAATTAATTAGAACCAGAAGGCAGTAACAACACGCTATTTAATACACTGGGTTCTATCGAGGGAAGACGAAAGTTCAGAAGTCATGATTTTGATTCGTGCTCTTTTAGGTAAAGTTTCGCCTTCAGAAGTCGCAGCCGCATCAACGTTAGCATCATCATTGTTGTCCAAGTCCATTTAACCTTCACCAATTTTAATATTCTTTATTCCTGTGCTTAATTGTAACTGATAGGCGATTAATTATTAATATCTTTTACATTATTGACAGAAATTCGTAGTACATGACTAATTTCAATTGCATGGGGTCTCAGGGGCCCGGGCCAGCTTTAAATAATTTCAGATTTCAATAAAAATTTATATTTTTAAGTTTCTCCATAATTGGAATAATTTTAGGGGGTGAGAGGTAACAATCGTTAAATTTCATTTTTAAGGGCCACCCTACCAGACAGTCAAACTGTCATTGTATTCCGGGTGTACGAATCAAACTGTACTTGTTTCTCAAATTGCGCATCACCCTGTGGATTATAATATCATTTATAAAATACTGAAATTAAAACCCAAATATAGCCTCAGGTTTTCTTAACATTTTGTCTTTCGATTCATTCGCTTATGTTGGATAATAAAAAAAGTTAGGTACTTTAAAAACTGGCCATGTTCGTCATCAGTACAGGGTGTTTTTTTTAAATAAGTGCAACAAAATTTAAGGGGTAATTTTACATGAGAAAATAATGACAATTTGCTTAATAATCATATGTCCGTAAGCGCTTCGTTTCCGAGATACGGGATGTTTAATTTTTTTACAAACTGACGATTTATTTGTCGCTTTAAAACCAGTTAAAATATGCAAAGGAAATTTGGTGGGTTTTAAGACGTAGTTATTGCACATTTTTTAACATGGAATTAAAAATTGTATATTCACCATTGGCGTGCGTACGAGTAATATTATCGGTCATAATACCCGTTTGCGAGCCCATGGTGAATATTACATTCTTAATTGTCAAAAAATGTGCAATAACTACGTCTTAAAATCCACCAAATTTGATTTGCATATCTCAACTGGTTTTAAAGCAATAAATAAATCGTCAGTTTGTAAAAAAAAAATTGAGCATACCGTATCTCGGAAACGAAGCATTTGGGGACATATGATTATAAAGCAAATTGTCATTATTTTATGATGTAAAATTATCCCTTAAAGTTTGTCGCACTTATTTAGAAAGACCCTGTACTCTTGACGAACATGGCCTGTTGTTAAAGTACCTAACTTTTTTATTATCCAACATAAGCGAATGAATCGAAAGACAAAATGTTAAGAAAACCTGAGGCTATAGCTGCCTTTTAATTTCAGTATTTTCCAAATGCTAGAATAATCCACAGGGTGATACAAACTTTGAGAAAAAACACAGTTTGATTCGTACACCCGGTATATAATGACAGTTTTACTGTCTAGCAACAATATTATTACAGCGATATTGTCAATGAATAAGGCTATAACATGGTAAAAAATAACTTAAATCGGACAACAGGTTTAGGAAATTCGAAACATCAAAAATGACCAAATTTTTGTGGATCGATTTTTCTGCACCGCAGTGTATGATTGCATAGTGTTCATGTCTATACAGTGAGCACGTAAAGGTTGGAATAAATTCATTTTCTCGAGAATGGGCGATTTTGGAAATAAATCCCGAAACAGGTCGATTTTATTTTTAAATTGCGATTTCATGACAAATATAAAATAATAGTGACGTCATACATCTGGGCGTGATGACGTAATCGATGATTTTTTTAAATGAAAACAGGGGTCGTGCGATAGCTCATTTGAAAGGTTATTTAATTCTCTATTTAGTAATATAAACATTAACAGAATTAAAAATAAATAACCATTTTCAATTTCGGTGCAACACGAAACTACACCCGCATTATATTCTAGTTCAATCAGAGAGTGCAGCAAGCACCTCTATCGGTTTCGAAACTTATTAAGCAAGAATCATATTATCATGCCCGCACCGTTCCAGCACGTAGCGTAGTCTCCGAAAAACCTGATTTTACAAAGAGTTGTCTGATACTATACGCTCCGGATAGTATGAATTGTTCATATTTAAAAAAATTAAAATCAATATTTTTCTGAAACGAAACGCTACGTGCTGGAACGGATAATATTATGATTCTTGCTTATTAGTCTCTCATCGGGAGGCACATATGCTGCTCTCTCTCTGACCCAACCAGGATAAACCCCGGCGTGCAGTTACGGATTGCAACGAACGAAATGGCAGGGATGCCCTAGCGGCAACTGCTAGCAAAAGACTAAGTTTTCAATCTAATAACGCATAAAATATCACTAAAATCATTACTGTACAACTGTACATCCCACCAGACTGAAAACAATGGGAACCTTCTCTGGTTACATATCCGAGGCTTCTAAAATTTACAAGCCATAACGGATGCTGAGACTTAAGAAGATAAGGGAATTTTTACTTAGTGTATTAACATAATTGTTTATACAGGGTGTCAAAAAAAATTTCTGAATTAAATTAATTGACACAAAAATAAGAATTTATGTAATTAATTTAATTAAAAATACATTTTACTCTTGTCAGAAAACAGAAAAAAAATGGTTATTTGAAAAATAAACAGTGCTTTTCCTTTAAACTAAATGTTCAAACTGGCCATGCGCAGGTTAGGGGCAGTTCTAGCATTGAATTTAAGCAAATAACAATATTAGTTTGTCAAATAAACATTTTTTCCTGTTTTCTGATATAAAAGACATGTATTTTAAATTAAATAAATTACATTCATGCTTGTTTTTGTGTCAAATAATTTAATTTAAAAAATTATTATTTGGACACCCTGTACAAAAAATATGTTAATGTTTATATTACGGAATAGAGAATTGAATAACCTTTCAAATCATGCGACCCCTATTTTCATTTAAAAAAATCATCGACTACGACATCACTCTAGATGGATGACGTCGCTAGTATGATATATATGCCAAAAAAATCACAATTTAAAAATAAAAATCGACCTGTTTCGGGATTTATTTACAAAATCGCCTACTTACGAAAAAATTAATTTATTCCAACCTGTACGTGCTCACCGTATGCAAATTTATAGACATAGTAACGGACTCGGCGAACTTCATAGCGCCTTCGAATTAAATTAATAATGTGTTAGAGTTCAATAAATAAATATTAACGGTAAATTAAAAGAAGATACTTAAAAATATTATTTTAGAAAAAAAATGAATCAATTTAATGCTTTCTGATAAACAAAATTTTTTTTTGCCGCGCAAAAAAATTCAACCAATATACGGAAAAGTTCTTTAGTATACGGAAAAATTCCAGATGTAAAATGCTAGTAAATTGCAAAGGAAAAGGTCTCTTAAATTAATTTTTACGTTCGGTTTTATGCGAAACGTGTGCTATAAACAAGAGTTTTATTGTCGTTTGAGGGTTATCTATTAAGAAGAGATTAATGACTTTTATCCACGATAGAACACACCTACACGAAGAACCGGAAAATTTTTTTAAAGCTCTAACTTTTTGGTCTAATTTTAATATGCATATATTTTTCTGAACAAGTTGATCACAGATATCTCTCTATTGTTAAAACATCTTACGTTATTGTTAAGGTAACTTAACATCTTAACAAGTATCTATAAAAATCAGGATACTACGATGTTATATCTTTGCTATACTGTTGTACGAAGTTGAGTGGCGGACTCTTACAGACGCCATTTGCAAGAAGATGAAGGCTTTCAAAATGTGGTTTTATCGTTGAATCCTCAAGATATTTTATAACCACCACGTTACTAATCAGGGTGTTCTATTAAGAATACAAAAAGAGCTCTTAACCACAATAGTCTAGGCGCCAAATAGAGGTCACCGTGTCCTTTTCAATTCTGATGGACAAACTCAACGGTTTCTTATGGATTTTTGGCTGCTGATTACGAATTTCGAGGGTGGATTTCGATCCCAGTAGTCAAAAAATTGTTATAAACAATTTAATTTTTTATAAGGCTCTGGATCATAAACTAAAAGAGATAAAAAAATGTTTCAAATAAAATTTGTTCGTTAATAAAAAAAAACGAAGAAAAAAGCGTTTACTAAACTTAAATCCAACAATTAGACCTCAAGATATTGTAAATAGTCCAGAAAGCCACTGCGCATTCGCTAGGAAAAATATTCTAATTCAGATTTTTTGCACAATCTTACTCAAAAAGGACTCCTTAACAAATTTGCATGTTGCCAGGACCAAAAGGTGGTCAAAAATTTTTTAAACGTTTTTTTTTTGTTTTTTTCCTAAAATTATTTTTTTTGCATGGAAAAAAGTTTTTTTTAGGTTTTTTGGATCATTCCAAACAGAAAAGGTCTTTAGTAACTTTTCTCTAAAAATGATAGTTTTTGACATATAAGCGATTAAAAATTGAAAAATTGCGAAATTGGCCATTTTTAACCCTCAAAAACTATGTGAAAAACTGAAAATTTGAATGTTGCCAAGGTAGGTAGATATTCTTTAAACATCGATTGATGAAATCCCGAAGAGTTTTTTGCAATACAATATTCAAAACTCATTTTTTTTAATTGCTAATCAAGCGTGCTCGACACTATTTTCCACCGACAGTGTGGTGCAAATGAAAGGAATAAATTCGTTATTTCGTAAACCGGCGACTTTAAGGAGAAATCCCGAAACAGGTCGATTTTTATTTTTAAGTTATGATATTGTGGCACATATGGTATACTAGTGACGTCATCCGCCTGGGCGTGATGACGTAATCGATGATTTTTTTAAATGAGAATAGGGATCGTGTGGTAGCTCATTTGAAAGGTTCTTCGATTCTCTATTCAGTAATGTAGACATAATTATTTATACAGGGTGTCCTTCTACTTCTTTTTTTGTCAAATAATTTAATTTAATAAAATTTTTTTGGACACCCTGTATAAATAATTATGTAAATGTTTATATTACTGAATAGAGAATTGAAGAACCTTTCAAATAAGCTAGCACACGACACCTATTCTCATTTAAAAAAATCATCGATTACGTCATCACGTCCAGATGGATGACGTCACTAGTATATCATATATGCCACAATATCATAACTTAAAAATAAAAATCGACCTGTTTCGGGATTTTTCCTTAAAGTCGCCGGTTTACGAAATAACGAATTTATTCCTTTCATTTGCACCATACTCTTGGTGGAAAATAGTGTCGCGCACGCTTCATTAGCAATTAAAAAACAAAGAAGTTTTGAATATTGTATTGCAAAAAACTCTTAGGGATTTCATCAATCGATGTTTAAAGAATATCTACCTACCTTGGCAACATTCAAATTTTCAGGTTTTCACATAGTTTTTGAGGACTAAAAATGGCCGATTTCGCAATTTTTCAATTTTTATTCGCTTATATGTCAAAAACTATCATTTTTAGAGAAAAGTCACTAAAGACCTTTTCTGTTTGGAATGATCCAAAAAACCTAAAAAAACTTTTTTCCATGCAAAAAAAATAATTTTAGGAAAAAAACAAAAAAAAAACGTTTAAAAAATTTTTGACCACCTTTTGGTCCTGGCAACATGCAAATTTGTTAAAAGGAGTCCTTTTTGAGTAAGATTGTGCAAAAAATCCGAATTAGAATATTTTCCCTAGCGGATGCGCAGTGGCTTTCTGGACTAAAAATTAGTACACAATGCAAATTGCAAAATAACTATTTTTCGAAACTTTATCGATCGTAACTCGGCTTTTACGCATTCAAATAATCCTTAGAAGGTTTCATTTTAAAGCTTAATTAACAGGCTTCCAAACATAGTTTGTTAAATTACTTCATCTTCATTTTTTTTTAAGTTATACCCGTTTGAAGTTATAATTTTCTTTAAAAAATTGTACATTAATTTGTTTATAAGGAATTCAAGCAAATTTGAGCTATACACATTTATACTTTAACTAACAATAATGATAGAAGTACTCAAAGGGAACATTTTGAGCTTAACCTTTAACTACCCGCGCATCAAGTTATAACATAACTACACGCGTGGCGTACTATATACGCCACAAGAAAATACACTTAAAAACAGCGGATTTGTTTATTTTTTTTTTTTTTGAAAAATACACTTAGTTGTTTGTTATAAACCTTATTCGGCATCAGTGAATACTTGGAGTTCCTTCTCAGTAAGCCAATTGGGATTTATAACTGGAATCATGGAATAACTGGATTAAATGATAAATAATATTACTAATAAAAAACTTTTTGAAATGTGATTTTTTACAGGAGAAAAAGTATTGTTTATAAAGAAAAATATATTTTGTGCCATAATGACTAAAAAACAATTGAAATATATACTTATATTACTACTTATATTAGTATAATCGTGGCGTACATTGTCCACCACCGGAAACAACAAATAATAAACTGTAAATTACGATCTTCCCAGAACGCCGATTATAACGAAACTAAAACCAAATTGTAAAGCACATTCCAGTGATACGTTATTACAGAGATAAACAAAGTCAAAAATTAAATTTTTAAATATATTTGCAGTTGAATTCTTATATCTGGCGTACAAAATACGCCAGCGCGTGTAGTTAAAGGTTAAAAAAATTTTCTTAAGTTTATTTTTGGCCAAGATATCGATATTTTGGCTACGAATTTCGTCACTTACTTGACTGTGAGCCGATCTTCATTATTATTAAAATATCGATGTCTTGGCCAAAAATAAACTATTTTGGCCAACTTAACGAACATTTTCATAATTTCAAATTGTTCCTTTTGAGTTCTTTATCATTATTGTTAATTAAAGTAAAAATGTTTATAGCTCAAAGCTTGAAACTCTTATAAACAAATTAATGTACAATTTTTTTTTAAATTATAGCTTCAAACGGGTATAACCTTAAAACAAATGAAGATAAAGTAATTTACCAAACTTTGTTTGGACGCCTATTATTTTGCTTTAAAATGAGACCTTTTAAAGCTCATTTGCATGCGTAGAAGCCAAGTTACCCAAGTTAAGATCGATAAAGCTTCGAAAAATACTTATTTTGCAATTTGCAATTGGCATTGTGCACTAATTTTACAACATCTTGAGTTCTAATTGTTGGATTTAAGTTTAGTAAACACTTTTTTCTTCGATTTTTATTAAGGAACCAATTTTATTTAAAACATTTTTTATCTCTTTTAGTTTATGAGCCAGAGCCTTATAAACAATTTAATTGTTTATAATAATTTTTTGACCACTCGGATCGAAATTCACGCTCGAAATTTTTAATCAGCAGCCAAAAATTCATAAGAAACCGTTGAGTTTGTTCATCAGAATTGAAATGGACACGGTGACCCCTCTGGCGCCTAGACTACAATAAAAATAGCCAAAATCGAATACCTTAGTCACATAATGAGGAACGGCGAGAGATGTGGAGTACTGCAACTAATTTTACAGGAAAAAGTAGAAGGAAAGCGAGGACCAGGAAGGCCAAGTATTTCATAGCTAAAAAATCTACGTAAGTGGTTCAACACAACAATAGAAAATCTTTTCAGAGCAACAATGTGCAAAGTACAGATTACCATGATGGTCGCAAACATCCGAAACGAATAGACACAACAAGCACAAGAGGAACAAATATCTAAACCAATGTGCAAAACATATGTAGACATCATCAGCAATAATTTTGGCCAGACTTTCACCTAAATCTGCTTTTCTTAACTCTAAAAAATATCTAAAAAAAAACTCGTTTGGTTTTTTGTAGATCTGCTAATCAGTAGCGCCAATTTTAAAAAATAATTGTTTGTGAGGCAGATTGACACTTAACCTAAGGCCACATGTGTTGACTGTGCTGCCGAAGCGAGGGTACGTCGACGCAGAAAGACAGACTAAAGCCCGTTCACATGACATGCGCTTAACGCGCGTTTACAACTACATTACAATTACATTTTACTTTAGACCGTTCACATGTCAACGCGCGTTATCAAAACGAGCGGTAATCGCCTGTCATGTGAACGGTCTCTTATGAATAGATTCAGCACGGCAACAAAAAATGTTCAACAAATATTTCGAAAGTTTGTACTCTATGTTCTTATGTCTAAAATAATACAGGATAAATGATAAAATAATTCTTTATACAGGGTGTCTAGAAATAATATACTCACACAATTGTGTAGGTTGGGTTTTTCTTTACGCAAACTGTGGCATCTTATTTGGTATGAAATGTCCAAAAACGGTTCTGGTCTTTGGTGAGACATAGGTAAACAACACATTTAAGATATCTAAAATGGGTTCTGTTTTTACAACCCGACCTTCTGCAAAATCTTGCTGTAGTTAATTGGTCAATATTTGGCAATATTTATTCACTAGTTTGTGGTTGATCTAATATGGGAGCTGCAGTTACACCGGAAGGACCAGCAACCTCAATGTCATTTTGGGAAGACGGTCTTTTGTTGTTAATTAGGGAATTCCCAGGAGTATCTTCTCCTTCTTGGTGAGAATCGAGGAATTGCTGTTTCCGAGGCTTTCGCGAAGGCTCTTTGGCTCCTTACTCCACGTCGGATCAAAATCTGAGTCATCACTACAGCTTTCTTGTTCTGAATCTTCATTAATAATGTTCATTACCTCCTTGATATCTTCTGGTTTGTTAAAATCAAAATCTGCAAAATGAGAGAACGACAATGATCATCACCCAACCCACACAATTGTGTTGGTGGTAATGTAATTGGATATTTTAAGATTATTAATATCTTTTTTTTAAATATGTATGTATAGGTGCTTTCTATAATCATGTGTTAGAATCTACATGCATTTGCATTTTACTATTGAAATTTTTTAATAACAAAAATCTACTTACATTTCTTACGGAATTGAAAACTCCCGATTATTTCAAGACAAGTTGGGACTGTCGAAACAAAATAAATTCAACAATCGCGTCAGATAGCGCAAAATACAACACTGAACCTACACAACCATTGTCGTTCGTATAGGTCTGGATCCCGCGTATGAAAAAAAGTTGATTAATAGCAAGCTGAAAATTTGTTAATAGCTTAAGGGTGTCTAGTCGGAAAAACTTTGATACATAGGAACACTATAACAGGGGAAGTTTTAATTGTGGAACGTGTAAAAAATTTAGAACGGTCAGACCACGAAAACGTCACATGTATTTTGTTTGACAGAGCTTCCAATTGATTTGTTACCCTTTCATTAAACTCTCATGCAAAAATCAGGCTGCTATTTGTCACCAAATGGGAATTATAATGAGTGGAACACGTAGAATATATCAAATGACAGGAATTATGACAGGGGTTAAATAGCAGTCTGATTTTTGCATGAGAGTTTAATGAAAGGGTAGCAAATCAATTGGAAGTTCTGTCGGACAAAATACATCTGACGTTCTCATAGTCTGACGTTCCAAATTTTTAACCTGTTCCACAATTAAAACTTCCCCTGTTCCAGTGTTGGTATTGGTTGGAATATTTATTTGTAGGTAGGACCTTACATGGCAGAGTTTAGGTGACAACTAGGTATCATTATTTCTTATCATTATTCTATAACTATAATCTAGGTATCATTATTTCTTCCTATAGTAAGCCTATCTTTGTGACCAATGATTCTAGATATACGCATGAACTCACAACCTCAAACTGGCCGATCGTGGCTAGGTGTGGATGACTGTTCTATTAATGTATCCACTATCATGATCTTTGTCTTTGATATGTTTAACTGCAGACCAAATATTTGACTTTGGTTTTCGTTTATTATTTGGTCATTTCTTGAGCTGCCCCTTTCCCATTATTCAAGCGCTCTTCCCATGATATGCTTCCCATATATACAGGGTGTCCCGAAAAGATTGGTAATAAATTATACCACAGATTTTGGGGTCAAAAATAGGTTGATTGAACCTCACTGACCTATGTATAATAGTGCACACAAAAAAAGTTACAGCCCTTTGAAGTTACAAAATGAAAATCGATTTTTTTTTCACATATCGAAAACTCTTAAAAATTTTTTATTGAAAATTAACATGTGGAATTTTTATGGCAGCAACATCTTAAAAAAAATTAAAGTGAAATTTGTGCACCCCATAAAAATTTTATGGGGTTTTGTTCCCTTATACCCGCCAAACTTTTGTGTACGTTCCAATTAAATTATTATTATGGCACCATTAGTTAAACACAATGTTTTTAAAACTTTTTTGCCTCCTAGTACTTTTTTGATAAGCCAGTGTTTATCGAGATATTTTGACTACTTGTCGAATCCACCACATATTTGTATATGGTATGTACAGTCGGAAAAATGAAAGAATACCCATGAACGATCACATCACTCACTTATTGTGTATTTGCTATTTTTTTCTATAACAAACGTTTATTATTTATAGAAAAAGACAGCAAATACAAAATAAGTGATTGATGTGATCGTTCGTGGGTATTCTTTCATTTTTACGACTGTATGTATGATTATAGACACCTGTTAATAATCTGAAAATTTATTTATAACTTACATTTTTAGGTATATTTTGAAAAGAAACCACATCTCGATAAAAGGTGACTTATCAAAAAAAAAAAAAAGACTAAGAGGCGAAAATGTTTTAAAGGTACTGTGTTTAACTAATGGTACCTTAATAATAGTTTAATTCGAACGTACACAAATATTTGGGGGGTTTAAAGGAACAAAACCCCCATAAATTTTTTATGTAAATATATTAAAAAAGAAGCCGCATCTCAATAAAAACTGGCTTATCGAAAAAACACTAGGAGGCAAAAAAGTTTTAAAAACGTTGTCTTTAAATAATGGTACCACAATAATGAATTCATTGGAAGATACACAAAAGTTTGGGGGGTTTAAGGGAACACGCCCCTCATAACATTTTATGGGGTGGACAAATTTTACTATACTTCTGTTTTAAGATGTTCCTGCGATTAGAATGATACATGTCCATTTAAAAAAAAAATCTCTAACAGTTTTCGATATATTGAAAAAAATCGATTTTCATTTTGTAACTTCAAAGGGCTCTAACTTTTTTATGAGCACATTTTTGTACTAAGCTAAGTTAGGTTTAACCGAACTATTTTTGACCACGGAATGTGTGGTATAATTTATGACCAATCTTTTCGGGACTCGAACTTTGTGGTGACAGTATAAATCATTTTTTGGTATCCTGTTTTGGTATCCTGTTTTGGATGGAATTCGTTTGATAATTTGTAGTAACTGTTTCAGTAATGTGTTCGTATAGCTCAGTTGTAAGCGAAATTACTTGTTGTGGTACTCCTATCTGTTTCTTTTAGTATCTGTCGTATGTGTTGCTACGCGTGTTTGACCCTGTTAAAGGCTTTGCAGTAATCTATAAAACATATTTATATATAATGGGATATTGAATTCCCTTGATTTTTCTACTATTTGTCTGATATTCAGAAGGTGGTCTTGAGTACCTTTACCTTTGTTCCAGTTTGCCCCTGGCGTGTTTCTCTTTGTAGGAAAGTTTTCAGTCTCTCCATTGATTATGTAGAAAAAAAGTTCCAATTACCAAGTATCTTTCGTGATTACTTAGAGAGTTCTAAGAAAAATTATTGAAGATAACCATAGGAGAGTGAATTAAAGGCCGGGCCGCCCGTTAATATGATATGTGCCATTTTATTTTTGGCTTTTTTTTTAAATTGTAAAATTAATATTTACTATTGCTATATGGTTAAACATTGAGGGTCCAAAATATTCACTAAAAGTCTTCACATTGTAAATTGAGATGTCTCAGATTTTTTATAATATTTACCGGAATAAAGTTAATAGCAATGGAAAGTTTTCAAATTGTCACCCTGTATTTTATATTCAAAGGCAAACCATTCGCTTCGTTTTGTAAACCACTGTCGTTTTTCAGGACAGTACAGACAATAGTCTAAGCAACCACACGTCAATACCCATGAGTGAGTCGGCCTCTCTACAAAATGGAAAACTAGAAGAACATGTCAACAATCTGGAAAAACCAATTCGACAATTGGATGAGGATGCGTATTCATATAAAGGTAAGTGCTCCTTTTATATAAAAGGGAAAAGTAACATAATACATATTAGTAATTTTTTTATTAGTTAAAAGTAATTTGCTAGCGATGTTTAATTATTTGTTTTTATTTAATCATTAAATCCATTAATACCTTTCTACTCTGGGCTAATTAGCAAAATACAAGGAAAAGTTATTTACCAGCAATTTTTTGCTGAAATCGAATCTTATGATTGTATATATTAATAATATAGGTATGCAAAGTCCGCAGATAGTGTGCTACTTTTTTTATAAACAAAATGGCGCCTGAAAATCGTGTTTTTTTTCAATTTTTGCTCGATAACTCCAAAGATTTTAACTTTACATCAAAAACACCAAAAATAATAATTCACCGTAGTTAAATTCTGCCAAGAGAAGAGTTTTTCTCGATTTACTTCGACGAAAATTTTCCCCGGAAAATGAGGGTTTTTCCAACAAAATCTTTAATGTTCAACTAAAATTTTAGATAAGTAATTGTTTATCAATAATTAAATAACTTGGTAATATAAAAGCTCTTTTCGTGTAGATTATAATTCCAGAAGCCGATTGAAATTGAAGAAAAAGTTTAGCAACAATTGAATTGTTAATTAAAAATTTACGCTCGTTATAATAACCACAATAATTATGATATATAAGAGTAACTATGATTTTTGTATAAAAAGACACTGTACCTATCTAATGTGCTACACAGAATTGAAATTGAACTCTTTAAGCCGCCTCAGGAATATTTTAAATTTATAAACAATTTTTTTGGCTTATAAACAAATATAATATCTCGGGAAATATTAAATTAAATTAAATCATAAAAACGTTATTGGAAGTAAAGCGGCAGTATGCTTCCTTTAAAAGAAAAAACGTTTAATTGTGTTCTAATCTAATCTATTTTACCCACGTCGAGTTGTGGGTATTTCTAGTTTTCGCAAACGCCGAAATCCGTTTGTCATTTAGAATTGCATTTTATGTTTGATTTTACACATTTGCAAGATTTGCTCGAACAGTTCTTCTTGCATTCATATCTGATGAAACTTTGTTTGGACCCGGATGACATCATTACTTCTATACAGACATGAAGCTGTTCATCAGGTACACCGATGTTATTAATAAAATCAGGAGCTGCCTGGAACTGGTTTCAGAAAACTGTTTGTCAAGAACTCCATGCTTTGTACCAAGGCTATAGGGTACAGGCATCTCCCTAAAAGTGAGGATAGTGGCTACCACTGAGGATAGTGGGGGTGACATGTCACGACCTGCACTTCTGAACCGTGACAAACGGATTTCGGAGTTTGCGCAAACTAAAATAACCAGAACTGAGTACTTTCGTTTACCCACAACGCGTTCTAGACAAGGCGAAAACGGCGGGTTCGTTGGAAAAAATATTCCCATGAGATTTTTTTGCATAATCACATTCGTGAGACACCCCAGAATAAGGTTCAAGAAGTTGCCCACGCGAAAAGTGGTCAAATTTTTTTTAACAATTTTTTTTTATCAAATTGCAAAAATCAATATTTTGACTTTGAAAGGTCTCTTATAATTTTTCTCTAAAGTTGATCGTGTTCGAGTTATAAGCAATTTAAAATTTGAAAAACGCGAAAATGGCCATTTTTAAAACTTAATAACTCGGTTAAAAATGATTATTATGAAAGTCAGAAAGTAACTAGATCAAACATAAAGCCCCCCCTTCATGATACTGAAGAAATTTGTGTCATTAATTTATTACTAAGATGTTATTTTTAATTATTAATAATGAGTGGTAAGATCGTATTGGCGATGACGCCACGTGGCTGTAAATGTGAGCGCGAGTGAGATGCGCCATTGGAATGCCTGAATGGCATCTCTTTCGCATTCATCATGGACGGCCGACTAATACGTGCATGGTGCTCATTATTTTTACTTAAAAATAACAGCTTAGTAATCAAATAATGACAAAAATTTCTTGAGGATCTTGTAGGGGGGGCTTTAAACTTTAGTTTAGTTACTTTTTGACTTTCAAAGTAATAACTTTTAACCGAAGTATTAAGAGGAAACAGTAGCGATCAACAGGTAGCAAAAATGCGTTCCAAGATTGTGGCTGTAATTTTGAATATTTTCGAGATATTTGGCACACTTATTCGTAATATAATAAAGAATGGCGGTACAGAGCCCAATTTGAAAAATATATTAATATGTGGAAATTACTCTGTAATTAAATACAATATTAAAAAACGAGCCTGTACCGCCATTAAGAAGAACAAAAAAATACACTTTCTTCAAATAAATTTTTTATCCGATGCCTAGATTTTGTGTCATTTTGGAACTACTAAAATTTTTTATTACATTAGTAGTTCCAAAATGACACAAAATCTAGGCATCGGATAAAAAAGTTTATTTGAAGAAAGTGTATTTTTTTGTTCTTCTTAATGGCGGTACAAGCTCGTTTTTTTAATATTGCATTTAATTACAGAGTAATTTCCACATATTAATATGTTTTTCAAATTGGGCTCTCTACCGCCATTCTTTATTATATTACGAATACGTGTGCCAAATATCTCGAAAAAATATTCAAAATTACAGCCGCAATCTTGGAACGCGTGTTAGCTACCTGTTGATCGCTACTGTTTCACCTTAAGCCTTGAAATCGCCATTTTTCGTTGTTTTCAATTTTAAAACGCTTTTACCTCGAAAATGATTAACTTTAGAGAAAAATTATAAGAGACCTTTTTTATCCAGAATGGTTCAAAAACCGTTCCGGCCAAAAATATTGATTTTTGCAATTTGATTAAAAAAATTTGTTAAAAAGATTTGGACAACTTTTCGCGTGGGTGACTTCTTGAATCTTATTCTGGATTGTCTCATGAACGTGATTATGCAAAAAAATCTCATGGGAATATTTTTTCCAAAGAACCCGCCGTTTTCGCCTTGTCTATTCTAGGTATTTCGATTCGGCCAATGTCCGAATAAAATGCTCACTTCGCGTCGTGGCCCTTTCAAACCAATAGAGCTAATAGCTAACCAATACAGCAATATAGCTTGTAGCACTATGCCGCCTCCACCAAAACTAACGCTTTGTATGAGGGTACAACTGACATACTGTTCCATAGGCGTAACCAGGATATTGCTAAGGGGGGTTACAAGTACTGAAAAGGGAGGGTTACAACTACTGGAAGGTCTCCGAGGGGTATGGTGTTAAGCGTATAGAGCTCAAAGTACATCCCAATGGGGAGGTATAAGCCCCAAACCCCCCTGGTTACGCCCATGTGCTGTTCGCCATCTCTTCTGTAGACAAAGTTTTATAAATATTGCTTCCATAATACGGTGAACGGTATGTCAGATGTAACCTCATACAGACTGTTAATTTTGGAGGTGGCGACATTGTGACTTTCATAATAATAACTTTTAACCGAGTTATTAAGCCTTAAAAATCGCCATTTTTCGTTTTTTTCTATTTTAAATTGTTTATAACTCGAAAACGATCAACTTTAGAGAAAAATTATGAAAGACTTTTTTTAACCAGAATGGTCCAAAAAACCTACAAAAAAAATTTTCAAGGTCAAAAATATTGATTTTTGCAATTTGATTAAAAAAAATTGTGAAAAAAATTGGCCCACTTTTCACGTGGGCGACTTATTGAACCTTATTCTGGGATGTCTCACGAATGTAATTATGCAAAAAAATCTCATGGGAATATTTTTCCCAACGAACCCGCCGTTTTCGCCTTGTCTATTGAGATCGTCAGTCCAACGAGTAGGTGGTCTTCCTCTACTACTTTTGTCTAATCTCGGCCTCCACTCAAGTAATCTCTTCGTCCATCTCCCATCACTGATTCGGGCGACGTGTCCGGCCCAGTACATTTCAGGGTGGCAACTCTGAGTGGCAAGTTCTTCGTCTTAAGTCTTCATTTCTAATCGGTCACGAAGAAATATACTCAGCATTGACCTTTCCATTTTCCTCTGGGCTATTTGCAGCATTTTAGAAGTTGTAGCTGTCAATCTCAAAGTTTCGGCACCATAAGTCATCAAAGGCAACACACATTGGTCAAATATTTTACGTTTTAAAGAAATTGGTATATCGCTTTTAAAGATGTCTTTGAGTTTTCCATAGGCTGCCCATGCTAGGTTTATTCTTCTTCGTAGTTCGCATGTTTGGTTGTCTCTTGTAATCTTTATTTAGTGTCTAAAGTATATGTATTTTTCCAGTAGCTCTACTTCGTTGTCTCCAATATTGATATTTCCGCTAGGAACTAGGTTTGTTATGAATTTTGTTTTGGAGATGTTTATTTTAAGACCTACACTGGCACACACTAACTGAAGTTCATGTAGCATTGTACATATCTCCTTAACCCGGCACCTGCCACGTGGGGTGCTACCAGCACCCCATAACATATTTTTATCAAATATTTGGTATTTCAAGTTTGGTAACCGAGCTGTGCGTCATAGTAGCTTTCTATAATATTATATAGCATAGATGTGTTAGTGTTTGAAGTGGTTATTTAGTGTCATTCTGAACTTATAGCTCTAAAGTCGAATTGGGGTGTCATCATCTGGCACTTTAAGTTTTAAATTTTTTTTTGTATCTTTGATAAACAGGTCAAATTTACATTTTTTATTGAAATAACTGATTTAAATTATTGATATAGACTCTACACTCACTAAATCTTAATTTTTTTAGATATTTTACTTGACTTCATTTATTACGACTTGGTACTTGCTAATTTGCTTATAACACCTTTTTCATTTTATTTTTTAACTTTTATAACATATTAGTGGCTAATAAGTTAATAAAACATGTTTTTTTATATTCTTGTGTTACTCGACACATTATTTTATTTTTTAAACAAGTAGATCACAGAAAATTTTTAAGGGGTGCTGTGAGCACCCCACGTGCAGTTGGCGCCTTGCAAAGCCACGTGGCAGGTGCCGGGTTAAGGTTGTCAGATAATAAAACTGTGTCTACGAATTTCAAATTTGTTAATCTTCTATCGTCAATATTCGTGTTTTTATGTAGTTTCACCGACATAGTTGCGTTCTTGTATGTATTGTAAATTAACCTTGTGTATCGGTAGTCAATGCGGCATGCTTGTAGTGCTTCCAAAATTTTGTCAAATTCTACCGTGTCAAACGCTTTATGGAGATCTACAAAAGTCAAAACGAGTGGTCGATTGTTAGTATAGTCAATGAAGGTGGATATGAGCTATTACCTCCGATTTCGTTGAACCTCCATCGATTTGCATGAAAATTGGTGAGTGTTTAGAGGATATCTCAAGAAACAAAGGTGACATGGTGCCAACCTGCGCTTTTGCCCTGGGGGTGGATGCCACCCCTCCTCGGGGCGGAAAATTATTTTATTAAAAATAACCACACAATTCGATAGATATTTGTTATATAAATTTTTTAAAATAAATCAAAACTTTTTGAGTTATTAAAGATCAAAGATTTTAATTTTTCCTGAGAAAAATGAATGTTTTAACCGATTTTTCATAAATAACTCAAAAACTATAAGTTTTTGCAAAGAAGGTATTATTATTAAAATTGAGGCTAATAAAAAATCAAATAAACTCCTTACTAGAAAAACCTTTTAGTGTTAACTAAAAGTGAGTTATAGGTAATTGAATGTATATTTCTTTCGTCGAGTACCCAAATTTGAGTATTCAAGCTTAAATACCGGAAAAATGGTGCATTTCATAACATAAACTTAATAATCATTTGTCAAAGTTCATATAAATATCTATCAAACAAGCCCTCGAACAAGTTGATAGCATTAAAATTTATGCACCAAAAATGTTTCAAAATATATCTTTTAAAATTTTTTTCAAAAAATGTTATTGTTTTTTTGTTAATACCTCCGGTAATTTTTAAGATATAAGGTTCATCTAAAAACTAATTAAAAGTTGATTCCAAGAGCTATTAAAAAACGAGTTAAAAGACTAATTAAAAAATTAGTCTTTTAACTCTTACTTTTTTAAAAATAAAAGGTTAAATGGCCCCGGTTACATGGTTCTCGCAGCAAAATTGAAATATTAATCGTTTCTATCTCGGCTATTTTTTAGTCTACAGAAATAGTAAAATGGATAAAGTATTTGGAACAGAAAAAACTAAAATTTAGTTATATATGATTTTTTACGTATATTGAGTATTTTTGGAGTTATTATCAAAAGAAAATGAAAAGTACGATAATTTTAAAAATTCTAATTTTTTTAAATTATATCTTTTTTTTTTCTTCAAAAATATGCATTCTAAACCGGTCAAAATTGTTGAAATCATTAACTATGTTAACCTAAAGAAATTCTTGTGAGGATTACTACAAATTTTAATTTTTGTGGAAATAGCGTATGTTTTATTTTTCACTTTTTCCTAAAAAAATCGAAAGGGTTGTTTTATTTTCATCATACCTTGCTTAATTTTGATGCTATTAACTTCTACTGGAGCTCATTTGATAGGTATTACGAATTACTTTGACAAGTGCTTAACAAGTATATTATATAAAATGCATCGTTTTCCCGTTATATAAGCTTGAATACTTAGATTTGAGTACTCGTCGAAAAAAATATACATTAAATTACCCATAACTAACTTTGAAATAACATTAGTTTAGTTCTTTAAGCGGGGAGTGTATTAAATTTTTTATTATCTTTAATTTTGCTAATTACAGCTTTTTTACAAAAGGTTATAGTTTTTGAGTAATACGTGAAAAACAACTTTAAAACATGCATTTTTTAAGAAAAAATAAAATCTTTGATATTTAATAACTCAAAAAGTATTGATTTATGTTAATAACTTTATATAACAAATTTTGCTTAGAAGTTGCCCCTCTATGGATTTCTGGTATTATTTTTAATAAAAAAAATTTCACCCCCGAGAAGGGGTGGCATCCACCCCAGGGTAAAAGCGCAAGTTGGCATCATATCACCTTCGTTCCTTGAAGTATCTTCTGACTACTCACCAATTTTCATGAAAATCGATGAAGGTTCAACGAAATCGGAGGTGAAAACCTTCAGTGACTCCACTATGTATTCGATAGTCTGTTCTATTACCGTTTTAATGCTCTGTAGGTGATCATTTGTTCCAAATCCGGTACGAAATCCCGCTTGTTCCATTGGCTGGTAGAAATCAAGTTTTAAGGCGATTCGTTACTATTCTTGTAAGGAGTTTGTATAAGTGACTAAGAAGGCTTATAGGTCTGTAATTTTCTAATTCATGGGGATCTCCTTTTTTGTACAATAGAATTACTTCAGCATTGTGCCATTTGTCGGGTATATTACTATCTAGACAATGCTTACCTTGATGAAATTCAGATTAAAAATTATATTGGCCACCATATAACCCATATTAAATCCGATTATACCATTTATACGATACAATAAAACATCGCATTCCGAAAAGGAATCCTATTTCTATGACACTGGGAGCAGCACAAAAAATTTTATTTCACACGTTAATTTCAAAATATGCAATATTTTTGTCCGTATATATCACTAACAATAAACATATTATAAAAGTAAAATTTTGTTTCCCTAAAGTTTATATATGTAATAAATTGAACCCCACACTAACAACACTCACTAATTTCGTTAAGCTTTACTCTATATTAAACTCTACCAAACTTTTCATCGATATCTTAAACAGTTAACTAATTTAACTTTGAAATCGCCTACTTAATTGTTTTAAGATAATCAATTCCACTTTGCTGTTGTTGTTGTATGAATATAAAAGCCCCAAATCCAGGCAGCTAATAGGTATTTCTTTCCTTAGTCCCCAAAAGTATGGAAACCGAAAAAGTTTTTACTGCTTTTCGACGCTGTAGACTGCTTCAGCTCAGGATTATAGAGGAAATCAATTGACATTAACTTAATATTGAGAAAATCAAGAAAAATGTTTGTTTATATTATTTGGATATTAAAATATTAATAAACAACTCAAACATGAACTCTTAAGGTAGAAAAAAATTACTGATTCTTTGGAAAAAATGGTTCTTCGTTGTTAAATGTAACATTAACCGTCCACGATTGGTTTGAAATTTGTATTTCTGTTAAACCCGTCTATATCCTCGATTATAGTACACTAAGCGACAAAATTAACAAAACACCTTAAAAATATGGGACATGTTAGATGTCTCGAGTTGCCTATACCATTTGTCCGATTTAAGTAATTTTTTTTAGTATACTTATTATAGAGTATTATCTACTTAGGAAGATATTTGGACCAACCCAATGCAGCGATGGTATATGGGGAGTTAAAATGAACCACGAGCTGGATGAACTAATGCAGAGCGCAGATATTGTTAGATTTGTAAAGTCACAAAGACTAAACTGGCTCGGTCATCTAGAAAGAATGCCCGATAATCGAGCTGTAACAGTAATCCAGAGATGGAAGCCCCAAGGAAACAGAACAAGAGGAAGGCCCCGTAAAAGATGGATAGACGACGTAGAGAGGGATCTTAAAACCCATAAAGAAAAATTTCCCGTAGCTGGCTATATACCATTAATTACAAAAATTGAAGAGAAAGATCTTCTGTGTAAGAGGTGTATTTATTTAAAACCCCAATAAAGGGCCACATTAAAAACCAGAACGTTTTCGCTCTAAAGAGAACATCATCAGTGTTCTAAGCCTAAAATAAGTATAACCATAATTAGTGAAGACAAGAGTAAAAAATTTAAAGGTTGACCCAAATAAAAAATTAGGTTATACTCACAAGCTCTACCTGCTAAGCCACCAAAAATACATGGGTTAAAACCCTTAAAATGCCGACTAAAAGCCTTACATTGGCGTGTTATACATATTAAGTGTTATTTAACCCTGGCGATGGGTGAAATTTAAGAAAGATATACCTCAAAGCATCATATGACTATACCACGAGCATGTGGGTGGTTGAGTTGATTTCTCTGTCTTCACAAAGAGAAAGGTGAAAGCCAACTGATTACAGGTGACAGGTGTGAAAACCCGTGTTGAGCTGCCCCCCCCCCCCCACTTGCAAAAATTAAAAAACAAATAGCCCTGATTTATGAGCTATTTATGAGCTCTCATATTCCGCAAACTAAAAATTTTGAGCTCGTTCCACTGAGCAGGAATTTAATACCCTAGTGGGGGGGACTGAGTCAGCCCCCCCCCCCACTACTTAAAAATAGGAATATTGAATCGGTTTTTGCGGCAGAATTACGAGCTATTTATGAGCTCTTGAAATTATATAGTTTCGATTTTTGAGCTCATCCCCTTCACCCCCAAACAAACCTTTAATTGATTTAACTTAAGAGAAAGATGCTGAGAAAACTTAAAATATATCGTATTGCGGATATAATTCCTATAGCTTATATACTCTAAGAATAAACTATTAAATCAAGGGCATTTCGATTATTGAGCTACAACCCCTTCGCAAGAGAACCACCCTATCTTCCCGGCTTAACAGAAAGTTGTAGGTACTTAAAATGCGTTAAACTAATTATTTGGCGACTACATATAAATTAATGATTTATAAGCTTCCAAATTACGCGCATTTAGATCAGTAAATTGCAATTTATTTTATATAGTGCAGTCACTGAAGGTAAAAATCAACGATTACCTTCAAGTTCGGTGAACCTTTATCGATTTTCACGAAAATTGGTCAGTGGTTAGAGGATACGTCAAGAAACAAGAAAGTTATTAAAGATCAAAGATTTTAATTATTTGTGAAAAAAATGCATGTTTTGAAGAGGTTTTTTGTAAATCACTGAAAAACTGTAAGTTTTTACAAAAAAGTTAATAGTAGTTTAATTCGTATAGCTTATATTCTAAGAATAAACTCTTAAATCACGCACCTTTCGATTATATAGCTACAACCCCTTCGCAAGAAAACCACCCCATTTTCCCGGCTTAAGAGAGAGTTGTTCTTAAAATAATTTAAATTGATTATTTGGCGACTACATATCGTTTAATAATTTATTAGCTTGCAAAATACACGCATTTCAATTATTGAATTGCCATTTTCTTTCTATAGTGCAGTCACTGAAGGTAAAAATCAACTATTACCTTCGATTTCGGTAAATCTCCATTTATTTTCACGAATTGACAATAACAACTTGGGGTTTTAGCCTGGGGTATATGTCACACCTTCTCGGGAGTGAAAATTACTTTATTAAAAATAACCCCACAAATCGAGAGAGGGACAAATTGTAAGCAAAATTTGTTATATAATGTGATTAAAATAAATCAATACTTTTTGAGTTATTAAAGATCAAATATTTTAATTTTTGGAAAGAAAATGCATGCTTTAGAGCGATTTTTCATAAATGACTCAAAAACTGTAAGTTTTTACAAAAAAGTTTTCATCACTAAAATTGAAGCTAATAAAAAATATAATAAATTGCTTACTTGAAAAACCTTTAATGTTAATTTAAAGTAAGTTATTGGTAATTAAATGTATATTTTTTTCCGCGACTGTTCAAATCTAAGGGTTCACGCTTAAATAACGGGAAAAAGATGCATTTTATAACACTTAGGTATTAAATACTTGTCAAAGTACTTAGAAATACCCATCAAAAATAAGATCCAGAAAAAGTTGATGGTATCAAAATCCGCTCACCAATTTTCGTGAAAATGAATGGAGATTTACCGAAATCGAAGGTAATAGTTGATTTTTACCTTCAGTGACTGCACTATAGAAAGAAAATGGCAATTCAATAATTGAGATGCGTATATTTTGCGAGCTCATAAATTATTAAACAATATATAGTCGACAAATAATTAATTTAAATTATTTTAAGTACAACCCTCTCTTAAGCCGGGAATATGGGATGGTTTTCTTGCGAAGGGGTTGTAGTTCAATAATCGAAAGGCGCGTGATTTTAGAGTTTATTCTTAGAATATAAGCTATACCAATTAAACTACTATTAACTTTTTTGTAAAAACTCAAAACATGCATTTTTTTCACAAATAATTAAAATCTTTGATCTTTAATAACTTAAAAAGTATTGACTTATTTTATAAAGTTTATATAATAAATTTTGCTTTTAATTTGTTCTTTTATTGATTTGTGCAGTTATTTTTTATAAAATAATTTTCACCCCCGAGAAGGGGCGGTATCCACCCTCAGGGTAAAGACGCAAGGTGGTACCATGTCACCTTTGTTTCTTGACGTATCCTCTAACCACTGACCAATTTTCGTGAAAATCGATGACGGTTCACCTAAATTGAAGGTAATCGTTGATTTTTACCTTCAGCGACTGCACTTTACAAAATAAATTGCAATTTACTTATCTAAATGCGCGTAATTTGGAAGCTTATAAATTATTAAATGATATGTAGTCTCCAAATAATTAGTTTAACGCATTTTAAGTACAACTTTCTCTTAAGCCGGGAAGATAGGGTGGTTTTCTTGCGAAGGGGTTGTAGCTCAATAATCGAAATGCCCTTGATTTAATAGTTTATTCTTAGAGTATATAAGCTATAGGAATTATATCCGCAATACGATATATTTTAAGTTTTTTCAGCATCTTTCTCTTAAGTTAAATCAATTAAAGGGTTGTTTGGAGGTGAAGGGGATGAGCTCAAAAATCGAAACTATATAATTTCAAGAGCTCATAAATAGCTCGTAATTCTGCCGCAAAAACCGATTCAATATTCCTATTTTTAAGTAGTGGGGGGGGCTGACTCAGCCCTCCCCCACTGGGGTATTAAATTCCTGCTCAGTGGAACGAGCTCAAAATTTTTAGTTTGCGGAATATGAGAGCTCATAAATAGCTCATAAATCAGGGCTATTTGTTTTTTAATTTTTGCAAGTGGGGGGGGGCCAGCTCAACACGGGTGGTGTGAAAGCGTTTCTGACTAATCACAGTACAAGACAGACAGTGTAACATGAAGTTTCGTGAACTGATATGTAGTTAGGTACACTAGCCACTAGTCATAAAAATTATTATTTGTGATAAAATTCAATAATAACAACAAACATCATGTGCTGGGATACCTAAAACCATGAACATCAGGCAATGGCAAAGGAAAGTATGCGACACAGCAGAAGGAAAAAACATTGTTAAGCAGACCAAGACTCACGAAGGGTTTTAGCGTCATTAGAAGAAGAAGAAGAACAATAAGAAGAAGAAGAAGAAGAAGAAGAAGAAGAAGAAGAAGAAGAAGAAGAAGAAAAAGAAAAAGAAAAAGAAAAAGAAGAAGAAGAAGAAGAAGAAGAAGAAGAAGAAGAAGAAGAAGAAGAAGAAGAAGAAGAAGAAGAAGAAGAAGAAGAAGAAGAAGAAGAAGAAGAAGAAGAGTATTATTTAGTATATTATCTGCTCTAAGATTTGTATAAAAATCTTGGTGTCGTGAAAGTATATCGTGGTTACGTAATGGTTCTAAACACGTGGCAAACTGTGTCCGAGTTGAAGGTTCCCTTCCTGCTCACTATTTTACATTGCATTCTTTATACTCGTCATTGTCTACACTAATGGGTCGTTTTTGTCTATAAATTTTCATTATGTAACTATATTCATAGGGTGAAAATCTATTATTCTTTCTTAAACAAGACAATTCCACAATTTAAGAAAATCTACGGTTTCGTTTTGATTAAAATATGTCTTCCTCTATCCCCCGATAGTACTATTTCTAGGTCTACCTGTTGTCAAGGAGACTCTAAGGAAGACAGATTTTTACCATTCCGACCGTAGATTGTCGATATAAATTAAAATAATTTATATCGAGTCGAATTTATATTGAGTCGAAATTCATTTCGCTAATTCCACAATTATACAACTATAACTGTTTTTCGGCTATAAACGACTACAGGCGTTTATAGCCGAAGCCAGCCGAATGTCAAGTCAAGTCAAGTCAAGTCAAATCAAATTTATTGATCACATGCGACATTATACAAAGTACATGTATGAGACAAGTCAAAGTTACAGACATACATCTTAAAAGTATATAAATTAATAAATACGATAAAACATACTTAAAAGTTATTTTTAGAATATGGCTCTAGCTCACAAATGTATTGATGTACACACCTCCGAAAGTTTGGCTGATGTAAATTCATTCGTATATCTATTGGCAATTTGTTAAAGAAACTTATGGCTGCATAATGTGTGCTACCTTCCAACAAAACAGAACGATGATATGGAAGCATAAAGTGATTGTCTCTGAATCTTGTTGAATAAACATGATTAAATTGAAATTTATTAAATTCATAAATTTTGGAATGTAAATAGGTACATTATACACGAAAATATATACAGACCAGGAATTGTAAGAATATTGTTTTGTCTAAAAATGCCTCTACAAGAATCTCTAGATTTCATTTTATACATTATCCTAATAGCTCTTTTCTGAAGTACGAATATTTGCTCTAATTCAGAGGTACAACCCCAGACTTCAATGCCATATTTGGCTATTGAGTAAAAATGGGCAAAGCATACTTACTGTTTTTAATATTGATGCATTAAAGAGACGTGAAAGAATTCTCAATGCATAACATGCGCTACTTAATCTGGATTTCAAATTAGAAATGTGTTTTGACCATTTACAATTCCTATCTAAAAGGACCCCCAGCAGCTTCGTGCAGTCTGTTTTATCTATTGCTGCTTGTATAGTGGCTTGATGGTTTAATAAATTATTTGATGTGAAAATCATATACTTTGATTTCTCTTCATTCAAAACTAGTTTGTTGGCTAAGAAATAACTGTTGATGATGGATAGTATCTGTGTAGCTTTATTTTGCAAATTTTGATCACATGTTCCTGTGACTAGAATGTTGGTATCATCCGCATAACTGACGATGTTAACCCCAGTCAGTGAATTAGTTACCAAAGCTATATCATTAATAAATACTATAAAAGTAGAGGACCCAATACACTACCCTGAGGGACACCATAATGGATATCCAATGTGTTTGATTCGTTTACAAGTCCATTAGATGTGATCTTTACTTTTTGCCTTCTATTCTCTAGGTAGGAAGTAAACCATTTTAGAACTACACCACGAATACCAATCCACTCAAGTTTTATTTGCAAAAAATTATGATCCAAAGTGTCAAAAGCCTTGGATAAATCGAGAAATAAACCACATGCCTTCTCTCGTCTGTCCAAAGCATCCAACACTAAGCTGACGAAATTTGCAAGAGCTGTAGTTGTAGACTTAGAAGATGTAAAACCATGTTGAAAATTATGCAAGACACGGGAAATACAAGAAAGGGATTACAATAGATAGTTTAAACATACTAGGAAATATTCCTTGTTGAAAAGAGGCATTACAAATATCCGTCAGTGGATCTGCGAGAGCGTGAATGCATTGTTTCAATAACTTAGGGGAAATCTCTGATTTCTGTGTGGGAATGTGATGTTGGTTAAACGGATATACCATATTTATATTTATTTATATAAATATTTGCCAGAAAACTAATATTTAAACTATTTTATTGAAAAAATAAATAAATACAAAATAAACAAAGTTTTCGTTGAAAATAGTGAATTGTAACTTAACATTACCTTAACATAAATAAGTATTATTTATTTTCTTGACGTTTCGATTTTATGTTGACGTTTAGTTGCGTCAAACGAAAACAAGTTGAGTTGACGTTTAGCTGTGTCGAAAGAAAATAAATATTTGAAGAAGGATTGTGACGTCCCAATGACGATTTTGAGGTCGGATATCTCGAAGATGGTTAGAGGTACCGAAATGCCGATTTCAAATTTGGATTCAGTAGACAAAACTACATAGGAATACATCGCTAGTTGGCCTCTAAATATTGCAGGAGCGGCGACGCACAAACGAACATACTTTGCAAATTTATTCTTTTATTTATTATTTATTATTTATTATTTCGTTGAAAACTCTTAAAAGATTAGTAACTGATAGGATTTTCTCTTTTTGGTTTGTAAAGATCATATACTCGTATTATTGATAAGGAGATTCTTTCTTGCAAAAATTATTATGATTCTTGCATATTTCTACAAACTACATATTACTTTCGTTATAAATTATTTTCTGCAGAATTGTCGAGCTGTGCAGAATTTGTAGCCTGTAAATTTTTTCTCTGTGCAGAATATCCCAATTTAGAGATATGACGTTATCGTTGATTTTCTTAACCCGCCGTTACACGCGTCTTCTATTGTGACGTGGTTGCACGCGTATGAGCGTCGCCCTCACCTACATAAATTCGACTTATTTCGAGGAAGAATGAATGTCAACATGTATAAATATAAAATGGTTTGTACTCACATATTATAGAAAGTCTCGTAAACCAATTTTTTTTATTAATTTAACAAAACAAAAGTAAAAATAATATAAATCAAAAGCAAGTTTTCTTAATTTTCAATTTCAGCAGGCCACTGAAGAAATTAACGTTCTTTACGCGAATAAACTGTGGCTTATTTCCCAGTTAGAATAGGTAAATTTAAAAATGGGTTCTTAACCAGTGGCGCACCTAGAATTTTCCTCTGGTGGGGGAGGGGGGTTTGCTTGGGCACCGAAAGTTTTTTGTATTATTTGTGAAAGACAAGTTACATTTTCCTACTTTCTTTTATATATATTTCTATATGCTCTGGGTAGGATTTTAACCCCTAAACCCCCCTCGGTGTGCCACTGTTCCCAACCTAATTCAAACAATAATATTTTAATTAAACCTACCTAAATATTAAATAAAAACCTGTAAAGTTTCTTTGAGATAACAGAAACGTGATTTCACCGTGATTGCACGCGCAGTGAGGAATTCCCTCACTTGAAGAGGGATGTCTCTTCTTTCAACTATCACACAGCACACTGACCGCCTGAAATATTCTATAACTTTTTCATACCCTCTCATGAACCATGCTAAAGGCATTCCTGGGTGCTTAAGGTTGTCGTATTAGTTTACACAATTTCATTAGTTATAAACAAATATGGTGAGGGATTCCCTCATAGCGCGTGTGATGGCGGGTTAAATAGCAACACTGTCATTTTGAAAGCTATTTGGATAGGGTGTGTAAAGTTATGTAGAACTGCAAAATATCAAATTGTTATTTACAAGAATAAAAATAACATAGTTATAAAAAACAAGTAATTAAATGATAATTGAATTTAATTATTTCAATTACGCAAATGCTCATAATGTTGCCCTCAATTATTGTCAAATAGTCAATGGGCAACATTATGAGCATTTGCTTAATTGAAATAATTAAATTAAATTATTTGATTACTTGTTTTTCATAACTTTGTTATTTTTTTTATCTTGTAAATGATAGGGAAAATTTGAAATAAAAATTTGAAATTTTGTAGTTATGTATAACTTTACACATCCTATCAAAAGAGCTATCAAAATGACAGTGTTGCCTTTTAAGAAAATCAACGATGACGTCATATCTCTAAATTGGTACACCCTGTATACATTATTATTGTATACCAAAAAGGACAATTTGAAATACTAATCGACTGGTCTGAGCATTTTTCAAAAAAATAATTAGTATTTTAATTATTGAATTTAGTCCAAATGACAGACATAACTTTCTTATTTTTTATTATGTTGTAAATGGTAGAGAATAAAAATTTGATATTTTGCAGTTATTTATAACTTCACACACGCTATCAAAACAGCTATCAAAATAAGGGTGTTGCAATTTAAGAAAATCAACGATGACGTCAAATCTCTAAATTGGGATACCCTGTATACATTATTATTATATGTCAAAAAGTACAATTTGAAATACTAATCGACGGGTCTAAGCATTTTTCAAAAAACAATTAGTATTTGAGATATTGAATATATTCCAAATTACAGACTCACTCTGTATATCTATTTCTAAGGAAATACTGTACCAATATTTTCTAAGAAACATCAAAGTTTTACCAATATACGGAGTGTAAAAATAAACTTGTGTTTTTTCAGCACATTTTGCAACTTCCTGTAGAATTTATTAGAAACAAAGGCTGCATCTTATTAATAATCAGGGATAGCTTTATCTTTTCTCAATATTTTCAGAAAATAGATCATCTCTATATCCGTATTAACAAAGATTATACATTTTTATGAACATTTAAAGCAAATGAGATCAAAGACTTCTTTCAACTTTATTCATTAATCAATTCCACTTTGTCGTTGTTGTTGTATGAATATAAAAGCTCCAAATCCAGGCAGCTAATAGGTATTTCTTTCCTTAGTCCCCAAAAGTATGGAAACCGAAAAAGTTTTTATTGCTTTTTGATGCTATAAACTGCTTCGGCTCAGGATTGTAGAGGAAACAGGATCGTTAAGATTAAAAAAACTAAAAGACGAAGCAAGTTTTCAATCCTAATAGTAAATTAATAATATTGAAAAATATTAAAAATCACTAAAAGATTTTTAAATTGAAAACTTATTGGTACATTTTCATGGTAACACCTCCAAGACTTCTATAATTTGCAAGTCATATGGATGCTGCAGTGAAGACGAAGCACTCACATGCAGCATCCATATGACTTGCAAATTATAGAAGTCTTGGAGGTGTTACCATGAAAATGTACCAACAAGTTTTCAATTTAAAAATCTTTTAGTGATTTTTAATATTTTTCAATATTATTAATTTACTATTAGGATTGAAAACTTGCTTCGTCTTTCAATTGCCAGATGGCGCTTGCCACCTATTATCATCACTTTGGTTGCGATGTGTGGGAAAACCTCTCGATGCAATTTAGTTGGAGTATGGAGAACAGTGCCTACGTTCCTTCTGATGAAGCTCCAATAAGAGCAGAAAATCGCGGTTAAAGGAACTGGACTGCACTCCGTATTTTAATTAAAAAGTAAGATTGGTCTGCCTTCGCATCGCAACCGAATAAAAATGGTACACATTTTTATTTTATTAAAAAAACTGTTTGTAGTTGTCGGGATAGTTTAAATTTTGTTTAATAAACTAAAATATAATTTACTGTTTTACTGGGAAAATTTTGTTTATTTTGACTTTTCCCAACGTTGTTTATATACTTTATTATGACTAAAATCTAATCTATAAAGATCAATAAGTAAATTTTTATTTTTTATGAAAGTTTCTTGCATCCAAACTACACGAGTTACGCTCAAAATAAAATTGTCCCCTCTTTTTGGTAAAACAGATCCTTAAAATCTCACTCTATTTAGCAAAATAAATAAAATAAATCGTTACCGCTTTACCATTTCTTTATTGTAACTCGCTTAATTTGGATGAAAAAAACTTTTATAAATAATAAAAATAAAGTTTTTTTTCTTCTTCTCTCTTCTTTCTCGAAACTCCTTATGCCCCTCAGGAGCGTCGGAGGTTTTATTCATCCTCTATCCATATCTTCCATTTCTTGTGGTCCTTTGCTAACTCTTTCATTTGTTGATGTGTTTTTCCTTTTTCCAGTCCAATTTCTATAATCTGATCGATCCATCTCTTTCTTGGCCTCCCTTTCCTTTTTTTGCCATATCATTTTGATTCCATCACCTGCTTTGGTAGTTTTCCTTGGTCCATTCTGTTAATCTCTCCATACCATTTTAATTTTCTTTTTTGGATCTTGGATATTATCGATTCCTGTTTCAGTCTTTGTCTAATATCTTCTTATTCTGCCCAATTTCGATTTTCCTGCTATTTTTCTCAGCTGCTTCATCTTCGTTGCGTTTATTGTATTGTCTATTTTTGCATTGTTTACCCATGTCTCACTTGCATATATTAAAGTTGATACAGATATTGCATTGTTTACCTTCAGTTTTATTTCTTTATCTATTTCTTTCTTTCCAAATATTGTTTTATTTAGTGCATAGTAGATCTTACATGCTTTTTTCGCCCTGTATGAGATTTCTTGATCTAGCTTTCCATCCTCTGATAGTATTATTCCCAGGTATTCAAATGTCGAGACTGCTTCTATTATTTCGTTTTTGCACCTAAATATCGTTTGGTTTATTTCTTCCCTTTTCTATTGGGCTACTATCATGGTCTTCGTTTTCTTTACATTTACATACCTCCATTTTCAAATTTTTCATTTCTTTCGCCCAGATGTCGATTAGTTTTTGCATTTTCTCTTTATTGTCTGCTATTATTACTAGGTCATCTGCATATAGTTATCCCTCCATTCTCACTGGTACTAAATTCCTGTACCCTATTGTTGACTGTAATTGCCTTAACCTTCTTTTAGCGCTCTTCATTACTCTATCCATTACTAATATAAACAAAACTGGGCTGACACTGTCCCCTTGTTTTATTCCTCTCCTTAGGTTTATTATTGGTGATCTGTTTCCGTTTATTTGTCCTTTAGCAAGTACGTTTCCATATGTACTTTTTACCACGCTTACTATCTTTTGCGGGATTTGCAGGTCTTCCATTACTGACCATATTACTTCTCTATTTATAGAATCTAGCAGTTTTAATATCTATAAACGTAATATATAAGTCTTCTCCTATTTCGTTTTTCCTTTCAATTATATTTCACAGTATGTATATATTATCTGTTGTTCCTCTTTCCTTCCTAAAAGCACCTTGTTCTTCTTGTAGTTTTCCTTCCAGTTCTTTCCTGAGCTTCCTTTCTTTTATCCCAGTGTAGACTTTATATACCACTGATGATAAGCATATAGCCCTATAGTTATCACATTCCGCTTCATCTCCTTTCTTGTGTATTGGTATCAATACATTTTCTTCCCAATCAAAGCTTTTTTTAAATACTTTAAAAAAGTTTTAATGGGTTTTTCCCAAAAAGTTCTTATTTTTTGGTTATTTCACTTTGAAATATTGGATTTGTAATTTTACGAATAAGAACGTATTTCTCATGAGCTACAACTTTGCGTTTGCTGGATCTATAGACTTCACGAATACACAGATTGTTTTTTTTTTGTTTTATTCTATGCTTCCTTTTTTGCTAAGGATATTTTTTATTGTAAATGATTATTCGGGAGTGCTCCTAGTCGCATTTAACGTGTCTTGGTTAGTTTATTTCTACTGCATCTTGATTGTAAATTTATTATAGTATAAAAAGTTATTCCTTTATAATTTTATGCATGTGCAAAAATGTAACTATACATAAAAATACTGATGTTTTGATTTCCACTCCTGAAATCTTCATCACAGAAAGATTAAACAGAATTTTGTTAAAAGCTGTGTATAACCCTCAGACGTAAATAAGAATAGACTGTAATTAACTATTTTAATTGGGAAATAAACCACAATTTAACTTGAAATAATAATTTTATTAACGTTTTGACGTCCACAACAAACTATTAATTAATATAAAATTAGAATAGTTAATTTCAAAGATGCCACAAAGAAATAGCTTCAGAACAATACGAATAGACTAAGAATACCGGCTGCGCTTCGTAACGACAAGATCTCTTGGATTGATTGGTATTATTATCTCTATCTAGCAGGTACTGGTATCGGTAGCATACTGTCGCAGCTTTACTATGTATAAAACCTTGATTACACGTAACGAGTATTGTAGCGAGACAGTGTTCTCGGCCGAGTGCTCGTTTGGTATAAACATACTAACGAGTACTTGGCCGAGCACTCGATCCAGCCATAAGCCGAGACAGTCACTCGGATCTTGTTCTATTTACTAGGCCGAGTCTTCGACCTCCCACCCTTCAATCGTATACTCGCCAATCCACTCGGTATGTGTAAACAACACTCGCTGTGTAACTGTGCATATTACCACTTCATCAAAGAAGACGACTTATGTTAATTAATGCGATTTGTGATTCTCAAAAATAGCTAACAAATGAAACTCAGATAGACCAGGGCCCATCGGTAAAAATATTAGTACATTTGGACGTTGAGAGGTGACTCAAATTTTTTTGCAGAAATGGCTTGAAAATAAATCAAATCATAATATTTGAGTTATCCTCCCTCTCAAAAAGGTCCGGAAAATTGTTTAAATAATCAAAATGTCAAAAAATTAAGGAAAAACTCGATTTTTTTCTTGGCTTTTTGATTATAACTTTAAAAGTATTCATTTCCGAGAAAAGTTGTACTGACATAAAAGTTGCGTAATTAAATTTCCTACAAAAAAGAATTGGTTAAAAATTTAAAAAATAGTCACCCTTGTTGCAAAACAGCAATAATTGTGAAACAAACATACAAAAACAAGTATTCGCATTTTACGTTTTTCAACCATTTATGCTACACTTAGGACCTTCGTATTTCACTCTGAAAAACTTTATGATACAGTAAAACAATGCTGTAAATTTCATTAAGATCGGTTCAATCGATTTTGCAAAATAAATTTTGCAATCCAGCTTTCGTAAAAAAAATTCATTTTTTCAAAATGTTACAGGACTGAAAATAAAGCAGATAGCAAGTTGAAATTTTTTTTGCATTTAGAAGTGTACTGTACCTTTCATCTTCAATTTTGCAAAATTAAAATCGATTAACACCACGGCGTCAGGAATTTTTTTAAATAAACATTAAGTATTGGTGCTACGCGCAGGACAGCGGATAGTTTTCTCTGATTGGGCATTCCAATGACCTTTGATAATGATTGATACATTTTAATTTTTATTACATTTCGATATAAATAAATAAATTTGTTTATTGCAAAATAAAAACACATACTCTATCCTTTGAAATAACACTTTTATTAGCAAAAACTTTCTTTGTTCATATATTTTAACTTAAATAATAAAGGTTTATTATTTTTAAACATATGCAATTTTTTAAACAATATTTCACAAACAATAATAAAATTAGTTTGATTTTTGTGGAATTAAAATATTAAAATACAACAAAATATAGAGTGAGAAAATAATATATTAGATAAAGATAGGAAGAAATTTTGGTGGAAATCAACTTGTGTGAATCGAACACCGCTGTCCTGCGCGTAGCACCAAAAATTATTGTTTATTTCAAAAATTTTCTGACGCCGTGGTAATTAATCGATTTTAATTTTGAAAATTGCAAATGAAAGGTACAGTACACTTCTATAAGCAAAAAAAATTTCAACTTGCTATCTGCTTTATTTTCAGTCCTGTAACATTTTGAAAAAATGATTTTTTTTTGCGAAAGCTGGATTGCAAAATTTATTTTGCAAAATCTATTGAACCGATCTTAATGAAATTTACAGTATTGCTTTACTGTATCATAAGGTTTTTCTAAGTGAAATAAGAAGGTCCTAAGTGTTGCATAAATGGTTGAAAAACGTAAAATGCGAATACTTGTTTTTGTATGGTTTTTTCGCAATTATTGGTATTTTGCAACTATGGTGACTATTTTTTAAATTTATGACCAATTCTATATTGTAGGAAATTTAATTCCGCAACTTTTATGTTAGTACAACTTTTTTCGGAAATGAATACTTTTAAAGTTATACAGTAGACTCCCGTAAGTTCAGCCTCAGTTAGTTCGGTCTCCGCTTAGTCCGGCCGGCTCTCTGAGCATTAGTCACACACTTTGTACATCAAAAATCATTAGAAAAGAAAATTTAAAAAAATACGACTTTTTTTAAGCGTTTAAGAAGCCAAACCACCATTTTTAAATTTTATTAGGCCTAGAGTTCTCTAAGTATTGTTTTATAGTATTTTTGTAACGGTCTATCTTTTCTTCATATGTGTTAAATATGTATTTCTCTGTGTTGTCTTCTACTTAATGTACAAGTGTTTTGTTTTTGCTAGATCCATACAAACACTAAATGGGCATTTTTTAGATAAGCATCGGTTAGTTCGGCCACTTTTAAGTTCGGCCTAGGGTCCGGTCCCGAGGTGGCCGAACTTACGGGAGTCTACTGTAATAAAAAACGAAGAAAAAAATCGAATTTTTCCTTCAATTTTTGACATTTTGATTATTTAAACAATGTTCCGGACCTTTTTGAGAGGGAGGATAACTCAAATATTATTATTTGATTTATTTTCAAGCAATTTCTGCAAAAACATTTGAGTCACCTCTCAACGTCCATCTCAAAACAGATGCGCCCTGGACTAAGATAGGACAATACAGTTTAGTTCAGTTTCCTAAGTCACACCAGTGCTTATGAAATTTAAAATCTTTGAAGTATAAAAATAAACAAAATCGTGATGCAGCATATGTATCGATTGTAGAATAAATAAATGTTGTTGGTTTTAAAACTCAAGAAGTCAAATAAAATAAAAAATTTAAATTCGACATATGAACAGAAATAAAAAAAATCAATGAGCCCTCTGTGGCTCAGTGGTAAGAGCGCCTACCTATGGATCGAAAGGTCCGAATGGTCGTAAGTTCGAATCTCACCAGGGTCGGAGATTTTTCGTTAATTATAAGTTAATAAATAAAATAGAGTATGTCCTTGTGGGATTAAGAAAAGAAATAAATGAATTCAAACAAAGTAACCAACAACTACAAAAAGAAAATGATGAAATGAAACAGGAACTAAAGATAGTGAAAATGAAGGTAGAAAAGTTCGAGAAAGAGAGAAAAGCTAACAATGTTATTGTCCAGGGTCTACCGATGGATACAAATAACCCAAATGTAGTCAATAAGGTTATGGCAGATTTCGTGGAAAGAGAATTAGGTATTAAAGTAGAAATAGAAGAAGCTTATAAAATAGGGGACAAAACATGTCTTGTAAAACTAAAAAACAAAAATGAAAAAATAAAAATTATGAAGAACAAAAACAAACTAAGGAATTCAAAGCCGGAAATATATATCAATAACGATCTAACGCAAGAAGAGATGAAAATACAACAAGAAATACGGAGAATTGCAAAATTTCAAAAAGAAAACGGTAAGAACACTAGAGTAGGTTATCAAAAATTAATTATTGACGGGACTGAATGGAAATGGAACAAAGAGAAGAATGAACTGGAAAGGGCAAAGCAGGACACGCCAAAAAACTGATAAAAAAACAAATATTGGATACAACACAAAAAACGGACACGAAAATGGCAAAGGAAAAGGACCTGAACAGATTAGATAAAATAAAACATACGAACACAAAAAAATATAATAAAAAACCGAAAAAATGTGATCAACTAAAAATAAGTACGTGGAACATCAGAACAATGCTTGAACCAGGAAAAATGCAGGATATCGTCTCAGAACTAGAAAGATACCAAATTGATATTGCAGTGATTCAAGAAATCAGATGGGCAGGTCAAGGAGAAATAAATAGAAAAAACTACACACTACAGTACTCGGGACATGAAAAACAAGGTCAATATGGAGTTGCTTTCATAATTATGGGAAAAATAAAAAATAACATTATGCAATTTAAACCAATAAATGAACGTATGGCTTACCTGAGAATTAACGCCAAACCATTTAATATATCAATCATAAACGTATATGCCCCAACTGAAAGTGCTACTGCGGAGGAAAAAGACAAATTGTGTGAGGAACTCGAACGAGAAATGGAGAAGTTACCTAGAGAAGACACAATACTGGTAATGGGAGATTTTAATGCCCAAATAGGTAAGGAAGACTACATTAACCAAGTAGCAGGTAAGCACACAATACACGAAAAAACTAACGACAATGGCCAACGATTATGTAATCTAGCATCTAGTACCAATATGATTATCGTTAGTACAAAATTCGAACATCCCAAATACCATAAAGTGACGTGGATTTCCCCAGACCAAAAAACATGGTCACAAATAGACCATATTCTGATTACAAGAAGGAAGCAAACATCGGTAACAGACGTGAGGTCCTACAGAGGTGCACATGCAGACACAGACCATTTTATGGTGACTGCAAAAGTAAGACAAAAAGTCAAAAGAACACTAAAAAACACGACAACAAAAAATAAATGGCACGTAGAAAAACTGAATACTCCAGACATAAGGATTAAATATGCTGATGACATGAACAAAAAACTGAAGGAACAATCTAAACCTACAAAGGATATAGAAACAGAATGGAGAAATATAAAAAAATGTATAAATGAAACAGCGGAAGTACACGTAGGGATAAAAAGAAACAAAAAAAGACAAGAATGGTATAATGAAGAATGCCATAAAATGTTAAAAAAGAAGGTAGAAATGAGACAAATGTGGATAAGAACAAATAGACAGGATTATAGGGAAGAATACAATATAATAAGGCATGCATGTAAGAAAAAAATAAGGAAAATTAGACGTGAGTGGTTGGATGATAAGATAAAAGAAATAGAAAAAGAGAGTAAGAACAGAAACACAAAAGAATTCTATAAGAAACTTAGTGAGCAGAACAAAACGTTTAAAGGAAAGATAAAAAGCATAAAAGATAAAAATGGAAAAGTATCAGAAAACGATGAAGAGTATAAAGAAATTTGGACTAACTATTTTAAAGAATTATTAACAGAACAACAAGATCAAGACCTAAATGAAAACAGAGGAGAAGAGACAATGATGTTAGGAAACCAGCTACAAATACCAACAAAAGAGGAAGTTGAGGAAATTATTAATAGCAGCCGTAATGGTAAAGCCTCAGGATCGGACTGTATCAATATGGAGCTTATAAAATATGGTGGTGAAGAATTAAAAGATAGATTATACAATTTAATAAAAGACATATGGGACGAAGAAAAAATGCCGGAAGAATGGTACAAAGGACAAATTATCACGATTCATAAAAAAAGGGATCAACAGATGTGTAAAAACTACAGAGGACTGACGCTATTAAACACAGCATATAAAATCATGTCCGCCTTAATACAACGAAGACTGACCGAAGCTACCACGAATATCATAGGACACTATCAATGCGGATTTGTTAAGGGAAAGTCTACAACAGATGCCATACATACAGTTAAACAAATTATGGAAAAAGCTCATGGATATAAAATAGAAATTGAACTGCTTTTTATAGATTTTCGACAAGCATTTGATACAATAAATAGATCAAAACTAATGGTAGCTCTGAAAGAAATGGGAATACAACATAAATTAAGAAGATTAATAAAAATGACAATGAGTAGAACTATAGTTAGTATAAAAACTCAAGTAGGCGACACAGAAGAATTTGTCATCAATAAAGGGGTGAGACAAGGAGATTCATTATCAGCAACTCTGTTTAATCTTGCCCTAGAATACGTCGTCAGGAAGATCAACAAAGGCACCCTCCGAACGAGAGAAGGACAAATAATAGCATACGCTGATGATATTGTGCTAATAACAAAAAATAGAAAAACAATGGAACGAATGTTAAACGAAATGGTAACAGAAGGAAAAGTAATGGGATTAAAAATAAACCAAGAGAAAACCAAAATAATGAGATTTGACAAAAACTTTGAAAACAGAAAGGTTAGAGTAGGAGAATACACTTTTGAAGAAGTCGAAAAATTTAAATATTTAGGAATATTAATAACAAACAATGGAGAAAGAGAAACCGAAATCAAAGAAAGGATTATTACAGCAAATAAGAGCTTCCATGCAAATAAAAAATTACTTAAAAATAAGTTATTGAGTAAGAAATCAAAAATGAAGGTATACAAAACAATAATTCGACCGACGATGATGTATGCAGCCGAAACTCTTAGCATGACAAAAAAACAAGAGGAAAACCTTAGAATACAAGAAAGAAAAATACTAAGAGCAATATTAGGACCAATAAAAATAAATGAAATGAATTTAGACAAAGAACGAACCTTGAGTTACTGGAAGAAATTGAGGAGGATATAGTATGTAAAATAAAACAGCAAAGAGCAAAATGGCTAGGACACATATGGAGATCCGGATCAACTACGACGATATACTCAATATTGGAATGGACACCAGCTGGCAAAAGAAGACGTGGAAGACCAAGATCTACATGGTTACAAGAAGTAGTAAGTGATCTCAACAATGCGGGCATACGACATTGGAAAGGGAAAACCAGAGACAGGAAAGAGTGGAGAAAAATAACAGAGAAAATTAAATAACGAACATGAGGACTGATCTACCTCAAAACATAGATCTAGAGAGCGTAAGCGGCGTAACCCCTAAAGGGGTGTTTAGCCACTATATATATATATATATATATATATATATATATATATATATATATATATATATATATATATATTGATACATGTATCCATGTGACTTCCAAAGTAGATTCTCGTAATACGTTGTTACTTCATATATACCGTTATGACTTCCGATTTCGGAAGTCACAACGTTTTGCCTATATTTTTACGAATTTGGCTACTAGATGGTATCAGAAGGCTTATATTAAAAATTTCGCTGGAAGTCATATCGTATCTAACATACTCATAAGATCAGATTTTAGTTCGACGGTATATCACCAGCGCTAGTGTCGCTCCCGTGCTACTATACAGGCTATGTACACAACGCGTAGCGTCTTCCGTATACCACACCGCTCGGTGTGACTTCCGTTTTTTGGCAACCCTGTGTAACGGTTTCCAGACATTTATCTGTTGTAGATTCGCGGTCCTAATCGTACTTAGTGTTTTGTGTGCCTTTTGTTTTTAAACATGAATAATAGCAGATCTGCTTTACTTTTAAAGTTAGCTTTAAATGAAGGTACATTAAGTGATTATATATCTCTATAATTATATATTTTCTGTACTTATTTTAATCTATAATATTTACTTACCTATTTAGTTATATAAATTCATTTTTCTCGTGTTTTTGTTTACTTCCTTTTTTACAATGAACTTCTAATTTAATCTACACTCACCGGCACGAAAAACGGGCACCCCAAAAAAATGGGTAATTTTTGATGTCTCGTATCTCCCAAACCTGTTGTCCGATTTAAGTAATTTTTTTTAATATGTTATAGCCTTATTCTTTAACAAAATAGCTATGATAATATTGTTGATAGACAGGTAAATTTTCATTGTATACCGGGTGTACCAATCAAACTGGGTTTTTTTTCTCCATTTTCACAACACCCTGTGGAATATTCTAGCCTTTATAAAATATTTAAATCAAAGCCTAACTATAGCTCCAGGTTTTATTAACATTCTGTTTTTTTATTCATTCGCTTACGTTGGATAATAAAAAGTTAAGGACTTTAACAACTAGCCATGTTCTTTATCGATACAGGTGTTTCTAAATATAAGTGCGACAAACTTTAAGGGGTAATTTCTGCATGAAAAAATAATGATCGTTTGGCAAAAGAATTTTATATTTGCAAGCATTTGCGGACATAGCTTTATCAAGTAAACGATCATTATTTTTTCATGCAGAATTACCCCTTAAAGTTTGTCGCACTTATTTAGAAACACCATGTATTGATAAAGAACATGTTTAGTTGTTAAAGTCCCTAACTTTTTTATTATCCAACATAAGCGAATGAATAACAAACAGAACGTTAAGAAAACCTGGGGCTATAGTTGGGTTTTAATTTCAATATTGTATAAAGGCTAGAATATTCCACAGGGTGTTGTGAAAATTGAAAAAAAAAACCAGTTTGATTGGTACGCCCAGTATACAATGATAATTTACCTGTCTAGAAACAATGTTATTACAGCGATATAGTTAAAGAATAAGGCTATAGTACAGGGGTGGGCAAAAGCCGGCCCGCGGGCCGGGTCCGGCCCTTTCGCTTACTTTGTCCGGCCCGTTGAAAAACCCCGCAAGTACCTAATCTTTTTAATCCCTTTTATGTGATTTTGTTGAAATCAACAGTAATAGTTTGCATAGTGTTCACATAAATTATTAAATATATAAATAATAGAGAGTATTATAATTACGAACAGCCTTAGCTAACTATATTTTTAAAAACTGTTTAATTGTAACTATTTACTTTAAATTTCTTTTAAAATATAGGGAAATCCCCGGAATTCATAATTGTTTATTCGGTATTAATAATCGTATTTAACTCTCAAGGTCTCAAGACAAGCACTCGGTGTTTGGGTATCTATTTCAACCATATCACTGACAGTTTATGATCTAAATACCTCAGCACTTTGGTCCCAATAATATGATTCTTTATTTATTAAATCTGAATTAAGTATGGTTGTTTGGAATACCTACTTCAGCATAAAATTCATTGTTACCGATTTTTGCCGAAGTTTTACAACTACTTCGAAAGACGCGTATAAGTTTATTTTGATTTAGCACTGGTCGTATTTCCTATTACTCCTCATATTTCTTTTGATACAGTGTGTGTTATTTTGCAAATATATAATAAATTGAAAAAGTGGAGGACATTTTGTAAGTAAAATTTGAAAACATTGTTTTTATTTTATTGTATTAAAATATTTATTTGTAAGCATTTGCAAAATGATACAATCTAAAAAAAGAAAAGTTGATTTGGAATGCAGAAATTTTAATGAAGCATGGACAGAAAAATACCTTTTTACGAACATTGGTAAGACAGCAATTTGTTTAGTTTGCCATTAAACCATTGCTGTTTTAAAGGAATATAATTTAAAGAGGCATTTTACATCAAAACATCCAAAATATGCATCGTTTTCTTTAGAAGAACTTAAAAATGCTGCAGACAACTTAGCAAAAAACTTAAATAAACAACAAAATATTTTTAGCAAACAAAGTAACATCGAGAAATCTACCACACAAGCAAGTTATGTTATTGCACACAAAATTGCTAAGTTATGTAAACCTTTTTCTGAAGCAGAATTTGTTAAACAGTGCATGGTAGAAGTGTCGGAGATATGTTGTCCTGAAAAAAAACATATTTTTTAAAATTTAAGCCTGTCACGGAGAACAATAGTACGACGGATCGAAAATATTTCAGGAAATTTACTCGACCAGCTAAAAACAATAATTGCTGATTTTACATATTGTTCTCTGGCGTTGGATGAGTCCTGCGATATTACTGACACAAGTCAATTATTAATATTTATTCGGGGTATTAACAAAAAATGTGAAATTCGCGAGGAACTTCTTAGTGTGCATCCAATGAAAGATACAACTACCGGTGAAGACTTCTTTAACGCTGTTGAAGAGTGTTTAGTTAAAGTAAATTTACCTTGGAACAAAATAGTAAGCATCACTACGGATGGCTGTCCTAGTTTAACAGGGAAAAATGTGGGCTTACTAAAACGAATCAGCGACAAAGTAAAACAGTTGCAGCCAGAACAAGACATATTATTTTTACACTGCATTATTCATCAAGAAGTGTTATGTAGAAAAGTTTTAAAATTGAATCACGTCGTTACTGTTGTGACAAAAGTTGTAAATTTTATCCGGGGACGTGCCTTAAATCATCGACAATTTGTTGAATTTTTGAAAGAAATTGAAAGTGACTTTTACGAAATTCCTTACTACACTGAGGTGAGACGGCTTAGCATCGGTAAAGTTTTGGACAGATTTCAATATTTGCTTGATGAAATAGTATCCTTCTTGTCGATAAAAGAAAAACTACATGATTTTCCTGAATTGCAAAATGAGGCATGGCTAAACGATTTGTCGTTTTCTGTAGATATTGTAAAATATTTAAATGAACTTAATGTAAATTTACAAGGGAAAAACCAGTTCGCTTTCAATATGCACTCAAATGTCAAAGCATTTATGATAAAACTAAACTTATTTGCTGAGAACTTTAATAAAAAAATATTAAACCACTTCCCATCATTACAAACACGACGAGAATTATTGAAAAATTCTGATTTTCTTAAATATAGTTCAGTAACACAAGACCTGCATACTGAATTCCAAAGAAGATTTCAAGATTTCAAAGCTATTGAAAAACCTTTGTCATTAATTAGTCAACCTTTCAATTTCGATGTGCAAGAAGCTCCTGTTGAAATTCAGCTAGAATTAATTGACTTACAGGCAAATAATTTATTAAAAGAAAATGTTCAATCAAACGAATTGAGTGCTTTCTACGGTGCTTTGAATACAGAACATTTTAAACATTTTTTAAACTATGTTCAAAAATACCTAGTTTTATTTGGTTCGACATATATTTGTGAAAGAACTTTTTCGTTGATGGTTTCCACGAAAAATAAATATCGATCACAAATTACTGACGAAAATCTACACTCGGTATTAAGGATTGCTACAAGTGATTTGGATCCCAATTTTGAAGAAATAATATCACATGAACATTCGCGATTTCACGTTTCGCATTAACTATTATAGAAGTTATACTTATAATGAGTATTCTATTAATTTTAACGTTTAATGTTTGTCTTTTTTTTTATAATTTTATTTAATATTAGGTATATTTACAAAATATGTATCAATATAAATTAATTTGTATCGTTAAAATATAAATAAATAAGAAAATAAAATCTTTCAATAACTGATTTATTTAATTACCATTAATTTATTATTATTCTTCTAACGCCGACTTCACTAATGAAGGTTGGCTAAAACACCATTGCAAATTCGTCTCTATTTTCTGCTTTTCTTAAAAGCGTCTGTGTGTTTAACCCGGTCCAGTCTCAAATGTTTTCAGTCAGAATATTTGTCGTCTACCAGGACCCCTTTTTCCTTCGAACAACTCGTACATATCATTTCTGAGCATGAGCCGTAAATATGCTGTCTGTCTCCTTTTAATGGAGGTCAAAAGTTCTCTGTCTCTTTCCATTTCGTGCAACATCATTTTGTTCGTATATGATCGGTCCATGGTATTTTCTAAATTCTCCCAAAAAGCCACATCTCAAAAGCTTCCGGCTTTCTCATTAAGTCAGCATTAACAATCCAAGCTTCGGCACCATAAAAAAGAATAGAGTGGATATACAACATTTTATCAACTAATATCAGATTTGCAGATTGAGTCTTTGGTGACTCAGAAATGTCCTCATCTTCAAAAAGTCTACCCTCAATTGCTCTATTCTTGATCGAATTTATGATTTCGAATTTAAATCTTCCGTAATCCAGACTCCTAAGTAAGTATTTCATTTTGTCCACTTGCTCAATATCTTCATTTTTTATCTGGTTCTTTTTCTGGATCTTCTTATGATTTAATATAATGACCATTTTTTTTTTCAATTACGTGACATATTTTACTGGGCACAAGTTTTTCGCATGTATTCCCAAGTAGGACAATTTATTATTACCATTTTCTAATTATTAACAGTCAAATTTCTTTGTCCAAATGCTTTAAAATAATACTTATAGTATTTATTTCTTGGGCAGGGAATAAACTACACCAAACAAATTCGCGTGGGCACAGCGTACATATCCGGTATAGTCCTCCGGCCCGAGAGACATTTTGAAACTTTCATTTTGGCCCGCGCTTAAAAGTAATTGCCCACCCCTGATCTAAGCGGTTTTTTAAAATTTGTGGGTTTTGCAATATTTTACCGTCAGCGAACGGACTAATAGTAGAGGATCCGATATAAGGCCGATCTGCATCGATCTATTTAATGGATAACGTGTGCGTGAAGTAACAATGTATTTTAAACGGGATTTACTTTTTCGCACTGTTTTTGACACACTTTCATATAATCAAATATCCTTAACTTTCGCGTTGTCATGGTGATGACATAATGAGCAATAAATTACAAAAAAAAATTTGACAGTTTTGTGGTTTGAAAGAAATTAGAATGTTTAAATAAGTTCTAAAAATTGTAGAATAGGAATGAATTCCAGTGATGAAGAGTTACAGTTTTTTTATTTGTTTATCGTAGATAAAATATTGTATGAAACTGTGCGTGAAGTACTTTTTGCGAACTTAAGCGATGTATAGCACTCGCTCCGTTGTCGCTTGTGCTCTAAACATCACGTGCATTCGTAAAAAGCATACTTCACGAACTGTTTCATAAATAACTATTTTCATATATTAAAAAAAATGTTTCGACCCGGGTAGATATTATTCCAGATTTTCAGATTTCAGCACAGTGTTAGATGGTTGGGGCATATATGGAGAGCAGGTAGCGTAACAACTATAAACTCAATTTTACAATGGAAACCCGGAGTTAGAAGGAGACGCGGAGGAACTAGAATAAATGGTTACAGGAAGTAAAGGAAAATTTATATAGGGCAGGAATTAGAGACTAGCAGAAAAAGACAGAGGATAGAAAGAACTGGAGAAGCACAGTCAATAGTATCGAGTAGCAGACTGGGACTAATCTGCTCTAAAAAGATGGATCTAGATAGCTTTTTAGCAGCTCAACCCCACCTGGTGTATTTAGCCATTTAATTTTCTTATTACACATTATTATTGGTACATCAAAAATTAAAAGGACGGTGCCTGTAATAAAATCTAAAATTCAAAATTTAATCAAGAAAAATAATAAATATTAAAATTTCCTATAAGTTCAAATTTATTTATTAAAATTTTTGATATAATTTTCATAAATAAATTACTTACTAATAACACTTTTTTAATTAATTCCAAAAAATCCATTTTGCAGCAATAATAATTGTTTAGTATTTGTAAAATAAATATCAATCATATCATAAATAATACAGGTTTACAAAAAAAAACTAAATTTCGGACTATTTGACGAAACCATGTTACAAGGGGGTTTTCGGGGTGGCTGATCACGAATCCGGGGTCCGCTCACCTCTTTCACGCCAGGTAAAGGTCATTTCAAGGTAAAATCAAGATAAATCGACAGTCGCTCTGAGAAAGTATATTAGGGCGTTTTTAGTATCGCTGATGACGAATCATTAGTCCGCTGACCTCTATCACGTCTAGTTCAAGGTCAAATCAACATAAATCGACACAATCGCTCTGAAAATATAGGGGTTTTGGAGTCACTGATCATGAAAACTGCGGTCCGTTGAGCTCTACCACGTAAGGTAATGGTCATTTCAAGGCCAAATCAGGACAAGTCCACAAAACTGATTTGACCTTGAAATGACCTTTACCTGTCGCGGTTGAGCTCAACGGACCCCAGTTTTGTGATCAGCGACCCCAAAAACCCCCTAATATACTTTTTCAGAGCGATCGTGTCCATTTATCTTGATTTGACCTCGAAATGACCTTGAGCTAGACGTGATAGAGGTCAGCGGACACAAATTCGTCATCAGCGACCACAAAAACCCCCTAATATACTTTTTCAGAGCGACTGTCGGTTTATCTTGATTTGACCTTGAGATTACCATTACCTGACGTGATAGAGGTCAGCGGACCCCGGATTCGTGACCAGCGACCCCAAAAACCCCCTAGTCATATGGTTTCGTCAAATATTCCGAAATGTATTTTTTTTGTAAACCTGTTTAATCAAAAGAATATCAATCTTTTAATTTAAATAGACAACTTTAAAACATAGAACTGCATTCACAACTGTATTCACAGTAAAAGTTTCAAAAGATCACACATTACGCTTAAAGTAAGAGGTAAATCAGCAGACGAGTCGTTGTGACTTCCAAAATATGACAACACCGCTGGAAGTGACAACGCACCTTGAACTACCCTATATATGGAAGCCATAACGTATGCTGTACGCTTCGGTATATACGTATATATATACAAAATTTATTTTGGTAAATCCTTTCCCCTCAATAGGTAGACCCATTTTATAAGCCCCCCTTTTACCAAATACACAATTTTTAAAAAATTATTCCTAGTAGAAAAGGTGGAAGTCGGACAGCCTCTTCTGTATACCGGAAGTCACAACTTAACGTGCATCAATATATATATATATATATATATATATATATATATATATATATATATATATATATATATATATATATATATATATATGTCCTTGTGGGATCGGTACTCACCAGAGTAACCGCAGACGTTCGGATACAACTAGCATCTCTTTGCGAAGACAATGACGTCGACTTTGCAAAGTAACAAGACACTTACTCAACACACACACTACACATGACACTAGGCACCTAACTGCAAAATGTTACCGTACCTACCAATGTCAATGGCCATTAGTTGTCGAGGCATTAGCTAAATAAAAAAAATCAATGAATGAAAGAAATCGGGAGCACCGATATTTAGTCTTCTTAAAATCCATTCTCTATAGTCCAAAGACGTTTATCTCGTTCTCATGATAAATATATCCGTCAATCCTTGTATAATTTATAAGCAGTGGTATAAGCTGTTTGATATAATTTTAATGTTAGCTTTACGATCCATAAGTACACTACTCCTAGTTTTTGTGAATCGAAACTGAACTGACTCGCCTCCAATTTCAAAAATTGCCAAATAAGTATAAACCATCTCTCGTCCTCACCACTGTCTCGGCCTAGTAACAGTTTGCTGTCTCGCCACTGTACTCGTTACGTGTAATCAAGCCATTAGAGTGAAGCAATCATAGATCTGATATAATAATACAGTGGAACCTCATTAACTCGGAATAATCGGGACCGCAGCCGATCCGGGTTATCGAAAATCCGGGTTAGCTGGAGAAAATGGTAAAAATTAATAAAATACGGTATACTTACAGATAAACTCCGTTATAATTAAAATAACATGAAATATATATGCACAGTACACATCTAAATTACGTATCAATTACGCCTTTATCAATTCTACCAATGCTTCTAGTTTCTTTTCCATTGTCACTACAATATTTTTACGTTTTGTTGCCATTAAGTAGACAAAAAAACACGCAAATACAAAATCTGAATAGATTTACGAACGATTACAGAACGGAAGCGAACAATATGACTGTTACTACACATAGTCCTGTCGCCAGGGGGGGTACAACGGCCTCGTTAATTCAGATGGACTTACTCAAGTTTTTTTTATGTATTTTGACCCGTAGAACATGAATTTTTTGGGTAACAGTTGATCCGGATGTCGATAAGATTGTTATAGACCAAGAACTTGAGGAATCAAATAACAGCGATTTTTGGCAAAACAAAACAATATTTTGTATTTTTTGGGCCATTTTAAGTAAAAAATATTTCTACAAGTTTTTTCGTAGGATGCACAGTTTTCGAGATAAACGCGGTTGAACTTTAAAAAAATCGAAAAATTGCAATTTTTGAACCCGAATAACTTTTGATTAAAAAATAAAATAGCAAGTCTGCTTACCGCATTTGAAAGTTTAAGTCAAATTATATCGGTTTTGATTATTTGCATTGGTAAAAATTTATTTTTTTATTGTTTAACAAAGCTATAAACACGTAGGGTTTCCCGTGCTTTTACATGCGTTTTAACGCATGTAACGTAGAAATAGTCTTGATTGCACTAGTACCTATTCTATCTACTCGTTCGATTTTAAATGAGAAATCATAGAAACATCACTCACGCACTAGTTGTTTGTAGCTTTGTTTAACAATAACACAATAAATTTTTAGCAATGCAAATAATCAAAACCGACATAATTTGACTTGAACTTTCAAAGGCGCTAAGCAGAATTGCTATTTTATTTTTTAATCAAAAGTTATTCGGGTTTAAAAATTGCAGTTTTTCGATTTTTTGAAAGTTCAACCGCGTTTATCTCGAAAACTGTGCATCCTACTAAAAAACTTGTAGAAATGTTTTTTGCTTAAAATGACCCAAAAAATACAAAATATTGTTTTGTTTTGCCAAAAATCGCTGTTATTTGATTCCTCAAGTTCTTGGTCTATAACAACCTTATCGACATCCGGATCAACTGTTACCCAAAAAATTCGTGTTCTACGGGTCAAAATACATAAAAAAAACTTGGGTAAGTCCATCTGAATTAACGAGGCCGTTGTACCCCCCCTGGCGACAGGACTAACACAATACGGTCTCAATCGCAACGATGTTATGTTATTTAAGGGGGGGGCTATAGTTAATTCTGCGTCTTTTTGCATAATTTTAAAACGTTTTTTCTTGAAAGTGGTGGGGTTAAGTTAAATGGCTAAAAGGCTATCTTAAAGAACAACACTTAAAGATTATTCAGTTAAATTTTTATTGAAAAATATTAAAAAATGAAGTGGTGGCGTCATTTTTAAGTAGACGATCCAAAAAAAAAAGATGATGTGCGGTGTACACTATATTATCTTCTGACAGAATCATCTGAAGCATACAAACCAAAAAGATTATTTTAGTTTAAGAGTTTCTTGAGGTAGTGACGTTGAGTTTTTATGATTATATTGATTTTTAAATTCATGGTATAACTTTAAAAGGAAAAAATCGAAAAAAAAGTGAGAAAGTGTGTTCGGTAAAAAAAATGCTAATATAAAAAAAGTTTTTAAAATAAGCAAAAACTCGACGTCACTACCTAGTAGAATATCTAAAAAAGGGGTGTGCAAAATTTCAGGAAGATCGGTGCATTACTTTTTGAGTTATAATGTACACCGCCTCAGAAAACACGTTTTTCAGAAAACGCATTTAAAGAAATGTAGTTTTGTCAATAATACTAAGAAAAGTTTTATATATATCCATATCTTCGTCAATTTTGCTCAGATTAACTTGAAATTTTAATGGTATACTCTTGAAAATATTTACAATCCAATAAGCCGATAAGAAAAAAATCGAAAAAATAATCAAAAATACTATACCCCCCTTAATAACAGTGATGACTAAGACCATTGTTTAAAAAATAATTTTTTAATAGCCTTTTAGTCTTTTTTAAGCAATGCTGAGACAGGTTGAAATAAATAAAGGATACTACAGGTGCTTGCTGTTTCCGATAACACGACAATGAACGTCGTGTGCCATGAGTCATTTTTACTATCGTATATGTAGTTCAAATTACACAATTACCCATTATCTCTCAAATATTATATTACATATATTTTTATTGATGAAATGTTTGTCTGATAAAAATCGGTCCGGGTTAGCCGGACTTCCGGGTTATCGGGGACCGACTTATCGGGGTTCCACTCTACGTAGATTAGACAAGGTACGAAAAATAGCGTAACGCGGAGCAGTTCGGGTCGGTGGTCTATGTATCTCTCTCTACCGGCGCTTAGCTGTCTGTCTCTAGCATATTATGGCCGCTGCCTCTGTGTCCGTGTCGTTCCATTACTCCCACCTCTTGGTAGATACGCTCACACTCGTACGACAGACAAAGATAGTTAGACCACTGTACTTGATATTGGCGTTACACCTCGATGCATTGAGCGGCTTATAACTAGCCTTGTCTATTGTTAATATATCTATGGAAGCAACACTCATTAGAAAAGAAGATGGTGTCGTCACTTCCCTCAACCCATGCTTAGTCTGTTCATATTTACGTCTATGGTATAATCGCCAAATTGTTGTTGTTGGAAATATGTCATATCAGTCAAAACAAAATCGAGGTTTAAATGTACTTACCTTAATGGTTGAAGGTAACAGCCAGCTTGGCTGGTAAGGTAGGAGGGTGGATGTTATTATGCTCTATGATAAATCAAATTTTGATTGTTCTGTGTAGGTATTTTATGAAATAATTTTATGTGTTATGTGATTTTATGTTCGAATTAATGAGTTTTTGGGTAAAATTGTAGATTATGTATTGTGTGTTGCCTACGTGTAGTGTATGTTTTAGACATGAGTTTTATCTTTTTTATCCTCTATTATTGGTATGTTCTTGTTATTCACTTCTTCTTGAAGTATTGCCTACCAAAGTCTGCTACTTTCTCCTTATAGATCTGCTACACAATTTTCTTTACTTAGTAGGATAAGGTCTGCTCCTTTGATTTTCCGTTGTTCCCTGTCTGTTTCCTTCAAGATTATTGTGCATATTTTCACTGTAGTCTGTTTTCATCGTTCCAAGCATGTTTGCATATCTGTGATTTGTCTAAATCCCTGTTTTTAATGTCTTGCAGTCTCTCCCAAATAAAAATTGTTACATTCACAGGGTATTTTGTAGATTCAGGTCTGTTACTTCTCCTGTTGTTCAGTTTGGTTTTAGACAGGATAGATCTGAGCGGGTTGTTTGTTCTGAATTTTGTTGTGATGTACTTATTTCCTATCCTTTTTATTTTTCTGATAAGCACTTTACATAAATATGGTAGGTATTTTTGTCATCTTTGAATACCTTTTTTGAGCGTCGCTGGACTACTTGTGTTGTTTTGATGCTTCCTTGTTTCTCTCTAGTAGAATTCCTTGTTTATAGATGAGAATAAGTAGTCATTTCTTATTAAAACCTGTGTTAGCTGGTTTTTTCTTCTTGGAATGCCTTTTCATTGGAACATGTGTTTTGAGCTTATCGTATATGATTTGTCAATTTTCTTTTTAATGTTTACATTGTGATTAGAATAGTTTCAGAAGTATATAGATAAGTAATTAGATAAATTTTAAAAGTTTAAACTACAATTACCAACTGTAACTAGGTTATACGCTAAAATGTAACTAACGCAACGTGATCCCGACACTTTCATGAAACTTTTCATTGCTCCTTTACTTTGTAAGTACACACATATCGCACCCTCAGTGCAAGACTGCAGTAAGTCAAAATAAGTAAGTTTCGAGATAAAGACGATTTTGTTTATTTTCGTGTTAATATCGGTGAAATAAGACACAATTTTTAAGAAAAATTAACATTTAATTATGATTTTGCGTGCTTTTCAGGCTATATTACATTAACCAAAAATAGAAATTTAAATAAAATATTACTAATGCAAAAAAAATTAGGAATTTCAAAGTTACAACACTTTTGCACGGAAAAAATTGTTAATCACTACACATTTAGTATGAGAATTTCAAAGTTACAACAGTTTTGAACGGAGAAAATTGTAAAAAGTGTAGACACATTTACTTTTACAGTAAAAGCTGTGTTACCGGCCACCTGTACTAACAAATACTGTAACTAATCTAGACTACAAAAACTGGCAATATCGACCACCTCTCTATATCGGCCAATAGTTCTTTCATTTTTAGTGGCCGCTGCTGACAGGTTTTACCGTAGTTGTTTTCCTCTTCTCGTACAGCATCTTGTGCCAAAATATTTTTATAAAAACTATGGTGGTCTTCTGGTATCATACCCGAATGGCATAACTATACCAAATCTTTCTTTTTGGCCATTTGAATTTTTGGCTGTTCTTTGGCAAGTTTTCTGAGAATAGATATTTTTGACCTCTCAGTATTGTCAATACACAAGTTTTAAGATAACTGTTTTTCCTTTCATGAGAGAAAATACTTTTTGGCCTTAAATAATTAGTCTTAATTTATGTGGTTTTAATCCAATCTAACAAATAAATGGTCAAACGACATCGCACACATCTTATGGAAAATAAATATAATATCACACAAAGGACATAAAATTTACATGAATAGATTGGTCTCGAAAATCTTTGTTTATTGTCTCGGCCGTTAATGGATTACGTAGACGCGCTGTATATTAAAATTAAACACCACATAGGTCTGGATCCAGCGTATGAAAAAAAAGTTGATTAATAGCAAGCTGAAAATTTGTTAATAGCTTAAGGGTGTCTAGTCGGACAAACTTTGATATATGGAAACACTGGAACAGGGGCAGTTTTAATTGTGGAACAGGTTAAAAATTTAGAACGGTCACACCACGAAAACGGCACATTTATTTTGTCCGACAGAACAGACTTAAACTCTTCGAACAGAGATTAAACTCTCATGCAAAAATCAGACTGCTATTTATCACCAAATGGGCGTTTTAATGAGTGGAACATGTAGAATATGTCAAGTGACAGGAATTATGACAGGTGATAAATAGCAGTCTGATTTTTGCATGAGAGTTAAATCTCTGTTCGGAGAGTTTAAGTCTGTTCTGTCGGACAAAATAAATGTGCCGTTTTCGTGGTGACCATTCCAAATTTTTAACCTGTTCCACAATTAAAACTGCCCCTGTTCCAGTGTTCCCATATAGCAAAGTTTATCCGACTAGACACCCTTAAGCTATTAACAAATTTTCAGCTTGCTATTAATCAACTTTTTTTTCATACGCGGGATCCAGACCTAACAGATATAGATATTAAAATAACAAATATCTTACTTTTTTCATTGCTTGTTATCGAATCCGTTGCAATGTTCCGTGCAAAACTGTTGTAACTCTGTTACATTAGCCAAGCCGCACACCAAAGAAACATGAAACGAAAAACATGAAACATGAAACGAAAAACATGTTTCATGCATCTAAAACACTGCTAAACAAATCTCAAAGTCCGCCTACGCCTACCAATGAAACGAGTGTGATTCGTGCTCATGACACATTTTTATTTTCGGAGAGTTTCATAAATGGCCGGACGTATATTTGTTTAGCAGTGGTTTATTTCCATGAAACGTAATTTACGTTTCATGTTTCTTTGATGTGCGGTCGGGCTTAGAGTTACAACAGTTTTGCACGGAACTTATGTTCAAAAACGCAAAATAGTTAAACTGTTGTTGTTGTAATCTTTAGCCCATTAAGCATTTGAAAGTTACTAAAGTTTTACAGGGGATAGATATGCATGTTTACAAACGAACTCAATGATTACTTTATTTTGATAAAATTTTGAGTTACTGCAGTTTTGCACTGAGGGTGCGATATAATAAAAAGTCCGATCCTTTTCTGACCGCGCCGGAACTTTTTCGTGTTTGTAATTGAATAAAAGTCAATGAAAAACTTTACGCAGCACTGGTAGGATTTTTATTAGCCGCTTCCCCTTCGGCTTGGTATTAATAAAAATTATATTTGAAAAGTTTCGCCCTAACATAATGACCCAAAATTTTCGGGTATTTTTTGTACCTGACGACGGGGAGATTTTACTGGTTTCTTTAGATAGGTTGGATAAAAGTTTAGCAAACTTTTCTTTTCTGTTGAATGGCTTCGTAATAAAGACTGTTCAAATAAGCTATTTGTAAAATGTTTATGGTAATAAAATAATTCAAATAAATTACGAGTCATGTATGTCATATCATGTATGTATATTTACGTAAATTACATATTCATGTTAGCAAGAAATAATACCAGATATACATAGCTCAATTGAACAGTTTTCAAAGGTACAATGCTTTAATAGTATTCTTTATTTGCAATATCTGACAACGTTTTAAAGCTGTCGGCGAATTATTTTTAGTCTGGGCTGATTATCGGAGAATAGGCCATTTTTGGGAAAAGTTATTTACCAGCAATTTTATTGCTGGAATCGAATCTTATGATTGTATATATTAATGATATAGATATGCAAAGTCCGCAGATAGTGTGCTACTTTTTTTATAAACAAAATGGCGCCCGAAAATCGTGTTTTTTTCAATTTTTGCTCTATAACTCCAAAGATTTTAACTTTAGACCAAAAACACCCAAATAAAAATTCACCGCAATTAAATTCTGCATAGAGACGTGTTTTTTCTGATTTACTTCGGCGAAAACTTTCCCCGGAAAAAGCGGGTTTTTCCAACAAAATCTTTAATTTTCAACTAAACTTTTAGATAAGTAGTTGTTAATAAATAATTAAATAACTTGGTAACGTAAAAGCCCTTTCCGTATTTATTATAATTCCAGAAGCTGATGGAAATTGAATTAACAGTTTAGCAACAATTGAAATGTTAATTAAAAATTTACGGTCACTATAATAACGACAATAATTGTGATACATAAGAATAACTATGATTTTTTCATAAAAAGATACTATACCTATCTAATGTACTTTACAGAATTGAAATTGGACTATTTAAGCGGCCTCAGGAATATTTTAAAATTATAAACAATTTTTTGGCTTAAAAACAAATAGAATATCTCGGGAAATATTAAACTAAGTTAAATTGTGAAAACGGTATTCGAAAGACATCGGCAGGACGCTTATTTTAAAAGAAAAAACGTTTAATTATACGAGTGGTTCCTGAGATACAACCGGTCAAAGTTGACCGAAATTTACGGCAAAGATATAAACAATAGGATCATAATTTTTAAGCCATCACCTTTTTATTTTTGTCCTCTTTCTCCACACCGATTTTTATATCTTTAAAATCCTCATAATATATATTATTATAATAAAAACTATCGATAATACGTGTGAAAATTGCCAAAAATAGCAAAATTCCAATCAAAAATTAGGTTGGAGAAAATGTAACCCTCAAAGTTCAAAATCGGTATACCTTAACAAAATGCATTTCCTCGGCTTCCCATGGAGCAATTTCCTTCATTCTTTTTTTGTTCCCAAGTAACTCGAGTAGAGCCATCGAACTAACGCATTATTAAATGTCAAACTTGCTTTTGTTTTGTTATAATAAATTAATTTATTTATTATAACACAATATTTTAATTTGTTTAAATAAAAGTTGTTTAAATAATTATACAGCTTTCAAATGAGAATATTTATGTTTTTAACTTTAAAAGGTACACTTGTAGTAAGTTTATCTAAAAAAAAGCCTACAACTGGAAAAAATATGTAATTTTCTGTTCTTATAAATAAATTAATCTATTATAATAAAACAAAAGCAAGTTTGACATTTAATAATGCGTTAGTTCGATGGCTCTACTCGAGTTATTGTGGAACAAAAAAAGAATGAAGGAAATTGCTCCATGGGAAGCCGAGAAAATGCATTTTGTTAACGTATACCGATTTTGAACTTTGAGGGTTACATTTTCTCCAACCTAATTTTTGATTGGAATTTTGCTATTTTTGGCAATTTTCACACGTATTATCGATAGTTTTTATTATAATAATATATGTTATGAGGATTTTAAAGATATGAAAATTGGTGTGGAGAAAGAGGACAGAAACAAAAAGGTGATGGTTTAAAAATTATGATCCTATTATTTATATCTTTGCCGTAAATTCCGGTCAAATTTGACCGGTTGTATCTCAGGAACCACTCGTCATAATTAAACGTTTTTCCTTTTAAAAGAAGCGTCCTGCCTCTGTCTTTCGAGTACCGTTTTCATTATTTAATTTAGTTTAATATTTCCCGAGATATTCTATTTGTTTATATACCAAAAAATTGTTTATAATTTTAAAATATTCCTGAGGCCGCTTAAATAGTCCAATTTCCATTCTGTAAAGTACATTAGATAGGTATAGTCTTTTTATGAAAAAATCATAGTTATTCTTATGCATCATAATTTTTGTCGTTATTATAGCGACCGTAAATTTTTAATTAACATTTTAATTGTTGCTAAACTGTTCATTCAATTTCCATAGACTTCTGGAATTATAATATATACGGAAAGGGCTTTTACGTTACCAAGTTATTTAATTATTGATTAACAACTACTTATCTAAAAGTTTAGTTGAAAATTAAAGATTTTGTTGGAAAAACCCGCTTTTTTCGGGGAAAGTTTTCGTCGAAGTAAATCGGAAAAAACACGTCTCTATGCAGGATTTAATTGTGGTGAATTTTTATTTGGGTGTTTTTGGTCTAAAGTTAAAATCTTTGGAGTTATAGAGCAAAAATTGAAAAAAACACGATTTTCGGGCGCCATTTTGTTTATAAAAAAAGTAGCAAACTATCTGCGGACTTTGCATATCTATATTATTAATACATACAATAATAAGATTCGATTCCAGCAATAAAATTGCTGGTAAATAACTTTTCCTTGTATTTTGCTAATTAGCCCAGAGGAAAATATGAAAAATTAAATAAACCATAAAATATGATAGTGGCTTACAATCCTCCTATTGTCCAGTTGTGTGACATTCAGATGCATTCTACGAATTTTTCGAAATTCGATTCAATTTAAGTACAGAGCTTTGTATTATACTATATTAAAATCCTTGCATCAGAAATATTGAACCAAACCATCAGATGTCAACAAATTTTGCATTTGCTTGAAAGTTTCCTGTATTTAGATTTTTACTTATTCCTTATCTCTCTTTGAATTCAATTTTGTTTAATATTTGCTTATAAAATATCTAATTTTACACGAGTTTGACCATAAAACAGAATTTTATACTTTCCTAAATAACTTTAAAAATTGTACCGTCTTTAGTTTGGCCATAAATTATTTAAAAGTTTTGGTCGATTTTTTATAGCAGCAGTAAAAGATAATACTCTTCAGGGGTGCTGTAAAAAAGTAGCATTTGACGATGTTTTAGGATGTCTACTGGGAGGAAAAATTTTTAATGGAAAGAAAAATAAGTGTGAAAATATTTTATTTCATACACTATATAAAATATTGTGACTTATTTTAAATAACTTGTATTTATTCTCTTTAAAGGGATAAGCGCAAAATATTGGTCAAATGCTATTTAACCCGGCATTGATCGCTAGGTTGGCCGTTACGTCGGTTTACCGTAAAGAGACCGAAATCATTAGACCGAAAGCAGTAGACCGAACTCATTAGACCGAAAAGCACTTTACCGAAACCTCACTGGACCGCACAGCAGAAGACCGAAAAGCAGTTCTTTTTACTTGTCGCAGTAAAAGAGATAAGACTAATGTAAATACAACTAAATGTTATTTGGATGGTTATTATAAACAGTTAAAATGGTGTTAACGTCACTCTACCCTTAATTTATTTTTACCTTCACTAATTTGTTTAACGGATAAAAATTATTTCATATCAGACTGTACAGAGTAGCAATTTACACAGTCTATATATAAAATAATACAAAAAAAATACAATAAACAAAAAGACAGATATACAAAATCTTAGCACAATTTACTGCAAACTTTTTAAATTTATTTACCATTTCGGTCTAATGCTGTTCGGTCTAGTGAGGTTTCGGTAAAGTGCTTTTCGGTCTAATGAGTTCGGTCTACTGCTTTCGGTCTAAAGATTTCGGTCTAATTGTCGTGTACCGTTACGTCAGTCGTCGCGCGTGAGATTTTTTCTCACATTTCCAATTTTTGCCTTTTTTACGAAATAAAATTTTCAAAATAAATTTTAAACTTAATAAAGTTATCATTAGCTTTACACAATGTGACTGTTGATGCACTCGTACATTTTAAACTAAAAATGTAGAGATAATATTTCAATATATGTAAATTTCAAATTTGTACTAGTACGTTTATTTTATTGCCCTGCAACGGGGCGAGTTCTAAAATTATGTTCACAATTCAAATTGCAAATACAAGATAAAATAATGCTAAGTACAATATAGTATAATGCTATAAAATAATACTAAATAATATTATAATTATTATGAGAGAATATCTCACGCGAAGCGTACTGACTTAACAATCGGGCCACACTAAGTCAACTGGACCACTATCTGAGCAGAGGAGTGTATTCGATTGTAGAGGAAGGATAATTAGGAGACTAGAAGGAACTAGAGCATGTGTAATTTACCACGGAAAAAGTTGTGTGCAATATTCTGAAACCGTGAGAGAAAATCTCATATACGCTGTGAGCTCGTACGTAGAGGGGATATTTACAAATTCACGAGTGCCAGTAGTGGCAAGTCTATAAACGTTTACCGGAAATTTGACATATATGTCAAAGTGATTAATTTAAAAGTAAAATTAAAAGCATTAATTATAAAAAATATTAGTTGGTCAAAGCTGTGGTATATATTTTTACCTTAAATATACTTACGTTTTAAATACTGAATTTAAGTTTTTTTAATGTCCCGTAATATGTAATTATATTAATCTTAGCGTCATCTACACGATAATTGTGAAAGTATCCGAAGTAAGAATAGTACATTGTTTACCGGGTAGGAAAAGCTTAACATTCCTGGACGACTGTGAAGATTGCTAAGTCGAGGCGCAAGCCGAGACTTAGCAACACAGAGTCCAGGAATGTGGCTTTTCCTACGAGGTAAACATACTATTTTTCCGCAAATCGTTTAAAATTCGACAGATATTGATTGATTTAAAAAAAACGCGATAATTTTATTCCCAAATAAATGGTGCTTTGAAATTCCTAATAAAATTACTTGGGTTACTATGGAAACGTATTGAGGTTGAATTATCATTTATGTAGAACACTAACAACTGTACGGAAATATCATTTCCTTACAGTAAGGAAATGACATTTCCTTACAGTAAGGAAGTCCTGACTTTTTCTTCAAGAAATTTTGACAAGAATGTCAAAATTTCCTGGCGATTTGCGGAAAATTCATATTTTATCAATAGAACGTCAAAATGATTAGCAAAATCTTAAAAAAGTCGATTAAAATTAAATTACCTTTTTGAGTTGTAAATCTTAAGCAATAACAATTAAATAATAAATTTAAAAATTACTAGTGAAAGTTGAATTAGTAATCCGCCAGGAGCGACACCAGCGAAGCTCAGAGCGTATAGCAACCATTCCCGGGTTAAATGAATTCATTTTTTTCGAACCCAGAGAAAGCTAATAAGTATTTTTAAAAAATTTAAACGCAGAACCAAATATTACATTATTACCGAGGGCCGAATGTCCCTAAAAACTTCTAAAATGTTTATCTTAATAAGTTACGGGGGGAAAAACGAGAAAATTTAGTGTGATTTTTAAGTTCAAATGTTTAATTCAAAAGAAACTTTTTGTTTATGCTAAGGGATTTTCGGCCCCCTGTAATAATGTATTTTTTCATTCTGCGTTTATATTTTATAAAAAATATTAATTAGTTTTCTCAGGATTTGAAAAAAATAATGCATTTAAATAGAATTTGACCAAGATTTTGCGCCTACCCCCTTAAGTAAATGGAATAATACACATTTATTAGATAATTTACTATATATCACACCTTTTATCCCAACTGCTTATGAAAATTGGATCCATAACAATGAAGGAATGTATGACGATACATTTAATTGTCGTACAATTATATCTTTATAATTATTATTACAAATTGAGTTTAAACTGTATTTATTTGTTGCTCGATAGTTGAAATGAAATTTGATCTGAAGATCTTCATATTTTTGTATAGACATGACTATGCCTGTTTTTCAATATGCCTCCAGTAAATAGCCATTCCATAGTTTTCGTGGTCTTCTCACTGATTTTCTTCATATTGAAAACCGTATCTCGATATCTTTACCTCTCTATTTGGTATCATTCGGTATATATCACCGTTTAATTCTATTCTTCTCTTTCTTACACAGTCCTTGATTTTCTCAACTTTGTATCTCCGTTGTATAATCTGTACTTCTAGCTCTGTCTCATTGTGTCTTAACATCGATTTTTCTAATCTTGTTTTCATCTCTGCTGTTTCTATCAATATTATTGTTCTCTCTGTGTCTGGTCATGTGTCTGCCTCTTACGTCATTATTGGTCGAAAGATTGTTCTATAAATTCTGCCTTTCATTTCTTTGTTGATATTTTTATTGCTCCCTATTTTTTCATTCAGACATCCTGTGGCTCTGTGATCTCTATTTGCTTGATCTACTATTTTGTAACAAAATTCTCGTTGCTGGTTGCCTAGATAACTAAACTTTTATCACGACCATCCATATCCAACTTTCGTCTTAGTAGTTTTGCTGTTATAACCATGCATTTGTCTTTGTTTTTTGGAGAAATCAACATGTCAAATTTTCTGGCGGTTATACTAAATGGGTGGAGCATCCGTTGTACACATCGCGTCAAAAAAAAAACTGGTACAACTCTTATAACCGAAAATCGCGTTTTTCAAGTTGTGTAAGTTGATCTTGTCAAATGTTTCATTCCAATTTCTAGGGCAACGTTGCCAGTCACCTCAATTAAGTACACATACATGATTCTCTTGATACTTTTGATTCGTGTTTTATTATAATTTATAATATTTCAATTAAAAAATAATGATAGTTAATAAATCTAGATATAATTTTAAATTATTATGTTTAAATTAAAATCGAGAAGCGTGGTTGGTTTCTCGTAAATTGTACTGTAAATACAAAACTCTATTGAGTTGGGGGACACTATAATAAACACACGGAAAAAATAAAAAAAATTGATTTGAACTTAATTCAATATGAATAACTTTTACAGTGAACCAGTTTGGAATTTAAATATATGTATTACAATTCGAAACTGCTGAAATATTAATATTTTGTCATAGCTCCATTATTATTAATCACTTGTAATCTTATGGGCACTGAGAAATAAATTTAGTTATAAATTTTCATCTTCGTCAAAGCTTTCGCAGGTTTCTTCAATGACGGTCAATTGGTAGTGATAAAAATAATAAATTTAATTATTTAATTTAGTTCCTATCTAAAACCATTATACATTTTTAAACGTCATTATTTTGTATTTAGATTTGGTGCAACTCCGTTATCTGTTATGGCAACAACGAAGTGATTTACGAACTATTGTATCCAGTCTGAACACAGGTTTACAGTGGGAAAAAAAGTGTGCCAGTTTTTTATGACGGGAAGTGTACAACATCTTCATTTTGAGATATTAGTATTCCGTCGTCTGCATAGCAAATTGCTTTAAATAATTTATGAATTCGCATGTTACTTGATGAAAAGTCATTTAACACTAGAACATTGAAAAGTTTTCTTTTCAAGATTTCCACAAAATTTATTATAAATTAATGTCACTGCAACTGTTTCGGCAGAGTAGGTACCTTTCACAAGTTATGTTCTCAAGTGATCTTTTCAATGGATGAGAAGTGAAATTAGTCTTCCAACTACCACAGGAAAACCCTAGTACCTTCTGCTGTATCACATATACGGGCAAGATATCAACAAAAATAGCCAAACATATAAAAAAGAAAGGAATAACACCAGCTTTTTGAACTAATCAAAACTTTTACAAATGCATTGAGAACAACAAGAGCCAAAAGACAAAGCAATTACAGAGTGGTGTATACAAACTTACATGTGCTTACTCTCCAAAACTTAGATCGGTCAAACTGGCAGAAACTTTGACAAACAAATAGCAGAACACAAATTGGCTTCAAATATAGAGAAACAGATTATATGTAAATTCACACTTCACCTTCTAGATATGGATCATAATCGTTATTTTATTGAACATTATGATCTACAGGGTGATTGATTAGTATGGTAAAGCTCAATAGATCGGCTCTAGTAATAGATAACAATAAAAGGTAATAACAAAAATTGTAGCCAACTTTGAGGGTCACATTACAAAATTAGTTACAATGTTACATGTTGTTCGATAATAGAGTGGCAGACCAAACTTTTGTTTTTTTAAATTGAACACTCTATATTTTATTTTATATTCGAAATTCTGTTAACTTTTCCATCACAAAAATATAAATATTTGTTACGTTATACAGGGTATTTACAAAGTTATAACCAATTTTGTATGAAAATCGTAACAAGTTCAACTCCCTCTATAAATAAAAATAAGCACAACAGCAATGGGTTATTAATGCTATATTTTTTATTTGTTGTCAAAATTGTCAAGAATTATTGACATTGCTAATTTTCTTTATACCAAATACAGGGTGAGTCAAAACACAAGTACATTATATTCTCAGTAATGTTAAATGGAACACCCTGAATTTTATATCATTATTGAAAAGTAACATTACCGTACTTTAATTTTTACATAAAATTCCCTATGTCCAAATTTATTAGTTTTCGAGATATTTTCATTTTTCAGAGCAAATTATTTTACGTGTCTAAATTTATCTAAATTTTAAGTAAGCCATGACTGAATTAACAATTGACGATTACTGATTATTAATCCTCTAATGAATGTAACAATGTAGCAAATAAAGAAAGAAAATTAGTAATACATTTTACAAAAAAACACACAAACACAAAATACAACATTTTGTGAAGACAATTAAACACTATTTTTGTATGTAAATGTAAACATGTAACAAATAAAGAACGAAAAATAATTGATCAGTAAAACATTTTGCAAAAAATACATGTTTGAAAAAATTAGAAGCTACTTTTAATAAAATATTTCTAATGTCTAATTACATAAGGTGTTCAAAATTACCTCCAAACACATTTATGCATGCATAAAACGATCATTGAATGAGTTACTTACTCTACGAAGCAATTTGTAAATTAACACATCGAAATACACTTTGTATTCTATTTTTCATTTCATCCGTTGTTGTTGAAGTAGACAGAGAGCTAGAGCCGAAAAATTATCGTCATAAGTAATATGGAGTTTTTCCTGTGAAATGTGTCCATTGTATAATGACAATTATGACCCCTTTCAGACTGACACCTCAGTGGATACAGGAAGTAGCACTAAGGGATGAAAGGGGAAAGTTAGTGCAATCATTAAAGGTTTCCACCTCCTATTTTGTTAAACCTCCATCGATTGGCATGAAAATTGGTGACTAGTTAGAGCATACCTCAAGAAATAAAACTGATTTGGTGCCAACTTGCACTTTTACCCTAGTGGTGAATACCACCCCTTCCCGCGGGTGAAAACTATTTTATTAAAAATATCCCCACAAATCGATAAAGGGTCAAATTTTAAGTAACATTTGTTATATCATGTTATTAAAATAAATCAATACTTTTTGAGTTATTAAAGATGAAAGATTTGTCTATTTAAGAGCATATGCGTGAAGTTGCGGATGATACAAAGAACATATTAATTAATTGTATGTTAGTAAAATATTATTTTTATATTATTTCGATTTTTATTTGAATTTTTTCTATCAATATAAACTGAATATATCCAGACACTGAGGGTGTCCAATAATGGGTATATTTGACATATTCGAATACACTTTTGCTAAATTTATAATATCGAAATAATATAAAAATAATAAAAAAAAATAAAACGGGATAATACCCGAAGGTTGGCTGTATACCATCTAGTTAAATAAAATTAACCTAAAGTAAAACTCCCTAGTGTAGTTGGTATATTTAATAAAAATTCTAAAAATTTTTAAAAATCCAAACGGATTACGTTCAAAACGTTTTCGGACTTATCAGTCCATCATCAGTGAACCTAAAAGTAAGTAATCTCACTTAGTAAAATTGAAAAAGGGTGAAATTTTGAATGTTAAAAATTTAAAAGTGTGGTTACGATTACTTACTCTCTGTCCTTGCTAAATAGCCACAATGCCAAACACTGGTCAAGATGTATGTTCTAACTACATGGTGAAATTTGTTAAACAATTTGGCTTAAAGCTTGAGTAGAGCATCATGTACCTAGTACTAATCCGTTGGCATCCAATGTAAGCCAAATTGTTTAACAAATTTCACCATGTAGTTAGAACATACATCTTGACCAGTGTTTGGCATTGTGGCTATTTAGCAAGGACAGAGAATAAGTAGGTAATCGTAACCACACTTTTCAATTTTTAACATTCAAAATTTCACCCTTTTTCAATTTTACTAAGTGAGATTACTTACTTTTAGGTTCACTGATGATGGACTGATAAGTCCGAAAACGTTTTGAACGTAATCCGTTTGGATTTTTAAAAATTTTTTAGAATTTTTATTAAATATACCAACTACACTAGGGAGTTTTACTTCATGTTAATTTTATAAAAATAATATCTTAGTAACACACAATTAATTAATATGTTCTTTTTATCATCCGTAACTTCACGCATGTGCTCTTAAACAGACAAATCTTTGATCTTTATTAACTCAAAAAGTATTGATTTATTTTAATAACATGATATAACAAATTTTACTTATAATTTGTCCCTCTATCGATTTGTGGGGTTATTTTTAATAAAATAGTTTTCACCCACGAGAAGGGGTGGTATCCACCCCTAGAGTAAAAGTGCAAGTTGGCACCAAATCATTTTTTTTATTTCTTGGGATATGCTCTAAATAGTCACCAATTTTCATGCAACTCGATGGAGGTTTAACAAAATAGGAGGTGAAAACCTTTAAAGAGTACACTAACTTTCCCCTTTCATCCCTTATTGTTATTTCCTGTATCCACTGAGGTGTCAGCCTAAAAGGGGTTATAATTATCAATATACAATAGACACATTTCACAGGAAAAACTCCATATTACTTATGACGATGATTTTTCGGCTCTAGCTCTTAGACTAAAAGTACATTATAAACTTCACTATTAACGTAACCCCAAAAAAATCAGTCCAGTTTATTAAATTCTGATGATTTGGGTGGCCACGCTACTGGTCCATTGAAAAATGAAAATATCTCGAAAACTAATAAATTTAGACATAGGGAATGGCATCTAAAAACTAAAGTACGGGACTGGTACTTTTCAATAGTGATTTAAAATACAGGGTATTCCATTTAAAATTATTGAGAAAATAATGTACTTGCGTTTTGACTCACCCTGTATTTGATATAAAGAAAATTAGCAATACCAATCATTCTTGAAAATTTTGACAATACGTAAAAAAATACGGCATTAATAAACCATTGCTGTTTTACTTATTTTTATTTATACAGGGAGTTGAACTTGTTTTCATATAAAATTGGTTATAACTTTGTAAATACCCTGTATAACATAACAAACCTTTATATTTTTGTGATGGAGAAGTTAACAGGATTTCGAATTTAAAATAAAATATCGGGTGTTCTATTTAAAAAAATATAAGTTTGGTCTGCCACTGTGTTATCGAACACCCTGTAACATTCTAACTAATTTTGTAATGTGAATCTCAAAGAGTACTAAAATTTTTGTTATTAACTTTTATTGCTGTCTATTACTATAGCGGATCTTTTGAGCTTTACAACACTAATCAATCACCCTGTATAAGCATTAGCTATATTTATTAGAATCCATGGAAATTAACAAATTAAAAAACACGATATAGTGTAGGAAACAAAGGTTGAACCTTGCAAAATGGACACAAGTCCGGTTTTATTTTTTTTCTGGTATATCAAGGGGTGCTTATTATAAGACTAACTTTTTCTGAAAAAATTTCGCCCCGGAACCTCCCTTTTCACCCCTTTAAAGGGGGTAATTTGTGGTTTTTGCGGAACGTAGCCCTTCCTGTAACTTTTACAAAAAATTTCTTTTATAGAAATATGAAGAGGACTATATTTTCTACGATTTATTTCCAACACCATCTCTCTATCATCCACCGTTTAGCGGGGGTGGCGCCCTAAAGTTGACAAGTTTTTAAAAAAGATGCTTTTAAAAAAAATATGTTTTTCCCTAACTGTAACGGAAATTAAGAAGAAATCCTGCGGCAATTATTCACAAATAATTGACTGATTTTTTGGTATAGGTTTCACTTAAGGGTAATTGCCCTTTTTTTAATTACAGGGTGTTACATTTTAAAAAACCTCTTTTTATACCATCTGAACCGTTTATGCTAGAGTAAAAAGACTTTTAGCGATTACCCATGTACTGGTGCTATTTACAAATTTGTATAATGCATCCCCATTTTTTCCCCGGAACCACCCAAAAAAAAGAAGAATTAATAAATAAATTGATTTTCTTGGAATCCTTCACACACAATGCCCTTTATTAATATGCTTCATATATCATTTTGTGCACGTTATTATTACCCATGCATGGACACCAAAAGCAATTTCCTAGTGCAACCTTTGTAGCAAAAAAAAAATAAATAAAATGGGGGGTTAAAATTTTTTTTTTGTTTTTTGCTTTTTGATCCATATGGGCATATGCTTCATCAATAGTGCTTTTCAAAAATATATATGGTTATTGCAACATCTCTGCGAAAACCACCCCTATCCTTGAAAATATACTGCAGAAACTACCCCTATCCCTTGGCGAGCATGTTTTTACGATTTTCTCATTACCTATGTATTCTTTTTAAATAAAACTTATACAAGGTTAAAGACCACTATTTACTCTAAAAATTATGTCCTATTCATTTTTTCGTATAAGCAACCGTTACGGCACAGTGGCGCCGTAAACCTCATATATGCTTTGACGGGCTCCAGTTTTTGTTTTTTTTTTTCGTCATCTGTTCGTTTTATTGATAAAGTACTTATGCAAAATAAAACAACACAGTGTAACCTACAAATTATGACTTATGCACATTTTACATTCTTTGCTCCCCAAAGCCACAGTGGTGGCCCAAAATAAGTTTTTGCATATTTTCGCCACCTACATGCATTTTATTGCATTAATGCTACCTTAACAGCACAATATTTACCCTTAGGTGGTCGCTACGCAGTGGCGGATCCAGGAAGGGGTGATGGGGGTGATCACCTCCCCCCCTCTCAAACCAAGTGATATTATATTCGAAGATTATAAAAATATTCATTTATTTTTATAGAGATTTAACCAATTTGGCACTCCCCTCTTAACGATTCTGGATCCGCCACTGTCGCTAAAGCATAAAAAGTCATTCTTATAAAAATAATATTAATATCAGTATTTCTATAAAAATAAATGAATATTTTTATAATCTTCAAATATAATATCACTTGGTTTGAGAGTTTGAGAGGGGTGGGGGTGATCGCCCCCATCACCCCTCCCTGGATCCGCCACTGCTTAGCGACCACTTAGGGTTGAATATTGTGCTATTAAGGTAGCATTAACGCAATAAAATGTGTGTAGGTGGCAAAATATGAAAAAATTTATTTTGGGCCACCACTGTAGCTTTGGGGAGCAAAGAATGTAAAATGTGCATAGGTCATGATTTGTAGGTTACACTGTGTTGTTTTATTTTACATAAGTACTTTATCAATAAAACAAACAGATGACGAAAAAATAAACAAAAACTGGAGCCCGTTAAAGCATATATGAGGTTTACGGCGCCACTGTGCCGTAACGGTTGCTTAAACGAAAAAAATTAATAGGACCTAATTTTTAGAGTAAATAGTGGTCTTTAACCTTGTGTAAGTTTTGTTTAAAAAAATGAATAGGTAATGAGAAAATCGTAAAAACATGCTGGATAAGGTATAGGGGTAGTTTCTGCAGTATATTTTCAAGGATAGGGGTGGTTTGCGCAGGGATGTTGCAATAACCATATATATTTTTGAAAAGCACTATTGATGAAGCATATGCCCATATGGATAAAAAAGCAAAAAACAAAAAAAAAATTTCAACCCCCCATTTTATTTATTGTTTTTGGCTACAGGGGTTGTACTAGGAAATCGCTTTTAGTGTCCATGCATGGGTAATAATAACTTGCACAAAATGATATATGAAGCATACTAATGAAGGGCATTGTGTGTGAAGGATTCCAAGAAAATCACTTTATTTATTAATTCTTCTTTTTTTTTTGGTGGTTCCGGGGAAAAAATGGGGGTGCATTATACAAATTTGTAAATAACACCAGTACATGGGTAATCGCTGAAAGTCTTTTTACTCTAGCATAAACGGTTCAGATGGTATAAAAAGGGGTTTTTTAAAATGTAACACCCTGTAATTAAAAAAAGGGCAATTACCCTAAAGTGAAACCTATACCAAAAAATCAATCATCTATTTGTGAATAATTTCCGCAGCATTTCTTTTTAATTTCCGTTACAGTTAGGGAAAAATATATTTTTTTTTTAAAAACATATTTTTTAAAAACTTGTCAACTTTGGGGCGCCACCCTTGCTAAACGGTGGATGATAGAGAGATGCTGTTGGAAATAAATCGTAGAAAATATAGTCCTCTTCATATTTCTATAAAAGAAATTTTTTGTAAAAGTTACAGGAAGGGCTACGTTCCGCAAAAACCACAAATTACCCCCTTTAAAGGGGTGAAAAAGGGGGTTCCGGGGCGAATTTTTTTCAGAAAAAGTTAGTCTTATAATAAGCACCCCTTGATATGCCAGAAAAAAAATAAAACCGGACTTGTGTCCATTTTGCAAGGTTCAACCTCTGTTTCCTACACTAATACAGATACTAACACTTGAGACAATTAGCTCCCCACTCCTCAACCTATTCAGTTAGAGATTTTAAAGTGTAGACGCATAGTAAAAACACATTACTTGAAAAAGGCACTATGCCCGCAAACAGCTGTATGGATATTAACCTTCCGATGACCAACCTTTTTTTGTTAGACGGATGACCAAGGGTGAGAAAAATGACCCCAGGTCAAAACTGTCAAAAATGACAAATTAACAAAAAAAATAAGTTTTTTTTTATTTTTTTTATGGCATGGACTTTATGTCATTCAGCCAGTCACAACATGAGTGTTAGTGTCATGTGTAGTATGTATGTTGAGTAAGTGTCTTGTTACTTTGCAAAGTCGACGTCCTTAGCGTAAAACTACTTGGAATTACACATCATAGACGGTATTTTACTAAACATCAACTTCAGAATATATTTTTTATTCGTAAAATAGAGGGAATTTTTTTTCTTTCACAATATGAGGATATCTAGAATGATATTAAAGTCAAATAAAAAAATAATGAGTTAAAAATTGAAAATACTTTTGAATTTATTAAAAAAAAACTTACGCTGGAGTCACAATTTCCACCGCTTGGTCATCCGAAGGTTAATTTATAATACATTTTGTGGAAATATGGAAATCAAAAGTTTTCAGTGTTTTTTTAGTTCAGTGCTCAGTGCTCAGTGCTGAGTACGACCTCGACCTTAAAAATCGTTTGATTTCAAATAGTGCTTGGTACTTAATTTTTCGGTTTGTGTACTAATTCACTGAATTCTTAATTATTTCCTGTACATTTAACAAACAGATTTTCAACGTCCTTAGCCACCGCCTTCTCTTGTAGAAGATTTTTTAAACTTTAGTCTTTTTCCTAAAACCTTAACAATAATATAGAGACAAGTTGTTTAGTAATTTGTTATTTTATTTTTTAGCCGATTTTGCAACAGTATTTAAACGAGGCCTTATGTATAAAGGAATCTATTGGCCCAGTTTAACCAACAGCTTCCATTGTAAACATCTAGAATTGGCGTACTTAAGGTATTCGCATAGACAAAGGCAGAAAGCACTTATCATTGTTAATATTGTTGATCTTCTTCTTAAGGTAAGTAACTAAGTTAGTATACTTTAGAATAACGCAAATTATTAATAAACACATACACTTTAACATACACAAGTAACAATAAGCCGGTTAGTTTCAGTAAATTTGCTACTAAGCGTAATAAAATACGTAAATTTGCCATGTTTTCTTTCTCTCTTGTAGTTACAATTTTATGATATTCACCTTGTATAATAATTATTACGTTAGTGTATATTTCGCCCTTTTCTATTTAAATAAAAAACAACGAGTTTTAGTTTTTGTTATGCTACCTGAGGTAATAAATTTGAATTATTTACATAGGTATATCTTGCCTTTCCATATAAATTAAACATTTCGTATATCTACGTCTTTGTAATCGATTTTCAAATGTAAGTTTTTTGTACTATAAGACTGCGAGCATGTCTAAGCTCATTCGCCAACAAAAGTTCATTACTATTCAGTTTTACATTATCAAGGGCTTTCTGAAAGTCTTATTCTAAAGCCTTTTCTTAATCTAGCTTGTTCCGTTGTCAGTTAGATATTGAAATTGAAGTTTAGTATATAGAGTGAGCTTTAAGTATGGCGTCAATTGCCTGGGAAACGTGGTACGACCATATATCTCAAGGGCCTTGTGATATATGGCTCCGTATGATTGTTGTCAGATCTTCGGTTTTTTTCTGGTAATCTAATGAACTTTAAAATCAATGGGAAAAACCCAATAGTTGGCTATATACCATAGTTTAAAAAACTCATACAGAAGTAAAAACTTCAACTTGTATTCTGGTATAAAATCGTTTATTAAAAAATTACCTAAAAAGTCATCCAAATAGATTGCAAAACGTCTTCGTTCTAATTCAGAAACATCTTATGGGGAAACATTTAAACCATATATTATGGGGTTACCACTTTAAATAGCGTGCTAGTTTCAAACTACTCAGCAGAATGCACTGAAGATGTTCTGAATTAGAACGAAAACGTTTTGCAATCCATTTGGATGACTTTTTAGATGGATCACCCAGTATACAATTTTTCCTTTTGAAGTATTTGATAATTACTGATTATTTTTAATGTAATGTCCCCTATACCTAAATTCCATAATTTCAATAAATTAGTATTGTTGGTTACCTGTTACGACCTATGGTATTGAATCAAGAGAAGACACCAAAAACCAAAAGCATGCTACGAACAGCCGAAATGAAAACACTAAGATCAATAGCAGGGAAGACAAAAAGAGATAGAATACGAAACAGCATCATCAGGGAACAATGTGGCGTGCATCATCTAGTCAGATGGGGCAGGCAAAGACGAAGAGAATGGTTCAGTCATGTAAAAAGAATGGAGGAGCACAGACTACCAAGAATTGCGCTAGAAGGAAAACCAGCAGGCAATCGTCCACCGGGGAGACCACCAAAAAGATGGAGAGATAGCTGGCAGTCTACCTCTCAAGAAATACTTCAACGTCGGAATTAACAGATCGACAGATCTACAACAAGTATAAGAAGAAGAAGTATTGTTGGTGAGTAGATGAACAACACAGCCATCACTATAGGTATAGGGAAAACAATGTGTTAGAGAGAGAGGTATGTGATGTCACAGCTGATATAGGAAAGTATGTGTGTTAGAGAGAGAAACATGGTATCTTTGCTGCTAGTGGTCCGATTTAAACGTACGACGGCTCGTTGGAATAGGCGGGAGATAACGAATACAAAAAAACATGGCGGCATAGTGCCAAAAGGGCGCTTTCCGATGTGACGACGTCCGATGGAGCGCGTTCCGATGTGACGGCGTTCTAGCGCTGGTCGATCGGTGCGCGATACCAGATGTGCGATCGGTACCTTAATTTTTCGCGGAACGCGAAGCAGATGCGCGGTCGGTACCTTAAGTTTTTCGCGGATCTCGTAGATACGAAGCGCGCGGCTGGTAATTTTGGAATTTAAATAAAACAACAACATAATGCAATTTTTTTATTAAAAGAACTTAAAAGGAACACAGGCGGCGCAGCGGTGCGCGATACCAGATGTGCGATCGGTACCTTAATTTTTCGCTTTGCGCGAACCAGAGGCGCGGTCGGTACCTTAATTTTTTCGAGGAAGGATCTCGTAGATATGAAGCGCGCGGCTGGTAATTTTGTAATTTAAATAAAACAACAACATAATGCAATTTTTTATTAAAAGAACTTAAAAGGAACACAGTACGTCAACGCGTCACGTAAAACGTCACATCAAAACGTCACGTAGGCTTGTGAAATGTCACGTGAAAACGTCACGTCAAAGCACGTCACGTAATCTTCTTGTCCGTATAGTGCCTGACAGTACCTAACAGAATGTGACGTGTCTGGTCATCTATAAAAATGTGTCAGGTGAGGGATTCGAACCCTCGCACCCCATCGGTGCTTAAAGCCGACGCCGTAGACCACTCGACCAACCTGACTTGCAAAGAAAAGGAACACAGCACGTCAACGCGTCACGTAAAAACGTCGCATCAAAACGTCACGTAGGCTTGTGAAATGTCACGTGAAAACGTCACGTCAAAGCACGTCACGTAAAACGTCACGTCAAAGCACGTCACGTAAAACGTCACGTCAAAGCACGTCACGTAAAACGTCACGTCAAAGCACGTAAAAACGTCACGTCAAAGCACGCCACGTAAAAACGTCACGTCAAAGCACGTCACGTAAAACGTCACGTCAAAGCACGTAAAAACGCCACATCAAAACGTCACGTGGGTTCGTGAAATGTCGCGTAGGCCTTATTGTCACGGGGAGCTCAGTCGCAAGGCCTTATTTTCACAGCGCGACGTGAGGTAGTAACATCATGTCTTTGAATGAGTATAGACGTAAATTAGCAGAATTTGGAGAAAAACTGACACAGTTAAGAAGTCAGATTTTATTTTATGAGGATAAAAATAAGGTTATAAAACAAATAGAGAACCTATCACTGGGAAGCAGCATAGACTGGACACCTAAGGAATTTAGTCAGCAGCTGCGACAAGAATATTCAAGTGCTGTGGATTACTTATTTAGGGAAACTCCAACAAGGCGAATTCATCCAATTACTATTAATGATGTTATCGACGCCGGCGCCAACAACGATGAACAAAGAAAGCATGAAAAGTGAAATAGATAATGTTTTTGCAATGACTTGTATAATATTAGCTTCAGTGTTTATTTTAATTATAAAGATTATATTTAAAATTGTTAAGAGAAAATTTGAATCATCATGTAATATAAGACTTGATCAATAAATAAGGCGTTTAAATAAAAAACCCATAACTCTAGAAAATATTTATTTTGTACACAGAAAAATTACATTGGCATTATTTTATTGACAAACCAGTCACGCAGGCGATTCACATTTGTTTCTGCACATGAAAATAATCCAGCGGCATGACATGGGGGGTTTGCAGTAAAACCAAGATTTCCAGCAGCACGAGGCGTACCATCGAACTTGCAAACATCAATAATATGAGGAAAAATTCCAAAAACGTGGTGTTTCTTATCCAAATATTCTGCTTTTTGTTTCCCTCGAACGTAGATACAGTCAGCTGTATATAACAACTCGGTTTGCAGTATCTTATTTATTTCAGATAGTTCAACTTCTCCATCAGAGTACCGGATGCCTAGCAGATTCTTCTCCACGTATGATGCGGTCTTCTTATCCACATTACTTAGCGCATTGAATGGTTTCGGAGGAAAAAAGATGTAATGACTTCGTTTATAACCTATTTCAATGGAAAGTTCTTTAGGAACAAACCACCCATCCACAACGAATCCCTGAATATCTACGAATGCTATTCTCATGATGATTGCTCGTGTACTACTGACACCTCATGCATCTAATTTAGACTTTTTACAATTTCGGTGAGAGGGAAGTACTCCATTACACAGTCGTGAATAATAATACAATAGGCCTTGGTATTGTCGGGAAAACCGTTATTCGCTTCAATATCGAGTTTTACGTCAACGGTGGATGCTTTCATGCTTTCTTCTTGTTTCGAACAATCGATAACGAACAATGCACGATTCTTAAAAGCTGAGAAATCGAGTAGAGGTCGTTTTTGTTGGGAATGTATGTAGCTAGGATAAAATTCGGTATAGTTAAAATAGGCTTCATTGTAATCGGTTTTGCTAAAATCCAATTGCATTCTCTCGTTTGGCCAGTATTCTCCATTTAACGATAATCTAATACTTTGGATGTTGACATTGTCAAATAAAGTAGGATCAGCTGTAATCTTGTCGCGTTTGTTGGTTTGAAAGAAAACAATAACATAACGAGGTCTTTCAACTGATGTGCTAGTTTTAACAGCCCAAACTTCACGCCTGGCACCTCTCGTAATAGCAGGTAATTCATGTAATTCCCACTTTCTAAACGGAATAACTATAGGTTGATCTTGTTGAATAGATTTCATGAGTTCCAATTTAATATCATCATTGGGGAATATGTGCTTCACTCTAAGCTCAATATTGGTAATGTTAATCTTAGCGGTTGTAACAGTTGTAGTTTTGTCAGCGTTTTGTTTTTCTGTAATAACTATGCAATCGTTATCATTTCGAGCTCGAACTAGTCTTATTGTTTGACGACCACACGTAATCAATGGATAATCATTAAAAATGTTGAAAACATGCTTAAGAGGCATCTGTATGCTGAATGAATGATCTGCAGCGTTTAGAATTGGATCCTTAGGGTAATTCCATCCAGCCATAACCATATAATTAGAATCTTCTTGCGTATAACATGTCATGGCACGTACAGCACTTACGATGCCAGGATCCCGCACTGTTTCCATCTCCCTTGCGCTTTCGCTGTACGTACACGAATCGAAAAGGAAGGCACCCACATTATTTGCTAGTTTGACGCCACCATTTCCAGTTATTTCGAGTGATCCTTTAATGCATAACAAGGTTTCGCTCATTGCAAAAAACGAGTCAACTTGATTAATGCTAAATTCGACAATATCATTGCAGTTGAATGATTTGATGAATGGTGCATAAGTTCGGTATTCAGCCTTTCGAATCGATTCATCAAATATTGGCTTACGATAAATATCAAATATTGGAGGCATTGTGATGTTGTTTGAACGCGCTCTCTTTCCATACATTGTAGTCATTTTTTCAGTTTAAAACCCAACGTTTGTAAAAACAATTTGTTTGCGGACGTAAGATGTTGCTGCTTAGATGGTTGCACAACTAATGGTGTTCTGTAGGTAGATTGTTTAAGATATTGCTGCTGAGATGGTTGCACAACTAATGGCGTTCTCTGGGTAGATTGTTCTATTACTAATCCCATCTGCTTTTTGATCTAAGTTCCAGCACCAATGTGCTCTCTTCTCCTCTAAAGTTCACAGGTCGTCCTTCTTGATCGACAGCCAACACAGTGATATTGGTAATTTCACGCTGTGGCACAACAGGTAAATACAACAAATTGTGAGGGGTTTCGTCAATTGCGTACCCAGGATTTGATTGTATGACAAATTCGTAGAGCGTGTGAGCAGGTCTGTTACCGTCAAAGGCTCCGGTACTAATGTTGCATTCAAAGCGTATGCTAGATACTTTAATAATCCTAACAGGTAGATCTGAAGAATGTGTCTGTCTAGGATTTAGTATTACGGGAGAAAACCCTAATATTGTACCAAGACTGTCATTTGGTTGAGATGAAATTTTAAATTGACTGAAGATTTCGCACTGCAACGTATTGTGGTTAGGTTTTAGACTAAATATCATGTTTCCCCCAATTTCTTTTGTATGTATTCCTCAATATCGATAATTTCATAACATCCATCAGGGAAATCAAAATGTTGCACTCGGTTATTGACATCGTAGTAATAAAACTTACAATTTTCGATGTTTGGTATACTGTTGTAAGAATGGAAAAATCGAAGAGCTATTTCGTAATCTTTTTTCGGATCTAATACGATCGGTGTGGGAGGTTGAAACGAGAATATGTAATTGGTGCTGTTTACTCTCAACAACTGCGACATGATGACTGATTCAGGTCAATAGATTAATAGGTTTATATACAGTAAAAAACAAATTTATTCACATTTTTTTTATTTGTTCTAAAGCAAGTTTACATAAATGACAAGATGCTTGAGAACCGGGTGGGCCATCACAATGAGTCCTCCAATCAGGTCTGTTGTAATGCACGAAGCAGGGAAGTAGTATCTGCAGGTTAAATTCTTGTCGATATTCCCCAGGCAATTTATGCCATATATATATATAACAATTCTATAGGTTCTACAGTTCGTATAATATAATCAAGCGGTATTAATTTTAGTTCTTCTTCACTGAATTCTTCAAAACGTGTTTTGCGAAATATATGGTCTAGAAGCAGTTCCATGCCTTTAATATGCTCCATTATATAAAAACTTTAGGCATAAATGTCCACAAATGATTTGATTGTAGGTTTGATACTGATGGTTATTATAGAAAATTTTTGTATGTGTACCTAGATATTTAACAAGTTCTTTGGTCGGCTTCAAATTACCAAATGAATCGAAATACTCTACGTCGTTATTTATCTTTCTATATGCTACCCAATGTGTTCCGCTGTGTGTTGATGCATCTAGATTAACTATTGCGCATTCACGTTTTCGAGGACCGTGTCTAGGCAGAGTGTCATTCATGAAAACACCTCGAAAATGTGGGATTTTAAGTGTTTTCGCGTAATGCGCAATCTCTAAGTCGTACAGCGGACGATTGGGTAGCTTTATTGGAAGTTTTTTTTCAGATACAAACCGAATCCGCCTCTTGGTTTCTTACGCAAGTACAGACCTGAGCCGATGTGTTCCATCGCCTTATTATGGCGCATATCCTCTTCCAATTTCTTTTGGGCGTTCTTTGCGTCAACCACAGTCTTCGCCACCCCTGCTGCACCACCGGCTAAAGCCCCCAATGCAGAAAGACCTGCAAATAGGGGTATGAGGGGTAGGAAACCTCCAGATTTTAGTGGCAACACTCGTGGAAGATCAACTGTTTTTCGTCCACCAAGTTTTTTAATTACCGATTTTGCTATTCGTACAGCTGTCAAAGCAGTATCTCTTAACGATGCTCCTCTCTTCATGGACTTTGCAATTTTAGGTACCACATCCCGATTGAAAGAATAACGTCCCTTTCTTCCACGACGACGAGGACATCCCATTCCCAACTTTCTTTTCGTTTTCATTCCACCGGTTACAAGTAAAGCAGCACTTTTTTCGCCAAAGCTAGCGTCCTTAGACTTGAATCGCTCCCAAGCCCTATCTTCCAATTCTTTATCGGCCTTGTGACGTTCTTCGAGAGATGTATGATGCGAATAAGCGATATCGTGTTGTTTACAAGCTGCGTCTAAAGGATTAATTCCTGGATCTCCGCGTGCAAGACGTTTTTTTAGTTTTGTTCCAGGTCCACAATACTGATAACCAGGAATATGAAGCTCAACTGGAAGTTTATTAATTAGAGAGTTCAAAAGACCTTCCCCTTTGAACACCAACATTGGACTGATGGTCATGCATTTGGTGACATTGGTAATATATTGTTCATATTTTTACTATGTTTAACACACGATGAGAGTCATTCAACAAGAGCAGACGTTACCAATTGATAATCTAGATATTGTACAGAAAGCAACCAACAGTAAACATGGAAAATTATTACCAAACTCATTCAGAGCCATTATTTGTGGTCCAAGTGGATGTGGAAAAACTAACGCCATGCTATCACTTTTATTTAGTCCAAATGGCGTCAAGTTTAAAAATGTCTATGTTTATTCAAAATCCCTCTTTCAACCGAAATACCAACTATTGCGAGATGCATTAGCGCAAGTCAAAGGTGTAGGGTATTTTCCATTTAAAGACAATGAAGAAATTATTGATCCCAACAAAGCTCAACCAAACTCTGTGTTTTTATTTGACGATGTCGCATGTGATGGCCAACACAAGATTCGTGAGTATTATTCCATGTGCAGACATAAAGATATCGATGCGGCTTACTTATGCCAAACATATTCAAAAATACCTAAGCAGCTAATAAGAGACAATTGTAACATGATTGTGCTGTTCAAGCAAGACGAGATAAATTTGAAACATATATTTGGTGAACACGTATCGCCAGACATGTCATTTGATGAATTTAAAAAAATGTGTTCAGAATGTTGGAGAGATAGGTATGGTACTGTGGTAATTATGAAAGATTTTGCTCTCAACAATGGACGATATCGCAAAGGATTTGATAAATATATAAAATTGTAAGTTGTTTGTTTAGTCGCCAGCAAAATGTCAGATGATACGGTCGCCATTGCCCTTCGCAAGAAGAAAGTTACCGAATTGGCTAGATCAATTCGCAAAAAATATTTGGCATTGAAGTTAGGTAGAACAGAGCAAGATGAGTCACTAAATAAACTTTTTAAACCAATCTCGAAGCCTCTCAAGGATATTGCTCAATCATCAAAAACGTTACATCATACTATCACTAACAAGTTTGCACATGTTAAAAAAGAAGAGGTGAAAAAGGAGGAGGATGAGGATGTATTTCTTGATGCACCCGAGGCATCTGATGAAAACATTCAAGAGCCAATCTCCGGTTCTAACGAGATTCCGATGGACGCCACAGACGAATATATCGACCACTATCCTCCAATAAGTCACAAGTACATAAAAGAATATTTGATAAAAGACGATAAAATCGATAAAAACTATGGTCCATTTTACGATAGTATTAGTGGCTGGATATTGGGAAAACGTCGAATAAACTTTGACAAAAACACTGGAGACATAGTAATAATTCGAGAACAGGATTTTGAAGAACGTAGGTTAAGTGGTACGCCAGGCCTATATCACCTTTTATTTTATGCCAACCCAAACCCAGAACAGTATAATGATGAGGATTTACAAAAGTATAAAACACTGCTGATTAACACAGAGATTCATCTGGATACCTTAGGACGCCTTAAAGGTTCCAGCGGAGAAAAATACCATGCTATTATTAAACCTCTATTCAAACCATCTGATGCAACAATGAAAAAGCATGCAACTCGTTCACAAAAAGAACTCGACCACAGAACGAAAACAGCTCGGTCAGCATCTTCATCTACGGTCAAAGGAACGGGGTTGGATGACTCTCGTTTAACATACAACGCTGCACCCTTAGAGTATATTTATTGGGATGACGTCAATGAGTTAGTTGATCGCCTTAAACTCTTGGTGGCTTCGAAAGACGCCGGCAACACATCTCACGACAACGAAATCGTGGCTATCATCAATGAACTAAAAGAAGCCAATATAATAGAGTAACTGAGAATGATGGTATCATTTCCATTATGAGTGTCGACAAATTCGGTCATCACTCTCGTAACAGTATCACCCAAAAGGCAGTACGAGTTACATTTCCACATACTCCTGCCGGAAACATTAATGCCGAAAATGTGAAAATTTGTAATGTTAAGGACCCATCAGAATATAGTGACGCTGCAACGAAAAAATACGTTGATAATCTAATAAATGAGATGCGTAGCGTATACTTTCCAATAATTAAAGCCCATGATGCGATATTAGATCAAAAATCCATTAATATAAAAGATTTAACAATCGGACTAAACGAAGTAAGAAAAGAAGTTCCACTGCTCGAGCAAAAGCTACAAAAAATAATCGCAGATGCTATGAATACACTAAAAAAGGATACGGAGAACAATATAAATGAGGTCGTGCAACAAAAAACTAATGATATACAGGATTTAGCCGTCGGACTAAACGAAGTACGAAAAGAAATTCATAAAACCACAGTTCCACATTTAGCGATCGAACTAAATCAAGTAAGAGAAGAGCTTCATAAAACCACAGTTCCACTTCTCGAGCAAAAATTGAAAAAAATAATCAAAGATGATGTGAATACACTAAAAAAGGATACGGATAAAAGCATAAAAGAAGCTGCAGAAACACTTGCAAACCATACGATGCACGATATGAAGATGGAACAGAGGTTAAAACAAGTGGAGCAAACATTACAGGGTATAGTACATAATATTGATCTATTGCGCACACATGTTGTAGATGTAGATGCTGGAAGTCGTTAATAAGAAAATGTCTACAGAAAAGGAACAGGTGGTGAACGAATTGCATAAACCAGCACGAAAAATCTATCCTCGTCGACGAACAATAATCAAAGGAATCGATGACTTGTGGCAAATGGATTTGGCCGAAATGCGTCCTTACGCACACCAAAATAAAAATTTTAAACTAATACTAGTCGTAATTGATTGTTTTTCAAAATATGTGTGGACACGCCCTCTAAAGACCAAGACTGGCGAGGAAATTACTCAAGCATTTTCGGATATTCTCGCCCATACTCGACGACTTCCGAAGAACCTCCAATCCGATCAGGGAACAGAATTTTACAAGAGAAAATTTCAAAATTTAATGAAAAAACACGAAATTAATCATTACAGCACCTACACGATTAAAAAAGCCGCCATTTGTGAAAGAGTCATTAGAACGTTAAAAGCAAAGTTGTACAAGTATTTCAGTTTACATGGATCATACAAATGGTTAGAAGCTCTACTTGTAATTACCGAGGAATACAACAATACAAGGCACAGTAAAACGGGATACAAACCATCTCAGGTCAACAAATCCAACGAAAAAGCTATTTTAAACAAGAGTTATAGTCATTTAAAAATGGCTGGTCCAAGAAAATTTAAAATTGGTGACATTGTGCGTGTCTCAAAGACAAAACATTTATTTGAAAAGGCCTACACGCCCAATTGGACAACGGAATTATTTAAAATTGTAAAAGTTAAGATAACAAATCCTATAACGTATTTGCTTGAAGACATGCACGGTATACCGATTAGCGGGGGGTTTTACGAAGAAGAATTACAGAAAACATTAAACCCTGACATTTACTTGGTTGAAAAAGTACTTAGACGAAAAGGCAATAAGATGTATGTGAAATGGCTCGGTATGGACAGCAAACATAACAGCTGGATTAACGTTAATGACGTAGTTTAGGAGGATCTATCTTTTAATCCGCCGCATAGCAATACATTTTTTGCAAAGAGGTTGTTTTTACCACAAGGAGTAGGGGAATATAAAAGAACTCATGCTTCAGTATCAATGTCAGTAAAAGTGAACATGAGCTCTCAAGATAGTGGGTATTCTTCAGGTGGCTCTCAAGATAGTGGGTATTCCTCAGGTGGTTGTGAATTTAGCATCGATATGCCTAGCAACGAAGACTATAATCAAGAATTAGATAGAGCTTTGGAAAATTATGAGGCTGCCGCCAAATCAGAAGTTTTCTACCTGCTTGCAACAAAATACACGTTATCGGGCTATGAAGTACAATGTGGTATAAGCCCTGCAAGATCATTTTCGCCTGCAGTGATTTTATCTCAACAATATAAACCTACCAGAATATCACTCAGCGCATACGAATGGTATTCCTTTATTTCAATCATCACACAACAACTAATTGATTTTTTCCAATCAACTGATGACCTCATGCACCCAACTTTTCCATGCGAAGAATACTGCACTGTTACCCCGATAGTTTACGATGATTGTAAATTCATTATTGTTAAGAAGCATGGTGTGGAGTACTATATGGATGAAGAAGAAGTGAAGCAAATTGTTGAACTTAACACTAGTGTGCTATCGCCTCGTATGCAGTTGTTAGAAAATTTGAACTTTTGTGAATATTATTATAATGTTTTAGATTTTTGTAAAAATACTGCAGATAGTTTAAACCCCTTGCAAATATTGTATGCTTTTTGTTCTATAATGCCAGATGATATGACAAACAATGCTCTTAGGGAGTTCATTTATTTTTATAAAATTAAGGTAATTAATGATTTAAATAAATGATAAAAATTGCAAATTTGGAGTTTTATTTCACCTAAAACGTGACGTTTTATCGTAAAACATATAAGATTCACATAAAACGTAACGTTTTATCATAAAAAGTATAAGATTTTTATTATGATGTGATGATAAGGCGCTCAGAGCAACAGTGGTCTAACCCACGCCCCACATTTTTACGAAAACACTCTTATTACGTTAAAGCCATCTCTTAATGGATAACTTTAATGTAATAAAAGGGTTTTGGTAAAATTGTGGGATGTGGATTAGGTCACTGTTGCTTTGAGCGCCTCATATGAGGGAAGTGCTCATAATAAAACAAATAAAAATGTTTACATATATCTTTATTATAGAATAAAATACAGAAAGAAAAATAACATTATATTATCTTTATTATTTACAAAAAAAGAGAGAAAGAGAGGTAGTAGCTTATGGATATTCGAGACTATCATTCGTCTCAAAAGAATCAATATTACTGCCTACTTCAGACTTCTGGTTCAGAATCATCAAACCTGTTATTTCTAGGCATTTCATGTAATGCATTAACGCAAGACTCGTAATCTTTTAAATCGAATAAAACGTGAGTAAAACAACTATTGCACCAATAATATGGTTGCTGATATACGCATTCAACGATATCATCAGCATCATAAACTTCGTGAGTATGGTCGTAACGCACCAGTAAAAATTTATTTAAGGTCTCATGAGCATTTTTGAATGCAAAAAAACATGATTTACATACGTTTAGGCGATGCTGCTTAAGATAATATCCATTAGCCCATACACAATAACTGGAGTGTTCATCTTCAAATATACTCCCCCAATCTGACTTTCCTAATACGACATTTCTTAAATGTGACGGTATGTGTTTAGAGCAAGCAATAAATTCTATTCCTTTATATGAAGGAATAGGATCATTTTTAGCACTGCTTATCATCGTTTCCCATTTATATAAAGGAAATTTTTTTAATATTATTTTTGTTAATGTCCACGGCAAGGGGGACTGCTCGATGAAATATGATGCTGATACTGTTGTTTCACAGATTTTTTTGATAGACAGGTCGGTCAATGATGGAACATTCATCTACATCATCTTCAAATATACTCCCCCAATCTGACTTTCCTAATACGACATTTCTTAAATGTGACGGTATGTGTTTAGAGCAAGCAATAAATTCTATTCCTTTATATGAAGGAATAGGATCATTTTTAGCACTGCTTATCATCGTTTCCCATTTATATAAAGGAAATTTTTTTAATATTATTTTTGTTAATGTTCACGGCAAGGGGGACTGCTCGATGAAATATGATGCTGATACTGTTGTTTCACAGATTTTTTTGATAGACAGGTCGGTCAATGATGGAACATTCATCTACAAAAAAAATCTATTCTAAAATACTGTAACGTCCCAATGGTAGGGTTCTAAAACTATTTGGAATTAAATATCTTTTATCGTCATAAGGACTTAGCGCAATTTTTGTTTGTTCTATACTTTAAACGTTATGGCTATATGACCGAATGGAGTGTCGAGTAGCAGTTTGTTCCTTAAAATCATTTAAACAGTTTACATAATCATCGAATTTTATAACATTTTTTACTATATTATATTTAGTCCCTTTTGCTTTTTTAGTGATTCGACCAGATTGAACTTTAAAAGTATACATTTTTGATCGTAATCCCACAAATTTTGTCATAATTTCTCCTTTATTTTCATCCTTCATTACTCCTAAAACTTTTTTATTTACTCGAGGAATATTATAGATATTATCTACAGCGTAATCGGATGTATCAAATTTTGATAGATCTTGATTTATTACTTCCTCATATGCATCATGACAGTACAGTTCATAAATAAAGCTATCGGTATCCATATACATTAAATTACATTTATCTGCGCCCAATTTTGGAAGCATATAGTCGTAATGAAATTGGTACATACATAATTTTGATATATCTAAAACAGTCATGCCAATGTACAAGGGTTTATTAAAAACTAGATCTGATTTAATCAGTTCTATAGCTACTAAATTGTCATTGAATATTTTTCTGCTATGAAACCGGGCACTAGAAATTAAATTTTTAGCACCATATCGCCCATTCCATGATCTGACTAGTTTTACTATTCTATGTTTCCTGTTGAAGATTTTCAAAGAATTATCATTAATATGAGACAGGAATTAGTCTTGATACGAGAAAAAGATGATATTGATGCTATTATTGCTACAGATGAAACAGAAAAACCAAAAATTGAAATTAATAAACTTTATTGGAATGTACCTCATATTTTACCTAATATTAGCGAACAATTGCGGCTAAACAAAATAGTTCGTAATAATACGGAACTACCTATAAAATTTAGAAGTTGGGAATTAATTGAATATCTCACTTTAAATAATTCAACACGTCATACTTGGCCAGTAAAAACAACTATAAAATTAGAAAGTCCTCGTCATATTGTAGTAGCTTTCCATGATGGTCGAAAAGGAAAAATGCTGAAAGATATGAGTAAATTTGATCACTGCAATTTAACAAATATTCGTATGTTCCTTAATTCTGAACGATATCCTTATCATGGAAAAGAAAAATTATTTAAAAAAATACATTGCTATTCCTTTATACGAATTGGATGTACAACCAACATTAGAAGTTAAGGAACCTGCTTGTTTTTATCATAATAGTGAAAAATGTATTTGTGCTTTATCTAATGTATTTTGGTTGTATGATACTTTTTTAATGCAAAAATAAAAATATATTATATTATTTTTTGTTTTATTTCTTAATTATAAATAAATAAAAGAGTCAATTAGTATTATAATAATTTATTAAAACAACAATTACATAGTGTACGGTTTACTTATGGGTGTCCTTAAGTGCAGTTTACTAAAAGACTTAAACATTATTTGTTTCTTCAAATTGTTTTATTTTTTCCTTTAGTTCCTTGATCTTTTTCATAAATTCCTCCAATTTTAACGATATGTTGTTTTGAAATGAAAACTACAAAATAAAATATATTATTTATTAATTATATCTACATGTATTTACAGTATCTACCCCTTCATCTTCAGTAGGTAGAACATCTTTTAGGTCATTTAAGAAATCAGTCAGCCCTAGATTTTTTATTTTTTTTTAAAAGCAACACATGCATATTACGTCAGAGAGATAGTCTTCACATATTCTTGCTCCCTTGTGGTATTTGGTAGCTTCTTCGTTACACTCTTCTACCGTGTACAGTTTATCCACTAATAATTTTCCAACATAATCAGCAGTCATATTGATATCAAAGAGACCGGCTTTCGAATCAAGGTTGTCAGATATATTTCCTAAAATTCCCAAGTTTATATATTCTGAAAATTTTTTCTCTACTTTACTATTCAATTGTTATTCAATGGCACTGTTAGAAAGATAATATGAAAATATTCTTAAAAAATATATAAATTAGTTAACTAGGTACTTAAAATTTCAATGGGCCTTCACTAATAAATTGAACCGACTTTGTATATATTATACTTTAAAGAAATTTTAGAGTATCGGCAACACTGTAGGCTGGACAAAATTAAGAAGCCAATTTTAAATTGACGTTGCCATGTTGATGATTTTAACGAGATATTAAAAATTTGCTTTAATGTTAAAACAAGTTTAAACATTGAAAGTATCAAATTTTAAGTAATAAAAAACCAAACTGTGATGGTCACATCCATTACTTATATATTTCATTTCAATTCAACAAAAAAGAACACTATTAGTTAGTTCTTCCCTACTCTGCCTATCGTTAAATTGGCATCGTATTTCGGCCATCGTTGGTGGCAACACAGCACAGCGGAACACCTGTTTCTCAACAAACAAATTTTGTCGTTGTCCATCTTACAGTGGCGGAGTTGTAACTGGAAGGTTAGGTTATATTTTGCTACTATATAAATAATAAATCGAATTAAAAAACAACGATTTGCACGTCCAATGTGAACTCGTTTCAAAAAAGAATATACTGGAATGACTGATAATGCAATTGTTTCGAGAATTCAGGAATTAACAAAAATCGAGTATAAGACGATCTAAAAAATTGTTAAATTAGGAACTGTTACATATCATTCCTTAAAACGAAAGCGACGAAATAAAAAATTGGGTAGGGTTGACACCGCTGCAAAGGACGTTTATCAATGTTTATAAGACAGTTTATAACTTATTAGTTTATTACAAAGAAAATAGGTAGATATTCCATATTGTGAGGACGTTCCAATCTGAAAAAAAATATATGTAATTCGATTTATTTGCAAATTCCTGTTCAAAAATATCCCCTTAAACAAATCTGAAGGGCGTCGAGCTAATTTTTTGTTCAGAATTTGTTTAAACTTTAAAACATCGCCTTTTTTGCTCCAAAATAAAATTTTTTGGTCATTCTAAACAAGACAGGTATAGGTCTGGATCCCGCGTATGAAAAAAAAGTTGATTAATAGCAAGCTGAAAATTTGTTAATAGCTTAAGGGTGTCTAGTCGGACAAACTTTGATATATGGGCACACTGGAACAGGGGAAGTTTTAATTGTGGAACAGATTAAAAATTTGGAACGGTCAGACCACGAAAAGCGCACATGTATTTTGTCCGACAGAACAGACTTAAACTCTCCGAACAGAGAATAAACTCTCATGCAAAAATCAGACTGCTATTTATCACCAAATGGGCGTTTTAATGAGTGGAACATGTAGAATATGTCAAATGACAGGAATTATGACAGGTGATAAATAGCATTCTGATTTTTGCATTAGAGTTTAATCTCTGTTCGGAGAGTTTAAATCTGTTCTGTCGGACAAAATAAATGTGCCGTTTTCGTGGTCTGACCGTTCCAAATTTTTAACCTGTTCCATAATTAAAACTGCCCCTTTTCCAGTGTTCCCATATATCAAAGTTTATCCGACTAGACACCCTTAAGCTATTAACAAATTTTCAGCTTGCTATTAATCAACTTTTTTTTCATACGCGGGATCCAGACCTAGTACCTTGTCATTTTTCTCAAAAGTTGATAGTTTTCGTCTAACAAAAAACTCATATTTAAATTATTATTTTTGAAGTTGTCAAGAGCTTAAATTGAACACATTCATTTTCAAGATTTTGAATAGTAATCGGGTCTAACTTCAATTTAGACCGATATTCTTTAAATGTTAATTATGCGCGTCCATCCGATTTTATGCGGTATACTATTTCAAAAACATTTTATTTTTAGATTTTTTAGGCTATTCTAAACACAAAATATTTCTTTTCATTGTTCTGAGTTCATAAGAGATTTCTGAAATGGTATACTGCATAAAAATCGGATAGACGCGCATAATTACCAATTAAAAAACAACGGTCTAAATTAAAGTTAGGCCCGATTTCTCTTTAGAATCTTGAAAATGAATGTTTAAAATTCAATTTAAGCACACGATAACCTCAAAAACTATAACTTACATATTAGTTTTCAAGCCTCGAAAATGCGTATTTTTTGCATTTTTCAGATTTTAAATCGCTTACAACTCGAAAACTATTAACATCTTAGAAAATTACAAGAAACCTTTTTTGTTTAAAATGACACACAAAATAAACAAAAAAATGTTTTTCAGAACAACGCAAAATAAGAGATTTTTGAATTTGAAATAGTATACGGCATAAAAATCGGATGGACGCGCATAATTAACAATTAAAAACAACGGTCTAAATCGAAGTTAGACCCGATTACTGTTCAGAATCTTCAAAATGAATAGGTATTTAAACTTCAATTTAAGCTCTTGACAACCTCAAAGACAATAATTTTAATATGAGTTTTAAACCTCCAAAATGCGTATTTTCGCATTTTTCAGATATTAAATCGCCTATAACTCGAAAACTATTAACTTTTGAGAAAAATGACAAAGTACCTTTCTTATTTCGAGTCACCCAAAAACCTAAAAAAAAATTTTTTGGAGCACAAAAGGTGATATTTTGAATTTGTTTAAAAAATTGTTTAAACAATTTCTGCCCAAAAATTGAGAGATTTTCCTGAATATAATTATGCAAAAATTAATAAAAATTATATGATTTTTCTTGAAATATGCATGTGATGAACTGATCCTTTTTCTTAATTTCCACGCCAATGGTCGGCATCGGCATCAAAGAATCTCAAAAGCCGACAGTTGGCAAACTGACTTTGGAAAAAGAATACCTTCTTGTTCTTATAACAGCTCGCTCGGCTTCGTACTCAAACTTATCCGCATTGTCAATAAAAACCCATTTCAGGTTTCTAATTGCTTCAACGACATCGAGTACTTTTCTACCACACGCATCCATGACTAAAAATTAACAAAGAATAATTACAAAGAATGACGAATACTTGGCATTCAGCATGCTAACATCAAGGGTTTTTTTTTTTTTTTTTTTTTTTTTTGTAGAAAATCAAATGTTGAAATAATAAATCCCATCTGGAATGAAGGGATAAATAGCAGAGCAGAAAACATTAATAAAAACAAACAAGAAAAACCGAACAGATTTAACAAAGAATAATTATGAGAAAATAAAAAAGATTAATTGTCATTCAAAATGTTGGCATGAGGTCTTTTTGTAGACAATCAGGTGCTAAAATAATAAATCTCATCTGGAATGAAGGAATTTTATAAATAGCTGACCAAAAACTTGAAAAACCGAAAAGATTTAAAAACGAATAATTACGAGAAAATAAAAAATAAATGTCATTCAAAATGACGATAGTTAGACAATTATTTAATGTCGAAATAATAAATCTCAGCTGGAATGAAGAGATTTTATAAATGGCGGAGCAGAAAACATTAAGTTTTATTCAAAATCAAACAAGAAACATCGAAAATATTTAATAAAGAATAATTAAGAGAACACTTACCTTTGAAAACTAGTTGAACCACAACGAGCGCACACTAACAGTAGGGAATAGACTATGGAATAGACCGTCCTGAGGTGCATTTTGAAATTTATATGGTTGCGTGCCTCACCCTATGACGTGTTGTAGAATGTTTGCGTGCGCAAAATTATATTCAGTTTTATCATTGTAAAATCATTGAAAAATTCCAACATTTTCTCTGCACATGATAAGAAATATAGCTCAATAACAAAATGCGGTATGATAACGAAGAATTGCATAGTAATGTGATTAGACCTTCAACCGCTATTTCCTATGCGATATGTGAATTATCAATTTTAATTATTTTCAACGATTTTTACTTCAAATATTTTCTTAAATAACTTTACCAAAAAATTTTGGGTTTAGTATAAATCGAGATGCTTGTCTGTTTACATGTCTTATTGTTGCTCTCTGTATCTGTGTATGCAGAGAATAGCACTCTGGAGTATGCTAGTTCTTTTCTTAAACGATTTGGATATCTAAATACATCAAGTAATGCTATTTCTAGTATAGATATGGCCTTAGTTGAATTTCAAGAAAGATACAATCTTCCGGTGACCGGAACATTAAATAATGATACTATGAATATGATGATGAATAAGCCTCGATGTTCTGTTGGCGACAATAACTATGCAATTCATTCGAAGTGGAATAAAACGACATTAAGTTGGTATTTTCCTCAAGCTGTTAGTAATCCAGTTTATATACATCTTGCTGAAGACGCTTTCGTTAGATGGGAGAAAATATCTAATTTAAAGTTTAAACGAGTAATAATACCTTCTTCAAAGCCGGATATTACTATAACTGTGGTGTCAAATAATCATAGTTTTCGAGCAAGTTGTCAAGGAACCTCTAAATGCCCATTTAATTTCGATGGTCCTGGAAAAGTATTAGCCCACGCATACTATCCTGGCGTAAACGATTGCATCGAAATCCATCTTGATGCCAATGAACGGTGGTATGCAGGAAATGGCAGAGCTCCTGATGGTGAAGCCAATTTTTTGGCTGTCCTACTGCATGAAATTGGTCATACCCTTGGACTAGAACATAGTAATAGCGATTCGTCTATTATGTATCCTTGGTATCAACAAGATGTGACAAGTTTTGGTGATGATGATAAAAAGGCAATGAGCAGGCTATATGGACCAACAGAAGCCCCCACATCGATGTCAACAGCCCCAGTTACGCAAACAACACTTTCGAAAAATAGGATCTATTTGCCGACAACACCTGCAATAAAAAACATCTGTCTACTTCAGTATCCCGATTTCATGTTTCTAGCTACATCTCCACAGTTTCCAAATTATCGCATGTACGTTGGGTCTGACAAATATTTATGGAAGTTTGATTTAAATGAGATGCGTCTTCCACAACATCCAGAATTAATTACTGATTATCTCCCTAAAGAGTTGAGGTTTACGCAAGTTTCACATGTTTTTCAGAATTCCGAGGGACACTTAATAACTGTAAGCAATAATCGGTATTACGACGCATCTTTCCCTAATTTACAACTTCAAAAAAGTTTTATGTTTCCTTCTATACCTACGAGAACCAAAATAAATGCCTTATTTCAAACAAACAGCGGTCAAACATATTTATTGTACAATGATAATTCATACATTGAATTTAATGAAGCTGGAGATGTCTTAAACCGCGGCCCAATAAATGATCTCTTCCCCGGAATACCAAATAAAATAACATCAGCATTCCGGTACACGGATGGGTTTATTTACTTTTTTCAAAACAATACCTATTATAAGTACAGCGAATACACACGTAAAGTTGTAGCAGCAGGAACGTTCAGTTGGGGGCTTTTTGGGATATCCTGCCCTGAAGACGGTCTATTAAAACAATTAAAAACTTTGTTAAACAAAATTGTAACTATATACGAATAAAGATTGCTGTGTTCCTTTTAAGTTCTTTTAATAAAAAATTGTATTATGTTGTTGTTTTATTTAAATTACAAAATTACCAGCCGCGCGCTTCATATCTACGAGATCCTTCCTCGAAAAAATTAAGGTACCGACCGCGCCTCTGGTTCGCGCAAAGCGAAAAATTAAGGTACCGATCGCACATCTGGTATCGCGCACCGCTGCGCCGCCTGTGTTCCTTTTAAGTTCTTTTAATAAAAAAATTGCATTATGTTGTTGTTTTATTTAAATTCCAAAATTACCAGCCGCGCGCTTCGTATCTACGAGATCCGCGAAAAACTTAAGGTACCGACCGCGCATCTGCTTCGCGTTCCGCGAAAAATTAAGGTACCGATCGCACATCTGGTATCGCGCACCGATCGACCAGCGCTAGAACGCCGTCACATCGGAACGCGCTCCATCGGACGTCGTCACATCGGAAAGCGCCCTTTTGGCACTATGCCGCCATGTTTTTTTGTATTCGTTATCTCCCGCCCATTCCAACGAGCCGTCGTACGTTTAAATCGGACCACTAGCAGCAAAGATACCATGTTTCTCTCTCTAACACACATACTTTCCTATATCAGCTGTGACATCATATACCTCTCTCTCTAACACATTGTTTTCCCTATACCTATAGTGATGGCTGTGTTGTTCATCTACTTTGGTGTTTACTTAAAGTCACAATAGATCGTATATCTGAAAAAAAAAGAAGTGAGATTTCAATAGTATTAGGATATATGGTGATATGAGTAGTAGTCAACAAGAAACGTTAAATATCTTTATTAATTTATCTACAAAAATTATATTGTACTAACAGAAATCCTATAACAAGATCTACGGTCAATAAATCATTAAAAAAGTTTAACGAAACTGTTTCAGTAAAAGATGTATCCAAATCAGGGCGCAGAAAAACTGAATCAACTGAAAACAAGTTATTAGATGCTTGTACACTGTTAGAAGATGACCTACACTTGAGTATTAGACAAATATCCAGGGAAGTTGAGATTTTCCAAACATCACACATAAACACATAAATTTCATCGATACAAAATAAGACCGGAGTTGTCAGATGATAATTTTTATAGGATAAGTTAGCAGATAATGATGGAAAATGTTACAATAAAAAAGGTCCGAGTTCTTTAAGTTCTTTAAGTAATGTTGTGTTTTGCGACCAGGCTACTTTTTTAATTAATGGAAATGTAAGTGGGGATAATTATTGTAGATAGTGGCCACATAACAATCTTCGTTAAATGCATGAATACCACACACAGAGAAGCTTAATCCATGGGCTGCAATAATAGGCAAAAAAATAATGGTTCCTATTTCATTGAAGGGGGTTCACATTTTATTGAATTATTTATTATTCCTGGGTTAGCTGGGTTATTTCCATATCCAAATAATTATTTTCAATAACATTCTAATATATAGAATTTCATTACTTGAAACTAAGAAAATAACAACATCACAAACGGCAATATTTGGCTGCAACAAGATGGTACTCCACCTAATTATGCGAGTGTGATAAGGCAATACCTAAATAATGTGTTTCCTAGAAGATGGATTGGAAGGAGTGGTTTTATCGATTGGTTCCCGCGATCACCTGGCATAAATCCTTTAGACCTTTTTCTATGGGGTAACCTAAGTAACATCGTTTATAAAAATCTGCTAACGTTAAGGAATCAAAAGATACAATTACCATAGAGATAACAAGAATTGAGCAGTTAGGGATGTTGCAAAATATAATGATAAATTTTAAAAATCGCATGGCTTGTTATATCATAGTATACAAACAGATAACATTTTGAGAACGTGCTGTAATCGCCTTTACTGGTTTTCTAAAATTACTAATTTTTCTAGTACTCAAATATAATACCTCTAACATAAATTTGCTTTCAGCTGCTCTAGATTTTCTGCGCTATGATTTGCACAGTAAACCTTGTTATGATATAATGATGATGTAAATTATTAAAGATTATTCATATTAAAAGACTTTATTCACCTACAACGGTACATGAAACATTATTTTGTAACGACTTCAATAAGAAAAAAATTACAGGGTGTTCTATTTGAAATAATAATTATATCATTACATTTTCATAATAGTAGGAGAGCAAAGTATGCTAAATGTGCAGTCACTCGAGCGTAATGGGGACCTATTGGGTTGTGAAGAGCACGTACTAAAACCAAAAAAAGTTAAGTAAAGTTTTCCATTTTAGTGGGCATTTGCCATTTTTTAATTTAATTTTTCATTTCCAACAACCGTTTTTCCCGATTATAACGCCATCTATCCATAATTCGAAAAAATGTTTCGAATAAAAGTTACTTATTTTTGCGTGGACACTAACTGTTGCATCTATGAATCGGCTCGAAGCTTTCGAAATGTGGTGTTATAGGCGCATCTTACGTATATCTTGGGTTGACCGAATTACTAATGTGTGTGTGTGTGTGTGTGTGTGTGAAAAAATGGCTTGGATGCGAGTCCGTTAGCCACAGATTTTTATTTTATTTTTACCTCAATTTATTAGTTTTGTTATATTTATACGTATTTCACTTAAATGATTATACTTATTTGTTTCTTTCAAGTAGTTTATGAGTAATTTAAATATTTCCATTTTATGACAACTTAGTAGATATTCTATACTAATTGGAAAATAAACTTGTGTTTGTCGTAAATTGTAATATAATTGATTTATATATCTCTCGTTAATTTTGCATTCCAAGAAAATATGGTTTAATTCTCTAATCGAAACATTACCACAAAAACAGACTGATGAATTAATTATTCGAAGTCCTGCGTAGAATGGGGAAAGAGTGTGAAATTCTCATAACCATCAAAACAAAAAAATTAGAATATCTAGGACATGTAATGAGAAATCAAGAACGTTACGGCCTTCTCCAACGATTCTCCAAGGTAAGGTAAATGGTAAAAGAGGACCGGGAAGAAGACGCATATCCTGGCTTCAAAATTTACGAAAGTGGTATGTATAACACCACTACCACTGAACTGTTCCGCGCTGCGGTAAACAAAGTCAAGATAGCCATGATGATCGCCAACATCCGAAACGGATAGGCACTTTAAGAAGAAGATTTTTACGTAAGGAATCCAAATCTGCACTAAACAATGGAGGCTCCCATTTAAGATGTTAAAGTAACCCCCACCCCCGTGGGGGGTCGCGTTTGGTGCCATTCGATAGTTTTTTTTTTAATATTCATTAAGTGTATCTTCCAGTTTTTGATTAGATGTTCATTTCGCGAAATATCGCGGGATTCGTATTTAAAATATTAAATTTACCCCCCACTCCTCTCCGTGGAAAGTCGTGTTTGGTATCATTCGATAGATTTTTAAAAAATGTTGAGCACATATTTTTTAGTTTTTCTATCTGTCATTTATTTCGCGAAATATTCGCTTTTTTCTTGTGAAAATTTGGGACTCGCCCATTTCCTTACGCCCGGCCCAAATCGTCAGATTTTTGAATTATACACTCTCTTGCATATACTTAACTTACCTTATCGTAATCTGACAATTTCGAGTTTTTTTAAGAATAGATTTTTTTTGGGTCCCCTTAACGAACTTCCTTTGTTAAGAGCCAATTTATGGGAGAGAAACATCTGCAGGGTACCAGGTGTCCTGGAATAAGATTATGAAATTAAGATTTTTATAAGTATCAGAAGATGAATTAATATTAAATAATGTCCATTATTGAACTGGGTCAAGATTGTGTAATATCGACTAACATTTACCTTTATTGTTTATTTAAATATTAAGTGTACGAATCAGTGGCGTAACTAACGCCAATGCAACCAATGCGGTGCATTGGGGCGCAGGCCTTAGGGGGGCGCCAAAAACTGACAATGACCTCCAAACGCAAAAGAAAAGTAAAGACTTTTTTTGACGAACTTTCTAGTGACTATGAGTTTAGTGATCCTGTGCATTGCTTTAAAGTTAAGGTATTTTTGAGAGCTGTTGATATTCTTATTTCACAGTTAAACGAAAGGTTTAAATCTATGGTATGTATAACTGACACGTTCAGTTTTTTAAACCCAGATCATTTATTATATTTTTCTGACGAACAACTTGTAAAGTCAGCCTCTGAGTTTTGTAAAAAATATGAATCTGATGTGACTCATGCTTTGACCAAGGAAGTAATTTGCTTTAGAAATGTAGTCAAAGACGATATCAAAAGTAATAAAATAAGTAAAATCAGCCACTTGGCTGATTATCTATTGATTAGGAATAATTTATTGATTAGGAAATTTATTGCATCAAGTGTCCCAAACGTAAGTACAGTATTAATAATGTTTCTTACATTACCCGTAACTGTGGCAAGTAGTGAAAGATCTTTTTCTAAACTAAAAATAATAAAGAACTACTTAAGGAACTCTATGTCCAATACTAGACTGTGTGATCTTAGTGTAATTAGTAATTAGTATTGAACATGAAAGAGCTCGGTCTTTAGATGTAGAAAAGTTAGCAAGACTGTTCCTAGAAACAAAGAGCCGCAGAAGCTTTGTCAGGGAATAGGAATTAACGTAGTGTTGTTCCTATGAGCTGTAGGTAGGTTTGACTGTAAGAATGCACCATCTAGTAAAATTAATCAAAGTTTGAGAAACGGAACATAAACATTATATTGTTGCTTGCGATATCATGTATACTATATTGTATAGGGCACTAAATAAATAAAAAATGTTAAGTAAAGTAAGTAGTGTATATTTTATCGTCCTAAAAAGTACATTAATTAATTGTAAGTATATAATGTGATCCTTACTTCAGTTATATTATTGGTATTTGGAAATGTTCAGTAACTTAAAGGGCTATCCTAGTGTAAAAGTACGAAATTCATATAAGTAGTTTTTTTGGAAATTTCTAATATAAAAAGTACTGTGCCAGTTGTTTTGAAAATTGGCATAAGTATGTATTATAAAAAGAAGTAAAACAATTTTCATTAAAAATATTAAAAATTAAACGATTTATGCGCCAGATACTGGCACCGTGAAAATAAAAAACATAACTTATTTCCTATCTATACCATCAACTATGATTTTTGAAAAATATTAAAATTTGGGAAAATGACGAAGTGTTGAATTTTTTTTTAAATTATCTAAAACAGTTGCAGTTTCAGAAACCGCCAAATTGACATTTTTTATCCGATCAAATACCCCTAGTTGATGGTATAGAAAATAACGTATATTTCAATATACGTTATATATATATATTTCAATAATAACTTTGGAATGTCATGTTTCAGGGTCTCTATTAGTCCCAATCACTGCAGCAGTGAAGCTGTTTTTATTTTCACGGTGCAATGCTCATGCAAATTTTCAAAACAATTGGTACAGTTCTTTTTATTTTAGAAATTAAAAAAAAGTATGTGAATTTCGTACTTTTGCACTAGGATAGCCCCTTAAATTTACTTTCAATTAATTTTTTGAATAATAACTTTTTAATAATTAACTTTTTAATAATTAACTTTTTAATAATTAACTTTTTACCGTTATATTTCTTTTTATAATCTTTCTCTGGAGAAATGTCGTTGTTAGTTTCGTCGGGGGGGGGGGGGGGGGTGGAGGAGAATAAGTCTGGGAATAGGGGCGCACGAGGAATACTTGCATTGGGGCGCAGGTCAGACTAGTTACGCCACTGGTACGAATCCTTGAGCCACGAGTGCTGAAGAAGCAGCCCGTGTATTTGTTACAATAACATAGTTTGATTGTTAAAAATAACATAATAAAAGATCAGAATAAACTTGGTGTTCGTCGAGGTAAGATGTTTCATTCTCCTTTAACTACTTTGACATTGAAAAGAACCTGAAGTACTACCACCCTTAGCTCCCAGGGTGACGCATATATCAAGTTATATTAGACAGGTTTCACCCCGTATGAAAATCTGACGCGCTCGAGTAACTGCAAAAATCCCCGCTTGGACTCCCCTACCATAATCACGCCTATTCTGTAACTCATTTCGATGATAGAAGTCAGTAAAATCGAATAGAAGTGGCCAAGTCGAATAGAAATAGTCCAAATCCGTATTCCATAACTACTTCGGAATCTCTACAATCGTAATAGTGAATAGAAATCACTTCGACAGCATTTACCCTGTCGAGATGAGATTTCGATTATCGGAATTGTGGTTGACGCAAGCGCATTTTGTTTTGTTTTGACGTTTATATTTTATATATAAAAATAATTGATTACTACTTATTTTATAATTATTTATAGTGTTTGTACCTTTTTTAGCTGCGTAATTTTTAGTCTGTGGTGTTATTTGTAATTATATATTTAATTTAGACATTTTGTACGAGTATGAATTGGACCTTGGACCTAACCTTATTTATTTGCTTTGCTATTTGGCTTGGCACATGAATGAACGTTTGCCCCTCGCAGTGTTGCCATAATTTTGTTAGTTATTTCTTGTACAATTTCAATCAACGGTATAATGTACAAGAATAGCATACGATAGACTTCTGATGCGTTGATGGATAAATATATTATACCAGTATCATTGTATAACTAGACTCCTTTCTTAAACAATGCCAGTATACTTGTATATTTATCAGTCAACGCTCATAGTCTGAACAAATTATAGAAAAGATGCCATTTTTGGGAAAAGTTGTTTAGCAGTTATTTCAGCTCTAATCGAATCTTAAAGATTGCATATTATTAGTAATATCGATTTTAAATTATAGATTAATAATAATGCATTAATAACATCAATTTAAATATCTTTGATTTAAAACCATTTATACTTCTTATCTTCACTTATCTTTTTTATTTATCAGTTTATCTTTTTTTATATCAATTTTAAGTAACTTTAATTTAAAACCATTTATCCTCTTTTGAGCTTTTTGCATCCAGTATTTACACTAATACTTTATTTACTTTTCAAAACTTGAGGATAGTATGAAGAAAGTATGAAAACATTGAGGATATGGCAACGGTGTCAAATTTTAAATTTAGATCCAGTCACAGAACAATAATTTCTCTGGTTAATGCGGGATTGCCACCACCTCAGAACCGCGTGAAATAGAAGTCAGAGGTTTCGATTACGATATGAGTTACAGAATACCAATCCAAACACAAAAATGACGCGATAGATATCAAACATTCCGATTTTGGGTAATTACGATTCGACTTGGTCATTTCTATTCGATTTGTTAAAAGTTACAGAATAGGGCTGAATATCTGATGATCTGACGACAAAGTAAATACGCCATAATATCGGCCGCATCACAAGACCCTTACAGACCATAATCTTTAAAAATCGTACAAGCTGTTTCCGAGGGGGAAAATAAGCATAGAGAGACGTAGAATATCGTGGCTGGTCAAGAAAATGGTACGGATGTACATTAAATGAACTTTTCAGAGCAGCCGTCTCTAAAGTCCGAATAGCTATGATGACTGTCGACCGCCGTCGCGGATATGGCACCTGAAGAAGAAGAAGAAGAAGTTTTCGAGTTAATTAAGGCGTTCCGTACTAGGGATGGGAAAAACCTACCGGTTTAAACCTAAAACCGGTTTTTTTACTTCGCAATAACCGGTTTTACCGGTTGTCTTTTTGTCCCGGTTATAACCGGTTTTTCTTTTTAAGTAAAAACCGGTTATTAGGTTTTTACGGTGATTAGGATTAGGTTAGGTATTATTTTGGATCACAATCACAATTATTAATCTCAAGTAATTATTCCAAACAAAACCATAATTCAAATTTTATTTTATTTTATAAAATACAGAAGCAAACTGACAGTGCAATCTCACATCAGCCAGAAACAATTATTAAGTTTTATTATAATATTTCCTTGAAAACGTATTTGTAATCATAATATTTACATAAGCAATGATCTGGTTGAATTAGACGCAAACATCATCTATTTTTCACACTTAACTCTTGACATTGAAAGTGGGTGAATGACTTTTTCTGATTACCAAAAATAATGATCTGACTATGAATATCGAATGACGGATTACGAATACGAAACTCCAAGAATTTCGCTACGTTTTCAAAACGATACACTCATACAGGAAGTATTAAATGAGTTAAAATGTACCTATTCTACAAATATACAAACGTGTTAATAGTAAATAATACATATTCTTTCGATAGTACTAATTTTGATCATATTGATATCAAGTCGAATGGAGTATTGCAAACTAAAGTGTATTGTAAATGTAACTTTGTAACCTATTGGATTAAAAAAACCGAAAACCGGTTTTTCGAAAAACCGGTTTTTTTTGGCGGGTTATAACCGCCAGGTTAAACCGTAAGTAAAAAAACCGGTATAACCGAAAACCGGTGTTTTGTCAAAAACCGCCATCCCTATTCCGTACATAAAACTCACCCTGTAACTATTCTAATCTTGCCTATCAAATCTTCAGTATTTGCGGGACCAACCATTTATTAGAAACAGCGAGGAACCAAGGGCGCGTTAATAAATGTCCACACATAAATTAATTAAAAAATTTGCTTCTTTATTTAAACTGACTTTAAAATAACACTTTTACAAATAAAAAAATTATTCCTCAACGTTAATCGAACAGTTACAAGATAAGAATTTATAATTTACCCGGAGTCTTCGGCTTCAGTGGAATTGGCATCATCGTAGGATACAGAAACATTTCATTTATTGCTGTACTTATACTGAATAAATACTTCTTACATTTTGAACAAACTGTGGTTCTTTTTGTTCACTTATTGGTCTTCTCTCTTTTAGATTTTGCTAATTTACAACATGAATGGTATCGTTCCTTTCCATTTTGGTTTGGTGTTTAAGGTATTCAAGGGATATTAGGTACTTATTATAGTCCACTGTCAAGTTTTTATAAAAGTATGAGGAAATCAATTAAATTATAGAAATAGCATTTAATGCTAAATATGGCTGGCATCTAATAGGGCAGTAGTACGCCGACAATTACTAATTATTTAGGAGCAAAGGTATTTAGAAAATCGGATGTAATGCAATATTGTGGATACTTTTTAAGCCCCCTTGGTTCTTTTAGGGTTAATGATAACAGTCTCATTTTTAAACATATATCCAACAATTAAACTGAGGGAGGTTTAAATTTTGACTAGAGTAATATTTTCTTATTAATATAACTAACCAACCTTACTGTTTTGTAGATATGCCTTATTCTGGTGTGGACTCTATACAACAGAAAACTACCCATTGATATCAGATCGAACGCCGATACGATAATCTGGTCAGTGTGTTGTATGTCTATTAACATAGCTGTATGTGTCTTGGGCTGGTGGCGGTGTTTTGCTAACAATTACCTACATTGGGCGGCTGTGTGTACTTGGCTTCTTCTAACTTTACAAAGTAAGCTTTTCGATTTTTATTTAATGCACATTAAGAGTAAACAGTAGCGCGTCATCATTATTTTTGTTTTTCGAAAGTTCTGCGAACTTTCAACAGTGAGGCAACAGTGCGTCGGTAACTCGACACTGACAGTGACATTATACTATAAAAATAATAATTGTTATACTCATAGGCGCGCTAAATGTTGCCGAGTTTATCACGTTCGATTTTTTGTTATAGAAAATCGAATTTTAGTAGATCCAATGTGACGCAGAATCTAGGCATGGAATAAAAAAAGTTTATTTAAAGAAAGTGTATTTTTTTGTTCTTTTTAATGGAGGTGCAGGCTCCTTTTTGTAATATTTTATTTTGTTATAGAGTAATTTCCACATACTAACATATTTCTCAAATTGGGCTCTGTACCGCCATTCTTTATTATATTACGAATGTGTAAGCGTAAATCTCGACAAAATATTCAAAATTACAGCCGCAATCTTGGACCGTCTTTGTTGCTACCTGTTGATCGCTACTGTATGCTCCTAAACCGTACTCACCAAAATAGAGGTTTACTTTTGTGTACATATGCGGGGTTGGCAAGTATGGAACGAATTCATTCATTCATACAACAATGTATGTACGCAGAATGACACATATTATACCATCTGACGTCATATTTTTTGTTACTACTTTACTTCCGGTTTCACCGGAATTTATCTAATTTAAAGGGGATACCCTGTATATTTTGAGAGCTTTTAAAATAACTTGCTATTAAACTTGTCAAGTTTGGTAGTAAAAATTTTTTAAAAGCGAGAAATAAATCACTTCACAAGTACAGAATAGGTAACATTTACTAAAATCAATGAAAATAATAATAATTAAAAACACACTTCAAACGTAAATGATTGCAAAAGTTACATTCTCACAATGTTACATTTTCTCCAGCTTTCTTCCAACTCGCAGAGAGCAAAATGCTCCATCAATTAGTCTTTTATTTTAGACGGTTATCTTTCAGTAAAAATTCCAACAGGCGAATTGTTCGCCTCAAACTCCAAACATATACCTGAAAAACCCAAGAAAATCCAAAGATGTGGGCAGTGCAAAGACGAACTTAGAGGTATTCGCCCTGTCAGATCTCAAGAAAGTTTAAGATTCTGCAGAAGGAAGACTACAATTAAGAGGGCATCTGGTGGCATCCTATGCCATAAGTGTGTTTAAGAAAAGATTGTTCGAGCTTTGTCGATTGAAGAAAAAAATATCGGACTTAAAGTTCTTAAAACTTTAGTTAAAATATCTAAGAAATAGAGTTTAATAAAAAATTAGTTTATTTACTAGACGCTTTACATTAAAAATGGTTCCTTTAAGTGAAAAAGATCGTATTGAACCTAGGCCGAAAGGTATTAGCTAGGACCGATTATGGTTCTCGTGTTAGAACAACATCCAAAAAAGTTTAATATTTGGATGAAAATGATCCAAAATAGGCTTATAGATCTACATAATATTTTCCATAAACGAGAACTTGATAGGTAACAACTATTTACATTAAATAAATAACCAAATTATAGTCCAATTTAAGTCCTGGACTTCAACAGAGCCACTTGTTCCCAAAAATTTTTTTTGCTATTAACAAGACTATTACCGACAGTAATAGTCACTATAAAAATAGACGGACAATAATAAAATAATGACAAAAATCTCTTCAGGACCTTGAAGAACGGGTTTAAAACTTGGTTTGATCACTTTTTGAATTTCATAATAATAATTTTTAACCGAGTTATTAAGCCTTGAAAATGGACATTTTCGCATTTTTCAAATTTTTAATCGCATATAACTCGACAACAATCAATTTTAGAGAAAAATCACAAGAGACCTTTTTTGCTCAGAATAACCCAACTTATCTAAAAAAAAATCGTTCGCAATGAAAAATGATTTTTTTTAATTTGTTTAAAAAATTGTTTAAACAATTTTTCGACCACGGCACCCTGTGGATTTGTTATAAGGATCTCTTTTTGAGTAAGTTTGTGCAAAAAAATCGAATCAGAATAATTTCGCTAGCGGGGGCCACGATACTGCCCGGTTGAATGTGAATTAATACGTAGCTATGTGGAGAAGTCGTGGAAAGAGTGACTCACGAATTTATTGGTAAGCTGTCAAATCTTTTAAATTCTTTTAAATTATTATTGTCATTGCTCTTAGTAAATAAATTTACCTATTATTTTATTATAAAGTGATTTATTTCCCGTTTAAAATTTTTTTCTGTCAAACTTGGAATCTATAAATTAAGAATAACGAGTTTTTCTTAAATCTGAAGGGATATACACACAACCAAACTTATATCAAATCATCTGATTTTTTTTATTATTTTAAGCGAATTAAAGCTAAATTTACTTTTCTTCCATTGCACCTCTCCAGAGCCTAACTATAGGCTATAAAACCAAACCAACATACCTGAGAGCTATTAAAGTTGGTTGAATGAAAATTAAAGGATTTATTTACCGATCATAATGCCTCTCCAGAACATGACGATTTTTGTTTTATATTTGTGAACAGATCTGGCAGTTTTCGTTCTTGCTTGTCTTCCTCGACCTCTAATTACATGAATTCGTTGATCATTTGATTTTACATAAATGCTGCGTTTGTTTAAAAAGCACAATTTTCCAATTTGCAATGTTACAGAGTTGGTGTTGAAGACACCAATTTACGTGATCAATCTTTTGCTGCCTAGATAACTCGGGATTCTCTAACTGTGTCCTGCTTTATAGTCGTTATAACCTCCAAAAGCTACAGCTTTCAAATGCATGGTGATTCCATATAGAATAAGTTCGGTTGTGAATATGTTACCGGCGAAATCCGATTTCAGGACAAACTAGTTTGGCCTAGCCAAAACTAAATTGTCCTGAATGCGTTGAGATAAGCTAGTTTGAACTAGGCCAAATTGTTTTTTACATGAATCTGATTTTACATAAATGCTGCGTTTGTTTAAAAAGCACAATTTGCCAATTTCCAATGTTGCAGATTTGGTGTTGAACACACCAATTTACTTGATTAATCTTTTGCTGCCTGGATAACTCGGGATTCTGTAACTGTCTCCTGCTTTAAATTCGCTTGTGTATATGTTACCGGCGAAACCCGATTTCAGGACAAACTAGTTTGGCCTAGGCCAAACTAGTTTGTCCTGAACGCGTTAGAATAAACTAGTTCGGCCTAGGCGAAACTAGTTTGTCCTAAACGCGATAGGATAAACTAGTTTGGCCTAGGCCAAACTATTTTATCCTGATATTAATACGGACACTAGGCCAAACTAGGTCCTGAAATCAGGTTTAGCCGGTAACATGTACATAGTGTCCTATTTAAATTAAATAAGTTGAAAGTATTTCCTGTGAAACCGGAAGTAGACTAGTAACAAAAAATATGTTGTCAGATGTATATGTCGTTGTACCTGCATGCAGAGTTTTATGAATGACGTCTTTTTTGGCTCAAAGCTATTTAGCTGGCTTCATACTTATCCCAACCCTAGAATGTGTATGTATAATCCTGTCGCCAGTGGGAGTACAACGGCCTCCTTAATTCAGATGGACTTACCCAAGTTTTTTTTATGTATTTTGACCAGTAGAACACGAATTTTTTGGGTAACAGTCGATCCGGATGTCGATAAGGTTGTTATAAACAAAGAACTTGAGGAATTACATAACAGCGATTTTTCGCAAAACAAAACTTTTTTGTATTTTTTGGGTCATTCTAAGCAAAAAATGACTTTACAAGTTTTTTCGTAGGATGCATAATTTTCGACATAAACGCGGTTGAACTTTCAAAAAATCGAAAAATTGCAATTTTTGAACCAGAATAACTTTTGATTGAAAAATAAAATAGCAATTCTGCTTACCGCATTTGAAAGTTCAAGTTTTTGTTAAACAAAGCTATAAACACATAGTGATTGAATGATGTTTTCAATACATTTCTAATTTGAAATCAAATAAAACGAGTAGGCGCGCATACATACATGTAAATACAATTTCTACGTATATTACGTATTATTAAAACGCATGCATTGGGCACGGGAAACACTATTTGTTTATAGCTTTGTTTAACAACTAAAAACTTAATTTTTAGCAATGCAAATAAACAAAACCGATAGAATTTGACTTGATCTTTCAAACGCAGTAAGCAGAATTGCTGTTTTATTTTTTCATCAAAAGTTATTCGGGTTCAAAAATTGCACTTTTTCGATTTTTTGAAAGTTGAACCACGTTTATCTCGAAAACTGTGCATCCTACGAAGAAACCATTTTTGAAGATATTCTTCTTTAGCGGCGAACCGATTGAGGGTAAAATTTGATTGATCCCCGCGCATGCGCACACCGACAGTATGGTATTAGTGGTTATACGGGCTCTGATTGGGTGTTGAAATTTTGAAATGATCTGTCAATAATTGTTCAATATGGAGGTTATCGGTAAACAAAAATATTGTATAATATTAGTTTTTATTGATGTGTGGACAGAAATAAAATCAAATTTATAATTATAGTGACTTTTTAAATAGTTTTGAAAAGCCGTAGTACGTAAGTCTAAATGTTTCAGTTGGAAATACCTAATAGTTTCAATACCTATCTATATGGAAAATGTAAACAAAATAATGTAGTTACCTATTATTAGTAGGCAATGCTTTAATTTACATAATCTGATTACGAACAAACTTTCTACAAATCTTCATCTCATATATTGTTTTCTTACTCTATATTTTGTTGTATTTTATTTCGACAAAAATCAAACTAATAATTTTATTAAATTCATATAAATTTATGGTGTAAACGTTTAGTTTGTGTATATTCCCACATGACGTATACGAGAGTTTGGTGCAGTTTGAAATGCCGTCAACTTTCGTACGGCGCGGTAGGCGTGAAGTGGGTTCGAGCCCCAAGCAAGTTATTATTTTTTTATAGATTTTATGATTGTAAGTATATTATTATATAATTTTTGAAGATATTCTTCTTTTTTGAAAGTGGTAGATAAGAAAGTTAGTTTGATTTTTAAATAAAATAAGTACAAATAACCTTTTAAGTATATTTACTTCGTTTAAATTACCTATTATATAATAGAAGAATATCTTCTTACGTGCGTACAAAGTACACACACATTCTTTTTTTTTCTGAAAATCACCCAAAAAATACAAAAAAAATGTTTCGTTTTGCGAAGAATCGCTGTTATTTAATTCCTCAAGTTCTTTGTTTATAACAATCTTATCGACATCCGGATCAACTGTTACCCAACAAATTCGTGTTGTACGAGTCAAAATACATAAAAAAACTTGGGTAAGTCCATCTGAATTAAGGAGGCCGTTGTACCCTCCCTGGCGACAGGACTGTGTAATACACATTACCAGTTTTAGTTAGTTATTTGGAATTACTTGTAGACTTTCCTGTCATACTTCAAGCTTTAAATACTTTTCGTAAACTATTTCCAACCTGAAAACAGAAACTAATTAACTTATTAAACGTTTATAATTAAATTTTTAATATATTCAAGGCACCTATCCACATTAGTTAGATTAATACCAGCAACCATTTGATCACTTAAAATGTTTTAGGTTTTATAGCTCGAGGAGTTGGTTTTGGAATTAAAGAAGACTTGGTATGGTACGTTTTGTTCAGTATATTTGTGCCATATGCGATGTTACCACTACCTCTAAGATGGTGTATGATAGCTGGAGCTTTGGCTTCCGTAGGCCATATTATTGTGATTTCGGTTGCATTTTTTGGTAATGCAGATAAGGTAAGGAAATAAAGTTTCCTCCTAGGTATTTTTTTAACAATATAATATACATATAATATGTACATATCTATTTTTTTTATTTAAATAAAGCCGCATCCTCCCGAAGGATATTAGCGATATAACGGTTATAATATATACAAATAACAGTAATATCTGGTACTTACATGATTAAATTTTCTACAACGTATTGATACAAGGTAAATACCCTCTTAGTTTTCTGTAATCAAAGTTCTTTCCCAGTAACAATTGCAAGGTGTTCGCGATGCCACATATACGGCTTTCAATGCTATATTTAGGACAACCAATTAAGAAATTAACTATACTGTCTGCTACATTACAAATGGAACAATTTGGAGCTTCGCTGTTTGTGAATAGGTGTGCGTGTGTATACCTACTATGGTCCAGTCTCAAACGTGTTAGGATTATTTGGGATCTTCTGCTTGCTGCTGTTGGTTGCCACGGAGAGATGTCACTTTTAATCAGTTTTAGTTTCGAAACCAAATTTTGCCACTCCCGGTTCCACGCACTTAACACTTTATTTTTAAAAAATGCTTTTAAATCACTTGCTACACTCCGATGTTCGACCTCCGATTCGTCACTACCAATAGCATCGCGAGCACTTATATCTGCCAATTCGTTGGCATCGATACCAATGTGCGAAGGTGTCCACAAGAAGTTTATTGTTCTGGAATTTTCTTGAGCTATTTGAAGTTCCAATTTTATCATTTTTTCTATGGGATGTTTCGGATATAGATTTTGCATAGCTTTAATAGCGAAGAGGCAATCGGAAAGAATGACAGTGTAGGAGATATTTTTGCTGTTAATATATGGTAGGGCTTTGAACAAAGGAAAAAGTACTGATGAGTATATGGTGGAATAAGTGAAGATGTCAAATTTTAAGGGACCGTCTGATGTGATAACAGCTGCACCAACACCCTGTTCGGTTTTTGACGCATCGGTAAATATTTTAAGCCAGTCTTTGTACTGCCGCCAGAAGAAAAATTGTTTCGTATTATTATATCTCTTCTAAAACATTTGAAATTATTGGAATTGTACAGGAATTATTGGAAATAATAATTGTCCATATAGTAACTGGAGAAACCTTAGCACAAAATACGAAGATTTAACCTAAAACACTTAAATAAAATGTGGTTCCTTACTAAGTTACAGGGTGTTTTATCTAAAAATTTAAAAACTATTTCTGCTCAGCATTTTCAAACTATTCGACGTATCCTTTTCATACTTGGCAGGTAGTATAGGTACTGTTCAAACTACTAAATTATGTTAAACAAACGTTTCTGGCTATTACCAGAGGCGTACGACGGGGGAAAGTGAATGTTTGACCCTTTCCAAATTCTACGCCACTGGCGAAATTGCTATTTTAGTTTAATTTTTGAATTCTCCAATACTTTCCATGAAAATAATATACTCTTCATTCGTAACGATAAAGGCATTAGTTTTCGAGATCTTTGAAGTTAAAAATGAAACGACACAGTTATTTTGATTAATGTATTGTGTCGCTTCATTTTTAATTTCAAATATCTCGAAAACTAATCATTTTATCGTTACAAATCAAGAGTATATTATTTACATAAAAAGTATTGCAAAATTAAAAAATTACACTAAAATGTCAATTTCGTCAGTGGCGTAGAATTTGGGAAGGGTCAACCAGCCACTATCCCCTGTCGTACGCCTCTGGTAGTAGCTAGAAACGTTTATTTATCTTAATTTAGTAGGGTGCACAGTACCTACACTTTCTGCCAAGTATGATAAGGATACGCCAAATAGTTTTAAAGTACTGGGTACAACTAATTTTTAAATTTTAATCATATGAGTCATATCATAAATTAATCAAAATAACTGTGCCGTTTCATATTTAACTTCAAATATCTCGAAAACTAATGACTTTTTTGTTACCAATGAAGAGTATATTATTTACGTAAAAAGTATTGGAGAATCTAAAAATAGCACTAAAATAGTAATTCCTTCAGTGGCGTAGAATTTGAGAAGGGTCAACCATTCACCATCCCCTGTCGTACGCCTCTGGTAGTGGCTGGAAACATTTGTTTATCATAACTTAGTAGGGTGTCTAGTAGTCGCACTTTCTGCCAAGTATGAAAAGGATATGTCGAATAGTTTTAAAATGCTGAGCAAAAATACTTTTTAAATTTTTAGATAAAACACCCTGTAACTCAGTAAGGAACCACATTTTATTTAAGTGTTCTAGGTTAAATCTTCATATTTTGTGCTAAGGTTTCTCCAGTTACTATATGGACAATTATTAATGAAACACCCTGTATACTTTATGTGGGTTTAAATTAGTTTCCTGTAAGCATATTATATCAGGTAATTGCTCGGTAATAAGTAGTTGGAGAAAAGCGAGGTGATCCTTTCAATAATATCTTTTTCTCCTGCTGTTCCGCTTATGGTGTCATTAGGTTTGTATCAGCATACCTTAAATAGAGAAAATATCAAAGGAAGAAGTGGAGTGAGCAGGAAGAAAATGCCATGACTCCGTAATGTCAAACAATGAACAGGGCTAAGAAACATACGAGACCTAATACACTGCAAGGGATAGAGAAAAATCGTCAAACGTAATCGCGAATATCCATTAGTGGATTGTATAAGAAGAATACAAGAAGCATTAGATACCATACCACGTAAAATAACTCCTATTATTGTTCTCTCCGTTGCTCTTTCTGGAACATTATTGACTCACTATTGCCCTTGTAACCCAGCTGTGGGTGATAAAATGTGCATTAATTAATGAATTTTTGAAATAAACTAAGTTTCCAGTCTAATAGCACATAAAATAATATTAAAAATATTACTCTACATTGTAACGTTTCAATCAGCCGATTGAATGCTACACCAAGCTCCGCTTGGTATTTGTCCCTCGGACTATATATTTCTATAAGCGACCCTACTATCATCAAATCAATTAGTACATCTCTTCGAAGGTATTTAATCCGATACAAATTTGTACTTGCTTTTTTTGCCATTGCCACGTAAATCAGGCACAATATTGGCATACATTATCGTGTTTGTGTGTAGGCCGTTAAAAAATGGCCCCTACCTCGGGAAGAAGACTTTAATCAAGTACTACCTGGAAAAGAAAACACACTACCTTGGAGAGCGGAACTGGTTTACAACCGTGTCCTGATGCATCAGTAGAATTAATTAGACAAGACAGCCCTACAGAGACAAGACAGCCCAACAAGGTAGCCCTAGACTTCCCCTAACTGCCGGCGACGACAAATTCTGCAGGGATTGGGGACCTCCTTTAGGAACTGTGACGGAAAGACTTAAAGCTGAGTAAATTTTTATCTTTATAACTTTTGTACCGATTACCAGCAGGGTCTCGGTCACGGGCTCAGAAAATTAACTTGGTATCTAAATAAATAGTATATTTAAAATGATTAGGTAGACTTTTTATTTCCTGTACCTTTCTGGAATGGGTGTGAAGGAAGAATGAACAGGGAACGAACCCAGGGCTGAGCAGTCGAGCAGAGCACCATTCTGATGGATGGAACGGTGGACGTTTTTCTTTTGAATATCCTAAGGGATGTTCGAGGAATTCCTCCCCTCGTTTCTCCCAGCAGTGTGGTGTTGCTTAATGCCCTGGTCTTGTTATGATCAGGATGTTACAACATACCACCAGATTGAAAACAATGGAAACCTTCTCTGGTTACACCTCCGAGGCTTCCAAAATTTGCAAGCCATAACGGATGCTGAGACTAAAGAAGATGAGGGAATTTTACAAATTATAATTCACGTCCCATCTGCTCAGTGCGGTAAAGTTCCAACGACAATGTTTCCCTTCGTACTCCAATCAGAGTAAACATGTAAATAAAAAATGAATAACCATTTTCAGTTTCGTTGCAACACGAAACTACAGCCGCACTATACTCTAGTCCAATCAGAGAGAGCAGCAAGCACCTCTCATTTTTAATTTTTGAAATATCTACTGTTAATAAACATGCTCTTCTTCTCCTTTGTGTGCCGTGCTTGTTTTCAAGTATTGGCTATCGTCGTATTAACAAGCTGATGAAATGTTTCTAGGTCGGCAGCTATATGAAAGAATTCCTCGACTGTTCGACCTGTCCATTGTCTAATGTTACGCAGCCAGAACCATTGTTTTCTTCCAACCCAGCGTTTTCCCTTGATTTTGCCCTGAATGATCAATCGGAGTAAGCGATATTTAGGTCCTCTCATTATATGACCGAAGTATTGAACATTTTTCATTTGTATGACGTTGATCAATTCTCGCTCTTTGTACATGTTCCAGCACATGTTCGTTGGATATGTGTGCTGTCTATGGGATTCTGAGCATGGTCTATTACCAGTTAATTTATAATTAATAATTATAATTTATAATGTTTACGATGACTTCCTTCAACATCCTTGGTAAGATAAATAACTATAGTTCATAGGTGCAACTAATTATCCAAAAATAAGGCAAATTTAGATTATTTAGAAATGCTATCCCAATTCCGTCCCCCACCCATCCCCAGATAATATTTATGATTTTTTTTTGTAAAACATGATTTAAACAGAATTAATATTTATTTTATTAAATTTATTGAGATAAGAACATGTTAATATTATAAATTTTGTACATAAGTTACATCTATTTACACATCCAGACATAAATCATAAACAAAATTTTTGACTTTGGTTGAAGATAAACACATCACTCATGATACCATTAAAGCAGTCTGAACACCTTATCCATTTTTCTCTTCAATTGTCTTGTCAAAAACGTTTTCCACAAATGGCACATGGTGCATCGTGCATCTTCAACACTAGAACTATCCTCATCATAGGTGTTTACACTAGTAAGACGTCAAAGGGGACGGATTTAGGAATTTCGTTCATGGCTGTGGCTCGTGACGAAACGAGTAGAACTACACGGCTGTAACAATTTAAATATACTACTCAAAGGGCATTCTACTATTCTTACTAAACTTACCTTGAAGAGTCAATATAAGTCAGTGGCGACGCGTGGCTTTTCTAAAGTGTTACCAAAACCAGATGCAAAAAATCTTATTTAAAAAAATGAAGATATGGCTAAATGTATAAATTGCTTTAATAATATCATTTTGTATATCAGTTGAAACTCTCGAAAAAACAGTTTGTTTCTAAGTGTTGACTAAATTTTTGAACTTTTTTGGCAAAAAATGTTACCAATTCCCTTAATTGCCTCGATTGTCAAAGTTGTCGCCCTCAAAATGACCACGAAACGCTAATTCTTGTTTGGGCAAAAAACATACAGTATCTACTATAAGTGTGCTAAGGATATACCTATCTATTTTTTTAACACACTCATTATGTTTAGCAATATTTGCTTTGAAAGCATATTGGTTAAACTTTCGATTCTTGTTTTGCCAAACTGGATCAAATTTTACATGTAGGTAATGGAGAAATTTCATGTCTCTTACCCAAGCCGTCGCTTCTTCAAAATTTTCAGCCACTAGCCGGTCCCGATCGACAGCGAGGATTACCACATATTACAATCGCAACCGAAAGTGGTAACAACGTAGAATAAAGTGCAACTGAGTCACATGAACTCTTTAATATTTTCGTGTATCTACGAGTAGTTGGCTATTTACTGGATTAGGTGCTATTAACATTGAAAATAAAATGCAATTCCAGCGAAATTTCTAATTTATACAGACAAAGTAAATTAAACTTGCAAACTAATAAATCGAGAACAGTGGTGGTAGACTTTAGTTCTTATTTGAAGAAAAAGGAAATTCTAAGTGCTAGAAGACAATTAAGAGAAACAAAAATATTTGTGAATGAAGATCTAACGAAACATAGGTATTCATTATTGAAGAAGGCAAGGAGTAAGTTCGGGAAGACTGAGGCATGGAGTTACGATGGTAGAGTATTTATAAAGAAGAATGATGAAATTAAAGTGATTACTTGCGAATCGGATCTTGACAATTAACGTGTGTGGGCTACTTTATACTCAAAGTTTCTGTAATGTGTATATTAGTGACTGATAAGTTTTTGTTGATAGTAATTTAGATATATTAATTTGGAACTTAAATTCGTTGATTTTGGTTTGTAGTGTATAAGAGGATAAAAATATTGATGTTGTTAATGAGTTACTTATAGAAAAACTGGATGTTTTAAATTATTTCAATTATTGTTTTAAGTTATTTGGTTTGTCAAAAATTTATTAAAAGAATTTACTACGGTATAGTAGAAATAAAATAGGTGTAAAAAAATATATATTAAATAATAAATATAATATGATTAGGATTTGATATCAGGCGACAACTCAATTCATGACAGGGATTCACATAAACTTTCAGAATTGTAGGGGACTGAACACGAAAACTGCGGAATTCTATAAAAATTGCTTGGAAGGTAATTATGATGTAGTAGTAGCTGTAGAAACATGGCTTCGGGAGGATATGGTTGATGGAGAACTAATTGATATAAATGTATTTAACTTATTGAGATCTGACAGAAACCAGGAGATTTCTGGCAAAACTAAGGGAGGAGGAGTATTAATGGTAATAAAAAAGGAGCATAAGATTTTAAAAGTAACACAACATTGTTCATCTTTTGAAATTTTGGTTGCGGATTTAAAAATTAATAACAAATTAAGTATAAAATTAATTGGAGTGTATATTCCACCAGATTGTAAATTACATGACTATGCGAATTGCTTCGAATTGTTACAAACACATATTACTGATATTAATAACACGTTTATTTTTGGCGACTTCAATATTGCAGAAATTAAAGGAACCGAAAATCTAGATTTTACTAATGGAAGTGCTAAGTTTAAAAGTATGATTTAGTTTTTAAATTTTAATCCATTTTTGCTTTATTACCATGTAAAAAACTGGCAGGGCAAAACTTTAGATCAAGTAGTAGCATCTGCAGATAATATAAATAGTTGTAAGGTATGTCAAGAGCAGTTACCGTTAGTAAAGGAAGATAGATTACATCCATCTCTGGAAATTCAACTTTCATTTACAGTATCAAGTTTTAGACAAACAGATAAGTTAGTTGGTAATAGATTTAATTATAAAAACGCAAATTTTGATTTGATGTGTGATTTGATGAGAAATATGACGTGGGAAGCTGTAACAGAGGAAATAGAGGTAGATAAAGCTCTAGATATCTTTTACTCAAAAGTACTTAATATATTTGAAGGATCTGTACCACAATATAATATTTACAAGAATTATTCTAATTTTCCGAAATGGTTTACGCCTGATATCAAAAAGTTGCTCAAACAAAAAAATAATTTTAGAAAGTTAAGACATGTTTCAATTTATTTTAACAATCAATTTATAGAGACCAGAAAAAAACTGAAATCATTAATTAACATAGAGCACAGGAAATATATACGGCAAATTGAGGAAAATATAGAAAATGAGTTTAACAATTTCTGGAATTTCATTAATAATAAGAATTCTAAGTCTAATCAAACAGAAATATTTTATTTTGGGGGTAAAGAAATAAATCAGAGTGATACTGCTAATGAGTTTGCGAAATATTTTGAATCTGTTTATTCTACCGACATTTCTAGCTATAACACTAATTTTACAAATATTATTAGTAATAACAATGTTTTGAATTTACCATCAATAACAAGCGTAGATTATGATAATGCAGTCAAAAAGCTGAAACCAAAGAAAGCTGCCGGTATAGATGGCATCCCCCGTATATTTTAAAGGTATGCCAAGAGTGGTTAAAGTTACCATTATTACATATTTTTAATCTAATAATAACTTATTCAAAATTTCCAGAAAAATGGAAACTATCTTCAATTACTCAATATTTAAGGCGGGTAACAAAAGAGATATTGAAAATTATAGAGGAGTCGCTATTATGTGTGCTCCATCAAAAATTTTCGAACAAATATTGCATGCTCATGTATATAATCACGTCAAAAATAGTATTAATGATCATCAACATGGTTTTATGTCGGGTCGCTCGATAAACACAAGTTTTATTTCATTCACCGAGTCTGCAAACAATGCGTTAGAAAAACAATTGCAATTGGATGTAGTGTATACGGATTTCGAAAAAGCCTTTGATAAAGTAAAACACGATGTTCTTTTAAGAAAGTTATGTAATTTTGGCTTATCTGATAATTTAATAAAGTTATTTAAAAGTTATTTGCAGAATAGGAGTTTTGTTGTAAAACACAATGGAAATACTTCTGGTAAATTTAAGGCTAACTCGGGAGTACCACAAGGGTCTAATCTTGGACCACTTTTGCTCTTAATGTTTATAAATGATTTAGCAAACGTCATCCAGTATTCAGATTACTTATTATTTGCAGATGATTTTAAGTTATTCAAAATAATTCAAACTGTTAGGGATTGCGTAATGATTCAAAGGGATATTGAGAACATATTATTATGGGGTGACAATAATAAAATCAAATTCAATATAAATAAGTGCTACGTTATGTCTATTACCCGTAAAAGAGAACCAATAGTATTTGATTATTTAATAGGACTGAATGTTTAAAAAAGGACCAGTGAGGTCAAGGATTTGGGTTTGATTTATAATAATCAACTGTCATTTGCTACACATATTGGTAAAGCTGCAAAACGAGCGAACCGTATGCTGGGTTTTATATGTCGACAAACTTGCGATTTTACTAGTATTAAGGGAATAAAAATATTATATAATACTTTAGTTAGACCAATATTAGAATTTGGTTCTATTATTTGGGGACAACAACCTCAAGTACATTTAGAGGCACTAGAAAAAGTTCAGAATAAGTTTCTTCGTTATTTGTATTTCAAAAAACATCATCGATGGCCTGATTATGGAACCATAAGATCAACCATGCTAAGGGAAGAATTTGAAGTTTTGTCTTTGACTAGTAGGCGCAAATTTGTAATGGCAATGATTTTATATAAAATAATTAATAATATTTCAGGTACAATTGATTTACGAATGCGGATACCATTTAATGTTCCTCGAAAAGCAACGAGATATCAGTTGTTGTTTGGAAAAATAAGAACATCTGTTTGCTCTCCTCTAGAGGCCATGTTGAAACTAGCGAACAATATAAATTTAGTAAAAAACATTGATTTTACAATGTCAGTTGGTTGCTATAGACATATAGTGCAAGAGCACTTTAAACTAGTAGATGGATAATAGATATCATTAGTCTAGCTGTTTTTGTGTTAAAGTCTTCTATATCTGCCTATCAATAGTTGTGCTAATGACTGTATATATTAGTTATATTTGTTATATAAAGTTTATGATTATAACTGTCCATGTAAAAAGGTTTTAGGACCTGTTTGGATTTTTATAAATAAATAAATAAATAAATTAAAACATACCTAACATATTTTTATTGGTAAAAACATAAATAGAATATTTTCACACAATTGTTTAAAATAGGTCTTCCATTTGTAATAATTTCATTTTTTTTTTAAATTATACAAGGAGAATTACTTTTCAAGTAGTTGAACGATTACGCAGTGACACTCATCCATGGTTAATTGCACGCACACTGTAATAGTTACTGTAACTCAATCAAAAACTGGTAACAGGCCTACTGATATAAACAGCGCACCCAAGCCGTCGCTCCTTTAAAATTTTCACCCACTAGCCGGTCCCGACCGACAGCGAGGATCCCTTCATATTATAATCATAACCGAAAGTGGTAACAATGTATAATAAAGTGCAACTGAGCCACATAAACTCGCTAATATTTTCGTGTGTCTACGAGTAGTTGGCTATTTACTGAATTAGGTACTATTATTAACACATAATATATTTTTATTGGTAAAATTTTTTTTCCATAATCGTCACTACGATGATGATTATTACACTTACAATCTGGTCATACTTGACCAATGAGCAATTTTAATCTAACCTAAATTATTAATGTTTCTTAAAATTAAGAGCTTACCCCATAGGGTCTCTTATCTAACCTAACAAGATAGTGCACTATTCTAGCATACACACTAAAGCGCACAAGCACTATGCTCTGCTTTTCACTATCACCTATCACTTAAACTAGTTCATAAGGCTTTGTCCTCTTCAGTCTTCTAACTTGCCCAGTGGTATCGAGGAGCTGGATTGCCTCAATATTCTCGTGCATATGAAGTCGTTGCTCGTGACTTCCTGCCATCTTCTTAATGATTGAATCCACAGTTTCCATTCCTAGGTCCTTATGGAGATCACTGTTTGTAACATACCAAGGAGCATCTACAATATTTCTTAGTATTTTGTTCTGAAATCTTTGTATTACTGTTATATTACTTGGTCTAGTACACCCCCACAGTGGGCATCCATAAGTCCATACAGGTCTCAATATTTGTTTGTAAATTAGTAACTTATTATGCATCGACAATGTGGAGTTTCTTCCAATTAGCCAATACATTTTTTTATATCTTATATTTAGTTCTTCCCTTTTTTTCTTAACGTGCACCTTCCAGCGTAGTTTTGCATCTAATGTTATACCGAAATACTTAGCAGTATCTGCATATGGTACTTGGATATTGTTGATTATAACTGGTATGTATTCTATTTTTTTGTAAAAATATAAATAGGATTATTTCACAGTAGTCACACAATATTTATTTGTAAGATTTTTAACTGTTACTAATGGTAACAGTGGTTACATAGACGCTTCGCCAGTTATATAAGTATTTAAAATTTACTGCACACTGTAGCGAGCTACTACAAAAACTATTTTTTATGAAAAACCAAAGAGTAAATGAACAGAACAAAGAATGTACGCCACTGCCACTAATAAACTGAATCGTTTTGAAGAGTTTCCCTACTCTCTCACAAGGTTGCAGTACTGTCAATAGAAGTTACAGTGGAGGACGAATTTAGGACAGGGGACGAATTTTGGGCACTTAACCTTAACAACAGAACAATTATCTGGTAAATACAGACCAACAAGACGAACTAGAGAAAAATGAGAATTAGCAAGAAGATGAAGAAGAAACATGCGAGGAATAAACTCTCAATGAAGTTAAAGAAAAAATATGAGACCTAAATAATAATTTGGAGAAAGAGCGAGAGAGAATGGTAACCCAGGAGAGATTTTTAAGGAAGGCGAAGAAATTCGAAAAGAAATAACGTCAGCAGTTTTTCAAAAAATGTCAAAATGTCAGAAGAAATGTCAAAGCAATGGAATAGAGCTCTTATTTGTCCTATTACAAAAAAAGGTGACAAAATAGAATAGTAAGTATACCACAAATGTGCTAATACTTGCGTTACAAAAATAAAAGTTTCTTTTATACATGTTTCAATATGTAAATACATCCTTCTTATTGAAATATTCTGAACTATAAAGGTACTTTATTCTTGATCGAAATTCATATTTTTTGACATACCTCGTATAAAATTGATTAAATTTGATATTAGATGGTTGTATTTAAGACTTTTGACCATGCAGAACCTTTTACAAAGTATACATTTTTTTCGTAAAATTAATAATAAAAGAGTAATCATAATTGAAATAACTGAAAATAATGTTGGTTATCCATAAGAAAATTCAATTTTTTTTCAATTGGAAGGATGAAATTGCATATTAAAATATAGTTCTTAATTCCAAACAACTTTTCATTATAACAATTTTCAATATCGTGAAAAATAAAGCTACTTTCCCAAAAGGCAATAAAAACATTTTAGTTTTATTTTAGGTTTATAAAGGTTTTATTGTGGCAAATAAGAAGATAATGGTTTTAAAGTTACCTTGTAGATATACTGCCAGAACTTTAAAACTGTTAAGCATTTGTCACTAGTTTTAAAGTATCTAATAAGAGTATCAAATAAGACTAATTAATCTTAATAGATATTTTGTCTTATTGTAGTTTTAAAATGGTTTGTTCTCAGTTCACTTTAAAACTAATCAGTTTTATAAAGAACTTCCGGACTGTTTGGTTTAATTAGATTCTTGTTTGTTACCTTTTAGTTTTAAAGCAATTTTAAAGATTCTCCTAATATGACTAATAAAACCTATTATTAAAACTACTTGATCTCAAGACTATTATGTCAGTAAAACATATGCCTTAAAACTATTTTTGTAGTTGTCTTTAAAGTTGCTTTCTTAAAAGCAATTATTAATAGGCTATATTAAAACCAAACGCTCTTAACTGAATCAATTTGGTTATCGTATAGACTAAACTATGCTTCTTATTAGAAACACTAAAACTAAACCCATCCCCTCTTCTTTCATGTCCAAAATGGTCGGTTATTTGTTTTAGAGCGAATCAGTGGTGTAGTGTGTTGTAAAAAGTGGAATTACAGTTAGTATGGAAGAAATATGTCGCAAGTACTTAAAATATAAACAAACTGGTCATTTTAAAAGAAAAATACAACACACACAGCACTATGACGCCTCGATTTTTGGTTAGATTCACATTAAAACCGAGTGGCATTATTGACAGCAGCATTAAAACTAAACTGTTTTAATACCAAGGCAACCTTGCTTTTATGTAGGATATATGCTCTTGGCAAGGTATAAAATAAAACCATTTGATCTTATTAATTCTCTGTCGATAGACCAAATAGTTTTATTTGGATTTCGGCCATATTGCTTTCTGGAGATGCTGAAAGCCATGATAGATTACGATATAAGGCTTACAAAAAATTATAAGTAAGCGACTTAAAGACATAAATTCGATTTATTTTAACATTTAACCATTAAAATTGTAGATAAAATTAATTTTCTTTCAAATTAATATTTTTCGGATTTAAATTTTTTTATTATTTTTATTCTTTAATCGCCAAAAGTCAGAAATTTTAGGGCGCGTGAGTTATTTAGACCTCCTTTTGTTAACATTATCAATAAAGTTGGGTGCGCAAGTGTTTTTCTGCCTTGACAGTCCGAAATAACCAAGTACTTTTTATTATTTTATGATTACAAATGCGTATGTACCTATCATAACACATGTAAAAATTTGTTGGCCTATATGGAGTATATGGGTTTAAAGAATCATTTAATATGGTAAATCGTCTTTAAAAGTCTCCATTTACGAAACCTTTTTAAGTTTGCTATAAAACTGTCTGCACTTAAAGTGTCTTTTAACATGGTTTTAAAAGCACCTTCACAGCAGCTTTAAAACCAGTTGCTTAAGAAAACAAAGTTTTAAGAAGGTTTTTATTTTTGGTTTTATTGACCTCTTTCAGAGTGGGCCCTTTTATGCTGAAAGCTATCAACAACCTATTACAACCTTAAGGTTTACTTAAAAACCAAATAGTTTTAATTTTAGTTTTATTCTACAGTTCTAAAGCATCCTTAAAATACTTAATAAACCCGTTCGGTGCTACTTGGGTTGCTCTTGAGTAAAATTCATATTTTTTGACATGCCTCGTATACGGCTTAAAAAAATTGATAACTGATGGTTGTATTTTAAGTTTTAGATCATGCACAACTTTTTATAAAGAATAACTTTTTTTCATAAAACTAAGAATAAAAAAGTTTCCCCTATGATGCCTAGGACAACGCTGTATTAATGAAAAGTTAGAGTATCAAAATGGTGAAGAATATGATAAATCCAAATTCCATTTTTGACTTCTCTGTCTATTTTCCGTCCTCTTTTAGTGTATTTTGATTCAGAAAAGACCACTACATACACGTAAAAATAAAGAAATACGATCTAATATAGGCATTTATAGCCAGCAGCAAATAAATAGCTATTTGTATAACAAGGGAGGAAAGTGTAACTTTTCCTCCCGAGAATGAAGTTTACTGCCCGACGCGTAGCGGAGGGCAGTAATCATTCAAGGGAGGAAAAGACACTTTACTCCCATGTTATACATATGGTTTTTCCACCTTCCTCAAATAACAAGTCATTTTTTCATTTTTACTTAATTTATTTATGTAACTAACCAACAAAATTTATTAGAACTAAAACTAACAAGTATGTACAATATAACTGTCAACTGTCAAATATAAGTCAAATTATTAATGTAAACATTGTTAAATTAAAATAACAATTTACTGTTTTTTACCATTCTGCAAAATACAGGGTGTTTTATAAATAAACGTTAAAATGTATAGATACTTCGTAATAGAAATTAGATATTGTACAGGGCTTCAATAAGTTATATTTCATGAATGAAATACCATGACGTCACTTTTACTTTTCCTCCCTAGGGAGGAAAAATATTTTCCTCCCTAGGGAGGAAAAGTACAACTTTGCTCCCTACAATCAGGTCTGGAAAAGTATACTTTCGGTAGAGGTAGGTGGAAAAATTATTTTTAAAGTGTTATAAATCGATTATGACATCAGAAATGGCTACTATCCGTTTATTTATCGCTCTCATAAAGTGCCATGTTGTCTTATTAAACCATAGCCGTAGCTTAAATAAAAAGTTTCACCAGAAATTTATTCAATGAACAAGTAGATAAATCGATACAGTTATTGCCAATAAACAAATGAAAAATATAAGTACAATAATTGTCAGTTGCTAGGAAGGAAGGGGAGCGTGGGAAACAGTGGGCACTGTGGTCAGTTTGTAATATTTTTTACATATATTTAATGTACATCATATTTAATGAAGTGCCATCTACACTCAGTCTAGATAGTCCAGAAAGCCACTGCGCATCCGCTAGGAAAAATATTCTGATTCGGATTTTTTGCACAATCTTACTCAAAAAGGACTCCTTTTAACAAATTTGCATGTTGACAGGACCAAAAGGTGGTCAAAAATTTTTTAAACGTTTTTTTTTTGTTTTTTTCCTAAAATTATTTTTTTTTGTATAGAAAAAAGTTTTTTTTAGGTTTTTTGGATCATTCCAAACAGAAAAGGTCTTTAGTAACTTTTCTCTAAATATGATAGTTTTTGACATATAAGCGATTAAAAATTGAAAAATTGCGAAATCGGCCATTTTTAACCCTCAAAAACTATGTGAACAACTGAAAATTTGAATGTTGCCAAGGTAGGTAGATATTCTTTAAACATCGATTGATGAAATCCCGAAGAGTTTTTTGCAATAAAATATTCAAAACTCCTTTGTTTTTTAATTGCTAATCAAGCGTGCACGACACTATTTTCCGCCGACAGTATGGTGAATGAAAGGAATAAATTCGTTATTTCATAAACCGGTGACTTTAAGGAAAAATCCCGAAACAGGTCGATTTTTATTTTTTAAGTTATGATATTGTGGCATATATGGTATACTAGTGACGTCATCCATCTGGACGTGATGACATAATCGATGATTTTTTTAAATAAGAATAGGGGATGTGTGCTAGCTCATTTGAAAGGTTCTTCAATTCTCTATTCAGTAATATAAACATTTGCATAATTATTTATACAGGGTGTCCAAAAAATTTTTATTAAATTAAATTATTTGACAAAACAAGAAGTAGAAGGACACCCTGTATAAATAATTATGTAAATGTTTACATTACTGAATAGAGAATTTAAGAACCTTTCAAATGAGCTACCACACGACCCCTATTCTCATTTAAAAAAATCATCGATTACGTCATCACGCCCAGACGGATGACGTCACTAGTATACCATATATGCCACAATATCTTAACTTAAAAATAAAAATCGACCTGTCTCGGGATTTTTCCTTAAAGTCGCCGGTTTACGAAATAACGAATTTATTCCTTTCATTTGCACCATACTGTCGGTGGAAAATAGTGTCGCGCACGCTTGATTAGCACTTAAAAAACAGTTTTTTTACAAAAAGAATTTTGAATATTGTATTGCAAAAACTCTTCGGGATTTCATCAATCTATGTTTAAAGAATATCTGCCTACCTTGGCAACATTCAAATTTTTAGTTTTTCACATAGTTTTTGAGGGTTAAAAATAGTCGATTTCGCAATTTTTCAATTTTTTATCGCTTATATGTCAAAAACTATCATTTTTAGAGAAAAGTCACTAAAGACCTTTTCTGTTTGGAATGATCCAGAAAACCTAAAAAAAACTTTTTTCCATGCAAAAAAAATAATTTTAGGAAAAAAACAAAAAAAAAAACGTTTAAAAATTTTTTGACCATCTTTTGGTCCTGGCAACATGCAAATTTGTTGAAAGGAGTCCATTTTGAGTAAGATTGTGCAAAAAATCCGAATCAGAATATTTTTCCTAGCGGATGCGCAGTGGCTTTCTAAACTAAGAATGTTTATACCACGTATAAGTTTGTACAGGTCTATTGCATGGTGTGTCATGAATATAGCAGGGTCTCCTCTTGGTTGCCCATATAATATTTGTCTTTTGCAATCCAGCGCTTTGCCATCGCATAATACACATTTAATTTTAAAATATCTGATTCATTGTCACATAGTGTGCAGTTAAAGTATTCATTGTAAATATTTGTTTTATTCAGGAATTCTCTTACTGGTGCATGCCCGGCCAATATTCCTGTTACTTTTCTTATTTTGTTTCTGCCCATATGGAGCAGGTCTTCTGTTCTTTTGTGCTTGTTCCACCAATGAAGATTTTCTCATGTATTTATTTTGGGATTTTCTCCGAATATTCGTCATAGGTTTTTCGAATCCATCCCTCTACCGCACTACGTACTGCAGCCTTTTCCTAATGGTCAAATTTCTCCTCAAGGCAAAGTTTTTGCTAATTCTTGGATTTTTGAAGTATATTGCTGCCCCCACACCCTCTCTTGTCTTGGATCCGTTCTTTTATCAGATCTGACCTTGTTGATTTTGGTACTCCTTATTACTCCATACATTTCTGTCTGCAATAGATATATTTCTGTCATGTGATCTGGTTCCGCATTTAATATGCCCTTCTTCACAGTCTTTGTTATATTTACATAATCTGTTCCTTCATTGCAAACTTTCAGTGATTGATGTTCTTAATCTGTAAGCTCCTAATCTTGCCTCTCCTTGGGAGGCAGGCCTAATACAGCCCCCATAGCTGTTGGAGGAAATGTACGCATGGCACCAGTTATTCACAGTTATCCACGTATCTGAAATACTTTACCTCTCCCTATTGCTGAATTTCTTGTTTTAGGACCTCGTTCATACGATTACTGACTACCGTATTGTACTTTCCTTGCGAAATGATTACCAAATTATCCTCATATTGCTTTTTATTGACGAACACACGACGGAGCACACTAGTTCGCTCCCAAGGTCAAAAAACTCTCTTAATTACACACTAGTTCGCTCCGAAAACCATAACCTAGTTCGCTCCCATTGTTAAGCGGATTAAGTAATTATATATTAAGTTCTAGGAAAATTAATATCGGCAAGATTGGTACTGTGACTTTTATATTTTATATAGAAATTGTATAAAATATTGGTTGTTCCATATTTATATAAATATAGAGCAGTGGAGTTAGATTATTTAGATTTAGCCCAATAAATGACCGTTTTGGAGAGTAATTTTTTGCGTTACGACGGATTTGCTTGAAAATTTGGTTTTAGGTTCTGCTTACTCTTCACTTCAAAGTTGGACTTGTGCCGTTGGTTGCTGTCACTTGGGGGGTGAAAGCCACCCCTTCTTATGGGTGAGAAAACATACTTATGAAATAAGTCCAAAATGGATAAATTGACTAACTCTAGACTTTTGTTCTAGAGAGTTTTTTTAACCAAGGCAATACTTTTCGAGTTACTAGCGCAAGTAAAAATCGTTAATTTTTGTGGAAAAAAAAAACACGTTTTCGTGCGGTTTTTCTCAAATAACTGAAAAAATAAGTATTTTGTTAAGCAAAAATACAGTTTCTTTATTTTCTCTATGTATAAATTTCAATTGTTTTTCACACAAATCGTCCATTGCCTGCCGCTTAACACAATTACTTAATTTTTACCAGTTTAACGCTGTTTTTGATCAACTTTCATGGGTGTCGTCGTTACTATATTCAACTATACTGTTACAAACATTTAAAGTTTTAACAAATGCTTTGCAACTTCTTATTACACACTGCCAATATTTGATATTATTAGCAAGAATTTTATGGAAGTTATACTTGTAATTGTCAATAAATAAATTCCCATTTCACTTATTTCAGATTTCTCCATCATGAACTAAAGACATTCAAACCGCAACTAAGAAATAATGATGAAATTTGCACCACCCCTCTATCTAATCATAGAATTTCAAGTGACTACTAATTACCAATCTTTTCAAAGTAATAGGTATATCACTTGCAATTTCTTATACCTAAAAACCCAATCAAATATTGATCAAGGGAATATGAGCCCTAACATCGTAATACTTTAGTGATAATATGGTTATAATTTTAATAGTTATTTATGATATAAGTGTTAAAAGTACAATTTTAGGGCACGCCTTAAAAATGTACTTTTTAACACGTATATCATACAATATTTTTTCTACAAACGTTATGAATTTATAAAATACAATATTTTTGTTTTTTGCTGAAACCATTAAACCTATGACCCGTAAAAGGTAGAACTGGTTGTCTACACTCTAGGGGAATGTCTAAAAATTCTTAGCGAAAATATTATACCGTTACATAAACTTGTTTTTTCTACAACCGTGTTAAAAATGCAATTTTTAGCACTCCATACGAGCGTTAAAAATGCTACTTTAAGGCACTAGTGCTTTAAAAATTTTATGGCACTGCAGTTCGTATTGACCGTATAGGCAATTTTGATGTAATGTCTAAAAAATATAAAAATGTAATGTCAGTCAAGTTCAAGTAAAAATTTTTGTAGATATTGTCCTGTAATTACGTTTGTAGAAAAAATATTGTATGATATGCGTGTTAAAAAGTACATTTTTAAGGCACTCATGTGAATTGCAGAACTCGCTATCGCTCATTCTGCAAACTTTCACATGCGTGCCTTAAGGTGAAACAGTAGCGATCAACAGGTAGCGAAAACGCGTTCCAAGATTGCGGCTGTAATTTTGAATATTTTTTCGAGATATTTGGCACACGTATTCGTAATATAATAAAGAATGGCGGTACAAAGCCTAATTTGAAAAATATATTAATATGTGGAAATTACTCTGTAATTAAATACAATTTTAAAAAAACGAGCCTGTACCGCCATTAAGAAAAACAAAAAAATACACTTTCTTCAAATAAACTTTTTTATCCGATGCCTAGATTTTGTGTCATTTTGGAACTACTAATGAAATAAAAAATTTTAGTAGTTCCAAAATGACACAAAATCTAGGCATCGGATAAAAAAGTTTATTCGAAGAAAGTGTATTTTTTTGTTCTTCTTAATGGCGGTACAGGCTCGTTTTTTTAATATTGTATTTAATTACAGAGTAATTTCCACATATTAATATATTTTTCAAATTGGCTCTGTACCGCCATTCTTTATTATATTACGAATACGTGTGCCAAATATCTCGAAAAAATATTCAAAATTACAGCCGCAATCTTGGAACGCGTTTTTGCTACCTGTTGATCGCTACTGTTTCCTCTTAAACGTGTGCTTTTAAGAGGAAACAGTAGCGATCAACAGGTAGCCAAAACGCGTTCCAAGATTGCGGCTGAAATTTTGAATATTTTTTCCAGATATTTGGCACACGTATTCGTAATGTAATAAGGAATGGCGGTACAGAGCCCAATTTGAAAAATATATTAATATATTATCAAATAATAAATGAAATATAAATATTTCTTTGACGTTTCACAATTTGACAATTCACTTTTAACTGCAGCGCCTTAAAATTTTTAAAGCATTAGTGCTTTAAAGTAGCATTTTTAACGCTCCTATGGAGTGCTAAAAATTGCATTTTTAACACGTTTGTAGAAAATATAATTTTAAGTAAGAAGCAGTTTTATATTTAGATAAATACAAAGTTTGAGAAATATTTATTAAAAATTTAATTAATAAAATGTATCAAAGTACCTGCTTTATGAAGGAAACATTGTCTATATACGTTGACCCTGACTATTCATTATTATTCATTGTGTACCCAGTAAAGGCATTTTTAAACTATCTTTTCTAAGAAATATATGGCCGGAGCGAATTTACTTATGCCCCTTTTCTGTAGGGAATTAAAATCTGGCTGACCGCCGGAGCGAACTAGTATATGCCCCACAACGAAAGAGGAAAGGAAATGTCTCAACCCACATAACAATGATGTTCGCATCATGTTCTAAGCATATCCTACCAACATTCGTCGAAGTATATCCTTTTTAGTATATGCGTAGTACAAGCATAGCATGTACCATAAAAAACATTCTAAATTTCATGTTCTTTGCATGTGCCTCAAAGAATATTCTTGCACCGAATATACTGAGCACATTCGGGTACGTAGTATCTCGGAATGTTCGTAAAAGTTTATTCTTAGAATATACCTTAATCGAATATTCTTAGTATATGCGTAAGTATATGCAAAAGTATATGCTTAACACATACTTGTATATACTTTTAAAATATCTTAAAAAGAATATACTGTATGTACCTATAGGAAGAAGAATAATGTTAGCCTATAGATTATCAACTTCGCGTTAAGAATAATTAATCAAATTTATGTATTTTGGTAGGTACTAGTGAACTATCTAATTCATTTTTTAAACCGTTTTAATTGTATGGTAAAAAGTTTAAAACTTAATTCTATTGAAGAAAAATGAGAAATTCTCGTTTCGTTTTCAGTTGAAATGAATATACCATTTTGATTCGAGTTTATACCATAAGTATTTTTACCTATAATTTTCGGGAATCCGGAAACGGCCATTCATTGTCATTCTGACCCTTGCATTGCATTTTATACCTGCACAAGGGAAGGGGGTAGGTAACAAAAGAGCAAAATATGAAAATAGTTTGCAGTACAGTTATGCATTTATGTCTACGCTGTTAGGTAGGACCAAGTATTTCTAGCTACAAGGACTAAAACATTTTTAAGAACATAAAAAGCAGTTTGAAAATAATAAATTCATATTGGTACTTTAATATTTCCTAAATACCTAGTAAGTAAAAGTATGTATAATGTATATAGATACCTATAAATTTTAGTAATTTATATATATATTATATAATATATTTGGCTATTATATAATTATATAAGCAGCATTTTTATTTTGATGTGCACATAATAACTAAATATATTACTTATATTTTATATATAGGCTACTTACCCATATAATATTTATTATACATAGGTACCTATATAACTAACTAAAGTTTATATATTTTATACTTACTTTTTACGTAATATTGTAGAATGTAATAACTACATTCTCATATGCAATTAGAATATGTAAATATAATATATTGGTAGAACCAAAGAATACTAACACACCCAGTGGGTGTGTTAGTATTCTTTGGTAGAACCTATAGGATGAGATTGGGTGATGTTGAAAACATACTTCTGAGAAATACAGCACATCCTTGGAATATTCTTCCCATATACTAAAAATATGTGCGATAGTACATTCTAAGTATATAACTAGAAGGTATATAGCACTTCCTTGGAATATTCTTCCCATATACTAAAAATATGTGCGATAGTACATTCTAAGTATATAAATAGAAGGTTTATAGCACCTCCTTAGAATGTTCTAAAACGGATATTCTTGGTATATACTGAAAAGAAGTGCGGTAGTACATTCTAAGTATATACATAGAACGTTTAAGTACTGTAATGTAGTATATACTCAGTATATGCTCTGCACATTCGCAATGGTAATTACGCATATTCTAAGTATATACTTTTTCTGAAAAGTATGTTCTATGAATCTACTAAGAACATGAAATTGTTATGTGGGAAGTTAATCTTCGAGTGGAAATAGCAGAGTGTCTTTGTTAGTCTGGTATTACCAGAGAACAATAACCGTTTGTGGTTATTGTTCTCTGGTAATACCGATAAAAATGAGTCGGGTCTTTCAAGGATTTAGTTGAATCAATGATGGTGGAAAAGAAAAAAAATCTAGGCTATTCTCTTATGTACCACCTAAAGACGTTCGGACGGTTACATGGGTCATTGGCCAATATATGATCATGATCAAACTAGACGAAATTGTAAATTTCCAACTTGTTCTTCGTTTTCCATATTCCCGAGTGCTTTAAATGTGGTATACGTTTAAATAAATATCACAGGTGGTGTGTCTCATTACATAATCAGTAACATGTTTTTATCTTACTACTTAATGTACTAGATTTACAAAACTACTTGTTTGTCAAAATATATGAAAATTTTGGGAAAATTTTGGTCATATTTGTTTTTATTTTTTCCTATTTTCCTAAACCAAAACAAGCCTAAAAAACATTTTTGTAATTAATTTTAGAAAATTAAGCAACGTATCGTTTAATTCGTGGGGTTGCAACCCTTCTAGCCAGGGAGGTAGTGTCAAATTTGACCGGAGCATTTTAGCATGGCTGGTTTCTTTTTATTTAGGTAAGTGTTCCAAAGCTTATTAACAAATAATGTGTCAGCTGGCGCAAAACCGGGGATTTTAGTCAAGAAAAGGTAAAACATGAAAGTTGATGGACCAACGCTACAGCCTAAATGTCAAATATTTATATACGTTAGTCAAAACATTAAAATGGACATGCTTACTTAGCACCTACCTTTCACTCAGGAGATCGGGGTTCAAATCCTGGCGCGGATAATTCTTTTTGTTTTTTAAATTGACATTTTATTTTGAAAAATATTTATTTTTATAATACCACGTTTTTATTATTTATACGAGACAATATAAAAAAATCTGTATGTCTTTTATAGAATTATGCATAGAACTTATGAAATAGGATATATACATTTGATCATAAATATTATGATTGACCTTAATAAGGAAAATTGTTGTACATGAACCCCTGAAGCTTCCTGAGTTAGTACGACCAATCTAAGTGAAAGAAGGGGTTGGCCTCCCCACCCCCCTCCCGACATTTTTTTATCTTTTTAGACAAACTGTTTTTTGCATAATTTTATGTGATGTCAAACCAAAAGATACATACAACCCTAATTTTTCACTTTTCTATCACCAACCCCCATTTTTTTAATAGCAATCTAATTATTTCCCTGTTCTCTATAACATATAAAAAAGAATTTTTGTCTGTAGGTATGTCCCTTATAGAATCGTAAACTATGCATTTAATCATATGATGACCTCAAGCAAAGTTTTTTTACTTACATGAACCCAGGAAGGAGTTAATACTTAATAATCTATACTTAATATACTTAATAATTAATAGAGTTAAAAAAGTGAATACTTTTTTATTATTAACTAGCTGACCCGGCAAACTTCGTACCGCCTTAAAACTAAATAATGTTTGAATGTTTAATACCTAAAATTACCAGAAAGCCAAAAAATACTAAAAAATATTGCGTACCTATACTTTTTTCTACCAAATGCATAGTTTACGATTCTATAAGGGACATAGGTACAGACAAACATTCATTTTTATTTACTATAGAGAATAGGGAAATATTTAGATTGCTTTTTTAACTATTTAGAATGGGAAATAAGCCACAATATTATTAAAAAATGATTTTTATTAACGTTTATATTTATTTTTTTATATATAAGCAACTCATAAATATTGGCAATATCATTTTAAAGTCTTCTACTTTAAAATGTATCATATGTATCTGAATTGCCGATATAAATGAATCAAATTAAATAAATTATTAGAAGAATTTTTTTACTAAGCAACAACATTTTTGTTTATATTAATAGTATTTTGTATTTTGACAACGGCACCCGATTTGGGCGTCGAAACGTTAATAAAAATCATTTTTTAATAATATTGTGGCTTATTTCCCATTCTAAATAGTTAAAATTGTAAAAATGCCACAAGAAAATAGCTTCAGAACAACATTTAGATTGCTATTAAAACATGGGGGTTGGTGATAGAAAAGTGAAAATTTAGGGTTGTATCTTCCGGTTCCACAACATATAAAATTAAGAAAAAACAGTTTGTCCAAAAAATAACAAATAATATCTCCCTGTTCACTTAGATTGTTGGTCTTACCAACTCAGGAACCTTCAGGGGTTCATGTACAACAAATTTGCTTATCAAGATCAATCATAGATAATATTATGACCAAAAATGCCTAGTTTGCGATTCTATAAAAGACATACAGATTTTTTTATATTGTCTCGTATAAATAATAAAAACGTGGTATTATAAAAATAAATATTTTTCAAAATAAAATGTCAATTTAAAAAACAAAAAGAATTTTCCGCGCCAGGATTTGAACCCCGATCTTCTGAGTGAAACGTAGGAGCCAAGTAAGCAAGTCCATTAAATTTTCTGAGTAACGTATATAAATATTTGATATTTAAGCTGTAGCGTTGGTCCATCAACTTTCATGTTTCACCTTTTCTTGACTAAAATCCCCGGTTTTGGGCCAGCTGACACATCATTTGTTAATAAGCTTTGAAACACCTACCTAAATAAAAAGAAACCAGCCATGCTAAAATGCTCCGGTCAAATTTGACACTACCTCCCTGGCTATTCGTGGATTTTAGCCGACCTGACATTTATTTTTATTTATTTATTTATTTATTTATAGTAACTCTTGCCAACGATGAACATGATATGGATTATATGCTAAGAAAGTTACAGATCGAATATGAAAAATGGGCCTATGTATGAACATGGAAAAAAACGGAATATTTGAGAATAGGAGAGGAAACCGAAGATCTGGTATTAGAGTTAAGAAACATAATGAAATGTAAGGAACATAGATATTTAGGAAGCATAATATCAGAAGAAGGGACTATACAGCAAGGAAGGAAAACAACTCGTATTTTAAATGTTCTACTATGGTCTAACAAGGTGAAGCTGAACACAAAGTTAACAGTCTACAGAACAATTGTGGAACCTATTATAACTTATGGAGCAGATTGTTGTATGGCAACTCACAGGAAAGGAAAGAAAAAATATAGAAGTAGCGGAAATGGATTACTTACGTAGAGCATGCAGGGTATCTAGATTAGTACACGTACATACCAAATGAGGAAATAAGACGACGGACAAAAGAGTTTATATTCCACGGTTGACCATACAGATACAAAGCAATTGCTATTGTAGGTATAGTCATTGCTCATGTTATGAGGATGTCAGAGGAAAGATGGCCAAAAAGAGTATTAAATTACACCCCCATAAATAGAAGAAGACGAAGGCCTACAGAAACATGGAAGAAAGGCATAGAACAGTCTATGGCAGATAGACCTATTGACGAAAACGAATGGGTATTGAGACGAATGCAGAGGAGACCGTAGGAACCCCACTACTTATATATAGTATATTTATAGTGAATACAAATGACCTGGCCTCTTCAGACTAATCCAGGTCGTTTCCTGTTTTGTTTAACCAAGCTTTTTTTATTAAAATAAAATATACAAAACAAAAAAGATATGTGCGTACATAAATTGTGAGGTATACAAGAAAGAATAAAATTAATTTTTGAATATTATAAAATAAAAGAAAACTATTTATAGAAAGGATTAGACCGTTCTTTTTGAATATATGTATTTCTTTTATTTTCCAATGAAATATAAAAAAAAATCATTATTGTTATCCTGGTGATTAGTCATACATGTAGTTACAATGTAAATTTTTATAAAATATTTAACAAATACGTTGTCAAACAAGAGAGCAATCAGCCGAAACTGTTTAAATTTACCAAAAATAGTTTTGATTTAATGCTAGCTATAATTTTAACCATATAAAGAGGTCTACACAATTAAAGAAAACCAGTCGACATCAACATTTTGTACTACTGATTTTAGATTTTCTAATGATTTTCTGTATCTGCAATCCTATTCCACGATTGCTCCTCAACACTACCAAACAAGATAAAGATTATACCAGTACCAATGTAAACGCATCCGCCGAGTATGAACGTATAAGACCATTCCTTCAATCCGTTATGTTTTTGAATAAATACCCCTGTAATCGCAGGTACTAAGAATCCAGTGGTACCTCCTATACAACTGATAATTCCGAAAATAGATCCTGCAAAGTTGGGTGCTAGATCTTGAGGATTCTGTAAATTGGTTAACACAGCTGCTCCATTAATAGCCATACTGAATGTTAGTAAAATTATTAACGGCACCCAATTGCAACCCATAAAAATGACACATATCATCAATATTCCAGGTATGATATGAGAGGCTAGAATAAATGATTTTCTTATAGCTTTTGGAGACATTACTTTATTCTTCTTTAAGTAATCTCCAATCGACCCATACGCAGTACCAAAGATCATTCTCATTAGATGAGGTAAAGCTCCTAATGCTCCTGCCTCTTTAAGACTAAAACCAACAACTTCTGCCATGAATTTGGGTACGCTCTGCAGTTGTAAATAGAGTCCCCACAAATTTCCGAAATGTAAAATATTTAACATCCAAAATGGAAAACTCGTGAAAATCTGTTTGTATGGAGGTGCATGTTTTTTCTTAGTAACTGTTGCTCCCTGAGCTTCTTTGATAAAAGCAACCTCCTCTTCGGAAATAAATTTGTGTTCCTCGGGGCTATTAGCACAGACAAAGTAGAAAACTACACAAAATACAACTAGTTGTACAGTAATAACATGAAATCCCCAATTCCAACCCCATTGGGTAATAACCCAACCGACTAAAGGCCACGTTACACATGTTGCTAAAGTATTGCCCATCAGACCGGCTACAAACCGCCCCTTTTCGGCTGGTGGGGCCCATTTTGCTATTAATACCTGAAGAGCTGGATATACCAATCCACCTGCTGCTCCAATGAGAAATCTACAGGCAATCAGCAACCCATAATGACCATGAGCTGCTGGAACACTGACAGAATTTAAAATCAGCGATACTATTGTGGTCCAAAATATAACTCTTGCTGGACCCCATAACTCAGAAACAGCTCCTGCAGGTAATGAAAATATGGTGTAGCCCCAAAAGTAGCTACCAAGTATTATTCCTTGAATGTGTTCATCCCAATCGTATCTTGGTCCATAATCTGGGAGACCCTTCTGAGTTGCAGACGACGAAGTAGTTATTTCGTCTAGTAGACACTCCGGAGTCTTCTTTGATTTACCCTTTGTCATAGAGATGATTGCTATGGCCATATTAACTCTCGTTGCATAATTTACGTACGTCGTAAAGAAAACCATTAATCCTATCCAAAAACGGACAGGAATTTTACTACGCCCTATAGTTATATGTAAGCTGGATGGATGTGCTGGATCAGGCATTTTAAAAAATATTGAAATAGTTTGACAAAAATGACAGTTTCTACTACATTACATTAAAATTGACATTCTTAAATTTAAAGCCGACTTCACAGCATGATTGCACGTTTTTTATTACATAATAATGTTCAGTTTTGTATAAAAATGAGATTTCCAAAATTTCACGCTTCAGAAACTCATAATAAATTAGAAGTACAAATTTAAAGTCTTCTGTATCTTAAAATAGTTCAATCGACCCGTGACATCACAGAGTTTAACTATACGCTGTGAGCTTCGCTGGTGTCGCTCCTAGCGGTTACTAATTCAACTTTTACTGGTAATTTTTAAATTTATTATTTAATTGTTATCGCTTAATATTTACAACGCAAAAAAGTAATTAAATTGTAATCGATTTTTTAAAGATTTTTCTAATCATTTTGACGTTCTATTGATAAAATATCAATTTCTTACTTAGGATACTTTGACAATAATCGTGTAGATGGCGCTAAGATTATAATAGATTATTTATAATTAGATATTACGGAATATTAAAAAAACTTAAATTCAGTATTTAAAACGTAAGTATATTTAAGGTAAAAATATATACCACAGCTTTGACCAACTAATATTGTTTATAATTAATGTTTTTAATTTTAATTTTAAATTAATCACTTTGACATTTATGTCAAATTTCCGGTAAACGTTTACAAACTTGTCACTACTGGCGTTCGCGAATTTGTAAATATCCCCCCTACGTACGAGCTCACAGCGTATATGGTTCCGTTTATGGTTATATTTAGGGATATTCTTCTTCTTCTTTAGTTTATTGGCCTCCACCTACTTGGGTATTTGGCCAGCTCGTCGTCGGGGAATGAAGGAAAAATATTTTTTCTACGGCCGTGCTTAAACAGCCACTTTCCCGCACTCATTTCGTTTCCGAAAGTTGCAGTTTTCGGCTCGGAGTGCGTGAAAGCAAAGTAGAATACCTTCTAATATGGCTTTATATTATACTATAATACATGCAATAAACTAATATTTATAAATTGAAAATGGTTATTCATTTTTAATATTTATATATTATTTACTAATTTATTTCAAATGTATCTTATTGTGTTCATGTTTTAATGAAATTAACTCAATAATTCGATGAAATAAAATTATTTTGACATAATATTTAAAAGTCAAATCAGTAGACAATTACAATGGTTTTAAATCGTCGTCATGGAAACCAATGTCGTCGTCGTGGTAACCCATTATATTGAAAGTTTGGTTTTGACAACCTTGTCAAAGAATTAATTTGTGTATTTTCACTCCTAAATAAAAATTGATATGACTCTATTTTTTGTGGCTTTTTTCCAAACCTACGTCCTTAGAAAAAATATTGTTCCTAACTCATGTCGAAAGTGTCTTCCCCGCACACGACTGCTTGCCCGAACTCCGCTATCGCGTCGTGCGGGTCAACGACAGTCTCGTGCGGGAAAGTATCACTTTCCGCACTAGTTAGGAAATAGTATATTGTGCAACAAGTGCAGAAAGATACTAATTTCTCACGAGTTTGAAAAGTTGCGGTACGAGCGCAAGCGAGTGCCGCAATTCAAACGAGTGAGAAATTATCTTTCTGCACGTGTTTCACACTATACTTTTTCTACAAGCACAGTTTTTCCTAAAAATAAAAATCACAATTTCCAAACGACGATTAATTATAATAGGTACCTATGTGATAAATTTTAAACTGTATTTAATTAATACCTACTAATCAATTTAAATTCCTTATACCAAAATAAATTGCACAGAAATCAGTTAAAAAATTAATGCACTGCCTTAATTTGTTTAAATTTAAACAATTACACATTATTGACATTATACTTATGCAGTCACGGATTTACACAAAACCTACTTCATTCGACGTCTCTTGCACAGGTTGCTAAATCCTTATTGGTTATTTGATAATTATAAAATGTTTAATAAGAATAAAATTGTAAAATAAAACAGTTGTAACATCCATAATTTAGTTTCTATGCTATAGTTAAATATAATAATTGTCCTATAGGTTATATATTTGTCTAAAGTTTAACCACGGATGTAAACAGAATATAACGTTACTCAGAATGAGGTAGACAACTGTGCAGAAAAGAACTTTGCGGCACAGAAACGTCACTTTGCGGCACAGAAACGTCACTTTTCTGCACACTAATGTCAAATATCTTATACTGTGAGAAAATATCAAGTTTGCTAACATAAAACCGTGCAGAAAAGTGCACTTTGAATAGTGGTTGTAGAAAAATAACAATATTATATTCTAATGACATTATTTATCGTATGTCATTGTAATTATATATACCAGTTTATTAAAATTGGAGTTTGATACAGTTTTTGAAGGAAAGGAAAGAAGGTTTACTATTGAAAATAAAACCATTTTGTAAAAGTGCAAGTTTTCTATGAATAGTTCAAACGATCAAAAACACTTTTAATGTCAAATAACTGTATTTTCTACTGACGTTTATAATGTCTAATTTAAAATTATATACAGTGATGAGCGTGCTAATAACCGGCAAAATAGCTCAAAAGATGGAAAATGTATTAAGTTGTGAGATAAAAAGAAATGAAACTACTGAAGGTGGGATTTTATCGGTATTAACTTATAATTTACATTACCATTATGGATAGTTTCCACCTTTATACCTTTAAACGTCAGCTAGTTTACCTCGGTCATAATTCTAATTCTACGTATGACGTTCCTTCAAACCATAGAGGTATATATTAACATAGAGTGAGCCTAACTTCCTGACGACAAGATCTCATGGACTGGTTTGCGGCATCTCTTTCTAACACATTGTATCGAGAAACTAAGATGACATTAAGTGTGAGTATAGGTACGGAAGGGGAGAACAACAGTCGCAGCTTTACTATGCTTAAGAGTGAAACAGCACTAATCCAAATAAAAAAGATGGTGTCGTCACTTCTCTCTGAATGACACTCTCTCTATGCTAATATATAACTCTATGCTTCAAACTTAGTTTTATCAGTATTATGTATCTCTTCTTATTTTTGGTTTATTGGCCTCTACCTGTATGGGTATTTTGGACAGCCCATTCTCTTAGAATAAAGGAAAAATCCCTTAATAATCTACATCTACAATTTATAGTTAACATCGGACAAATACAACAAAGGTAAAAACTTTTCTCGCTCAGGAATAGCTGCCGACTATTACATATTCTGCTTCTACTTCTTCTTCACTTTCTTTGATTGATTGGCAATTTTAGGTTGTCATGGCACAAATAAAACAAAGGTAAAAACTTTCTTCTTCTTCTTCTTCAGTTTATTGGCCTCCACCTACTTGGGTATTTGGCAAGCTCATCTGACTCATCAAAGGTAAAAACTTTCTTCTTCTTCTTCTTCAGTTTATTGGCCTCCACCTACTTGGGTATTTGGCCAGCTCATCGTCTCGGAACAAGGGAAAAATCCCTTATTCACTTACAATTTGGAGTTAGTACATTGTACAATTTGTTTCTTCTTCTTCTTCATCTTTTTCTTCTTCTTCTTTAGTTAACTAGAAATTTTGGTTGGTGTGGGACAAACATGACAAGATAAAAAAATTTCACGCTGCAACCTCTCTTTCCTTGTCTAAGGGGGCAACTGTCTATCAATACACAATGTTCTTTTTCTTCTTTGATTTAGGAGAAATTTTGAGTTGGCATGGGACAAATACAAAAACTTAACTTTTTTTTTTCCAACGACATTAAACTTTACTCTCTCAAGGGCAACTGCCGACTACTACACAATCTTATTCTTCTACTAAGGTAAAAACTTTCATCTGACACAAATATACGTCAAACCGAAACTTAATTTCAAACTAAAACTGTCGATTATTCCAAACTAAAATAATAAAACACATAAAAGAAGCATCAGGTCCTAAAACTAAACATTTTCAAATTCACAAGTACCTATAACGAATCCATTTGACTGAGTGCCAATTACCTAAGTATAAAATAAATAATATTAAAATTCCATAAGCTGCCACAATCTAATCTGATGCTGCTCCATACAACTACTGAAGAGGGCTCTAGTGAACCTTAAATTAAACTATAACACTTCGAGAAGTGGTTTTCTATGGTAAACACAAACTTTTTGCTGAAAAAAAAATTCGTGGAAATCATGGTTTTAACGGTAGAAGAAAAAGTGCAAATTGTTGTCTGGCATGCGAATGGATTACCAGAGAACATGATCACACAACAATTTAGAGATATGTACCCAAATAAGCCAACACCAACGCGATCGACAATTCAGTCTATTGTACTGAAATTTTTAAATTATGGATCCGTGTTCACTCCAAGAGGAATTCGTAGACGACGAGAGGTAAACCCAGATTTAGAACTAAGGGACACTTTGATTTGTGCAAGTATTGAGCAAAATCCTACCCAATCAACATCTTTACTCGGAGAAGAGTTTGGACTTTCAAGATTTACAGTAGGTAAAATTTTGAAAAAACATGGATACCGTCCCTCCAAATTACATAAATCCAACGAAGAATTCCCTGGAGATCAATATCGGCGTTTATAATTCTGTCAAAATGCAATGGAAATGTCACATCAAGATGAACATGTTTTACAGAATGTTTTGTTTACCGATGAATGTACGTTTTCATTGCATGGACGTCACAATTCAATGAACACTCGGTATTGGTCTCGAAGAAATCCTCGTCAGATTTATGTCGCTCGTACCCAGCGTCCTCGAAAAGTAAATGTTTGGGGAGGCATAATAGAGAATCATGTCATTTTTTATAGACGGTATGTTGACTGGGCGGAAATACTTGGAGTCTAAAAGCTAGTGAACCCTCCGACTAACGGTCGTCCTGTAAGGCTAGAAATTTTTCTAGTGATAACTCATAGCACACCAAGGCTAAAACCATGACCTGGCAGGCATCAGCGGTGCACGTGTATCTACCAGGTGAATCGAAGAGTGCAAATTTAGGGGGTAAAATAAACTTTCTCCTGTAAGGTTTAAATTTAGGTATGTGTTTGAGTAAGTCATTTAGAAGAAATGTGTACAATGACAGGCGATTCTGAAGAGCATAAGACCTTGCCAGGCGAGGGGAAAAATTAGGGGTTTTTCCTAAAATTATTCTTTTTGCATCGAACAATTTTTTTTTAGGTTCTCTGAATCATTCCAAACAGAAAAGGTCTTTAGTGATTTTTCTCTTAAGTTAATAGTTTTTGTTATATAAGCGATTGAAAATTTTGAAAATTGCGAAATCGGCCATTTTTAACCCTAAATCGGATATTTATCTAAAAATTTCAATTTTTCCAAGGTACGTAGATATTCTTTAAACATTGACCGATGAAATCCCGAAGAGATTTTTGCAATAAAATATCGAAAACCCCTTTGTTTTTTTAATTGCTAATCAAGCGGGCGCGACACTGTAGTATTAAGTGAGGACGTTTGAGTTTGCATAAATTCATTATCTCGAGAATGGGCAAATTTCAAGAGAAATCCTCGACAGGTCGATTTTTATTTTTGAATTAGGACTTTTTGGCATATATATAATACTGGTGACGTCATCCATCTGGGCGTGATGACGTAATCGATGATCCTTTTAAATAAGAGTAGGGGTTGTATGATTGCTCATTGGAAAGGATATTTAATTCTCTATTCAGTAATATAAACATTAACATAATTATTTATACAGGGTATACAAAAAAAATTTTTTCTTCTATTTGTCAAATTTAATCAAAGTTAATTTAATTAAAAAAAAATTTTTCGTACACCCTGTATAAATAAATATGTTAATGTTTATATTAGTGAATAGAGAATTAAATAATCTTTCAAACGAGCTATCACACAACCCATACTCTCATTTAAAAAAATCATCGATTACGTCATCACGCTCAGATGGATGACGTCACTAGTACTATATATATGCCAAAAAGTCCTAATTTAAAAATTAAAATCGACCTGTCTGAGGATTTCTCTTGAAATTTGCTCATTCTCGAGATAATGAATTTATGCCAACTCAAACGTCCTCACTTATACTACAGTGTCGCGCCCGCTTGATTAGTAATTCAAAAACAAAGGCGTTTCGGATATTGTATTGCAAAAAAGTCTTTGGGATTTCATCAACCTATGTTTAAAGAATATCTACCTACCTTGGCAACTTTGAAATTTTTAGATAAATGTCCGATTTATTGTTAAAGATGGCCGATTTCGCAATTTTCAAAATTTTCAATCGCTTATACAGTATGTCCCTGTAAGTTGTATCCATATTATGGAAAACTTTTTTATTATTAATTTTACGAAAAAAAGTTATTCTTCATAAAAAGCTCTGCTTGGTCCAAATCCTAAGATTTAACCATCAAATATCAAATTTTTTGAATGTTATACGAGGTATGTCAAAAAGTTTGAATTTCACTCAAGAGTAAAGTAGCTTTATTTTTCACAATATTGAAAATTGCTATTATAAAAAGTTGTTTGGAATTAAAAACTATATTCTAGTACGCATTTACATCCCTTTAATTAAAATTTTTTTTTTTTTGAAAAATTATGGATAACTAACATTATTTTCGGTTATTTAAATTCAGATAACTCTTTTATTATTAATTTTACGAAAAAAAGTGATTCTTAATAAAAAGTTCTGCATGGTATAAAACCTAAAATACAACCATCTTATGTCAAATTTTATCAATTTTATACGAGGTATGTCAAAAAATATGAATTTCGCTCAAGAGTAAAATACGTTTATTTTTTACAATATCGAAAATTGTTATTATGAAAAGTTATTTAGAATTAAAACTATTTTTAAGTATGTAATTACATCCTGCTAATTGAAATATTCTGAACTATAAAAGTACTTTACTTTGATCTAAATTTATCTTTTTTACATACCTCGTATAAAATTGATAAAATTTGATTTAAGATGATTGTATTTTAGGTTTTAGACCATCCAAAACTTTTTATTAAGAATCCCTTTTTTTCGTAAAATTAATAATAAAAAAGTTATCAGAATTGAAATAACTGAAAATATTGTTAATTATCCATAATTTTTCAAAAAAAAATTTTTTCAATTAGAAGGATGTAATTGCATATTAGAATATAGTTTTTAATTCCAAACAACTTTTCATAATAGCAATTTTCAATATTGTGAAAAATAAAGCTACTTTACTCTTGAGTGAAATTCAAACTTTTTGACATACCTCGTATAATATTCAAAAAATTTGATATTTGATGGTTAAAGCTTAGGTTTTGGACCATGCAGAGCTTTTTATGAAGAATAACTTTTTTTCGTAAAATTAATAATAAAAAAGTTTTCCATATGGATACAACTTACAGGGACATACTGTATAACAAAAACTATTAACAGAGAAAAATCATCAAAGACCTTTTCTGTTTGGAATGATTCAAGAAACCAGAAAAAAATTTGTTCGATGCAAAAAGAATAATTTTAGGAAAAACCCCTAATTTTTCCCCTCGCCTGGCAAGGTCTTATGCTCTTCAGAATCGCCTGTCATTGTACACATTTCTTCTAAATGACGTACTTAAACACATACTTAAATTTAAACCTTACAGGAGAAAGTTTATTTTACCCCTTAAATTTGCACTTTTCGATTCACCTGGTAGATACACGTGCACCGCTGATGCCTGCCAGGTCATGGTTTTTAGCCTTGGTGTGCTATGAATTGTCACTAGAAAAATGTCTAGCCTTACAGGACGACCGTTAGTCGGAGGGTTCACTAGCTCTTAGACTATTGGAATTTCTGCAAAATCAAATTGTCCCGGCCCTTCGTAATTTACCAATACCTTTCGATTCCATATGGTTTCAACAAGATGGTTACCCTGCACATAATTCTCCATCGTCAGGGAATATCTCAGTGCTATTTTCCTAATAGATTGATTAGTGGCCACGGAGATATTTTCTGGCCTGCAAGATCACCTGATCTTTCACCTTGTGATTTTTTTATGTGGGGGTATATCATGTCCAAACTATATGGAATTGAGGACGATAGGCCTAATACTCTCCAAGAATTACGAGAAAAGATCTCTGATATAATGAGAGGTATTAGTCCAGAAACATTATCTAATGTTAGACGGAATTTTTACAATAGGCTAGGTTATTGTTCCGCTGCTTATGGTGGCTTATTTGAACATTTTTTGTAAACAGATTCATTTAGGACTTTTTTTATTTTTGTAGAATTTTTTATTTTCGAAAGTATGACATTGTTTTTTCAGTAAGAGTTTCATGTTTTACTTTAAACACTTGCTGCTTTAAACTACTTCAGTGCACATAAGCCGAATGACAACAAATAGAATAGTAAGGACGGCGAGAGACGGTTCACCAATAGGAAGACGATCAGTGGGAAGACCACGAAAAAATGTAACGACAACTTACGGGAGGCCCATTGAAAAAAAGACAGAGTCATGTCTAGATAAAAAGAAGAAGAAGACTTTAAACACTTCTAACAAAGACCAACATAAATGTTAAGTAATTTAAAGCAAACAATATCTGCATAATTTCAAATTTTAATATTTAATTGTTGCAAAAAAAGTCATAAATGTGGGATTTGAAACAACCTTCGACAATTCTGTAGTGACAGAAGTGAATGCGAGACGTCTAAAATCATGGTAGAAATTAAGTTAATTTTAGAATAAAAAATTACTACGAATTAAACTGTTTTTATTTACATTTGCTTTGTTGTCCTCAATTGATTTTTGCTTTATGCGAAATCAAAAAAAAATGTCATATCAACGTCAAACGTAGTTATGAGGAAAGCAAAATATTGGAAATGAATGGATAAAATAATAAATAATTTGAACAATATGTCAAAAATTACGTACGACTAGATAATTCAGTGTTGCTGTATGGGGTGGAGGCCTGGACCTTAAAGAAAGAAATAAGCGATCTACGAAGCGGCCTTCCGAAGAATATTAAACATAAGTTGGGTAGATAGAATAACAAATGTTGAGGTCCTCAGGAAGATGAAAATTATGAAAAGATGAAAGTTACAATATCTTGGCCACGTTATGAGAGTGGATAAATATGTGTTGCTATTCTTGTTCTCATGATCATTTTTCAGTTCGTCACAGTTTTTCGATTTCTCTCTAATGCATTAAGTTAGATGAGACGGAAAAAGCGGTAGCTCCGTGATTAAACACAAAAATAATGCAGCATTACAATAGTTATATACATAAGGTGTCTATTCCTAACCTACGTTTGATTCGTTGATATTTAGAATGCGCGTTTTTTCTAGCCAATCAAATACACGTATTACGAAAATTTGACGAAAACTTTGTCCATTTTGGCCATTTTTTAGAAGTGTCAAAGAGTCAAGTGACGGTTATTATTCAGGTCAGTATTTTGTGTACCTGTCATTTTGAAATTTCGAATTCGACTTCCCTTGTGTTTCACACAATGAACTGTCAATACGTATGGAATGGCCATGTCCCATTCAAATAGTGAAGCAAGATTGACACCAACATACAAGAGAGAGGTCCTAGAGAGAGACAGACAAGGTGTTGGAGAATTTGACAGGCCGTGTAATTTGAGTTGCCTGTATAAATGGACCTGATTGAATCAGTATTTACAGTTCGTTGAATATTTTAACTTATATTTTAACCTTCTAAGGCCTAATGCTGATTGGCGGTACATATTACAAAATTTAACCACTTTTTTGTATTTAGGGGATAAATAGAGTACACAGTGCCATACTTGGTGTTTAAATACTTTTCAGAATTGTTATTTGTATTTATCAAAACAAATACCTACTTTCCTAAAGTATTTGGGAGTTAAATAGTTTTAAAACTGTTTAAATGCTAAATTAGTGTTTTATATAAAGTGAAGAAGTCCTTGATTATGTTATTGTTATTTTTTTTTCAATAATTTTACGTAGGTGTATACATACAATTTATTCTATTGTAACTAAACTCCCACAATGCATAAACACTTTTAGGAAACGGTTCCAACAGGTCTTTTTAACTTTCGTGTGCCACTTCTTTAAAAAAGCTTTATAATAAAGAATTAAATTCGAAAAAAGCGTTGTTGCAATGTGTGTGGCCTAATTTAACTGTGGCATGTTAATTTAAAAACTGAAATCATTTTTCACAAAATTTTGGAATATGTTTGTAGAACAATTTTAACAGCTGTTTTTAATATAGATTTCAATCCTCTACAAATAGTCTCTCATGTCTTTTGATGTAAAATATTTATTACTACAACCTTCAACTACCGTCTACCACCACGGTTGTCTACCACTATGAATGGACCATGATGTCGTGACGTCAAAACGTCAAAAAAAGTTTTCCAAACACGTTATGTCTAGGTACACGCTAAAATGTACGCAAATAAAAAAGTTAAACTTCATCAAGCTAGTGACTATTTAGCGTGGGCAGTGACTGTATATTTTGATACACGCTATTTTGATATGTGTAGTGTTTGTTTGATAGAAAAATATTTGTTATGACGTTTAATTCTACCTAACTTTTTTATTTGCGTACACTTTAGCGTATACCTAGACACAACGTGTTTGGAAAAAATTTGACGTTTTGAGTTTTGACGTCACACTATCACGGTCCATTTGTTTGTTTACGAAAGGTGGCATTATCTTCCCTCTTTCCCTGGCTATTGCTCTCATTCTGACCGCATTAAATCCCTTCATGTGTATTTAAATACGTCAGAACTCTCTTTTTCATTAAAAGAAGTACTGGTTTTAGTCTTTGCTTTTGGCATATTCTATTTTGTAGGTTTTAGAACTGCGCCATGATATATATGTCATTTTATTGTGTATCACTTAATGACAATGACAAAAAGACAGATTAAAACCAGTACTTCTTTAAATGAAGAAGAGAGTTCTGAGGTATTTAAATACAAAAAAGTATTTAAATTTGGAAATACTGCCCCATCAGCCCAGTTAAAAAAATATAAGGCCCATTTCCCCGATTTAAGTTGATATAGGCAACTCAAATTACACGACCTGTCAAAGTTTCCACCACCTTGTCTGTCTCTCTCTAGGACCTCTCTCTTGTATCGTGGCTGCATTAGTTGTCTTTGTGCCTATTCCATCCGTATTGACAGTTCATTGGTTTCACAACATTTTTGTGCATTGTTTTGTGTTTTGGTTTAGAATTTAGTTCGTTAAAAGTTAGTCATTGGCGTGAGGAGACTAGAGACATTCGAGATGTACCGAAAAGTGCTAAATATTTCAAGAGTAGATAGAATAGCCAACGTGGAAGTAATGAGACTTACGCATAAGGAACGAGAAGAACTAACAAATAAGAAGAAAACTGAGATATATGGGACATGTGATGAGAGACGTATATCTAATACTCCAGGTCATTATGCAAGAAAAAGATCCATAGTAAGAAGACGTAACTCATGGCTGAAGAACCTTAGGAACTGGTTTGAATGTAATAACAATGAATTATTGAGAGCTGCGGTTTCAGAAATAAAGATCTCTCTGATGATTGCCAACTTTTGAAGCGGAGACAGCACCTAGAGAAGAAAATAAAAACAATTTATGGATAGTTTTGTGTCACTTTTTAATGTTTCCATATTTATAAATTTAATTAACAATATTGTTTATTTTTTAATTTTATTCCCCTTTATAAAAAATACCTACGACACGTTAACATATTGTGTAAAAATCAAATCTACTAAATTAGTCCAGGAACCGAAGCTTTTTACCTCGCAATTTTTACAGAATGGATCGATTTGCTTGAAAATTTGAGAATAAGTAGTGGATAGTCCAAGGATCAAAATCTATATAATGCAATCTATATCTATATATTTACCGCAAAAGTTGATAAAAACATCCATTCTAAGCAAAAAATGTTCTATACAGTTTTTTGATAAAAATCACAGTTTTCGATTTATTCGCTATCGAGAGTGTTAATTTTATAACTAAAAAATCAATGTTTTTCGATATTATACTCACTTACGATTCACTCAATTTTTGCCATAGAAAAAATTTTTTCAAACCAAGTTCTTGGAAATTAAATAACCTACAATTTCATATTTAAACATTTTTTCGTATCTCTGATGTTAATCTTTCTATTCTGAAGATAATGGCAATTTTTACCAAAGTACAAAAATTCGTTATTCGCTTTTAACTCCAGTTTTTCAAAAACTAATCATTCTAAGCTAGTAAAACTTCTAGAATATATTAATAATACATAAATAAAAGAGAACAAATACGGCTAATGACTAAAAACAGCGCCAACTTACATTATTATGCTTCCAATTGTATTTCTCCCTTTTTTTTTCAAAAAATTTATTGATTTTTTAATCGTACCTTTTTTATTTTTTATCTTAGAAAGTTCGTTAAAAAAGAATTTTGTAGGTTTTTACAAGGTCTATAAGACTATTAATATTAAAATCCTTTTAAAATCCTCAGTCGCAAAAAGAGCTGACTTTGAAAGGGTTGGTAAAAGTGGTTTTTGCATGTTATTACAAGTTTTAATTGTCAATAGCTCACTCAGTTTTTGCCGTAGAAAAAATTTTTGCCAACTAACTTTATGAAAAATAAATAAGCTACAATTTTTTGTTAAAATACTTTAACGTACCTCTAATGATAATCTTTGTATTCTGAAGAAAAAGGCATTTTTTACCAAACTACAAAAATTCGTTATTTGCTTTTAACTCCATTTTTTTTTAAACTAATCATTCTAAGCCGGTCAAACTTCTAGAACCTATTAATAATATATAAGTAAAGAAGACCAAATAAGCTCAATGAATAATTTTAATTAGGGTGGTGATTAGGCAGTTGTGTCGGATCAATTTTTCGCTGAAAAAAATAGGGACTGACATTCTTTTCATTATAAGTCACTTAATTTTTGAGATAGAGTTTTTTTTTTATTTCTAGTGATAGATATTTTTAAATAATTTAAATTAGTTTAAACAAGTTCTCCTCGAAAAATGCTTAGTTTTCCCGTCTTTTGACTTTGAAACTACAATATTTAGCATTTGACGAAGAAGAGCTACCATACAATAAAGTATAGCTCGATTACTATTGGTCGTAAAGGAAATTAGAAAAAAAGGTTTTGTTTATTTTTTCAAAAGGTACATTTTCGTTAAGCAGAGTTTAGTTCTAGCTGCCGTAGAGGTAACATCGTTTAATAGTGGCTTGTGAATTTAACCAATATAAGTTAAAAGTTAAACAGCTTTTATTGTAAACACAACTGTAAGTAGAAAAACTTAATTTTTAAAAAAGAAATACAATTTACATTTCAACGTTCTACTCAATCGAAACCAGAATATTGCCTTAGAACAGTTGAATAGTTTTTACTATAAACACACCTGTAAGGAGAAAAACCCAATTTTTAAACAAGAAATACAATCTACATTTCAGCGATCTACTTAATTGAAACTTGAGTATTGCCTTAGACAAAAACTTAAGTAATTAGTGGTACCTTTAATAGTACGGTTAATATTACTATAATGGATTTAAATTGTCAGGCATGCCATAAAATTATAACACCGACAGATGGTAGCAAACTGGAATGTTCTGGATGCAAAACAACATGGCATGGTGTTTGTGCTCAACCTCAACCCTTAAATTTTTCACCTGCAACCTTGTTGACATGGAAGTGTCAAAATTGTACCACAGAAGCAGATGCTAGCACAATGCACTTCAACGCAATTATGGCTCAGCTTGCTAATTTAAGTAACGCTATCGCAACATGTAACACTCGAATGTCTGACTTACATAATTTAGTAAATTCTCAGTCGACAAAAATTGACGCTTGCATCTCGGAAATAGCGGTTCTAAGAAGAGAAAACGAACAGCTAAAAATTAAAATCCAGAAAATAGAATCCTCTCCTCCCGAAAATATCCTTATAGAGCTGGCTGATAGAAAACAAAGGGAAAAAAATGTATTGCTCATGGGTGTTCCAGAAAATACAGAATCCGATGAAGTTAATGCACAACAAATATTAAATCAGGTAGCTCCTAACTTACAAATAGCTTCGCATCGCCGGCTTGGCTTTCCTCGCCAAGATATGAAACCAAGGCCGCTGAAAGTTACTATGATGTCCAGTGAAGATGCCCTTTTTGTTCTTAAAAATAAATCTAAACTGAATCAAAACTCAAACTCAAACATATACATAAAACAAGATCTGACACCTTGCCAGTCAAAATATCTAGCTGAATTACGAACAGAGCTACAAAGTCGTATAGATAATGGGGAGAAAAATTTAACGATTAGATACATAAACAAAATACCTAGAATTACTACAAGAGGAACAACCAAACGTGATAGAGAGGAACAGGAATCACCTAGACGTGAAAAGGGACTCAAGACTTCAAAGCCTGCTTTATGTGGGGCAAACTCATCTGTACCTGAATAGCAATCATTCAAAATAGTATTTTGGAACTGTCAAGGATTTGCCAATCTGGATGAATTTGTTAGAGATTACGATGATTTTTCGGTTTTATGTCTTACTGAAACATGGCTACGTAATGAGTGTAATAATTTGTCAATTGTTTTGTCATCCTATAATGTTATAAGTAGTCCTGCTTCGAAAGAGAAATCCGTGGGCAGAGCAAGCGGTGGTATCTACATATTTTATAAAAATGTATACAACTGTGTAATTTTAGAAAAAACACCGTGGTGGCTATTTTGCAGACTGGTTTCTCCTTCGGAAGAGTCTATTATTATTTGCACAGTATATTTTAAACCGTCCTTAGATATTGTGTATATTCTAGAACTTTTTCAATTATCTCTGTCGGAAATTCTAGAAAACCATTTCGATGTTCCGCTTCTAATTGGCGGTGACTTTAACAGTAGAATATCAGATATTGGAGAAGTTCCGCCAGAGATGCTGGAGGGCACAAATCTATCGGAGTATCGTCTAAGCAATGACATGGTTTTAAATACTAAGGGGCGCCATATTATTGACTTCATGAACACCAACTCTTTCTGTCTACTTAATGGGAGGACTGAGTCTGATACACCGGCACAATTTACTCACATTAGCAAAGCTGGAAATAGTGTAATTGACTTAGCTTTTATCCAGAACAGTGCAATACCTATTATCCAAGATTTATGTGTAATGAACCATAACAGCCCTTCTGACCACTTTGGTATACTGGTAACTTGCGTTTCCGACTTTTTTCGAGAAAGTCGTTTCAAAAAAGCACTTCCTATACAAAAAAAAACTATATATCAATGGAATACTGACCTTGCCTTTTTCTATAAAATTTCTATGCAACATTCGAATAAAACGTCTCTTTCTATAAATATTGATGCACAGGAACTATACAATAATCTAATGTCAGCAATTAAAGAAACTGCTTCGCAATTACAACTTTGTAAAGAAAAATCTTTCCCGTCGTGTATCAGGCAAAGTCCTCCATGGTTTGGTCATGAATGTACCTCAGCTAAAAACAACATGAAACAAAGCCTCAAAACAGCTAAATCAAATAACTTCCGCGACCCCTATAAAACAAATTTTTTGACATCAAAAAAAGCCTATAGACAAATAATTAAAAAGAAAAAACATATATATTTTCATAACCTGTATTCTCAACTTGCAAACAGCAGGGACTCCAAAACATTCTGGTCAGTGATTAGGAAATTTCGGAAAAATCACAATACTTCTTTTATCGATGTAGACGTATGGGAGCAATTTTATTCGAATATATATCCCCCAAAACTATATCATAATGCCCGTTTTTTTGATGCAAGACATCCCATTTTTGACGCTATTATAACCAGTGACGAAATATATAGAGTCCTAAATAACTGTCCCAATCGTAAAGCACCTGGAACTGACCATATTTCTTATGAATTCTTTAAAAATCTTCCAAATAATTGGATACTGTATTTAACGGGCATGTTTAATAGAATACTGGAAACAACCATTACGCCGCATAACTGGAGTGAAGTCATTTTTACTATGATATTTAAAAAGGGCAACAGAGATGATCCAGCAAACTATAGAGGTATTGCCTTACTTAATTGTGTTGAAAAAATATTTACTAATATTTTGTTAAACAGACTCAGAGATTGGGTTGAAGTAAATAATGTTCTTCCCGAATGTCAGTCGGGTTTCAGGGGATCAAGGGGTTGCATTGATAATGTATTCACCCTCACTTCTGCTGTACAACTGCAACTACGACTGAAAAAACGCAAAGTGTACGCTGCCTTTGTAGATTATAAGCGGGCTTTTGACTCCATTATCCATCATTTGCTGTGGCAAAAGCTATTTGGCCTTGGGGTGAGTTCTAAAATAATAGCCATTTTGAAAAACATTTATGATAATGCTAGGATGTACATCAAAACTCCAAACGGCTACACAAGACCATTTGATATTTCAACAGGAGTCTTACAGGGTGAACCTTTGAGTCCACTATTATTTAGTTTATTTATTGCGGATATAGAACAGTTTTTTATTAGTCAAGGATCACAAGGTATCTCCATTGATAGCCAAAATCAAATAATAATGCTATTGTATGCTGATGATTTGGTCATTCTTTGTGAATCGGAAGTTGAACTCGGTAAAAATTTAAGTTATCTAGAAAAATACAGTGACAAAAACCAGCTAACTGTAAATGTTGGCAAAACCAAAATTCTTCCATTTGCCCGAAGCGGTCAAATTGGCAATAAAGGCGTTAAGTTCCTATATAAGAATGAAAAAATAGAAGTTGTTAACAAATTTGTATATCTTGGAGTCACCCTAACCACAACATCACTTTTTAAAGCAATGGCCGATACAACAGTGGAAAGAGCAAAACACGCAATTGGTAACGTGATAGGTTTAATGGCTAAAACCAAAATGAATTCTTGGACATCTCGTGTGCAACTTTTCGATTCGCTAGTTCAAAGCCTTGTTATGAACTGTGTGCCCGTTTGGGGAATGAGATATGCTGACCAGTTAGAAAGAATACAAATAACTTTCTTTAAAAAACTTTTACATCTCAGTATCAATACACCTGATTATGCTGTTAGGTTGGAGACAGGAAGAGTAAAAATTTCTTTTACTATTTTCAAGCTAACTTTAAATTGGCTTATCAAGCTATCGCAAATGCATGATTTAAGACTTCCTCTTATTTGTTTTCTGCGTCAGCTTCAAATTTCTTCAGCAAATAATTCAATAAATACGAACAGATACAACTGGGTTTCACAGTTTAAGCAATATTTTCAAATATTAGATTATGAATTTTCTTGGGATGAAAACATCTCTGATTGGCTATTAAAAAACAAGAAAAGCATGTTAAAAAAGTATATGGATATGCTTCATCAAGAAGACATTCAAGCATTCTCAACTATTTACAAACATTTATCCGTAGATACCTCAGTACAGAAATATCTGGAATTTCAAATTCCCATAAAATACATTCGTGCCATGGCGCAACTTCGAACATCTAATCGCCATGTGTTAAAATTTACCTATAATGGTATAACATATCATATACGACCATCTGAAATCTGTACTATTTGTAACACAAACAAGTTGGAAACTCTTGAACATTTACTGTTTGAATGTCCCATTTACAGTTCAATGAAACCGGTTAATATGGCCCCCCTTAATAATTGCACCGACCTTATTGGTTGTCTTAATAATGTAACTATAATATCCCTGAAAGCAATTTCAATATATATTTGGAATATCATAAAACTTAGATCTTTTGTTTTAAATGAATAAGCTTCAGTTTCTCCTTCATTGGTGTTTATTTAAGAAAACAAGTCTCCATTTCAGTTAGTAATAGCGATTAACTTTTGTTTAAATTTGTTAATAGTTACTTATGTTCTAGACTAGTTGTTAGTTATATTCTGTACTTCAGTTTCTCCTTCATTGGTGTTTATTAAAAAAACCAAGTTCTCCATTTCAGTTAGTGATAGCGCTTAACTTTTGTTTAAATTTGTTAATAGTTATTTATGTTCTAGACTAGTTGTTAGTTATATTCTGTACTTACTAAACTCATTGTTATAAAACTGTAGTTTTTAAAAACAATAAATGTCTATCTATCTATCTATCTATCTACATTTTCGTTAAGCAAAGTTGTTTTGATAAACCGAAAACTTTTTGAGTTATTAGCAGAAAACTGATTAAAAACATTGAGTTTTTCGATATAAAACTAACATTTTAGATAGTGGATAAATCGAAAACTATTCATTTTATCAAAAAAATGTATTGAACGTTTTTTGCTTAGATTTAATGTTTTTACCAATTTTTGCGGTAAAACTATAATAAAAAATTTCCACCCCCGACATGGGGTGGCAACCACCCCCATGGTAAATACGCCTTTCAGCATCATATAGATTTTGATCCTTGGACTATCCACTACTTATTCTCAAATTTTCATGCAAATCAATCCATTCTGTAAAAATTGCGAGGTTTTGTTCTATTTTAAGCTTCATTACTTGGACTAAATTACTGATTAGTTTAATTCCACCAGCTTTTCACCTATGGCTAAGTACGATTCTAGCATCTGTCAGATTCGTCAATAATTACATGAAATAAGTCTCGACACGTCCAATACAGTATATGACGTCATAATTAATGACGCACTGAAAAATGATCATGAGAACAAGAATACAAACTATATTGCAGGGAAAAATTCAGGGAAAACTAAGTATTGGAAGAAGACGCATCTCCCGGCTCTACAATCTGAGAAAGTGGTATAATTGTAGTTCCGTCGACTAGTTCAGAGCTGCAATCTCAAAAGTGAAAATAGTTGTGATGATTACCAACCTCCTTAGAGGAGACGGTAGCTAAAGAAGATAATTCAAATCTAGGTAAAATAACAATACAATCTTTTGTATTAACATTCTGTAATCATCTAGGTTCTTCACTTTAACTAACCGAGGCCACACAGGGCCACTTTATCCATTAGGCAATATAGGCAGTTGCCTAGGGCGGCACATTATGAGAGGGCGGCAAAAATATTGTACAAAAATATTTGTATATAAAAATTATGCATCTGGCTTCTGTCATTAAAAAGTATGAAGCTCTTTCAAATTACTTTACCGCAAGGAAGCCAAAAAATTGTGCCCAAATAAAATATATAAAGAAATAAGAAAGAGAAAAAGAAAAATTCAATTTGATGTGGGGGCCGATGATGAACTAAACTTTTCAGCTAGTGATGAGATGAAAATCCACACATTCTATATTATAATCGACACTCTGAAGAGACCTGAATAGACGTCTGGAATCTTATCGACTTATTTATCAACTTTTTCCTGTTATTAACAGATTTGCCAAAATTAAGCAATGCAGAAATTATTAAAGAAGCTAAAAATCTGATACACAATAAAGACGACCAAGATACATCATTCATACATGAATGCATTCACGTAAAGGGTCATTTGGATACCACAATAAAATCACCAATTGACATATCTTAATATTTAAAGATGACGTAGTGCAGTCACTGAAAATGGATATGAGCTATTACCTGCGATATTGTTGAACCTCCATCGATTTGCACGAAAATTGGTGAGTGGTTAGAGGATATGCCAAGGAACAAAGATGACATGGTGTCAACTTGCGCTTTTACCCTGGGAGTGGATATTATCTTATTAAAAATATCCCCAGAATTCGATAGAGGGACAAATTCCAAGAAAAATTTGTTACATAAAGGTATTAAAATAAATCAAAATTTTTTGAGTTATTAAAGTTGAAACAAGTTGATAGCATTAAAATTTATGCACCAAACATTTTTCAAAATTTATCTTGTAAAAATTTTTCCAAAAAACTTATTGCTTTTTTTAAAATAACTCCGTTACTTTTTACGAATCAGGTTTATCTAAAAACCATTTGAAATTTAATTTTAATTGCTATTAAACCACGTTGAATTTAATCTTTTAAACGCCTTATTTTTTTTTAAATAAAAGGTTAAATGGCCCCGGTTACATGGTTCTCGCAGCAAAATTTAAGTTTTAAACGTTTCTATCTCGGTTATTTTTTACCCTACAGAAATAGTAAAAAGGTAAAATATTTGATACAGAAAAAACTAAAATTTGGTTATACATACCTATATCACTTTTTACGTATATTGAGTATTTTTGGAGTTATTATCAAAAGAAAATTAAAATTACGATAATTTTAAAAATTCTGATTTGTTTAAATTATATATTTTTTTAAAAATATGCATTCTAAACCTGTCAAAATTGTTGAAATCATTACTTATGCTAATATAAAGAAATTCTACTAAGGATTACTATAAATTTTAATTTTTGTGGAAATGGCGTATGTTTTATTTTTCACTTTTTCCTAAAAAGTTCTAAAGGGTTCTCTAATTTTCATCATAACTTGCTTAATTGTGATGCTATTAACTTCTACTGGAACTTATTTGATAGGTACTTCGAAGTACTTTGACAAGTGTTTAGCAGGTATATTTTATAAAATGCATCGTTTTCCCGTTATTTAAGCTTGAATAGTTAGATTTGAGTACTCGTCGAAAAAAATATACATTCAATTACCCATAACTCACTTTGAATTAACATTAGTTTAGTTCTTTAAGTGAGGAGTGCTTCAGCGTATTCAGCTTTTTATTATCTTCAATTTTGGTAATAATAACTTTTTGTAAAAGCTTTTTGAGTTTTTGAGTTATACGTAAAAAAGAGCTTTAAAACATGCATTTTTTACAAAAAAATAAAATCTTTGATCTTTAATAACTCAAAAAGTATTGATTTATATTAATAACTTTATACCTACATATAACAAATTTTGTTTAGAATTTGTCTCTCTATTGATTTATGGTAGTATGTATTTAAAAAAAATAATTTTCACCCTCGAGAAGGGGTGGCATCCACCACCACGGTAAAAGCGCAAGTTGGCATCATGTCACCTTTGTTCCTTGAGGTATCCTCTAACTACTCACCAATTTTCATGAAAATCGATGGAGGTTCAACGAAATCGGAGGTGAAAACCTTCACGACTGTACTAAGTGGATTGAATGATATTTTCCCTAATTTTGACATTGCTCTGCACATTTATTTGTGCACCCCAGTTGCCAACGTGTCTTATGAAGGTTATTTTCGAAAATGTCAAGAATTAAAAATAAAATCCACAAGGAAAAATTTCCTGTAGCTGGCTGTATACCATTAATGACAAAAATTGAAGAAAAATCTTCTGCGTAAAAGGTAAATTTTTTTATTATTATACCTTTTACGCAGAAGATTATTCTTCAATTTTTGTAATTAAAAATAATTTCCCATCAAGTATGATGCAAGAACGTGTTAACAATTTGTCGACTTTGTCAAGAAAAAAAATTTTTTTTGAAATGTCTTTTTTTGAAAAGAAGTCTCTGATGTGATCGAACTGGAATGACAATTTTTTCTGTTATAGATATAAAAACATCGTAGTTTAAATCCATTTTTAATGTATTCTTATTTAAATAAAAATTTCTGCAATTTTTTTTTCGCAAATATGGTACAATATTTGAAGGGCGGCTACTAGAGAATTGCCTAGGGCGTCAACTGACCTAAACGCGGCCCTGAGGCCACATTACGGAATCTTGTAATGATCGGCAGTTGTCCCTGAGCTAGAGAGGTTTTTGCATTTGTTGTATTTGTCCCATTATAATTCAAAATTGCCAATTAACTAAAGAACGAGAAGAAGAAGTAGAAGCAGATTGTGTAATGGTCGACAGTTATCCCTGAACGAGAGAAGTATTTACTTTTGTTTTATTTGTCCGATATCAACTCTAAATTGTAGGTGAATAAGGGATTTTTCCTTTATGCCAAACGATGGATTAGCCAAATACTCATGCAGGTAGAGGCCAATATCAAAGAAGAAGAAGACATACATAACCTATTGAAACTAGATTTGAAAGAACGTCATACGTAGAATTATGACCGAAGTTAACTAGCTGACGTTTAAAGGTATAAAGGTGGAAAATATCCATGATGATAACTTAAATTATAAGTTAACACCGATAAAATCCCACTTCCAGTAGTTTCATTTCTTTTTATCTCACAACTTAATACATTTTCCACCTTTTGAGCTATTTTGCCGGTTATTAGCGAGCTCATCACTGTATACAATTGGTGTAGAATGTAAACATATAACCTCGTGACGTCACGACGCGTTTTTGGCTGACTGGTATAAGTTGAATTTTTAGTCGTCTTTAGGGGCCAAACGAAAGAAAAACAAATCTTTTTTATCTTTGATACATGTTCTAAATTATGTTCTGTTGTGATTTATACCATTTTTTTCGAATTTAAAATTTGATGCAAGTTCCCTATTCTCCACATCCATAGCTTGAAGTTCTGCTGCTATATTTTCTCGCCACCGGAGACGAGCTGGTCCAAGTTGTCTCCTTCCTGTTGGGACTACTTTCTATACCAGTCTTAGGGTGGTATTATTTAATTCAAATTAGATACTACTTCTACCTTATGTATGTACAGTCGGAAAAATGAAAGAACACCCATGAACGATCACATCAATCACATATTTTGTATTTGCTGTTTTTTCCCATAAATTACAAACTAGAGAGATAGATTATTAATAATCTGAATAATATGTGATTGGTGCGATCGTTCATGGGTATTCTTTCATTATTCCGACTGTAACAGTGTCGTCCCCAAATGTAAATAATTGTCCTCCAGCACCGTCCCCCACTAAACTTTAATATGTTCATATAGCGATCTTGACATTGTAGATGTTTCGACGTTATGGACATATTTCTTTTCTTATGTCATATTATGTTGTTAATTATAAAAAATGCCACAAGGAAATAGCTTCAGAGCAGTTCCTAGTTTTTATATTTTGACAACGACACCCAATTTGGGCGTCGAAACGTTAATAAAATTATTTTTTTCAATTTAATTGTGGCTTATTTCCCATCTAAATAGTTAATCATAATGTCATATGGTGTTAATCACCAATTAAACAAAATAATATAGTTTGCTTTTATTTTAGTGTGTGTCACATTCCGAGGATTGTAAGATAAGAAGACTGCTGGCAAATATCCTTCTTTACATTTGTGTAAATTTCGCTGGGATGTATACCAAATACTTGACTGATCGAAGTCAAAGGAAAGCATTTTTGGAAACTCATAGATCCATGGAAACGAGATATAAAACTCAAAGCGAAAACGATAAACAAGAAAAATTATTATTATCAGGTAAATATGTTTCACTCTTTATACACTCACCGGCACAAAAAATGGGCACCCCAAAAAATGGGTCATTTTTAATGTCTTGTATTTCCTAAACCTGATGTCCGCTTTAAGTAATTTTTTTAATATGTTATAGCCTTGTTCTTTAACAATATCGCTGTAATAATATTGTTGCTAGACAGGTACATTGTCATTGTATACAGGGTGTACGACTCAAACTGTGTTTTTTCTCAAACTTTGGAACACCCTGTGGAATGTTCTAGCTTTTATAAAACACTTAAGTTAAAACCCAACTGTAGCCTCAGGTTTTCTTAACATTCTGTTTTTTGATCCATTTGCTTATGTTAGATAATAAAAAAGTTAGGCACTTTAACAACTACCCCTGTTTTTCGTCAATACAGGGTGTTTTTAAATAAGTAGGGCAGACTTTAAGGGGTAATTCTGCATGATAAAATAATGACAGTTTGCTTTATAAACGTATGCCCGCAAATGCTTCGTTTCCGAGAAATGTTGAAATGGGGTGTTGAAATTGTTCTTACAAACTGACGATATATTTATTGCTCTAAATCGGTTTACGATATGCAAATGAAATTGGGTAGATTTTAAGAGGTAGTTATTGCACATTTTTTGGCATACAATTAAGAATTTTATATTCACCATTGGCGTGCATACAGGTATAAACATTTTAGATATATCCCGTATGCACGCCAATGGTGAATATAAAATTCTTAATTGTATGCCAAAAAATGCGCAATAACTACCTCTTAAAATCTACCAAATTTCATTTGCATATCACAATCCGTTTTAGAGCAATAAATAAATCGTCAGTTTGTAAGAACAATTTCAACACCCCCTATCTCGGAAACGAAGCTTTTACGGGCATACGTTTATAAAGCAAACTGTCATTATTTTATCATGCAGAATTACCCCTTAAAGTTTGCCGTACTTATTTAAAAACACCCTGTATTGACGAAAAACAGGGGTAGTTGTTAAAGTGCCTATCTTTTTCATTATCCAACATAAGCGAATGAATCAGAAAACAGAATGTTAAGAAAACCTGAGGCTATTGTTGGGTTTTAATTTCAGTATTTTATAAAAGCTAGAACATTCCACAGGGTGTTCCAAAATTTGAGAAAAAAACACAGTTTGATTCGTACACCCTGTATACAATGACAATGTACCGGTCTAGCAACAATATTATTACAGCGATATTGCTAAAGAATAAGGCTATAACGTATTAAAAGAATTACTTAAATCGGACATCAGGTTTAGGAAATACAAGATATTAAAAATGACCCATTTTTTGGGGTGCCCGTTTTTTGTGCCGGTGAGTGTATATTATTATTTTGTATATACATATTATACTCGTATTTCTAAAACCATAAAATGAATTAAATCTTAACATCGAAGTAAAAAATGATTTTTGGCAGCCGATTGCTGACCAAAACGTTTGTGTTGATTATATTCGGGTAGGGATTCTTTATATTTCCGGTAGTTATCCATTAACACGTATGCTAAAAGACCCTGACACGAAAATGAGGGTTCAAGCCACGTTAAACGAGCAAGTGACTGCAAGTAAAGACGAATCTAACGAAGAACAAATGATCAAACAGATGACCGAAATAGTTCAAAATGTAAAGGATAAACACTTAAGGGCAGATAAATTACCCAAGAAGAAATTATGGATGACAGATAAGATCTTGAAACTAATGGACTAAAGAAGAAATGCAAGAAATGACCCCGACAATTCTTCTTCTTCCACGGCACTACAGCCCAAATTGAGCCTTGGCCTCCTTTATTTTTTGCCTCCACCCTGGCTTGTCTGTGGCTGCTCTTCTCCATAAACGGACTCCTAAAAGGGCTTGTGCGTCGCTGTTTACTATGTCTTCCCAGCGCTTTCTTGGCTTTCCAACCGGTCTCTCTCCCTGCATTCTAGCATTCAGCTCTATTTGGTAGCCTATTCTCTCCCATTCTTATCACATGTCTGGCCCATTGCAATCTTTGTATTCTAATGAAGTTTGACAGGGGTGTTCCCTTATAAAGTTGATAAAGCTCGTTGTTGTATCGACTTCTGAAGATTCCATTTTCCCTCACAGGTCCTCCTCAGTAGGTACTTTCCTTTCGAGTGTCGAGTTTGTTTTTGGACGTTTCTTTCATGACCCATACTTTGCTGCCATAGCATGCTATTTGTCGAATTAAGGTTTTATAGATTCTCATCTTTGTATTTCGGCGGACATTTTTAGACCGAAATATATGGGAGAGGGCAAAATAAGCTCTGTTTGCCTGCGGTGTTCTCTTCCTTATTTCTCCATTTTCTGATCCGACGGCATATAGTTCTACTCCCAGGTATGTAAACTTTCCACAAATATAAAACAATCAATATATCAATAAGAAGGAAAATTAGAGAAGCGAAAGAAAAAGAAGCAGTGGAGAGATGCCAAGAAGTTGAGACCCTACAATCAAAGTACGATAGTCAAAATGTACATAGGAAAGTTAAAGATTACACAGGTGAACAAAGACAAAGATAGAAAGGAAATCTGACTGATTCTGATGAAAACATCATCTTAGACAAACAGAGTAAACTAAGAACGTGAAAAGAATATCTATAGAAAAACTATTTGAAGACCAAAGAGATGGTCTTCTAACACCTTTGAGTTAGAAGAAGAGGTAAATGATGGACCAAGAATACTAGAGCAGGAAATTTATTTTTTAATAACTATATATTTATTCTACAGAAGCTAAAGGATATCAAAGTAGCAGGTTTCAATAATATACGAGTAGAACTACTCAAACTGATGGGCAACGGATCAATAGCAATAATCACAAAGATATTCAACAACATATACAACTCTGAAGAAATACCAACAGATTGGCTGAAGTCTGAGTTTATTGCACTTCCAAAAATACCAGGAGCCAAAAAATGAAGAATACCGTACGATAAGCCTGATGAGTCATCTCCTAAAATTGTTCCTTAAGGTAATCCATACGAGAATTTATAAGATATGTGAAACTCAAATTATTTCGCCCAACCAGTTCGGGTTCATAAATGCTGTTGGTACGAGAGATGCTTTGTTTTCAATACCAGTCTTATTCCAGAGATATAGAGACGTCATTTGCAACGTATGCGCATGTCTGGTTGATTACGAGAAAGCGTTTGATCGAGTACAGCACGCCAAGATGATGCAAATACTAAAAGAAGCAGGAATTAACAACCAAGATCTAAAAATAATTGGGAACCGTTACTGGAATCAGACTGCAAACTTCAGAGTTGACGGTGAACACACCGAATATGTGAAAATCATGCGTGGAGTGAGGCAAAGCTGCATTCTGTCCCCCGTAATTTTCAATATTTACTCTCAAAGAATATTTATCGAAGCTTTGCACGAAACTGAAAAAGGTTTAAGATATAAACAAATCAGGTATGCAGATGACACCATAGTATTTGCGGACAACCTAGACCTACAAATCCTCATAAACAAAATCACGTATTACAGTCAACAATATGGACTGAATTTAAAGGTAAAGAAGACAAAGCTTATGATCATTAGCAAGAAAAAAACAAAAAGTCAACTCTACATCAACCAAACCTCCGCGTGAGGTACTACAACCTCGGCACCTTAATAAATGAAGAATGGACCAACAACCAAGAGATAAGAGACCGCATCGGAAAAGCTAGATTAACCTTCAAGCGTATGGGGGCCTTTTTCAAGAGCCACAACCTTTCTCTTTGAATAAAAATAATAATACTGAGATGCTACGTCTTCTCTGTCCTTTTTTATGGTGTTGAATTATGGACTTCAAACGAAGATATCTGCCAAAAATTGGAAGCATTTGAGATGAAGCTATGTCGGAGAATTCTTAAAATCCCATGGACTGATCCGATCAAAAATGAGGATGCCCTTAGAAGAATGTGGAAGAACCAAGAGGTACTAACCACCATCAAATCTCGAAAGTTGGAATACTTTGGAGACATTATATGAAATGAATCCAGATATGCTCTCCTACGAGCCATCCTGCAAGGAAAAATATTTAGAAAGCGAGGTCCAGGTTCAACACAACATCTGTGCAGCTTTTCCGCGTTGCTGCAGATGACGTGAAGATTGCCATGATTATCGCCAACATTCGTCACGGATAGGCACATCAAGAAGAAGATCCATTTTAAGCCGTTTCAGTTTTACATTTTCACAATGTAAATTGCATATTAAATCTAACCACTGTTTGGTTCTGGGGCTATTAAACAAATAATACGAATTGTCTGAGGATGGACTGGTAGGTCCGAAAACGTTTTGAATATTTATGTGATCCATTTCGATTTTTTTAAATTTTAATTTTCAATTAAAAACATACCTGTTACTAGGGAGTTTTTTACTTCGATGTTAAGAGTTATTTAACTATACCTATGGCATAGAGCCAACTCCCGAGAACTATCCCTTTTTAACATAAAATGAATCAGTGGCGGCCCGTGAGGTAGTGCCATAGAGACATGGCACTACCTTTCTAACTATGCAGAAGCATATTTTTATTTTTAAAATCTTTTAATGCCTGTTAATTTTTTGTGTGTATTTCTTTTTATCTTCATAAACTTTATTAAATATGGCAACTGTGCGCGTAGTACAATCACTGCCACTTACAGCGGAGATTATTCGGCTGGAGAATCTTGAGCCAAAATTGGTACTGCCACGGCTGAAAAGAGAAAGATTTTACGAGCATTCTATATAAGTGACAGAGAAAGAGCTATATTGGACTATTTAGTATACCTTAAATGAGAATCTCGTGCCGGGCACAAGATTTTGAGTTTCTTTAAGTGCTGGCTTGTCGCTTTTGTTATGTCTATTTTCTGTTTAAAGTTTTTGTATTTATAATACATAGTATTATTAAACTTTTAGTGCATCATGATCGTGGGTGTAGTATAAATAATATTTTGATTATTAGTTTAATTTATTAATTGACAATGAATCAGATTAGTATCTTAAAAAACTCTTTTGGTGGTTTTTCTTTACAAATTTTATAAGGTTTTGTGAAGCTTTCGAGTTAGCTTAAACAGGCCACGACGAAAAAAAATTCACAAAATAGAGGCATATTTAAGAAACTGGACAATTTTAGCGCCGAATTAGACAACGACTTAAAGGTTCATAATATTTAAAGTTCCAGACCTTTCAAAGATCTACCGTCTCCTGACATACATATAGTTGCTTCTAATTTATTTATGTCGGAGAAGTTTTCTGCTTACAAGCGTCGGTTCCCCGAATAATTTTTTAATGAAACATGGAGACAATTTTAATTTTTAAACAAAACTCGGTTTAAAACTGAATTAGAAGTACTGTATTAATGAGACGAATTAAGTACTACCTCTGGGGCTATTCCGCTATGAGTTTTATTAAATGAGGAAAGTTTAAAAAGCACATTGGGAGAAACTATTAAACTTTTAAGCATTTTAATTACCATTCCTATATCAATATCTGAAGCAGAACGCTGGTTTTCGATGTTGAAATGAATTAAAACATTAGTTAAAAATAAAATGAAAGAAGAACGACTTAGGTATGTTATCTGCAGAAAAGCATTTTGCAAATGGTATTGATAATTTTAATAATAAAGTCATTGAAAACTTTGCAACCAAAAAAAAACAAAAAGGATGTATCGTAAACTTTAAAAGTGGTATTAACACAACTTTGTGCATGTGTGTAAATAATGAAATATGTAGTTTATTTTTATAATTTTGTAAATAGAGACTAAATCGTAATATGTACAAGTTAAGTAATATTAGCAGTAAATAATGGTTTTGTAAGTCGAGAGTTTTTTATTTTTAATGAATTTACGGAACTGTTTTGATAAATTTTGAACAATTTCTTGGCACCTCAGATAAATATATATAAGATACAGAAGGTAAAAGTATCAGCACCTATTTTTTTTTATTTTTGTTTTATAACTTTTTTGACAATATCGTGAACCCGTCATTAAAAATTTTGGCGGCTGTCCGAATTCTGGCACTACCTTCTTAAATTGGTACGAGCCGCCACTGCAATGAATTGTTTTGTTTGTTGATTTTGTTGATGGTGAGTTATATAAGCTTTGGTAAATTGGTCTTTTTCGAATGAGACTAAACAATGTTCTCGTTGCCATTAGCTTAAAACAAACAATATTTTGTAAAACAAACATTCTCAATTTAATTACATGCAGAAACAAATTGTAATTTGTACGGGAATTGCTGTGTACAACTTTAAAGTTGTTTTTAGATCATCGCAATCAAATCAAAGTATATACCAGGAGTGGCAAAACTGCGGCTCACGAGCTTCATGCTATTGTTTGAAACGGCATTTTTGGCTCTCGATAAAATATCTAAGTTCGTTGTCATTTTTGTGTTATGTAGGTACCACATTTTAAAAAGTATGATTGTTCCGTATGTTTAAAAAAGTCTTTGAAATTACTGACTATGAAAGTATGATTACTAACTATGAATCACTGACTATTACCTACTATGAAAGAATAAGTGAAATGTTACAAATTCCATCTCCGTCCAAGATAAGAATGATATGAGACATCGAAAGCTGCGCGAAGAACATAAACAGTGGCGCGACATAAAGTCTCCATAAAGCGCGACTTCAAACTCTTACTACGGATATAATTTTTGTAAACTGGAATTGTTGGTTATGGAAGTTAATTATAATTTATTTTGCATTATGTAACACGTATTGTTATTATTTTACTAACACAAAACTGCATTTCCAGTTCTTTTAAATATATGGCGACACACGGCACAGGTGACAGATCACATTAAAAAAACTTTAGCTTTACGCAAAATGGTTTCGCAAATCCTTATCTTGAGATACACAACCAAATGTCATTCATTGTGATCAAAGTCAGGCAAATATTCAGGCTGAAAAGTAAGATATATGCGCATATATTATATACATAATATTTCTATCAAATACTTATGCATGCATATGCATTTATTTAGGTCAAATATGCATGTATAATTATATATTATTTGTGTCAAATATGCATATAGATGCATTTATTTAAACAAAATGTGCACTTCATAATCCGTTTAAATACAAATCTTTTTTATATAACTGAGTTCTTGTTCTTATAGGTGCCGAGAAATATTTTTTTCATATTTGAGATTAAATTATTAACAAGAGGAAATTTATTTCTAATTTCATCGTGGAAACGTGGATAAAAAAATTTTCAAATTGTTTCCTACTTTAACCATGTAAGGTGCAGCATATGAAAGAAAAAGTAAAAATTTGTCGTTGGGAAAAGTTGTTAAGGGAAGAAAAAAATTTGCTAAACTGTCTTGCAAAAACCTTGAAACTGTTAGTGCGTTGGTTTTATCCAACTGCCTGGAAGCAATTAAATGTCATTTATAAGCTTGCTCATTTTTAAGAAATCTAATTATTAAATGTGCGATGTAACGTCTAGAAGAATCTATTGTTTCTTCCACACGTACATAAAAATAATTGTCTCCTATATCTAATTTTATTTTACTCTGTACCGCAGAATATACAGAATCGACCTAGTTTCTTCTTAAGCTTCTTTTACTTGTAATATTCCATTTGCAGTATTTTGCAAGAAACATATGCAAATTTTCATTTGATAATTTGGACAAAGGTATATTTGAGCTTACAATTGCTTCGCACAAATCATGGTTAAATATCTCTTACTCACTTGATTTCCGATTAGTTGATCGTACTAAGCATCTAGATATCGAATCTTGCTTTTTCTCCCACGATTTTAATTTCTTTTTTTTTTGCCGGTGTGTAAAATAGTTTTGCAGTACTGAACTATTTGGAATTATTTTTCGGATGGTATCTGCAAAAAACTCCTAAAATAATTTAAGTAATTTTGAGATCCAGGGTTATTTAAAGCATTTAAATGTGTAACAAAATAAGTTAACAACCAAAAATGTATATTTTTTGGTTTTCTGATTATTTTAATGCAATTTAAAGTACTTAGTTTTACTTGTTAGTTGTAATTGTATTTACTTACAATTTTACTGCATGCTGACCAAAATACTTTGCTCATATCAATGACTTATTCTGGATGTGTCTTGATCTATGCAGACACATTCGCTTCTTTATACATTTCAACTACACTGGATAAAAATTTTTATCATTCTGTACACTCCAAAAGTAACTGCCTAAGTTCAATATATATAGTCCAGGAACTGAAGCTTTTCACCCCGCAATTTTTACAGAATGGATCGATTTGCTTGAAACTTTGAGAATAAGTAGTGGATGGTCTAAGGATCAAAATCTATATGATGCGGAAAGGCGCTTTTATTATGGGGGTGGTTGCCACCCCATCTCGGGGGTGGAAATTTCTTTATTATATTTTGACAGCAAAAATTGATAAAAACATTCATTCTAAGCAAAAGATGTTGTATACATTTTTTTGATAAAACTAATAGTTTTCGATTTATTCGCTATCGAAAGTGTTAGTTTTATATGGAAAAAATCAATGTTCTTCTATAGTATACTTATTTACTATTCACTCAAATTTTGTAGTAGAAAAAAAATTTTTCACACCAAGTTCTTAAGAATTAACTAACCTACAATTTCATATCTAAACATTTTTTCCGATCTTTGATGCTAATCTTTCTATTCTGAAGGTAATGGCATTTTTTACAAAACTACAAAAATCCTTTATTCGCTTTTAACTTCAATTCTCTAAAAACTAATCATTTTAAGCCAGTCAAACTTCTAGAATCTATTAATAATACACAAATAAAGAAGAATGAATAAGGCCAATGACTAAAAACACCGCTAACTTACATTATTATGCTTACAATGGGATTTCTCCTTTTTTTCTCTCAAAAAAATATATTGATTTTTAACCGTAACTTTTTTATTTTGTATCTTAGAAAGTTTGGTATAAAAGAATTTTGTAGGTTTTTACAATAACTACACGCCTATTAATATTAAATCTTATTAAAATCCTTAATCACAAAAAGAGGTGACTTTGAAAGGGTTGGTAAAAGTGGTTTTTGCATGTAATTACAAGTTTTAATTGTCAATAGCTCACTTAATTTTTGTTATAGAAAAATTTTTTTGATACCAAATTGTTGAGAATTAAAGTAGCTACAATTTAATATTTAAACATTTTTTCACATCTCTGATGCTAATCTTTCTATTCAGAAGAAAAAGCCATTTTATTCAAACTACAAAAATTCGTTAATCGCTGTTAACTTCCCTTTTTTTAAAACGAATCATTCTAAGTCTGTCAAACTTCTCGAACCTATTTACAATTCATAAATAAATAAGACCAAATAAGGTCAGTGACTAGTTTTAATTAGGATGGTGATTACGGGGTTGCTTCCGACCACTTTTGCGCTGAAAAAAATAGGGACTGACATTCTTTTCATTATAAGTCACTTAATTCTTGATCTAGAGACTTCTTTTTATTTCCAGAGATAGATATTTTTAAATTCTTTAAATTAGTTTTAACAAGTTATTCTCGAAAAATGCATATTTTTCCCGTCTTTTGACTATGAAACTACAATATTTAGCATTTGACAAAGGAGAGCTAACATATAATAAAGTATATCTTGATTACTGTTGGTCTTAAAGAAAATTAAAAAACACAGTTTTGTTTATTTTTTCAAATAGTACATTTTTGTTAAGTAAGGTTGTTTTGATAAAACGAAAACTTTTGGAGTTATTAGCAGAAAACTGATTAAAAACATTGATTTTTCGATATAATACTAACACTTTCGATAGCGAATAAATCGAAAACTATTAATTTTATCAAAAAAATGTATAGAATATTTTTTGCTTAGAATGAACGTTTTTACCAACTTTTGCGGTCAAAATATAATAAAAAATTTCCACCCCCAACAGGGGATGGCAACCACCCCCATGGTAAAAGCGCCTTTCGGCATCATATAGATTTTGATCCTTGGACTATCCACTACTTATTCTCAAATTTTCAAGCAAATCGATCCATTCTGTAAAAATTGCGAGGTTTTGTCCTATTTCAAGCTTCATTACTTGGACTAATAAACTACATTGACATTTTCCTTACCTAAGTTAAAAAAGGCCAATAGGCTAATTCCTGGGAATTTTTACTTTCTATTTTCAGGTACCTATATAGAAATTTTTAAAGTATTAAAATAAGAATAATATTACATATTTTGGAAATATTAGGTGCGAAGGTATTTGAACCATAAATCAACAAATAAATTTGTTTTGAAAACCTATTATATGCACTTTATTTTTAAATATACCAATATATGCAAAATTCACAAGAAAATACAAAAATATGCATATGCACTCTTGCATATTTGCCTCTGATTATGAATGTCATTGAATGACATGAATTAATAGATCTGGACAATTCGATGTAAATATCAGGTTCGAATTGGTTTTTAATGCCCTGTGTCCGTTTCTTCTCGATCGACGATGGTAAATAAATGTTTGAAGTGTGGAGTAAAAAATATGATTTTATTGACAGCTACGGATTATTACACTATAGTTGTTGGTTAGGTAACTTTCTATAATAGACTGCCCTCAAAAGAGCTCAAATCCCCAATTTATAATTTCCCAAATAATGTATACATCAGCACAGAGGCCAATGCCTCTATCCTAATAACAAACTTTGAACTATGAGCTTACAATAAAATTTAATTGAGGTTATTGCAACACTTAGAAAGTTCAATTACAAAATATATTATTTGGCAATTTATTAAGTTTTCAAGTGTACAGGTTCAATGGACTCTAATTACTAAAATATTACTCGATATGTTTCGCATTGTTTCATCTATATACGGTGAAACTATAACAGTTTAGGAAGTTAAGAATAATGTGAGATTACAAATTAAGGGATTAATTTGTGATTGAACATCTGTTGACGATAATTTAAATACTGATTTGAAGAACTGTACTGTAGTTAGCTTATCTCTTGATGAATTGATAGACATCGCAAATCCTGTAAAATTGGGAGTCTCGATAACTTTCTTTGCACCTGATTTCTTTGTTAAAGAAGGATTATAAGATTTGGTGGTACTTCAACTCACTCAACTTTCACTCAGTCAACTCGCGGTGTCTGGGTATATTAAAAATGTATTAGATTACATTATGAAAACTTTTGATGTTCCTCTTAATAAACTTGTAAGCATTGCAACTGATAGAGCTCCGGCAATTATGGGTAAAAAGTCGATCTTATTAGGTTCTAAGAGATTATTCTCAAATTCCGTAATTCATACTGACGCACTGATGGGAAAATAATAAAGCAGGAAGCAAGGTTTAGATATCTGGGAATAGATATAACCAGTTGCGGAGATGTTGAAGAGGAAGTACGACAACAAAGGTTAAATGCAAGTAAAGCGGCGGGAATACACGGCGGAGACAAGACCTGACACATCTAAAACGAGACCACACCTAAACCAACAGACGAAAAGTCGTTGAATAGGGAGAGAAGCGAAAACATAAGAAGATCATGCAATGTAGAAGACATTAATAATAGATGGGTGACAAAACGGAAACAGGAGTGAAACGAACACATTAGTAGAATGGCAGAGGACAGGATAGTACAAATAGCACGAAATAAGTCACCAAATGGACGGAGAAGTATTGGCGAACCAAGAAAAAGGTGGTGCGATAATTTAAACAATTTAGGAGGCTAATATTGAAGAAGAAACAGGCTTTAAAGCCTACATATAAGAAAGAAGAAGAAGAAAATACCGACGCACTGTATAATTAACCGAGAACATCTAGTTACAAGATATTTCAAATATCCTGATATTTTAAAAAAGTGTTACGAATTGTAAATTATACTTCGCACCAATGCAAAATATATTGACAATTCAAAAATTTCCTTGAGGAATTAGAGAATGACCAACTTCTAAATGACACTAATGTATTTCGAATTGTTGGATGGATATCTAGGTATAACGTATTAAACTAATAAAGGAAAACAAAGGGAAAAACGTTAAGGAACAGCTGACAAAACTCAAATGAAAATTTGCAGGTTACACCATCCGACAAGCAGATGAAAGGTGAAACAAGCAAATAATCTACTGGTGACCATGGGAACATAAGAGAGGAAGAGGAAGGCCTCAGAGGAAATGGAGCAGCGACATCAAAAAGCATGCCGGATCCTGATGGATGACCACAGCGCTGGATAGAAACCAGTGGAAAAGAGAATGGTAGGCCTATTTCCAAACATGGATAGATCAAGGCTCGAAGATAGATCCTCCTTCTCCTAAGTGCCTTCTCTATTGAGGTTGGCGATCAATATGGCAAATTTCTCTCTGTTCTGGGCTTGATGGATTAAGTCGTTCCCTGTTGTGTGGGTCCAATCTTTAATGTTTCGGAGCCAGGATTTTTTCTTTCTTCCTATACCCCTTTTACCTTCGATTTTTTCTTCTAATATTACCTGGAGCTGCTCAAATTCCCTATGGCGCATTATGTATTATGTGTCCTATGATAATATGACGTCTTTCTAATTTTGATTGTATTGACCAGATGAGGACGTGGGTTCATTATTTCCAGTACTTCTGAATTTGTAGTTTTGCTGGTCCAGCTTATTCTTAGCATTCGGCGGTACATCCACATTTCGAATGAATTCATTTTGTTGACGTCATACTGTTTTAATGTCCAGATCTCACAGCCATATAGTAGTAGAGACCACACGTAACACTTTAGTGTTCTCAATCTTATTGTGACTCATAGCTTGGGGTTACAGAGCATTTTGCGCATGTTCATGAAGCCAGATCTTGCTATTTCAATGCGTCTTCTAATTTCTTTTGAGTGGTCTAGCTGACTGTTTAGCTGATATATGAAGCTTTGGGAACTCTGAAGGGTGATACCATTGATTTGTATGTTGGGTGTAATTTGTTCATGGGGGTTCTTGTGGAATATAGATAGACACATATTTTATACTTTTATTTATATCTTTTCAATAAATAGAATTTCTATAAAATAATTGTTAATATCTTTTTTTTATTTTAATTGCGGCTCGCAAAAATTTCCCCTTTTAAAAATGGCTCAGACTATCAAGGAGCTTGGCCTCCCCCGGTATATGCGATTAAACGGTATCAGACAGATTTTTTTCTTTTTAAGGAGTCTCCATGTTAATTAATATTAATGATAGTTATGGAGAAGGTTATTTTTCAGCCGTTCTAATATAGGTTGCTGAATACATTTAAGTTTACTTCCAAATGTTGTTAATTTACATATATCTCTTTTATTGAATTTACATTAAAAATAACATTAGCCCAAATAATCATAATACTTAATTTTCTTATAATAATAACAATCATCGAATTCGTAGCATTTGTTCTTAAACATATGTACGTTGTCTAACATAGAACTGTTCCATATGAAATAAGAAATAACTTTATTTCATGTTCCAAACGAATCATGCCAACGCAGATAAATACTGTACACTGAAAACTTAAAATGTTCCACGTATAAATATGGAAGTATAAAAAACATACACAAGCAAAATGCAAAGATACTACAATAATTGTAATGGGGACTCAAATATAACTTTAGACATAACAACTTCCCTTTACCATTAGCACTAATTTGCTGTTCTTTATATTGATTTTATGTGTACCATTTCCTATCCTTTCTAGAATTGAAATAAGATTTAATGAAATTTTATTTTTTTAAGGAAAATGAAGTTTCTGTTTTTATTTGATTCAGAGTTGGACCACGCACCATCTCCAGATAGCTGTTTCTGCATCTCATGCGTCCTGGATGGAGCTATGCAGTCACAACTCTAAACCAAATATCAACAGCCTGCCTGTTTAAGGGAAATCACCGCGAAGCAATGATTCCACCTTAAAGACGCAAAACAGCAACATCTCTCGTAAAATGAGGAAGACGAAAAGCCCTGGATACAGAGTTTACTACAATTAAAAGAATTAAAATAACTGAAATAAAAATAATATACACTATTTTAAATCCAAGACTTTTCGCTAAGATACTGCTTTCTCGCTGCAGAATATATGGCTTTAAAATAAATTATGGCTTTTACAATATATAAGCACAGAGACGACGAATAGAGAAGAAAGCAAATAAAGGACTCGGTCACGTATTTATCTTCTTTTCGTCTGGGAAAAGGGCCAAAAGGCAGTTTCATATCTGAGTAAAGATGAAAAAGGAAAAGGCAGTCTCTGTTTTTATTTGATTCAGAGTTGGACCACCATCTCCAGATAGCTATTTCTGCATCTCATATATCCTCGGTGAAGCTATACAGTCACAACTCTAAACCAAATATCAACAGCCTGCCTATTTAAGGGAAATAACCGCGAAGCAATGATTCCACCTTTGAGACGCAAAACAGCGACATCTCTCGTAAAATGAGTAAGACGAATAGCCCTAGATACCAAGTTTACTACAATTAAAACAATTAAAATAACCGAAATAAAAATAATAAACAATATTTTACATCCAAGACTTTTCGCTAAAAAACTGCTTTCTGGCTGCATCCAGTATCTCTGGCTTTTAGAATATATAAGTAAAGAGACGACGAATATAGAAGAAAGCAAATAAAGGACACGGTCACGTATTTACCTTCTTTTCGTCTAGGAAAAAGGCCGAAAGACAGTTTCAGGTACTCATATCTGAGTAAATATGAAAAAGGAAAAGGCAGTTTCTGTTTTTATTTGATTCGGAGTTGGACCACCATCTCCAGATAGTTATTTCTGCATCTCGTGCGTCCTCGGTGGACCTATGCAGTCACATCTCTAAACCAAAGCAAGCAAGCAAGCAAGTAATTTGATTTAACCCGACCTGTGGGAGATGTCCACCCTTCCGAGAAAAGTACATTCGGGTGTAACAATTCATTGGGGCGAGGTGTTTTGACCCGAGCAAAAACAGGGATCACCCCATCTCGCTCCAATGCCTCAGGCCATCCCTTTCCCCCCTATAGTACGCTGTTGCGCCATAGGGGCACAACTATCAGCCAAATGCTCTTCACAATGGAATCATGGGTGATAAGATTCCAACGTGGTGCCCTAATGGAATTTCAAAAACTAGGCCAGCGCAGCGTGAAGCGCTCTAAGCCTTTATCTTCTATTTACTTATCCGCGGACTAAAAATTGCTTGCTTGGGCCCCAAGTCATTGTACCGAGCCCCACTGGGCTCGGCCCAATGGCTTGGTGATCAAGTATATTTTTTTGTGGTTTTGTGTTTTTTGTATTTTTTTGGTGGCTTGCGCCTTTTTTATATTTTTTTTGTATGCTGACTTTACCTGATTGTCTGCCTGGTGCCCAGGATGACTTCTTGGACTACCTTAGTCACTATGTTCGTTACCATTTTGACTAGGTCGTCTTCGTCTTGGAGGATCGCTGTGGTGTTCTGCGTCTTTTTGGCTTGTGTAGCTTGGGCATAGGATACCCCGGTTGCCTGCTGTCGTCTGTTCGTCTGTTGTTGTAGCCTCTGTGGTGGTGGTCTTGACCAGGTTGAGCACCTAGGGCATCCTCTGTAATTTGCGTGCTGGCTTCCATTGCAGCTTGCACATGTTGCCTTTATTTCTCTTGGTCGTTTGCACAACTTCGTGGGGTGATCTTCACCGCATTTCACGCACGTCAGGTCCTTGTGGCACGCGTTCTGTGCATGGTGGTAGCCTTGGCAGTTGAAACAATGTGTTGGTCCTATCTCTTTTCATAGTTCCTCTACTACGTACTTCATGTGGCAGAAATTGGAGATCCGCTTAGCCTTATCCACATCCTCATGATTCAGAGTCAGTATGAACATTGGAAGTTTTCTTTTGGGGCCGGCTCTGGTAGTCATGTTCTTCGCGGAGTGACAGACTATCTGATGTTGTTCTTCCATCTCTTCTTGGATGGCCTTCTCGGTGGTGTTTGTGAGCAGTCCTCTTAAAACCACTCTGGGTTTTATGTCCTCGTCTATTGGAAAGGCTATCCATTGTAGCGTCTTGTCTTTGCATGTCTCTGCACACTCTTCTACTATCCTCACCATTTTTCAATAATCTTCCAGGCTTTTCGCCTAGATGAATGTTTCCCTGCCACTCCTGGAAATCCTGTTTACCGTGTAAACTTTTTGTTGTTGTGCTATGGTGAGGATAGCCCCTGTCTCGCTTACGCTCTGTAATTTAATTACACGCAGCTTTCGGTGTGGTGTTGCCTGTTGTTTAGACAACACGGTGGTTTCTTCGTTTGTTTCCATGTCCTCTGTCTCTGTACCACTGTGATGCTGCAAGGCAAGCGTATCTCCATCTGCGGTTGGCGCTGGGGGGGACTAGATCTTTGGTTTGTGGATCGGTGCTGCTGGTCCTCGTGGCAGGGTGAGAATGTCCGTTGGTTGGCTGGTGTTGGTTGCCAGTGGTGAAAAGTCCTCTTTTTTCTTTTTTGGATTTGGTTCTGTAGTCGGCGGTGACTTTTCAGTCATTGAATTATTTTTCGGTTCGGGCTTCGATGGTGGTTTTGCCTGTTGTTGGAACTCGTTGTCCGCTGGCTTCCGGGTGTTCTGGGCTTCCATCAACTTGTTGAACCGGTCGTCTATCCAGTCCACCATCTGCTTGTGGGACTTTACCATAGTATTTTTCAACTCCGCTATTTCAGTCCTCAGACGGGCTATCCGTTTGCCCTTTTCCTTCAGACTTTCTTCGTACTCAGCATCTCTTCTTTTCGCGGTTTGATGTAGATTTCGTAGCACCACTTTTAGGGCTGCAACTTCTCCTTCGTCGTCGTTTACGGTCCTAGCCCTTTTCGCTGTTCCTCTCTCTGCCTCACCGGGAACTTCTTCCTCCATGTCCTCGCCGGGGACTTCTTCCTCCATGTCCTCGTCGGTTTCCTCATCGGTTTTAGTTGTAGCGTCTCAGAGAATCCAATAAAAATCAAATTCCCTAAGTTCACCACATCCAAAAGATTAGTTTTTGCCTCTCCTTCTTGCCTAAGGAGTTAGAAGTGCTTGACTCGCTGCCACGCTTACATTCGTGGCCGGAATGAAAATTTCAGCTAGTCGAGACTCCCTCCTCCGTTCGGCTGCTTTCGGCTGCTACTCCCCTGTGCTCGCACGTCTGCATCCGCCGGTGGCTGGCACCCGACTACTCCTTACTAAAAATCAACTCTAAACCAAATATCAACAGCCTGTCTATTTAAGGGAAACCACCGCGAGGCAATGATTCCACCTTTGTGACGCAAAACAGCGACATCTCTCGTAAAACTAGGCAGACGAAAAGCCCTAGATACAAAGTTTACTACAATTAAAATAATAGGTAACTTGCGTAAATTTTTAAATTCGAAAAAAATGTTATAAATCACAACAGAACATAATTTAAAACATGTATCAAAGATAAAAAATTTTTGTAGATCTTTCGTTTGGCCCCTAAAGGCGATTAAAAATTCAAATTAAAACAGGTGGCCTAAAACGCGTCGTGACGTCATTCGTTTGTACATTTACATTTTTCCAACAATGTAAACAGAATTTTAAATTAGACGTTATAAACGTCAGTAGAAAATACATTTATTTGACGTTACAAGTGTTTTGATCGTTTGAACTATTCATAGAAAACTGTACTTTTACAAAATGGTTTTCATAGAAAACTGTACTTTTACAAAATGGTTTTATTTTCCGTAGTAAACCTTCTTTCCTTTCCTTCAATAACTATATCAAACTCCAATGTCAACAAACTGGTATATATTATTATAATTACATACGATAAATGTTAATAGAATATAAATATTTTTCCTTTATTTCGCGACGAGGTATACCAAAATAGGTGGAGGCCAATAAACTAAAGAAGAAGAAGAATATACCTAATTATAACCATAAACGGAACCATATAGTTAAACTGAGTGACGTCACGGGCCGTTTGACCTATTTTAAGATACCGATGAATTTAAATTTGTACTTCTAAGTTATTATGAGTTTTTGAAGCGTGGAATTTTGGAAATTTCATTTTTATACAAAACTGAACATTATTATGTATTAAAAAAAATGTGCAAGTTCCCTATTATAATAACTGAAATAAAAATAATAAACAATATTTTAAATCCAAGACTTTTCGCTAAGAAACTGCTTTCTTACTGCATCCCGTATCTCTGGCTTTTACAATATATAAGCACAGAGACGACGAATATAGAAGAAAGCAAATAAGGGACACGGTCACGTATTTACCTTCTTTTCGTCTAGGAAAAAGGCCGAAAGACAGTTTCAGGTACTCATATCTGAGTAAAGATGAAAAAGGAAAAGGCAGTTTCTGCTTTTATTTGATTCTGAGTTGGAACACCATCTCCAGATAGCTATTTCTGCATCTCATCCATCCTCGGTGGAGCTATGCAGTCACAACTCTAAACCAAATATCAACAGCATGCCTATTTAAGGGAAATCACCGCGAAGCAATGATTCCACATTTGTGTATAATTTGATAATGTCTTACTAATGTGTTTTTTAATAATAATATATTCACCGCAAAAGATCCTTTTTAATGTTATAGGCCCGATTTTTCCTACATGTTATATTAAGAGTGAAATCTAGTAACTTGATTAAAAAAAAACAACAGAAACAGAAATTGTTTAATGACAAAATAAATATTTTTGTAAACATTTGGATAAACAATATTTTTGTTCTAAAGTAAAAAAATGGTAATCTATTTTCAATAATATTAAAACAAAATAAATTTATTATATTTATTTAATATTTTTTAGTGTTGCCTGATTTTGTTGCCAAGGAAATGATAAGAGACATCGAACAAGAAGAGCGAGGGGGCGCGTTTCATCCCAATCAGTTTCATAAAATCTACATCCACAGATATGAAAACGTTAGCATTTTGTTTGCAGATATTAAGGGATTTACAAGTAAACATACTTCTTTTTTATTAAATGTAGTGTTGAATCCTGTGTCACTCAGTAGATTTAAAAAATTACTTATATGTAAATAGGTAAAAATTAGTCTTATGGGCTTTGTCCGGTGAAAACGGAAGTAATTTTCGTTTTAAAGATAATTACTTTGTGTCAACTCTGTATACATAATAGTTGCAATTAAAAAGAGGCTCACATTACTGTGAGCCGGTCGGCGAATGTCATAAGAGATACTAGCTAAGCTATGGTCCCAAAATACATTTTTCGTTAATAAGACTGCAGAGAGTGAATATCAAAGGAGTGTGAAGAAGAGGATACAACTTCGCACTTTATGGAATATATCAGGAACCAGATATCGTAAAATAAATTAAGATAGGACATCTGAGGTGGACAAAACATATAATAAGGATGCGACAACCTGAACCAGATAGAAATTCGGTCCTTGATAGACCCATTGGTCAGAGAAGAAAGAAAGTTCAGAACAATAACTCATTGCCGTCTATTGAACAATGTCGAAGAACATAGTTTCGATTCAGTCATAAATACAAACAATACTCAAGGTAATGGTACATAGTAAGTCCCTTGAAAGAAACAAGATAGAAAAACCAGGAAAACGGTGGTTTTACAATTAGACAGTTATCTGAGAAAAATGGTTCAACTGGAGAAGAAAAATAAAAAATCTTAGAGTATGGGAAGATATTTAAAAAAAACCTAAAGTGTTAAGGTGTTTTCTTAAAGAAAACATCTAAGTGTTTTAGTAAGCTATACATAATCACACCCAAACTTATATGGAATCACCATGTATTTCAAAGTAATATTTATTTCTTTTGAAAATACTTGTTATTGTTGCGAAGAATAAGGGTTTTTATTGAAAATAAACAAATCGATAAGACAATCAGATAGTACAGCTCGGTACGGTATAGGTTATTTGCTCGAGTTGCAAATTGAACGAAAATAAATAAACTAACTTTTGCGTCCAAAAACGAAAATATGCCTGATGTGGGGTTATAGAACTTACAACGAGGAAAGATTATTGGTCTTGTGGAGAAACTAATGTTCCCAGAGGGACATAGCTGCTGTAGATCTAGGCGTAATTCAGGGCGTTCTGTCCAAAACCTATGCTAGGTAACAGGGACTAGGAAAGATCAAAAATAAAGCAAGGGAAAGTCGCCAAAAGTAATAACGGCTCTCCAAGATCGTTTAATGGTCCAATCAGCTGAAAGACACCCAACCATTTCTCACCTGCAGCTCCAAAGGTAGCTTTTGGAAGCTACAGGTGTAACTGTGTCAGCTGAAATGATAAGAAGAAGAGTTCGTACCAATATTGATCGCCTAAATTAGTGTCTTCACCACCAAATCTGGAACATTGGGAATTGACAAAATGTGATATTTTCAAAAAAGTCAGGATTTGTGTAAAATCAGAGGACCCATGAAATCGTGTACTTAGAGGTCGAGGAAGACAAACAAGAACAAAAACTGTCAGATCTGTTCACAAATATACAAGGGGAAGTGTAATGTTCTGGAGAGGAATTGTGATCTGTAGAAAACTCTTTTAATTTTCATCCAATCACCTTTAACTGCTCACAGGTATGTTGATAACCTGTAGTCAGGCTCTGGAGAGCTGCAACAGGAGAAAATTTAATTTTATTGCATGATAATGGACCTCTACATACCATTAGAGTAACTACAGACATAATTGAAGCAGAAGGTATCCCTTGTTTGGAGTGGCCTGCTTGCTCACCCGAGCTTAATCCTATAGAGTATTTGTAGAATACGCTTAAAAGAAAAATTAGAGCTCGCCGGTATAATCCACAAAACACCGCACGGCTAGTCCAAGCTGCTCTTAAAGGATGGAGCAACCTACCACAACAAAATGTTGATAATTTGATTAGGAGCGTGCCCACGCAAACTGAAGCTTGCATAAGGACTAGAGGTGGTAACACTGACTACCACAAAATACAAAAAAAAATAAAAACAATTTAAACATTATTCGTTTTACATTGAAATTTTATATGCTATTGACTTTAAAACAACTACTTTCAATTTGTTTGTTAAATACCTTATTGTTTTATTTAATTGTTATGTATTTGTTATTAAATTGCTTTAAAATAAATATTGTTTGACTTCGTGTGTTTGTTTTTTTAAATTCGCACGAAATAGTAAGAAATATCAGATGATCTCATATAATTTTGGGTGTGTGTATCATAACAAAGCATTTAAAAATACAAGTTTTCTTCTTGTCCTTTTAATAGGACTATGTCCTCTTTTTCTGTTACCATTTCTACTTCGATCCGGAGCTCCAGCTCTTGTTACTCTTCGCCGATGTTACCGGTTTTTATTGAAGGTATGCGAAGGTAAATAACTAGTTTTATTTTCTACCAAACAAAAAAATAATAATAAGAAATCAAAAAAATCGGAGAATTCACAAACTATTTATTCTTATTAACCAAAACTAAAAAAATTCATATTAATCTTAATTGAAAATATAAAAAAAACCAAAAGGAAAAGGTAAAAAGCTCAACTAAAGTTTATATTTGCCTCTAAGAATATTCTTTTCAGCGTACACCCATATTATAATTCTTAAAACTATGTAATATTATATTTAGGTACTATTTACAAGAAAAAAAAATACAAAACCAAGATATTTGTCCGACTGCTGTATGGTGTGGTGGCTTAGACAGGCAAAACAACGTTCTTTTAAGAGAAGTATTGGTTTAATCCTACCTTATGTTTTCTTTTGTCGATGTTATACACGTGGACGATGTCGTACGGCCTTTACATACTTGGATACTTCACAGATATACAGGTTATATAAATATCGACCCTGGACAAGGGTGTTTCAAAAAAACTCACAACATCAAAATGAATTGGAGAGAAAGAAAAATTGTTGGCCTGAAATGAATAGATACATCAGCATGCAAGCAGAGCAAAAGGTATAAATTAAAATTACTAAAGGTTTCCCTTTAGACAACGAATCAGGTGTTAAAAAAACAAAGCTTACCTTAAAGATAGCGTATGGCCAAAAAGAAAGGTCTTGGGGACCTAAATATCCAGATATTTTAAATCCTTGCTGAGCAAGACAATCGTCAACTTCATCAAATTGAATATTTCTTAATTAGTTATCTGGATTACTTCTGATTAAATATCCTCAAGGAGTTTCATAGGACAATACTAACTTGTCCTCATGAAGTGTAAATCAAAAGTGAGCAAGATATGACACTAGACAGGTAAAGACAAAGAGATGACCCTTACTAGACAGGTAGCAATGTATACCTAAAGCCTACTTCATGCCTGATTTTCTATATGATTTCGGACTTAAAAATGGCTTGATAGCAGCTAATGTTCAAGACAATATAGAAGCCTGATTTTTATAATTGTTTAGGCCAGTACTTGTGACAATAAAGCAAAAATTATGACAATCTTATTTATAAGAATCGTTTCTAGTTGCTTAGCGACTTTTAACCCGTAACAACCCCACCCTTACTTGCAAAAAGTTTCAAAGAAACTTTTAAGTCCTAACGGTACAAAACAAAATAAAAATAAAACAAAAATAAAAAAAACAAACCAAAAAAAAATAAAACAAAAACTTGTAAAGATAACAAAATCTTACAATAAAATTTTCAACACATTGTAACTCTATACTTCCACATCAGGAGGTTTAGACTTAATGTTCTTAACCTCACTGTCCTGAGTAACCGGTTTCAAATCTTTTGCATTCCAGGTTCCTGCATGAGAGCCATTTTCATCAACAAGTTCATAACTCCATGGGGAGACCACTTTCTTAATACTAAATGGTCCTACAAACTTTTGGGCCAATTTTGCGCTGAAATATCTTGTAGCATCAGACTGAACGAAATTTCTTCTCCAAACCATGTCCCCTACTTTATATGTTTCTGTCCTTCTTCGCAGGTTATATGGAACTTTACTTTTTTCATACGCTGACTTAAGTTTCTTCCGAACATCAGAAAACAGTTTATCCAGAGATTCCTTCCTTGTTCCGATATTATACTGACCTTGTTCAGACTCATGTCTATTTCTATTGCCATTCAGATTGATTTCCCTACCAAAATTAATAAGGTTCGGTGAGACTCCGGTGACTTCATGAACCGAACATCGCAAGGCACATGTAATCTTTGGCAAAAGAAGATCCCAGTGTCTTTGATTTTGAGAGACATAGGCCGTCAACATAGTTTTTATTACTCTATGAACTCTTTCCACGGGATTAGCTTGTGGATGGTATAGTGCTGTAAACTTTAATTCAATACCATAGTTTGAGACAAGTTGTTGGAATGTATGGCCACGAAATTGTGCTCCATTATCCAACAAAATTCTCTCTGGTACACCATAGACTAGAAACACCTCATTTTCTAGCAACTTAACTATGTTGGCTGATGTCGCTGCTCTAATTGGGAAAGCTAAAATAAATTTGGAAAAGCAATCTAACACGGTGAAAATATACGAAAATCCTGAAGTGGTCCTAGGTAAAGGTCCAACTAAGTCTATACTGATGAGACTCCATGGATGACTTGCAGTCGGCTGCTGAGATAACAATTGACCTCTAGGACGTTGCTGTTCTGGTTTTATCCGTTGACATGTTGTACAGTTCTTTATATAGCGTCCTATATCTGATCGCATCTTTGGCCAATAATATTTTTGACTAAGTCTTCCAAATGTTTTTGAAACGCCAAGGTGTCCATACGTTGGAGGATCATGATGATCTCTTATAAGGTTTAGTCTTTGTTCCCTTGGAACAACCGTTACCCACTCTGATAAAGCTAGTTCAGGGTATCGCGGTTTTATATTCTTCAAAAGTTTTCCTCCCTCTATCCTCCAAAGTGGATAGTTTCTAGGAAATTTGTTGACCTTGGAAATCATACCCAAGTACCATCGGTCTAGACTGACCTGTGTAGAAGTAGAACAGTCTACATCCAAAGCATTTATGCAAGGAACTGCACGAGATAGTGCGTCAGGCACTAGATGATCTTTTCCTTTCCGGTGTATAACTTCAAAGTCATATGCCTGCAAACGCAGAGCCCAACGAGCAATTCTGCCTATGGGGTCTTTAATGGAAAACAACCACTTTAAACTAAAATGGTCTGTAATAACTACAAATTTAGTAGCTTCTAAGTATGGCCTTAGTTTCTCTACAGCAAATAGAACGGCGAGACATTCTTTTTCTGTAGTAGAATACTTCCTCTCGGTTTTTGTCAGTGATCGACTCAAGTAAGCTATGACGTGTTCTTCATCTCCATGTTTTTGAGAAAGAACAGCCCCCAATCCATAGTCACTTGCATCTGTCTCTACTATAAATGGTAAAGAAAAATCTGGACACGCCAAAATGGGTGCCGAAACTAAATATTCTTTAACCTTATTCAGGGCGTCCTCGCATGTCTTATTCCAAACGAATTGTACATTTTTTCGAGTAAGTTGAGTAAGCGGTGAGACAACAGTACTAAATGATGGAATAAATCTCCTATACCATGATGCCATACCTACAATCCGACGAACATCCTGAACAGTTCTCGGTGTCGGTATTCCCAGTATTGCTTCTACCTTTTCTGGATGGACAAGTAATCCAGATTTATTTACTACGTAGCCTAAATACTTCAATTCTGAACGACATATTAAACACTTCTCCCTATTAAGAGTAACACCAGCGTCGGTTAAACGCTGAAATACTGTCTCTAAAACTTTTAAATGCTGCTCAAACGTTGATGTACAAATAATTATATCATCAAGATATACAAAAACATAACTGTCTAATTCGGGACCTAAAATATTGTCAATTGCACGCTGCCATGTAGCAGGAGCTGAATGTAGCCCAAAAGGCATACGACGAAACTGAAATAAACCTCTATTAGGCACTGTGAAAGCAGTTAAAGGTCTAGATTCCATAGCTACATTTATTTGCCAATATGCTGATTTGACATCCAAGGTAGTTAAATATCGTGCATCTCGAAGTTTATCTAGAATAGATGACACATAAGGAATTGGATATGCATCCGGAACGCTTACCGCATTTAACTTTCTATAGTTAACACAAAATCTCCATTTGTCATTCTTTTGTACCATGACTATGGGCGACGACCACGGTGAGGTTGAAGGTTCTACTATGCCTTTTTCTAACATTTGGTCCAGTTCGGTATTAACTACCTTTTGTAGAGCTGGTGACAATGGGTAGTACCTTTGTTTAATGGGTGGTGAATTGGTATGTATCACATGCTCCACGCCCTTTATACATCCTGTCTCTTGAGATGTCATTCCTAAAAACGCTTTATCTACAATCTTTTGTAATTGATCACATTGTTCTTTATTTAATGAATCAAAGTCCTGGATTCCAGAAATTAATACACTATTTAACTCTTCTTCACGGTTAAAAAACCATTCTCCCTTAAAAAGGTCTGGGACTATCCCCATAGCTGACCAAAAGTCAATACCTAAAATAAGCGAAGAAACAAGGGATGGGATAACTAGAATATTCAAAACACGAACCCGATCTCTTAACCGTACTGGTACAGTAATAGATCCTATACTTTCACATGAATCACCTGAAGCAACTATACATGATTTCTTGTTATCTTCATTTAATGGGCAAATGTCTTTAAACACATCCCAACCAGATTTTCCAAGAATGGTTCGTGATGCTCCACTATCCAATAATCCAAGTATATCCTTTCCAAGAATTGAGACACTCAAGTATGGTCGTTGATCACCTTCAGCATGGGCTAAAATGTATTCAAGGACCGCTGTATTATCAGTTGTCGGAGTTGATTTACATTCCACTCCACTCGTCCGACTTACCGAGGGAGAGAAGCTGCGTTTTTTTGAACATCTGGGACAGTTTTTCGTTGTCACATTGTTGCATCCACATTTATAACAGAAGAACTTCTTAGGCTGGTTACAATTTTTAAACTTGTGTCCCTCAGATCCACAATTAAAACATGTACCCTTATTCAAATGTTCAGATTTATCGCTATTTGCAACTTCTTCTGTAAACACAGGTGTTGTAACCGGACTCGTAAAAATAGGAGTTGACGGCTTTCTATAAGCTAATTCAGGTTCTACCAAAAGTCTGGTGCTTGAAGGAGGAGGGCAAAATTGTCGAATCCTTGTTTCCATTGCTTCCATAGCTTTGGCTAATGAACAAAGATCACTGATGTGGCTAATTTTTGTTAAAGCTAAGCCCTGCTGAATATAAGGGAGCATATTCCTACGAATGATATTCACTCTTTCTTCTTCGTTAGGAGGGATCAATAGTTTCTTGAATAGATTTTCCATGACTGAAATATAGTTTATAACTCGTTCCTGTGAGCCCTGTGTTCTTCTTCGGATTTCCTCCCATAAGGAATTCTCATAGTCATGGGGCTGGAAAGCAGACCTAAGTTCCTGGACCAGATTATCCCACGATGTAAAATTTCCCATTCTGTACCAGAGTAAGGCGTCTTTGGTAAAAAGTTCTGGAGCCGAACGAAGTAGTCTCTCTTTAGATACTCCTCTTGAAACTCTGAGTTCCTCCACTCTTTCTAGAAAACTAGTAACGCTCGAGATTCCATCATATTGTAATCTCCATCTACTTATATCAACGTTCTGAACATCATGCTTTAAGAAATCTAGCGAATCCATTATTTTACTGTTGAAGTTAGATGAAGGTGTTTCCAGATTAAAATGTCGAGCTAAAGTATTATCAATCTCCCTTGTAGGTACTGTTGCACTACTTCCATTATTAAAATTGTGCCTTGATAATCTTGTATCAGTTTGTGGTTCCGTATGCCTATTGTGATTTTCAGAAGAATTCATTTCTCTACTTGAATTAAGTGGTCTATTTATAGCACTGGACATATACTCTTGATTCCCATCTGACATTCTGCTTAAAACCATCTGAGAACTAGAACGTCTTTGAGAATGTACTTGTGGTTGTATCGTGCTATCATGTTGATTTTCTTCAAAAACCTGCCTTAAGAATGAAACTCTATTGCCTGCAGTTGGTGAACTGTTAGTAGCTCCAAACAGCGCAGCTTCAATAGGATGCTCTTCAGCTAATGATTCTGAGTTTACCAAACCACATTCATGAGACCCGGAATGAACAATTTCAGGCAATAATGGAACTGAAGTATCCAAAAGTGAGATGTGCTCTACTTGATTATCTTTCCCAAAGCTCTCATAAATCCTGTTGACTTCTAATAGTAACCGTTTGTGCCAATCTAATAGTTGATTCCTTTGAGCTTCCTGTTTTTCGTTGCATTGAAGTCTGTTAAGTCTAAGTTTAACATGTGTTAGACGAGAACTAATTCTTTTAAATTCATTAGTTCTGTTCTGTTCATTAAAATGTTCTATACCTTCTTCCAGATCGCTAAGTTTCCCTGAGCACAACGAAAACTCAAAAGATGGGTCTATATTAACCACCTTAGGAGAATCTCTTTGTCCCTCTCTTTCTGCTTTAAGAGCTTCTCTCAACGTAGCCCTTTTCGTGTGTACATTTGCATCAATTGGTAAACTTCTTATTGATAACTCATAACTGAGTTCATCACCCAAAAGTCTATTAACCTCCATATTAAGTAAACCGAAAAAGAATAAAATAAAACCCTATCTCGGTTAGAGATAAAAAAATATGATAAAATAAGAGATGAAGTATAAAGTAAAGACAAAAAAAAATCTCAACAATATATTATAGTATCCTATTCTTAAATATTTTTGCGTGAAATGGCAACACGCAACCCTTACCCAATGTTACAAAAACAAAAAAAAATAACTTCAACTACTACTTTAAGTTATGCGAGCTTACAAAAAACAAAAAAAAATAACTTCAACTACTACTTTAAGTTATGCGAGCTAGTAGTAAGTCAATACACAACTATTGGGTTAAATCCGAACACTAAAACCGATAAAATACTATGCAATATATATTTTATGAGGTGCAATAATTTTGAGCCACCCTGTATATTGGAAATAAAGGAATAAAATTAACTATTTATTTGCAAGAAATCAAGAAAGTGTCCACAAAGCACAAAAATAAAAAATATTGTGCCTAATAATATTTGTGTACAGCAGTGTATATCAAAATATCTGTGTAATATGTAATAATAATTAATATTAAGCCACTATGCCATATCAAAAATCAAAAATTTTATGCCTAATAATCTTTATGTACAGCAGTGTGTATCAAAATATCTGTGAAATATGTACCTAACAATAATTACTATTATGCCACTATGCCATATCAAAAATCAGAAATTTTATGCCTAATAATAGTTATGTACAGCAGTGTATATCTTTATATCTGTTAAATAATAATATGTAAGAATACTCAATGCTTTATAAAATAAATAATAACAAAAAATTTTACGTTGGAGCGCCAAATGTTACTCTTCGCCGATGTTACCGGTTTTTATTGAAGGTATGCGAAGGTAAATAACTAGTTTTATTTTCTACCAAACAAAAAAATAATAATAAGAAATCAAAAAAAATCGGAGAATTCACAAACTATTTATTCTTATTAACCAAAACTAAAAAAATTCATATTAATCTTAATTGAAAATATAAAAAAAACCAAAAGGAAAAGGTAAAAAGCTCAACCCACGTTGGGCGCCAAATGTTACTCAACGTGGGCGTACCAACGTGTTTTGGGTCTTCCTGTGGGTCGCTTGGTGTTGGACTTCTGTGTCTTCGCGCATTCGTTATACGTTCAGGGTCCATCCGATCTACGTGGTCTCTCCACATGTCTAGTCCTGCTCTTGTCCATCTCACTCGTCTTGAACGCCTAGCTCTCTCAATGTGTCTTCGTTTCGTATTCTACCGGGTGGTGAATTGGAACACGGGCCATAGGAAACTCAATGTAAAATTGTAAACTGTTGAATTCCTGCTTCCCTAATTATTTTACATCAAAAGTCATAAGAAACTATTTGTAGAGAATTGAAATCTGTATTGAAAACAACTGTTAATATTGTTCTACGAACAATAATTATTCAAAAATTTTTAAAAATATAATACAATTTTCAGAGAAATACGCCAAAGTTACGCCACACACAGTGCAATAATGTGTATAAGATTGCATTCGGTGACAATGAATTTATTATATTAACAATTTGAACTGTCGATATCTCTATTTATTTTATCATTTATTGTTTAAAACACAATAAAGTTGATCAGATACCCTCAGTTAAGGAGAAAGTATTAATAATAAAGATATTTTCTTCAGTCAATAGTGTGCTCACTGTCAATTAAATAGTAACGTGTTGCCTAACATGCCCACACATACCTACTGCGGTAAATACATTATATTTTTCAAAATTTTGGAATGTGTTTAAATTTAAATCAGATTTCAATCCTCTACAAATAACTTCTCATGACTTTTGATGTAACATAATTAGGGAAGCAGGAATTCAACAGTTTAAAATTTTACATTGAGTTTCCTTTGGCCCGTTTTCCGATTCACCACCCTGTATATCTGAGTGTGATACCTCTTATGGATCTTAGGTTTTTCAACTCTGTTGTTCTCATTATTTGTTTGGTCTTTGCTGTCTCGGTTCTTGTCTCAGCTGCGTATGTCAGTACGGGTCTAACACATGTCTTATAAATGCGGACTTTGCTTTCGGTGCTTATATGTATATTTATTTCGCCAAATTATATCCCTCAGGAAACCAGGTATTCTCACTGCTTTCGTTGCCTGCTGTTTTGTTTCTTGCCTCAGATGGCTGTCGCTAGATATTTCCACACCCAAGTATTTACAATTTATTACCTGTTCGATTATATGGTCGTCCACTACTAATTTACATCTAATTGGGTTCTTGGATATTACTATCGACTGGGTTTTCTCTGTGGATAGTGTCAGGTAATACTTTTCGGCGGTTATTTTAAATTTTTGTAGTAGGCGTTGTAAGTCATCTTCGTTTTCGGCTATTAAGATTGCATCATCTGCGTAGCAAAGTATTCTCATGGTTCGGTTGCCCATTTTGTATCCGTGATTCATTTTGTTAACACTACCTATAACTTCATCCATTATTAAATTAAATAGGCATGGACTGAGGCTGTCCCCTTGTCTAATGCCGACATTGATTTTGATTTGTTCCGTGAGCCCGTGTGTGGTTTTTACTCGTGTTTTGTTGGATCTATTGAGCTGTTGGATTATGTTTCTATATTTCTAACTTATGTTTTTCTTTCCAAGGATAGTGAGCACCTCCTTCAATCGTACTCCGTCGAATGCCTGTTTCAGATCTACAAAGCATGTGAACATGGGCTTGTCGAATTCTATTGATTTCTCAGGCTAATTGTCGCATGAATAAAATAGCTTCTATTGTAGATCTGTTTGGGCCGAAACCTTGTTATCTTCCGATACACCGACTTTGGTGTATATTTTTTGGGATAGAATTTTTGTCAATAGTTTTGATGTAGAAATGACTAGTGTAATTCGTCGGTAGTTCGTAGGATCTGTTTTTACGCCTTTCATGTAGATCGGTATTGTTATACTCTCTGTCCATTCCTCTGGTACTGTCATGTTGTTTACAACTTTTTGGAATAATGTTGTTATCTCTTCTATTATTTTTGTACCCGCGTATTTAATAAATTCATGTGGTATATGGTCCGGACCTGGTGATTTTCTATTTTTTGATCTTTTGATTGCTTCGTGTACTTCTTCTTGGGTGAGGTTGTCATTCTCCTCTTCTTCTTGGTAAATGTTTTGTAGGTAATTTCTTTATAGGTACTCCATTACTATCGTTATCGTCTTTGTATAGATTCTCGAAATGAGTTACCCATTCTTCTGGTTTTATTGCGTTAATTTGTAATTATTCGGTAACCGGCTTCTTCCTGTTCCTCAACATGTTCCTTACCTTCCTTTGACCTCCTCGTAAATCATGTTCCATGTCATTTGAGATTTTTTCCCAACATAATATTTGTTTTAGTTCTTAGATTCTGTAACTTGTTTCTTTTTTTCTAATTTATATTTTTTATATTTTCTGGGGTCCTGTTGTTGATATATCTTAAGTATGCATCTTTTTTCTCTTTTGACTTCCTGTGTGAACCATGGTTTTTGGTTTCTGCAGCTATTTAAATCAGTTGTTCTAAAAAATGCAAGTGAAACTAATTGGTCTTAAAATACAAGTGAAACTAATAAATATCAGTTGGCACAAAAAAACTATTTTATTATCATCAAATATTTTGTTATCAAAATATATAGGTATTTACTACTGAGTAAAAATTTAAGACTGAATATAATAATTTATCATACTAATTAATAATGTTATTGAAAATATTAAGAGCAAACAGTACCGATCAATAGGTAGCAACAAACGCGTTCCAAGATTGCGGCTCTAACTTTGAATATTTTTTCGAGATATTTGGCACACATATTCGTAATATAATAAAGGATGGCGGTACAGAGCCCAATTTCAGAAATATGTTAGTATGTGGAAATTACTCTATAAATGAAAAGAGGAGCCTGTACCGCCATTAAGAAAGACAAAATAATACACTTTCTTCAAATAAACTTTTTTATCCCGTGCCTATATTTTGTGTCACATTGGAACTACTAAAAATCGATTTTTTTATAACAAGAAATCGAAAGTCACTGACTTGGCAACATTTCACGCCTATGTGTATAAAAAATTATTGTTTTTGATAGTATACACGTCACTGTCAATGTCGAATTACCGACGCACTGTTGCCTCACTTTTGAAAGTTCGCAGAACTTTCGCAATCTTGGACCGCGTTTGTTGCTACCTGTTGATCGCTACTATGTGCTCTTAAATACTAACACGTTAATTATTTTTAGTGTTATCCACCAAATGTACAGCTCAGGAATTAGTTAAAATATTAAATGAACTATTTGCAAGATTTGATAAACTGGCAACTGTAAGTATTACTGGTTTAATTATAAATGTAATGTTAATAATTGATCCAATGAGCAAAAAGGAGATTTTACTTTTATTGACCATGTTTCTACACCATAAAATAATATTATCCACACATAACATTTTTTAATACGAGGTCTCAGATTTACATCAATAACCTCAATCGATCAGAGGTACCTATTTCTTGAATTTAGCCAAAGCTGCTAGCCTAATACCTATTCTTGTTTTAATTTCCCCATCACAATTTCACTTCCTTGATGGAATGGATCCAAGACATTTAAGTTTCTCAATTATTTTAATTGATTGATTGGCCATGAGAAATTCTTCTTACGTGCTGATAATAATAAAAGTACATAATAGTCTTTTGGATGTTAATTTTCAAGGCATATTCCTTTGCTGTGTGATTGATACTTGTAACCAGCGCTCAGCACTTAAGTTACTGCATGCTGTAAGTTTTCTAGAAAATCATAAAGTAGTTGTTCAACGTGCAGGATTAGATTAGACTAGGTTCAATATAAGTGGGCGCTTAACCACCATTCTTCTGGACATGAAGAGTTCTATTGTATGTAGTTCATCCCTAGACTAAAGTTGTTCCTTCATCACAGCCTTTTAACAAAGTCTATTTATATTCCCTTGCTATACCAACTACCAGTGGTGTCATGGCAAAATTAGCACTGCTAATTTTTGTTTACAAAACCTAAATTCTCTATTTATTTTTTTTTCTTTTCTTAACCAGTGTGGGAACGGCGTTCCCACGCGTTCCCACACCATGACACCACTGCCAACTACAGAATTCAGGCCTATGAGTCTGGGCTATAATAAAGAATATTTATACAGAATTTCATAGTTAAATATGTACTATCTAAAGATTTTTCCTATCTCTATATAATTAGTCTTCTTCAGTCCATCTTTGGCCATTGACATAGACTTCCCCAACCCTTGTTCATACTTCTCTGCCTGTCGTTACAATTATCCACCTAGAACCCACTTGCTTCTTAATATCATCTGTCTATCTCATTTGGGCATTCGTCTGCTTCGTTTATATTCCCACGGTCTCAAATTTATAAGAATTTTGTTCCATCGGTCTTCTTTTTGTCTTATAGTGTGTCCGGCAAATCTCCATTTCAATTTTGCAACTTCTTGCCTAACATTCCTAACTTTTGTTTTCTCTCTTATCCACTTGTTTCTCTATTTATCCATTAGTCTTATGTGCAAAATGTGTCTTTCCATTACTCTTTGCGTTTTTATGATTTTGTCCATGTTTGCTTTTGTAAACGTCTTACGTTTGGGAACCATAAGTGAGAACAAGGAGTACGCATTGATTGTATACCTTGGTGTTAAAATTTTGCGGATAGCTTTTGTTTTTAAGGATATAGCTTAGTTTTCCAAATGCCGCTCATGCCAGTCTAACACGTCTTTTGATATCTGCTGTTTGGTTTTCCTTGTTAAGTTTTATAATTTGATCCAGATATATAATCGTGAATTTGTTCTCTTTCATCTTGTCCGATCCTCATTATGATATCCTCATCTGTACTTATTTGTTATGATTTTGGTCTTGCTATAATTCACATTAAAGCCCATCTTTCTAGCTTCTATATCTTTTTTATCATTTCAAACAATTCTTCTTTTTTATCGGTTATCAATACGATGTCAACAGCGTAACTTAGATAGTTCAAGCGTTGTCCACAATTTTTTATTAACTTTTTCTTCTCGTTTTAATCTCTTAAAAATATCTTCCAAAGGCTGATTGAAAAGTTTAGGTGGTACTATGTCACCCTGTCTCACGCCTCTATTTATTCTTTATTGATTTTGTTTCTTCATTAGTTCTATATATCTCTGGTCAATTCTGCTGTTAATCAGAGAACTTTTCACTGCCCAATTTTCGATACTGTCGAAAGCCTTTTCGAAATCTATGAACGCTATATATAGAGGAATATGGTATTCATTTGCTTGTACTACAAGAATTTCCATACTTAATACATGCTCACTTGTGCTGAATCCCTTTCTAAATAGTCGAGCAAATGAAACTGAAAAAATGGCAAAACCTCGCAATTTTTTCGTCCAGCAACGATTTGTACAAAAATTTGGGATTAGGCTCATTTCACCCTCTTGTTCATTTCCTATATTAAGCCGTTGTACGCTTTTGTTTTTAAGGGTGAAAACTACCCCTAATTGTAAAAAATTATAAAATAACATTTCAAACTTTAATATTGTCAATATTTGGTTCTTATTAGTTACATAATGATTGTTTTATGCTTTAAGGTATAATATCATAATATTTCAACCCTTACAACCACCCCTGTAGGAGCTATTTATAAAATTTTTACTTGTCCTAAAAGAATAATTTCGGCTTGCAGCGATTTACATAAAAATTTGAGATTAGGATCATCTCACCCTGTACTTCATATTCTATATCATGCTCAAGGGCGTTGATTATTTTTAGTGGTGTAAACTACCCCTTATTTTAAAAAAATATATACAAACATTATAAACTTTAATATGGGTAAAATTTGGTTTTGATTGGTTAAAAATAATGATTGTTTTATGCTAAAGGATAAAATATCATATTTCAACCCTTAAAAACCACCCTTAATACCATTTCAATTTTTATAAGTGGATAATTTAATAGATCTATACAGAGAAAAAAGTAGAATTAAAGAATTACAAAAACATTTATTTACACAAAAATACGAATTTACAAATATGTACAAATACAAATTAATATATATAGTTTTTTAGTCATCTTCCAGTATACGAACTAGTTCTGTGGTGTTAAGGCGGAGACAGATATCCGCGCCGCGAACTCCGCGCCGTGTGTGCGCCGCCGTTCGTGGCGCGGTTATTGTTCGTTAAAATTTTTCATTTTGACGATCCAGAGGAAACTTACGAACGTTTAGTAATTGTAGATAATCATGTCTCTGTCCTGTACTTCTACTACATCTTATTTTGGTATTGTTCTGAAACTATTTTCTTGTGTCATCTTATGCAATTTACTATTTTATGTGGAATAAGCCACAGTTTGAGAACATTTCGGGAACTACCTTTTTCGATTCCCGGCAACACAAATATAATGGTAGGGGAGCCCAAGCGGGGATTTTTGCAGTTACTCGAGCGCGTCAGATTATCATATGGGGAGAAACGTGGTACCCTGCAGATGTACCTCCACCATATATTGGCTCTTAACACAGGGGAGTTCGTTCAGGGGGGACCGAAAAAAAATCTATCCTTAAAATATTCGAAATTGTCAAATTAAGATAAGGTAAGTTAAGTACATGCAAAAGAGTCTATATTTCAAAAATATGACGATTTGAGCGGGGCGTACGGAAATGGGTGAGTCAAAAAGTTTCACAAAAAAAGCGAATATTTCGCGAAATGAACGTCAGATTGAAAAACTAAAAACTACGTGTTCAATATTTTTCAAAAATCTATCGAAAAATACCAAACTTGACCCCACACGGAGAGGGGTGCGAGGTAAATTTAAAATTTTAAATACAAATCCCGCGATCTTTCGCAAAATAAACATCATATCGAAAAACTGCAAAATACACTTTATCAATGTTTTTGAAAAATCTATCGAATGGTTCCAAACACGACCCCCCACGGAGGTGAGGTGGGGGGTTACTTTAAAATCTTAAATGGTAGATCCCGTTTCTTATTGCAGATTTGGATTGTTTGTATAAAAATAAACAACTTTTATTCGAAACATTTTTTTGAATTATGGATAGATGGCGCTATAATCGGAAAAAAGATTGTTGGAAATGGAAAATTAAATTAAAAAATGAGAAGTCCCCACTAAAATGGAAAATTTTACTTAACTTTTTTGGTTTGAGGACCTAATAATCACAACCCAATAGGTCACCAAAGCGCTCGAGTGACTGCACATTTAGCATACTTTGCTCCCCTACCATAATATATCTGCTTGTTCCTACAACCAGAAACAAAATTAGAGGACTATAGGTACTTCCAAGTCATGCGATACCTTTTTCGTTTTCCGGTGACACAATTGTAACGTATCTGCTTGTTTCAACTGCGTAGCTTCACTAGAAACGAAATTAGAGAACTATAGGTTCTTCCAAGGCCTGTGTTAATTTTTTCGCTTTCCGGTGACCCAATTATAATATACCTGCTTGTTCCAACTCAGTTGCTTCACCAGAAGCGAAGTTAGGAAACTATAGGCTCTTCCAAGATGTGCGTTACCTTTTTCGCTTCCGACGACACAATTATAACATATCTACTTGTTCCAACTCCGTTGCTTCACCAGAAGCGAAGTTAGGAAACTATAGGCTCTTCCAAGATGTGCGTTACCTTTTTCGCTTCCGACGACACAATTATAACATATCTACTTGTTCCAACTCCGTTGCTTCACCAGAAGCGAAGTTAGGAAACTATAGGCTCTTCCAAGTTGTGCGTTACCTTTTTCGTTTTCCGGTGACCCAATTATAATATACAGGGTGTTTCATTAATACTTGTCCATATAGTAACTGGAGAAATCTTAGCACAAAATACGAAGATTTAACCTAAAACACTTAAATAAAATGTGGTCCCTTACTGAGTTACAGGGTGTTTTGTCTAAAAATTTAAAAATTATTTTTGCTCAGCATTTTAAAACTGTTCGACATATCCTTTTTATACTTGGCAGAAAGTGCGACTACTATACACCCTACTAAATTATGATAAACAAACGTTTATAGCTACTATCAGAGGCGTACGACCGGGGATAGTGAATGGTTGACCCTTCTCAAATTCTACGCCACTGGAGGAATTACTATTTTAGTGCCATTTTTAGATTCTCTAATACTTTCTACGTACATAATATACTCTTCATTGGTAACGATAAAGTCATTAGTTTTCGAGATATTTGAAGTTAAATATGAAACGGCACAGTTATTTTGATTAATTTGCGATATGATTCAAATGATTAAAATTTAAAAATTATTTGTACCCACTACTTTAAAACTGTTTGGCGTATCCTTATCATACTTGGCAGAAAGTGTAGGTACTGTACACCCTACTAAATTAAGATAAACAAAGGTTTCTAGCTACTACCAGAGGTGTACGACAGGGGATAGTGGCTGGTTGACCCTTCCCAAATTCTACGCCACTGACGAAATTGCTATTTTAGTGTAATTTTTTTATTTTCCAATACTTTTTATGTAAATAATATACTCCCCATTCGTAACGATAAAATGATTAGTTTTCGAGATATCTGAAATTAAAAATGAAGCGACACAATACATTAATCAAAATAACCGTGTCGTTTCATTTTTAATTTCAAATATCTCGAAAATTAATGACTTTATCGTTACGAACAAAGGGTATATTATATTTATAGAAAGTATTGGAGAATTCAAAAATTGAACTAAAATAGCAATTCCGCAGTGGCGTAGAATTTGGAGAGGGTCAACCATTCACTTTCCCCCGTCGTACGCCTCTGGTAATAGCCAGAAACGTTTGTTTAACAAAATTTAGTATTTTGTACAGTACCTATACTTCCTGCCAAGTATGAACAATGTATGCCAATAAGTCGAATAGTTTTAAAATTCTGAGCAAAAATATTTTTTAAATTTTTAGATAAAACACCCTGTAACTCAGTAAGGAACCACATTTTATATAAGTGTTTTAGGTTAAATCTTCAAATTTTGTGCTAAGGTTTCTCCAGTTACTATATGGACAATTATTAATGAAACACCCTGTATATGCTTGTTCCAACTACGTTGCTTCACCAGAAGCGAAGTTAGAAAACTATTGGGTCTTCCAAGTTGTGCGTTACCTTTTTGGCTTTCCGGTGACCCAATTATAATATATCTGCTTGTTCCAACTCCGTTGCTTCACCAGAAGCGAAGTTAGAAAACTATTGGGTCTTCCAAGTTGTGCGTTACCTTTTTGGCTTTCCGGTGACCCAATTATAATATATCGGCTTGTTCCAACTCTGTTGCTTCACCAGAAGCGAAGTTAGAAAACTATTGGGTCTTCCAAGTTGTGCGTTACCTTTTTGGCTTTCCGGTGACCCAATTATAATATATCTGCTTGTTCCAACTCCGTTGCTTCACCAGAAGCGAAGTTAGAAAACTATTGGGTCTTCCAAGTTGTGCCTTACCTTTTTCGCTTTCCGGTGACACAATTATAATATATCCGCTTGTTTCACCTGCGTTGCTTCACCAGACACGAAGTTAGAAAACTATAGGTTCTCCAAGTCGTGCGTTACCTATTTCGCTTTCCGGTGACACATAATATATATCTGCTTATGAATGTTTTTTTGATATTGATAACTATTTCCGAAGTGAAAGTCGAAAGGTCAAGTAAACTTGATTTCAAACTCGAATTGTGGCTTATGCCCAAATAAAATAGTAAATCTTATTTTTAATACATGTTATTTTTAGTACAACAATGAACTAACATTTTTTAAAAAGGTCCGCATGTACATTTTTTTATTTCAGCTTCTATTTCCGTTCAGATCGGATTTAAGTTGTTTCTTTAAATTAAATGGTTCTTTATTGAGGATTCCACAATAATGATTTTCCACGGTAAACATCAATTTCCTTCCGACAGTTCCGACCATTCCATTACTAACAAATATTCAACTCATGCGCGCCAAAACCAACAAACCACTCGCAAATCCGTCCAAATACGTATTGCGAACCATCAAAGCATTTGTTGAAAAACCGACGGAATTTAGATCGTGGTGCGCCATGTGCGTGCCGTTTGTGCGTCACTTGAAAACACGTACTAATCTGACGAATACGCTGCGCGCGAGCGGCTCGCACACCGAGCAGAGCGCATATGTATCTCCGCCTTTATATACATTTAAAATGCTCTATAAAGGCAAGCGTCCACAGACCCGCATCGTACGCATCGGACGCATCGTACGCAACGGATTTTAGTTTGCCTTGTACAGAAACTTATGTAACCGCGTCCACTGATCCGCATCGTACGGATCGCATTATCGATTGTCAAACTAAAATCCGTTGCGTACGATGCGTACGATGCGGGTCTGTGGACGCTTGACTTAAGCGGACTATTCGAATTTTTCGAAAAAAAAATCGTTTTATAAAAATAGCTTCTTTATTTTTGGCGATAAAACATTTTTCAAAAATAGTTTTGTAGGATTTTTGAAGGGCTATAAGACTGTGTAAATTAAATTCCGTAAGATCCCTTAGTTTTCAATTGAGGTGGGTTTAAATGGCTTGATAAGGGGTTGTTTGCACGAAATAGAGGTTTTAAACAGCTATATCTCGCTAACTGTTCACTGTAATGAAAATCTATGCCCATCAAAATTTTAGTTATGGAAAATGCTACAGTTTAGTAGTCTATCATTTTATTCGTATCTCTAGTATTTTTGGAGATATTTTGAAGAAAATTGTAAAAAATGCGAAATTGCAAAAAATCAATTTTTCTTTAAGCCCCAATTTTTCTAAAATTAGGCCTTTTAAATAAGTCAAACTTCTTGGATGTATTACACTATAAAATTACAGAAAGGTAAAGACCAACTTTTAATTAGCAGAGAAGTTAGGGAGTTGTTTTCACTGATTTTTTCATAAAGAAAAGTAGGTACCGACCTTTTTTTGATCATAAGTCACTCAATTTTTATGCTAGAAACTTTTTACTTTTTTTATTTTGAAAGGTCTAATTGTATCCTTGAAAAAAGATTTTTTAAGTTTTCCTCGAAAAATTCAAAGTTTTCCCGTTATTTGGCGTTGAATATTTCAAATTATACATTTGACGAAAAAAGCTAACTTTTAACATGCCGTATCTCGGTTTGCATTGGTCGTAAATATAAGATAGAAACAGAATTTGGTTTGTGTTACTAAAAGACACAATTTCGATAGCTACATTTTTTTGGATTAAATGTATATCTTTGGAGTTATTCTCAAAAAACTCTCTAAAAAAGTGGATTTTTTCGTTGAAAAACTGTTACTCTCAACCGCGAATAACTCGAAAAATATTAGTTTTACGAAAAAAATGTAAAAAACATTTTTTCTTAGAATTACGTCGATTTACATGCTTAAAATTTAATAAAAAATTCCCACCCGGGAGATGGGGTGACAGACACACTCAAGGTTTTAGCGTACAGCGGCATGATATAGAAGAAAATGATCCTTCGACTATTCCCTATCTTCTGTGAAAATTTCAATTAAATCCATGCTGGACAAAAACATTGCGAGCTAAAATGCTTCATTTCCTCGACTAAAAACCAGCTTGTTCTTTCGACTGGAATCCATCGAATTCTATCCTCAATCTATTGGTGAAAATTTTTGTTATAAGTTTATACATTACATTGAGGAGTATTATAGGACGGTAGTTTTTTGTTTTATTTATTTATTTTTCCTAGATGCGCACAGTTCACCGACTTTCTATCACCGATTTCAATTAGATTTTTTAATATTTGTGGCACACATATTATATTAATGTTTTTCGCACTTGTAGGAAAACTATTGTCTGCGAATAAAATTATTAGGAGACTGTTACTACTGTGTGTCAGGACTACCAACTCCTAGATCAGACCACGCGCATTGTTGTGTTGAGATGGGCCTTCATATGATAAAAGCAATTAAAGACACGAGGCAAAAAACTCAGGTAAGCTTGAATATCTTTTCATAGATTTTAAAAATTATGTCGTGTGACAAATATATTTACCAAAAATTTCGCGTCGTTAAAACACCTTGAAATAAAGATTAACATAATATATCCGGAACTAATATGTTAAAATAGTAGGTATAATGACATATTTTATCAATATTAAAATTTACTTTTTGATACATTTATACCTAATTTATTTTTTAATATTGTGTATCAGTTCTTTTTCAATGATTTTTATGATATCTTTTTTCCGTATCAATATCAATTATCTAATCTTTTCTATCAAATAGCTGATAGAAATATTGAGATACAAAGAGTAGGTACCTACGGCAAGGATGAAAGGGTTGTCTAAAGTTCCTTTATTGTTCTGACTAATTCAAGAATCAAGAGCATAAAACCAGATTAACGCTCGATTTCATAATAAAGTTAAAGTGAATAGAACTTTAAATTTTAAATTGGTACCTTTATCAATGGAATTCTAATACACATTAAAGTGAACTTTAGTTGTTAATGTTCACTTTAATGATTATGAAACCGAGCGTAAACCACGGTCCTTAGACATTACTACGGTTGCCTAAATCGACTAACCAATGAACATTAAGGGTGAGATTACGTCACGAGAGTTTACTGTCATTTGAATCGTAATATGATTTTTTTCGAATCCTGAGAAAACCAAGTATTTTAGAAAAATTTAAACGCAGGATGCAAAATTACATTATTACCGAGGGCGGAAAGCCCCTTAGAATAAACAAGCAGATTCTATTGAATGAAATATTTGAAATTAAACATTACACTTCTCTTTTATTTTCAGCTCTGTAACTTATTAAAATAAACATTATAGAAGTTTTCAGGGACTTTCAGCCCTCGGTAATAATGTAGTCTTTCATTCTGAGTTTAAATTTTTCAAAAATATTTATTAGTTTTCTCAGGATTCGAAAAAAATGAATACAATTAAAACACATTGAGAATTTTGACATGCGTCAAAATTTTGCATTAACTCAATGTAAAATTCTGAACTGTTGAATTCCAGCTTCCCTAATAATTATTGTACATCAAAAGACATTAGAAACTATTTGTAGAGGATTGGAATCTGTATTGGAAATAACTGTTAAAACTGGTCTACGTAACTAAACATATTCCAAAATTTTGTAAAAATGTAATACATTTTAGTTTTCAGCCCAAACTTAGGCCACACACAATGCAATAATGTTCACATTTTTGAACTGTCAATATTTTTAGTTTATCATTTATTGTTTAAAAACAATACAGTTGATAAGATACCCTCAGTTGCGGAGAAAGGATTAATAATAAAGATTTTTTTATTCAGTCAATGGTGTGAGCACTGTCAGTTAAATAGTAACGTGTGGCCTTACTTTTACACGCATACCTATTGTGGCAAATGTATCACATTTTTCAAAATTTTGGAATGCATTTAAATCGTAGAACAATTTTAGCTTTCGATTTTAATACAGATTTTAATTCTCTACAAGTATTGTCTCATGACTTTTGATGTAAAATAATTAGGGAAGCAGGAATTCAAAAATTCAGAATTTTACATTGAGTTTCCTATGGCCCTTTTTACGATTCACCACCCGGTATAAGATAAAATGTGTACTATTTGTCTAATTATTTCATAATAACACAAATAATACACATATATACACAATAACACACATTCAATGATCGAAAATCATTTAAAAATATGGGAATGTAAACTCTTGTGACGTAAAGTAAAAAATATAAGTCTCCCCACCACCGTCGGACAAGACAACCGTAATAAAGTCTAATAACCGTGAGCGTAAACCACCAAATAATAAAATATGAAAAGCACCAAGTAGCACGCAACTCTAGATAAAAAGTTGTAAATAATATTCTCTAAGGCTAAAGGGCGCTTTACAGCTTGCAATTCTACCTGCAAGGCGCAAGAAAGTTGCCTAAAGGCATGCGCAGTATGTCGTCAGTTGATTATTGCATGCAACTTCTTGCAATTGCGCGATAATCGGTTTGGTGCCATTTTCTCTGCAAGTTTTCATGCAAGTCGGGGAATTTGATTTTTCCACAATATCAAATGTCATTGATGCGGATTCAGGAATACATACCGATCAGCTGTTTTCTGTCTGTGAAATATATCAACGATGGAAATGAATGAATAATGAAATGGCACTTTCTAAGATTCTATAATTATTGTAAATTGTATATTAAGCTACGGAAGCTCTCTCCTCTAGCTAAGTACCTAGGATAATAATTAATTTGTGTTTCGCAGAAATAGTATCTCGAAATATAGATTTCTTTGTGATTACTTGTTCAATTTTTCCCAAGAGTTTAATAAAATGTACATTCATTCCTAGAAAGTTAGAGTCATTTTCATCATCTACTTGGATAAATTTTTCTGTTAGAGATACATTATTACCCCTCTTCTTGTTCAACTAATAGGTCTTACCCACCATCTCCGATCTCGGCGTTCTAAATTAGTGACTAAAAGGCTGGCTGCAGCAATAATAATACTTAAAGTTGCTGCTGCCGGCTTTTTCCTTTTATATTAGGCTATTTCTGATAGTCTTGGCATTTCGAAATTTACCAAGTTAAATAAACAGCAATATAGTAATTAAAAAAAAAACAAAAGTTTATAAGTTAGGTTAAGGGTAAAAACATTAATTGCATGCAAGCCGGGTTGCAAGCTGTAAAAGACCATGCAATAGACTTGCATGAAAGTCTTGCATGCAAGAAATTGCAGCAAGTTTTCTTGCAAGCTGTAAAGCGGTCTTAAGGAAACAAAATATATTTTCAAGAAAAGAAAAAAAATCTAAAAAGAAGAAGGCAAATAAAATGGTTTGAAATTTAAAAGTTTGAAGTTTAAAAGTAAGTAAAAAAAATGATAACTCCTTACATTCATAACATTTACCTATTATTAAAGTTACAAAATATGGAATTAAATTATTATAAGTACACAAGATTATTAGTGAAATTCACATAAAACTGGCAATTCTAGAAAGATGGTTATCCGGTGATAGATAGACTGCCAGCAGCAGATGTTGATTCATATTTCATTATCAACGTATCAAGTTTATGTAGAAGGAAAAGCCAGATCCAGAAGGTATGTCTACCAGCATCCCTGAAACCATTTTTTGAAGATATAGGTACCTACTACCCTCTTTAGGTAGGTATGTAGTATATCCATCAGCAACTGACGTACTCTTCTATTTATCATCATGCCGCTTCAAGGTTGTTATACTGGCTTTAGCGTCTGCCATAAGAGTTGCCAGTGTTCGATGCAGACAGTGACCTGTATTTGTATTCGCTGTGTGCAAGTACTTGAAGGGGATACGAGAAACGAGCGTGCGCGTATAGAGGACAAATCTTGCAACTTGCTTAACATTATATTTCTTAAATAATTCATACTGTTAAGAGGAAACAGTAGCGATCAACAGGTAGCAAAAACGCGTTCCAAGATTGTAGCTGTAATTTTGAATATTTTTTCGAGATATTTGGCACACGTATTCGTAATATAATAAAGAATGGCGGTACAGAGCCCAATTTGAAAAATATATTAATATGTGGAAATTACTCTGTAATTAAATACAATATAAAAAAACGAGCCTGTACCGCCATTAAGAAGAACAAAAAAATACACTTTCTTCAAATAAATTTTTTATCAGATGCCTAGATTTTGTGTCATTTTGGAACTACTAAAATTTTTTATTTCATTAGTAGTTCCAAAATGACACAAAATCTAGGCATCGGATAAAAAAGTTTATTTGAAGAAAGTGTATTTTTTTGTTCTTCTTAATGGCGGTACAGGCTCGTTTTTTTAATATTGTATTTAATTACAGAGTAATTTTCACATATAAATATATTTTTCAAATTGGGCTCTGTACCGCCATTCTTTATTATATTACGAATAAGTGTGCCAAATATCTCGAAAAAATATTCAAAATTACAGCCGCAATCTTGGAACGCGTTTTCGCTACCTTTGTTGTTGCGTTGATCGCTACTATTTCCTCTTATTTGAAATTGTCAAATGGACGTATATTTCATACCTACTGTCATTGAAGAAAATGAGATTTCGCAAATAATGTGTTATAAATTGTAAAAATTATATGTAGCTTCACAATATTGATATAATATGCAATTATTAAAGTGAATTTAATTAAGAGGATGGGTACGTATTTTCGGCTGCAATGCTATTCAAATGGGGATTATTTTTTTTCGAATCCTGAGAAAACTAATAAGTATTTTTGAAAAATTTAAACGCATAATGAAATATTACGTTATTGGATAGGGCCGAAAGTCCCTGAGAACTTCTATAATGTTTATTTTAATAAGTTACAGGGGTGAAAAACTAAGAGAAAATTTAGTGTGATATTTAATTTAAAATATCTCATTCAAAATAAACTTTTTATTTATTTTAAGGGACTTTCGGCCCTCGGTTATAATATATTCTTTCATTCTGCGTTTAAATTTTTCAAAAATATTTATTGGTTTTTTGGTGACAATCAGTGACAGTTTTAAATATTTGACATGGCATCGGGAATATTTTGAGTTGTTGATTAAATAATATTGATATATAGTGCATACATTCTATGATATAAGCATAGAATACATCAGGATAATATATTTTGTGATCCAAGTATTTTGTTGTTAAAAATGTTCAAAATTGTAAGCGTTCCATAGTAACAGTATATTATTAAAAAATCACTTTAACACTTTTCCCCTTTTTTCGATTGAGTATTAGTTTTTGTTGTACATATAAATTATTTCAATCACTGAATACATAGTTAGTGAAAAAATTATCACATTTATTAACTGAATTAATAATTTGCAATTATAAAAATAACAGTTATCCAAGAACATCCAAAAGCCATCTCTTTAAATTAATGATGACATGTTCAAGTAGAATGACATTCTAGTAATGTTTACATATCCATACCAGTGTGAATTTTGCTACACGTAATTTGCCGTGTAAAGACAGAAAAAGTAGGGATTCCCGTAAAATATTTGCGAATTATATACCGATGGCCTAAATGGTATTTTGCTTGTAGTACAATGTTTACCTTTAAATAACATAACCTCATTGTCTTCTTTTTCTTTTTTGGGCTGTGGCCTTGACAATTATCCAGTAACCAGCCAAAATGTTGCTGAGCTATGAAACCAGGTGTCGCTCTTCCGAACTTGCACGGTCCCAGTACTTGTCAGGATATGCTCAAGCTCAAACCTATTGCTATTTTGCAACGATGGAGATTTTCCTAAACGTATTTTTTCCAACTAGTTGTACACTAGAGTGAGCCTGTCTATAGGTCACAAAAATGTTTTTTCACAACAACCACGTGGCTGGGGATGGCGTGGCGGTTGTTGACAAAATACCGGGTTTGGGTTATACCGTTCTTTTACTTGCGGTTTAACCTGGCAGTTATTCCAAAAACGGGTGTTCGGTTTTTTTAATCAATAGTCAATACCCATTAGTTTACAATATTACTTTTATATGCATTTTAGTTTGCGATACTCCATTAGAATCGGTGTCAATATTATAGATATCGATAAATATTGAAAGTCACCAAGATAATCAATCTATATTATATACATGTTTCAGGAAGGCTTGTAGAAGGGGATATCTGATTCATTTCTAATGATGTGTTCGAAAGATTGTAGGTTTCATGGTGGTCTCTGTTATTCTTCAGTCTTCTGAAGACCTCCTCATTTACGACTCCTCAATCCACGAGCTCTTAAGAATTTTCCGATATAAACATCTCAAATGCTTCCAATTTTGTGCACATATATCTTAGTTCACAGTACCTCTTATACCAAAAGCTAGGTTGTGAGTCTTAAAGGTATTCCTTATCCGGCTGAAGGTGGCTTTTCCGATTGCGCTCTTATAACCTAGTTGTTGGTCGATTCTTCATTCATTATGGTGCCAAGGTTTAAAATCAGTGCAAGAATCGATGCAAGTTTACCACAAGGTAGTGTCATATAACCAGTTCTTACCTATTAAACACATAGTTATATCCCTGATTTGGTTTATAACAATAACTATCTTCGCTGATGATACTGCCATCTTGGCCGTAAGTGAAGACCATGAAGAAACAGCAAAAAAACTACAATCCTTTAACAGACAACAACTGAACTAAACGCTGGCGAATTAATTTAAACCAAATGAAGTCAGTGCACATTAATTTTACGAACAACAAAAAAACACAACAAATTCCTGTTAATGTAAATAAAACACAGATACCATATGACGATATCGCTTAATATTTGTGTATTACATTTAGGCGTTAGGCTATGTTGAAGGAACCATGTTAAAGAGAAAAGAGAACAGCTTAGTATTGTAGGGGAGTGCAATTAGAACGAAAAGATGCATTGTTTCGGAAAAATTCAAACAAGCTTATATTTTTATAAAACTTTTTTTGTTAGTTTATATACATGTTAAACTAAAAAGTTCTACTCGCAGATTTGGCCGCTAATTGTTTATTAATTGTTTAAACAATAACAATTGTTTTGTATAAATAATTTTAAAAATATCGTTGAATTCATCATTTTACTTTGATCAAATATGTTTCTATTCTGTTTTTAATTATGCTGAATCCGAATGTGGCATTGCAATTTGAAAATTCTTATACAGAAGCTCTTTTACAGTATGTTTGCGTAGCTAGGAACCACATGGAAAACTGTTTTATTATCAATTTTACGAAAAAAAAGTTATTCTTCATAAAATGTTCTGGATAGTCAAAAATCTAAAATTCAACCATCAGATATAAAATTTTATCAATTTTATACGAGTTATTTCAAAAATATGAATTTCGTTAAAGAGTAAAAATACCTTTATATTCCAGAATATCAAAAAATTCTATTATGAAAAGTTGTTTGAAATTACAAACTATGTTTAAATATACAATTACATCATTCTAGCCAAAAAAAAATCAATTTTTTCCCAAATTACGGATACTCATCATCATTTTATTACAATTATGATATCTACTTTATCATCGCTTTTACGAAAAAAAAGTTATTCTTCATAAAATACTCTCCCTGGTCTAAAATCTAAGACACAACCATCAGATATCAAAATTTTTTAATCTTATACGAGGTATGTAAAAAATATGAATTATTCTTAAGAGATACGTGCCTTTGTTATTCACAATATTTTAATTAGAAGTATGTAATTGAAAACTAAAACAAATTTTTTAATTGCAAACAACTTTTCTTTAAACAATTTTCGATATTGTGAAATGTAACGGTACTTTACTCTTGAGTGAAATTCATATTTTTTTACATACCTCGTATAAAATTAATTAAATGTGATATTTGATGATTGCATCTTAGAACATATACGATGCAGAGTATTTTATAAAGAATAAGTTTTTTTCGTCAAACTGATAATAAAAAAGTTATCAGTAGGTTCCAAGTTACGCCGACATACTGTATAAGAGCTAAAAAAAATTTTTTGCTGAACATTTATTATTGTTGAAGCTTATTATTAAATGTATTTTAGGTAAGTTTTACAAAAAAAAGTTTTGATCACTTTGTATAAACATTTTTTTAGCTGGTAATTTTCGGTTTTTGTATTACATTTTTTTTATCCTTCTTAATTTTCTCAAAAAGAAATAGTCTATTTCATTTCTAAAGTAAAATAATTCAGTGCATTTTAAAGACTACATCCCAATCTTTAAAAAGGTACCTATAAAACTGTAATAGATTTGTTCAAACTTGAGTAATACCGTCTTAAATTGGTGGTAATTCTATAAAACTACGAAGATTTCAAAAATTACATTTTTTGAGACGTCATATCATTTGAATTACATTTTTGAGATTTTTTTTGAATGAAACTTCATTTAGTAAGATTCTTAAAAGGTAAGTTGTGCAAAATTGAGGGTTTTATAAGAAAAATTGTATTAGTTACACATTTTTAAATCATTTTTAAACACAATTTATGTAAGGCTCACTTTCCGCCCCCACCGTACTTATGCCCATAGATTTTATTTCTTTTTATTATAACCATAATATAGCTTAAATATTATTCTTTTATGTTTAACTTGTAAAATTTCATTTGGTCCTCTAGTTACAGAATTACATTAAAATAACTCAACCATGCACTTCGCCGTACGTTAGTTTACAGTGCGCCAATGTTTGTGAGAAGCGTGACTTTAGCGATATAAATAAAAAATTATAAAAGATAAATATTTAATTTTAGAAAAATTTTTATATAAGGTTTTTTTGTAAAATTTTCTAAATTTTTCAATGTTCAAGTTAGTTTTTTTCTAAAATTTTTTATTTTCGGAGTTTTTTAAAAAAACATCTAATTTCGTAGTTCATTTGTTTAATAAAAAATGAAGCACCCACTTCTCGAGTAGAACTTTTTGATATGTTGTTTATTGAACATTTCTTAATGAAATTACAAAAAGTTCTATCTTGTTTGATTTTTTCCGAAGTGAAAATCTATATGCACTCCCTTATTGGGAGAATAATCCACTATGCCAATCTACAACAAATTATTTTATATAAACAGATTCTAAAACCTATATGGACATATTGCATCAAGCTGTGGGGTTGTGCTAATGAGAATAATTATTTAGCCATCATCCGGCGATTCCAAAACAAAGTGCTAAGGATAATTATTGTCAACGCGCGTTGGTACTATAGGAAGAATGACCTCCATAGGGACCTAGAAATGGATATTGTTAACAAGACCACTGAAAAATTCGCCAGGAGTGGCGAAGAAAGATTTTTTCAACACGCCAATGTTAAGATCACCCAGCTCCTCGACAACACGGATCTGGCTAAAAGGCTCAAGGGTTTAGTTATTTTCCCTTATGAGTTAGCTAAGTGAAAAGCATAGCATAGTGTAAGTGATGGTCCAGGTTTAATATTTGTCCAATAAATCAACAGAACCTACAAAATACTAATGAGTTTGTCCTTAGTTTTAAATTTGTATGAGTAATTTAGGCTAGAAAAAAGTTGCTCATTGATCATATTATTTGAGAAGATTATAATGGTCTTAAGCATCTTATTGGTGTTTATTAAATAAAAAAAGGTATAACATAGTTATGACACCTAATTCATAATTCTAACATAGTCTGGCTAATTAATGCTAAAAAAAAACCAACAATATAAACAAAATTAGAAAGATATAATAATTATTTATTTTACGGAACCTAACTACACTAAGCATCAAAATTAACGCACCACCTTAAAAATGGGACATTTTTGATATCTCGTATTTCTTAAATTTGTTGTCCGATTTGAGTGATTTTTTTAGTATATTATAGCTTTATTCTTCAAGAATATCGGTGTAATATAGTGTCATTGTATACCGGGTGTAACAATGATTGTGTGTTTTTTCCTCAAATTTTGGAAGACCCTGTGGAATATTCTAGCGTATATAAAATATTGAAATTAAAACTCAACTGTAGTCTTAGGCTTTTTTAACATTTTGCTTTTTGATTCATTCGCTTATGTTGGATAATAAAAAGTTACTTTAACAACTAGCAATGTTATTTATCAATACAGGATGTTTCTAAATAAGTGCGACAAACTTTAAGGGGTAATTATGCATGAAAAAATAATAACCGTTTGCTTTATAAACATATGTCCACAAATGCTTCTTTTCCGAGATACGGGATGTTGAATTTTTTCTTACAGAGTGGCGATTTATTTATTGCTCTAAAACTGATTGAGATATTCAAATGAAATTTGGTAGGTTTTAAGAGGTAGTTATTGAGCATTTTTGACATACAATTAAGAATTTTATATTTACCATTGGCGTGCATACGGGATATATCTAAAATGTTTATATCCTTATGCACGCCAATGATAAATATAAAATTCTTAATTATATGTCAAAAAATGAGCAATACCTACCTCTTAAAACCTACCAAATTTTATTTGCATATCTCAACCATTATTGGAGCAATAAATAAATCGTCAGTTTGTCAGAAAAAATTCAACATCCCGTATCACGGAATCAAAGTATTTGCGGACATATATTTATAAAGCAAACGGTTATTATATTTTCATGCAGAATTACCCCTTAAAGTTTGTCGCACTGATTTAGCAACATCCTGTATTGATGCATAACATTGCTAGTTTTTAAAGTACCTAACTTTTTTATTATCCAACACAAGCGAATGGATCAAAAAGCAGAATGTTAAGAAAGCCTAAGGCTACAGTCGAGTTTTAATTTTAATATTTTATATGTGCTAGAATATTCCACAGGGTGTTCCAAACTTTGAGGAAAAAACACACTATCATTGTTACACCCGGTATACAATGACACTTTAGCAATAATATTATTGCATCAATATTTGTGAAGAAAAAAGCTATAATCTACTAAAAAAATTACTCAAATCGGACAACACGTTTAGGAAATACGAGACTTCAAAAATGTCCCATTTTTAAGGTGGTGCATTAATTTTGATGCTTAGTGTATATCCAAAATATCAAAAGAGATAATTAGTTCTTGTATTTCTTCTTTAATTCCAAACATAAATCCTCAATAGATTCTTGTGCCTTATTTCTGAATATATTATATTGCAAAAACGTATTGAAAAACTCTGTCCTGTCACCTCCAAAGAAAGCATCTGACTTCTGTTTATCAGAGTGAATTCCTGCCATCAGCTCCTTTGGAACAAAAATTATTTGAAAATAACAACACACCATACAGCAAACTGTAAGTTTATAGTAATCAATTGCTTCCAGAAAAGTATCATAATTGTAAATATTGTATACATCAATATTGTAGCTAGATAATAGTAGTGTTAGTTCTTCATAATATATTTTAATCATCGCTGTTAGGTACATATCTCGTCTTGATTTGTTGGTACTTATATATAAAAGGAACAGTAACTCAACCACAGGACTGCAATATCTAATTAATTGATAATCAACAAAAATACAAGAGTTTGGACTACCATTTTCATCCACGGTTGTAAGAATATTGCTTCCCCACATATCTCCTTGACAAATAACATTTCTGTACCTCTTGGATTCACCAATATCCACGTACATATTTTCTAATGAGTCATTTAGATATTTTTCTAACTCTGCTGAACTAAAATCTTTAGTTAAAGTGGAAAAGTGTTGTAAAAAGTATGGTATATGTTTTGTACCAACAAGCATTGCTACTCCGGCCTTTTCTGAAGGATTAAAAAGATATTCTTTGAGATTATGCTTGAACGCTTCATTTATCCTCACTGTTTTTCCTCCCAACTCTGACATTTTTTCTTCATAAAGTAAAGAACACGCATGAAGTCTTGCTAATTTTCTAACAACCAACACCAACCAGTCATAGTCAGCTGATATATCCATAACTTTTGGGCTGTATAGGTTTTGAGAAAGATCTTCAAGAATTATGTAATTGTCTTCTTTGGTCAAGTAACATTTTGGCAGAAAATCGGTTATATCTTCAAATCCCAATGACTGAACTGCTGGTATGAATTGAGTATAGTAAAAAATTTCTTTTGAAAAAGTAGTTTCAGCTATGGAAATGGTAACTTCATTATGAACTGGCATATATTTACCAAAACATCTGATTACTTCATCTTGATTCTGGTGGTTAATATGTATATTAATTTTAAAATAATCGCCAAGAAATCCTATATGCTCCTCAATGTGAAGAATTTCAAATTTAACAAATTTATAATTATTGATATCTAATTTGTTAATAATGGTATAACAGTTTTCTCTTAAGAGTTGAGGGTACAGGATTGCTTCTACAAACTCGCTAATGCTCTCAAGTAGTTTAGTTCTATTTTCTAACAAAGCATATTTGATTACCTCTAGTTTCACAAAAGGTGTGAAGTTGTGGATATCTTCATCAAATTGTTTTCTGGTTAAATCAACATATAAATCTGGGCTACTGTTTAAAAACTGTTTAACATTATTGAAATATATATCCAACAATTTATCAAACTTATACTGTCTCTCTAACTGTGTTGTGTTTATAAATATGGTAAGCAACAAATCGTACACCACTGGCACTATCGTCTTCTCCCCCAATTTTAGAACTATATTACATTTATTAAAAACACTGTCACTACTTTTCACTAGTACTTTAACACCACTTTCGATAGTTTTAAAAGTTTCGTAATCTGTATTTTCCTCAATAATTTTTAATATATCATCGAGATCTTTGACGGTCAGTAGGTTAATGTCAGTTGAATATTCTTTTCTTGTACCATTTTTAAGGTTAGCGACATGTTCATCGCTTAACTTTTTCACGACGTTTTCAATGAGATTGCAAGTTGTTATTCTCGACATACTTTCAGTTCTACTGGTAACAACATTATCAACAGCTTATTTATATTGACCATCAATATAATATTCAGTTAAATGAAAGTATAATAATTAATCAATGCTTTACCCTGTACTCATAAACTTATTAAAATCAGAACAAACCTCAATACAATATAGTCAAGGAACCAAAGCTTTTTATCTCGAAATTTTTACAGAATAAATCAATTTGCTTGAAAATTTGAGAATAAGTAGTGGATAGTCCATGGATCAAAATCTATATGATGCTGACAGGCGCTTTTACCATGGGGGTGGTTGCCACCCTATCTCGGTGGTGGAAATTTTTTATTATATTTTGACCGCAAAAGTTAATAAAAACATTCATTCTAAGCAAAAAATTTTCTATACATTTTTTTGATAAAATTAATAGTTTTTCATTTATTCGCTATCGAAAGTGTTAGTTTTATATACAGTATGTCCCTGTAAGTTGTATCCATATGGAAAACTTTTTTATTATTAATTTTACGAAAAAAAGATATTCTTCACTAAATTCTCTGCATGGTCCAAAACCCAAGATTCAACCATTAGATATCAAATTTTATGAATGTTGTACGAGGTATGTCAAAAAGTTTGAATTTCACTCAAGAGTAAAGTAGCTTTATTTTTCACAATACAGAAAATTGCTGTTATGAAAAGTTGTTTGGAATTAGAAACTATATTCTAATATGCAATAACATCCTTCTAATTGAAATTTTTTTTTTTGAAAAATTAGGGATAACTAACATTATTTTCAGTTATTTCAATTCTGATAACTCTTTTATTATTAATTTTACGAAAAAAAGTGATTCTTAATAAAAAGTTTTGGATGATCTAAAACCTAAAATACAACATCTTATAACAAATTTTATACGAGGTATGTCAAAAAAGATAAAAGTTCAAAAGTGAAGTACCTTTATAGTTCAGAATATTTTAATTAGAAGTATGTAATTACATACTGAAACATAGTTTTTAATTCTAAATAACTTTTCATAATAACAATTTTTGATATTGTGAAAAATAAACCTATTTTACTCTTGTGCGAAATTCATATTTTTTGACATACCTCGTATAAAATTGATAAAATTTGACATAAGATGGTTGTATTTTAGGTTTTAGACCATGCACAACTTTTTATTAAGAATTTTTCGTAAAATTAATAATAAAAGAGTTATCTGAATTGAAATAACTGAAAATAATGATAGTTATCCATAATTTCTCAAAAAAAAAAGAAATTCAATTAGAAGGATGTAATTGCATACTAGAATATAGTTTTCAATTCAAAACAACTTTTCATATTAGCAATTTTCAATATTGTGAAAAATAAAGCTACTTTACTCTTGAGTGAAATTCAAACTTTTTGACATACCTCGTATAATATTCAAAAAATTGGATATTTGATAGTTAAATCTAAGGTTTTGGACCATGCAGAGCTTTTTATAAAGAATAACTTTTTTTCGTAAAATTAATAATAAAAAAGTTTTCCATATGGATACAAATTACAGCGACATACTTACTGTATAAAAAATCAATGTTTTTCGATGGTATACTCATTTACGATTTACTCAATTTTTGCCGTAGAACAAATTTTATCAAACCAACTTCTTGGGAATTAAATAACCTACAATTTCTTATTTAAACATTTTTTCGTATCCCTGATGCTAATCTTTCTATTCTGAAGAAAATGGCATTTTTTACCAAATTGCAAACATTCGATATTCGCTTTAAACTTCAGTTTTTTAAAAACTAAAATCATTATAAGCCGGTCAAACTTCTAGAATCTAGTACTAATACATAGGAAGAATAAATAATAGGCAAATGACTAAAAACGCCGCTAAATTACATTATTATTGGATTTCTCGCCGCTTCCAATTGGATTTCTCCTTTTTTTCAAAAAAATATATTGATTTCTTAACCGTAACTTTTTTATTATTTATCTTAGAAAGTTCGTTAAAAAAGAATTTTGTAGGTTTTTACAAGATCTATAAGTTGTTCTGAAGCTATTTTCTTGTGGCATTTTTGCAATTAACTAGTTTTGATGAGAAATAAGCCACAATTTTAATAAAAAATTGATTTTATTAACATTTCGATGCCCAAATCGGGTGTCGTTGTCAAAATACAAAAAATATTAATGAATTAAACAAAAATGTTGTTAATAAAATCATTTTTTTAGTAAAATTGTGGCTTATTTCTCATCAAAACTAGTTAACATCTATAAGGCTATTAATATTAAATGCTTTTAAAATTCTCAGTCACAAAAAGAGGTGGCATTGAAAGGGTTGGTAAAGCTGGTTTTTGCATGATATTATAAGTTTTAATTGCTCACTCAATTTTTGCCGTAAAAAAATTTTTGCAAACTGCATTTTGCAATTAAATAAGCTATAATTTCATATTTAAATATTTTTTCGTATCTCTGATGCTAATCTTTGTATTCTGAAGAAAATGGCATTTTTTACCAAACTACAACAACTCGTTATTCGCTTTTAACTCCATTTTTTTAAAAACTAATTATTTCAAGCCGATCAAACTTCTAGAACCTATTAACAATACGTAAATCAAGAAAACAAAATCAGGTCAATGACAAATTTTAATTAGGGTGGTGATTATGGGGTTGTTTACGATCACTTTTTTAATGAAAAAATAGGGACTGACACTCTTTTCATTATGTCACTTAATTTTTTAGCTAGAGATTTTTTTTATTTCTGAAAATATATATTTTTAAATACCTACTTTAATTTAGTTTCAACAAGTTATCCTCGAAAAATGCATAGTTTTTCCATCCTTTAACTTTGAAACTACAATATTTAGCATTTGACGAAGAAGAGCCAACATATAATAAAGTATAGCTCGATTACTATTGGTCTTAAAGAAAATAAAATAATTGTTTTGTTTATTTTTTCAAAAGGTCCATTTTTGTTAGGTAAAGTTGTTTTGATAAAACGAAAATTTTTTGAGTTATTAGCAGCAAACTGACTAAAACATTGATTATTTCGATATAAAACTAACACTTTCGATAGCGAATCAATCGAAAACTATTAACCCGGCACCTGCCACGTGGCTTTGCAAGGCACCAACTGCCACGTGGGGTGCTCACAGCACCCCTTAAAAATTTTCTGTGATCTACTTGTTTAAAAAACAAAATGATCTGCTGAGTAACACAAGAATATAAATAAACATGTTTTATCTACGACTGATACATAATATATGTATTATACTTGTGGTGTTTGCAATATAATGCCATATAATAATCCCTTAGGGATTAATAATGCGGGATTAATAGCTATTAATCCCTCTGGCACAACAATCACAAAATTCACCACGGAAACAAAATAATCAACCTCAAAAAGTGTCACTGTCAAACGAATAGTATATTTGACAGTTTGTGTTGAGATGGACGAAAATGAAGAATCTTTTAATTGTACACCACCAGAAATCGTAGAACTAGCTACAGCAACAGCATCTACCTTAATACCTGAAACATCGAAATCCATTTATAATAAAACGTACGCAACCTTCAACGAATGGCGTGTTCGAAACAACGCGAAATCATTTTCCGAAAATGTTCTGCTGGCCTATTTCGCTGAATTAAGTGCAAAATATAAACCGTCTTCATTATGGTCATTCTATTCAATGATTAAATCTATGTTGAGAATAAACCATGACGTTGATCTGGAAAAATACGGCAAACTAAGAGCGTTTCTAAAGAAAAAATCGGAAGGATTTCAAGCAAAAAAGTCTTCCACTCTAACCCCAGAGCAAATTAGGAAATTTATTGACAAAGCTCCTGATGAAATTTATCTTTTACATAAGGTAAATATACATATTTAATTTGATTTATTCAAAAACTCATATGCTTATTTGCTTCAGGTAATATTGATCATTGGAATTATGGGTGCATGCCGCTCAAACGAACTTTATCAAATGAATATACAAGACGTGAAGGATCTCCAAACAGATTTATTAATAACAATCCCCAAGTCTAAAACCAAAATTGTACGAAAATTTACCATAAACAGTACGTTTTACAATATTGTGAAGAAATACATCGATCTCCGTCCGTCACATGTGAAAATAAATTCATTCTTTCTAAATTATCAAAAATCTAAATGTACAGTACAACGTATAGGAATGAACAAATTTGCAGATATTGGTAGGCAGATTGCCAAATATTTAAACTTGTCAAATCCTTAAAGTTATACCGGCCATTGTTATCGCAGATCATCTGCCACTCTGTATATTGATGGAGGAGGCGATTTAACTGGATTAAAGCGTCATGGGGGCTGAAAGTCAACACAGGTAGCTGAAGGATACATTGATCAGTCTATGAGAAACAAGGCAACTACAGCAGATACTATCGCTAAAGAGATAAACAGTAATGTACCATCTTCTTGTTCTACAGCAATCGAGATCCCAAATATTTGTATTAAAAACTCTACTAAAGTTAATGATGATTCTCAACCAATTCAGTTTATTAATTGTACTATTACTAATTTTAATGTTTTTAACAAATAAAGTTGTTCAATAAAAATCTTAAATTAATTAATTTGTCGTAGATAAAGTAGAGTATACTACTCGCAATAATGGCTCTCATTCCCTCGGAATGTTACTCTCTCGCCGCTAACGCGGCTCGGTTCGTAAATATTCCTCGGGAATAATAGCCATCATTATTGACTCGTGGTATAATCTACTATTATTAACTTATTAGCCACTAATATGTTATAAAAGTTAAAAAATAAAATGAAAAAGGTGTTATAAGCAAATTAGCAAGTACAAAGCCAAAATAAATGAAGTCAAGTAAAATATCTAAAAAAATTAGGATTTAGTGAGTATAGAGTCTATGAACTATTTTAAATGGGAAATAAGCCACAATTTTACCAAAAAAATGAATTTATTAACGTTTCGACGCCCAAGTCGGGTGTCCTTGACAAAATACAAAATAATACTAAATAAAAAAAATGTTGTTGCTTAGTAAAAAATTCTTCTAATAATTTATTTAATCTGACTCATTTATATCGGCAATTCAGACATATATTATACATTTTAAAGTAGAAGGCTTTAAAATGATATTGCCAATATTTATGAGTTGCGTTTCCTGGGACGACTTTACTAAAAGATAGTTCATTCGATTACATGAAATCAACCCCAACTCAAGAATATTTCATGAATATGATTTCATGTAATCGAATGAACTATCTTTCAGTAAAGTCGTCCCAGGAAACGCAACTCATCAATATTGGCAATATCATTTTAAAGTCTTCTACTTTAAAATGTATAATACATGCCTGAATTGCCGATATAAATGAGTCAGATTAAATAAATTATTAGAAGAATTTTTTACTAAGCAACAACATTTTTGTTTATTTAGTATTATTTTGTATTTTGACAACGACACCCGACTTGGGCGTCGAAACGTTATTAAATTCATTTTCTTGGTAAAATTGTGGCTTATTTCCCATTTAAAATAGTTCGTTATAAAAATGCCACAAGGAAATAGCTTCAGAACAACATATAGAGTCTATATTAATAATTTAAATCAGTTATTTCAATAAAAAATGTAAATTTGACCTGTTTATTAAAAATACAAAAAAATTTAAAACTTAAAGTGCCAGATAATGACACCCCAATTAGACTTTAGAGCTATAAGTTCAGAATGACACTAAATAACCACTACAAACACTAACACATATATGCTATATAATATTATAGAAAGTTACTATGACGCACAGCTCGGTTACCAAACTTGAAATACCAAATATTTGATAAAAATGTATTATGGGGTGCTGGTAACACCCCACGTGGCAGGTGCCGAATTAATTTCATCAAAAAAATGTATAGAACGTTTTTTGCTTATAATGAATGGCTTTACTAACTCTTGCGGTCAAAATATAATAAAAATTTCCACCCCCGAGATGGGGTGGCAACCAGCCCCATTGTAAAAGCGCTTTTCGGCATCATATAGATTTTCATCCTTGGACTATCCACTACTTATTCTTAAATTTTCAAGCAAATCGATCCATTCTGTAAAAATTGCGAGGTTTTGTCCTATTTAAGCTTCATTACTTAGACTAATACATTAGGCACTGAATTTATTCTGACACACTTAAAAATAAAGGAAAAATATAAAACAGAAAGAATAAATCCAGTAAGGTATGATACTTATCTAACCTCCATATAAAAATATATTGACATATTATTATACAGTGAGCATCAAAAATTTCTCTCACGTTAGTGCTTAAAGCTTAAACCGTAAACAAAATCCACAAGGAAAATAAGTTCCTGTAGATAGATTCTTCTTCTTTAAGTACCGTCTCCCAATCGGAGGTTGGATATCATCATCACTATCTTTACGCTATCTACCGCTGCTCTGAAGAGTTCTATAGAACTGCGTATAAACCAGTTCCTTAAATTCTTTAACCATAACACTCTTCTTCTTCCTATACTCCTTCCTTCTCTTATCTTTCCCTGTACGATCAGTCTTAGCAGATCATATCGCTGTACCCTCATTACGCGTCCCAAATATTGTAACTTTCTTATTTTTATTGTGTTTATAATTTCGTATTTTTTGTCCATTTCTCGCAATACTGTCGTGTTAGTTTTTATGTGTACATGCTCTTCTATGCATTCTCCTGTAACACCACATTTCAAAGGAGTGTAGCTTATTGATGTGTTCTTGCTTCAATGTCCAGCTTTCAAGTCCATATTTCAGTATTGAAAACACTTAGCATCTCAAAGCTCTTACTCTCAATTTTAATCTAAGGTCTTTGTTGCAGAGAATTGTTTTTATTTTTACAAATGCATTTCCTGCAATTACGCTCCTAGCTCTTATTTCTGTTGTTTGATAATTATTGTCTGAAATTCAGGTTCCTAGGTGTTTGTATTTATCAACCCTTTATATCGGTACATTTCCCAAATGTATGTTTGGTTGTATATTTGTTTTCGTTGTTGTTATCATATATTTGGTCTTTTTTATATTCATTTTAGTCCATATTTTTCTCAGAAACTGTTTTGTTTAGCAGTAACTGGAGTTGTTCAGCAGAGCTTGCCATAATGGTAACTGGTTTTTATTTGACAAATAATGACATCATTTTTCGAAGTCAGTTAAATATGATATAATGCCCTTTAGTATGGTATAACTAGATCCAAACCCAGAAATCCAAAGTGAAAGTTATCCTCCAACACCAAATTGTTCTATATGGTCCACAAAATGTTCAGAAAAAAGTCACACCATTTTGAGCGTCGGGTTTGGTGGGGCGAGGGGGAGAAATCGGTAAATTCGTAGTTTTTTAGGTTTTTCGCAAATATTTCTAAAACTATACGATTTAGCATTAGCAACCTTCTATACAAAAATGTTCTACATTAAATTTGAAATAAAAAATTCCCTATGCATAATCCTTCTAAAATGAACGATTTCAAAGTTACGGAGGTAGTATAGTATAATTGGTCCAAAAAAAGCCTAACCTAAACATCCAAAGTAAAAGTTTTCCTCCAACACCAAATTGTTCTATATGGTCCACATATTGTTCAGTAAAAAGTTACACCATTTTAAGCGTCCGGTTTGGGGAGGAGATGGGGGAGAAGTCCGTAAATTGGTAGTTTTTTTACCTTTTTCGTCAATATTTCTAAAATTATGCTTTAGCGTAAACAATTTTCTATACAAAAATATTCTACATGTAATTTAAAACAAAAAAGGTTCATACATAATTGCTATAAAATCAACGGTTCCAGAGTTACGGAGGGTGAAAAGTGGAGGTTTTCGATACTTTTTATATTTTTTGGGCAATTTCCTACTGATTTTCTTTAACAGAATTGGGTTTTATAAATCAAATTTGCTATTTCAGTGGCCGATGGTATGTTAGTAATAAGCCCTTAAAGAAGCGTCAACCTCACCACCCAAAATCATCATCAATTGCCCAAAAAATATAAAAAGTATCGAAAACCTCCAATTTTCACCCTCCGTAACTCTGGAACCGTTGATTTTATAACAATTATGTATAGGACCTTTTTTGCTTTAAATTTTATGTAGAACATTTTTGTATAGAATATTGTTTACGCTAAAGCATAGTTTTAGAAATATTGACGAAAAACTTAAAAAACTACTAATTTACCGACTTCCCCCCAGCGCCCCCCCCCCAAACCATGTGCTCAAAGTGGTGTAACTTTTTACTGAACCATATGTGGACCATATAGAACAATTTGGTGTTGGAGGAAAACTTTTATTTTTGATGTCTTGGTTAGGCCTTTTTTGGACCAATTATACTATACTACCTCTGTAACTTTGGAACCGTTCATTTGGGAAGGATTATTCATTGGACCTTTTTTATTTAAAATTTAATGTGGAACATTTTTGTATAGAAGGTTGTTAATGCTAAACCCCATAATTTTGGAAATATTGACGAAAAACGCAAAAAACTACGAATTTACCGATTTCTCCCCCTCTACCCCCCAAACCCGACGCTCAAAATGGTGTGACTTTTTCTGAACATTATGTGGACCATATAGAACAATTTGGTGTTGGAGGAGAACTTTCACTTTGGATGTCTGGGTTATGCCATCTTTTGGATCAATCTTATCATACTACTTGGGCGTTAAATTTAAATAACTAGTTAAATACTGTCAAGTTGACAAATAAAAACCTAAGTAAAACTATGGTTACCACAATTACGTTACTATTTCTGCTAAATTACTCTGGGCCAATTAGCAAAATACAAGGAAAACTATTTACCGTAATTAAATGATTAACGAGTAAATTAAATTACCGTGAATAAAATGCACCGTAATTAAATTCTGCATAGAGATGTGTTTTTCCCGATTTACGGAGAAAATTTACGAAAATTTTCAACAAAATCTTTAATTTTCAATTAAAATTTTAGATAAGTAATTGTTTATCAATAATTGAATAACTCAGCAATATAAAAGATCTTTTCTCATATATTATAATTCCAGAAGGCGATAGACATTGATTGAACAGTTTAGCAACAATTGAATTTTTAATTAAAAATTAACGGTCGCTGTTATAACCACAATAATTATGATACATAAGAAGACCTATAATTTCTGTCTAAAAAGACACTGTACCTATCTAATTTACTTTACAGAATTGAAATTGGACTATTTAAGCAGCCTCAGAAATATTTTAAAATTATAAACAATTTTTTGGCTTATAAACAAATAGAATTCCTCGGGAAATATTAAATTAATTTAAATCATGAGAACAGCATTGGAAAAAAAGCGCAGGACGCTTCTTTTAAAAGAAAAAACGTTTAATTGTGATGAGCGGTTCCTGAGGAACAACCGGTCAAAATTGAACGGCATTTACGGCAAAGATATAAACAATAGGATAATAATTTTCAAACCATCACCTTTTTGTTTTTGTCCTCTTTCTCTACACTAATTTCAATATCTTTAAAATATTCATAACATATATTATTATAATAAAAACTATCGATATTACGAGTGAAAATTGACAAAAATAGCAAAATTCCAATCAAAAATTAGGTTGGAGAAAATGTAATCTCCAAGTTCAAAATCGGTCTACGTTAAAAAAATGCATTTTATCGGCTTTATATGGAGCAATTTTCTTCATTCTTTTTTTGTTCCCAAGTAACTAGAGTAGAGCCATCTAACTAACCCATTATTAAATGTCAAACTTGCTTTTGTTTTGTTATAATAGATTAATTTATTTATAAGAAAAGAAAACTACATATTTTTTCCAGTTGTAGACTTTTTTTAGAAAAACTTACTACAAGTGTACCTTTTAACGTTAAAAACTCAAATATTCTCATTTGAAAGCTGTATAATTATTTAAACAATCTTTATTTGAGCAAATTAAAAATTTTTGTTATAATAATTTAATTAAATTATTATAACAAAACAAATTAACTTTGACATTTAATAATGCGTCAGTTAGATGGCCCTAACTAATGGCATGGAAAGCCGAGAAAATGAATTTTTTTAACGTATACCGATTTTGAACTTTGAGATTACATTTTCTCCAACCTAATTTTTGATTGAAATTTTGCTATTTTTGGCATTTTTCACTCGTAATATCGATAGTTTTTATTATAATAATATATTTTATGAGTAGTTTAAAGATATGACAATTGGTGTGGAGAAAGAAGACCGAAATAAAAAGGTGATGATTCAAAAATTATGATCCATTTGTTTATATCTTTGCCGTAAATGCCGGTCAATTTTGACCGGTTGTATCTCAGGAACCACTCATCACAATTAAACGTTTTTTCTTTTAGAAGAAGAGTCCTGCCATTCTTTTCCAATACCGTTTTCATGATTTAATTTAATTTAATATTTCCCGAGATATTCTATTTGATTATAAGCCAAAAAATTGTTTATAATTTTAAAATATTCGTGAGGCCGCTTAAATAGTCCAATTTCAATTATGTAAAGTACATTAGATAGGTACAGTGTCTTTTTATACAAAAATCGTAGTTATTCTTATGTATCCTAATTATTGTGGTTATTATAGCGACCGTAAATTTTTAATTAACAATTCAATTGTTGCTAAAGTGTTCATTAAATTTCCATTGACTTCTGGAATTTTAATCTATACGAAAAGAGCTTTTATAATACCAAATTATTTAATTATTGATAAACAATTACGTATCTAAAATTTTACTTGAAAATTAAACATTTTGTTGGAAAAACCCGCATTTTTCGGGGAAAATTTTCGTCGAAGTACTTCGATTTACTTCGACGAAATATACAGGGTGTAACAAAAATACAGGTCATAATTTAAATCACATATTCTGGGACCAAAAATAGTTCGATTGAACCTAACTTACCTTAATATAAATATGCACACAAAAAAATTTACAGCCCTTTGAAGTTACAAAATGAAAATCGATTTTTTCCGATATATCGAAAACTATTAGAGATTTTTTAATGAAAATGGACATGTGGCATTCTTATGGCATGAACATCCTAAAAAGAAATTATAGTAAAATTTGTGCAGCCCATAAAAATTTTATGGGGGTTTTGTTCCCTTAAACCCCTCCAAACTTTTATGTACGTCCCAATTAAACTATTTTTGTAGTACCATTAGTTAAACACAATGTTTTTAAAAGTTTTTTGCCTCTTAGTACTTTTTCGATAAACCAGTTTTAATCGAGATGCGGCTTCATTTTTAATATGTTTACGTAAAAATTTTATGGGAGGTTTGCGCCTTTAAACCCCCCAAATGTTTGTGTACGTTCCAATTAAACTATTATTGCTGTACCGTTAGTTAAACACAGTGTTTTTAAAAAGTACTTTTCAGCTAAGGCACCTTTTATCGAGATGTGGCTTCTTTTTTAATATGGTTCAAACTACATATACCTCAAACTGTAATTTATAAATAAATTTTCATATTATTACCAAGTCTCTAAAATCGTACTTAAAGTACACAAATGTGTGGTGGATTTGACAAAATATTCAAAATATCTCAAAAAAAAACTAACTTTTCGAAAAAGTACTAAGAGGCAAAAAAGTTTTAAAAACATTGTGTTTAACTAATTGTGCCAAAATGATAATTTAATTGGAACGTACACAAAAGTTTAGGGGGTTTAAGGAAACAAAACCCCCATAAAATTTTTATGGGGTACACAAATTTCACTATAATGTTTTTTTAAGATGTTCCTAGCATAATAATGTCACATGTCCGTTTTCAATAAGAAACCTCAAACAGTTTTCGATATACTGAAAAAAATCGATTTTTATTTTGTAACTTCAAAGGGCTGTAACTTTTTTTAGGTGCACATTTGAACTAAGGTAAGTTAGGTTCAATCGAACTATTTTTGGTCCCAGAATATGTGATCTAATTTATGACCTGTACTTTTGTTACACCCTGTATATTATAGCCAGCTTCATAAAAAAGAAAGGAATAACACCAGCTTTCAGAAATAACAACAACTTAAGCAGATATATTAAGAACAATAAGAGCCGAAAGAGAAAACAACTACAGAGTGGTGTTTACAAACTAACTTGTGGTGACTGTCCGAAAACTTGCATCGGTCAAATCTTTGATAAATCGATAGCAGAACACAAAAGTGCTTTCAGGGCCCCCGTAAGGGTAACTGGCGCCTCTGCGCAAAATAGGATTTTGGCTCCCCTTAAGGCATTTTGGATCATGTTTTTCTATTTATTTTTTGAAGGTAGGTCGGTAGGTAGGTGCTTGAAATAAAGCAAAAAACTGAACCTTAGAAGTCATATTTATAGTCCAGTCACTCACGGTAAAATATTGCAAAACCTCCGAATTTTAAAGAGTTGCTTGCATTGACATGGAATTTGGCATACACATACCCAACATGTCATATAAAAAAGTGATATTGTGCTGATGTGTGCTTTTGCCCTGGATGTGAGTTTCACCCCTTCTCGGGGTTCAAATAGAAAAATAGAAATGTTCAAAAAAGGAATTGGATAAAATGACTAATTTTAAGTAACTTTTGTTCTATAGGGTTTTTTCAGTAAATATTTTATCGAACAAAATGTTCTTAGCAAAAATAAAGCTTATATTAAAAATAAAGTGAAAGTGAAACATTATTTTTTGTTTGTTTTTTAAGTTTATAACTTCAAAAGTAAGTAAGTTACGCTAAAAATAATGATGGCCCCTTTAAAATCGTGAAAATCACCCCCTAATTAGCGTCCCAAAGGAAATTATTAATCGATACCGCTTCACTACAAGTTACTTTATGTATTGTTTATATGATCTGAAGTTCCATCGGTTTAAAGTGCTTTTTTGAAAAGACTGTTCTAGTTAAAAGGGCTTGAACGAGTCGTTAATCACGGGTGTATCCAAATTTTGAACAGCCATATCTTAACAATTTTTGTTTTACAGGAAAACAAAAAATCCAAAATATTCAGAATTGAAAAACGTACATTTTTTACTGCTTGAGATTTTTGGTATCACCAATAATTTTTAAGCTATTTAAAAAAAAGCAATTTTTTTCAAGATAAAAAAAATTTTGTCCAAAAGATTTCTTTTACCAAAAAAGGGACCAACTTTATTTTGAGCATAACTTACTTACTTTTGATGCTAGAAACTTATTTAAAGAACACATGTAAATCTTGTTATAAACACTTTTGGTTATTTCACGTTAAAATATTCGATTTGGAATTTGAAGAATAAGATCCTACTTTTCTTTAGCTACAACAACTGTGCTTCTACTGAGTTTACAGGCTTCACATGCCAGCCATTTTTTAAACTTTTTGTAAGCTATTTTTTGATAACAATATGTTTTTCGATAAAATACTTACTTTTTGAGTTATTTTGGAAAAACCGTCTAACAGGGTTTTTGTTAAAAAATGAACATATTCACTCGCAAATAACTCGAAAAGTATTAGTGAAAAAATTCTATAGAAACAAAGTTCCTTAGAATTACTCAATTTATCCAATTCCAGGCTTATTTTGAACGTATGTTTTTCACCCCCGAGAAGGGGTGGAACGTACGCCCAGTGCAAAAGCACACATCGGCACAATATCACTTTTTTCTTTGACTTGTTAGCTATGTGTATTATGTGTACCTATGCCAATGTGTATTCCATATCAATGCAAGCGGCTCTTTAAAATTCACAGCAAAACCCGTGAGTAAATGGACTATTATTTGTAGACTAAAATATAAAAATGAAACAAACATAATAAAATCATAACAAAATAAATTAAAATGCCTGACTTCCGACATGGTCTTGCATGTAGGAATCGGCAGTAACTGGATGATAAAATTTTGTGTGTATTTATTATACCTTCGTCTTCTTTATCTAATATTTCACAACCATGAAAGTTAATTTCGACCAATCCATCTCTTTCCCTCCACTTTTTATTGTATTATAAGGCGAAGTACATGGAATTTGGAGGATGGCTGAGGAACCTTAGAGAATGGTTTAACTGTAGTTCATTACAACTATTCAGAGCAGCAGCCAACAAAGTGACTATAGGCATTATGATATCCAACCTCCGATAGGAGAGGGAACTTTAAGAAAAAGAAGATGGAATTTAGGTCCTCTAATTATTATATGGGCGAAGTATTCTGTTTTTCTCATGTTTTTCTTCTATTTATACGTAATCCTATTTAATTTCTCAACTTTTATTTTAAAATTAATTTTTGTTTTTTTTTGTTTGTTTTTTTTTCCAAATTTTTTGCAATACTTTACCCTGGGTTTTGGCGCCCCTAAAGGATGGCGCCCCTGTGCATTGCACACTTTGCACATATGGTAGCGGGGGCCCTGAGTGCTTTCAACAATAGAAAAACAGACACTTCTACATACGCGCTTCATTTTCTAGATCATTATCATTATTTTAATGAACAGCTTCAAATTTTGCGTATTCAAAATAAAGGCCTAAAGCTATCTTTATTAGAATCTATGAAAATTAATAAATTGAAAAATACAAATATAATTCTGAATGACCAACTCGAGACAAACAGCTCCCCACTCCTCAACCTCTTCAGTTAAAGACTTTAAAAAGGCAAGCGCATAGTAAACTAAATCACTTGAGAAAGGCACTCTGCCAAAACAGCTTTAGTCACATAGTAATAAATTTGGTGGAAGTATAAAAAACAAACGTTTTCAGTGTTTTATTGTTAGAAAAAATCATGATTGTCAATGAGACAAGATTGAAAACGAAACAATCTACGATAAAGGAAAAGCTCTAGAGAATGTAACCAGATACAATTATTTAGGATGTGAACTAAATAAATAATAGTCTAAGAGCTAGTGAACCCTCCGACTAACGGTCGTCCTGTAAAGCTAGAAATTTTTCAGGTGATAATTCATAGCACATCAAGGCTAAAAACCATGACCTGGCAGGCCTCAGCGGTGCACGTGTATCTACCAGGTGAATCGAAAAGTGCAAATTTAGGGGGTAAAATAAACTTTCTCCTGTAAGGTTTAAATTTAAGTATGTGTTTGAGTAAGTCATTTAGAATAAATGTGTACAATGACAGGCGATTCTGAAAAGCATAAGACCTTGCCAGGCGAGGGAAAAGATTAGGGGTTTTTCCTAAAATTATTCTTTTTGCATAGAACAAATTTTTTTTAGGTTTTTTGAATAATTCCAAACAGAAAAGGTCTTTAGTGATTTTTCTCTTAAGTTAATAGTTTTTGTTATATAAGCGATTGAAAATTTTAAAAATTGCGAAATCGGCCATTTTTAACCCTAAATCGGACATTTATCTAAAAATTTCAAAGTTGCCAAGGTAGGTAGATATTCTTTAAACATTGATTGATGAAATCCCAGAGAGATTTTTTTAATACAATATCGGAAACGCCTTTGTTTTTTAATTGCTAATCAAGCGGGCGCGACACTGTGGTATAAGTGAGGACGTTGGAGTTGGCATAAATTCATTATCTCGAGAATGGGCAAATTTCGAGAGAAATCCTCAGACAGGACGATTTTTATTTTTAAATTAGGACTTTTTGGCATATATGTAATACTAGTGACGTCATCCATCTGAGCGTGATGACGTAATCGATGATTTTTTTAAATGAGAGTAGGGGTTGTGTGATAGCTCATTTGAAAGGTTATTTAATTCTCTATTCACTAATATGAACATTAATATAATTATTTATACAGGGTGTACAAAAAAAATTTTTTTTATTAAATTAACTTTGATTAAATTTGACAAATAGAAGAAATTTTTTTGTACACCCTGTATAAATAATTATGTTAATGTTTATATTACTGAATAGAGAATTAAATAACCTTTCAAATGAGCTATCACACAAACCCCTACTCTTATTTAAAAAATCATCGATTACGTCATCACGCCCAGATGGATGACGTTACTAATATTATATATATGCCAAAAAGTCCTAATTCAAAAATAAAAATCGACCTATCTGAGGATTTCTCTTGAAATTTGCCCATTCTCGAGATAATGAATTTATGCAAACTCAAACGTCCTCACTTATACTACAGTGACGCGCCCGCTTGATTAGCAATTAAAAAAACAAAGGGGTTTTCGATATTTTATTGCAAATAACTCTTCGGTATTTCATCCATCAATGTTTAAAGAATATCTACGTACCTTGGCAACATTGAAATTTTTAGATAAATGTCCGATTTAGGGTTAAAAATGGCCGATTTCGAAATTTTCAATATTTTCAATCGCTTATATAACAAAAACTATTAACTTAAGAGAAAAATCACTAAAGACGTTTTCTGTTTGGAATTATTCAAGAAACCTAAAAAAATTTGTTCGATGCAAAAAGAATAATTTTAGGAAAAAACCCCTCATCTTTCCCCTCGCCTGGCAAGGTCTTATGCTCTTCAGAATCGCCTGTCATTGTACACATTTCTTCTAAATGACTTACTCAAACACATACTTAAATTTAAACCTTACAGGAGAAAGTTTATTTTACCCCCTAAATTTGCACTTTTCGATTCACCTGGTAGATACACGTGCACCGCTGATGCCTGCCAGGTCACGGTTTTTAGCCTTGGTGTGCTATGAATTATCACTAGAAAAATTTCTAGCCTTACAGGACGACCGTTAGTCGGAGGGTTCACTAGCTCTTAGACTATAATGGGACCGCGGCTTTCAAATAAAATGACGCATTGAGATCGCCAGAAGCGTTTTCATTAAAGGGTTACATAGGTCTTGCGGGTAAAAAAGTGATTTTAAAAAAATTATATCTTGAAAACTAAAAATTGTTTTTATTTATAATTGGAACATGTATAATTATAGTACTTAAGGTACTCTCAAAAAATTTTCAATCAAAAATATTCATTTTTGTAGAGTTGACTGCAATTTTTCCCCAACAGCCCTTTTTTGCGGTGGGCAGCATAAATAAGTCCAGTCTCAACTAAAATAAAAAAATCAAAAAGTTTTATAATTACGTATTTTTTATGGGAAATAAGCCACAATTTTACTAAAAAATGAATTTATTAACGTTTCGAAGCCCAAATCGGGTTTCGTTGTCAAAATACAAAATACTATTAAAATAAAACAAACATGTTGCTAAGTAAAAAAATTCTTCTAATAATTTATTTAATCTGACTCATTTAAATTATTAGAAGAATTTTTTTACTTAGCAACATGTTTGTTTTATTTTAATAGTATTTTGTATTTTGACAACGAAACCCGATTTGGGCTTCGAAACGTTAATAAATTCATTTTTTAGTAAAATTGTGGCTTATTTCCCATAAAAAATACGTAATTATAAAAATGCCACAAGGAAATAGCTTCAGAACAACATCAAAAAGTTTCTTGTAGTTTATACTTCTGGCTAGTGAATGAACGAAGAAATTTAAAAAATAATTAAATTTGAAGATTTTACATAAGTTTAAACACATTTTCGACCCCAATTTGTCTCATTTTTTCTAAAATTACCATTTTTAAAGTAGTTATTTTTTATAAAACAAAAACGAGTTCACCTAAAAAAAATTCCTTTGTTCATTCTCTAGCCAGAGGTATAAACTACAAGAAACTTTTTGATTTTAGATGAGACTAGACTTATTTATTCTGCCCACCGCAAAAAAGGGCTGTTATCGAAAAATTGCAGTCAACTCTACAAAAATGAATATTTTTTTACCCGCAAGACCTATGTAACCCTTTAAGATGAAAACAGTATTGTGCAATGGAAAACTGGGAATAGAAATTAGAACTGAAGTATTGAGGTGCTATGTATTCTCTGTTCTTTTATATGGGGTTGAAGCCTGGACACTTACGGCCTAACTGAAAAAAGACAGCTTTGAGATGTGGGCACGTAACATAACACGTAACAAACACGGAAATATTAAGAAAGATGAAAAATGAAAAAGAAATACCCAAAAATTATGAAGAAAATAAAAATGAGCTACTTTGGAAAAATGAAAAATATGAGTTGATGCGATTAGTTATACAAGGAAAAGTGAAAGCAAAAAGGGGACCGGGAGGGACATGAAGAAGAAGAAGGGAATAATGTAAACTACAAACATTAAATGTATTTATTTTAAATCCAAAATATCTTTACATTTTTAAATACTTATTTTTTATAAATAAAGGCGTTTTAATTATTTCTTCTTTTTATTTCATTATACATTTCTTCAACCATCTCCATCAATTTATTTTTAAATGAATCGTGTTTCATAAATTGCTCAAATCCTTCTTTTCTCTCTCCTACATAATACTGAGCAGCTTTTTCTGGGTTTGTGTTCAAATCTTGCAATAAATGTTTAGGAATGAATAAAATTTGAATATAAGTAGCTGTTATACACATTCCTGTAAGTTTAAATTCGTTAACAGCTTCTAAGAATGAAGAATATGTTAAAATTTCGTTTATATCAATATCATATCGACCAAGTATTCTAGTCAGTTCTGCATGATAAAGATCTAATAAAATCTCCATATATTTTTCTCGATTCGCTTTGTTAGTATTCATATATAAGTGAACTAAAAGTTCTACAACAGGACTGCAGTACCTAGAAATTTGATAATCTACAAGTTTACAAGATTCTGGCTTATTATCTTCATTGTATTTCACTAAAATATTGTTTGAATGTATATCTCCTTGGCAGATAACATTCCTAAACTTTTTTGATTCACCAACATTTTTGTACATCTCCTTGAAAGCTGCCTTCACCACTTTCTTTAATTCCGATAATTCCATACCTTCGGTCAAATCGGGAAACTGTTCTAAGATGTAGGACACCATGAATTTACACCCTTGTAAGAACGGAACACCAGCTGGTTCTTCATCGCTTAGTAAGTACTCTTTAAGATGATCCTTATACAATTCACTGATCCGTATCACTTTGCCAGATTTTGCAGACATCTTTTCCTCGTATACCCACGAAGATGCATGTAATTTGGCTAGTTGCTTAGTAACTATTGCCAGCCAATCATATTCTGCGGGCAGTTCCATAGGTTTAACAACGTAATTACTAGATGATAAATCTTCTAGAATGATACAGTCATATTTTTTTATCAAATAACAGTGAGGTGCAACATCTTCAATTTCGTTGATACCTAAAGAAAGGACTGATGGCATAAATTCACTATACATAAATATTTCTTTCTTAAAACAAGCCTTCGCAACTAATAAGGTTATTTCATTTGTAACTGGTAAATATTTTGCGAAACAACGGATGGTTTGATCCTTGTTATTGAAATTGAAGAAAATGTTAATTTTAAAGTAGTCTCCTAATAAACCCAAGTTTCCTCCACTGTGCACAACCTCAAATTTATTGAATATATATTCGCTAGATCTTAAGGTTCCAGTAACAATTTTGTAGCAATCTTCCCTAAATATTTGTGGATACAGAAACACTTCTAGCAATTCACTAACAGATTCTAACACTTTACTCCTACCTTGTTCTTTAGCTTGTCTTACCATATCTAGCTTAACGTGTGGTATAAGGTCTTTTATTTGAGATTCAAACTCTTCTCTAGTTGGTAACACCTCACATCCATCCCATTTGTTTGCAAAATTATTTAAATTATTATAGTACATGTCTAATAACATTTGGTAGTATTTCTGCCTCTCCAATTGGGTGGTGTTGACAAAAATTGTTAACAAAGTATTGTAAACCATGGGTACTAACCTTTTATTGCTTTCATCTCTAGCTTGGTACAAACTGTTATATTTTTTTAGCAATTTCTCCACGCCATCATTGACATCGTTGAAATTTGGAGGATCTACGTTTTCTTTTATAATATTTAAAACAGCTTTTGACTGTTCACTGCCGATGCAAAAATCACAATCTCCGTATTTGTAACTTGACTTATTTTGAAGCTGTTTAATGTGGATTATTGACAGATTTTCTATTAGTTTCGTAAGAAATTTATTCATATTGTCTATTTGGTTTTATGTATCAACTGACTGATTTACCTTGGTGGACGAAATTTTTGTATGCTACTATTTTAGGTATCTGTTTAATTATTATTTAAATTACGCAACTTTTATAGGCTATTATTTTTATAATCATAGGCGTAGATGAGACTATAATTTATATAAATCCAAAATAAAAAGTTCGTTTGAAAAACGTTTATGCTAGAAATTACAATAAAATTAATAACAAAAAATATTCTTTTAATAATATACAAAAAATATTTTAAAATAATATATTTTTTTCTATAACCGACAAAATGTCATAATTTGTCACCTCTTCTTCTGCTTTCTCTTTCTATTGGCTTGCATATTTGTGCATCTGTCAGTATATTTTAATATCTGTCTATATTCCTCGCTATTTCTGCTTTTCGCTTTCCAGTGTTTTATGTTCACGACTTTTATGTCGTTTCCTATGTCATTATCTTATTTTAATTATCTCTTGGCTTCTTTGTTGAATTGGAATCCATCCCGTAACTTTTTTGATCATCTAGTTTGCAACTCTTGCAACGATGCAACTATTTATTCCAAGCATTTTGTTTTAGTTATTATACAATATTTTAGTTTACTAGCCCTATTTTATGCCTTTTTTCGTCTTTAATTTTTTTCTGCCTCTCCAATTGGGTGGTGTTGACAAAAATTGTTAACAAAGTATTGTAAACCATGGGTACTAACCTTTTATTGCTTTCATCTCTAGCTTGGTACAAACTGTTATATTTTTTTAGCAATTTCTCCACGCCATCATTGACATCGTTGAAATTTGGAGGATCTACGTTTTCTTTTATAATATTTAAAACAGCTTTTGACTGTTCACTGCCGATGCAAAAATCACAATCTCCGTATTTGTAACTTGACTTATTTTGAAGCTGTTTAATGTGGATTATTGACAGATTTTCTATTAGTTTCGTAAGAAATTTATTCATATTGTCTATTTGGTTTTATGTATCAACTGACTGATTTACCTTGGTGGACGAAATTTTTGTATGCTACTATTTTAGGTATCTGTTTAATTATTATTTAAATTACGCAACTTTTATAGGCTATTATTTTTATAATCATAGGCGTAGATGAGACTATAATTTATATAAATCCAAAATAAAAAGTTCGTTTGAAAAACGTTTATGCTAGAAATTACAATAAAATTAATAACAAAAAATATTCTTTTAATAATATACAAAAAATATTTTAAAATAATATATTTTTTTCTATAACCGACAAAATGTCATAATTTGTCACCTCTTCTTCTGCTTTCTCTTTCTATTGGCTTGCATATTTGTGCATCTGTCAGTATATTTTAATATCTGTCTATATTCCTCGCTATTTCTGCTTTTCGCTTTCCAGTGTTTTATGTTCACGACTTTTATGTCGTTTCCTATGTCATTATCTTATTTTAATTATCTCTTGGCTTCTTTGTTGAATTGGAATCCATCCCGTAACTTTTTTGATCATCTAGTTTGCAACTCTTGCAACGATGCAACTATTTATTCCAAGCATTTTGTTTTAGTTATTATACAATATTTTAGTTTACTAGCCCTATTTTATGCCTTTTTTCGTCTTTAATTTTTTTATCCATACTGGGTGATGTCACTTCTTAGGATTGTTCTTATTATTTTCTGTTCAAGTCTTCTGTAGTTCATTGTAAATTACTGTTGTATACAGCTTCAATGCAATATCCTATTAACAAAGATACTGTCTTGAAAATTTAAAAAAGAACAAGTTGTATCCATACAGTCCCCGATTAATTCATTTGTTTAGACCAATTTAATATATAAATTTAATCATCAAAAGTTGGAACCAGTAAGCATTTAAAACAATTGTTTGTTGTGGAATTTACAGAAATAAGATAATTAGACCTTTTTTATGAATCTTTAAACGCCGAACGTTTCTCTCTTTTCTTTCTTTTGAAAATAGATCCAACAGGGTGGTGCCCATGCCATATTAGGTTAGATGTAAATAACTCGAATATTTGGGTCACTTGATGGGAGGACATAAATACGCATTACTTCGAAATATAATGCAAGGAAAAATAGAACGAAAACGAAATCCAGGCCGTAGAGGAATGTCATGGTTGCGAAATTTGAGAGAGTAGTTTGGCTGCACCACTAATGAACTTTTTAAGTCAGCTATAAACAAGGTCAGGATAGCCTTGATGATTTCCAATCCCCGATAGGAGTGGTACAAGAAGAAGAACAAGGCAATAACATAAATATCTTTTTAATATAAGAGTTATATATATATATATAATTTTTCTGAAATTTGTTGGTCACCTCGGTCTCCAGTTTTGACGCCACGCGATTTTTCGTGTGAAGTTACCTATAGGAAAAGGTGTATCTTAAAAAGCAATTTACGGATGTTGTTCATTTGGAGGGGGCATTAAACAATGTGTTTATTATTTTGGCTTTGTATTATTTCGGGAGTATTATTTGGGCATTGTAATATTCCTTAAATTATTACAACAAAAGGATTTAATATGGTATTATTATTTTAAACGCATAGCTAAAATGTAGCAAGACATGTATTAAATAATTGAAAGGTCACCAACTGATCAATGTTCAGTAGATTTTTATTTAACTATGTTTCATGAAAATTTGTTTATAATTTCTAAACAAAATGGAAAGGTTATCAAGTTTATAATAAATGACAATAAAAAATGTAGGAAAAACTGTAAAAATGTTGCCATATTTTTACAATGACAAGGACTTAATTGCATACAAAACATTAGTTTTTAATTCCTAACTACTTTTCATAATAACAATTTTTAATATTGTGAAATAGAAATATATATGCTGAGGGGGTTCTTGAGAAAAATTTATATTTTTTGATATATCATGTCAGATTAATAGATACACATAGTTTCAAAAGTTCTGCATCACCCAAAATTCTGAACATTAATATCACAGGAGAGTGAGAATAAATTGACAATATTGCGGCAATTTTTAGTCCAGGAACCGAAGGTTTTCACCTCGCAATTTTTTACAGAATGGTTCGATTTTCTTGAAAATTTGAGAATAAATAGTGGATAGTCCAAGGATCAAAATCTATGCAATACCGAAGGGCGGTTATACCATGGGGGTGGTTGCACCCCATCTTGGGGGTGGAATTTTTTTATTATATTTTGATCGCAAAAATTGGTAAAAAGATTTTTTTTATTTAGCTAATGCCTCGACAACTAATGGCCATTGGCATGGTACAGTGGATTTTTCCAGTTAGGTACCTAGTGTAATGTGTAGTGTGTGTGTGTTCGCACATGGAGCGACGCTCGAAGTAATCGACTCGATTTCAATCGCGTAGATCTCCTTCTGTCACTTAAGTTCCTTCGTTGTAGCATTGAGCTCCATACATGGAGAATTTAGGATTGCAAATCTCCTCGTCTTGTACGACTCTCGTTCCGTGCGATCTGAAGCGCACGAGAAAGTTTAATTGAGACGCACGTTTACAGTCATTATTTTATTTGTTTGCTTCGTTTTTGTTGATTTTTGACCTCAACTAAATTTTAGGCTGTCCGCACATAAGGCGACGCTCGAATCACTCGACTCGATTCCAGTCACGTAAGTCTCTCCCCGCCAGTAAAGTTCCTTCGTTCTGGCGTTGAGCTCCGTACACGGAGCGTTTAGAATTGCAAATCTCCTCGTCTTGTACGACTCTCGTCGCTTGCGATCCGTAGTGCACGAGAAAGTTCGAGTGAGACGCACGTTTTTAGTCATAATAGGTAGTTTATTTTATTTGTTTCCTTCGTTTTTTGTTGTTTTTTGCGCTGAATGAAAGTTTACTGTTATTTAAAGATCGGTGCATGTTATGTTCGTTGATTTGTGGAACTTTGTGGAAATATATTGTTTGTAATATAAAATTCTGAAAACATTGAACTTCTGTTTCTAGGTGTTTAATATAAAATTCGTTGGGGAAGTAGAAAAATGTCCTCAGTATAATTCTCATTGTATTCAAATTATAATAAAAATGTAACAATACCGTACTTTCATAGATCGAAATAGTCATTTTGGTTGATATATAAAAAATGCGTTCTTCCTAGTTGGGAGATGTGAGCAAACTGAATCGACAAGTGTGCGGAGAGCAATCGCTAGTGCCGCAGGGTTCGTACAAGACGAGCATGACGCGCGAACTTCGAGACGTGTCTTCGATCGATCCATGTGCGAACGGCCTAGGTCTTTTAAAGATCGGTGAATGTTATATTCGTTGATTGTAGTACTATTAGCTTTGTGGAAATATATTGTTTAGAATGTAAAATTCTGAAAACATTGAATTTCTGTTTCTAGGTGTTTATTATAAAATTCGTTGAGGAAGTAGAAAAATACTCTCAACTGTATAAAAATGAAATAATACCGTACTTTTCACAGATCGAAATAGTCGTTTTGGTTACTATATAAAACATGCGTTAATTTATAAAAACAGAATCGACTAGTGTGCGGAGGGCAATCGCTTGTGTCGCAGGGGAGTTCACATCGAATAGCCGAAAGAAGAGGGTCACTGTGCTCACACTCTTTCAAGAGTAGGCTAGTAGAAGAAAAAGCTATAGAAGATAGCCAAAACAACATAAACCACAAAAGCAACAACAAAGCCTATTTAGCCTGAAGAGGCTAACTACTTCTGAAACAAACCAATAATAACAACACCTACAAAAATACCACTAGAGGTGGCCGTTACCTGGAACTGTTACCTTGTAACTGTTGGTAGTAACGGTCACTAACAAGTAAATAGGAGGCATAGCAATACAAATTGGTGAGTTACAGGGTGTACGTCTAGACGGCTTCTTGGGTAGTGGTCTAGGGGCAGCTTGCTGCTTCTGGACGTCCCTTGGAGGCGTCCATAGATAGGTCGCGTGGGTCGTTGGCGCCTAGCGAGCGCTAAATCTCTTCCTGCGAAGGACAAGACTTCTTCGAGCCTGACGAGGTTCTCTCGTCGCCGGTATTAGGTGAGTCTGCCACCGGCTAGCAGGAAAAGACAAAAAATATCCGCTCTTCATAATTATCCTCCCCACATATAGGCGTAGCCTCACGAGATAATCCAGGCCCCTGAGATGGAGAATCCATCGTCTCAGGGGGCTACCCCGTCTCAAGAGACCGTAGAACCAGTAAGCGAACCAGTCGACGAGGAGGAAAAATTCCTCCAAGACCTCTCCCAAACATTGTGTTCCGCATATGATAAATTTCCAAATGCCTTACCTCGCATTTTTAAAATGCTCCACCAGAGAATTCCAACACCATCGGAGGTTGGAAATACTTCTCGCGAATCCTCTCCAGATAAGGACCTTGTTGAGTTTAAATACGAGAACATGTTTCCGATTCTCTCTCCCATTCCAGAGGATTCTCCATTAGGAGATGCCGCAACCTCTCAGAGAAAATCCAAGGAAACAAAATCTCCTGCCAAGAAGTCACCAGCTAGGCCCAGAACTCGTTCTGGGTCTAGAGCATCCACTAGTTTGCCCAAGCAAACTAAAACCAAGAATCGAAAAATCACAAAGAAAGCCAAGAAAAGCACTCGGGCACACTCTGGCGACTCTCAAACTCCATCTACCTCTTCTTCAACTAAACAACCTGCCACAACTGTCAATGAGGTCCCTCAGACCCCGACAGCCGCTGAGGAAGCCAGTCTGCCCCAAGAAAAACGCTTCTTTTACAAAATTATTAATATACCAGAAACTTATGACACCCAGAGGAAGCTCTTCCTGCTGGTTAACACCCACGAGCTTTTGAGGGGTGTCATGGTTAATATCAGATTGGTCTTTAAAGACAAAATATACCTTGAGACCAACCAATCGGTTGACCTTAAGGAAGTAACCAGAAGGTTGCAGGCACGCACTGGCGACCCAAGCATTACCATTGAGTTGAAAAACTCACCTCCCACTCAGTCCCATAATATTAAACCAAATTCGTCTACCAAATTGTCGGATTTCCAACTGGTCATTACCGACATTGACCTAAGTATCACTGAAGAGGAATTAGGCCAAAGCCTCAAGGAAATTAACTTTCCATTTAACAAACTCCGTCGAATTGTCTCTAGACAGTTCGACAAACCTACAAGGCTAGTCCGGCTTTTCCTCGATTCCGAGGTGCACTTCAAGAGTGCTCTGTCCAGTGGAATCGTCATTGACGGGCTGGTCAGACCTTGCGAGGCACCTAGGAATCCAAACTTCGTCCGACCCATCACAAAATATTTCAGCCGATGCTGCAAAAGCGGCCATGAAATCTCAGAGTGTGCCAAGAGACAAGTGACTTGCCCTTATTGCGGCAGTGGCGAGCACAAGTCCACAGAGTGTAAAACCCAGTCCAACCCGACCTGCCCGAATTGCAAGGGCAAACACCCTGCCTGGCATCCGAGTTGCCCCAAAAGGCAGGAACCTGCTTCTTCATACAAGGAGCTAAAACCAATTGTTGCTGAGAGAAAGGTTCCCTCAGCCAACCTCACAGAGGATGCAAAAATGGTGAAATGGTGATGGAAATCATTACCATGCTATTGCTAAATGTCCTTCCTGACAGGAGAGACTCCATTGGCAAATTTGCATCTGAACTCTCTACAACCTACTTTGGTCACCGCATGGTACCACATCCCAAGAACAATAGGTTAGAAATAACCTTTGTTCCCATCCACTAATTACAAAAAGTCACATTCAACTGTGTATTGGGTACAGTCAACTGTCAGGGTATTGGTAGAAAGAGAGCTTTAATCAAACAAATGCTCTTCGACAACAATATACAAATCCTATCCCTCACCGATACCCTGTCAAAAACCACGCCTAATTTTACAGGCTACACTTCATACCACCTTCCCAAAAGCCAGGTCAGCCGTGGAAACGGCTTGCTTATACATAACAGCATACCTACCTCTCCACACATCCTTCCTCCCCATATCCAATTCCCAGACCTGGATTTTCTGGCAGTTGACATTTATGTACAAAATAACATCAAAATTACGATAATCTCCTATTATAAACATCCAAATCAACCCCTATCCAACCTGCTGTTGGAGTATTTTTCCACACTCAACTCAGCAGTGTTAATGGGCGATCTTAATAGTAGGCATACCCAATTTGGTGATATTACAATAAATCCAGCCGGCAGAATGCTCACAAATTTACTTCTTGATCTGCCAATATCCAGAATCACCAACTCTGAAGTCACGTTTTTTGGACCGGCCGGAATGTCCATCATTGATCATATCCTTTGCACAGATAATGTGCTGGGTATGTTCGATGATGAATGCTTCATTGCTGATTCAATAACCTCTGACCACCTTCCTTTGTTAGTGAAAACTAACTTCACAGATCCTCCACAAATAAGACCTGTCATATATAGGGAAGATTATCGTAAAGCTAATTGGGAACTATTCCAAGACTACATCAATCATAACATTCCTCAGTTAGGTAATATGTCAACCATCAATGAAGTTGACACGGGAATCTCTAAAATTGAGAGCCTTCTTCAGGAAGCCTCATCCTTAGCAATTCCAGTAACTCGATACAATATATATACTCCAACTCTACCTCCCAGAATAATCGCTAACATCAAAACAAAGCGACGACTTCTCAGAGAGTATAAAAGATTTCGAGACCCCCTCATCAAAACAGAATACAACCGACTCTCAGCGTCCATCAGGTTGGAGGTTAACAGGCTGAAACAAGCTCAGTGGAGGCATGTTACTTCCCAACTGGACTATAGAGAAGGGAGTAAATTCTGGAACAAGTTTAAAATCCTAACTAAACAAAAGTCTAAACCTCATTCACATCTTGTAGTCAATAACGTCATCCTTAATAATACACTAGATAAGGCTGAAGCTTTCAAAAGCTCTCTCCAAGAAGCCTTCATCTCACCCAATAATCCAAACTTCAACGAGCGACACAGGCGCAACGTCGAAAGGAGAGTGGAAGAAATACTCCAAAACCCCCAACACATGGCAGCCTACCCTCATCCGATGGTGGCTCCTGTGGAGGACGAAACCGTCAGGCAGATGTGCAACATAGGAAAAAACACATCTCCTGGCCCAGATGGTATCCACAGAAGATGCCTCAAAAAACTCCCAGAGAGTATCATCCTGCCGCTTACAAACACAATCAATGCATGTCTTAGGTTGAGCTACTTCCCAACTTCATGGAAAGTAGCTAACACAGTCATGATTCCTAAACCTAGGAAGCCACCCACCAGCACAGAATCCTATAGACCTATTTCTCTACTTAACACTCTAGGTAAAGTCTACGAGAGGATCCTCAAGGAGAGACTCGTAGAATTCCTAGAGACAAACCACATTCTCCCCAGTTTTCAATTCGGATTCAGAGCTGAACATTCCACACGCAACGCATTGATTGAAGCGGCCACTTTCATCTCCCAAACCATTAATGAGCATAGAAAATATGCAGTAGGCATCTTCCTAGACGTCCAAAAGGCCTTCGATCAGGTCTGGCACCCAGGTCTGATCGAAAAACTCCGCCAATTTGGACTGCCTATATCATTCATCAAACTTATTCATTCCTATCTCTCTAATCGAACAATTCGCGTCAAAGTCGCAAACCAATTATCCACCCCATTTACTCCTCAAGCAGGAGTACCACAAGGATCCATATTAGCTCCTATACTATACACAGCATACAACAGTGACATCCCCCATCCCATTAATCGAACCGAGTCAATCTTACTTTACGCCGACGATATTGCACTGCTCACTGCAGGTACTGCACGACGCACGCTGAGGCACCCCTCTGTCTTCGATAGGGCCCAAACACTACTAAACAAGGTCATTAAATGGTGCAATAAATGGAGAGTCACCCTCAACCCAGCCAAAACCCAAATGATAGCCTTCAGACACCCTCATAGTTCTAGAAACGAAAGGGCCAGAATAACCCTTCAAGGAGAGGCTCTTGAATATCGCCCGTCGGTGGTCTACTTGGGAGTCCATTTTAGCAGGACGCTCAACTGGAACACTGACATTCAACACACCTTAAACAAGGTAAGAAACAGAGCTAAACTCCTTGGAGCATTATCTGGAACGTTTGGAGGCACATCTAGCAAGACTCTCCTACACACCTATAAAACCTACATAAGGCCCATTATCGACTACAGGGCGCTCCTCTATGCCTCGCTAAATCAAATACATACCAATAAAATCCTTGCATACGAACGTAGAATTCTTAGAAAGTGCCTCAGGAGGCACTGGAGATATCCGTCGGTATTGGTACACCCACTCGCAAAAATGACCCCTATCAACGAGAGAATACGTTCTCTCAGCAACAAATACGTCATTCGTACGATTAATGGTAACAATCACAGAGCAAAATATGTCCTAACTACCCCTTGCAATCGGCAAGGTCACATACTCACCGGGACCCCCAAAAACAAAGTTCCATTCCCTCCGGCCAGTCTTCTACAATTGGCCAGAAACGAACTACCCGATGAGTACTACGAAATTCTAGAACAAACTCCCTTAATGTATCGCAGATAACTAAGCTGCATCCCCACACGCTGATCTAAGAGCCGTTCCTCTATGGTGACAGATTTGGAACCCCCTTGACTGACTGGACGCTTTACTGGGCTACGGCAACTTCTATCTTTCGCTTCTACAGCTTCTGAGCTAAAACCACCTTCTAACCCCATCCACTGGCAACTTTGCCTCTCCACACATCACCTAACTTTCAAAAGCTTACGCAATCTCCCCACACTCCTGAAAAGGAGGATCCTTCACCCTGAAGAGGCTTAAGCCTAAACGGGGTATAAATAACGAGTTTTCATTCGTGTCGCAGGGTTCGTACAAGGCGAGCAAGACGCGCGAAGTTCGAGACGTGTCTTCGATCGACCCATGTGCGGACGGCCTAAGTGTCTTGTTACTCTTGCAAAGTCGACGTCATTGTCTTTACAAAGTGACTCTAATTATATCCGTACGTCTGCGGTTCCTCCGGTGAGGTAAAAAGATTAATTCGAAGCAAAAAATGGTTTATACATTTTTTTTGATAAAATAGTTTTCGATTCATTCGACACTTCTGGAGCAACAGAAACGTACATATGGGGATGATGGATCACCTCTGAACAGAAATGAAACATACGCTGTTTTTTAATAAATCATGGAATTAACCAACCAGTAATCATGTAATAATATAGTCCGTTCGCTAAACTCAGACATAATTGGCTAGTAATTTTAGTAAACAATTTTGCCAATTTGATAAAATTGGCAGAAAAATAATTACTAAATATTTAATAATTACTAAATAGTTAGTAATTTTGCCAAGTTTGGCAAAATTAACCAAAAACAAAAAAATTACCCACTAAAATCACTAGCCAGTTGTGTCTGAGCTTAGCGAACAGACTATAGTACATTTTTTTAAGTAACATAATATAGTTTATTAGCTTGATTACAGGGAACTAACCACAATCTACTAATAGTCTGGGCAGATTATCGGAGAATAGGCCATTTTTGGGAAAAGTTATTTACCAGCAATTTTATTGCTAGAATCGAATCTTATTATTGTATGTATTAATAATATAGGTATGCAAAGTCCGCAGATAGTGTGCTACTTTTTTTATAAACAAAATGGCGTCCGAAAATCGTGTTTTCTTCAATTTTTGCTCTATAACTCCAAAGATTTTAACTTTACACCAAAAACACTCAAATACAAATTCACCGCAATTAAATTCTGCATAGAGACGTGTTTTTCCGATTTACTTCGACGAAAACTTTCCCCGGAAAAAGCGGGTATTTCCAACAATATCTTTAATTTTCAACTAAACTTTTAGGTAAGTAATTGTTAATCAATAATTAAATAACTTGATAATGTAAAATTACTTTTTGTTTAGACTATAATTCCAGAAGCCGATGGAAATTCAATGAACAGTTTAGCAACAATTGAATTGTTAATTAAAAATTTACTGTCGCTATAATAACGACAATAATTATGATGCATAAGAATAATTATGATTTTTTCATAAAAAGACACTATACCCATCTAATGTACTTTACATAATTGAAATTGGACTATTTAAGCGGCCTCAGGAATATTTTAAAATTATAAACAATTTTTTGGCTTATAAACAAATAGAATATCTCGGGAAATATTAAACAAAATTAAATTGTGAAAACGGCATTCGAAAAACAACGGCAGGACGCTTCTTTTAAAAGAAAAACGTTTAATTATGACGAGTGGTTCCTGAGATACAACCGGTGAAATTTGATTGGAATTTACGGCAAAGATATAAACAATAGGATCATAATTTTCAAACTATCACCTTTTTATTTTTGTCCTCTTTCTCGACACCAATTTTCATATCCTTAAAATGCTCATAACATATATTATTATAATAAAAACTATCGATAATACGTGTGAAAATTGCCAAAAATAGCAAAATTCCAATCAAAAATTAGGTTTGAGAAAATGTAACCCTCAAGGTTCAAAATCGGTATACGTTAAAAAAATGCATTTTCTCGGCTTCCCCTGGAGCAATTTTCTTCATTCTTTTTTTTGTTCCCAAGTAACTCGAGGAGGGCCATCGAACTAAAGCATTACTAAATGTCAGACTTGCTTTTGTTTTGTTATAATAAATTTGTTTAAATAAAAATTGTTTAAATAATTATACAGCTTTCAAATGACAATATTTATGTTTTTAACTTTAAAAGGTACACTTGTAGTAAGTTTATCTAAAAAAAAGCCTACAACTGGAAAAAATATGTAGTTTTCTGTTCTTATAAATAAATTAATCTATTATAACAAAACAAAAGCAAGTTTGACATTTAATAATGAGTTAGTTCGATGGCTCTACTCGAGTTATTAGGGAACAAAAAAATAATGAAGGAAATTGCTCCATGGGAAGCCGAGAAATGCATTTTTTTAACATATACCGATTTTGAACTTTGAGGGTTACATTTTCTCCAACCTAATTTTTGATTGGAATTTTGCTATTTTTGGCAATTTTCACACGTATTATCGATAGTTTTTATTAAAATAATATATGTTATGAGTAATTTAAAGATATGAAAATTTTTGTGGAGAAAGAAGACAAAAACAAAAAGGTGATGGTTTGAAAATTATGATCCTACTGTTTATATCTTCGCCGTAAATTCCGGTCAACTTTCACCGGTTGTATCTCAGGAACCGCTCGTCATAATTAAATGTTTTTTCTTTTAAAAGAAGCGTCCTGCCACTGCTTTTCGAATACCGTTTTCACAATTTAATTTAGTTTAATATTTCCCGAGATATTTTATTTGTTTATAAGCCAAAAAATTGTTTATAATTTTAAGATATTCCTGAGGCCGCTTTAATAGTCTAATTTCAATTCTGTAAAGTAAATTAGATAGGTATAGTGTATTTTTATGAAAAAATCATAGTTATTTTTATGCATCATAATTATTGTCGTTATTATAGCGACCGTAACTTTTTAATTAACAATTCAATTGTTGCTAAACTGTTCATTCAATTTTCATCGGCTTCTGGAATTATAATCTATACGAAAAGTGCTTTTACATTACTAAGTTATTTAATTATTGATTAACAATTATTAACCAAAATTTTAGTTGAAAATTAAAGATTTTGTTGGAAAACCCCGCTTTTTCCGGGGAAAGTTTTCGTCAAAGTGAATCGGGAAAAACACGTCTCTATATAGAATTTAATTGTGGTGAATTTTTACTTGAGTGTTTTTGGTGTAGCGTTAAAATCTTTGGAGTTATAGAGCAAAAATTGAAAAAACACGATTTTCGGGCGCCATTTTGTTTATAAAAAAGTAGCACACTATCTGCGGACTTTGCATACCTGTATTATTAATACATACAATAATAAGATTCGATTCCAGCAATAAAATTGCTGGTAAATAACTTTTCCTTGTATTTTGCTAATTAGCCCAGAGTATAATTGAAAATACTTTTATTAGTCACTCAAAATCCGTGTTCACGACTGACTAATTTCAAAATAAATAATGTGGGTAATTTCGAATAAATAGGTTTAAACAATACCACAAACAAATACATAAAATTATTATAGCAACTATCTAAAAATTTATAAAATTAAGATATTTATTACACCATAAAATGATTACAACCAGTTAACGAATAACAAACGTAATGATCAAATGGCGCGTATCTCAAACATTATAATGATATGACGTCACGACCAATGTGGGCGCGTTTTGGGCTGCCTGTTATATTTTCTCTCGATTTTAATCGTCTTTAGGGGCCAAACGAAAAACAAAAACAACTTTTTTTAGAATATTCCTTTTTAACTATAGTCTCAGAATCCGTATGGCTTGCATTTTTAGAAGCCTCGGATGGTGTAACCAGGTTTTCCATTGTTTTTAATCTGGTAGGATATAAAATGGTATCATGTTATGTGCTATTAGATTAAAAATTGAAACTTTTTTTTCTTTGATATATATTTAAAATTATGTTCTGCTGTGATTAATTTATAGCATTTTTTTTCGAATTTAATATTTTATGTAAGTTCCCTATTGACTACTCAGAATTTTTGTGCTAATAGGGCAGTCAATGAGGGTATTTGTCTCCGAATTCCATCCTACTACATCGATTTACTTGATATTTTTACAGTAAGTAGCAAATAGCTCAAGAAACAAAGTTTACCCTATGCCGATGTGCGCTTTTATCTTGGGGGTGGTTCACACCCCTTCTCAGGGGGTGAAAAATGTTTTGGTTAAAATAGCCACGGAAGATGCTGGAGAACCTAATTTTAAGCAAAAACTGTTCTATATTTATTTTTTGAAAACTCGATACTTTTTGAGTTATTCGTGGTTGAAAATTGGCCATTTTCATTGAAAAATGACACCTTTTCGGACGGATTTTTGCGAATACCGTAAAAACTATGCATCTAGCAAAAAAACTATATAAAATATTTGTATAGGTTATAAAAAAAACAAAGAGATTCGTTTCTTCATAAATCTTCTAGTTAAAATACAAAGAGTGATATGGTAGGTAAGAAGAGTTTGTTTTTTTGCTGCATGCTCAAATCGGTGTATTCAACTTGAAATAACAGAGAAACTGTCGATTTTTGGTGTATAATGATACTAATGACTTTTGTAGTGCTTGAAAAGACCTTTAAAATGAGCAATACTAAATGTCGATTACATTCAAACTAAGCGAAATATTCTGCAAAAAAGTTGATGACTAATGTATTTTAAGAAGAAATGAGAAATATATTTAACCCCTCATCCATCAGAATTTAAATACATCGTTTTCCTTCTACAATACTTTTTATTATAGTGTTATTTCTATGTTCAAAAATTGAACTGGATTAAAATGAATGGTTTTTCAAAGAAAAAATCAAATTATAGAGGGCATTTTTAAATTTTCTTAAAAATCTTCATTTTCCTCCATGTAACTCGAAAAAGATAAGAGATAGGAAAAAAAGATACCAGACAAAAATGTAGGGCTTTTTTAGATAAAAATTTCTTTTTTATTTTTCATTACTTTATTTCTTATCATTTTCAAGTTACATGGAGAAAAAGGAAGATTTTTAAGAAATTTTAAAAATGCGCTCTATAATTTTAACTTTTTATTTTCAAAAACCATTTATTTTAAACCCGTCCAACTTTTTGAACATAGAAATAACACTATAGTAAAAGGTATTGTGGAAGGAAAACGATGCATTTACATTTTGGTGGATGGCGTTTAAAATTACTTCCTAATTTTTTCTTAAAATACATTAGTTATCAATTTTGTTTGCAGCTTATCTCGCTTAGTTTTAATGTAATGGACCTTTAATAGAGCTCATTTTAACGGTTTTATCAAGCACTTCCAAAGGTATTGGTAGTATTATACACCTTAAATCGACCGTTTCTCTGTTATTTCAAGTTGAATGTACCAAATTGAGAATGTACCAAAAAACAAACTATTTTCACCTACCATATCTCTTTTTGTATTATAACTAGAAGATTTATGAAGGCAAGTGTCTCTTAGTTTTTTTACAACCTACAAACATATTTAATATAGTTTTTTTAGTTAGATGCATAGTTTTTAAGGTATTCGCAAAAAACCGTTCGAAAAGGTATTATATTTCAATAAAAATTGCCAATTTTTAAGCACGAATATCTCAAAAAGTATTGAGTTTTCAAAAAAAAAATTATAGAACAGTTTTTAGGTTCTCTAGCGAATTCCGGGGTAATTTTAACCAAAAAATTTTCCACCCTTAAGAACGGGTGGGAACCACCCCCAAGATAAAAGCACACATCGGCATAGGGTAGACTTTGAATTAGGAGATAAGTAGAGGCTAGGTCCAACATTTCATTAAAATCCATGCAATAGGATAGAATTCGGAGGTAATATCCTATTCTTGCTCCCATTGACTGGCGTATAAGTATAATATGGTCTCCAGCGATCAATCTGTTAGTAAACAAATACTGAAAACGTACAGTAAAACCTGTCAGTAACGGCCACTAAAAATGAGAGAACTATTGGCCGATATAGAAAGGTGGCCGCTACTGCCAGTTTTTGTAGTCTACATATAATTGGTTTGGAAAATTTTTAAACTGGCCGTTAGGACAGGTGGCCGATGTTGGCAGGTGGCCGTTAACACACGTTTTACTGTATAATATTTTTTTCTGGGATTCTCTACATTTTATTTCATAGCCGATTGCCATTTTATTCTGATAATTTTTTTTTGTTTGCTTCTCTCAGATATATTTCAGAATTTTCTTTGACAACCCCCTTCTTTGGTACCGAATGTTTGTACGTGTTTTAACCACGTATATATAATTTTTTGTGTATTTTTGTTTGTGGTATTGTTTAAACCTATTTATTGTAAATTACCCACATTATTTATTTTGAAATTAGTCAGTCGTGAACACGGATTTTGAGTGACTAATAAAAGTATTTTCAATTAGTAAATTGTGGTTAGTTCCCTGTAATCAAGCTAATAAATTACTATATGATGTTACTTGAAAAAATGTACTATTATTACATGATTACTGGTTTAGTGCAATCACTAAAGAAAAAACAGAAACAATAAGAACTATAGATAAACAAATCACCAAACCGTTGATGGATCTAATAAATTTAATATTTAAAACTGGTGAATGCCCAGACAAATTTAAAGAAACGGTAGTAATTCCTATACACAAGAAAGGAGATAAACTAAGTTTGTCAAACTACAGACCAATTTCATTAATTACTACTTTAACAAAAATCTTTGAAAAATGTCTTAAAATCAGATTAACATCTTTTCTTGATAAACACAACATATTATCGTCTTCTCAGTTTGGATTCCGTGAAGGTTTTTCAACAAACGACGCAATTATAGAACTTACCAATGAAATATATAATCGAATTGACAATAGCCAACCTACTGCTTGTGTGTTTCTAGATCTCGCAAAAGCTTTCGATACTGTAAGCCATCCAAAACTACTAGAGGCACTAGAAAATAGTGGAATAATTATAAAGGTTTAACAATTAATTATGAAAAAACCTTTTTTGTTCCGTTTTGCAGTTACAAAGTATCACTACCTTCTTATAGTGCTATAACAATTAAAAACACGAAAGGAAATATAATTATAAAATCAAGTAACAATATAAAATATCTTGGAGTAAAAATCGACTCTCATTAAGGTGGGATGCCCACATAGATCAAATAACAAAGTGTTTGAGAGCCTTGGTTCCAAAGTTCAAATTTTTCAAATCTAAAATAGATGTAAAATATTTAAAAATATTATATTATGCACTAGTTGAATCTAGAATTAGATATGGAATACTTGGGTGGGGCGGTGTACAAAAAACTTATTTAAAGAAAGTCGACATCTTACAAAAAAAAATATTGAAAATAATAATTAACAAAAAAATGACATACCCGTCTCATTTATTATTCTGTGATACTAACGTAATGGATACGAGGCAACTTTATATGTATTCCCTGATATTATACACATACAACCATAAACATATCCTGCATACATTACCTCATCACTATGAGACTCGCACTAAAACCAACCAACATGTGCAATTGGGAAATATTAAAAAATCAATAGGACAGAGATCTGCCATGTATCTTGCTCCAAAAGTATTTAATCACTTGCCGAACATATACAAGATATATATTAATACTCTTAATTCATTAAGTATGGTAAAATCTATATTCAAGAAGTGTGTATTGAACCTTGATCGTAATAGTGTACATAAGTTATTTGATTGACTTAACAAGTGAATGAAATTAAAAAAAATAAAAAAAATAATAATAAAAAAAAAAGAATGTTTGCAATACAGTGGTTTGTTAAATTTAACCAGTTCCTTTATTTATAATATAAAAAAATAAAAGAAAATAAATAAATACATGTAAGATAATAGAATGTTTGTACCTTGACATTTAGTATAGATACAGATACTATATTCAATAACTAAACATTGTCACACACTACCCCGTGTTCGACCAATAGGTTTTAACGTGTAGTGAGTAAATGTTTCTTTATTTTCCAGGATTAACATGTAAAATCAAAAAGTAGAATGTAATAATGTAAAACGTAGAATATAAAGTTAAAATGTATGTATTTAATTCTTGTACTGTGAAATTAATAAACATTATTATTATTACATTACTGAAGGTTTTCACCTCTGATTTCCTTGAACCTTCATCGATTTTCATGAAAATTGTTGAATAATTAGAGGATACCTCAAGAAATAAAGGTGACATGGTGCCAACTTGCGCTTCTACCCTGGGGGTGGATGCCACCCCTTTTCTGGGGTGAAAATTATTTTATTAAAAATAATACCATAAATCGATAGAGGGTCAAATTCTAAGCAAAATTTGTTATATTAAGTGATTAACATAAATCAATACTTTTTGAGTTATTAAAGATCAAAAATTTTATTTTCCGTAAAAAAAATGCATGTTTTAAAGCGGTTTTTCACGTGTAACTCAAAAACTATTAGCTTCTGCAAAAAAGTTAGTATTACCAAAATTGAAGACAATAAAAAACTGAATACACTACTCATCAAATTACTAAACTAATGTTAATTCAAAGTGAGTTATGGGAAATTGAATGTATATTTTTTTCGAGGAGTACTCAAATCTAAGTATTCAAGCTTAAATAACGGGAAAACGATGCATTTTATAAAATACAGTGCTAGTCAAAAGTCCGTACCCCCCCTCGTATCTTTTGAACGGTTATACTTATAATAGTGAAATTTGGAGGGAGGAAATAAACGGATTTAGGCGTCTTAACTAGTTATGACAGGTGACGTAATAATGACAGATGACGTTGCAGCACCACCATGACAGATAATTTTAAATGGGACCTTATGGCAAGTGATACCTCGTTTAAAAGGTATTGAAAATACCTATTCAGTCATACTAATTTTGTTTAAGTTTAAGCTAAGTTTGATGAATAAATGAAATAATAGAAAATTGTAGTTTCGCATTTAATTAATAAAAATTCAAACCTCCGCCTATGATTACTTGTCAAAAGGGTTGACGTTGACGTAAAAACTATTAGAGAACTGAAAAACGTGAACTTTTTTGACAAAAAAAAACATAGGCGGACATTTGAATTTTTATTAATTAAATGCGAAACTACAATTTTATATTTATTTCATTTATTCACCAAAATCAAAATCAATTTATATCCAAAAAAATTAGTATGGCTGAATAGGTATTTTCAATACCTTTCAAACGAGGTATCACTTGCCATAAGGTCTCATTTAAAATTATCTGTCATGGTGGCGCTGCAACGTCATCTGTCACTATTACGTCACCTGTCATGACTAGTTAAGACGCCTACATCCGTTTATTTCCTCCCTCCAAATTTCACTATTATAAGTATAACCGTTCAAAAGATACGAGGGGGGGTACGGACTTTTGACTAGCACTGTATACCTGCTAAACACTTATCAAAGTACTTCAGAATACCTAACAAATGAGCTCCAGAAGAAGATAATAGCATCAAAATTAAGCAAGTTATGATGAAACTAATAGAACCCTTTCGAATTTTTTAGGAAAAAGTGAAAAATTAAATATACGCCATTTCCACAAAAATTAAAATTTATAGTAACCCTTACACAAATTTCTTTCCATTAGCATAAGTAATAACATTAACAATTTTCACCTGTTTAGAATGGATATTTTCGAAAAAAGGTACAATTTAAAAAAATCAGAATTTTTAAAATTATTGTCATTTTAATTTTCTTTTGATAATAACTATAAAAATACTTAATATACGTAAAAATGGTAAATATCTAAATTTTAAGTTTTTTCTATATCAAATATTTTACCTTTTTTACCATTTCTTTAGGGTGAAAATCGAGATAGAAATGTTTAAAGCTTAAATTTTACTACGAGAACCATGTAACCGTGGCCATTTAATCTTTGATTTTTAAAAAAGTAAGGGGTTTAAAAGATTAAATTCAACGCGTTTTAATAGCCTTTAGAATTACCTTTCAAACCGTTTTTAGGTTAACCTGATATCGTAAAAATTAACGGAGGTATTAAAAAAAACGACAACTTTTTTTGGAAAAATTTTTAAAAGATAAATTTTTGGAGCATAAATTTTAATGCTATTAACTTGTTCGGGATCTCATTTGATAGATATTTGTAAGTACCTTCACAAATGTTTAATAAGTTTATGTTATAAAATGCATAATTTTCCCGTAATTTAAGCTTGAATACTTAGATTTGTGTACACGCTGAAAAAATATGCATTCAATTACCTATAACTGACTTTTAGTTAATATTAAAAGGTTTTTTTAGTAAGAAGTTTATTTAATTTTTTATTAGCTTCAATTTTGGTAATAATAACTTTTTTGTAAAAACTTAGTTTAATTTTTGAGTTATCTATAAAAAATCGATTAAAAACATGCATTTTTCTTACGAAAAATTAAAAATTTTCATCTCTAATAACTCAAAAAGTTTTGATATATTTTAATAACTTCATATAACAAATTTTGCTTAGAATTTGTCCCCCTATCTAATTATGGGGTTATTTTTAATAAAATAATTTTCACCCCGAGAAGGGGTGGCATCCAACTCCAGGGTAAAAGCGCAAGTTTTCACCATGTCACCTTTGTTCTTTGAGATATCCTCTAACCAATCACCAATTTTCATGCAAATCGATGGAGGTTGAACGAAATCGGAGGTGATAGCTCATATCCACCTTCAATGACTCCACTAGTTGGTTAATTCCATGATTTATTAAAAAAACAGCGTATGTGTCATTTCGGTTCAGAGGTGATCCACCATCCCCGTACGTACGTTTCTATCTCTCCAGAAGTGTTCAACTTTCCAGACTTCAGATGTCTCCAAGATTTATTTATTTCATCTTTTCAAATATCTAAGGAATATGATTTTATCTTATATTCACACTTCGCATCCATATAGAATCACACGGAAAGGTATAATTACTAGTAGTCCACAGTACATCGTCCTTTTTGGAAGATGATTCTTCTTCTTAGGGTGCCTGTCTGTTCCAAACGTTGGCGATCATTCTGGCTATGATGACTTTGTTGGTTGCTATACGGAATAGTTGTGTTGAGGTCTTTCTATACCATGCTCTCAGGTTAGCAAGCCAGGATTCGTCCTGGGGCCCTTTTTCCTCCAATTTTACCTTGTAAAATGCCCTGGAGTAGCAGCTCGTATCTCCCTTGATTTCTCATTATATGCCCCAAGTACTGCAGCTTACGGCCCTTCACGATGTTGACTAAATCTGCGGTTGTGTTCATCCTCCATAGTACTTCTTCATTGGTGACTTTGTCTGTCCATAGTATCTTCAGGATCTTTCTGTACAACCATAGCTCAAAAGCTTGAAGTTTCGATAGAGTTTCCGCCTTCAATGTCCACGTTTCTACTCCGTATAGAAGCACTGAGTACAAGTAACATTTAAGGAGCCTTATTTTTGTTTTTAGAGTGATGTCATGGCTCTTGAATACAGAGCTCATAGTCAAGAATGCACTCTTTGCCTTTCCGATGCGACATTTAATCTCTTGAGTATTGTCCCACGACTCATTGATTATAGTTCCCAAATAGTTGTATTGTGAGACACGTTCAATTCTCATTTGGTTCACGTACAGGTTTACTCCAGTTATGTTTTGCTTGCTGATGATCATTAGCTTGGTTTTGCTTTTTTAGCTTGGTTTTGCTGATGATGATTACAAAAGTCTTTAAAATAGTTTTAACTGCTTCGTTTGAGCGAGTCTATCACTTTTTGAAAAATTTCAAAGTGCAGGTTGGACGCGTTTCCGCGTCCCGCGTCATTAACCTATTTACGTTGTCGGACTTACGAAACGAGGCTGTAGATTTGTCGGACAAGATATCGACAATCTTTAGATTGTCAATAAATATTGTCGATCTCTTGTCCGACAAATTTACAGACTCGTTTCGTTAGTCCGACAACATAAATATGTTAACGACGCGGGACGCGGAAACGCGTCCAACCTGCACTTTGAAATTTTTCAAAAAGTGGTAGACTCTCTCAAACGAAGCAGTTTTTACGCAAACCATTTTTAAGAAAATCCACAAGGACAAGAAAAATTTTCCTGTAGTTGGCTGTATACCATCAATCACAAAAATTTGGAAAAAAAATCACTGTGTAAAAGGTATAAAATTTAATAGATTTCCCTTTAAGAGCTACATCGCAGAACGTTTTCGATTTTATTAAAAATCATCATCGGTGTTAAAACAGGTTGGATGCTAGCTGAGCCACCAAAGAAATATTAGGGTAAAAACCCTTTAAATATTATATTGTTGCATTAAAGGTGCATACTTAAGTGAAACTCCACAGGATGGATATAGATTAAACAGAACGATGCCCGTAGGTAAAATATGGACCTTCACAACACGTGGGATGTAAATTGAGTTGGTTACATTACAACAAATTAATAGCAACTCGATTTGCTTGATTTTAATTACCTGTTTTAAGTATTGTCTCACCGAAATCATTTTGTTAAGACCAACCAGTTTTATCTATTTTGACTAACTTACCGTTAAATTCATCCTGATAAAATAATATCCTTTTTATAATCCCTTGAAAAGAATCTACAAAAATGTACCAAATTGTCGCCAAATCTACCGATTCCTTCCGCTCACGTTTTATCTGCAAATATAGAAATTAATTCCTTAAATAGGTTACCAAAAAATGTGCCGTTAGGTGAAGTAAAGTTTCGTCTATTTCGACTACAAAGCGCTAAGTCATGATGTTTTTAACTATATAAATATTTTTCAATAAAAAGGACTACCTTCTCTATTATCTTCATTTGTTCGTTTTAAGTTAGAGTGTGAAGACGCATTTGCGCCCACTGATAAAGCCCACTGATAAGGTAAAGTACCCAAAATCCGTCCCCTCTCCTAAATTCGTCCCCCACTGTCAGGCGCGGATCCAAGGGAAGGTCAATGGGGTCAATTGCCCCCTCCTTGAGAATTCGCCTGGTGTCGCCTTTTTTTAAGAAAGAGATAATTACGTTTGAAAATAAATAGTGAGTTTTGTGTCCTGTTGACAACTGAATAACGGAATGAAACATAAAACAGAATTCCTTCTCCAAAGTACGTGTTCTCGGTCTTACTGTATGATGCCGAGTCTTGGACTGTGAATAAAATCGATCTACTTACCTAAATCGCCTTGAGGCTTTCGAAATGTGGTTCTATAGAAGAAATTTAAAAGTATCTTGGGTGAACAAGGTTCGAAACTCCACAATACTAGAACGTCTCAGCAAGACTACTGAGATTATAGAAGGCATCAAGAAGAGAAAAGTGGAGTATTTTGGACATGTAATGAGAAGTTTCAAATATAGGTTGCTACAAAATATTATGCAAGTGAAAATAGAAGGCAAACGCAGTCCAGGACGAAAAAGCACTTCGTGGTTGATTTAGGGTGGCATTGAATAAAATTAAGATAGATATGATAGTAACCAACGTTCTGAAAGGACATGGTACATGAAGAAAAATAAAGTAACAGCCCATACCGAAAAAGAATTCTGCATACGCGATTGACGAGAAAATTTTTATTTCATTGCCCCCTCATTGCAAGGTTGCTGGATGCGCCGATGCCCACTGTAACTTTTACTGACAGTCCTCCAACCTTGCAAGATAGTAAGGAAACTCTTCAAAACTATTCAGTTTACTAGTGGCAGTGGCATAGATTCTTTGATCTGTTCATATACTCTTTAATTTTTCATAAATAGTTTTTGCAGTACCTTGTTACAGTGTGTTATAAATTTCAAATACTTATATTGACTCTTCAAGGTAAGTTTAGACTTATTTAGCCATTGACAATAGTAGAATGCCCTTTAAATATTATATTTGAGTTGTTACAGCCGTGTAGTTCTACTCGTTTCGTCACGAACAGCAGCCATGTTTTATATAACGAAATTCCTAAATCCGTCCCCTTTGACGTCCATTTATGTCAACTGATTATGAGGATAGTTCTAGTGTTCAAGATGCACCATATACCATTTGTGGACGTTTTTGACAAGAAAAGTGAAGTGAATGGTATCATGAGATGTGTTCATCTTCAACCACAGTCAAAAATTTTGTTTATGATTTATGTTTGGATGTGTAAATAGTTATAACTTATGTATAAAATGTATAAACATGTTCGTATCTCAATAAATTTAATAAAATAAGTATGAATACTGTTTAAATCATGTTTTACAAAAAAGAATCATAGATATTATCTAGAAATGGGCGGGGGACGGAATTGGGATACCATTTCTAAAAAATCAAAATTTGCCTTATTTAGATTATTTATTTATTTTTCATTAAAAACAATTTATTTAGTAGAATCGTACTAAAAAACTCTTAGGTATAGAGATGAGTTGCTTAATTAAGTTTTTCCATTATTTTAACTCTAAACCAAATTTCATAATTTAAGAGTTTGCTTAATGGAACGGTATTTGGGCACCTTACCTTAATATTTGTGCCACCATATCTGTTAGTTAAATTACTCAATCTGAATTTGGATTCAATGTTTGACTAGTATAACAAGCAAATTTCTTGTCAATTAACCCCGTACTCCTTGTTGTCCCAGCAAATTCCTTGGGCCCAGCTCTCATAATACGGAATTTGAGTGTATTAAGGTCAAACTGTTGTTGGCGATAAGCTGATGTAATTTATTGTGAGAACTTCTCCTTTCTAATCCCAGTATGCAAGTTGACAAACTTACAAATAAAACAAGGGACTAAATATAGTTACGTCATATACATCAATTGAAACAATTGATTGAATGAATTGAAAGAAAAATTCTTCGCTTCAGTTTTTTTTAATAATAAGGTTTGTTCTAGCAAACAGTCAAACTAGTCAAAAACCGTCAGCAAACAGTTAGTCAGTGAGAACACATAATAAATTCACCAGTGCTATCCCCTCTACTCGCGCTGGTCCACTATTCGCTGATGGTTTCAAACCGTTTGAAACTGACGCTAGAACAAACCTATTATCTATCAATATAACACTGAAAACTTTGGTTTTCATGACACCCCCAAAAATTCATTATAACATAATTTCACCACAGCTGTTTTGGCACAGTGCCTTTCTCAAGTTATTCATTTTATTATGTGTCTGTTTTTAAGTCTCTAACTTAATAGGTTGAGGAGTAGGAACCTGTTTGTCTCAAGTTGGTCATTCAGAATTATATTCTGTATTTTTTAATTCAATAATTTCAATAGATTCTAAAAAAAGTTAGCTTAATGCCTTTATTTTAAATATAAACAATTTGCAACTATTCAATAAAATAATGATTGAGGCCTATAGTAGATTTAAATTTTTCAGGAGACTAAAAAACATTTAAAATGTAAATTTTCCAAAACGTATCCGGCATTTTTCGATAAAAAGGGCATCAATAAATCTTACAAAATGGCACACTAGTTTGGTATAGTCATTTTTCTGCATGTCGCTTATAGACGGAGAGGCAGCGCTGAAAAATCTATTTGAATTTACTAAAGCTACATTTTTCACAGTTGATTACTGTGAGTGTGTAGAGAAACATACTGCGGTCGGTCAAGCGAAACGTAAAACAGGGGTTACTGAGAGGGTATCAAAGTTGCTTTCCTACTAAGGTAATTATTTCCATTTACTAAGGCTGAAAATCAGTACACACATTCTAAATTAAATATAAATAAAAGTTATTATAGTCGGTCAGCTGTATGACGGGACAGAGCCGGTCGGTCGGACCCAATAGTCGATTGAGGAAATGAAGCATTTTGGCTCGCAATTTTTTCCTCAAGCATGGATTTACTTGAAATTTTCAAAGAAGGTAGGGAATAGTCCAAGGATTATTTTCTATATCATGCCGCTATCATACGCTAAAATCTTGGGGGTGGTTGCCACCCCATCTCAGGGGTGGGAATTTTTTATTGCATTTTAACCATGTAGTTCGATGGAAAATGTAATTCTAAGAAAAAAATGTTTTTACATTTTCTTTGTAAAACTAATATTTTTCGAGTTATTCGCGCTTAAAAATAACAGTTTTTCGACGAAAAAATCAACTTTTTTAGGGGGTTTTTTGAGAATACCTCGAAAAATATGCATTTAATCAAAAAAACTGTAGATATTAAAATTATAGCCTTTAGTAACTCAAACCAAATTCTTTTCCAATAATATCTTTAAGACCAACACAAACCGAGATACGACATGTTAAAGGTTAGCTTTTTTCGTCAAATGCATAATTTGAAATATTCAAAGCCAAATAATGGGAAAACTTTGCATTTTTCGAGGAAAACTTAAGCAATATTTTTTCAAGTATACAATTAGATCTTTCAAAAAAAAATAATTAGTTTCTAGCATGAAAATTAAGCGACGTATAATCAAACAAATGTCGGTACCTGCTTTTCTCTACAAAAAAATCAGTGAAAACAACCCCCTAACTAATTTCCTAATTTAAAAAATTGGTCTTCACCTTTCTGTAGTTCCTTTTATATTTATATTATAAATACACTCAAGGAGTTTGACCTATTTAAAGTGACCATTTTTGGAAAAATATTATATCTAACTGTGTATTGATTTTCAGCCTTAGTAAATGGATTTAATTATTTCGTAGGAAAGCAACTTTAATACCCGCTTAGTAATGAGACCCCTCAAAAATGATTTTGTAGAATTTTTAAAGAGCTATAAGACTGTGTAAATTAAATTCCGTAAGATGCCCTAGTTTTTAATTGGGGCGGGTTTAAAGAGCTCGAATAAGGGGGTGTTTGCTGGTAAATAGAGGTGTTAAACAGCTATATTTGGCTAACTATTCACTGTAATGAAAATCTATGTACAGAGTAATTTTAGTCATTAAAAAGGCTACAATTTCGTAGTTTATAATTTTTTTCATATCTTCTGTATTTTCGGAGATATTTTGACGTAAAAAGTGAAAAATACCAAATTGCAAAAAATCATTTTCTTTAAACTCCAATTTTTCCAAAATTAGGCATTTTAAATAGGTCAAACTCCTTGAGTGTATTGATAATATAAATATAAAAGGAACTACAGAAAGGTGAAGACCAGTTCTGAATTAGGAAGGTAATTAGGGGGTTGTTTTCACTGATTTTTTCGTAGAGAGAAGCAGGTACCGACATTTTCTGTAAGTCACTTAATTTTCACGCTAGAAACTTTTTATTATTTTTTTGAAAGGTCTAATTGTATACTTGAAAAAAGATTATTTAAGTTTTCCTCGAAAAATGTAAATTTTTCCCATTATTTGGCTTTGAATATTTCAAATTGTGCATTTGACGAAAAAACCTAACTTTTAGCATGCCGTATCTCGGTTTGTATTGGTCTTATAGATATTACAGGAAAAGAATATGGTTTGTGTTACTAAAAGATACAATTTCGATATTTACAGTTTTTTTGATTAAATGCATAATATTTTTCGAGGTATTCTCAAAAAACCCTCTAAAAACGTCGATTTTTTCGTCGAAAAACTGTTATTTTCAGCGCGAATAACTCGAAAAATATTAGTGTTACGAAGAAAATGTAAGAAACATTTTTTTCTTAGAATAACTTTTTCCATCGAATTGCATGGTTACAGTGTAATAAAAAATTCCCACCCCCTAGATGGGGTGGCAACCGGCCCCAAGGTTTTAGCGTATGATAGCGGCATGATATAGAAAATGATCCTTGTACTATTCTCTACCTTCTGTGAAAATTTCAAGTAAATCCATGCTGAACGAAAAAATTGCGAGCCAAAATGCTTCATTTCCTCAATCGACTATTGGGGCCGGCTCTGTCCCGTCATACAGCTGACCGACTATAATAACTTTTATTTATATTTAATTTAGAATGTGTGTAATGATTTTCAGCCTTATTAAATGGAAATAATTACCTTCGTAGGAAAGCAACTTTGATACCCTCTCAGTAACCCCTGTTCTACGTTTCGCTTGACCGACCGCAGTATGTTTCTCTACACACTCACAGTAGTCAACTGTGAGAAATTTAGCTTTAGTAAATTCAAATAGATTTTTCAGCGCTGCCTCTTGGTCTATTAAATCTTCAGAAATTTGTACTTTTAGTTTGGATTTGGCATATTTTGATTCTAAGCCCACATAATATTGTCCAAATTCTTCATTTTCAACTGCTTTTAGGCGCAATTAATACACTAATAGTGGGTATTGAAACATTTTGATAGAAAAACATGCAAAATGTACAAGAACAAGAAGTATTTTATTGTTCATTAAATTAATAGGCATAGCAGGGTTTGATTCTAACGTCAACATTCCACTGATATTTTAAGCGAATTAAGAAGGTTTTGAGCCGAAATCGTATGCCTGTACATTAATATACAGAGTGGGCGAAAGAAAAGAGTCCACCTCGATATTTGGCAGTATTTATCAGATTTTAAGGAAATGAAAAAACAAGTCAATTTTTGACCTAAGGGGACACCTTTTTATGGTACATATATCTGTCATTTGTCAACCCCCTCCCTTCTACTTCCCCGGCTCTTATTTTTGAAAGGTTATTCAATTCTCTATTCAGTAATATTAACATTGACATAATCATTTACAGAAAGTGTCCAAGAAAAATAATTTTGGATTAAATTAACTGACAAAAAAAAAGAAGAATTGATGTAATTTATTTAACTCAAAATACATTCTACTGCTGACAGAAAAGAGAAAAAAATGTTTATTTGATAAATAAACATTGTTTGTTGCTTAAATTCAATATTCAACCTACCAAGAGGCAGATGGGTGGCAGCTTGAACATTGAAATTAAGCGAAATCTCTATGTTTATTTATCAAAAAACATTTTTTTTTTATGTTTTGTGACATCAGTAGAATGTATTTTGAATTAAATAAATCACATAGATTCTTCTTTTTGTGTCAATTAATTTAATTAAAATATTTTTTTCTTGGACACCCTATATAAATAATTATGTTAATGTTGATATTACTGAATATAGAATTGAATAACTTGTCAAATGAGCTAGACGAGCCCTATTCCCTATTTAAAAATAAGGGGTGGGGAAGTGGGAGGGAAGGGGTTGACAAATGACAGATGTATGTACCGTAAAAATATGCCCCCCTTAGATCAAAAATTGACCTTTTTTTTATTTCCTTAATATCTGTTAAATACTGCCAAATATCGAGGTGGACTTTGCCCCCCTTTGTATACCTGAATTTTGAAAATGTGTAAAAAAGGGAAAACGAAAAAATTGGGATTTAGTAAGTTTTTATTCTGATGAACTTGATTATTGATTGAAAAAACAGACAGTCATTTCTACACAAAAAGCAATTTACATTGCATTTTCAATTGCTAATTTAAGTTTTGACGTCGTTTGACTTTTTTGGAAATAACAGGCGATTTTAGACACTTGGTGAATTTAAAATATCTGAAAGACAGGTAAAGCTAAAAATTTAAGAGTACCGCCACTGCATGGAAGATGGAAAAAAATTTAATTTTCTATAAATCATTGGCATATATACTTGTAAATTTAAGTTAATTATCAATTTATTTATTATGACAGAATACATCAAACATCAGAATACAAAAGCGCAGTTTCTTTGCTTAGAAAAGGTCAAATATCATTTTATGGTTTTTACGTAGTAGAGGTTGGTCCGTGATTAGTTTGCAAATCATTCCAGGTCTATCAGTTTATTTAAATAAGTTATGTCATTGATTAAAAACTACTATGCATATTTTATATCATTGATTAAAAATGTTGTAGTTTTTAATCAATGGCTGTGTAGACTATTATCAAAACTCTACCCGTCTTTGAAAATCTGCCTGTGTAATGAGCTTCTGAAAATATTGTAATTTGTTAGCTTAATGTTTTAAATAATAGCAGCTTACACTAGAGCTGATATTGGTTCTCACCTTAACCTACTAACTCGCACTAATAATACAATAGTGTCGTAACTCAAAAAAGATGATTTTTCAGAATCAACGAAAAACTCTTTACTCATTTCCTATTGCAGGTAAACAAAAAATTAATGCATAATGTGTTTCTAATTAATAGAAAGTTTATTTGTACTCTTAGTTAAATAAAAATAAGAATTTTGAGGTAAAACGGAATTGTTCTAAGCAAAATGATCGAAATGAAATATTATTTTTGGTTCTGACATTATTTATGAAATATTTTGTGTTACTACAATTTGATTTAATATTTTTTTTGTGGTTTACGTCAGTTTTTGGGAAATTTTGCAGACTCTTTGTCGCTCATTGTAAAATTAAAACAGTTAATTCTACTTTTATAAAAAAAATAATGGAACTTAACCTCTTTAGGCCAGGAACCGAAGCTTTTCACCTCGCAATTTTTACAGAATGGATAGATTTGCTTGAAAATTTGAGAATAGGTAGTGGGTAGTCCAAGGATCAAAATCTATATGATTCCGAAAGGCGCTTTTACCATGGGGGTGGTTGCCACCCCATCTCGGGGGTGAAAATTTTTTATTATATTTTGACCGCAAAAAATGATAAAAATATTCATTCTAAGCAAAAAATGTTCTATACATTTTTTTGATAAAATTAATAGTTTTCGATTTATTCGCTTTCGAAAGTGTTAGTTTTGTATAGAGAAAATCAATGTTTTCGATATTACGAATCACTCAAGTTTTACCGCAGAAATTTTTTTTTGTAACCAAGTTCTTAGGAATTAAATAACCTACAATTTTATATGGAAACATTTTTTCGTTTCTCTGATGCTAATCTTTATATTCTGAAGAAAATGCATTTTTTACCAAACTACAAAAATTCGTTATTCGATTTTAGCTCCAGTTTTTTAAAAACTAATCATTCTAAGCCAGTCAAACTTCTAGAATCTATTTATAATACATAAATAAATAAGAATGAATAAGGGCAATAACCAAATACACCTCTAACTTACATTATGGATTACACCGTCTTCCAATTGGATTTCTCCTTTTTTTTTTTTTTTAAAAATATATTGATTTTTTAACCGTAACTTTTTTATTTTTTATCTTAGAAAGTCTGATAAAAAAATTTTTGTAGGTTTTTACAAGATCTATAAACCTATTAATACTGAATCTTTTCAAAATCCTCAGTCGCAAAAAGAGGTGAATTTGAAAGGGTTGGTAAAGGTGGTTTTTGCATGTTATTATAAGTTTCAATTGTTAATAGCTCACTGATATTTTGTCGAAAAAAAAATTTTTGTAAACCATATTCTTGGAAATTAAATAAGCTACAATTTCATATTTAAACATTTTTGCGTATCTCTGATATTAATTTTGCTATTCCGAAAAAGAAGCCATTTTTTCCAAACTACAAAAATTCGTTATTCGCTTTTAACTCCATTTTTTTTAAACTAATCATTCTAAGCTGGTCAAACTTCTCTAACCTATTAATAATACATAAGTAAAAAAGACCAAACAAGGTTAATGACTAATTTTAATTAGGGTGGTAATTAGAGGGTTGCTTGCGATCACTTTTTCGCTGAAAAAAAAATAGAGACTGACATTCTTTTCATTATGTCACTTCTTAATTTTTGAGCTAGACACTTTTTTTGTTTCTGGTGATAGATATTTTTAAGTGCTTTAAATTAGTTTAAACAAGTTGTCTTCGAAAAATGCATAGTTTTCCCGTCTTTTGACTTTGAAACTAGAATATTTAGGATTTGACGAAGAAGAGCCAACATATAATAAAGTATAGCTTGATTACTATTGGTCCTAAGGAAAATTAAAAAAAAAAACGTTTTTATTTATTTTTTCAAAAGGTACATTTTTGTTAAGTAAAGTTGTTTTGATAAAACGAAAACTTTTGGAGTTATTAGCAGAAAACTTATTAAAAACATTGATTTTTTTCAATATAAAACTAACACTTTCGATAGCGAATAAATCGAAAACTGTCAATTTTATCAAAAAAATGTATAGAACGGTTTTTGCTTAGAATGAACGTTTTTACCAACTTTTGCGATTAAAATATAATAAAAAATATTCACCCCCGAGGTGGGGTGGCAACCACCCCCATGGTAAAAGCGCCTTTTGGCATGATATAGATTTTGATCCTTGGACTATCCACTACTTATTCTCAAATTTTCAAGCAAATCGATCCATTCTGTAAAAATTGCGAGGTTTTGTCCTATGTTAAGCTTCATTAAATGGACTACTTGATACTGGCAGCACAGCTTGCAAGTCATATACGGCGAATATTGTTGAATCTATTTTAGCATTTTTGTCTTTTTCTTTCTTCTTTCTGGACAGTTCTTTTTCTTTCAAGTGGTTTTCGTACGTCATATCAATACTGTTTTTTCCATCCTCATCAGCATTTTTGAAATTTTCACAAAAGATCACATTGATATTTTTTGGTGTAAGGAAGATGTTAAAATCTTTAGTAAAAATGCGGTTAAAAGTAGTTGCAGACGCAAATGATTTGAAGTTTTCTTCTGTACATTTATCTTTGTAGTCTCGATGTAAATCAGCTAAAGACTTGTCACACTGGATATATTCCTGTGACACCTGAGCTCTAATAATTCGACGCGTGGTATAGCGTTTATAAAATGTTTGCCACCTTCATGTTCCACAGTATGTTGTTTGCCATGTTTCCCGCGTAATTTTCCTTTTTTTTTGCATTTTCCAAGAGCTACTAGTAGAAGAGCTACCCGATGAAGAGCTTGTTGAGGAAGAGCTACTTGATGGTTTTACTGTTCGACATCGAAACAGACTATAGGTTTTCCTTTGCACAACAGAAACGAAATGCGGATCTCGGTCGGAATCATCGGAATCAAAGTCGCTCTGGTCTGATGGTCTAAGAACTGTGAGACATTTTTGAGTAGGTATTTTAGGCAACCTGAAAATTTTTCAGGTGACTCTTCTATGATAGCCTAATAGAAAAATGCCGGTCTGGCTGGAGGGTAGCGGTTATTTTCCCCAAAAATCCCCCCAAAGTTAAAAAAGGGTAAAAATTGTTATTACACAAAATATCATTGATATGACTTTAAAGTAAATTTAAATATTCAAATATAAAGAAAATAAACAGGCCAGACGATTTGAGGGCGATTTTAACTCTGCCAGATACTTGCATGGGCGCCCCAGGATTATTTTCAGGGGATGCATCTGAACTTCAGAAGATTTCATCTGAATCTATACATACTATTAACGAGTATAAAATACACAACTATATACATGCATAACTATGTACATTCCTTACGGACAGGGAGGTGCAATACATTCCTTCCGGACAGGGAGGTGCAATTCTTGTTTTGACAGGGTATTTTTTAATATTAAAAATAAACATTCTAAAAAAGATAGTATTTTTTTTGGTGAAATTTTCCAACTGCCAGGTGATCAAACAAATTACGAGTGCATATAAATGAAAAGCGCTATAAGTAAGCAGCAGTGTGAGAAAGAGCGTATAACGATAGCTGTTTGCGTCCTCTGTTGTAGCTGAGCGAGTCCGTTCGCTCGAGAAAAATCACGTGACCTGGCGATATCCATGTTGTTGTTCCTCGAAACGTTAGAGTATTTATTATAATATATTATAGTTTTTTAAGTAACTTTTTCTTAATTAAAGAAAAATAATACGTACTATGCAATATATTTCGCAAGTATGATAGAAAAAGACAACTTTATTATTATAAATATATAGGTAATAAAGTATAAAACTATAAACTAAATTAATTCTGTGTTCGAATCTTGTACTTCTTCTTCAAACTCCTCAGCTGAGCTTAAATATTCATTCTCTTCTGCCTCGTCAGACTCCCCTCGAGACTCAGATTCCTCTTCTACATGATCTGTAAATAGTTGTAATATGTATTTAGAATTAATATAAAATTAATTAGTGATTAACTAGTTGAGTTGCTACGTATTCTCCGTCCTATTATACGGAGTCGAAGCCTGGACAATCACGGTCGCATCTGAAGAAAGACTTGCCGTTGTTGAGATGTGGAGTTATCGAATAATGTTAAATATATCATGGACACACGTAGCAAACACATGAAAAAGACAAAAGAAATACTCAACACTATGAAGGAAAGAAACATGAGCTACTTTGGTCATACCTACACTAAGAAATAAAAAACGTGATGTGATTGGTTATATAAGGAAAAGTATTAAGCATTTCTTTTGCCTTTTTCAACTTTCTTAATGTTTCCGTGTTTATTAAGTGTTGTGTCCATGATATTTTTTACATTATTCGATAACACCACATCTCAACAATGTATGGTAAGTCTTTCTTCAAATGCGCCCGTGATTGTCCAGGCTTCGACTCCGTATAAAAGGACAGAGAATACGTAGCAACTCAATTAATTAATCACTGATTAATTTTTAATTAATTCTAAATACATATTACAACTATTTACAGATCATGTAGAAGAGGAATCTGAGTCTCGAGGGGAGTCTGACGAAGAAGAACAGAATGAACATTTAAGCTCAGATGAGGAGTTTGAAGAAGAAGTACAAGATTCAGACACCGAATTAATTTAGTTTATAGTTTTATATTTTCTACTTATATATTTATAATAATAAATTTGGCTTTTTCTATCATATTTGCAAAACCTATTGTATAGTACGTATTATTTTCCTTTAATTAAGAAAAGTTACTTAGAAAACTATAATATATATATAATAATTACTCTAACGTTTCTAGGCACAACAACATAGATATCGCCAGGTCACGTGATTTTCTCGAGCGAACGGACTCACTCAACTACAACAGAGGACGCAAATAGCTATCGGTATACGCTCTTTCTCACACTGCTGCTTACTTATAGCGGTTTTCATTTATAAGCACGCGTAATTTGTTTGATCACATGGCAATTGGAAAATTTTACCAAAAAAACCTGTCTTTTGTAGAATATTTATTTTTAAAATTAAAAAATACCCTGTCAAAATAACAATTGCACCTCCCTGTCCGGAAGAAATGTACATAGCTATGCATGTATAGTTGTATATTTTATACTCGTTAATAGTATGTACAGCTTCAGATGAAATCTTCTGAAGTTAAGATGCACCCCCTGAAAATAATCCTGGGGCGCCCATGCAAGTATCTTGCAGAGTTAAAATCGCCCTCAAATCGCCTGGCCTGTTTATTTTCTTTATATTTGAATATTTGAATTTACTTTCAAGTCATATCAATGATATTTTTTTTTATTTAAACAAAAATGACCCTGCATCAACTTCTAAGAGTTATTAGCAGGGGGTACAAACACAAATTACAAGTATTCAATCTCTTACAATGTATATAACTTAAATAAAATGTCTATTCCATTAAACACTGTAAAATTTAATGTCTTTCAAATATTTTAGCACTTGGTTGAACTGGTAGCTTAGTAGATCCTTCATGTTGGTAGAGAGGTTATTTTTTCTTCTTTCTTGGGTGTATGATTATATGTTTCACAGTGATTTGGTTCTTGCAGTTGTGGCAGAAAGGGATGGCCTCTTTATTTATTAAGTGAATATGGGTTGGTATATTATGTCCTAATCGCAGTCGAGTTGTTATTACTTGTTCACAACGTTTGAGTGGGAGTGATAATGTGGTGCCGACAGTTTCTATAACATCTTTTAATTTGTTGGATGTGGAATTCCAGTTTCTCTGCCATAAGTTGGTAATGTGTTTTTTGATGGAGCCTTTATGGTCGTTTCTTGTTAGTATGTTTGACACAGGGATACTTTCATCTAGTGCAGCTTTATTCGCGAGTTGGTCCACTGCTTCGTTTCACTTGATTCCCACGTGTGATGGCACCCATAAAAAAGTTATTTCTATGTTTTTTGTTGATTGTAGTATGAGTTCATTTTTTATTAGCATTATAATTTCATTTGATGAATACAATTGCTGTAAAGCTTTTAGTGTACTTAATGAGTCAGATATTATAATGTAATGAGGTGCGGATTTTCTTCTGCAAACTTTCAGTGCCTCTAAAATAGCCAGTGCTTCTCCAGTAAATATGCTACAACTCAGAGGGAGTCGTATTTTAAAATGGTCTGCTCCATGTGTGTAAGCCGCTGCTAGTCCTGATTGAGTTTTTGATGCATCAGTGTAGATATGTTCAGAATTTGGATATAGGGATATTATTTCATGGTATGATTGATGTATTACTGTTGGGTTAGTGGATGTTTTGGGATAGCGAGTAAGGGATGTATTTACAATTGGTGGACTGTTTGACCAAGAGGGGAAGTTTTGGGTTGGATTTATGATGGCACTAAACTGCTCACAGTCGTAACCACTGAATTTTAATCTTTCATAAAAAGGGAGTGAATTTATAGGTTTATTTCTGTAATTAATGATAGATTTAGGTTTTAAGATATTTGAATGCATAGGATTTTGATGATTTGATGATACACGAGCTGCATAATTTAGTGACAATTGTTGCCTTCGTAAGTGTAAAGGTAATTCGTTAGCTAATACTTGAAGGCTATTGGTTGGGCTAGTTCTAAATGCGCCAAGAGCAATTCTTAGTGAAGTTGCTTGAATTGAGTTTAGTTTTTTTAATGTAGTTTTTTTGGCGGTATCACAACATATTGAACCGTAGTCTAAGTTGCTACGTATAAGTGATTGGTATAAGTTTAATAGGATTCTTGTATCTGCTCCCCACGTACGGTTTGAAAGAATTTTCAGGAGATTAATTCTAGGTTGACATTGTCTTTGCAAGGCATTTATATGGCTTTTCCAGTTTAGGGTGCAATCTAGAGTTAACCCCACGCAATTTATTTCGTTTGTTTCTTTTAGAGTATGTCCATTTAAAGTTAGATGAATCTTCTTTATATTTTTTCATTTGCTGAATATTATTTACTGTGTTTTTTCAGGAAAAAAGTTAAAACCAGTTTTAAGTGACCATTTTTCCAGCGTGTGTAAAAATTTCTGCATTACTTCAGCCGCACATTCTACACTTCTGCTTTTGTGGCAAATAATCAAGTCATCTGCGTATAAATTGGCTTTAACCGGTAACCTCATCTCGTCCAGGATGTTATTTATTGCAATCAGAAACAATGTTGGGCTTAAAATGGAGCCTTGCGGAATTCCATTTTCAAGAGAGCGTGGATTAGAGTTATAACCGTTGGCTCTTACTTCAATGTGTCTGTGAGTTAAGAAATTTTGTATAAAAGCTAGTGTGTGACCCCCAATTTCAAATTTTTGTAGTGTTTTTAAGATGTTATATTTCCATGCAGTGTCGAAAGTTTTATTCATATCAATAAAGACAGCTAGCATTTTTGATTGTGTAGAAATGCTTCATGGATTTCAGACTCAAGCGATGGTAGTGGATCTGCCTTTACGAAAACCACTTTGATAGGGGGATAATAACTTTGAGTTTTCTAAATGCCATACTAGTCTGTTATTTATAATCTTTTCCATTAGTTTACACATACTACATGTCAAGGAGATTGGGCGATATGACAAGGGATCGTCTTTAGGTTTGTTGGGTTTAAGAATTGGGATAATAATTGCATGGCACCCTATCTTTGGAAATATATTATTGAAAAATATTGAGTTAAATAAATCTAGGAGGATAGGTTTAGCTGATTCTGGAAGATTTTTTAAGAAAATAGGTGGAATATCATCTGGGCCGGAAGTGGTATTTTTAAGGCAATTTAGAGAGTAATCAAATTCTTGGTGTTATGTGTTCATTTAGGGGCGATTTGCTGTCATAAATTGAAATTTTAAAGGATTCTTCATGATTTTTATATTCAATGAAATTTGAGTTTAGGTTGCTATCACTAGAATTTAGTTGACACACATCGGCTAATACGTTAGATATGTCTTTTTTGTCGGTAATAAGATTATTATTGTAAGAAAGACTATTAATATTGATGTATTTGTTTGATCCTTTAAGGTTTCGGATCTTTTTCCAGATGGTCTCAATAGGAGTTAAGGGGTTTATTGAGGCAACATAATTATGCCAAGACTCCCTTTTGCTTTTTTTGATTAAATATCGAGTTTTTGCCCTAAGCTTTTTAAATTCCAGTAGATTAGCATCTGTTTTATGTTTTTTAAGGATATTCAGTGCGTGTTTGCTTGCAGATAATGATTTGGCAATCTGATCATTCCACCAGGGGACCGGTGTCCTATTACAAGTTTTTGTTTTACCGATAGCTTGTTATTATTAAATGTAAATGTACATATAATTATATTATTAAATGTACATATGTTTTTGTCAATATTTTTATTTAATGTGAAGTTGCATAGTTTTTCATCCATGTACTGCTGAAAAAGGTCCCAATTATCGGTTTTTATTTTCCACGTCTGGTAAATTGGATGTGTTGTTTCTTGTTTGTCATTTAGGATGTCAATTATGATTGGAAGTATTTTAGTGTCTTCCATTGTAATATAGTTGCCAGTGATAGACTGCATAGTGAGATATCAATAGATGAAAGATTCCATTATAGGAATTAAACCTGGTGGGTTCCCCAGTATTCATAAGTATTAGATTTGAATTATTGATTGTGTTTTGTAATTTTGTAATAAGTTCCCGCATTTGTCTGTTTTTGAACTTCCCCAAGTGGTGTTATGACAGTTTGTATCCCCTAGTAAGATTAGTGGAGGCTGTATCTGATGTAGTAAATTATTTACCTCTTGTATTTGACTTTCATGTGGGTGTGGATTATATATATATATTACAAATGTTTATTTTCATTTTGTATATGACTTGAACTGCAACGGCTTCGAGATTGGTATTTAGATTAATAAGCTTAGCTTCAATATCATTTCTGACAAAGATAGCCACGCCCCCACTGGCGTGTTCTGTACTTCTATTTTTTAGAAAGGGAGTATAATTTTTTAAGTTTATTACAGAATCATCTTTGAAGTGAGTTTCTTGTATACACAGTATTAGGGGAGAATATTTTTGAATTAGTAGTTTGAGTGATTCGAGGTGAGCGAAATACCCATTTGGGTTCCATTGAAGAATTAGTGATTTATCCATTGGATTTTTCGGTCTCTTCCGTTGAAGATGTGTGAATGGGGTTAAGTTTTTTCTTTAGTCTGGTGATGTTGTTTTTTAATTTAGAGTTGTGAGAGTAACAATGAATAAAGTTAAGGATATCGGTTAATTCGGAAAGTTCATTTGAGTAGTTCTTTGAGATAGTTTCAGGATGTTTAGCATGGAGAGTATTAACTAGAAAGTCGCATATTTCATTAAAATTTAATGTGAATGGGGGTTATCGGTTTTCAATTTTGTCTTTTATCAATTCTAGAGAAGAAATAATGTCGTCATCAGAGGATTTAGTTTGTTTTTTAGGTTTTTTTAGTTTATGCGTGATAGGAGAAGCAAAGATTTGTGAGTCCGTTTCTGGGTTATTTTGGTCAATGTCAGGTGAGGATGAGATTTGTCTTTTAACTTGAGTAGATACTGGAGTATGTTGTTTGTTAATATCAACTGAAGGTTGCAGAATTACAGTTTCAGCCGGATTATTAATATTATTTAGATTTGATGATATTGTTTCTTTTGGTAAGGAGGGTTGACTTATGTTTTCTATAGTTTCAGTTACGGTGGCGTTCGTTTCCATGTTTTGTTGTGTTTCAGGATCTCTCTCCTCTGTTTCAGGTGTCGTATTTGGAGAGGTTTCTGAGGGTATGTTTGAGGAGTTAGCAGTTGTTATTATGGGACAATCTGTATCGTTGTGTCCAATAGTTTTACACTTAGAGCAGTTTAGTCCATCGATAGGGAGAAATAAACGATAAGTTGTATTGTGGAATACATTGAAGGAGTCAGGAATGGAGGTATTATTCAAGGGAGAAATAAATACTTGCTTTCTGAAGCTTAGGACGTGGCTATATTCGGTTTCTGTCATACCCACTCTTAGGAAAGTCATCTTGGAAACTGCAGCAATGCCTAATTTTTGTAATTCTGCTTCAATGATATTGTTTGGAATTGAAGGACATGCGTTAGAAATTACAAGTCGTTGTGCTTGTGTGATTAGTCGTCTTATCTCTATTTGTGACTCATTTATATTAATAGTTTTGTAGGAATGAAGAAGCATATCGACTATGCTTTTGGTAGAGAGGTAGACACATATTCTGTTGTTTGGAATTCTAGATGCAAACAAGACGTTACGTGGACCAACCAGTGATCCAATTGCTACGATATAATTGTGGATTTTGATGCCTTCGATACTGGAGAGGACTACTGCTTGGTCCTGTGTTGGGTGTTTGAACGTATTTACTACATTGGAATAACTGTTTTTTGGTGTATTTGGTGTATTTGAAGTAGAAGTAGTCATGTTGTTAATTGAAGTCATTTTTATTTTGTTTCCTGCGTTGCCGCAGGTCCGGTCCTGTCACCGGCCAAAGAACCGGCGTGGATCAGTTCCGAACGGTTCCAAAAAACCAGTTTTGATAAAACCAGTAAGTTGAACTTGATTCGAATTGTATAGGTTATATTTACTACTTTAATATCTTATATAAAGGTTTTTGTTACTCACGTCAGGTTGAGTCGATTGGCATCAACACTGCACTATTATTTGTTGATAGTATTTAAGAATATAACAATTTTGTTCCGTATTTTACATTTAAATATTGAAAAATATCAGAGCGACTTAAAACGTGTTATAATCATGCCACTGTCAGGGCCGTCTCCAATGATATTTTTTGTAATAACAATTTTTACCCTTTTTTAACTTTTGGGGGGGATTTTTGGGGAAAATAACCGCTATCCTCCAGCCAGACCGGCATTTTTGTATTAGGCTATCATAGAAGAGTCACCTGAAAAATTTTCAGGTTGCCTAAAATACCTACTCAAAAATGTCTCACAGATCTTATATTATGAGTGCACCAGTGAAATGTGATTTTGCCTTTGGTTGGATTCTGTAATAGGTTTAACATTACTGACCTTACAAAAGGTCACTGTTTACGTCAATTTTTTGAAGTACTTTGATGACTCGTAAATGGTGAAGGTATAGGTACCCGTTGTATTTTCGTAACGTCACTGTTCTCTATCTGGACACCAGGTTCATTATTTGTACTCACCAGTGGGAATAACGACGGTGAAGAGTTTTCCTGCTAGCCATCCTCAACATTTGTTGCAACGTTGTTGGGTACTTTAATCGCCCACGATCACTTGTTGCTATGAATCGCCCCCTTAAAAATGAATTAAGTAATTATTAACATAGGTAATTGATGAAATGAACAAGAACGTCACGAAGAGTGTGGTAACTCTAAATTTATAAAATAGTTAGTATTTAGTAAGCTTTTTAAATAACACTGATGCAAATTTTAAATGAGTTATTCCTATACGTTGATTAAAAGATAGATAATGATTAATAAATGTTTTACAAACAAAAAAAATGGTTTTAAGTTATGATTTAACAATAGTGTAGCATGTCAAAAATAATGAACTGCACCAATAATAGTGTCGTTAGTAAAAATATTATCTTAAAACGTGCTTGTGTAAATTAGTAATAGTGTAATAAGTAGAAAAACAACAATGTTATGGTTAGGTTCAAATCAACAAGAATGCAATAACTCAAAATGCAGATATGCAGATTGCTTACCTGATTCAGCAATAACGTGGAAACTCAAAATAATGAGCAAAGCAACACGTACGTTTCCGATCACTGTTAGAAATGGCGCCATCTTATTCATTTTTTTGCACTATTATAACGACGGTTTTTTTGACTTGTAGGGAACTGAATTTTACGTCTGAATATAGTGTTATGTCAAATTCGAAACATTTTGAGTTACGACACTATTGTATTATTAGTGCGAACTAGTACCTTTAGGTTAAAGGTAAAATGATCCCTAGGGTTACAAAACACATGTGATAATCTGATAATGTAATATTGAAGCTTAAAAAAATAATTCTACTACAGAAAAAATACAAAAGAACTAGAAAATAAATACTCAATATCAGGAAAATATGAAGAAAAATACATGTGGAGAAGTGGAAGTGAAATACATGAGAAGTGGAAAAACATCAAAAATATTATTACAATATTCTGGGTTACAGAAGAATTGAAACAAGGAAAGTTGGATGATAGAAGAAATTATGTACATATATTCTATAATTCTAATAATCGAATTAAAAATAAAATAAGAAAAACAAAAAATTAATGGATCCTTAAAATCTCAGAATAAGCACAACTACTACTTGCAAAACGTGACTTCCATAAAAACTCAAACAAATAACTAACACCTCCAGAAAATGTAACTATTCAAAAATAACAAAAGACAGTGAAAATCAAGACTTAACTGGACCACCAATATTGGAATCAGTGATCGCAGGTTTAAAAACTAATAAAGCTACAGGACCCGACAACGTAAATGCGGAAATGTGTAAATGGTGAAGGGGTGAAGCGGAGAGATAGAGATACTCAGTTTGGTTTCAACAACTGTTAAGGAATACGAGAGGCAATTTTTGCATGTAGTTTATAGAAGTAATGAAATAAATCAACATCAAAAAGCTCCCCAGTCTTAACTTAATTTCTGTCAAGGCTGAAAGAACTCGAATAAGTGCATAAAACTAATAGCTTTTATATTCAATGCAATGCTGCATTAACTACTTCCATAGCACGTGGAAGTCGCACAAATTCTAACGATTCTTAAACCCAGGAAAAACAGAATTTAGTTTTCGTAACAAGCACGTACAGCTGGTTCCTAAAAAAACTGATACGACTCTAATGCCTGGTTGCACTAACAGATCTTATTATAAGGCAATACGTATATGTATTAGTGCGTTTAAGTCAACGCCATGTGCTGCAATTCTAGCAGAAGCGCAGGAACCTCCTCTAAACCTTAGAAGAGAATTCTTGTCTAATAAGTTTCTATTAAAGACCAGGGCTTTAGACTCACATAAATTAAGTAAAATTAACAGTCTAACAGTCTCACTGAATATAACTTAACAAATTCTTATTGAAGAATTAAAACTTCTCCCCCTCTTACAGATGCTTATCTAGAAACTAACAACTTTAACATTAACACTAAACAAATATTACCCATATATAACCTTTCTATTGAGGAAATCACAATCTTTCCAAAGATCATAAAACCTACATACAGAAACTTACCATGCCAAAACAATAAAATTATAAAAGTAATCTTATCTGAATTTTCTAATTATAAATACATCTATACAGATGGTTCAAAAACATGTAATAGTGTAGGTAGCGCTTATTATGTTTCTAATATAAAAAGTGGTAATTCTTTTAGACTACCTAAATGTACATATATCTTCACTGCCGAACTTTATGCTATTGAAAGAGCCCTAACTTACGCGGTTGAACAGAACTTTAGAGACACGGTTATACTATCAGATTCTTTATCTGCTCTTGAGGCAATATCACAACCAATAATCAAAAAATACAACAATGAGTTGTTATGCCATATTAGAAAGACAATCGCTCGATTTAAAAATAATAGCAGTGACTTGGTCTTTATCTGGGTAAAAGGACATGCCGGAATCAAAGAAAATGAGATAGTGGATGAAATGGCACAGATTTCAGCAACTTTAAATCAAATAGTAGATTTAACAATCTCCAGCGATTACAGTCGGAAAAATGAAAGAATACCCATGAGCGAACATATAAAACACGCTGTATTTTCCTGTCACCGTGTCACAAAGAAAATTGTCCAGTGCAAGTACATGTAACAATAATTATTACATGTACTTGCGCTGGCTAATTTTTTGTGTGACACGGTGACAGAAAAATACAGCGTGTTTTATATGTTCGTTCATGGGTATTCTTTCATTTTTCCTACTGTACATTCCAGAATTACATAAAAAATTAAGAAAGAAATGGGAAACTATTTGGCTTAAGTTTGTACAAACTTCGAGGAATCCATACACTTACATACACCCACAACTTCCGCAAAATATCCCACATATATTTGATTATCACGTTACTCGATTTTATTCCACATCCCTAAGTCGCTTAAGATTAAACCATGGCAATTTTCCTGCACATTTAGCTAAAATAGGAATGCGTATCAACTCTCTCTGTTCATGTGATAACTACTCTACTGCAGATTTAAATCATATAATCTTTAATTGTGAACTTAATAAAAACCACACGAAAGCACTAATTGCTAGACTTCAGGAGCGGAATGTAAGTTTACCGCTGAATATTTCACATCTACTAAGCTTCAATACCAAAACTATTAATAAAATAAAAATTTAATATGACATCTTCAATCTTCAACTTTCAAATATCTGTGGCAAAAAGTTTATCTAATGCCATCCCCTCTTTGGGAACACACACACACTAACAGATCTTAAGCTCCAGCTTAGCTAAGCTCTACTTATGGATAGGGCCTCCTTGAGTATCACTTACGTTGCACAATAATTTTAGAGTCTTACCTTATTATCAATTATATCCAATATTATATTATGGTATTCTTATTGTAATATATTATAATTATATTATATTATTTCTTATGATATTCTCGACTTAAGCTTAAGATTTGTTGGTGCAACCGGGCATTAGATTTGATCATTTTGAGCAGTGTATTTGATTAGTCTGACATTATATTATATTTCTTCTTCAGTTTATTGGCCTCCACCTACTTAGGTATTTGGCCAGCTCATCGTCTCGGAACAAGGGAAAATCCCTTATTCACTTACAATTTGGAGTTAGTACATTGTACAATTTGAACAAAACAGAGAGATAAGGATAGGAAATAAAAAATTCGAGGAAGTACAGAAATTTAAATACCTGGGCGTTATGATAAATAACAAAGGGGAAAGAAAAACGGAGATCGAAGAAAGAATAACTGCGACAAACCGGGTATTCCAAGCAAATAGAAGACTACTAAAGAGTAAAATATTGACCAAACAAACAAAAATGAATATATATAAAACAATAATAAGACCAATAACGATGTATGCAGCAGAAACCATGACTATGATAAAAAAAGAAGAAGAGAAATTAAGGATAAATGAACGAAAGATAATAAGGACAATACTGGGTCCAGTGAGAATCGAAGAACAAGACTATAGAAGGAGAACGAATAAAGAAATTTTAGAAGAATTAAATGGTGAAGATATAGTAAAGAAAATAAAAGTACAAAGAACCAAATGGCTAGGTCACATATGGAGACAAGGACCAGAATCAGTATCAAAAGCTATGATATTATGGCAACCAGGAGGAAAAAGGAGACGTGGTCGACCCAGATCGAAATGGTTAACTGAAGTAGAGGAGGACCTAAGAGGAGCAGGAATTACAAAATGGAAAGAGAGGGCAATAGACCGGAAGAAATGGAGACATATTAGTGAACCAATACAATGATCATGGGGACTGATCCACCCCGTAAAATGGATCTAGAAAGCGAAAGCGGCGAAACCCCACATGGGGTGTTAAGCCATATACTATACTATACTATACATTGTACAATTTGTTTCTTCTTCTTTATCTTTTTCTTCTTCTTCTTTAGTTAACTAGTAATTTTGGTTGGTGTGGGACAAACATGACAAGATAAAAAAAAATTCACGCTAGGGGCAACCTCTCTTTCCTTGTCTATCAATACACAAGGGGGCAACTGTCTATCAATACACAATCTTCTTTTTCTTCTTTGATTTAGTAGAAATTTTGAGTTGGCATGGGACAAATACAAAAACTTAACTTTTTTTTTAACGACATTAAACTTTTTTCTCTCGAGGGCAACTGCCGACTACTAGACAATCTTATTCTTCTACTTCTTTTTTAGTTTACTGGCAATTTTGAGTTGGCATGGGACAAATTCAACAAAGACACAAACTTTGCTCTCAGGAGCAACTGCCGACCATTACACAATCTTATTCTTCTACTTTTTTTTTGAGTTTACTGGCAATTTTGAGTTGGTATGGGACAAATATAACAAGACACAAACTTTTTTCTCTCAGGGATAACTACCGACCATTACACAATATTATTCTTCTATATCTTATTTACAGGCAATTTTGAGTTGGTATGGAATAAATACAACAAAGGCACAAACTTCTCTTATACAGGGCAACACCTGACCATTACATAATCCCATGTTGTTGCCTCAATCTAAATCGTTCCAAATTTTAAGTAAGCCATGACTGAATAATTGTCTAAAACTTACGATTTACGATTACTGATTATCAATCTGTAATCAAAGTTGGCTACAATTTTTGTTATTAACTTTTATTACTATCTATTACTTATCTTATAACGGATCTACAAAGCTTTACTGACCAATCACACTGTATGGATAAATCGATTTTTTTTAATTTCAAACTATTTTAAAAATGTGACTAATGCAATGATATTTTAAAGTACGTTAATACATCGATATCTACAAATTGATGATGCCTCAGTGGCATTAGATTTCAGATCGAGATGTCCCCAGTTGGAACCCGGCTGTTGCGTATCTTTTTTCAATTGTTTTAATAAATAATTAAAACTTTATATACTTAAAATTATATATACCATTTTAAGCAACAGTGGTATTTTAAAAAATATTATTTTATACTAGTGTAATTTTTGGAATCATAATTATAGATACCAGTTAATACACCTACTAAAAATTCATATTCTATAAGTTAATTATTCTTTCCAAATAAATATGTTGTGTCATACATGTGTACATGTACAATAACAAAACCGTGATATTATAAAAAGTACTTTTTCTACTCTACTCTATGTCATATTATGTAGAAGTTTTTAGTTTGCGAAAACTGTCATTATAGATAGCAGTGCGTGAAGGATTTAAAGTGTGCGTGAAGTAACAATGTATTTTAAATGGGATTTACTTTTTCGCACTGTTTTTAACTTTCGCGTTGTCATGGTGATGACAATATGGGCAATGAATTACAACAATAGTTTTGACAGTTTTGTGATTTGAAAGTAGTTAGAATTTTTAAATGTCAAAGTTCTAAAAACTGTAGAATAGAAATGAATTCCAGTGACGAAGAGTTACAGCTTTTTTATTTGTTTATCGTAGATAAAATTTTGTATGAAATTGTGCGTGAAGTACTTTTTGCGAACTTACGCGATTTATAGCACTCGCTCCGTTGTCGCTCATGCTCTAAAAATCGCGTGCGTTCGCAAAAAGCATACTTCACGAACTGTTTCATAAATAACTATTATCTACTCTGCCATATTATGTATAAGTTATTAGCTTGTGAAAACTGTCATTATAGATAGCAGTGCGTGAAGAGTTTAAAGTGTGCGTGAAGTAACAATGTATTTTAAATGGGATTTACTTTTTCGCACACTTTCAATGGGTTTTTTGGCACACTTTCATATAATCAAATATCCTTAACTTTCGCGTTGTCATGGTGATGACAATATGAGCAATGACTTACAACAAAATTTTTGACAGTTTTGTGGTTTGATAGTACTTAGTTAGGATTTTTAAATGTCAAAGTTCTAAAAATTGTAGAATAGAAATGAATTCCAGTGACGAAGAGTTACAGTTTTTATATTTGTTTATCGTAGATAAAATATTGTACGAAACTGAGCGTGAAGTACTTTTTGCGAACTTACGCGATTTATAGCACTCGCTCCGTTGGCGCTCGAGCTCTAAATATCGCGTGCGTTCGCAAAAAGCATACTTCACGAACTGTTTCATAAATAACTATTTTTATTAGAGTGTAATTTTTGGAATTTTAAGCATTTTATCGTTAAATCGTTTATCGTTAAATTATTTTATATTCTTTCCTATAAATAATAAAAAGGTTTTATTATAAAAAAGTTATTTTTTATAAAAGTGTAATTTTTTTTTTAATATTTCGTGCACCCAAAACCGATGTTTCAGTCGTAATTTTGCATTTTCGTCTGATTCAATCTCAGCACAAATTGCACTTAATATGATAACCTCTTTTTCCGACGAGCTCTCCATGGCAAATGATCATTTTTCCGATGCCGTGCCGTGCCGGCCTTTACAAATGGGCTTTTGGACGTGCCGGCCTGTCCTGTGCCGTGCCGGACTGTGCCGAGCAGCGCGTTCAAATTTTGCCCATTTCGGATCTTAGTCATCACTTTCCTTATAAATCGGTTTATTATTTAAATACATTTCGATCTTCTCTTTTATGGTAGTAATTCTCAAAATATAAGAATATAATATCTGAATTTATTGTTGTACCAATGTCGTTGCTTAATTATTATTGTAAAACGGAGAGTTTAATGAATCATTAATACTAATGATTGACACGAGAATTATAGATTGTTTCATTAAGCATTTAATTATAAAACGATATTACGCACATATATCCATCTCTATTAATATTAATAGGCTAACATAAAAATAGCAGGGAAAAGATAATTTTGAAGTGGCGGACTAAGGCTAAAGCGGAAGTAAGGGTACTTCCAAAATTCACGCTGGTTTTCGGAGTCAGCGCCGAACAGTCCTTTGTTTGTCCTCAGAGGCGTAGCTACCGCCGTATCAGCCATAACAATTATACGGGGCCCCGGCATGCATGTGCCCCGCCATGTCAAAACAAAAATTTCATTTAAAAAAATTGAACAAAACATTAGCAGAGTGCATTATTTCGGCAGTGTTGTGTATTGTTATCGGTATTTTCGTGTAATATTTTTTTTTATTTAAATTTATGTGTCTCGGCTGCAATGGCCATTGACACAAACAATATTGGTTATACAATAATTAATTTCAATGAGAACTTAAAACTGATTATTATAATAGTATATTTCTTAATCTCAAGTAACATTAGGTAAAAATTATGACAAAAATATTGGATATACAATCACTAGATACTATAGAGACTTACAAGTAATTGTTACAATAATTATTAATTATTAAAATTAATGATTAATGATTAATCACTGAATTTTGAATAACAGGTAGAGATTATAAAGACAAATGATCATATTGTGTTAAATAATTGAATGTCTTTCAGGAAACTAATTTGGTTATGAAGTTGATCGGACAACTTTAAAATATCTTTAATATTTGGCTTAAGTTTCTGTCGATTTCTTTGCGTCACATACTGAGGACACTCAGTAAAAATATGTTTCACGCTTAAAACACTAAAGCAAATTTGACAATTAGGCTTCGGTTCAGACTTCGTTAAGTATTCGTGTGTTTATCGGGTATGTCCAATTCTCAACCTTCGAATGACTGCTTTTTTTTTCTAGTCATAGTTGGGAGTTCAAATATATTGACACTCTGCCGGATCTCGTGTAATGTGCTTTTGATTGTGTTCCAGTGGATTTGCCAAGAGATATGTTGTTGCTGCTTAAACATCTGCTTCAAATCACTACGGATTTGAACATGTACTTTTAAGTGCTGACCATTTGGGGTAGAGGCTAGTTTGACGACGTGATCTGCTTTTTCATTACCGTGGATGCCGATATGGGATGGTATCCAGATGATAGTAACAACTACGCCTTGAGAAACAAGTGTACTGTAGATGTTATGGATTTCGTGAACTAAAGGATGTTGAACATATAAACTTTTTATGGAGAAGATTGATGATAAGGAACCTATGCATATTGCTTGGTTTTTACTATCGATTTCTAAGGATTTAAAAGCTTCTAATATCGCGTATATATCTGCATACATCTGGCAATAAAAATGATTTTATTTTCTTATCAACTGTGGTAACAGCACATCCAGTTCCTATTTCACTTTTGTAAATATCTGTGTATAAAATTTTTGGAATTGGTTCTTTTCTATGATATTATTGTACATAAATATTTTATACAATTTTTGAAACTTCCAATGAAACACCAACCAAATTACTTATAAAACATAATTAATAACTTATATGCATTAAGTTCACTATACTTTTATTAACTAGCGGGTTTATTAGTTGAATTTTTCTCTTGACATTTTAAGTTTCATGTCAGCTAATATATTTTTATGTTTCAACAAATATTTTTTTAATTTTGGATCCTGTTGGGGAAATTTTCCCATTCTCCCATCTCGTAGATCCGCCACTGGTTCTCTCGAAAACTTGTAGTAAACCGCAATTGCAACAACTTCGGTCCTTGCACTTTTTGTCGAAACGTTGAAAATAATGGAGATATTGAACAAAAACAATTCCTATAAAACCAATCAGATCTTACGCTCGCGCTTTTACTGCAAACGAGATAATTCAATAATTACTAATTGTCACTATTTTCCCCTATAACTCTAAAAATATCGACCGCGCGCAAAAATTAAAATAAACAAAATTATAGAAAATCGCATTTTCAACAATTTCAGTTGCTACACTTTTTGACGAAAAGTTGAAAATGGTAGAGATATTATAGTGCAGTCACTGAAGGTGGATAAGAGCTATTACCTCTGATTTCGTTGAACCTGCATCGATTTGCATGAAAATTGGTGAGTGGTTAGAGGATATCTCAAAGGACAAAGGTGACATAGTGCCAACTTGCGCTTTTAGTTTCGGGGGTAGATGCCACCCCTCTTCGGTGATGAAAATTATTTCATTAAAAAAACTCCATAATTCGATAGAGGGACAAATTGTAAGAAAAATTTGTTATATAAAGTTATTATTAAAATAAATGAAAAGTTTTTTAGTTACTAAAGATCAAATATTTTAATTTTTCGTCATAAATTTTCCGATTTGTCATAAAAAAAAGATTGGCATTGAGAAAAGATTATGCGTTCATATTTATATCCATCTCTATTAATTTTAATACTTAGAGTAAAATAAAAATAGGGAGTGAAAAGGGAATTATAGTTTTTTAAACTGTTTATGCAAAAATGTATGTGAGGTTAATATGACACAAAGGTTTTTTTTTACTAGATACTTATTCAAATTATCTTTAAAACATTCATCGACGTTATATGATTTCTGTCCAATTATTTAATGTTAATTAGATTAACAATTAAGGAAGTATAAATAATAAAGTTTTTCGGTCATAGTGCAATCCGTTTATGGCACCAGCAATTTAAATGGTTTTGGCACAAGGTTTTTAAAAGGGGTACAAATATAAATTTTAAAATCATTTTGTTCGTATACCTGATCGTTTTTGTTACGAAATTAATTTGGAACTTCACTGTTGTTCCTGCAATGCCCATAATTCCATAGATTTTGTTGAAATCTATACTTTTAGTGAAATACCTAACTGTAATAAATGAAATCAGTTAGATATAATTCCATTAAAGAAGTAGAAGATGATATACGGTTTTACAGGTATTAAAAGAGGAAATTAAATCGGCATTACAAACAGAAAAAATGGTAAAGCAATAAGTGCAGACCAAATCCCAGTAGAACGCTTAAAAGTCATAAATAATGAAACCTTAGACATTATCGTACACTTGTTTTACACAGTGTACAAACCAGGAAACATACCAAAACAATGGTTACTCCCCACTAGTGTTGCCCAAAATCGGTCTTGGTCTTGCAGTCTTGGTCTTGTTCTTGCGTTTTCGCAAGACCAAGACCAAGACCAAGACCGCCTAATTTTAGCAAGACCAAGACCAAGACTTACCGTGCAAGAGTTGAGCAAGAACAACACTAAATCTGCGAGACTCTTGCGTTTTGCAGTTAGAAGTGAGGGTCGTTTTAGGGAGTATATAAGTTCGGCTATATTTTTAGATACTCTATGAGAAAAAAAAATGTAAAAAAATTTGAAAATTGGATTTATGCGCATTACTAACAATACCATAAACATACATACAGGCGCGGATACAGAGGGGGTTCAACGGGTCCATGGACCCCCCTTTTGTATTTAGTCTATAAGCATTTTTTTATTATTTATTATTTTTTTCTGTCAACTCTTATTTTCAAACGATCAGTAAGTAAGTCTGGACCCCCCTATTATGAATTTCTAGATCCGTGCCTGCATACACAGCTAATCAAAATATCCATAAAAAACGATTGACACATTTGACATGTATTCAGAGGTCATTATTATAATGTAAAAATAAAATATTTTGTACATTCTTTCCCAGCAGCCGACTTCTTTGCTCTGAAAGTAATTGTCCAGGTTTTTAGAATAGTCGTCTTCTAATCGTAACATAACAGTCCTGCGTTGCGCGACGCCTACAGTAATATCGAATATCGTATACAAACTTTTTAAAAATATGTCACCTTAGCTAATAGAAAATATACTTAATAAGTATATAAGTAGTAAATTTTTTTCATTATTAGTTTTCTAGGAATCCCAACACCAGAAATCTTATCGGTATACATAGTTATTATAGTAAGACTATTATGTATTGTTTATGCTGACTGTGCTATGTGGTCACTCGGCTAAACAAAATTTGCTGAAACAGCGCGGCTATTATTTAAAAGTATCATAAGATAATGATATGAGACAAAAGTACAGATTAATGCCCGATATCGTGTAAACAAAATACCGAAATATTATTTTAATCATTATACACTTCTCCGAGAAATTAACACACCACCTTAAAAACGGGTCATTTTTAATGTCTCAAATTTCCTAAGCCTGTTGTCCGATTTAAGTGGTTTTTTTAATATGTTGTTTTATTTATCATAAATATTGCTGTAATAATATTAGTTCAGAGAAATAAGGAAAAAAATAGCCCGTTGGTGACACAACCCCCTCCAGGCCGAAACGAAATTTTTTGAGTAATATGGACATCTATAATAATAACCTATATATTTCCTGCAGCCGATTTTGATGATATACATACATAGTTATAAACAAATGAAGATCAAAAAATGGTAAATTTTCGCTTTTTTCGTCTATTACTAAGAAAATAGTCATTTTAAACAAATTTGAGAGTAAGAAACTCATAAACGGTATAAAAAACTTCAATATGGCGTTTGCTTAATATGTCTATCCTTATTGGTTGCTTAGAAAATTGCAAAATAAATCATAAATTTTGAGTTTTTATAAATATTTATAACTTATGTAAAAATGAACTTAGAACCTTCTTATTACACGGAATGCTGAGACTTATGGTGCTTAATTCATACCCTAAATTTCGAAGAAATTGGTCAAATAGTTTAAAAGTTATTTAATTTGTTTTTCCCAAATTTATTTTTTTTGCAACACTGTGAGTCAGAAAATGATGAAGCTACAGTAATACTTTGGATAATAATAATAATAATAATAATAATAATATTTATTCATCCTTTAAGACATACAATGTATAGGACATGTCATTAGTTTTACAAACAAACAAACAATAAAATTAATACATTTATAAATTTTATAAACATTTTAAGGTAGATAGAATTGATAACATTTAGGTAATATTTCTGTCCGAAACAAACTCTTCCACAGTATAATAACATTTGGTAAGCAATAAGCTTTTAATGGATTTCTTAAATAAATATTTATTCATTGTTCTATATTTTTTTGGTAAAACGTTAAACAATCTAATGCTCATATACTTTACTGACATTTCAAATTTACTCGATCTATGACCAGGTACCCTCAGCAAGTCGCCACCTCGTGTCGAATAATTGTGGAAACTAGAATTTCTGTCATACATATGAATATTATCAACAGCATATAGTAACATTCTGAAGATATAAATACATGGAAAACTTAAAATATTATTCTTAATAAATATGGGCTTACAGCTCTCAAGAGGTATAATTCCAAACATTTTTCGTATTATACGTTTTTGTGTTATAAATATTCTGTCACTGTTGACTGCATTCCCCCATAAAACTATGTTGTAACAAAGTCTACTATAAACAAGGCTATAGTATACATTTAAAAGCGCAGAGATGGGCATAATATTTTTAATACGGGATAATGCATAGTACGACTTATTAAGGGACTTACTGAGCATGTCTATGTGAACTGACCATTTTAATTTTGAGTCGAGATGGATACCTAAAAATTTAGTATGATTTGAGGAATCCAGTAGTACATTGTTAAAACTTAGATGTAGTACAGGATTAACAGAATTTAAGTTATTAAAATATATTACTTTTGTTTTGTCTACATTTAAAATTAGGTTATTAGATCGACACCAGTCATTAAACCGAACTAAAAAACTATTGCAAGTAGATGCCAATTTCTCATAGGTCTGTGCTGAGACCACAAGAGAAGTATCATCTGCAAATAACGTCAGGTCCAAAATATCAAACTGGTTAGATGCATCGTAATAAAAAACAAAAAAATCAGGGGTCCTAATACAGAGCCCTGTGGAACTCCCAGATTAATAAAACGTTCCTCCGAAATAGCTTCATTGATTTTAACAGAAATGATCCTATCTGATAGATAATTGATTAGCCAATCTAAAAATATGCCTCTAAAACCAATATTATACAGTTTATTGCTAACAAAACGACTATCAAGACAATCAAAGGCATAGGGATAGTTTATGGAAGAAGGAAATTTACAGTATTAAGTTAATTAAAAAAAATTACAAAAAATAATTATAAATATTGCAAAATTATTTTGCAACAACATCCCTAATAACACAAAACATTCCATGAATGTTCCTAGAATGTACACACAGGACATTGAAAACATTCCTGGAATGTCCCCAAATGCACACGAATGTCCCTGGAAAGTCCCAGGAAAGTGCTGTGTCAGCATTTTAAATATTCTTAGAATGTTCTGTTGGAACATTCCATGAATGTCTACGAATGTTCTTTGGACATTCACAGTCTATTTTTTAGACTGAATGTCTTGTTGGAACATTCCATGAATGTTCTTTGGACATTCACAGTATATTTTTAGACTGAATGTCTTGTTAGAACATTCCATGAATGTCTACGAACGTTCTTTGAACATTCACAGTATATTTTTTAGACATTCACTGAAATATATCGTCAGTAATGTGACAATACCTCCTATATGTTTTTTCATGAGGTTTGCAGGAGACGAAAAACATTTTTTAAGGTCACTTTCTGTTTTCGTACGTATTCTGACTTTTTTTGTAGTAAATAGATAGTTGAATTTACTGCAAAACAAGTCAAAACATATATGAAAACAGGAGGTGGCCGAAACAAGTTTTTAGTCTATCTTACAAATCTCTTGAAAAAAACAGATAGGAGGTATTGTCACATCACTGACGATATGTGGCCATACCAAATAATACATCCTTGATAAATATAAACATTTTTATTGCAAAAAATCTTTACATACATTTTTTAATGTAATTTACTGACATTCCTAAATATTATAAAAAAATGTGTCACATTTGCTTTGTAAACCTTTCTTTTGCTTTTCGTAGCCACATATTCCGTTTCCTTTCTGGTTTTTTGTAGACCACTTCTCTCAGCTGATTCTAAAAGAAAATAAATTAAAAGGTAATTTTTCTATCCTTTACAATTAACAATCAGAAGAAATATTATTTACAGGTAATAATATGCATAAATAATAATAATAAAAAAATAAATATTAAATAATATTTAAATAAATAATAAATAATATTTAATAAATAAAATAATAATAATGAACATTTTGTATTTTGACAACGACATCCGATGTGGAAGTAGAAACCTTAATAAAATTATTTTTTCAAGTAAATTGTGGCTTATTTCCCCATTAGAATAGTTAATTACAAAAAAGCCACAAAGAAATAGATTTTTCACAAACAAATAAGTATTTAGTATTCATTATATTTATTGTTTTTATTATTTACTTTAATGTCCTACTGGTACATTATTTGACAAATAATGACATTTCGAAGTCTGTTAAGTACGATATAACGCCCTTGGGCATTAAATTTAAATAACGACTTAGATACTGTCAAGTTGACAAATATCAACCTAAGTAAAACTATGGTTACCACAATTACGTTACTAATGTTACTGGTAAATGTACTTATTTAAAAACTAATCAATTCAAAATTCATTCAAATTTTTCGCATATAAAGAATAATTTAGTCGGACATTAAACGTTGAAGGCACCACAGGTATTATAATAATAACGCTTTCGGTCAACGTATATCCCTCAGGACGAAGGCCCTTGTTAAAAACACCATTGACCTCAAGCGTTATTATCCTTATAATAGCCTTGGTACCTTAATAACTGTAACATAAGATTATACCTTAATTCTTGTTTTCTATTTCTGATGTTTTTATTTATTTACATTGAATATTAATATGTTTTGTTGTATAATCTACTTCACAATAATTATGTGATATATTTGACTTAAAATGAATTCAAAAATTTTTTGTAGTTGGGCAACAATGTCAACTTAGATCTCCGATGTAGATAATGAATTACAACAGTATCTATATTGTACGGACTATATTATTAATTAGGTTATGCATATACCTGTGTGACATAAGCTATTGGAACAGCACAGTCTCTCAAACGAACAGATGAAAGTGAAGATCTGTCAATATCTTTTTCTAAAAAGTGTTTTGAACATACTCCTCTATTAACAAATCTGATCTATACTTCATGTCTTCTTCGCAGGATCTTCTGGAAAGCTAAAAATACAAAATATATGCATTACTAAGCATTATTAACAAATTTTAGTTTTAAATAAAAAATATGATTAATGAACTCACAAAATATTATAAAACAGCTTAGAAATTGTTTATTAGTATAGTCGGTTCCCCAAACTCAGACACAACTGGCTAGTGATTTTAGTAGGTAATTTTTTTTGTTTTTGGCCAATTTTGCCAAAATTACAGTAATTATTAACTATTTAGTTATTATTTTTTTTTATTTACTAAATTATTTACTAAAATCACTAGCCAGTTGTGTCTGAGACTCGGTAGTACTGAGACTGAGTTTAGCAGATCGACTATAATATTCTGTGTATTCATTAGTTGGTACTGCATATTATAGTGTGTGGTCTACCATCCTATTTATAAACGCATACATTAGCAAAAACGCAAAAAGAATTATTTTAGTTTTACAAATCCTTTTGTTATTATCTCTATTTACTATTTTAGTTAGGAATAAGCGAAGTTTGTGGCTTATTCACAATTATTATTAAAATAATAAATGGATATGACCAATTATTAACTTATAAAATAAAAATTCTTCTGATTTATGCCTTTTATTCACTTTGTTATATCTACGTTACTTAAAAGATTTTTTATGAATAGTATTATTAGGGTATTAATAGTATTAATTTATTTTCTGAAATACAGGGCATGCCTTCGTTTACATATTTGCATACTAACCTTTTAATAGGGCTTTTCATTCACACTAATTCACAGTCATTTGTTTCGAGCTTCTGTCATAATTGAAACGTTATTCCTGCAGATTTTTTTATCTACATTTGTTTCTGCTACTCCAACTGCGTCAAAAACAGGACACCATTTTATGCACTATGTTAATAATACTATTAAAGCTATTATAAAAGTATCCGAATTAAAAAAATATTCTTAAAAAGCACAAATAATACAAACTATCCACGGCAAGGCAAGGCCGGGCAAGGTGGCCAAGATGAAATGAAAATGAAGATGCCAAGATGGCCGAAGCGAGGTCGTTGGTTGGTCGTTTTTAGTCACGTGATGCCCTCTCAAGCGCCATGCACAAAAATATATGCACGGCGAATTTGAAAATGAACGCAAAAGAAATAAATATAAATAATGCCTCTCTTGGGTTTTGCATAAGTTATAAGTATTTTTTTATTAACAAAATCGCATTCCAAATTGAATATTCGCGAACAATAATTTTTATTACATTTGTATGTTTATAATATTGTATTAATTGAACTTGGGAAACTCTTTAAATTTGACACTGTAGGCCTAAAATGTCACTTAGTTTGTCTGGTATGTTATAAGTAATGTTGTATCTGAATCTGTTACACTTATGTATTATTTCGCAACTTAAAATATAGAAACATTGGTAGTATGTTCACAGAATGTCTTATGGTAACATTCCAGGAATAATTTAAACAGATGTTCACCGAATGTTCCCTAAATGTCCAGGACATTCAAATATTGATAGAACTTTGGTAGTACATTCCTGGAATGTTGTGTGTTGTTAGGGATGTGAATTAAATAGATGGGGGGGCTAACTTTGTCCCTAATTGTCCTAGGACAGTTGTTTTTCTTTCTAAATGTGTATAAAAATTCAGTCTTTCTAAATATGATAAAATTTTTTTTCCACAGGTAACGGTTAAAAAGTTATTCTAATTGTTTATAAGTAAGCAAGGAATCGACATGTTTTTTCAAAATAATTTTACACTGTTTAAAATTATTTTTTGTCATTTATTTTTAATAATGGTAATAGTATAAATGTTCTTCTTTCATAAACTGTCCGAAGTATGATTGTAGCCTCATAATTTTCTGACTTGTAGTGTTGCAAAAAAAATGAATTTGGGATAAACAAATTAAATAACTTTTAAACTATTTAACCAATTGCTTTGAAATTTAAAATATAATTTAAGTACAAGAAGTATCAGCATTCCGTGTAATAAGAAGGTTCTAGGTTAATTTTTACATAAGTTATGAATATTTTTAAAAACTCAAAATTTATGATTTATTTTGCAATTTTCTAAGCAACCAATAAGGATGGACATATTCAGCGAACGCCATATTGAAGTTTTTTATACGATTTATGAGTTTCTTACACTCAAATTTGTTTAAAGTGCTTAACTTTTTGGTAATAGACGAAAAAAGCGAAAATTTAGCGTTTTTTGATCTTCATTTGTTTATAACTATGTATATCATCAAAATCGGCTGCAGGAAACATATAGGTTAATAATATAGATGTCCATACTACTCAAAAAATTTGGTTTCGGCCTGGAGGGGGATGTGTCACGAGAAAAATCTTATTTCTCTGGACTATATTGTTGCCAGACAGGTCAATTATTGTCACTGTATACCGGGTGTACCAATCAAACTGTGTTGTTTCTCACTCTGTGGAATATTATATTAGCATTATGCTAACTTATTATTCAAGCATGCAATAGCATACTGAAATTAAAACCCAACTATAGCCTCATATTTTCTTAGCATTATGTTTGTTTATTCGTTCACTTTTATTGGATAATAAAAAAGTTAGGTACTTTTTTAACTAGCCATGTTTTTCACTAATACAGGATGTTTTTAAATAAGTATGGCAAACTTTAATGGGTCATTCTGCACGAAATAGTAATGACAGTTTGCTTCATAAACGTTTACTTTATAAATTCTTCGTTTTCCAAATAGGGGGTGTTGAAATTTTTCTTACAAACTGAGAATTTATTTATTTATTGCTCTAAAACCGTTTGAGATATGCAAATAAATTTTTGTGGATTTTAAGAGGTAGTTTTACCTTTAGTTAGTTAGAACATAGGCAGGTATCACTTAGATCGTGGGTTCAAACCCCGCCCGGTGTCAGTTGTTTAGATATTTATTAATTTGGCTAGTCTTTACTATGGATATCATATTCAAGCTTAAAATGTATCTCTCTGTTACGTTGCTCTAAGATATGCAACAGGCTAATGGGCAACTGCGAGACTTGCAAGACTCTTGCTGCAAGACTCTTGCTGCAAGACCAAGACCAAGACCGGAAGCGCAATACCAAGACCAAGACCAGGTGTACTGGCGCAAGACCAAGACCAAGACTGTCTAAGTCTCGTCTTGGTCTTGCATTTGGGCAACACTACTCTCCACCATTTGTGCTACCCTAAAAATACAAACGTTAAAGATTGTAGCGAATAAAGAACAATGATCAACATGAAAATAATACATGGTCGTATAATTAAAAATCTGGAAGAAGGAATAGAAGATAGTCAGTTTGGGTTCAGGAGCTTACTAAGAACCAGAGAGGCGTTATTTGATCTTAATATGTTAGCTCAAAGATGCATGGATAATATGAGTGTGGATGTGCATGTTTGTTACGTTGATTTTGAGAAAGCATTTGACAAAAAAAGAGATGAAAAATTAGTCTAAATGCTAAAGACCAAATACATAGAAAAAAAGGGACTTACGAATAATAACAAACCTTTACTGGAATCAAAAAGCACAAATAAAGAGTACAGGGAAAAAACAAGGAATGTCATTTTTCATCAATTTTGGCTTTTCTCGCCATGTGGTAATAAAAAACTGAGTACTATCGACTAGACCAGAGGTCGGCAAGGCAGCGCCCCCGGGCGCCACTGCGCCCTTCAATAAATTTTAATGCGCCCTTAAACTATTGTTAATTTAGACAACAAATTCAAAACGTATATGTTTTATACGTTTATATTCACATATTTGTTAGGTCAAAAAATAATTGGCGCCCGCAATGAATTTTTAATTTAGTATTTCACTCTTTACATTAAAAGAAGCTATAAATATTATTCAGATTTAGCCATACGGCTCACACTCCCTCTAAGGGGAAAATTGACTCATCCCAGATACCTACGGTATCAAAAGGATTGAGCTCTGGTGGGACTCTTTCCGTGTTATCGAGCCCTAGGTGACTTGGTATGCAGGTGTATCTCCCAAAAATTTTCGTACACATCTGACCGTTGCGAGTAGTACAGCTTTCTGCATGGTCTTGTAAAGATGTTCATTTAAACCTAGCCTTTTTATGCTTTCGAGGAGGTTCTTCGGAATGACTCCAGTAGTAGACATTACAATAGGTATGGTCTGGGTACTTTGCATTCTCCATTGTCTTCGTATTTGAATTTCTAGATCTCTGTACTTGGCGATCTTTTCAGTGAATTTACTACGTAGATTATTGTTGTTAGGTATCGCCACATCAATTAGTGTTGTTTGTCTTGTTAATTTATTAACTAGTACGAGATCTGGTCTATTATGTGCCACTGTTTGGTCTGTGAGCACAGTGCGGTCCCAGTATAGCTTGTAGTTGCCATCCTCAAGCATACTCTCAGGGACGTATTGATAATACGGGAGATGGTCCGTTTGGAGAAGTCCCAGCTTGATAGCTATCTCTTGATGAAGGATTTTTCCCACTGCGTCATGCCGTTCCTTGTATTCAGTTGCAGCAAATGCCTGGCAGCCCCCTGTAAGGTGTTGGATGGTTTCTTGGGCTTGACATCCATATCGGCATCTGTCGTTTTGAACCTGAGGGTCTTTGATGATATATTTCAGGTAGATTCTGGTTGGTATAACCTGATCCTGAATGACCAGTAATGAACCCTCCGTTTCAGGGAACATCTTTCCTGATGTCAACCAGTAGTTCGACGCTATATTATCGACATAATCTTGGCTGACCTCATTGGGATGTCGCCCGTGCAAAGGTTTACCCATCCAGGCGCGCACTTTTTCGTTCTTAGTAAGGTGGTTTATGTGCAGTTCTGCTTCCCTCAGTTTGATCGGTGTTGTGTCATCTACTGCGCAGATAGCGCGATGTAGAGTAGATGTCTGAGCCTGCATCTGAAAATAAGTTCTTAAATTAGCAATTTGTTTATCTAATTGCTCACCTATATCCATAAGTCCTCTTCCTCCTAAATACCGGGGTAATGTCGTTCGTTCTACTGCACTTTTAGGATGGTGTTTTTGTGCCTTTGTGAGGTGTGTTCGTACTTTTCGCTGAAGATTTTCTATATCCGTTTTTGTCCACTTAACAATACCAAATGAATAGCTAAGCGCGGAACAAGCGTAGGTGTTTAGTGCCTTAAACAAATTTTTACTGTTAAGCTGTGAACGAAGTAGCTGTTTTACCCTTCTTATAAACTCAGTAGTTATCTCAGTTTTCATTTGCTTATGGTCAATTTTCCGCGCCTGCTTTACTCCAAGATATTTGTACATATCATTGTCGCCCATGGCCTCGATGTTCTGGCCATTTTGCATATCGAATCCACCGGGCTGTACCTTTCCTCTGACTATATTCAACACACGGCACTTGTCTAGACCGAACTGCATACTAATATCATTAGAAAATGTTTCTACAGTTTTTAGCATCTCTTCTAGGTGTTCTCGAGTTGAAGCCATTAATTTCAAATCATCCATATACAACAGATGATTGAGCTTCGCTACCACAGTATTATTGCTTTTAATGCTAAAACCTGAGTCAGTGGAGTTTAATAGCTGGAAAAGGGGGTTCAAAGCTAAACAGAACCACAATGGACTCAACGAGTCTCCTTGAAATAGGCCCCGGTTGATTGCGATATTTTCGGTTTCGATATTGTTTTCACCAGGTATTTGGAGGTGAATTTTAGTCTTCCAATCTCTCATTATATACCTTAAAAAGGTCACTATGTTATCATCGACTTTGTATATTTTCAATATATCTATTAGCCATTCATGCGGTACTGAATCAAAGGCCTTTTTATAGTCAATAAAAGCTGTAAAAAGGTTCCTTTTTTTAGTGAATGCCTGGTTAGAAATGACTGAGTCGATGATAAACTGTTCTTTGCAACCCATGGAACCCTTAGCGCATCCTTTCTGTTGAGGCTCTATGATATTGTTTAGAGCACAGTGTTGGTAGATACGCCTGGTTACACAGGATGTGACCAATTTATACAAAGTTGGAAGACAAGTAATTGGGCGGTACTTGGATGGATCTTGGGTGTTATTTTGTTCCTTGGGTATTAAATAAGTAGTTCCCTGAGTTAGAAATGATGGTAATTCCTGCGGATTAGAAATAACATGATTAATTAATGTTGATAAGCACTCATGAACACTCCAAAACTTTTTAAGCCAGAAGTTCTGAACTCCGTCTGGTCCAGGAGATTTCCAGTTATGAAGCTCTTTGATGACATGTGAGACTTCTTCAGTCGTGAATGGTTCGTAGTTAGCAGTGACGTAGTGGTGACAGTTGTGCGTCGTATCTTCTATCCAGCCAGCATTGTTGTTAAAAGCAGCTGGTGTGGAGAGTTGATGTCCCCAAAACTCATGAATTTCTTCTTGGCTTGGGTAAGACTTGTCGACACTTTCTACGGTGGAATTGAGTTTTCGGTAGAACGCCTTCTCAGAGTTCTCAAAAAGTGGATTGTCACATTTTCGGTTGTTACTAACTTTATACCTTCTTAATCGTCCTGAATAGACGGAGAGTTTTTGTTTTAATGTATCCAGACACTGTTGGGCTGTGTTATTTTCTGGGTCGTATCTCGAGTGTCCTGCAGTGCTCCGCATTATTTCTTCAGCTCTTTTAATGACTTTTCTACTTGTAACACCTCTTATATATTCTGTGACTTGACCAATGTCCCTACGCAGTAATTCAATTTTTCCGAGAAGTCTTTTTTCCCAGGGTGCAATTCTGTTAGCAGTCCTTGCGTTATTAGTACCCCGTCGTGTTCTGATCTTAACGCTCATTACATTGGCAATTGCTGTAGCTGCACAGTAGATTAGCATATGCAGATATTCCAATGTGTGGGCTTCTACGACATAATTGGGTAGGACTTCAGTATTCACAATTTGTAACAGGGTACCTAGTTTCTTACAAGAGTTTATTCGTGGTAGCGGTGGTCTGCTAAGTGGATTTGTTCCATTAAACTCTTGTACGGCACGAGCCATTTCGTTCTCTAGGCTATCGCGCAACTCGTTGTTTTCCTGCTGGTATTGTCAGGTTGAGTTTCTGGTATGGGAATCTCAGGAATCTGCTCATCAAGGATTTCATTAGGGACTTGATCTAAAACTAGCTCTTGGTTATTAATCTCCCGTTCGACTTCGCTTTTGATCGTATTGCGTCTAGTCTCTGGGATAAGGTTGTTTCTTACGATTACCCGGTATTGATCTGATACTTTTTGCTCCGATACTTGAATATCTGGGTACTCCCTGCAAAATTCGGCATACAGCTGTTGTCTGTAGCCAATCGTTTCTTGACCGAGGTTTGTCACCTTATAATAGAAGCGCAAAATGCTTTCGTTAATGGACACAGTCCATTTCATGCGCTGCCTCGGTCGTCCCGCTTGAGTGAGCGCCGGCTGATGTTCCGGCGCAGCACCTTCAGCGAGTGGAGCTCTTGCTGTTGTTTGGCTCGCTTGTGGTTGTTGTTCTTGTTGTTGGGCTGTAGCTGTTTGTGTGACAGAGGCCCGCCTCCTCAACACCCTGCAACCGACGTCCTGCATGCTGTCACGTCCAGCGTCGGCTGCAGACGTGCCCTGGCGATCCCCAGGCAGCGGCCCTAAACATAAACTATTAGTCTCCATTCTCATGGGTGTGCATTTTATACCTACTGCCAGGTGTCAGTTTTTGTTCCACGGCAAGTATTCCTGCTACTCTCTGGGTATTGGCGCTACGAATACCCAGAAAGCATCCCCCATTCGCAGGGGGCCGCGCCTGATAGAAGAACTGACATAAAACTCCCACAGGATAAATATTATTATTATTATTATCCAGATTTAGCCATACGGCTCACACTCCCTCTAAGGGGAAAATTGACTCATCCCAGATACCTACGGTATCAAAAGGATTGAGCTCTGGTGGGACTCTTTCCGTGTTATCGAGCCCTAGGTGACTTGGTATGAAGGTGTATCTCCCAAAAATTTTCGTACACATCTGGCCGTTGCGAGTAGTACTGCTTTCTGCATGGTCTTATAAAGATGTTCATTAAGACCCAGCTTTTTTATGCTTTCGAGGAGGGTCTTCGGAATGACTCCAGTAGTAGACATAATAATCGGTATCGTCTGGGTACTTTGCATTCTCCATTGTCTCCGTATTTGAATTTCCAGATCTCTGTACTTGGCGATCTTTTCAGTAAATTTAGTACGTAGATTATTGTTGTTAGGAATCGCCACATCAATGAGGGTTGTTTGTCTCGTTAATTTATTGACTAATACGAGATCTGGTCTATTATGCGCCACTGTTTGGTCTGTGAGCACAGTGCGGTCCCAGTATAGCTTGTAGTTTCCATCCTCAAGCATACTCTCAGGGACGTATTGATAATATGGGAGATGGTCGGTTTGGAGAAGTCCCAGCTTGATAGCTATCTCTTGATGAAGGATCTTTCCCACTGCGTCATGCCTTTCCTTATATTCAGTTGCAGCAAATGCCTGGCAGCCCCTGTAAGATGTTGGATGGTTTCTTGGGCTTGACATCCATATCGGCATCTGTCGTTTTGAACCTGAGGGTCTTTGACGATATATTTCAGGTAATTTCTGGTTGGTATAACCTGATCCTGAATGGCCAGTAATGAACCCTCCGTTTCAGGGAACATCTTTCCCGATGTCAACCAGTAGTTCGACGCTATATTGTCGACATAATCTTGGCTGACCTCATTGGGATGTCGCCCGTGCAAAGGTTTACCCATCCAGGCGCGCACTTTTTCGTCCTTAGTAAGGTGGTTTATGCGCAGTTCTGCTTCCCTCAGTTTGATCGGTGTTGTGTCATCTACTGCGCAGATAGCGCGATGTAGAGTAGATGTCTCAGCCTGCATCTGAAAATAAGTTCTTAAATTAGCAATTTGTTTATCTAATTGCTCACCTATATCCATAAGTCCTCTTCCTCCTAAATACCGGGGTAATGTCGTTCGTTCTACTGCACTTTTAGGGTGGTGTTTTTGTGCCTTTGTGAGGTGTGTTCGTACTTTTCGCTGAAGATTTTCTATATCCGTTTTTGTCCACTTAACAATACCAAATTAATAGCTAAGCGCGGAACAAGCGTAGGTGTTTAGTGCCTTAAACAAATTTCTACTGTTAAGGTGTGAACGAAGCAGCTGTTTTACCCTTCGTATAAACTCCGCTGTTATCTCAGTTTTCATTTGCTTATGGTCAATTTTCCGCGCTTGCTTTACTCCAAGATATTTATAAATATCGTTTTCACCCATGGCCTCGATGTTCTGGCCATTTTGCATATCGAATCCTCCGGGCTGCACTTTTCCTCCGACTATATTTAAAACACGGCACTTGTCTAGTCCGAAGTGCATACTAATGTCATTTGAAAAGGATTCTACAGTTTTTAGCATTTCATCGAGTTGGTTTCGAGTGGAAGCCATTAATTTCAAATCATCCATGTACAATAAATGATTGAGCTTCGCCACCACATTGTTGTTATTTTTGATGCTAAAACCTGCGTCTGTGGCGTTTAATAGCTGAGATAGTGGGTTCATAGCTAAACAGAACCACAGAGGACTCAACGAATCTCCTTGAAACAGGCCCCGGCTGATTGCGATATTTTCAGTTTCGATGTTATTTTCACCAGGTATTTGAAGGTGAATTCTAGTCTTCCACTCCGTCATTATATGCTCTAAAAAGGTCACTATATTATCATCGACTTTATATATTCTCAATATATCTATAAGCCATTCATGCGGCACTGAATCAAAGGCCTTCTTGTAATCAATGAAGGCAGTAAATAGGTTCCTTTTTTTTGGAATATGCTTGATTAGAAATGACTGAGTCGATGATAAGTTGTTCTTTGCAACCCATGGAACCCTTAGCGCATCCTTTCTGTTGAGGCTCTATGATATTGTTCAGAGCACAGTGTTGGTAGATACGCCGGGCTACACAGGATGTGACTAATTTATACAAAGTTGGAAGACAAGTAATTGGGCGGTATTTGGCTGGATCTTGGGTGTTATTTTGATCCTTCGGTATTAAATAAGTGGTTCCCTGAGTTAGAAATAATGGTGATTCCTGCGGATTAGAAATAACATTATTAATTAGTGTTGATAAGCAATCATGAACACTCCAAAACTTCTTAAGCCAGAAGTTTTGAACTCCGTCTGGTCCAGGAGATTTCCAGTTATGAAGCTCTTTGATGATATTTGAGACTTCTTCAGTGGTGAAGGGTTCGTAGAGAGTAGTAGTATAGTGTTGGCAGTTCTGTGTCGTATCTTCTATCCATCCAGCATTGTTGTTAAGAGCAGCTGGTGTGGAAAGTTGATTTCCCCAAAACTCATGAATTTCTTCTTGGCTTGGGTAAGTCTTATCGACACGTTCCACAGTGGAATTGAGTTTTCGATAGAACGCCTTCTCAGAACTTTCAAAAAGAGCATTGTCGGATTTTCGGTTGTTACTCACTTTGTACCTTCTTAGTCGTCCTGAATAAATGGAGAGTTTTTGTTTTAATTTATCCAGACACTGTTGGGCTGTGTTGTTTTCTGGATCATATCTTGAGTGTCTTGCAGTACTCAGTATTATTTCTTCAGCTCTCCTGATGACTTTTCTACTTCTTACACCTCGTATATATTCGGTGACTTGACCAATATCCCTACGCAGTAATTCAATTTTTCCGAGCAGTCTTTTTTCCCAGGGTGCAATTCTGTTACCAGTCCTTACGTTGTTAGTACCCCGTCGCGTTCTGATCTTAATGCCCATTACATTAGCAATTGCTGTTGCTGCAAAGTAGATAAGCATGTGCAAATATTCTAATGTGTGGGCTTCTACGACATAATTGGGTAGGACTTCAGTGTTCACAATTTGTAACAGCGCCCCTAGTTTCTTACAAGAGTTTATTCGTGGTAGCGGTGGTCTGCTAAGTGGGTTTGTTCCATTAAACTCCTGTACCGCACGCGCCATTTCGCTTACTAGGTTCTCACGTAACTCGTTGTTTTCCTGCTCTGTATTGTCAGGTTGAGTTTCTTGTATAGCAAGCTCAGGAATCTGCTCATTAACTTCAACAGGGACTTGATCTTCAATCACTACATTGTTATGAATCTCCCGTTCGACTTCGCTTCTGATGATATTGCGTCTAGTCTCCGGAATAAGGTTGTTTCTTATATTTACCCGGTATTGGTCAGATACTCGTTGCTCCGATACTTGAATATCTGGGTACGTCCTGCAAAATTCGGCATACAGCTGTTGTCGGTAGCCGATTGTTTCTTGACCGAGGTTTGTCACCTTATTATTATTATTATTATTATTATTATTACATTAAAAACGTTGCCGACCTCTGGACTAGACTATCGATTCAGAGCAATAACCAGAAAGATTAGTCAATATAACTATATTTTCTAAGAATTTGTATCCAGGCGAAGGACCAGGATTGTTCGCACGCCACTGAACAAAGATATGGATATCAGCAGTATTTTAGTGCGTTATTAAATTAATAAATTGATATCGATTAATATTATATGAAGATTAAAACATAAGAATTGCTAGAATTCTGCTATGAATCTTCTAAGTGGTTTTTAGATATATTTAATAAGAATTAAACCTTTATTGGTGTTTATCTCAATATGTATAAAATGTGACATTCCTTGTTTTTCCCCTGTACTCTTCAAATTGTAATCACAGTCACAGTTGAGGCACAGTCCAGAAATTGAAATCAGGAGAGGCGTTGGGCAGGGATGTATTATGTCTCCATTACTCTTGAATGTATATAGTGAAGCCATTTTTGCAGAAGCATTACTATCTCAAACTGAAGGAATAACAATTAACTGAGGATTTATTAACAACATAAGATATTCAGATGACACAGTGATTATGGCAAGCTCTGCTGAACAACTCCAATTATTACTACTAAACAAAACAAACAGTTTCTCTGAAGAATATGGACTAAAAGTGAATATAAAAAAGACCAAATACATGATAATAACTAAGAAAACAAATATGCAAACGTACATTTGGGAAATGTACCGGGTGTCCCAATATGAATGGCTCTCGACCATATCTCAGGAACCCTTTATAGTACAGCTTTGAGAAAAAAATATTTATAGCAAAAGTTTCCTCGGCAAAAGCCTGATAATTATTTTCATAATTGTAGGTCCACCGCTAGACGGCGTAATTGAATATCAAAAATTAAATTAATAAAATTTTACAAAATTTAGCTAATGAAACGGCACTGGAAATTCAATCATCGTATTCTTCACAAAATTCTAAGCATATTTGATTTCACAAGTTTAACTCTACTCTACGCAAATAAGAGGTAGGAGTGAGTGGGAATCTTCTTATGAAAAAATGGCTGTAAGTCCGGTTCTGCTAAATCTAATTTTGCATACTTGGTCTGGTTGAAAACAGCTCTTTTCCGTAAATGTAAGTATCTTATTTTCGAAATAGCCTAATAAGTAATATGCAAGCTAGTAGGCGTTATTTAATTATTTTCAGAAATCTAGGTTTCTTTGGAAAATATTAAATACAAGTATGCATTTTTAACCCTATATTACAAAATAAGACCAAATTAGCAACATAATACAGAAAACCGCATGTCGATACCATTTTTCTATCTCGAGATATTTTAAGAAACGTGTAAATTTTAAACAACTGTTAATGTCACCGGTAAACGAAGTTAAGAAAAATTAGTGTGCTGTGGAAAAAACAAAGAAACTTTTTCCAGATGTAAATGTATATAATTAACTAAAACAACAATAAGACAAACAACACTATAAAATATAAAAAAGAAATAAAAGCAACTACTTACTTAGTGACGACCTAAATGTTCAAATTGTTGCCCACCATTGTCGATGTAAGCATTTCCTCTTTCAAGGGTAGATTGAACAACAGTTTCAATTTCTGCTTTCGCAATGCTTTGAATGGCGTTTCGTATTCTCTAGATTCTAGATCATGTTTTTCGAATAGTGGGCCTAGCGGCAAAAACAAGGTCTTTAATCTACTCTTGAAAAAGTAAATGCTTGCATCGAAAATGGTGGGCAACAATTTGAACATTTAGGCAGTCACTAAGACTAAGTAAGTAGTTGCTTTTATTTCTTTGTAATATTTTATAGTGTTGTTGGTCTTATTGTTGTTTTAATTAATTATATACGTTTACATCTGAAAAATGTTTATTTGATTTTTCCACATCACACTACTTTTCCTTAACCTCGTTTACCGGTGACAGTAACAGTTATTTTTAAAATCTACACATTTCTTAAGATATCTCGAGATAAAAAAAGGTATCGACATGCGGTTTTCGGTATTATGTTGCTAATTTGGTCTAATTTTGTAATACATTATTATTTAATATTTTCCAAAGAAAACTGGATTTCTGAAAATAATTAAATAACGCCTGCTAGCTTTCATATTACTTATAAGGCTATTTTAAAAATAAGACACTTACATTGACCAAAAAGAGCTGTTTTCAATAAAATCAAGTATGCAAAATTCTATTTAGCAGAACCGGACTTACAGCCATTTTTTCATAAGAAGGATCCCACTCACCCCCACCTCTTATTTGCAAAGGTAGACTTAAACTTGTGAAATCAAATATGCGCAGAATTTTATGAAGAATACGATGATTGGATTTCCAGTGCCCTTTCATTAGGTAAATTTTGTAAAATTTTGATTTTTTTATTTTTGATATTCAATTACGCCCTCTAGCGGTGGACCTACAATTATTAAAATAATTTTCAGGCTTTTCCCGATGTAACTTTTGTTATAAATATTTTTTTCTCAAAGCTGTACTATAAACGGATGGTGAGATATGGCCGAGAGCCATTCTTATTGGGACACCCGGTACATATAGAAAGGGTTGATAACTAAGAACATGGATTTCAGAGAAAAATGATCAAACAACAGTAATAAGAACCAGGATAGAAATTGCAAGAAAGTTTTTTTGTAAAAATGAAAACAATTCTTTGCAACAAAGACCTTAGATTAGAACTGAGAGTAAGAGCTTTGAGGTACTACGTATTCTCGATACTGCAATATGGGCTTGAGCTTGACATTGAATCAAGAACACATAAATAAGCTAGAACAGTCATATGAAATGAGGTATTACAGAAGAATGCTTAGAATGGCATGAACACAGAAGAAAACGAACACGGAAATATTGCGAAAAGTGGGCAAAGAATGCGAAATGGTACACACAATAAAAATAAGAAAGTTACAATATTTGGGACCCGTAATGAGGGTACCCGTAAATAATAATACAGGGAAAGAAGAGGAGAAAGGAGTACAGTAAGAATAAGATGTCAGGGTTGATGATATTAAGGGACTGGTTTAAATGCAATTATATGTAACTCTTCAGGGCAGCGGTAGATACAGTAAAGATAGTGATGATAATATCCAACCTCCGATTGGGAGACGGATAAGTAAAATAGTATAACAATATATTAGAACAAAGTGAACAAATCTGACAAACAATTGAAGATAACAAGAGCCTCAAAATTCTAAGCAGAAAATTAACAAATGGCAAAAAGAAACAAAATGTATCAAAAGCAACAGAGGAACGAGGCAAGGATATCTCCAAAACTCTCTACGGCATTTCCTGGAACATTATTTAAACATTATTTAAACAATTGAAGTGGGACGCAAAAGGAATAAATTTATCAATGTCGGTCGCGAAATATTCTCCGACCGACGATTTGTGAGCAACAGAGTTGTGATAACAGATAACTTAAAAGGGACTGGAACTATAGTTGCTATTAAAGATATCGCCGGTCCGGCAAATTTTTTTAAAATGGATTTTGCATTTGAAAAGAGGATGAAAAACTAAATTTAGTGGTATACTTTGAATTTTCGGCAAAATGATTTTTCTGGTAAAATTTTAAATTTAAATTCTGAAATTATGTGAATTTCGAAGATCAAAGTAAAATAAATTAAAATATAACTTAAGGTTATCGGTACATAATTCGCAAATATTTTACGGCTATCCCTACTTTTTCTGTCTTTACACGGCAAATTACGTGTAGTAAAATTCACACTGGTATGGATATATAAACCTAGAATGTCATTCTACTTGAAAATGTCATCGTTAACTTAAAGAGATGGCTTTTGAATGTTCTTGGAGAACTGTTATTTGTAAAATTGCAAATTATTAATTCAGTTAATAAGTGTGATATTTTTTTCACAAACTGTGTATTCAGTGACTAATAATTTATATGTACAATACTGAATCGAGAAAAGAGGAAAAGCGTTAAAATGATTTTTTCGTAATATATTATAACTATGGAACGCTTACAATTTTGAACATCTTTAATAACAAAATACTTGGATCACAGAATATATTATCCTGATGTATTCTCTGCTTGGATCTTCCACAAATAATACACAATAAATACCTTTTTATTAAGTTCACGTCTTAAATCAATTATTTATCAAATACACTATATTTCAATATTATTTAATCAACAACGCAATCTGAACTAGATGCCATGTCAAATATTTAAAATTGTCACTGATTGTCACTGTTTGACTGACAATTATGCTGACAATATTCTATTCGACTGAGTACGGTGTAAGACAAAGATAGATTTGGAAAATATTACCACGGACATTGTGTTAATTTTTTTCGAATCCTGAAAAAACCAATAAATATTTTTGAGAAATTTAAACGCAGAATGAAAGACTATATTATTACCGAGGGCCGAATAGACCAGTAAGGATCTGTTTTTAGGTGGATGTGAGAGGTGGCATTCAGATTTTTGCAAATAAAGTTAGGTGATAACTTCGTTAATAATAATTGATTTATGCTCCTTCTCAGATATGCCCGGAACATTAATAAAAAAAATAAAATATTTAAAAATTTCAAAAAATTTCGTTTTTTTATATTTTTTTTCTTATAACTTAAAAACTATTCATTTTAGAACAAAGTCCTATAGGAGTAAAACAAAGATAATTAAATTTTCTATCAGATGCGATTGGTTAAAAACGTCTTAATTTATCACCCTTGCTTCAAAATAGCAATAAATATAAAATAAAGGGGCAAAACAAGCCTGTCCATATTCAATGAATTTCCATCACTTAGGTTACACTTGGCACCTTCCTAATTCGCTTAGAAAATTTTTGTAATGTACTAAAACTGTACACCAAATTTCATTAAAATTGACTTACTAGATTTTGCATAAGAATTTTGCAATCTAAACTTTTTTAAAAAATTAAAATTTTTTAAAATCTTGCACAACAAAACTAGAACATACAAAGATTTGTCAATTTTTTTTACATATAAATAAGTACTCCACCTATCTAATGCACTTTACAGAATTGAAATTGGATTATTTAAGCAGCCTCAGCAATGTTTTAAAATTATAAACAATTTTTTGGCTTATAAACAAATTAGTGCTGTGGCCAGCAGGGGTGCTACGGGCTCCTTTATTTAGATGGACTTACCCAAGTTTTTTTATGTATTTTGACCCGTAGAACACGAATTTTTTGGGTAACAGTTGATCCGGATGTCGATAAGATTGTTATAAACAAAGAACTTGAGGAATTACATAAAATCGATTTTTCGCAAAATAAAACATTTTTTTGAATTTCTTGGATAATTCTAAGTAAAACATGTTGTTACAAGTTTTTTCGTAAGATGCATAGTTTTCGAGATAAACGAGGTGGAACTTTCAAAAAATCGAGAATTTGCAATTTTTGAAAGGGAATAAGGTTTGAATAAAAAATAAAATAGCAATTCTGCTGACAGCATTTGAAATTTTAAGTCAAATTATACCGGTTTTAATTATTTGCATTGCTAAAAATTATTTTTTTTATTATTAAACAAAGCTATTTGTATATAAGCCAAAAAATTGTTTATAAATTTAAAGCATTGCTGGGGTCCCTTAAATAATCCGATTTTAATTCTGTAAAGTGTATTAGATAGGTAGAGCACCTCTTTATATGTAAACAAATTAGCCAACTTCTAAATGGTCTACTTTTTGTTCAGAAAGATTTTAAAAAATTTGAACTTTTTTAAAAACATTTAGATTGCAAATTTATTATGCACAATTTATTAGGTCGATTTTAATGAAATTTGATATACGATTTAAGTATGTTACAAAGAATTTCTTAAGTGAATTACTAAAGTTCTAAGTGCCACCAAAGTGGTTAAAAAATATTGAAAAACAACAGACTTATTTTGCCCCCTTATTTTGTATTTATTGCTATATTTCAGAAAAGGTAATACCTTAAGACATTTTTTACCAGTCGTATATCATACAAAATTCAATTATCTTTATTTTATTTTTCTAAGACTTTGTTCCAAAACGAATGGTTTTAAAGTTATAAGCAAAGAAAGCAGAAAAAAAAATCGATGTTTTTCGAAATTTTTAAATATTTTAATTTTTTTATTAATGTTCCGGGCATATTTGAGAAGGAGCATAAGTCAATTATTATTACTGAAGGTGTCACCTAACTTTATCTGCAAAAATCCGAATGCCACCTCTCACATCTAAAAATAGACGTTTTTTCGCAGATCCTTACTGGTCTAGAAAGTCCCTTAGAATAAATAAAAAGTTTATTTTGAATGAGATATTTGAAATTAAAAACTACATTTACACACTACATTTTCTCTTAGTTTTTCACCCCTGTAACTTATTAAAATAAATATTATAGAAGTTCTCAGGGACTTTCGGCCCTCGCTAATAATGTAATCTTTCATTCTGCGTTTAATATTTTCAAAAATACTTATTAGCTTTCTCAGGATTCGAAAAAAATGAATCCCCATTTGAATAGCATTGCAGCCGAAAATACGTACCCATCCTCTTAATTTTTATTTAATAACATTATTTAATCTAAATTGGTATAATATTAACATTTGCACACATAACAATAATTTTTGATGGTGGTAATTTTGAATAAGTACTTTAGTTTTGAATAGTTATTATGCTGCAAATTTTCGCTGTTTTGTTATAATTTTTAGATACGTTGTTGATTAAAGTGAAGTATCCTTTATTGACCCTTTATTATTTTTTCATTATTTAAAGATGAATATTCGCCATAAACTATTTGTCACACATAATAAAAAACACTGAAATATTAACATTTTACCAATTTAAATTAAACAGGGGAATAATTATACCAGCAAATTAAAAAATACATTCATGAGGCTGCAAGTGAAGCTTTGGGGTATAAATACAAACATGAAATAAAAAATACAGAATGGTGGTCGGAGAATATGCAAACGTTAGTAAACAAGAAGAAAACTGCTTATCAGAAATGGATGTCAACAAGAAAGGAGGAAGATCACAAGATATATGCAGCATTAAATCGAGATGTAAAAAGAGAAGTAGTGAAAAGTAAAAATGAGATGTGGGACCGAAAATGCGCAGAAGTGGATAGGTATATGGATGGAACAAGAGTTGGGCAAGCGTGGAAGGTAATAAAGTCTCTCCAGAAGGAAGGAAAGGAAAAATCTAACATAAAGTTAATAGATCTTAAACAGTGGAAACACCATTATGAGATTTTACTGACAGAAGATAGATGTAAATTCCAAGAGATCGAAATGGAAGAATTAGCCGAACATACACAAATAGTTGAGATAACAACCGGAGAGTTAAGCGAAGCCCTCAAAAGATCTAAGAACGGTAAAGCAGCAGGACCTGGAGACATTCCAATTGAGTTGGTAAAGTACGGACCAAACATATTACATGAGATGTTGGTTCAACTATTTAATAAATGTTTAAAAGGACAAAATATCCCTGATGATTGGAATGTTGGATACATCAGCTCAGTATTCAAGAAAGGGGATAAACGCATATGCTCTAATTATAGAGGAATAACTGTTACCAGCTCAGTAGGGAGGTTGTACGGTCGACTAATAAAGAAAAGAATAGAATCAGAATACGAAGACATGGAAGAACAAAGTGGATTTCGTGAAGGAAGATCGTGCACTGATAATATATTCGTTTTGCAGCAGGTAATAGAAAAACGGAAGGCAAGGAATCTATCTACCCACCTATTGTTTGTAGATTTGGAGAAGGCATACGATACGGTAGCTTTGAAAAAATTGTTTCAAACATTGACGAAGGTAGGTCTCAGTAGAGAGTATGTGGATGCTATCGCAAATATATACAAAAATGCAAGAAGTGTTGTTAAAGAAGGAAACTTTATATCTGAATCATTCCCTATGTCAAAGGGGCTTAAACAAGGATGTTGTCTGTCTCCGACTTTATTTAAAATATATATTCAATCATCGCTAGGGCAGTGGAGGAAACAAGTATCCGGAATGGGAATAGACATAGGCAGTGGTAAATGTCTAACAACTTGGTTTTTTGCAGATGATCAGGTAGTCGTAGCGAATGATGAGGAAGACATGGACTACATGTTTAGAAAACTAAAGAAAGAATATGAAAAATGGGGCCTCAATATGAATATGTCAAAGACAGAGTATCTTAAACTAGGGGATGATGAAGAAGATCCGGAGTTAGAAATTAGAACCACGAAAAGATGTAATGAATATAAATATCTCGGATCTATAATATCTAAAGAAGGCACTATTAAAAGAGACATCGAAAAGAGAACGCAGCAGGGCAAAAAAGCGGTAAACATTCTGAGCTCTCTACTGTGGTCTAAAGATATAAGGCAAGAAACGAAATTGACAATCTATCGTACCTTGGTAGAGCCTATTATGACTTATGGGGCAGAAGTTTGGCAGATGACAAAAAAAGATAGGAAAAGAATAGAAGTAGTAGAAATGGATTATCTAAGGAGAGCGTGTGGTATATCTAAAAAAGATTACATCAGGAATGAAGATATTAGGAGGACACATACTGTATATTCCAGTGTAGATAAAATTGAAACTAGACAACTAGTGTGGGATGGTCACGTGAAACGAATGAATGAAGATAGATGGCCAAAGAAAGCTTTAAATTACATACCACACCAAAGAAGAAGAAGGGGAAGACCTTCAGTTGCCTGGGAAGAAAATGTACGGCACATCATGAAAGATAGAGCCATCAAAGAAGACGAATGGATGGACAGAAAACGATGGCGGTCGAAATGCGAGAAGCGGCAGAGGCTGTAGGTACCTCGCTGATAGATAGATAGATTAAATAATGGTATTAATTAAAATTAAGTCGCATTTTAACTTTTTCTACGGAGAGCTCTCGCAATTGACATAATTTCAGAATTGAAATTAAAAAATTTTACCAGAAAAATCATTTTGCCGAAAATTCAAAGTACACCACGCTAAATTTAGTTTTTCATCTTGCAAAATCCATTTTAAAAAAATTTAATATACAGGGTGTTGTCTTGGCTCGGAATATTTTTAAAATATTTTTTAATCCGGACGTATATTTTTTATAATTGTAAATAAATTAATTGATTGGACATCAAAAAGAATATTCGGGTGTTAAATATAAAATAAATATACAGCGTGGTTAACAAGTTGTAAGTTGTATTTAAATTTTTTTCTACTTAGAGCTCTCGCAATTCACAAAATTTCAGAATTCAAATTAAAAATTTGACCAGAAAAATAATTTTGCCGAAAATTCAAAGTGTACCACTAAATTTAGTTTTTCATTCTCTTTTCAACTGAAAAAATCATTTTAAAAAAAAATTAATGTACAGTGTGTTGTTTTTGGGTCGGAACATTTTTCCAATATTTTTTAATCCGGACCTGAATTTTTTACAATTCAATACAGAATTTATTGTACACCTTAAAGGTTATTTGCCTGCCAAATATAAAATAAATATACGGTGTGGTTAAAAAGTTATGAACCAAATAAGAAAATGGCAAAACAGATAAAACACCCAGTATCTTTGTTATTAATGGAGTACGACCCATTAAGTATGGTATTTTTGAGACTGCCTAAGTGTCCTCTTACTACAGTTAACGTATGTTACTTTCCCAATGAAACACCCTCTATACATGACAGATATAGTACTAAGCGAAAATCAAAAATTCGACTGCAAGGGCATTGAATTAGTTAATAAATACTTAGGTCATAAAATCCAAATTACCAGAGACAATCAAACCGCTGAACTGCAAACAAGAATCACTTTAACATGCGCTGCATATGGAGCTCTATCAGACATCTTCAAAAGGAACATCACAAATTATTTGAAAAAGAAGACGTTTGACCAATGTGTGCTTCCAGTCATACGATGGGCAGACGACGTCAAAAAAATCGCTGAGAATTTGCTGCCGAAAGTTCAAGACCTAGAGAATAACCGAGAACAACAGGAAAAAATTAGAAGCTGTAGAAATGGATGTGTTTAGAAGATCGTTAGGTATATCCCGCAGGGAAAAAGTTCGAAATGAGGAAGTAAGACGACGAATTGGAATAGATGGTTACTTAACAACAGACATTGGGAGAAAACAGTTGATTTGGTATGGTCATGTTCAAAGAATGGAAGACACAAGATTGCCCAAAAACATTATGCAGTGGGTACCACCAAACCGCAAAAAACGAGGAAGACCCAAAAAGACATGGAAAGAAGGGGTAACCAAAGCAATGAGTACAAGGGAACTTAGAGATGGCCAATGGTCAATGGGATGATAGAAGGACGTAGAAGTTAGGCATCGGATACATACCATACATACATACAGTTCTAAAACCAATACATACAGTTCAAGACCGAGAGAAGGGAACAAATTAGGGAAGTCTATGTTCAACTTAAGACGCAAAAAGCTGGATGATGATGATGATGTTTTTTTAAGTTATCATAAACCTATCTAATGGCTATATGGTAGGGATGGCGGTTTTTGACAAAACACCGGTTTTCGGTTATACCGTTTTTTTTTGCTTACGGTTTAACCGGGCGGTTATAACCGGCCAAAAAAACCGGTTTTTTTTTAAACCGGTTTTCAGTTTTTTTAATCCAATAGGTTACAATGTTACATTTACAATGAACTTTAGTTTACGATACTCCACTCGACTCGATACTCGATATCAATACGATCAAAATTAGTACTATCGAAAGAACATCAATATCAATATAAATAAAACACAAATTTTAATAAAACCATTTTATTCTATTAATTATTATATTTATTTATTATTTTATTATTATTATATATTTATTGATTATTATTAAATAATATAGCGTAATTAAATACTAAAGCGGATTAAATAAAAAAAATATTAACAAATATTTTAGACGAAGTATTATTTATTAATTTATAAATATTTAACTTAAAAATAAATTGGATAACGCAATTTACCTTTTATTTTTACTACCATCAAAAAAATTTATCATGTGTATTTCTTTTAACATGTTTGTATATTTGTATAATAGGTACATTTTAACTCATTTAATACTTCCTGTATGGGTGTATCGTTTTGAAAACGTAGGGAAATCCTTGGAGATTCGTATTCATAATCAGTAATTCGATATTCATAGTCAGAACATTATGTTTGGTAATCAGAAAAAGTCATTCACCCACTTTCAATGTTACCATGTTTTATTATAATAAAACTTGTTTCTGGCTTATGTGAGTTTGCTCATTCAGTTTGCTTCTGTATTTATAAAATAAAATTTTAATTATGGTTTTGTTTGGAATAATTACTTGAGAACAATAATTATGATTGGGATCCAAAATAATACCTAACCTAATCCAAAACACCGTAAAAACCTAATAACCGGTTTTTACTTTAAAAAGAAAAAACCGGTTATAAACCGGGACAAAAAAACAACCGGTAAAACCGGTTATTGCGAAGTAAAAAAACCGGTTTTAGGTTAAAACCGGTAGGTTTTTCCCATCCCTACTATATGGTTCGTTCCCTATACTGGGCAATCAATATTTCAGTTAAAGATACGTTTATTTGGATGTTTTGATTTCCACTTCCGAAATCGTTCTCCAAATTTTCATTAATTTTTATTTTGAGAATGATTTCCGAAGTGGAAATCAAAACGTCAATATCGTAAATAATATTAGGATGCTTAAAAAAAATAGCTTCGGAACAATAATAATATGATTGTTATTTATTCTCAACCTTGTAACTTGGGCCTTAGTTGTTTTTAATCCATAATATTATGTCATAGATATGCATTATCGTAATTAAAACTTTAAAAAATAATCAGTTCAATAACAAGATGGTATAAAATAGAACAAACAGATATGAATTAATAATAAATATCATAATTCCGCATAAGTTTTTATATTTATATTTTATTAAAAAAAATTAAATGATCTAAAATCTAATACTACGAGATCCGATTAGGGGGTCAAAATGTACCCATCTGCTTGCCGGATGAAACATTTTTTTTTATTAAATTTAGTATACAGACAAATATTTCTAGCATGGGTTGTATATCAAAATCGTGTCATAGCTATCCTTAAGGGAGGGCGAAGGGGTTGAAATCAATATGCCAAACACATTTTTTTTTTTGAAAGTATGGTAGAATTATTTTATTTTTAAATTAAATAGGCATATTCAGTACAATTAATAGATTACTCAAGAAAAAATTCAAAAAAAATATTAAAAAATAAGCCAACGGTGGCAAATTTTAAAAGACACCTCAAAATATAATGAATTTTGCGGTGGACATCAGAACTCATCACTGAATCATGGTAAACAAAAAATTTAAAAATATTTTATTAGCTTATGAGTTTCTTGAGGTAACGCTGTAAGTTTTGTTAGTTTTATCTAATTTTGATATCACTCAGAAATCTAAACAAAAGTTTTTTTGCAAAAAAAGGTAAAAATCAACATATTTATTATTGTTAAACAAAAAATAAGGATTAAACAAAAATATCTTTGACATCATTACCTCAAGGAATGTCCAATGAAAATATATACAAAATTCCAGGTGAGTTGGTCAAGTAGTTTTTGAGTTACAATGTCTACAGCCTGAAAAAAGAAGTTTTGAGAAAAACGCGTTTAAAGTATTGTCAAATTTTCTATTCAATTTCTTTTTTGGCTGTCAAATGGTAAAGTGATGCACACCGAAATATGTTTTTAAATCGCGGAGTAATTTACAAAAGGAAATAAGAACAGCTGTTGACCGTTTCTCACTACGCTCAAGCGCGTTGGCACGAACTTGCTATAAAACGAATCGAAGGTAGAGAGGTATAGGGAGATAGTGTTAAATAGCCCTAGCTTCGACTCGATTTGCAGAAGGTTCGGGCCAGCACGCTTGAACATAGTGAACAACGGTCAACCGCTGTTTTTATTTTCTTTTGTAAATTACTCTGCGATTTAAAAAGATATTCCGGTGTGCATCATTGTACGATTTGAAAGACAAAAAAGAAATTGAAAATAAACGTTGACAATACTTTAAACGCGTTTTTCTCAAAACTCCTTTTTTTTAATAAAAGGTTGTAGACTTGTAACTCAAAAACTACTTGACCAACCCACCTGAAATTTTGTATATATTTTTCTTAGACATTCCTTGAGGTAATGCTGTCAAAGATATTTTTGTTTAATCCTTATTTTTTGCTTAACAATAATAAATATGTTAATTTTCACCCCTTTTTTAAAAAGAAATTCGTTGTTTTGATTTCTGAGTGATATCAAAAAGTCAAGATTAGATAAAACTAAAAAAACTTGACAACGTTACCTCGAGAAACTCATAAGCTAATAAAATATTTTTGAAATTTTTGTTTATCACGATTCAATGATGTCCACCGCAAAATTCATTATATTTTGAAGTGTCTTTTAAAAATTTGCCACCGTTGGCTTATTTTTTTTTTTTTTTTTTGATTAATCTTAATAATAACTTTTTCTTGATTAATCTATTAATTGTACTGAATATGCCTATTTAATTTAAAAATAAAATTATTCTACCATACTTTCAAAAACAAATAAGTATGTTTGGTATATTGATTTCAACCCTTCGACCCCCCTTTAAGGATAGCTTGACACGATTTTGATAGGCAACCCATGCTAAAATAGTTATTTATGAAACAGTTCGTGAAGTATGCTTTTTGCGAACGCACGTGATTTTTAAAGCACGAGCGACAACGGAGCGAGTGCTATAAATCGCGTAAGTTCGCAAAAAGTACTTCACGCACAGTTTCACGCAAAGTAAATCCCATTTAAAATACATTGTTACTTCACGCACACTTTTAATCCCTCACGCAGTGCTATCTATAATGACAGTTTTCACAAACTAAAAACTTATGCATAATATGACATAGAGTAGGTAAATATTTTTCTATGTATGAAATTTAATAAAAAAAATGTTTCATTCGGCAAGCAGATGGGTACATTTTGACCTCCTATTCGGATCTTATAAGGTTCTTTAAAGGTAAAATATTGCAAAATTCTCTAAATTTTAAAGAACCGCTTAGATTGACATGAAATTGGCGAACGTATAGCTAACAAGTCAAAGAAAAAAAGTGATATTGTGCCGATGTGTGCTTTTGCCTTAGGAGTGACTTTCACCCTTTCGGGGGTGAAAAATATATGTTCTTAATAAGTCCGCAAATGAATAAAATGAATAATTCTAAGCAACTTTTATTCCATAATTTTTTTCACCAAAATAATACTTTTCGAGTTATTTGCGAGTGAATATGTTAATTTTTCTAAAAAATAACCACGTTTTCAGACGGTTTTTCGCAAATAACTCAAAAAGTAAGTATTTAGTCAAAAAAAAAGTTCTTATCAAAAATATAGCACATAAAAAAGTGAAAAACATGGTGTATACAGGGTGAGGCAGATAAAGGGCCTATTAGAAATATCTCGAGAACTAAAGCTAAGAGAATCTTGAAAATTGGAATACAGGGGTTTTGAGGTATGAACTATTTAATGAAAATATTTTCTTTTCTTTGCTACTTCCGGTTATACCGGAAGTTGATTGTAACTTCGTTTTTTTAAATGGGACACCCTGTATATTTTTACATTTCTTGATTCTCCTCGATATCTTCTTTCTTAAAATATAAGGTTTTGTAATATTATACAGGGTAGGTTAAAAGATAATTACGTTATCTTATTAATTTCGTAGCAATATTAACACCCTGTAGGATTGTAGTAGATTGGTATAATAAACTCTATTAATGTTCAAATGATTTTTAATATAGTCTAATATTGTTAAGAGTTATTCGTATAGTTAAACTTTTCATTTTAGTATACAGGGTTGGTCGAAACTCGGAATGAGTATTTTCTGAGTTTTCTTAAATGGAACACCCTATATTTTAGTATTGTAATGAAATGCTATTTTATGGTACTTTTTAATTTCTTAAGCATTCCCTATACCTAACTTCTTTAATTTGTGAGTTATTGATGATTAAAGCCAAACATTAATTGCAACACAAAATAGGTGAAATTGTATTAAATTGGCCGTGAAAATATTCAGTCACAAATAATTTTTTGGAAATAAATACATATTAATCTATACTGATACTTAAAATTGCCAATAGTGGTTGAGGTATCAAAATACCATCGAAGTTAAGATTGTTGGTGCGATTAACAATTAAGCACAAACTAAAGCAGTTAGGTATAGGGAATGCTTAAGAAGTAAAAAGTACCATGAAATACCATTTCATTACAACACTAAAATATAGGGTGTTCCATTTAAGAAAACTCAGAAAATACTCATTCCGAGTTTCGACCCACCCTGTATATTAAAATAAAAATTTAGCTACACTAATAATTGTTAACAATAGTAGACTATATTAAAAATCATTTGAACATAAATAGAGTTTATTATGTCAAATTACTACAATCCTACAGGGTGGGAATATTGCTACGAAATTAATAAGAAAACGTAATTATCTTTTAACCTACCCTGTATATTATTACAAAACCTTATATTTTAAGAAAGAAGAGATCGAGGAGAATCCAAAAATGTAAAAATATACAGGGTATCCCATTTAAAAAAAACGAAGTTATAAGCAACTTCCGGTATAACCGGAAGTACCAAATAGATGAAAATATTTTCATTAAATAGATTCAGATCTAAATCCCCTTATTCCAATTTTCATAATTCAATTGTCTTTATTTCTCGAGATATTTCTAATAAGCCCTTTATCTGCCTCACCCTATATATTAGGTCACTTTACCTAGTAGAAGCAGAGATATAGCTAATGAAAAATAGGTTCATATTCGTCAAATTCCAAATCGAATATTTTAACGTGCCATAACCAAAAAACGAAGCACTTTTTTGGGGAAAATTAATTTTAACTTTTTTAAAGTGTTTTAAAATGCCTATCCCTGCTTTTTAAAAAAAATTTAGCATCAAAAGTAAACAAGTTACGCTCAAAATGAAGTTGGTCCCTTTTTTTGGTAAGAATTCGGGAAAATCACCCCCTAATTAGCATTTCAAATGAACTTAATTGTTACCACTTCACAAGTTTTTTACTCGCGTACACAAAAACAAAAAATACAACATATTTAGAAAAGTAAAGCCGACTTTTTTTATTGTTTAAGATTTTTGGTATCTCTAACAATTTTTAAGTTATTTTGAAAAAAAGGATTTTTTCAAAATTAAAATGTTTTAAAATTCTAACGTAAAACCATTTTTTTCAAAAATAAGCACTTTGAATCGATGAAACTTACTGATCATATAAACACAGCATAAGTAAAGTAACTTGTGAAGCGGTAACGATTAACTTCATTATTTAAGTTGCTAATTGGGGGGTGATCTTCCTGATTTTTTTGCCAAAATAAAAGCGACCAACTTTATTTTGAGCGTAACTTGCTTACATTTGATGCTAGAATTTTTTTTATAAAACCGAGAAAAAAGCTTTTTTAAAAACTTTAAAAAGGTTGTAATGTGTTTTCCCCAAGAATGCTTCATTATTTGGATATTTCACATTGGATTATTCTATTTGGAATTTTTGGATAATTAACCTATTTTTCATTAGCTATAATTCTGCTTTTGCTAGGTACAGAGACCTAATATATACACCGTTTTTTTCACTTTTTATAGGCTATAGTTTTGCTAAGAATATTTTTTCCGAGAAAATGCTTGTGTCTGAGTTATTTGCGAAAAACCGTCTAAAAACGTGGTTATTTTGTTGAAAAATGAACATATTCACTTACACATAACTCGAAAAGTATTTATTTTGTGAAAAAACTCTGTAGAACAAAAGTTGCTTAAAATTAGTCAGTATATCCATTTCGGGACTTATCTTGGACATATATTTCTTTACCCACGAGATGGGGTGAAACTCACCCCCAGGGCAAAAGCACACAATGACACCATATCACTTTTTTTCTTTGACATGTTAGCTGTGAGTAGGCCAAATTTTATGTCAGTCCAAGCGGTTCTTTAAAATTTACAGCAAAAACCGTGAAAGGATATACTATTATTAGTCTAAAAAGACTATCTGAATTTTCAAAAAGGTTTCGGAAGTTCTGTCTAACCTTGTAACTCTCTAAATTAACCAAGTCTCTCAACCGTGTAAATTAACCCTTTAATTGTGCTAGTTTTTTTCAAACAAGCATCTTCTTCTTCTTATTTTTCTTCTTCTTCTGGTGCCATGACCATTATCGATCCTTGCATATTGTGTTGGTTACCATATTCGCTGTCGTTATTTTGTTGAATCAGCTCTGAATAATGACGTAGTCGATTTTCCGTATCATGGTCTTAGATTTTTAGCCATGCTGTTATTCTTCCACCAGCATCACGTTTAGCTTCCTTCTTTACCTGAATGATCAGAAAAGGGTACATATTTTTCAGGGTATCTCATAATGTGACCGAAGTGCTCCAACTTGCGTTCCTGTTTTAATCAACTGATCAGTTGTGTTTTTTGGTTCAGTCAAATTTATTTGGTTCGGACCCAGCTTATTCTTAGTACTCGTCTGTATACCCATATCTCAGAGGTGTCCAAGCATTTAAAAATAGCCTCACTTATGGTCCACGCTTCCACTCCATATACTAGCAGAGGAAAGATTTAGCAATATGTTAACGAGAAGGTTAATATTAAGATGGAGGCTTTATAGTAAGTTCCTCATTTTGCAAATGCAGCTAGGGCTTGTTCTATTCGCATTTAAATTTCTACTGTTTGATCCCACTTCTTATGGATGTTAATACCGAGGTGTAGTTGTTCCATTTTATCTTTGCCCATGCGTCACGATTCATTTTCAAACAAATTAAGTCAAAACATAAAGTGAAACGTTCGTCGATGTGTATATACATTGTGTATACTGTATACTATATACTGCTATAGCTATTCGTATTTTAGAGACGGCTGCTCTAAAAAGTTCATTTGATGTACAGGGTTATTCACTATATTTTGACCCCCCCCTGTAAACTGCTTTATTTACAGAAATAGAAAAAAATGTAAAATACAAAAGTTATTTGATTTTTAAATTATGATTTTTTAGCATATATATCGTATTAGTGACGTCATCCATTTGGGCGTGATGACGTAATCGACTATTTTTTAAATGGTAAAAGGGGTCGAGTGCTAGCTCATTTGAAAGGTTATTCAATTTCCTATTCAGTAATATAAACACTAACATAATTAACTATACAGGGTGTCAAAAAAATTTTTTTAAATAATTAAATTGACACAAAAAGTAGAATGTATGTAATTTATTTAATTCAAAATACATTCTGCTGCTGTCAGAAAACCGAAATAAATGTTTATCGAACAAATAAACATTACTTTTCACTTAAATTCAATGTTCAAGCTGCCACCCATCTGCCTCTTGTCAGTTTAAACATTGAATTTAAGCAAAAATCAATGTTATTTGTGCAATAAACTTTTATTTATGTTTTGTAACAGCAGTAGAATGTATTTTTTCTACAACCGTGATAAAAATGCAATTTTTAGCACTACATACGAGCGTTAAAAATGCTACTTTAAGGCACTAGTGCTTTAAAAAAAATGTAAGGCACTGCAGTTCATATTGACCGTATATGCAATTTTGATGTAATGTCAAAAAATATAAAATTGGAATGTCCGTCAAGTTCAAGTAAAAGTTTTTGTAGATATTATCCTGTAATTACGTTTGTAGAAAAAATATTGTATGATATGCGTGTTAAAAAGTACATTCTTAAGGCACTCATGTGAATTGCAGAACTCGCTTTCGCTCATTCTGCAAATTTTCACATGCGTGCCTTAAACGTGTACTTTGACACTTATATCATAAATAACTATTAAATTAAATAAATTACATATAGTCCGTCCGCTATAACTTTTCCCATGCCGTACGATTCATTTTCAATCAAATTAAGTCAAAACATAAATTGAAAGGAACGTCGAGGTGTATATATATTTTGTATACTGTATACTGTAATACTACACACATCGGCGTACGTTTCACTGTCTGTTTTGACTTAATTTGATAGAAAATGAATCGTACCGCATGGGCAAAATTATAGTGGACAGACTGTACATTCTTCTTTTTGTGTCAATTAATTTAATTATAAAAATTTTTGGCACCCTGTATAATTATTCATGTTAATGTTTATATTACTGAATAGGGAATTAAATAGCCTTTCAAATGAGCTAGAACTCGACCCCTATTCCCATTTAAAAAAAATAGTCGTGGAGGGACGCCGGTGTTCAACATTCCTCCATGGAGAGTTTGGAGTAGTTCCAATGTCTCTTTCCAGTGTTTTACACTTGCAGTAAGTTCAATGTGTCGCTAAGCCTTCGATAGCTAAGTGGAGAACTTTTAATGAACCGTAAGATGCCGTAATTCTGGCCTGTTGAATTGTTTATGTAAATAAAACACTTTCTATTTTGCTATGACTGTAATGAAGTTGAAAAAGGGCAAGAAATAGAATTTTACATGTGAACAATTGAGTTACAACTATCCGTGAAAGACGCCACCACACATAATTTTACACTTTATGTACCGGCTTTTTGCTAATTGCCGCGTGAAGAATACTCTTCGAACAAGCGTAATGAAAAAGTGCGTTCTTAAGAAGTGTTGATAGTTGACTGACTGTTGCACCCCGCTCTTGCATCCCGTTTGGGGGTGCTTTGGGTAAAAAGAAGGCGGAGAGTAACATTCTTGGAAGATTTCTTCAGGCACTGCGTAATAAAATTACTTATGACTTTTTCAGAGGCGTCGTGGTATGAATATTATTTATGAAATAGAATTTATTTGGGTGGAGAATACAGTTCTCCAACAAGTCGATTACGTCATCACGACCAAATGGATGACGTCGCTATTACGATATACAGGGTGAGGCAGATAAAAGTCCTATTAGAAATATCTCGTGAACTAAAGGAAACAGAATCATGAAAATTGGAATGAAGGGGTTTTGAGGAGTGATCTCTTTAATGAAAATATTTTCATCGATTTGCTACTTCCGGTTATACCGGAAGTGGCTTATAACTTCGTTTTTTTAAATGGGACACCCTGTATATTTTTACATTTTTGGATTCTCCTGGATGTCTTCTTTCTTAAAATATGAGGTTGTGTAATGTTATACAGGGTAGTATAAAAGATAATTACGTTTTTTTTTTCTTAATTTCCTAGCAATATTCACACCCTGTAGAATTGTAGTAGTTTGACATCAAAAACTTTATTTATGTTCAAATGATTTTTAATATAGTCTACTATTGTTACAAATTGTTAGTATAGCTAAATGTTGAATTGTACTATACAGGGTTGGTCGAAACTCGGAAAGAGTATTTTCTGAGTTTTCTTAAATGGAACACCTTATATTTTATTATTGTAAAGAAATGATATTTTATGCTACTTTTTTATTTCTTAAGCATTCCCTATACCTAACTACTTTAATTTGTGAGTTATTGGCGATTCAAGCCAAACATTAATTTCAACAAAAAATAAGTGAAATTTTATTAGGTTGGCCGTGAAAATATTCAATCACAAATAATTTTTCGGAAATAAATACATATTAATCTAGAATGATCTTTAAAATTGCCAATAATGGTTGAGCTATCAAAATACCTACGTAGTTAACATTCTTGGCGCGATTAACAATTAAGCACAAATTAAAGCATTTAGGTATAGGGAATGCTTAAGAAATAAAAAAGTACCATAAAATGTCTTTTCATTGCAATACTAAAATACAGGATGTTCTATTTAAGAAAATTCAGAAAATCCTCATTCCGAGTTTCGACCAACCCTGTATACTAAAATTTAACATTTTGCTATATTAATAATTTTTAATAATAGTATCTAGACTATATTAAAAATCATTTTAACATAAATAGAGTTTTTGATATCCAACTACTACAATTCTACAGGGTGTGAAACGTGCTACGAAATTAATAAATAAACCTAATTAGCTTTTAAACTACCCTGTATGAAATTACAAAACCGCATATTTTAAGAAAGAAGACAACGAGGAGAATCCAAAAATGTCAAAATATACAGGGTGTCCCATTTAAAAAAACGAAGTTTTAAGCAACTTCCGGTATAACCGGAAGTGGCAAATTGATGAAAATATTTTCATTAAATAGATCACCCTTCAAAACCCCTTCATTCCAATTTTCATGATTCTGTTGCCTTTAGTTCTCTAAATATTTCTAATAGGCCAGTTATCTGCCTCACCCTATATATGTCAAAAAATCATAATTTAAAATTCGAATAACTTTTGTATTTTACATTTTTTTTTCTAATTCTGTAAATAAAGCACTTTACAGGGGGGTCACAATATAGTGAATAACCCTGTACATCCGTACCACTCTCTCGGGTTGTGCAGCCACGATATTCTGCGCCTCCCTATGCTTCTCTTTCTTTGAATTTTTCCCTGCATAATCAATTGGAGCAAGCTGTATCTCTCTCCATGTGTAATATGTCCGAGATATTCCAATTTTCTTGTTTTGATGGTATTTAGGATTTCCATTTCTTTATTCATCTTTCACAGAACCTCTTTGTTTGTGAAGTTTTCTGTCCACGATATTTTCAGAATTCTTTTGTACACCCACAGCTCAAATGGTTCTAGTTTCTTCATTGATACAGCATTCAAGGTTAAGCTTCCATTCCTTAAAACAAAGTCGAGAAAACGTAGCACCTAGCCAACCTAACTCTTAGCTATAACTTCAAACCTCTTGTGCAGAGCACTTTTCTCATTTTATTAAAATTTGCTCTAGCCTTTTCTATTCTGATTTTGATTTCCTTTAAGTAATCTCCTGTGGAGGTGATCATTGTTCCAAGGTATGCATATTGGTCGACTCGTTCGATATCGGATCCGTTTATGAAGAGATTTTCGTTAATTCTTTGAATTTTCGATATTCTCATAAACTTTGTCTTCTTGACATTCATTGTTAGCCCGTATTCTTGTCCAAACTTTGCTATTCTGGTCACCAGCCTCTGAAGATTCCCAATATTTTCAGCTAAGATGACAGTGTCATCCGCATATCTAATGTTGTTAATGGGAACTCCATTTACCTTTATTCCAGCTGTTTCACCCTCAAGAGCTTTTTTCAAGATCTCTTCCGAGTAGGCATTGAAAAGAATTGGCGACAACACGCATCCCTGTCTCACTTCACGTCTGATTTTAATTTCCTCTGACAGCTGGCCGTTAGCACGTAATTTTGCTCGTTGTTTATAGGATAAATTCGATATAATCCCGAGGTCATTGTAGTCCAACTTCTTTGATTCCAGGACATGCATTAATTGTTCATGTCGTACTTTGTCGAATGCTTTATTATAATCAATAAAACACGCATGTATATCTTGATTGACGTCCAGGCACCTGTGTATAAGTATGTTAAGTGAAAAAAGAGCTTCACGAGTTCCCAGGCCTTTGCGAAACCCAAACTGCGTATCATTAATGTCTTTGGCCAGTTTATGATATATTCAGTTATGGATGACTTTCAGTAGCAACTTTAACACATCGGACATCAAACTAATGGTGCGGCAGTCGCCGCATACTCTTGAGTTTTTTTTAGGAAGGCAAATAGAGATCGACGTCAACCATTCGTTGGGTAATGTGCCTGAGCTATAAATTTTGTTCAAGAGTACCATTAAAACATCAATATGCTGCTCATCTAGCCACTACTTATTCTCAAATTTTCAAGCAAATCGATCCATTCTGTAAAAATTGCAAAGTGAAAAGCTTCGGTTCCTGGACTATAAAGACTATCCGAATTTTCAAAAAGGTTGCGAAAGTTCTGTCTAACCTTGTAACTCTCTATATTAACTAAGTCTCTCAACCGTGTAAATTAACCCTTTAATTGTGCTAGTTTTTTTTCAAACAAGCATCTTTTTCTTCTTATTATTTTTCTTCTTCTTCTGGTGCCATGACCATTATCGATCCATGGATATTGTGTTGGTTACCATATTCGCTGTCGCGACTTTATTGAAGCAGCTCTGAATAATGACGTAGTCGATTTTCCGTATCATGGTCTTAGATTTTTAGCCATCCTGTTATTCTTCTACCAGGACCACGTTTAGCTTGCTTCACTACCTGAATGATCAGATAATGGTACATATTTTTCAGGGTATCTCATAATGTGACCAAGGTACTCCAACTGGCGCTCCTGTATTTATCAACTGATCAGTTGTGTTTTTTGGTTCAGCCAAATTTATTTGGTTTGGACCCAGCTTATTCTTAGTACTCGTCTATATACCCATATCTCAAAGGTGTCCAAGCATTTAAAAATAGCCTCACTTATGGTCCACGCTTCCACTCCATATACTAGCAGAGGAAAGATTTAGCAATATTTTAACGAGAAGGTTAATATTAAGATGGAGGCTTTAAATCAAGTTCCTCATTTTGCAAATGCAGCTCGGGCTTGTTCTATTCGGATTTAAATATCTACTGTTTGATCCCAGTTCTTATGGATGTTAATATCGAGGTATAGTTGTTCCATTTTATCTTTTCCCATGCGTCACGATTCATTTTCAAACAAATTAAGTCAAAACATAAACTGAAACGTACGTCGATGTGTATATACCTACATTGTGTATACCATATACTATATACTATACACATCGACGTACGTTTCACTTTATGTTTTGATTTAATTTGTTTGAAAATGAATCGTGACGCGTGGGCAAAGATAAAATGGAACAACTATACACGACTTTCTCTACTCTATCTAGTAGATTTCTTAAAATTGAGCTTAAATCCATACTGATTACAGGTCTGATTTATTTTGTTCATTGGGTTTTGAAAGTATTCCCTGCAATTAGGCATCCCTGAGGAATGGTCGGTATATCTTATATTGTTTACAGTTTCACCATTCCTAGTAAGACCTTCTGCTGTCTCCATTAATGCTTTATTAAATATTTTCTCTGAATTGAAGTAAAAAAAATGAAAGCAACAGTATGCATTCCTGTCTAGCTCCTCTTTTTACATATATTTCATCCAATTATTACTGATGATTTTCATCAGTTTTTTTTTTAATTTCATTGATGCTAGTTCGTAAATCCTTAGCGTCAAATAGAGCTGTTTTCAATATTTCTAGCATTTGTTGTATCAGACGTTGTCAAAACTTTTGTCGAAATATATTGCATTTATGTATATGTTACCGGTCAAACCCGATTTCAGGACAAACTAGTTTGTCCTAGGCCAAACTAGTTTATCCTAATATAAAGACGCACACTTCAGGCCAAACTAGTTTATCCTGAAGTGTATGTTTTTATATCAGGATAAACTAGTTTAGCTTAATCTAAACCAATTTAATCTAGTCGAAAGTAATTGACTACAGACTGGTTGCTGATTTAAACGTAAGTTTAGAAGACACTATTAAGAGTTGTAAAAATATAGAAATGAAAATAGTACGGGGAAAACAAGCCACGAAAGCACTCCATGGAGTGATATGGAAGAACACTCTAACTAAAGAAAACAAAAAAGGATTTTTCAGGGCATAATGCTGAATACTACCACAAGAGCGGAAAAATGGCCAGTGACAACAATAATACGAAATAAAATACGAACAGTTGAATTGGAGTTTATGAGAATATTTCTAAAAATCACCAGGTAGGATAGAATAAGAACAGAGGAAATATGAAACGGAATAGAAGTAGAATGCTCAATTACAAAAAAGTTGTGGTAGTAAAAGTAGAGCCCTGAAATGGTACGGGCATGTACAAAGAATGCCGGAGCACAGGTGGCCGAAAAGATTACTGGACTGCGACCCGCGGGGAGGAAGACGGAGACAAAGACCTGCTGTGAGATGGAAAACTCACAGGAAATTCCATGATAGATTGAGACCTCAGAGATGACGACTGGGAGAATAGAGTGCTATGGAAGACGAAAACGGTAAACTCATAGTGGGAAAAAGCCAGGAAGAAGAAAGTAATTCAGCGAACTAGTACTGCTTAATATAAATAATAAATTGAATAAAATACTTTGTTGAATTCGTAACAAGCAAACAATAATATTGAGTTATATTCGCGGTCGGACGGACAGACAGACAAACAGCCTAGGTCAAATGTCTCACCTTTAGTACCATCCTTGGATTGTAAGCTTTCATTTGACACATCATTTGTCATTCTACCTGGTATATTGACGGAGAAGTTGAGTTCGCGGACAGACGGACGTACGTGTATAATTCAACGTTTTCACATTTTTTCAAAATTGGTGAGAACAATATTTAGTCCAGAAAGCCACTGCGCATCCGCTAGGAAAAATATTCTAATTCGGATTTTTTGCACAATCTTACTCAAAAAGGACTAATTTTAACAAATTTGCATGTTGCCAGGACCAAAAGGTGGTCAAAAATTTTTTAAACGTTTTTCTTTTGTTTTTTTCCTAAAATTATTTTTTTTGCATGGAAAAAAGTTTTTTTAGGTTTTTTGGATCATTCCAAACAGAAAAAGTCTTTAGTGACTTTTCTCTAAAAATGATAGTTTTTGACATATAAGCGATTAAAAATTGAAAAATTGCTAAATCGGCCATTTTTAACCCTCAAAAACTATGTGAAAAACTGAAAATTTGAATGTTTCCAAGGTAGGTAGATATTCTTTAAACATCGATTAATGAAATCCCGAAGACTTTTTTGCAATACAATATTCAAAACTCCTTTGTTTTTTAATTGCTAATCAAGCGTGCGCGACACTATTTTCCACCGACAGTATGGTGCAAATGAAAGGAATAAATTCGTTATTTCGTAAACCGGCGACTTTAAGGAAAAATCCTGAAACAGGTCGATTTTTATTTTTAAGTTATGATATTGTGGCATATATGTTATACTAGTGACGTCATCCATCTGGACGTGATGACGTAATCGATGATTTTTTTTAATGAGAATAGGGGTCGTGTGCTAGCTCATTTGAAAGGTTCTTCAATTTTCTATTCAGTAATATAAACATTTACATAATTATTTATACAGGGTGTCCAAAATTTTTTTATTAAATTAAATTATTTGACAAAAAAAGAAGTAGAAGGACACCTTGTATAAACAATTATGTAAATTTTATATTACTGAATAGAGAATTGAAGAACCTTTCAAATGAGCTACCACACTACCCCTATTCTCATTTAAAAAAATCATAGATTACGTCATCACGCCCAGACGGGTGACGTCACTAGTATACCATATATGCCACAATATCATAACTTAAAAATAAAAATCGACCTGTTTCAGGATTTTTTTTTAAGTTGCCGGTTTACGAAATAACGAATTTATTCCTTTCATTTGCACCATACTGTCGGTGGAAAATAGTGTCGCGCACGCTTGATTAGCAATTAAAAAACAAAGGAGTTTTGAATATTGTATTGCAAAAATTTCTTCGGGATTTCATCAATCGATGTTTAAAGAATATCTACCTACCTTGGCAACATTCAAATTTTCAGTTTTTCACATAGTTTTTGAGGGTTAAAAATGGCCGATTTCGCAATTTTTCAATTTTTAATCGCTTATATGTCAAAAACTATCATTTTTAGAGAAAAGTCACTAAAGACCTTTTCTGTTTGGAATGACCCAAAAACCTAAAAAAAACTTTTTTCCATGCAAAAAAAATAATTTTAGGAAAAAACAAAAAAAAAACGTTTAAAAAATTTTTGACCACCTTTTGGTCCTGGCAACATGCAAATTTGTTAAAAGGAGTCCTTTTTGAGTAAGATTGTGCAAAAAATCCGAATTAGAATATTTTTCCTAGCGGATGCGTAGTGGCTTTCTGGACTAATTAATTCGTATTCGATTTTATTCGTAAGTGTATCTTTTCTTTTAATTTTTGGAGAAAACCTCATCCTTTTATTTATTATTTTTTATATTATTTAATTATACAAGAATATATTGATTTATAACATGTATCAATATCTTCATTCGATGTATCATATGATACAATATATCGATGTATAATTTTTTTGCCATCCCTGTTGGGACGTGATTTGGGAATTCCCCGCCTGTAAAAGTCCTTACATGTTCGCTAAATTACTTTCGACTCGGCTAAATTGGTTTAGACTAGGCCGTACTAGTTTATCCTGAAGTGTGTCTTTATTAGGTGCGTTCGCGGGTACAGTTGACAAATTCTCGCCGACAATTTCTAACCTCACTTAATATAAATAATACCGTTAATAGATAAATATATAAAGTATATTTACTTTTAATTAATATTAATAACTAATTATTAAATTATACTAGGTAAATATACCTTGTATATTTATCTATTAACGATATTATGTATATCACTTTAAAGTGCGCATGCGTTTTGCTGCTAATTTGTCGCCGACTAGTCGCCGACAGGCTCCCGCGAACGCACTTATTATATCAGGATAAACTAGTTTGTCCTGAAGTGTGTGTATTTATATCAGGATAAACTAGTTTGGCCTAGGACAAACTAGTTTAACCTACGCACGATAGGACAAACTAGTTTGGCCTAGGCCATACTAGTTTATCCCAACGCGCTTAGGATAAACTAGTATGGCCTAGGCCAAACGAGTTTGTCCTGAAATCGGGTTTGGCCGGTAACAGATACATCCCTACAGTCCGGGAGGTAGTGTCAAATTTGACACTACCTTCTCTACGAAGTGGAAAGCTGGAGTCTTACAGAAGATGGCATAAAACGAATAAAAGCCTTTGAAATGTACCGACGCGATGTATGTTAAGGGTCATATACACGCCCCACAACTAACATAACTACTCCAGAGGCTAAGAAAAGACAAAGAAATTATTAACACCGTAACGAACAGAAAATTGGCTTACTTTGGCCACTATGCATAACAGTAAATACCACCGACTTCTATGTACAGTTGATTCTACAAGGCAAGATTGAGGATTGAGGGAAAGAGAGGCCCTAGACGTTGTAGACCAAGAGGCAGCGCTGAAAAATCTATTTGAATTTACTAAAGCTAGATTTTTCGAAGTTGATTACTGTGAGTGTGTACAGAAACATACTGCGGTCGGTCAAGCGAAACGTAGAACAAGGGTTACTGAGAGGGTATCAAAATTGCTTTCCTAAGAAGGTAATTATTTTCATTTACTAAGGCTGAAAATCAGTAAATACATTAATAAAAGTTGTTATAGTCGGTCAGCTGTATGACGGGACAGAGCCGGTCGGTCGGCCCCAATAGTCGATTGAGGAAATGAAGCATTTTGGCTCGCAATTTTTTCGTCCAGCATGGATTTACTTGAAATTTTCACAGAAGGTAGGGAATAGTCCAAGGATCATTTTCTATATCATGCCGCTATCATACGCTAAAACCTTGGGAGTGGTTGCCACCCCATCTCGGGGGTGGGAATTTTTTATTACATTTTAACCATGTAATTCGATGGAAAAAGTGATTCCAAGAAAAAAAAAGTTTTTTACATTTTCTTCGTAAAACTAATATTTTTCGAGTGATTCGCGCTTGAAAATAACAGTTTTTCGACAAAAAAAATCGACTTTTTTAGAGGGTTTTTTGAGATTACCTCGAAAAATATGCATTTAATGAAAAAAACTGTAAATATCTTAATTGTATCTTTTAGTAACACAAACCAAATTCTTTTCATATAATATCTTTAAGACCAGCACAAACCGAGATACGACATGTTAAAGGTTAGCTTTTTTCGTCAAATGCACAATTTGAAATATTCAAAGCGAAATAATGGGAAAAATTTGCATTTTTCGAGGAAAACTTCAATAATCTTTTTTCAAGTATACAATTAGACCTTTAAAAAAATGATAGACAGTTTCAAGCTTTTGAAAATTAAGGTAAAATGTCGGTACCTGCTTTTCTCTACGAAAAAATCAGTGAAAACAACCCTCTAACTACCTTCCTAATTCAAAATTGGTCTTTACCTTTCTGTAGTTCCTTTTATATTTATATTATCAATACACCCAAGGAGTTTGACCTATATAAAATGCCCAATTTTGGAAAAATTGGACTTTAAAGAAAAATTGATTTTTTGCAATTTTGTTTTTTCACTTTTTACTTCAAAATATCTCCGAAAATTCGGAAGATATGAAAAAAATTGTAAAATACTAAATTGTAGCTTTCTTAATGACGAAATTTACCCCGTGGATAGATTTCCGTTATAGTGAACAGTTATCCAGATATAGCTGTTTAGAACCTCTATTTACCAGCAAACACCCCCTTATTCGAGCCCTTTAAACCCGCCCCAATTAAAATCTAAGGCATCTTACGGAATTTAATTTACACAAACTTATAGCTCTTTAAAAATCCTACAAAATCATTTTTGAGGGGTCTTATTACTGAGAGGGTATCAAAGTTGCTTTCCAACGAAGGTAATTAAATCCATTTACTAAGGCTGAAGATCAGTACACAGTCAGATATAATATTTTTCCAAAATTAGGCATTTTAAATAGGTCAAACTCCTTGAGTGTATTGGTAATATAAATATAAAAGGAACTACAAAAAGGTGAAGACCAATTTTGAATTAGGAAGGTAGTTAGGGGCTTGTTTTCACTGATTTTTTAGTAGAGAAAAGCAGGTTCCGATTTTTTTTATTATAAGTCGCCTACTCTTCATGCTAGAAACTTTTTATTATTTTTTTTGTAAACTCTATTTGTATACTTGAAAAAATATTATTCAAGTTTTCCTCGAAAAATGCAAATTTTTCTCATAATTTGGCTTTGAATATTTCAAATTATGCATTTGACGAAAAAAGCTAACAACTTTTAACATGTCGTATCTCGGTTTGCATTGGTCCTAAAGATCTTATTGGAAAAGAATTTGGTTTAAGGTACTAAAAGATACAAATCTGATATCAACAGTTTTTTTATTAAATGCATATTTTTCGAGGTATTCTCAAAAAACCCTCTAAAAAAGTCGATTTTTTCGTCGAAAAACTGTTATTTTCAAGCGCGAATAACTCGAAAAATATTAGTTTTACGAAGAAAATGTAAAAAACATTTTTTTCTTAGAATCACTTTTTCCATCATATTAAATAGTTAAAATGTAATAAAAAATTCCCACCCCCGAGATGGGGTGGCAACCACCCCCAAGGTTTTAGCGTATAATAGCGGCATGATATAAAAAATGATGCTTGGACTATTCCCTATTTTCTGTGAAAATTTCAAGTAAATCCATGCTGGACGAAAAAATTGCGAGCCAAAATGCTTCATTTCACCAATCGACTATGGGGGCCGACCGACCGGCTCTGTCCCGTCATACAGCTGACCGACTATAATACCTTTTATTTATATTTAATTTAGAATGTGTGTACTGATTTTCAGAATTAGTAAATGGAAATAATTACCTTCGTAGTAAAGCAACTTTGATACCCTCTCAGTAACCCCTGTTCTACGTTTCGCTTGACCGACCGCAGTATGTTTCTCTACACATTCACAGTAATCAACTGTGAAAAATCTAGCTTTAGTAAATTCAAATAGATTTTTCAACGCTGCCTCTCCGTCTATTGATGTATATCCTAAGTTGCCAATCTTATGAAATTAACTGGTCTAAGGTTGCCTGATCTATTTTATCTATTTCGAGATGTTGTGAATAAAATAGTGGTTAATGTGGTCGGGATAGAATAAGATGGGCTAATGTGGTCGCCAACTAGAATATGGGCACCCTTAGTAGAAGAAGATGAAATAAAACAAATAAATATGGATTAATAATAAACACAACAAGTCAGCATAATGTGTTTAAATATCTTTTATTAAAAATTTAAATAATCTTAATGCTATTCTAATGTTTAAAAAAGTTCGCAAAGTTCTTTCAAATCTTCTATTGATTCCTTAAGACGTTCATCGTAAGCTGTATCTTTTCCTTTATGAGCCAATACTTAATGAATTATATTTTCGAACAGAGTTTTGCGGTTTAGCTCTGCATTTAAAAAGTAAGTTTCAATTTCATCTGCGTTGATTAATACTAAAGGAAAATAGAAAGCACTGATTAAAACACCGAACAATTTTTGCTCATCACAACTTTGTAATAACTAAAATACTGTTAATTTTTATGTTAGATTGTTTGAGGTTCTTTTCCAGAAAAATATAATACATTCCCACTAATTCATACAGATATTTTTTTCTGAATTCTCTTCGAGAATTTAGGTACAAAAAAGCAAGTACATATTGAGCTGGTGGAGCATTCCTTCCAGCTTGAAAATCCACCAACTTACAACCAATAGGTTTGTTAAAGTTTTTGTCATATTTTATTAATATATCATTTTTCCACATGTCTCCATGTGTTAGGACGTTTCTTACAGTTTTTGATAGTTTAACTGCTTGGTATATTTTACGACAAACTGTATCTGCTACTTCAGTAAAAACTTTTCCAGACGCCAGTTTATTTGGAAAATTAAAAAGCTTGATTTCGTCTACAATACACTTTATACAAACCTGTACTCCTTCTATATTTGGAAAGCCTTTTCTTTCATTGAAGAAAATCTCATCTAAATCTTTACCATATAAGTCTAATAGATTCTTCTTTAATTTTTCTTTGTACACTATACTACTGGAATGTAACTGGGCTAAAGCTTGTAAAACAACTAAAATGACATCGTATTCTAAGCATGTTTATTTAAACTTTGATAACTCTCGAGAGTAAGATTATAATATAAAATATTTTTTGGGAGCTACTACATAGCAGCAGGGGACAACATTACTGGCTTGAGTGATACCTTGCTTATAAAACTCTTTGAACAATTTATAAACTAGTGCTTCATTTTAAATGCTCCGATGCTATCAGCAAATTGTGCTTCAGATTCAGTAAATGGAAAATACTTAACGAAAAATTTCAAATGATATTTGGATCCGATGTTATTTAGAAACGTTACGAACAAAATACTGTTCTCTCCAAGAAGACTCTTCTTCCTTTAAGCTCATAATTGAGTAGAACGCAGTGATTTGTACACAGTTTTTTTTTTCTTGACTCAAGGCAAGATGGAAAAGAATTAGATAATAAAGCCCTTACGATCCACCAGGTGAGTATCTTAAACGAATTAGAATTGATACACTTTGTGTTCCCGTTCATACCTCCGTCTATTGACGTAAGTCATAGAGTCATAGGTATGCACTATTTCGATTAAAACTCTATAAAACAAATATTGAGGTAAATAAGAAGAGGGTATAAAATAGACCAAATAGATATGGATTAATAATAAATATAATACATTTTTATATATTTTATTTAAAAAAATTAAATAATCTTAAGATCACTCTAGTTTTAAAAAAGTTCGCAAAGTTCTTTCAAATCTTCTATAGATTCCCTTAGTCGTTCATCGTAGGCCGTATCTTTACCCTTATGAGCCAATACTAAATGGATTCTATTTTCGAACAGAGCTTTGCGGTTTAGCTCTGCATTTGAAAAGTAAGTCTCAATTTCATCTGCGTTGATTAATACTAATGGAAAATAGAAAGCACTGATCAAAACACCAAAGAGTTTTTGCTCATCACAACTTTGTAAAAATTCGGTGAAAGGTAAAATACTGTCAATTTTTATGTCAGATTTTTTGAGGTCCTTTTCCAGAAAACTATAATACATTCCCACTAATTCATACAGATATTTTTTTCTGAAATCTCTTCGAGTATTTAGGTACAAAAAAGCAAGTACAGTTTGAGCTGGTGGAGCATACTTTCCAACTTGAAAATCCACCAACTTACAACCAATTGGTTTGTTAGACTTTTTATCATATTTTATTAATATATTATTTGTCCATATGTCTCCATGTGTTAGGGAGTTTCTTACAGTTTTTGATGGTTTAACTGCTTGGTATATGTTACGACAAACTGTGTCTGCTACTTTTGTAAAAACTTTTCCAGGCGCCAGTTTATTTGGAAAATTAAAAAGCTTGATTTCGTCCACAATACATTTTATTCAAGCCTCTATTCCTTCTATATTTGGAAATCCTTTTCTTTCATTAAAGAAAATCTCATCTAAATTTTTACCATATAAGTCTAATAGATTCTTCTTTAATTTTTCTTTGTACACTATACCACTGGGATGTGACTGGGCTAAAGATTGTAAAACAACTACAATGACATCGTATTCTAAGCAAATATGTTTATTTAAACTTTGATAACTTTCGAGAGTAAGATCATTTAATATAAAATATTTTAACATTCCTAAGATAATTTTAAGACAATTTTAACAATTCCTAAGATAATTTTAAGACAATTTAACACAATTCACACAATCCAAAAATGTTTCCTAAGGTAGCTAGAGCTCTTTGAAGATGGCGCGCTGTAATTAGATTTTTTTTATCTCCAGAACGCTTCCATTTCGATAGACAAAAACTGGTCCGCCTTTTTATCTTCCAGAGATAAATCCATTCCATCAATTGCGAATCTCTAGTACCGGTCATAGGAGTCCGTTTTGGGTAGGGCAACGGTTATATTATCGCATAACTTTTTTGTCTTTAACTTGTAAGCATTTTTGACACTATATTATTAAATTGTGAGGTATTCTAGTCTCTAGTACTAAACGGTACTCTTGCTTTAAGTCGGTAGGATGCACCGTTATCTGGAAAAATCAATTTCAAAATTTTTCGTATTTTGAATTTAAGAAAAGTTTGAAAAAAACGGTGTATTTACCGACTTAAAGCAAGAGTAACTTTTAGTACTAGAATACCTCATAATTTAATACTCTACTGTCAAAAATGCTTAACAATTATTAAAGTAAGTTATGAGATTTCGTTGATCTACCCAAGACGGACGCCTATGACCGATACTAGAAATTGACAATTATTGATAAAATATTCATCTATGGAAGAGAAATAAACGTACTAGTTTTCGTTTTTCTAAATAGTTTTTTTTTTTTATTTTTTTTTCAAATTCAAAAACTGAAAAAATTTTCAAATCGATTTTTCTAGAACACGGCGTATCCTACCGACTTAAAGCAAGAGTACCTTTTAGTACAAGAATACCCCATAGTTTAATAATCCAGTGACAAAAATGCTTAAAAGTTAAACACAGAAAAGTTATGCATTAAAATATCCGTTTTACTGCCCTAAACGGACGCCTATAACCGGTACTAAAAATTGACAAATGATGGAATCGATTTATCTCTGGAAGATGTACCAGTTTTCGTTTTTCTAAATAGAAGTGTTCTGGGGCTATTTAAAAAAACTAATTAGAATACGCCGTCTTTAAAGAGCTCTAGCTTCCTTGGGAAGCATTTTCGGACGATGTGAATTGAGCTAAATTTTCTTAAAATTATCTGAGGAATCTCCGGGCTTCGATTGTTAGAAGAGTTTCTGGACACCCTGTATAATAGGTACAATCCCTACTATAACCAATTAATTGTAAAATTATTGATTTTCTTCATATTACTTTTATTACGTTTACTTAGATACAAATATGATCTAATCGCTTAAAATAAATAGGTTACAGTTTGGTATTAGATTTGAGAGGTGTGTAAAAATCCGAGACATTACTCAGGAAAATAATATTTAATACCGTACGATTCTTTTAACGATATAAAAATTATTTTTTTTGTATTAAATATCTTTGCGGATATCCTGCCACGTTGTAAACGGTTTTAGATTAGTATTTTTAAAGCATACTTGACATGGCATGACTCAGAAAATTGTGGTGATATGAATATGTTTGTATAACATCCTGCAATAATTTTACTGACTTAAAATTATATTTTTATATACGAAATAACTACACAACCATCCTGCCTCTTTGTAAATAGCTTTATATTAACATTTTTAACTATTTAGAATGGGAAATAAGCCACAATATTATTAAAAAATGATTTTTATTAACGTTTCGACGCCCAAATCGGGTGCCGTTGTCAAAATACAAAATACTATTAATATAAACAAAAATGTTGTTGCTTAGTAAAAAAAAATTCTTCTAATAATTTATTTAATTTGACTCATTTATATCGGCAATTCAGATACATATGATACATTTTAAAGTAGAAGACTTTAAAATGATATTGCCAATATTTATGAGTTGCGTTCCTGGGACGACTTTACTGAAAGATAGTTCATTCGATTACATGAAATCAACCCCAACTCAAGAATATCCGTCACAAAAAATCATAGCATGTGATCTGTCTTTAAAAAGACAACCACATGCAACGGTGACATTAAAATTCTCGCGTTAGAGATCTCATAGTAAATTTTTTGTATTTTGACAACGGCACCCGATTTGGGCGTCGAAACGTTAATAAAAATCATTTTTTAATAATATTGTGGCTTATTTCCCATTCTAAATAGTTAAAATTGTAAAAATGCCACAAGAAAATAGCTTCAGAACAACATTATATTAACATTCTTGAGATATGTCCAAAATGGCATGACTCAGAAAATCGTGTAAATTTCCACGAATTTTCTTTCACATTTTTAACTATCTGTAGTAAAAAAGGTGTAACTAAACATCCTGCCATTTTAAATAATGTCTACTTAAATATTTTTTTTTATAATGCAATTTATTTTATGACTCAGAAAATCACGGAACCAGGGTGAAAATTTTCCACAGAATTTTCCAAGGGACAAGTGTAGTTAAACATTAGGAGACGTCATGCCAACATTTTTTTCGATCATTTTCAAATAATTATGTTTAATTTATTAAGTTGGCAGAACTCAGAAAATTATGAAAATTTCATTATTTTCATTACATGTTCGTATATCCATATGCACTCTTAGTCCTTTGGCAACCTCCTGCTCAAAAAATTTTCTTCATAAAATTGATAGTATCCTGTCATTCTATGGATATGGCAGGGCTCAGAAATTCATGGCAACTCCCCATTTTTTTCCTCATGGAAAATCTAATTTTCACAGGAATATGTCACAGGAAACCCGCGGATTTTTCCATAAATTGTAAGAACCTTTTCTAACCTTCCAGTATTGCAAAGGGCAGGACTTAGAAAATCGTGGTTGAAATTCTGTTAATATATTCCGGTTTAATAGCAGTAGGGGACAACATTACTGGCTTGAGTGATACCTTGCTTATAAAACCCTTTGAAAAATTTATCAACTAGTGCTTCTTTTTCAAATACTTCGATGCCGTCAGAAAATTGTGCTTGAGATTCAGGAAATGGAAAATACTTAACGAAAAATTGCAAATGTTCTTTGGATCCGATGTTATTTAGAAATGTTACGACCAAAATACTGTGCTCTCCAAGAAGACCAAGGCGGTCTGTTATAGGTTTAAGCTCATAATTGAGTAGAACGCAGTGATTTGTACACAGTTTTTTTTTTCTTGACTCAAGGCAAGATGGACAAGAATTAGATAAGAAAGCCCTTACGATCCACCAGGTGCGTATCTTAAGCGAATTAGAATTGATACACTTTGTGTTCCCGTTCATACCTCAGTCTATTGACGTAAGTCATAGAGTCATAGGTATGCACTATTTCGATTAAAACTCTATAAAGCAAATAATGAGGTAAATAAGAAGAGGGTATAAAATAGAACAAATAAATATGGATTAATAATAAATATAATAAATGTTTATATATTTTATTAAAAAAAATTAAATAATCTTAAGAATACTCTAGTTTTAAAAAAGTTCGCAAAGTTCTTTCAAATCTTCTATAGATTCCCTTAGTCGTTCATCGTAAAATGTATCTTTTCCTTTATGAGCCAATACTAAATGGATTCTATTTTCGAACAAAGTTTTGCGGTTTAGCTCTGCATTTGAAAAGTAAGTCTCAATTTCATCTGCGTTGATTAATACTAAAGGAAAATAGAAAGCACTGATCAAAACACCGAACAATTTTTGCTCATCGCAACTTTGTAAAAACTCGGTGAAAGGTAAAATACTGTCAATTTTTATGTCAGATTGTTTGAGGTTCTTTTCCAGAAAACTATAATACATTCCCACTAATTCATACAGATATTTTTTTCTGAAATCTCTTCGAGTATTTAGGTACAAAAAAGCAAGTACATCTTGAGCTGGTGGAGCATACCTTCCAGCTTGAAAATCCACCAACTTACAACCAATTGGTTTGTTAGACTTTTTGTCATATTTTATTAATATATTATTTGTCCATATGTCTCCATGTGTTAGGACGTTTCTAACAGTTTTTGATGGTTTAACTGCTTGGTATATTTTACGACAAACTGTGTCTGCTACTTCAGTAAAAACTTTTCCAGAAGCCAGTTTATTTGGAAAATTAAAAAGCTTGATTTCGTCCACAATACACTTTATACAAGACTCTACTCCTTCTACATTTGGAAAACCTTTTCTATCATTAAAGAAAGTCTCATCTAAATCTTTACCATATAAGTCTAATAGATTCTTCTTTAATTTTTCTTCGTACGCTATACTACCGGAATGTAACTGGGCTAAAGCTTGTAAAACAACTACAACGACATCGTATTCTAAGCAAATATGTTTATTTAAAATTTGATAACTCTCGAGAGTAAGATCATTTAATATAAAATATTTTTTGGGAGCTACTACATAGCAGTAGGGGACAACATTACTGGCTTGAGTGATACCTTGCTTATAAAACTCTTTGAACAATTTATAAACCAGTGCTTCTTTTTCAAATGCTCCGATGCCATCAGCGAATTGTGCTTGAGATTCAGTAAAAGGAAAATACTTAACGAAAAATTGCAAATGTTCTTTGGATCCAATATTATTGAGGAATGTTACGAACAAAATACTGTGGTCTCCAAGAAGACCAAGACGGTCAGTTATAGGTTTAAGCTCATAATTAAGTAGAACGAAATGATTGGTGCCCAGTTTTTTCTCGATGACTTTGTTGACGTGCACCTCATGAATATTTACATAGTGAACTTCTTCGTTATCTTCATTTTGGACCACAATGTTATCAGGTGGGGGTTCTATTAGTTTGTTATTATACGATAAGGTTTTCTCTATGATATCCATTATAGGTAACCTGAAACAAAACAGAAATTTTAAATTTACAAAATGTAATTGATTAGAAAATGAAACTTAAACTTAAAATATCGAGAACATAGTTAAATATCATGAATTTACTGAACCAATATCGAAGATAAAACAAATGCTAGAATATCATATAAAATTGTGGCAACTTTATCTAAAATTGTGGCAACTGTATCCAAGAAAAGATGTTTATTTTTCATTATGTAGAAAGATAATATATTGAATATTTTTTCTCTATTTTATTTATTGTGTAATCTAAAATAAAATAAGTATAATATACGAATAAATATAATACTGAAAAACCTTATCTAAAGAAAATTATGAATACGTCGTCTGTTAAGGTACGTATCCATATAAGGGTGATCCGCGCTCGGTGTAGCAGCTCCACATAGTGGATACGTTGGTGATCGCCGCTCGGTGCTCACACTCTTCTATTCAACCAGTTTGTGGTTTATATGTAGGGGAGCGCATGCCGTATCCATTTGAGCAGCTACACCGAGCGCGGATCACCCTTGTATGGATATATACCTTTAGAGTCACATTTATATGAGTACTTTTGATAGGTGTGCACAAACGGGTTACTAAATACAAAGTTTTGTGGCTTGCTGATAGGATCCCTGTGTCCAGGCCCGGACTAGGCCGCCGGCCCACCGGCCCGCGGGCCGGTGCGCCTTTTGCCTTAGTTAGTATCTATCCATTAAAAAAATTAAACGCTGAAAAAATTTTTTTTTGAACCTTTACACAAAAATAATGCAGCTATCATTCCCCTAAAACATGTTTTTACTTGCTTCTGATTTCGCCGTTTGACACCGAAGGCGCACCAGAAACCTACATAATAAAGCCAGTGGCTACAACAAAATTCCAGATATCAGATAACCAAATAGCTTAGATAGGATACGCGGCACCCTCGAAGACCATTTTTACTATTCGGGCACCTCTCGTAGGTTCAATATCCGCTGTTTCTATTGTAATAAATAGCTTAGATGCGACGGGCGGCGCCCTCGAAGACTATGTTTGTGATTCGGGCGCCTTTCTTGGTTATCAGTTTCCACTGTTTCTATTATAAAAATAGCTTAGATGCAACTAGCGGCGCCCTCGAAGACCATTTTTACGATTGGTGCACCTTTTGTGGGTATCAATTTCCACTGTTTCCACTGAAGGCGCCCAAATCGAAAAATGATCTTCGAGGGCGCTGCGCGTCGCATCTAAGCTATTTGATTATCTAATACCTGATACAAAGTGTTACATCCCACAATTGGACTAAAATATACAGGTGTGGTTTTCAGTGCTCCAAAACTACATTATACATGCAGGATTGTTGTGTCCCAAACTCCTAAATAATGAAGCCAGTGGGTACAATAAAATACAACTTGTATCAGGTGTCAGATAATCAAACAGCGCCCTCAAAGTCCATTTTACGATTCAGGCGTCTTTCGTTAGGGTCAATATCCGCTGTTTCTATTTCTATTATAATAAGTAGCTTAGATGCGACGCGCGACGCCCTCGAAGACTATATTTATGATTCGGGCGCCTTTCGTGGGTATCAATTCCCTCTGTTTCTATTATTAAGAATAGTTTAGATGCAATGAGCGGCGCCCTAGAACACCATTTTTATGATTGGGGCACCTTTCGTGGGTATCAATTTCCGCTGTTTATCAAATAACGGATATTTATATACGCGAAAGCACTGTGCGTCGCATCTAAGCTATTTGGTTATCTGATACCTGATCTCTCGATCAACTTCTTCACATCCTCGCATATCGGACCAATCAAGCCAAGAGTATCCACAAAAGCTTCCTGATTTGAAAATCTTTTTAGATCGCTATCTTCATCTTTCCGTTTCTTCCTTTTGCTCGTTAATTCAAAACTCATACACTTATGTAAGCTGAGCGATTGTTCTTCCAAACTAGTCCAGCTTATGACACTGTTTAGAAGTGATGTTTAAACCAGCGAGAGTTCCAGAAAGGATTCACTATTACTTCTTATAATTAAGTATTTTCTATGGGAAATAAGCCTAAAATAAACTCATAAATATTGACGATATCATTTTAAAGTCTTCTACTTTAAAATATATAATATACGTCTGAATTGCCAATATAAATGAGTCAGATTAAATAAATTATTAGAAGAATTTTTTTACTTAGCATCAACATTGTTTATTTTAAAAGTATTTTGTATTTTGACAACGAAACCCGATTTGGGCTTCGAAACGTTAATAAATTCATTTTTTAGTAAAATTGTGGCTTATTTCCCATAGAAAATACTTAATTATAAAAATTCCACAAGGAAATAGCTTCAGAACAACATTACTTCTTACTAACGTAGGTGGCTTACCGTCATTTAGCACGGTAAGCCCCATGCCGTGGATCCATTCTGATAGGTATTCCCCTCTCGAAGCGGGGCGTTTGGTGAAACATAACAATTGTACGCCAGCCGGTCTACAACTTATGCCTTAACATACCTATTTACATTCTTAACAGAATGTCTGACGATTCCAATACCTCGGTTCACCACGTATACGGTCACGTCAGATCACCTATCTTTAACGATTCTCTGTCGAAAGACCAAATGTCACACCTTCCCTTCGTGCGAGTGGCTCTGCAACGTCGTGAGCATCTCTCGCCCTTCCCACATTTATTTAAAGGAACTGCGTATTAGATGGTTCTTATCTATCTAACTTAGGTACTTACCCATACGCTGTCTGATTCCTGGTCCTAGGTGTTTTCACCCACCCTTTTCTCATCGCTTGTGGCAGGGTGTCTCTTGAGGCCCCGCTTTTCCAGGATCAGTTTTTTACATTACGGGCACTGTAAGCTGTCGGCACTGTGACCGGATTCTTTAAAAGTGAGGGAAAAAGTCGCCTCACTACTGCACTCTCGTGACTGTTGCACTCTCCTTACCAGATCTGTAGTAGGAGTCCTTTTTCTCTCTTGCAGTCCGTTTTACTATGCCTGAACTGCAAGCATCTAAAGCACACCTGAACACGCAGTCTCTCTCGTATCTTTCATAAGTTCCAGCCAATAAATATATGTTCTTTCCAGTGCCTTCTTGGCCGCGGTATGTGTCAGTCCAACCATGACGTTTGTGTTCTCTATTTTCCCTTATACAGACGAGTTTGCCTTCGTCAGGCTCCCTGCTGCCGGTATACCTCCGAACTTGTCTCAGGGTTTCTACCTTGGGACCCCTCCGTCTATATAAAATAGGTGCACTTGGACCTGATAGCCCCGGACAACCTCTACTGCGTTTCCCTCCGTGCGGGCCACGATAGTCTTCTTCAGGTGCTCGGTCTGTTCTTTCCCTGTCACTTCGAGGATGAGGTCCCCTATTATACCTTCTTTAGTGCTTTTAACGCTAATCCCCTTCTTCCTCGTGTCTACGCTACCCTTGATTTGCTTGAGCAACTCGGCGTAGGATTTTCTGCCTACTTTCACGATCATCTTCTACGCCTCCACTCTCATTTCCGCGAGTTTATACTCCTCCAGTGCTCCGTCCATTTCCCTCACTCTTGTCTCTACGGGGTACCATGAAAATAGTCTGACGGTTTCCTCGGTTCTCTTCCTTCTGACTCTTCCTTGTAATTGTAGTCATAGTATTAAGTTGGAGGTACTCCACCTCTCCTGGTGTGTTTGCACCTCCTGCACATATTCCCAGTTCATGTTTTTCCCTTATCAGTTAGTGGAACCTTCCTTCCTCACCGAAAAGTCCATGTTTCACGACCACTACTAAGTTGCCTGCAAGTTTATACCCTCTTCCCGGTTTAGCGACCGTATAGTGAACCTCTTCCAATTTGACTTTATAATGTCCTTTATTTTTTCAAAGCTAATTTCCCCTGAGTCAGGACCGCTGCGATCATTTTTATCTCTCCTTCACTAAGATTTTCGGGGAAGAACACGTCGAAATCCATCTGTGTGGACATTCGTACAGTCTCCCTAGTCGGTTTTTCCTCACCAGTTTTCTACACAATTCTATTTCGTTTCTTAATGCTGACGAGGGCGACTTGTCTGAAAGTAACCTCCATGTCTTCAGGATTACAAAAAAGTTTGATATCAAAGCTTAAGGGGGAGGTCTGGCGCCATTGTTTAGATATCAGGTTGGCGCTTTTTTTAAATTGGGGCTGGCGCCTTTTTTTTAATTTGGGTTGGCGCCTTTTTTATGAGCCAGTCCGGCCCTGCCTGTGTCTGCTTACCAACATAAATTTAAGGTATAAGCTAAGTTAGCATCAGTCAAGAAATATAATTACTTGCCCCCACCCCATTAAAAATGTTGAGATATCCCCCAACGTTATTTTACATTTTAATGAGAAATCGACTTGTCGCTGTTTTTTTCAAAAATGTTGTAGTACTTCCTGATAATGCATCTGTTTCGTTTTCATCCGATTACCCTGTTTATAGGTATATATACAGCATTTTTTTGTATCAAACCTTGAACCCAGAGGCCCTCTAATAGCTTCTAATTTATTTCATCTTCTTTATAATAATTCAAAATAATTGTATGTCTTCAAAAAAGTTCCGATAAAAGCTAATTTATACAGGGTGTAACAAAAATACAGGTCATAAATTAAATCTCCTATTCTGGGACCAAAAATAGTTCGAATGAACCTAACTTACCTTAGTACAAATAGGCACATAAAAAAAGTTACAGCCCTTTGAATTTACAAAACGAAAATCGATTTTTTCGAATATATCGAAAACTATTAAAGATTTTTTATTGAAAGTGGACATGTGGCATTCTTATGGCAGGAATATCTTAAAGAAAAATTGTAGTGAAATTTGTGCATCCCATAAAAATTTTATGGGGGTTTTGTTCCCTTAAACGCCCCCAAACTTTTGTGTACGTTCCAATTAAATTATTATTGTGATACCATTAGTTACATTCAATATTTTTAAAAAAATTTTGGCTCTTAGTATTTTTTCGACAATGCAGTTTTTATCGAGTTGCGGCTTCTTTTCTAATATGTTTACATAAAGATTTTATGGGGAATTTGTTCCTTCAAACCCCCCAAATGGTTGTGTACGTTCCAATTAAATTATTACTGCGATACCATTAGTTAAACGCAGTGTTTTTAAAACTTTTTTGTTTCTTTGTATTTTTTCGATAAGGTTCCTTTTATCGTGATACCTAAAAATGTAAATCACAAATAAATTTTCCTATTATTATCAAGTCTCCATAATCGTACTTAGCCATATACAAAAATATGTGGTGGATTTGACAAATATACAAAATATCTCGATAAAAACTGACTTTTCGAAAAAGTACTAAGAGGCAAAAAAGTTTTTAAAATATTGTGTTTAACTAATGGTATTACAATAATAATTAAATTGGAATATACACAAAAGGTTGGGGGGGTTTAAAGGAACAAAACCCCCATAAAATTTTTATGGGGTGTCTAAATTTCACTATAATTTTTTCTTAAGATACTACTACCATAAGAATGCCACATGTTTATTTTCCATAAAAAATCTCCAATAGTTTTCGATATATTGGAAAAAATCGATGGTCATTTTGTAACTTCAAAGAGCTGTAACTTTTTTTATGTGCACATTTTTACTAAGGTAAGTTAGGTTCAATCGAACTATTTTTAGTCCCAGAATATGTGATAAAATTTATGACCTGTATTTTTGTTACACCCTGTATATTGCTTGAACGCGTGTCTCTCTACCCTATATTTTATATCATTATTGAAAAGTGACGTTACCTTACTTTAATTTTTATATAGCTTTCACTATGTCCAAATTTATTAGTTTTCGAGATATTTTCATTTTTCAGAGCAAATTATTTTAGGTGTCTAAATTTTAAGTAAGCCATGACTGATTTGACAATTTTGACGATTACTGATTGTCAATCCGGTAATCAATGTAACAATGTACAGCTGGTTCCAAAAAAAACTGATACGACTCTTAAAGCGTATTTTGTAGAAAATTTAGCAGTCTATTTTGAATGACAAATACTTATTATTTACATACTGTCACTGTCACTGACAAATCTTCAAATTTATCAGATAACTTATTTTGTTCAACCTCAAAAAATGGCTCCACATGCTAACAAAGAACTAAAAGCAAGAATTGTAACGAAATTAGAAGATGGTTGGTCACTATCTGCCGTAGCGAACCATTTTAACTTAAGCAGAACAACAGTTTTTAAGATTAATAAAAGATGGAGAGAACAAGAAACTCTCGAAAGAAAGCAAGGTTCTGGAAGACCAAAAATATCTACCGCTCATGAAGATCGTACGTTATCTGAGAGATTAGAAGAGAATCCATCCTTTCATATGATGTTGATATTTATATTATTTTAATATAATATATGAATTAACATAGTATGTAATCAGTTGTTTGTTGTTTGTTTGTTTATTTTATTATTTGTCTGTCATAATAAATATAATATAATGTCAGACCAGTCCAATACACTGCTCAAAATAATCAAATCTTACTAAGAGTCGTATCAGCTTTATGAGAAACCAGCTGTACATAGCAAATAAAGAAATAAAAATAATAATTTATTACACTTATTACATTTTACAAAAAAACACAACCACAACATGCAACATTTTTGAAACAATGAAAAACTACTTTTTTATGTAACAAATAAAGAAAGAAAATTAGTAATAAATTTTACAAAAAAAATACACAAGCACAAAATACAACATTCTGTGAAGACAATTAAACACTACTTTTGTATGTAATTGTAACAATGTAACAAATAAAGAACGAAAAATAATTTAACAGTAATATATTGTGCAAAAAAACATGTGTGAAAAAATTAGAAGCTAGTGTTAATAAAATATTTTTAATATTTAATTACATAAGGTGTTCAAAATTACCTCCTAACACATTTATGCACGCCTAAAAACGAACATTGAATGAGCTACTTACTCTACGAAGCATTTGTAAATTAATATATCGAAATACATTTTGTATTATATTTTTCGTCTCATCCTTGTTGTTGGAGGTATTTTATAAACTTCATTATTAACGTATCCCCAAAAAAAAAATCAGTCAGTTTATTAAATCCTGGTGATTTGAGTGGCCACGCTACTGGTTCATTGAAAAATGAAAATATCCCAAAAACTAATAAATTTAGACATAGGGAATGTTACCTAAAAATTAAAGTGCGGTAATGGTACTTTTTAATAGTGATATAAAATACAGGGTGTTCCATTTAAAGTTACTGAGAAAATAATGTACTTGCGTTTTGACTCACCCTGTATTGATATAAAGAAAATTAGCAATATCAATCATTCTTGAAAATTATGACAATAAATAAAAAAATATGGCATTAATAAACCATTGCTGTTGTGCTTATTTTTCTTTATATAGGGAGTTGAACTTGTTACGATTTTCATACAAAATTGTTTATAACTTTGTAAATACCATGTATAACATAACAAATCTTTATATTTTTGTGATGGAGAAGTTAACAGGATTTCGAATTTAAATTAAAATATAGGGTGTTCCATTAAAAAAATATATAAGTTAGATCTGCCACTGTGTTATCTAACGCCCTGTAACATTTTAACTAATTTTGTAATGTGAAGCTCAAAGGTGGCTAAAATTTTTGTTAACTTTTATTGCTATCTACTGCTATATCGGATCTATTTGGCATTACCCCACTAATCAATCACCCTGTATATTACCAGATATATAATATTAGTCAATATTTCTTACATTTCCAACATCACCGTGATATTGGAAGCAGGATTACAAATGCCAGTTATCTACAGTTTACCCCTTCCCAGATAAAACTTTCCCAAAGTACACAAGGAAAAACTCCTCAGCAAACTTATACTTAGATTTATTCCTTAGGTGTCCAATAACTACAGTAGTTATGTCATTTTCTAAAAGGCACATATCAAGAAAGTGGGACGATAGTATATCCAGTGGCGTAGCTGAAGATTGGCCCCCCCCCCCGCGATAATTTTTGTGGGACCCCGTATTATAAACATAACGACAACCAATACAGTATAACTACATACTAAAATATGTGTAAATGAAAATGTTTGGCCTTTCTTTAATAAGTCTTCATCAGTTAGTGTTAATAGATTTTTGGGAATAGATATGAAATCCTATTATATACATGTCCCTTAATACGAAAAACGTATTAGTAAGTTATTGCAATATTATAAATAAATTTACATTGAAATCATGAACTTCAAAACTTTTTTTGCTATTAAGTTATTTTTTCGGCGCAGCTGAGCACATTGTAAAATTTTTTATACGTTTTGTTGGTTTATTTTTAAATTCCGGTATAATACCCCACTTCTTCTGCTATTCCTGCTGCTTCTGCTAAAGTTTCGAAAACGAATTTGTCATTTCTCAAATATTATAACGCCTTTTTTCAAAAAGTTGAAGGGCGGCCGTTAACTCTACCGTTTCAAATTGCAAAAGTTTTAATGTTATATTAATAAAGTTAAGTATTTTAGATCGGATAGTAATGTTAACCGCCAATTCAAAATTATTTATATGCTCTAATGATGCATACGGTTCTAATTTTTCATCGTAGGTCAAATAAACGTCAAATTGAAAGGCAGTTTATTTAGAAGTTCTCCTAAAAATTATTAATTTTTAAGGTTTTTTCTTAACTTTTTGAGTATTACGAGTAGTATAAAGAAGTACTAAACCAGTGATCTGTAAGAAAGTGTGAAATTTAGCGCCTAGAAGTTAAATTTCAGAAAACAAATAATATGGAAGGTATACCACCCGAACCTCCAGATAAAGGTAAATTTTATGTAGAAATGGAAGGAGATGGGATGATGGAATATGAGGAATTAAATAAAAATAACAATAGAGTAAATAATAAGGTAACAAACAAACAAAACCAAACAAGTAGTACTATTGAGGTAAGTAACAAATTTAGTTGCAATAACGATGAAACTTTGACAAATTTAAATCAAACAGATAAGTCAGGTAAGCAAAATTTAAATAAAGTAATAAATTTAAGATTAAAACATAGATATCAATTTGGAGATAATGCACCTTATATAGTACACATAGAAAATAAAAACGGTAACATTGGTCGATTACACAGGATCGGCACGGCCCGTTTGATTTTAAGTGCAGTACCTGAAATTGAAAATAATATCACACAAATTACAGTAGTTGGTAGAAATAAAATCAAGGTACAACTAAATAATTTTGCTAGTGCTAATAAATTAATTGATTCTCAAATTCTTAAAAGCAAAGAGTATGAGGCATATATTCCAACGTTTTTTACTCAAAAGAAAGGTGTTATAAAATTGGTAGATAAAGAGATAGAAGATAATGATTTAGTATCATTAATTAAACCTAGATTTGGAATTAAATTCGAAGTATTACATGTAAAAAGAATTATGCGGAAAGTGATTCAAGATAATGGTAATACTAATTATGTAAAAACAGGAACCGTAATTGTCACTTTTAAAGGTCAGTCTATACCAAAAAATGTAATAATAGAAAAAATGATATACGAGGTGGAAAATTATACACCCAGAATAATCCAATGTTTAAAGTGTTTGAGATTTGGGCATATAAGTGCCCAATGTAGAGGAAAAGATAGGTGTGAAAGATGTGGCGAAGAACACAACAAATCTAATTGTTCCAATCCGAATAATTTACTTTGTGTATTGTGCAAAGGAAAACACAGCGCTACTGACAAGGGAGCAGATTGTACAGAAAGACAAAAACAGGAATATATTAAAAAATTATGAATAATGAAAATATAACATATTATGAAGCTAATAATAAATATAAAAAATGTTATTCAACAGTAAGTAAAGACCAAGAAAATACTTCAAATAAATATACAATATCTAAACGAAAAAGATCAAGTAGTATTGATTCTAGTAGTGTAGATAAAGAAACAATGGAAGCACGCAGAAAAATTTTGCAAACACCAAGAATACAAAGTCAGCCTTGTTATAATTTTAATAATCCCATTTATTCTAACACAACACAAACACAAAACGATAATCAAAATAATATAGGAGAAATAATAGTAAACTTTATTTCAGCAACATTAAATTAAATTAATCACAATTTAGATCAAAAAACGTTGGAATTATTAAAAAACAATATTTCACAATTATTATTACCTCGTGATGGCTAACGTTTCATTTCTTCAATGGAATGCGAGATCAATTAAAACAAATAAGGGTTATTTAGAAAAATTCTTGTATGACAATAAAATAGATATAGGATTAATATCAGAAACTTGGTTAAAAAAAAGTAATTTTATTAACTTTACTGGTTATAATGTCTTTAGGAATGATAGAGATGATGGATATGGTGGAGTAGCCATCCTTTTGAAAAAATTAATAAAATTTTACAACAGTCCTACTTTTCATCAAATTAATGACATAATGTGCAATAGCATATCAATTAAAATTCAATCCGGAAAAAAGTTAAACATTTATTCAATATACGTAAAACCAAATCTTAAAATCACTCTAAATGAATGGAAAAAGTTTTTTAATAGTCTAGAGAAGCCTTTTATAATTGGTGGTGATTTTAATAGCCACAATTATGTTTGGGGTTGTAGTACTGTAGATACTATAGGAAAAAATCTGTTAGAAGCTATTGAGGACTGTAATCTTGTAATTTTAAATAATGGTAAAGAAACTTTGATGCGTAGACCGAATAGCAATAATAAATCTGCAATAGATCTTACAATATGCTCAGCAAATATTAGTCATTTTTTCGATTGGGATGTTGTGGACGAGACATTAGGATCAAATCATTTTGCTATTATTATTAAGTCAAATATTAATGTTAATAAAGCGGAATGTGTAAATACAAAATTCCAATGGAACATAAATAAAGCGGATTGGTCTCTTTTCTCTTCTATCACTGATAATTTCATGGAAATAGATAATAATTTAAATTACCAACAATTTTTAAATAAATTAAACGAATATTGTAAGATATGTATACCGGAGAAGAGAACAGGGACTAATCCACGATTTAGAAAAACTTGGTGGAATGACAATTGTAAAAAGGTAATAGAAGAACAAAAACTAGCTTTACGCAAGTTTAAACTACAGTCTAATATACAAAATTATATAAATTATAATAAATGTGTAGCGAAAACCAAAAAAGTTGTATTAGAGAGTAAGCGTAATGCATGGAGAAATTTTTGTAAAACTTTAAACAAAAATACACCAATTAAAGATATGTGGAATCAAGCCAAACGATTACAAAACATTTTTAAACCACAAGTAAATCCAGTGACTGAAGGAGAATGGGTTGAGGAGTTTTTAAGAAAATTATGTCCAGATAATATATTTTCAAAAATTAATGTAATGGAAAGAAAAAACTCTATGCATCCACTTTCAATTCCATTTAGTTTCTGTGAATTAGAAATAAGCCTTGAGAATAAGAAAAATACTTCTCCAGGTATAGATAATGTACATTATATTATGTTGGCCAATTTACATCAAAAAGGGAAAGAAACACTATTAAATTTTTTTAATCAAATATGGTTATCAGAAGATATTCCAGATAACTGGAGAGAGTACCGGGTGATTCCTATTCTCAAAACAAATCGGAATCCTGATTCAGCAGAATCTTATAGAGGTATTTCATTGAGCTCCTGCATAACAAAAACACTGGAAAGAATGATAAAACTTAGGCTCGAAAGTTGGCTAGAAAAAAACAATAAATTATCACAAACACAATTTGGATTTCGAAAAAATCATTCTACTGTGGAAGCTGTGAGTCATTTGGTAACAGATATAAATTTAGCGTTTACGAAAAATTCTTCAGTAATCGCTCTTTTATTAGATGTTGAAGCAGCATACGACAACGTTAATTTAAATATACTATATAACAAAATGATACAAATAGGTCTGCCAGAATGCTTCTGTCAAAAAATAATAAAATTGTATGACTGTAGAAAAATTTATATATCGGTAAATAATAACACATTTGGTCCAAGACTAGCGATGGGTGGTTTACCTCAAGGAGGAATATTAAGCCCTTTGTTATATTTAATTTACACTTCTGATATAGAAAAAAATTTAAACTCAACAAAAATTTTACAATTTGCAGATGATATAGTTATTTATCAAGAAAACATTAAAATAGAAAATGCAGTCAAATCCATTGAAGAAGGAGACAAACATATTAAAATATGGAGTGAATTACATGGACTAAATATATCTGATTCCAAAACCAAATTATGTATTTTTACAAGAAAACGAAAAGAAATACCCAATCACATCTTAATAAACAATATATCCTATCCTGTACAAAGTTATGTAAAATATTTGGGTATTACTCTGGATAGACAGCTTCTCTGGAAAGAACATATAGACCATATAGTTAAAAAAACAGAAAAAGGAATAAACCTTCTTCGATTCGTATCACACTTACGTTGGGGAGCAGATCCAAATATTTCTTTGTTGTTATTTAAAAATAATATAAGAGCTATATTCGACTACGGATCAATATTATACAGTGACGCATCACAGTGTCATTTAAATAAAATAGACAAAATCATTAATAAATCCCTTAGATTGTGTATAGGAGCCCTAAGAAGTACACCGATAAATAATCTACAAGTTGAATGCTGTGAAATGCCGATGGATATAAGACGAAAAAAACTTGGCATCAACCTTTTAGTTAGATTGTATGAAAAAAAGGCAAGTTTAATTTCCAAAATACATCAACTGTTTTTAGCAGACTTGACAGAAAAATATTGGATAAAAAAGAAAACTCTCAATATGGTAGATTTATATTCAAAAATGACAATATATGATAAACAACTTTATAAATATGACATAAACCCAAATTATAATATTGACTTTAATAGTATGGAACAAGTTCAGGTATACTTTTTAAGGGACTATAGCAAGTTGCCTATATCTTTAAGAAAATTAGTGTTTATCTCCGACAGTTCACAAATGTTCAAAGATTATTGTATGCTATATACAGATGCATCAAAAAATATTGAAGGTGTGGGATGTGCCTATTGGGATAGCAGTAATAAAATTAGTAAAATGTTTAAACTAAATTCTATTATGAGTATATACACAGCTGAATTAATAGCGATAATGGAAGCACTAAAATATTTATCTAATATAAATCATTCAAAGTTTATAATTTTTAGTGACAGTAAAAGTTCTCTTAGTAAAATTAGTGCTATAAATCCTAAATCAAAAGTAAACTACATTGAATTATATATCATAAATAAAATTAAAGAACTTCAGCAACAAGGAAAGTCTGTTAAGTTGGCATGGGTTAAAAGCCACTGTGGAATAACTGGAAATGAAATGGTAGATGAATTGGCTAAAAACGCGGTGACACAAGGAGTATTAACCCATTATCTTTGTACGCCAAAAGATATTGAATCAAATTTATTCAAAGAGATTAAGAAAGAATGGAAAGAAAGGTATATTGATGAAAACGTAAATACAGGAAACCACTACAGATCAATCAGAAACTATATAACGGATAAACCTTGGTTTTCTAAAATGGAGTCGACAAAAGATATGATAAGAACCATATGCAGAATGAGATTTGACCACTGTCTTACTCCATCATATTTATTTAAAATTAATATAGCTGATAGTCCACAATGTATTTGTGGACAGTTGGGCAATCTACAACACAAAATTTTGACCTGTTCTCTTATCTCTAATAAAGTTAATATGTTTTTAAATTCACTGTATTCTTTGACTGATGTCCACCATCCCATTAATTTAAATTATTTATTAACATTAGAAAATAATGAGTTGGTATACCGACTATTGTATAAACATATTTTAGATATTAAGCTTAAATTGTAATTGTAAAATATAGAGTAAGTATTTCTTGTAAATTGTTATATGTTAAAAGAAAAAGAAAAGAAAAGAAAAGAAAAAAAAAAGAAAAGAAATATAAAAAAAATAATAAAATAAAAATAAAAAAAAAATAAAAAAATAAAAAAAAATAATAAAAAAAAAAGAAAGAAAAAATATAAAAAAGATATATAAAAAAAAAATAGAAAAAAAAATATAATAATTAAAAAATATAAAAAAAATATGTAGATAAAAATGAATGACGAACTTGGACAGTCCATAGTAAAATAGCTTTCGAATGAAGTAGAGGGCTAAAGAAGAATGTTGCAGTTTTTGCTGTGGAACTCTGAGAACATCATTTGGAAAAAATTAATAAAAATATATATATATATATATATATATATATATATATATATATATATATATATATATATATACGTCTTCATATCAAGGCGAGATCCGACTAAATCGAGGACAACCCGAGATCCACCAATAGGAAATTAATTATTGGAGTATATTGTTCATAAGTATCTTTATAATTAACATATTAATCATGGCACACTTAGAGGGGAAAAGATTTTTGTACTTAAATTTTTCTGATAAATTTACAGCGAAACGAGATCCGTCGCTGAAAAGTAAAGGGGAGGACTTATATACGAAATTTTAGATATTTACCGTTCAACGCGAGATCACACACTGATGCCAGCTCTAAAGAGTATCAGTCGAGCGGTTGGAGCTCGTGTTGTATTGTATATTTCCCACGATATAAAGATATATAATGGGCGTAACTTTTAAGTATCGCTTCTTTTGTGTCTTTAAAGTCTACGATTGACCTTTCAGAAAGTCCCTTAGTTTTATTACATACATAAGGGTGTGAAAAAAGAAAAAGAATACTTGACAAATAATAACCATTTAATAATGATAATTATTTGCAATACAATATTTTAAAACTATACATTAATATTCTTAAAAAACACTTACTACGAAACCAAAATGTAATTATTATATTCTTAAATAATACAAATTGTTACAAAATAATTATTTAAATGATTGCTTGTTTTAAAAATACATTACAAGAAAGTAAAATTTTTTATAAATATTATTAAAGTTTAAAAAATAAAATAACTCAATATGTAATTATTATTTGATAGTTAAAAAATGATTTTAAGTAAAATGATTTAAAAGATAAAAAGAAACACACATAATTTTCAGGGTCAACTCCTAATTGCATGAAAATTTGGATTTAGATTCTACCCATCCCCCACTTCAAAGTTGAATTTGTGCCGTTGATTGCTTTTACTTGGAGGGTGAAAAAATATACGTTTAAAATAAGTCCGGAAACAGATCTGACTAAGTTTAAGCAACTTTTGTTCTATAGAGTTTTTTTAACTTAGGTACTAGGTTAATTTAGTAGTAGGTACTAGAGTCACTTGCGACTAAAAATATTTACTTTTCAACAAAAAAAAAACACGTTTTTCGGCGGTTTTTCGCAAATACTCAAAAAGTAAGTATTATATCGAAAAAATATTCTTGGAAAAAATGTAGCATATAAAAAAAACGAAAAAATGGTATATTCTTAGTCTATAGAACCAGTAAAAGTAAATTTGTAGCTGATAAAAAAGACGATCTTATCCTTCAAATTCCAAATCAAATATTTTAACGTGATACATAGTACCAAAAAATGAAGCTCTTTTCGGGGAAAACCCATTAAAATTTTTTTAAAGTGTTAACAAAAAGCTTTATTTTATTTTATAAAAGTTATATACGGGTAGGAGAGACAACGGAACGAATTTTGGAACGTTTAAACAGACGACATCCCAGATTTACCAATTTCTGGACAATTGATCCAAAGGCTGGATTCTAACAACGAAACAGTTGTGGATTTTCAAGTTTTCAATGAGAGTTAGAATGAAAAACATTAGTGACCTCGAATATGATGGTTTGGAGAATTTGGCTGGTTATATCTGCCATAAATTGAAGGACTCCAGTATTCAATCCGAAGATGTTTCAACGTACACGTGGGTTGATCATTTGAGTAAGTGTGGTTTATGTAAACCATCAGAAACTCTCTTGTCATATATTAAGTAACTGGAGACAATTTTTCCTTCCACATGAATGGTGGATTGGAAGAACACATGGATCTCTGAACAAATGCAAGAATTAGAAACGAATAATAAAGACAACAAGAAATTGTTCGAATAGATAAAACAACAACACAGTACCAAAAAATCTGTCACAAAAATAAACAAAAAAGATTGGGAAAAACATTTCACGGACCTATACAAAAACGACAATAAGGCATATTCAGAGGACGAGGATATAAGAGATAACAGAGATGAAGAGGAAGTCGCACCTACTTATTAGGAATTCATGGAGGTATTAAAACAACTAAAAGTAAACAAAACGCCAGGGCCAGATGAAATCAACAACGAACTGATCATCAACGGCGGAGAGGAGCTCACGAAGCGAATGCACAAGTTAATGGTTACAATTTGGAAGGACGAAAGCATGCCCATAGAATGGAAAAACGGACACATCGCACCAATCTTTAAGAAAGGAGATCCAACTAAGTGCTGCAACTACAGACCAATTATGCTACTAAATACAACGTATAAGATATTGACCACAATTATAAGAAACCGACTAAATCAATACACAGAAAAAATTATAGGACCATATCAACAGGGTTTTAGAACAATAGATCAAAGGAAGATCAACAATAGATGCAATACACATACTGACACAAACAATTGAAAAAAGCTATGAACATGACATAGAATTACACATACTATTCATCGACTTCCAACAGGCCTTTAACAGCATAATACAGACAACAATTATTAAAAGAAATGAAAAAAATGGAGATACCGGCAAAATTAATAAGACTAACTAGAATGACAATAAAAGACTCAACAGCAAAAGTTAAAACAAATGAGGGCGATACAAATGACATCAAAATAGAACTTGAAGTAAGACAAGGAGACAGTCTGTCAACGACAAACGACACTATTTAATATCGCTCTAGAAGGAGTAATTAGGGACACAGGGCTGAAAAAGACAATTATTCAAAGCTCAACACTGATCATAGGATATGCAGATGGACTGGGACTGGTAGCACGAGATAAAAAAAGACTAGAAGAGGCACTTTTAACCCTGGTAAGAGAAGCAAAGACGAGAGGACTAATAATCAATCAGAATAAAACAAAATATCTTATAAGCACACGAGACAATGTAAACAGAATAGCAGAAATAAAGATAGGTGAAAATACATTCCAGAGAGTAGATTGCTTCAAATACCTGGGGGTGATGGTGGACGGCAAAAACGGAAGGAGTATAGAGATAAACGACAGAATTAAAGCAGGTAATAGAGTATATTGGAAATATCACCAACTACTCAAGGACAAAAACCTGAGCAAAAAAAACAAAATCAAAAATATACACAGCAGCAATCAGATCAGTGATAGCCTATGGAGCAGAAGTAATGTGCCTTACGAAAAAAGACGAAGAAAAGTTAAAAATAATTGAGAGAAAAATTATAAGGATACATAGCCCAGTAAAGACAGAAACAGGGGAATATTGAAAGCTGATGAACTATGAAATAATAAATATAAATAAAGGAGAAGATATAGTAAAATTCATTAAAGCACAAAGCCTCAGATGGTTTGGGCACACACAAAGAAGAGGGGTAGAAGAACTGATCAGGAAGATAATGAACTGGAAACCAGTAAAAAATAGACCAAGAGGAAGACCAAAAATTAGATGGGAAGATCAACTGCTAGACGATATATCAAAGATGGAAATTGCAAACTGGAGAGAAGAGATTCAGGACCGGAGAGAGTGGAAGAAGATAGTAGAGAGGGCAAAAAAACATCACAACCTATGAACTAAGACCTAAAGGTAAAGCGGACTAATTTACCGCGTGAAATGGATTAAAAGAGCTCATATTTGAGCGAACTATACTCTAACAAGAGTGAACGGTCCATATAATAATTCCAGGTATGTACCTGTATAAATTACCCTCCTTGAAGTTGGTGTAAAAGGTATTCACCATTTATGTATTGTCTTTTGGAAGGATTACTAGAGAAAATCCAAATAAATTTTGAAAAAATGGCTGAAATCGCTGAAATTCTTGTAACAGATTCCGTAATGAGTGTACATGGGTGGTAAATGATTTTAAATTTCACTTAAAGAAAGTGCTAAAAAGTCTAAAACATTTATGGTACTGTTCTGCATCTGGTTTCCAGGTAACCTGTTATACCGACGGTTAGTTTTTTTAATATTTTGAGTAGTAACTATGTTGGTTATCAACAATTTGATGTCAAAAATGCACATTTTGCCATTTTTTGTCTACCAGTAAGAAGAAAAACATTTAAAACAAAATTTAAGATAACCGCATTGTAGAGCATGTAAAACAATTTAAACAAGGTTTTATAAATTTCGCCATACTTAATTGTTGCTTATAAAACTATAAATTAAGTCAGTTTAACGGTAATATAACTTATGTAAAAAATACAACTTATATCTCGATATTACGTGAAATAGCTCAAAGAAATGAGTAAAAATACACGGTTTTTATGACACTCAGTGTAACTACGTAACAATTGTTTTAGTTTCTATATGGACGGAATAACAAAATTTATGTAAATCTGACCATTTTTTTCTCAATTTAATTATTTATTGACAATTTAAATGAAAAATAGCCGATTTTAAGAATTTTCGTCTATAAGTTACAATGTTTTACCAAAAAACTGAAAAAAGAACCGATTAGTTTATTGAAATAGCCTTAAAATGAGTTGAAGTAAAATAGAATTGGAGCTTTGTTTATCAATAAACATTAACTATTCAAATTTATTTCTTACGTTTTAAGCTAACTACCTGAGGTACCCCTAAACCCTAAAAATGTCATCAAAACGACGATTTTGAAGCTCTTCCGACTGGATTAAAGAAGCTATTATCGATTCAAACAAAAGTTGTGTATTTTTAATTCTAAATTTCAACTATTTAATTAAAAATAAAGTGTTTCAGTTGAAAATTCAAAGTTGCTACACCCACCGCTTTCGCAGGCAGAATAAGAACCCTGCTATTGCATAAGTATATAGATTTTGAAAAACCATTAAAAAAGCATTCCAAAGTTTTTTCGATATGCCGTCTAGTTCTCGAGATATTTGACAATCGCCTTTCTGGACAGAGCCCTTAAATAATGTAAACATTCTTATTCAAGCTAGACATAAGCCGAGTGAGGGAGCTGACCGTGAAATTCATTTGCGATGTTTCCAAATTTACCTGATCTCGGGTTGTCTGCAAAATATATATTTACCATATATACAACGGATCGCGCGCGCTGCCCTCTACAGCGGATTTAGTGGAACCACTGCAATATAAAATTCACCAAAAGGGGTGCAAAATGAGGTCCAGACAAAAATCGATTTCCTTGTACCCTAACCATTGTTACATCGAGATATCACTATATACACGTGAATACAAGGTGAGATCCAAAATCGGATCTCGCCTTGCAAAACGGATCTCATCTTGTATAGCTTATGATACAAACGGATCTCGCCTTGATATGAAGACATATATATATATATATATATATATATATATATATATATATATATATATATATATATATATATATATATATATATATAAAAAATTATTAAAAAAATACAAAAATAATTATTTATTAGTAGAATTGTTTATTATATTAGTATTAGTTTTAGGATAAGATACGAAAAAATGACTAATAAAATAAAAAATAGTAAAATTGGCGAATGGATTTAGTGTCCGCAGTCATATAAACCCAAACAAACAACAAATTTTTCATCGGTTTTTTTAGATAGCAATGAAATTTTCGTTAAAGATTTCATTACTTGTCGGAAAGCTCGAAGCAAAGCCATAACAGCATCATGTCTGGATGATCACCAGGTTTCACATAATCTTTTAAGTGTTGGCGATGAATCCAAAGTAATAATAGTACATGGTACATCCCATCTTTTAATACTTGCATTAAAAAAACATACAATCTCTTAATTATATCGTAAAAAACAACTCCTGTACACCAGCAACGGCATCACTCAACACTAGGTTCACATTATTCAGATTATGGGATGCACAATTAATATAGGAAGCTGCTTTTTCAATGCTTTATGCGCCTTTGTACGCCTGAATATACACCACTCATAACGCTTGTACCATCATACCCCTTTCCCCGTTTCCTCTGCAGTTGTGTACCGAAAAGTGCTTTGACTGTATAGATTTTAAAATTTTATTTACAAGACCTTTGCACTTTGGTCTAACATGCGAATAAATCCCAAAAAACTTTCAAGAACTTCTGCTTTGGTAGGTAAATTATTTTCATAGCAAGTTATTTTTACGTACCGGAAAATAAAACTAATAGTAGGGGAGCAAATTATGCTAAATTTGCAGTTACTCGAGCGTTATGGGAACTTATTGGGTTGTGAAGATTAGGTCCTAAAACCAAAAAAAGTTAAGTAGAGTTTTGCAATTAAGTGGGGACTTTCCATTTTTTAATTTAATTTTCCATTTCCAACAATCGTTTTTCCCGATTAAATGTCTCGAATAAGAGATACTTATTTTTACGTAAGGAATCCAAATCTGTAATAAAAATGGGGGCTCTTATTTAATATTTTAAAGTAACCCCCCCCCATCACACATCAATGGGGGGTCGTGTTTGGCGTCATTCGATAGATTTTTGAAAAATATTTAACACGTTTATTTTGCAGTTTTTCGATGTGATGTTTATTTCGCGAAATATCGCGTGGTTCTTATTTAAAATTTTAAATTTACCCCCACCCCTCTCCGTGTCGGGTCGAGTTTGGTATCATTCGATAGGTTTTTAAAAAATATTGAAAAAGTATTTTTTAGTTTTTCGATCTGACGTTTATTTCTCGAAATATCCGCTTTTTTCTAATGAAACTTTGTGGCTCACCCATTTTCTTACGCCCTGCTCAAACCGTCAGATTTTTGAAATATACACTGTTCTGTATGTACTTAACTTACCTTATCTTAATCTGACGATTTAGAGTTTTTCTAAAGATAGAATTTTTTTTTGAGACCCTCTTAACGAACCCCCCTGTATTAAGATCTAAAATATGGAAGTGGTAAATTTACAAGGTTTCTGCCTATGTCATATTCTGACGCGCTCGAGTAACTGCAAAAAGCCCCGCTTGGGCTCCCCCACCATAAGCTGATCATGTTTTGAAATATCTTGGGTGGTATCAAGTTTGGGTGGTATCAGTTTCTTGAGCCAACAAATTTATAACTTCGTTTTGTAGTTGGGGGCTCAAGTAATTTGTTTTAAGTTTTTGTTTTTATCGATTAATTTAGCTAAAACAGAATCATATTTAGTTAGTAAAAGAACCACCGACAAAAAATTGCCTTCTTGGGATTCACTTTCATCTAAACTACCAATATGTTCACTAAACGCTAAATTGCAGCAGGAAAGAGTAAGAGTTACATCAATTACCTGCTTCATTACTTCCTTCCAAATTCCCTATTTTGATGCTTATTAGGGAAATATATTTTGATATCCTTTAAAAACAGTACAAGTATTGAGCATGAAGGCTTTAAGGGGCCCCTCCTAACGGGCCTGTCAGCTACGCCACTGAGTATATCCCAGATGAAGTGAATCTAATGATAGTCTAAGAGCTAGTGAACCCTCCGACTAACGGTCGTCCTGTAAGGCTAAAAATTTTTCTAGTGATAATTCATAGCACACCAAGGCTAAAAACCATGACGTGGCAGGCCTCAGCGGTGCACGTGTATCTACCAGGTGAATCGAAAAGTGCAAATTTAGGGGGTAAAATAAACTTTCTCCTGTAAGGTTTAAATTTAAGTATGTGTTTGATTAAGTCATTTAGAAGAAATGTGTACAATGACAGGCGATTCTGAAGAGCATAAGACCTTGCCAGGCGAGGGGAAAGATTAGCGGTTTTTCCTAAACTTATTCTTTTTGCATCGAACAATTTTTTTTAGGTTTTTTAGAAAAAATGAATGATTATTTTCTCCGTTTTTGATTATAACTTTAAAAGGATTCACTTTCGAGAAAAGTTGTACTGACATAAAAGTTGTGTAATTAAATTTCCTACAACATAGGATTGGTAAAAAATTTTAAAAATTGTCACCCTTGTCGCAAAATAGCAGTAATTGCGAAAAAACGATAAAAATACAAGTCTTCGCATTTTATGTTTGTCAACCATTTAAGCTAAACTTAGGACCTTCATATTTTACCCAGAAAAACTTTATGATATAATAAAACAATACTGTAAATTTCATTAAGATCGGTTTAATAGATTTGCAAAATAAATTTTGCAATCCAGCTTTCGCAAAAAAAAATTCATTATTTCAAAATGTTGCAAGACTGAAAATAAAGCAGATGGCAAGTTGAATATTTTTTAAATATAGAAGAATACTGTACCTTTCATCTGCAATTTGCAAAATTAAAATCGATTAACTACCACGGCGTCAGGAATTTTTTTAAATAAACATTAATTTTTGGTGCTACGCGCAGGACAGCGGTGTTCGATTCACACAAGTTGATTTCCACCAAAATTTCTTCCAATGTTTATCTAATATATTATTTTCTATTTTGTTTTATTTTAATATTTTAATTCCACAAAAATCAAACTAATTTTATTATTGTTTGTGAAATATTGTTTAATCAATTGCATACGTTTAAAAATAATAAACTTTTATTCTCTAAGTTAAAATTATATGAACAACGAAAATTTCTGCTAAAAAAAGTGTTATTTCAAAGGACGGGGTATGCGTTTTTATTTTGCAATAAACAAATTTATTTATTTATATCGAAATGTACTAAAAGCTAAAATTTATCAATCATTTTCAAAGATCATTGGAACGCAAAATCAGAGCAAACGTATCCGCTGTCCTGCACGCAGCACCAAAAATTAATGTTTATTTAAAAAAATCCTGACGCCGTTGTACTTAACCGATTTTAATTTTGCAAATTGCAAATGAAATGTACAGTATTCTTCTATTTGCAAAAAAAAATACAACTTGCTGACTGCTTTATTTTCAGTCCTGCAACATTTTGAAAAAATAATTTTTTTTGCGTAACTTGGATTGCAGAATTTATCTTGCAAAATTTATTACACTGATCTTAACGAAATTTATATTATTGTTTTATGTTATCATAAATTTTTTTGGGTAAAATATAAAGATCCTAAGTGTAGCATAAATGGTTGAAAGACATAAAATGCGAATACTTGTTTTTTATCGTTTTTCCGCAATTATTGCTATTTTGCAACAAGGGTGACAATTTTTAAAATTTTTAACTAATCCTATAATGCAAAAACTCAGAACTGGAAATAGTTACAACTTACGAATACCTGGGAAGTATCATTACTAACGACGGAAAAATAGACTGGGAAATAACAAATAGAGCAAAGAAATCAAACAAGTTATACTATGCCTTAGCTCCAATACTGGGGAAAAGAGAACTTGCAAGAGAGACAAAAATAAACATATTATATAACACAATAGTGATATCGACTGTGCTCTACGCAAGTGAAAACTGGACAGTTCTGGAAAAACATAAGAGCAGAATAAATGCAATGGAGATGAGACATTTAAGAAGGATAGTTGGAAAGACAAAATGGGATAGATTAAGCAACGAGACTATTAGGAGAATGGCCAACCAAGAACCAATAATGAATAAACTAAAAAAGAGACAAATGAATTGGTATGGGCATTTGATGACTATTAATGAGGATGCAACCCAACAGAATTACGAGAAGAATGCACGAAGCAAGGAACATTGCAAAAGGAAAAAAGAGGCAGACCAAGAAAAAAATGGATACAGCAAATAGTAGAGGCGAGAAAAGTTAAAGGAAAATCACTCGAGGAATTAAAAATAATGGCAGAAAACAGAAAATAATGGAAGAGATGGGTGAATGTAAATTAAAATAGCGATCCCAAATCCGACACCCTGATAGGGTACAAGGAAGGGGAGAAAGAAAGAAGAAAGAAAGAACTAATCCTATATTGTAGGAAATTTAATTATCCAACTTCTATGTCCCTGTACTTTTTCTCGAAAATGAATACTTTTACAGTTATAATCAAAAAACGAAGAAAAAAGTCGAGGTTTTCCTTCATTTTTTGACATTTTGATTATTTAAACAATGTTCCGGACATTTTTGAGTGGAAGGATAACTCAAATATTATTATATGAGTTATTTTCAAGCAATTTCTGCAAAAAAATATGAGTCACCTCTCAATATCCAAATGTACTAATATTTTTACAGATGCGCCCTGGTCTAAATGGACAAGAATCTACAGATATAAAGTGCTTCGCAATACTGCTAAAAGTAGAATATTTTAATCCTGAATATCTAACCTCTCATCTACAAGATAATGTACGGTGTACGATTATGCAGAAATGCATGGTACCTTAAGAAGAAGATAAATAATGTGTTTTAGTTTTAATACCGTATATATCGCGTAAATTTGGAGAAAAATATTTTAAAGCTAGTTTTAGGCATTTTATCTGGGTTAAACTTATTTCCAATTATTAATAGAACACCTTAAAAACTAATAATAGAACACTTACCCTCAGTGAAGATATCAACACATCAGTCGTAAATGTAATCTTCCCAACAACGATTAGGCTCAAATCAACATTCATTAAATTTTTAATTCGTCTTATCACTAAAATAGAACGGAGGTTATCACAACAGTGTTATCAAAAACTAACCATTAAATTATAAATTTTATGTAGCATTACCAGGGTTTGTGTTCTAACAAAACATCACACCCGCATCTTAAATGAGTAATACAGGTATGCCAGATTTACTTAAAAACATGTCAAGTACGTTCGACGATATTTAGTTAACAATTTAAAAAATGAAAAGAAGTATACTGTGTATTTTTAGTGAAACGGAAATTCTTTTTTATCGTTGTCACATTTTATCGTATTACCATAATACCTTATTAACCAACAGACTGTAACAGACTTGGTGATAAAAATTCATTGTACCTATTTACAGTATGATGAAAAATATGGAATAAATTCATTATTTTCTATATTAAAACACGTCCATTTTTGTTTTTCAAATGCCATCAATTATTGCTATATACCTATGTGTTAAACCTTACGCCATTAGTGTTGGCTTGGCCTAATGACGTAATCAACGATTTTTTTTTTAATACAAATCGAGGTCAAGTGACACCTAATTTGAGAGGTCTTCTAATCGGCTTTGCGATTATGTATTTTTAGAATATATATTTCTATAGAGTTAACAAAATTTTTGTACATATTTACGGTTAAGGGTATAGGCGCAAAATGTCGCCTGTCAAAATGTATAATGTATTTAAATGTATTGATTTTTTTCGAATCCTGAGAAAAGTAATAGGTATTTTTTTAAAATTTGAATGCAGAATGAAAGATTGAATCATTACCGAGGGTAGAAAGTCCCTGAAAACTTCTATGTTTATTTTAATACGTTACAGGGGTGAAAAGACAGGAGAAAATTTAGTGTGATTTTTAGTTATTTCAAATACATGTAGAATCTCATCCAAAAGAAACTTTTTATTTATTCTAAGGGATTTTTTACCCTCGGCAATGATGTAGTCTTACATTCTACCTTGAAATTTTTCAAAAATATTTCTTAGTTTTCTCAGGATTCGAAAAAAATGGATACATTTAAAACAAATTGAACATTTTGACAGGCGACACTTTGCGCCTAAGCCCCTAATGTAAAAGTATGAAATACATTCAATATTTCAGAAACAGACGACTTTATCTTAAAACTGCCAATTTTAGTTTTTTGAATAGTCATCGTCATCAATAATTGCTGTATACAGTGCGCGCATAAAGTATGGTAACATAAAGATATCTGGGACACCCCGTATCATATAGTACCAAAATATTGGTTATGTACCCATATTAGATTGGACCATTGACATATACGCTGTGAGCTCGTAGGTAGAGGGGATAATTACAAATTCGCGAGCGCCAGTAGTGACAAGTTTGTAAACCTTTACTGGAAATTTGCTTTATGACGTTCTGCATTAAGAGTTGCATATTATATCTTTTAAATGTCACACGAAAGTTGTTGTATTAAAGAGTGTCGAAATACTGGTTACAATAGTAACTGTGTATTCTACAACTTTCCTGTCGCTAAGCATAAGGTGATTCAACGACAAAAATGGATTGATGCAATTAGAAAAAAATTAGTAAACACAATTTTAATTTTAAAACGGTAGAAAAATTTGAGCTAAAGGTTCAGTTAGCACACTCTCGAATTTTGACGGTTTCAATTTTACAATCCAATCCTGAAACAAAATTTGAATGCGTGAAGATAACGACCAATCACAGCAAACGTAGGATGCCGTTAACTGTCATTCATAAGTTAATATTTAAGAAGTATTATACTATAATTATTATATTAAATTATTATATTAAATTAAATAAATCGTCAAAACGATAAGCAAAATCTTAAAAATAATCATAATGAATAATAAATTCTGTACTTACTGCTAATAATTATCGATTACAATCCAATTACTTCTTTACGTTGTAAATATTACACGATAAGAATTAAATAATAAGTTTGAAACAACTATTATTTGCTTTTCTACTGTCCTCTTTAAAATTCCGGCTGAAATAGGAACACTAGTCAACCGTTAGATGGCGATAGCAGCCATACCAGCGAAACTCACAGAGTATAGGCAACACTTTTTTCTTTCTAGAAAATTTCCGGTAAAAGTTATACTAGTAATCCTGTAGGTAGGTGGCGATACAAGCGAAGCTCGGAGCGGATAACAGGATTCCTCTTATATGTCATTGGATTGGACCAACTAATTAAAATTGTTTATTCTCGACATTGCCAAATGTATAGTTTCTGAATGATACGGATAATATGCGTATTTTTAAAAAATGGGACCACCCAAATATTTTAAAACGTTTTGTTACTGTTTTTTTATTGCCGATGCAACATATATAATCTGTTAATGGCCAACATTAACCATTATGAGCGTAGGAGCAAAATGTTGCGTCAATGTGTTTTAAATTCATTCATTGTTTTCGAATCCGGAGAAAACTAATTAGTATTTTTGAAAAATTTAAAAGCAGAATGAATGAAAGATTACATTATTACCGAGGAGAAAAAACTGAGGGAGGCCGATCCTGACTGTATGTCGGAACGGTGTGTTTATTTTGGCTCTACAAAATAGTTCAAATTAAGTGAGAATAAGTTTTCAAAATTTAACCAAACTTGGTGAAGTTATTAGTGATCAATTGAATCTCAACTTTCCAAATTTGTAAGTACAGTTTTACTGTAATTTCCACAGAAAACATCTAATTAGTATTTAACATTATTGTAAATTTTTATATCGAAATCTGCTTGACGTTAAACAAAAACATTTAATTACCATCGACCTGTGTGTCCACTCGGCTTTTTTCCCAGCCGGGGACAGGTCCGTACTTAGAAATGTTTAAAAATCGATCAATATGTCACAAAGCGGTGAAATAAATTTACCAGGAAATTCTCAAATGGATAATTCTACACCAAGAAGTTACTCTACCGCCCTTATTCAACAAAAACATCCCTCTAAGCGCCAGGCAATCATTTTTAATTCCATTGAAAATGCGAAAATACAAGATTACCTCCTCCCGCTGGGAAAAATCATCCATCCAAAAAATATACTATTCTGCTCTAGATTATCAAACAATAGAATATGTTTGTATTTATCATCTGAAAATATCGTAGAAAAATTCATGACTGAAAATAACGGCAACATTGTGGTTAACAATCAGATTATACAAGCTCGAAGGTATATAACTCCTTCCGAAAGAATTATTCTCTCTAATGTTTGTCCATCAATTCCTCATGATGTATTAATTAAAGAACTCGAGTCCATGGGACTTGTTATTCAATCTACAATGTCCTTTTTAAAAATTGGTGCACCGTTACCTGAATTTAGTCATATAATGAGCTTCAGAAGGCAAATCTTTATCAGCCCAACAGACCTCACAATTCCAGAATCGTTTTTAATCAACTACGATAATACTTCTTACAGAATATTCTTATCGAGTGGCAACTTGACATGTTACAACTGTAAACAAAATGGTCATACGGCAACTAACTGCAAAAACCCTATCAATCCAAACTCAAATCCTATCGCTTCGACCTCAGTAGAAAACATCCCAACATTCACTCCTCCAGAGTTATCAACCAGCATACCAGAACCTATCAATCCAAAACCAAATCCTATTGCTCCAACCACAGCAGAAAAAAACCCAATATTAAATCCTCCAGAAATATCAACCATCACACCAGCATCTGTTTCAATTCAATCAGCTAACCCAACTACAAACAATCAACTGAACCCCAAAGAAACTGAGAGCGAATCAACTACCTTACATATGAATATTGAGTCTTCACAAAATAGTTCAAAAAGAACGATTGACGATACCTTAAGTCCTCCCCCGCCACCTAATGATACCACTGATAAACCGATGTTTACCAATCCAGCAGAAATAGCACTTAATCCCAAGAAAAAGAAAAAACAAAATAAAGGAAAATCTCTAGAAGCATTCATAAACCAGCAGTCGCCACCATTTGTTCTAAGCTATGTTCAGATAACAGACCTATTCGAAAACATAAAGAGTTCACCCGATCCACTTATTACCGTTGAAAATTATACAGATAACTTTACAGCTCTCATCGATATGTTAAACAAAATATATCACTATACTCAAGACAGATCTACAAAGACCCGAAATACCAAATTAAGGAAAATTCTTCTAAAACACTTACAGATGCAAATCCCACAGGACCTAGTATCCGATACAGAAAGTGACTCCTCACAAACAAATCAATAAATAAATTTAATAAATTAAAATGGAGTTTAATAAATTAATACAGTGGAATATAAATGGCTATTTCAATAATTTACCTATGCTACAGATCATTCTTTCAGAACAAAATCCAGATTTTGTATGTTTACAAGAGACCAATTTTAAACCAAATCAAAATATAATCTTAAGAAACTATGTTTGTCATAATCAAATAAGACTTAACCAAAACATTGCTTGTGGCGGTGTATCAATTTTAATTAATAATTCATATGACTCGATAAGAATACCTCTAAATACTAACTTAGAGGCCATTGCTGTCACCGTTATTGGGAAAACTAATATAAACATTTGCAACATATATCTACCTCCTGGAGCAGTAATTTCCAGAAACGAACTAGAAGATCTTTTTAAACAAATTCCTACTCCTCGAATCATTTTGGGTGACCTAAACGCATATAATCACATCTGGGGATCAGCATATAAAGATCAACGGGGTACCGCCATTGAAGAAATTATAGATCATCTTAATTTGTCTCTCTTAAATGACGGAAGCCCGACTAGATTTAATATAAGAACTGGAGAAGCTACACCACTTGATCTAACAATATATGACAGTGATCTTTACCCACATTTGTCTTGGTATCCAATGCAGTACACATACAACAGTGACCATTATCCATTAATTATAGAAAACAATCAACATAAACGCACAACCCATTTCTCTCCCAAATGGAAAATAGATAAAGCCGATTGGAAGCATTTCGCCCAACATATAGAATCATATATAAACAAGTGCTCGACAACAATAATTAATGTCGAAGAATGTCTAGACAATTTGACCCAAATAATTATTAAGGCAGCTGAAAACTCAATCGGTAAAACAGCTCCAACGAAACATTCAACACCAGTTCCATGGTGGAACGAGTCTTGTAAAAAGGTCATTAGAGAAAGTAAAACTGCCTTTAATAAATATAAAAGAAATAAATCACTTGAAAACCAACTAGAATATAAGAGAACTCGAGCCATAACTAGATTGACAATAAAGACAGCTAAACGTCAATCCTGGATTGATTATGTTTCTAAAATAAACAGCTCTACTCCTATGAGTGACATATGGAAGAAGATAAAACAAATATCGGGAAAAAGTTTAAATTTAAAAATCAACTCACTAAATATTCAAGATAAGGTTATTACCTCCGACAACGAAATCGCAGAAGAAATGGCTAACACTTATAAACACAGATCTAGTAATACCCAGTATAACCAGAGCTTTATTACACTTAAGCAACATGAAGAACGTAATCTAATTAACTTCGATGAGATAGATAAAAGTCCTATAAACTCTCCTTTTTTAATGGAAGAATACAACGAAGCCCTTAACTCATTTAAAGATTCGGCAGCGGGACCTGATGATATTCCGGTAAAATTTATAAAAAATCTACCTTCAAACGCTCACCAGTACTTACTAAGGTTATTTAATTTAATCTGGACTCAACATAAATTTCCACCAAAATGGTCAGAATCTATTATTATACCAATTTTAAAACCAAACAATCCAAAAAGTAATCCAAATTCATATAGACCAATATCTTTGACATGTGCTATGGGTAAATTAATGGAAAAAATTGTAAATAAAAGGCTTTTATGGACTCTTGAGAATCGAAACCTAATCATTCCAAATCAAAGTGGTTTTCGTAGAAATCGATCAACAATAGACAATATTTTAGCATTAGAAAATGACATACTTGAAGCTTTTGCTGTCAATCAAAAATGCGTCGCTATATTTTTTGACATCAGGGGAGCCTATGATGTCACTTGGAAACACCTAATAGTCAAGAAACTACATAATTTAAATATCAGGGGACACTGCCTAGCGTTCATTAACAATTTCCTTACCAATAGATCATTCCAACTTAAAACTAATGGTATGCTATCACCAAAAACAAAACTAGAGAATGGTATTCCACAAGGATCAGTGTTAAGCCCTACACTTTTTTTAGTAGCAATAAATGATGTCCTAACCAATATGAACTTACCACTGAAAGGTCTCTTATACGCAGACGACCTTGTTATCTATGCGAGAAGTCAAAATATGGAAAACATCACGAATATGCTACAAACGTTCTTACATCAACTAGAGAAATGGTCGCAAAGTTGTGGGTTTCAATTTTCTACAGAAAAAACACAATTTATATTATTCTCAAAGAAAAGCTGCCCTAATCACCCTTCACTCTCACTATATAACAATTCGTTAGTTCGGAAAAATACTGTAAAATTTTTAGGAATGACATTCGACCAACATCTAAATTGGAAAGAACATATTAAGAAACTGGCAATCGAATGCCAAGGAAGACTTAATATCATTAAATCATTGTCAAAAAAAGACTGGGGAGCAGATAGACAAACTATGCTCTCTCTCTACAGAACTCTAATCAGATCTAAATTAGACTATGGCGCGATAGCATATTCATCGGCTAGAGTCTTCTCTTAAAATTTTAGATTCAATCCACAATACTGCACTCCGCATTGTCTTGGGAGCTTTCAGAACCACACCAATAGAAAGCCTGTATTGTGAAGCAGCTGAACCATCACTGTATTACAGAAGAATGTACTTAAAGTTAACCTATGCAATTAAATCAAATGCAAATCCTAATAACCACACCTTCAAATATGATCACCTTAACCGATTATCAACATTTTTCTCCAATAAACCACGTCTACACAAACCTTTCTACCACCGAATCAAAATGGATCTCTCATCTCTTAACACCACCTTACCTCCTTGCTATCCTGTTAGTTTTGAACCTGCTACGCCATGGAATTTGGGAGTACCAAAAATAATTACCACCTTAACTTCATTGGACAAACATACTACTAACCATAGTATAATACATCAAAATCTGCAAAACTTATTATCAAAGTATACAAACTTCTCTCAAATATATACAGATGCTTCAAAATCAACAGATGGCGTGGGAGCAGCAGTTATATCCTCTAATATGTGCCAAAAATATAAGTTGCCAATACACTGCAGTACTTTTAATGCAGAATTATATGCCATATACGGGGCACTGACATATATTATATCCTCACCAAATCAGAAATACATCGTTTTGACTGATTCACTAAGCTCACTACAATCCATAGGAAAAATATACCCAGAGAATTACATTCTGGGAAAAATAAAACAAAATCTGATCGAGATACAAAATCGTAATAAGGAGGTAATCTTCATCTGGATCCCGTCACATATTGGTATAAGAGGCAATGAAGAAGCAGATAAGTGTGCGCGTGAAGCCGTCAACTCAGCTGACTCTACTATCGTGCAATATGTGACAACTAGTGATGTTTCAAGTGTTATCAAATCGCGTATCCTAAGTGAGTGGCAAAACCGGTGGCAATTTTCAGTGTCCAATCTTTGGAATATTAAACCGAACATTAAACCATGGACATGTTTCCCCACCAAAAGAAGGGATCAAGTGAAATTTATTCGAAAAAAAATGAATTCATTTAAAACACATTGGCGCGAAAACTTCTCCTACGCCCTTAATATTTCAAAATTAGGAATTTTTTTAATATTAAATTTTAAAATTACATGTTTATATTGTCACTAAAACTGTATAAACAGAAAGCACTTAAAGAAAACAAAGTAAAGTGTTCAATATGACCACCTTGTCTTTGTAAACAGAAATCCATTCTGACTAAAAATTTATCTAAAACTTTTCTACTCATTTCCAGATAAATTAGTGCTATCTCTTTTGTAATTTTGTCATTCAGTTCTTGGATAGTCTGTGACCGATTTACATATAGTTTGCTTGTTAAATAACCCTTTAAAAATAATCTGGAGACAGGGCCTATTTTACCACTAGGCCAGTGAGGCACCTGCCTCGGGTCCGCATTTTAATGGGACCCGGAAAGATCATCAAAAATTTTTTATTGCAATAAAACAAGATAAATTTTCAAATTTGTCAACTGTGGTCTTAGAATCACATGAGCCACACTTTGAAAATCTTTCTACGTATCATCTACAGTAGAATCAGAGATAAATGTAAAGAAGACCAGGATGAAACACAATTTGGCTTCAGAAATGGACTGGGAACCCGGGTCGCACTCTTTGCACTAAATGTATTATTGCAGAAATATCAAGATCAAAGGAAAGACGTATTTGCTGTATTTATTGACTATGAGAAGGCCTTTGATCGAGTACAACATCACAAATTAATTAAAATATTAAAGGATTAAGGAGTTGATAGTCAAGATGTACGAATCATAGAAAAATTATACTGGCGTCAAACACCGACAGCTTGCATAAAAAGAAAATCAACAGAAATATGCAAAACACAAAGAGGTGTCAGACAGGGTTGTTTACTGTCCCCACTGTTATTCAATTTATATTCAGATAGAATATTTAAGGAAGCGCTCCATATTTTGGAATGGGGTGTGAAAGTTAATGGAATTCTGATAAATACAATCAGATATGCAGACGATACAGTTATTTTAAGTGATGATATGAATAGATTACAACACCTTTTAAATGCCATTGACACAGTGGGAAGAGAGTTTGGCCTAAACATAAACTGTTCAAAAACAAAATACATGGTATTTAGCCCTTTGGCCCATCAAGATTCACAGTTATGTATATGTTGATGGTCATATAATTCAAAGAGTACCCAATTTTAAATATCTTGGTTGCCATATTACTGAACAACTAGATCCAGATAAAGAGATAAAATGTAGAATCGAGATAGCCCGCACGACATTTTAAAAAATGAGTTCATTCTTCTGTAATGATAACTTGCAACTTAAACTTCGAAAGCGCATGATTAGATGTTATATTTGGTCAGTCCTCTTGTATGGTGTCGAAGCATGGACATTAAAAATATCGACCATTGATCGTTTGGAGGCCTTTGAAATGTGGCCGCACAGACGTACACTGAAAATACCATGGACGGCTACTCTGACAAGTGTGGCAGTCCTTAAGAGAGCAAATGCTGCCCGCGAGCTGCTTGATAACATCAAATATAGAAAGATGGCCTATTTTGGACACGTAGTAAGGGGAGACCGGTATAATATTCTTCAACTTATTATGATGGGTAAAATCGAAGGACGCAGAGGAATTGGTAAAAAGCAGGCCTCTTGGTTGAAGAATATCCGGGAGTGGACAGGAATAAAGAAAGCAGAACAACTATTTAGAATAGCTCGAGACAGAGACACTTTCGCCATGTTAATCGCCAATATCAAGAGGACTTGATAGGGCACGTTAAGAAGAAGAAGAAGGTCTTAGAACAATTAAAAAACTTGATATCAATATTAACTAATTAACTTAATTAATATTATTATTAAATTATATTTAGGGGCCCGAAAATTATGTAGTGCCTCGGGCCTGATTTGAAGTAAAATATGTTCTGTCTGGAGATGTCAAATCTGAGGATCTTGCTGGTCATTCGATAGCTCCTCCCCTTCCAATCCAATGATTTGGAAATATATTGTCGAGTAATTTCACAAACGCCTCGAAGATAATAAGAAGGTGCTTCATCTTGCTGAAACCAAATTGATCTATTCACGAGATAGTTATATCATCAGGAAAGAGTCCGGCTACTTCTGGAATTAACTCCAAATATCAAAATGCCCGCATTTTTCCTGTTGTGGTTCTATCCTAAAAATAAGGTCCAATAACGATAGTTTTACTAATAATTCCTGCCCACACATTGATCTTTTGTCGATACTGTGTATGTGCCTCCACAAATCAATGCAGATTTTCGTCTGACCAGTAGCTACGCTTTTGTTTATTTACCGTGCCATTTAAATGGAAAGTAGCCTTATCAGAAAAAAATAGTTGGTTAAAAAAATTAGGATTAGTGTTAAATATATATATAACATTATGCCACAGAACTCCATTCGGCGATCAGGATCATCTCCATTCAGTTCTTGTACCAATTATTGTGCTTTATAGGGATGCCATTTGTCTTTTTTCTAATCTTTATGAACAGTTTGACTGATTTGATTTTCGCTTGCAATTATTCTAGTACTTAGCCTTTTGAAGACCTTCAATCATCAACAACAGATGTATTTCTAATAGAATACCAGGTCGACCACTTTTTGGAAATTATCGTACACGCGTTCACTTTCCTCAAATTTATGAATAATTGACATAAAAAATGAACACTAAGGCCATCGGTATATAATTCGCAAATATTTTACGGCTATCCCTACTTTTTCTGTCCTCACACGGCAAATTACGTGTAATAAAATTCACACTGGTATGGATGTATAAACATTACTAGAATGTCATTCTAATTGACAATGTCATCATTAACTTTAAAAAGATGGCTTTTGAATGTTCTTGGAAAACTGTTATTTATATAATTGCAAATTATTAATTTAGTTTTGAAATATAAATATGAAAATTAATACAGAGAAAACAAAAACAATGATAATTTCAAATACTAAGAAGAGAAGACACACACAATAGAATTAAACGGAAAACAACAAGAGCAAGTGAAATATTTTAAATACCTAGGAGTAATAATCAAATCAAATGGTAAACAAGACATGGAAATAAACGAGAAAATGGGACGAACAGGAAGCTTATTTAACGCTATGAAAACAACATTTTTGGAGAAAAAAGAGATACCGGAGAAAGTAAAAACGGCAGTCGTTAAATCAGTAGTTAGACCAACAATCATGTATAGCAGAGAGACATGGACATTGACGGGGAGACAAAAATCCAGAGTCAATGCTACGGAAATGAGGTTCCTGAGGAAAATAGCAAACAGAAAGAGGACAGACAAAACCTAAAACTAGAACTAATAAATGAAAAAATAGTGGTGGGACATATTAGATGGTTCGGGCACGTGTATACAATGTCGAATGAGAGGCTAACAAAACAAGTGTTCGAAACAAGAGTGCAGGGGAAAAACAAAAGAGGAGTACCAAGAGTTATGGGGTAGATGAAATCAGAAAAGAAGTCGAGAAGAAGGGATTGACATTGGAAAGTGCAAGAAACCTAACGCAAGATCGGACAGCATGGAGACTACAATGCCAAACTCAACTCCACCAGCCTTACACCTAAAGGTAGAAAGGCTTAGGACTAAGTAGGACGTAAGTAAGTAATTTAGTTAATAAATGTGATAATTGTTTCACTAACTATGCATTCCGTGATTGTAATAATTTATATGTACAACAAAAACTAATACTCAATCGAGAAAAAAAGAAAAGTGTTAAAGTGATTTTTTAATAATATATTGTTACTATAGAACGCTTAAAATTATTTTGAACATCTTTAACAACAAAATACTTGGATTACAGGATATAATCCTGATGTATCCTGTGGTTGGATCTTCCATAAATACCTAATAAACAATAGGGCTTTTCATCGATTGTCATTTGTTTTAAGCTTCTGCCATGTGTCACAAAATATTTACGTCATACGTCTTTGGTTTGTATCATTGGTTATATCAGTAACGTATGACTAGATATATTAATATTATTTGACACATGTCGGAACACATGACTGTGAATGAAAAGCCCTATAAATACCTTTTTATTAAGTTCACGTCTTAAATTAATTATTTATCAAATATTTACATTATCAATATTATTTAATCAACAACTCAAAATATTCCCGATGCCATGTCAAATATTTAAAACATTTAAAACTGTCACTGTCTTGTCATCATATTCTATTTGACTCAGTGCGTTGTATGACAAAGATAGCGAATGTTCGATTTGGAAAATATCACCACGGACATGGTATCAATTTTTTTCGAATTCTGAAAAAACTAGTAAATGTTTTTAAAAAATTTAAACGCAGAATGAGAGCCGAAAGTCCCTTGGAATAAATAAAAAGTTTCTTTTGAATGAGATATTTAAAATTAAAAATCGCACTACATTTTCTCTTAGTTTTTCACCCCTGTAACTTATTAAAATATACATTATAGAAAGTTTCAGGGACTTTCGGCCCTCGGCAATAACGTAATTTTTCATTTCTGAGTTTAAATTTTTTAACAATACTTATTAGTTTTCTCAGGATTCGAAAAAAATTGATCCCCATTGGAATATCATTGCAGCCGAAAATACGTACCCATCCCCTTAAGAAAACTAAGGTGATATCAATTGTCAATTCGAAAAACCAGTGTGTACCTCAACCCTGCACAATAAATGGGCACATTTTAGAAGAGGTCAATAAATTTAAATACATGGGGTGTTGGATCAATAGCAGCCTAAATCCTGATCTAGAAATAAGATCGAGAATAAAACTCGAAATTCGACTACGTTTATCAAAATGACGTCTGGTCGACTCTTCTCTATGCACTTGAAACGTGGACCCTTAAAACAGCAGCCGTAAATATTGAAGGCCTTTGAAATGTGGATTTACCGGAGAATCCTCAAAATTTCATGAATATCGCATACCTCAAACGAAAAAGTGCTGCATAGAATAGGCAAGGAACGAGAACTTTTCAACGCAGTGAAAGTTAGAAAATAGTTATATGTATAACAAGGGAGGAAAGTGGTACTTTTCCTCCCGAGAATGAAGTTTACTGCCCGACGCGTAGCGGAGGGCAGTAATCATTCAAGGGAGGAAAAGGCACTTTACTCCCATGTTATACATATGGTTTTTCCACCTTCCTCAAATAACAAGTAATTTTTTCATTTTTACTTAATTTATTTATGTAACTAACCAACAAAATTTATTAGAACTAAAACTAACAAGTAGGTACAATATAACTGTCAACTGTCAAATATAAGTCAAATTATTAACGTAAACATTGTTAAATCAAAATAACAATTTACTGTTTTTTACCATTCTGCAAAATACACTGTGTTTTATAAATAAACGTTAAAACGTATAGATACTTACGTAATGGAAAATAGATTTTGTACAGGGCGTCAATAAGTTATATTTCATGAATGAAATACCATGACGTCACTTTTACTTTTCCTCCCTAGGGAGGAAAAATATTTTCCTCCCTAGGGAGGAAAAGTACAACTTTGCTCCCTACAATCAGGTCCGGAAAAGTATACTTTCGGTAGAGGTAGGTGGAAAACATCATATCTAGGCCACATACTGAGAAAGAGTACCTAAATACCAATATACTCAAAAAATTGTAAAGGGATATAGAGGGAAAGAGAGGACTAGGAAGAAAATGACTATCGGGGCTAAGAAACATCCGACAATAGACAGGGCTAAATTTTGAACACCTAATAAGAATAGCTGCAGACCAGAATTTGTAATTGTAGTAGCCAGCCATCATTGACGAGAGGACACTTTAAAAAGAAGAAGATGAATAATTTTAGATACAGTCCTACAAATCATGTCGCAAGTAAAACATACTCAAATGTCATACTTCTTTAGTATTATTACTTGTCACAACATCCTTTTAGTAATAATAATAATAAGATATTCATCACTGTTACGCCTATTTTCAAAAACTATCACAACATAACTTTGCCTTAAATACCTACTGCTTAGAATGATCTTTAAAATTATAGTCCAAAGAAATAAGATTTTTCTCGTGACACATCCCCCTCCAGGCCGAAACCAAATTTTTTGAGTAGTATGGACATCTATATTAATAACCTCTATGTATACTGCAGCCGATTTTGATGATATACATACATAGTTATAAACAAATGAAGATCAAAAAACGGTAAATTTTCGCTTTTTTCGTCTTTTACTAAAACATAAAGCATTCTAAACAAATTTGAGAATAAGAAACTCATAAACCATATAAAAGACTTCATCACTGAATATGTCTATCCTTGTTTATTACTTAGAAAATTGCAAAATAAGTTATCAATTTTAAGATTTTATAAATGTTCATAACTTTTAAGCTAGAACCTTCTTGTTACACGGAACACTGAGACTTCTTGTGCTTAAATTATATTTTAAATTTCAAAGCAAATGGTCAAACAGTTTAAAAGATATTTAATTTTTTTTTCCCAAATTCATTTTTTGCATCACTATAAGTCAGAAAATTATGAGGTTACACTAATACTTCGGACAGTTTATGAAAGAAGAACATTTATACTATTAACTTGATTAAAAAAAATGACAAAAAGTAATTTTAAACATTAAACATTGTAAAATTATTTTGCAAAAACATGTCGATTTTTGCTTACTTATAAACAATTAGAATAACTTTTTATCCGTTACCCGTACAAAAATTATTTTTTCATATTTGGAAAGACTAAATTTTTATACACATTTAGAAAGAAAAACAATGTCCTAGGACAATTAGGGACGAAGTTAGCGCCCCCTTTTTTTAATTCACATGTTCTTGCAAAATAAATTTGCAATATTTAGGATTATTTTTTGTCATTGTTTTTAATTTAATTAATAATATAAATCTTCTTCTTTCATAAACTATCCAAGGTATTACTGTAACTTCATCATTTTCTGACTAATAGTGTTGCAAAAAATAATAATTTGGGATAAACAAATTAAATAACTTTTAAATTATTTGACCAATTGCTTTGAAATTTAGGGTATGATTTAAGCACCACGAGTCTCAGTATTTCGTGTAATAAGAACGTTCTAGGTTAATTTTTACATAAGTTATGAATATTTAAAAAAACTCCAAATTTATGATTAATTTGGCAATTTTCTAAGCAACCAATAAGGATACACATATTTAGCGAACGCCATATTGAAGTTTTTTATACGATTTATGAGTTTCTTTTTCTCAAATTTGTTTAAAATGCTTAACTTTTTGGTAATAGACGAAAAAACGAAAATTTCCCTTTTTTTGATCTTCATTTGTTTATAATCTTTTATCTTCATATGTATATTATCAAAATCGGCTGCAGGAAACATATAGGTTATTATTAGAGATGTCCATACTACACAAAAAAATTAGTTTCGGCCTGGAGGGGGTTTTGTCACCAACAGGATATTTTTTTCCTTATTTCTCTGAACTATTAAGGAATTTTTTTATTTGGCAACGATGCGATACTTATGCAAATATTAAACCACTGCTTAGAATCTGACTTTATGTGTTAAATGGTGCATACTAAAAAAAGTCAAGGTTAATTGATCGTTAAGATAATATTGATACATATACAGGTGAGGTACTACTGATCCATGGTTTTTACGCTTGTTGATTATTGATATACAGAGCAAAATAAATACCGCAATTATTTTTTTTATGAGGCTCGCAAATTTGTTTAATAACCATTTTATTACGTACACTGGTTTTAAATATGTATTAGTTAATAATCATATGTGAGAATAAATCCTCTATTGTTTTATTTAATTTCTTTTCAACTTTTTGATCGAGAAAATGTGGCGGCACTTTCACAAAAAAATCAAGACATATACCTGGTGATCTCGGACTCGCAACGAAGGACAAGGGCGAGAATAAGAACCAGGCCCGGCCCCAGGGGTGGGCGAACTGGGCAGCCGCCCAGGGCGGAGAATTTAGGAGCGGCAAATTTTAGAGGACAGCCAATTTTTGAATTTGAAGAAATAATAAATTATGTTTTTAATATGATAAAAACCCAATATTATGAACAAGAGGGGCAAAAATGCAGCTGTAAGGGACGGGAAATTGACAACACCACCTTCTTCTTCATCGCATAATAATAGTGGGATCAGAACTTAATTAAATTCACTGAAAAAAAAATTATATAATAATTGGAAACATGTGGCTCAAGCTTTGTACAGCCACGCTAAGTCTCCAGCTGATCTACAGTCACAGCGACAGTGGTAGAACTAGCAATTAGACTAGATTCGGGCAAAACCATAGACGAAGAAATACAAAAAGTTCTAAATTCAGAAACTCGTCATTGGAGAAATGTACCTCATTGAAGGGCGATTCTGATAGACTTTTTCATCACAACAATGGTAATTTTTTAAAGCTTGTTGAGCTATTTGGCAAATTTGATTCTGTTTTACAAGAGCACATTAGGAGAACAACGATTGTTACTAACAAGCAGCATCACTACTTGAGAAAACGTATTCAAAACGAAATTATTCAGCTCCTCCATGACCAAATCAAAAATAAAATTTTAAACTTTTTGAAATCAGCAAAGTATCATAGCATAATTTTAGATTGTACACCTGATATTTCTGGGGTGGAACAGATGATTATTTTGTTGTACATTTTGTCGACTTAGGTTCCTGTTCACAAAGTGTTAAAATTGCAGAACATTTTTTTCGATTTGTACCTACACTGGAAACCACTGACTTGGGACTTACAAACGATATTTTGCAAGAACTAAATGAACTGAGAAAACCTTTGTAAGATATGAGAGGACAAGAGTATGATAATGGAGCAAACATGAAAGTGAAGAACTTTTTGTCCCATGTTCTAGCCATTCACCCAACTTAGTCGTGAACGATGCTACTAAAGCCGCATAGTTTGCAGTTTGTTTCTTTTCCTTAGTTACAAAAATTTACAACTTTTTCTCAGCATCTATTCATCGTTGGGCTATACTGAAAAATCATATATCTAGCATAACATTGAAACCTTTGTCCGCAAGTAGATGGTAACTAGATGATCATTGATGCAATTTTACTCCGATCAGATACCAAATTGAAGAAATCTACGATGCTCTTGTAGAAATCACTGTCAATAAAAACAGTGATAAAATGGTTGCTCATGAGGCAAATTGTTTGGCAAATCAAATCAGTGATTTTACTTTTCTTTACTCTGTGGTAATATGGCATGACATTTTACTTCACATCAACATAGTCAGGAAATCACTGCAGAGTATTGATATAGGAATGTATCAAGCTGTCAGTTTATTAGAAAAAAACGGAAAACCATTTTACGTTTCTCAGAAGTTATTTAAAATTCCAGGACTGTTTGACACACACACAAAAGAGACGCATGATTTATCAGATAAATGTTTTAAGCTATGTGATGCTTTTAGATTTAGATCTAAATTATGCTGATCTAAAAGATGAACTCAAAGTACTTTCCACGATTGTGAAGCCGAAGAGTACACCTCTATAGACCCTGAAAATGTTATTTTGAGGATTTTATTAACCTTACCAGTGACAGTGTCCTCTGGAGAGAAAAGCTTTTCAAAGCTAAAACTAATAAAAAATTACTTAAAATCAACTGTCCCAGGAACGTTTGAGAGCTCTAGCGACAATCTCTGTTGAACACGAAATACATAGCTAAGTCCCTGGATCTTGGAGAATTAATAAAAGACTTTTCCCGTGCCAACATAAGAAGAGCGCTACTTACTTAAAAAAGTAAGTGTGTAATTATTCATAATGATTAATTATTTATATGGGAAATAAGCCACAATTAAAATGAAAAAAATAATTTTATTAACGTTTCGACGCCCAAATCGGGTGCCGTTGTCAAAATACAAAATATTACTAAAATAAACTAAAGTGTTGTTGCTGAGCAAA